>NC_138967.1:8892500-10167500 GCF_055761805.1 Camellia sinensis
CTAGTTTGCCTAGAGTGAAATTCGTCTCTAACTCCCAAACCGGAAACCCGATTGGAGTTCCGTCTTCTCCCTCAAGTCTCTCGTGCCTAGGCGGTCGTGTGTGCCAAGTTCCGTGCTAAACCGACCCCTTTTGGTGATTTTGGGACGTTAACACTTCGAATTCATTTTAGCTTAGAATGTAAAGTTACATTTTATACCTGATCTTCTGGTGGTGGTGTATATGGATTCTCGTCTTCTGCAGATTCCCTAAATGCCCGGTGGCCACTCGATGCATCAGGAGCCTATGATAGTCAACGCATAATGTGTTAATCTTTTATACATAATGTTGTGTGACAATTTAACTATCAAACAATTTAATTTATATCGAACCTGTCTGTTAGGATCCACACTTGCCCCCTGTGACACAAACGCCATCATCTCAGCTCTCAGCTGCTGTAAATGTGTAGAGAACTCTACTCTCATCTCCTCCCTCAGCTCCTCCCTCAACTCATCCCTTAGCTCCGCACGAACCTGCTGGGTGATCTGAACAATAGTCGATGGCTGGGGTGCTGACTGTGATGGCCCCGCACCATCTTTATACACTGCTCTCCGAGGCACAGTTCTCCCGTATGTGCGACAATATCCATGATTGTCATGACCTATCAACTCATGGAAAATGGCATTCCTAGCCTCCAAAGTCCGACAATCCTCAGGTAGCATAGAGAGTTGGCCATTAAACTCATCATGTATTGAATAAGAGATACAAGTATATGCCAAATTAAGATAGTTAACACAAAAAAATAAAAAATAAACTTTACATACAATCAAAGGTCTTTGGAAACTACCAAGGTTTGGATAACCTCTGGGCCATCTACTCTACGTGTCATAAGCCAAACATTCATCTTATCAGTAGACTCCCCCTTATTGGTCATCTACATTTTTTTAGAAATATGAAAATTAGAATCCAAATAATTTCTAAATATACAATGTTTATTTATATACAAAAATAAAACAGTAAAATATAAACCTCATGCCGTATCTGAGCGAAAGTAGTACGCCCTGTGGTATGAGCTATGCCGTGAGCTCGCCGATTTTTAGCGTTCCTAGTTGCAATTTTCTATAATAGGTTCAACAAATGTAAGTATATAAATATGATTTGTATGTTTACATATCATACATATAACTTATTTGTATACCTCAGCATCGGAAGTACGCCAATACTCCACAAGTTCTTCCCACTGGCTTGGCACAATGTGCAAAGGAACATCATCCTTCAGATTAGGATCTTCACTTCTAGGCTTGAAATACTTACACTTAATCTTATTCTTGTGATCCTTCCATATGCCGTTATAGTTTTTCATGCAGAGTGGCTTGTACTCCTCTGGACATATATTCAAATTGTCCTATAAAACACAATTTCAAGGTTTAAACAATAATAACACAATTTTGGAATTTAAATTTTTGGACAAAAATATACTTTTACCTTCACATCCTTCCAGATAGCATCGAGAATATCATCAGGCACAGTGTTCCAGTCAAGAAAAATAAGAGGAACAATGTTACCATTTCGCACAATAATGCCAAGTTGAGTAGTTAACTTAGACACGTTATCCCCTATTGGACAATAATTTTCATCAAATTGTATGTCCAATTTGGCACCGGTACCCCACTCCCTAATGCCCTTGGCACATCCTCTACCACGCCTACTCGAGGTTGATGAAGAACTAACATGACCTGTGAGATACAATAAGAATAAACAATATGCAATGATAATAAACAAATGCAAATTTAAATAATGTCAATACAAATCAATTTCTTATACCTGAGTGAGGCTGTGAAGAAGTCGAAGGATCTGAAAAATACAATGAAAATAAACAAGTTATATGTAATGAGAACAAATAAATATATATTTAAATAATTTTCATACAAATCAAAGCAAATTTATATACCTGCGGATGGCTCATAAGCCGATGACTCTAGTCGGGATGATAGCTGCTGCGGTGCCACTGATGGTGGATGCACCGATGGTAAGCCTAGAGGCTGAGTAGCTGATAGCTGGTGTGGTGCCACTGATGGGGGTCGATGCGGTGGCACTAATGGCCCCTCTGATGGTGCTCGCTGTGATAGCTGAGTAGATGATAGCTGCTGTGGTGCCACTAATGGTGGTTGATGCGGTGGCACTAATGGTGCTCGCTGTGATGCCTCCTCTAATGGTGGCACTAATGGCCCTTCTGATGGTGGTCGATGTGATGCCTCCTCTGATGGTGGTGCTGCTGATGTCCTCTTATGTACCACGTCGGACATCATGCGCCGGGGATGATCAGGTTTCCTCTTCCTTCCCATAATAATCTGCAAGCAATATAACATTAATTAGAAATATAGATAATGGTTTGTCATCAACTATAATATGACATTAATTGAACTAATACAATTACAAAGACAAAGTAAATTAAGAAACTGATGATTAACTACAACCTTGGCCTTAACTGAATTACTGATGTTGATTAAATATCAACCTATTTGAACATCAACTATTTCCCCTTCTGCGGCTTCCCTCACCCAACCAACTTCTTCATCACGAAGCATTATATTTTCTTCCAATTGTTGGCTCATATATGGCTCAATTTGTGGATCAGTCGAACTCATATCAAATAAACCTCTTTGAGACATCTTCACCGCCACTTGCCAGTCTGGTTGTAACGGGTCTGCAACATACCAAACTTGCTCTGCTTGGGATGCCAAGATGAAAGGTTCATTACTAATTCTATCATCTCGATACAACAAATGATTGAAGTTGACTAACGTGAAATTGAAGACATCTTGTATCTTCCCGTGAATGTTGTCAATCCAATCACACTTAAACAACACATGCTTCTTCTCATTGGAATATCGAATCTCAACAATATCTGTCAATTGTCCATAATAGTACACAGACCCCACACGAGGATTCTTGTCTTTCCGACTAGCATAACTTATAGTATCTGCCTTCAAAGCCACACCACAATTTTGTGTGGCTCGACGGTCATCCATGGCCTTTACTCGATACCGAAACCCATTCATTATATACCCGTTGAACCTCCTTGCCAGGTTATGAGGACCATTTACCAATACAGTAATCTCTTCAGAAAATGTGACATCACTAGTCCTTCGCAAAGTTTGAACCTATTTTAAATAATAAAAATTGTAAAATTTAAAATATAGTTCGACTTAGGTAAATAGAATCTGTAGATTTAAATACATACATGTTCCTTGAACCAAATGTGAAAAGTTTCAAAATGTTCACGCCGAAGCTGATGATCGTCAACACGAGGCATTTTGACCTTAAGTTCTTCAAGGTGTTTGCTGTGTAAATTGAATTTTTATATAAAAACAAAATTTGGTTCAAAATTCAATGGAATATAATAAAATATTGAGTGAGTGACATAACTTACTTTATGAATGGTTGAACCGCGGCTGTATTGAATAAGACATACCGATGAGTTTGTACCCAAGAAGTGTTATCAAGATAAAAGCTTGTGATTTCACCAACAACACGACCTAGATTATCATCACCACTGTAATTTCTCGTGGGTCGATTAGATTTAGTTTCCACATCATTGAGATATTGTGCACAAAAATTCATGCATTCTTCCATAAGATATCCTTTAGCAATTGAACCTTCTGGACGAGCTCTATTACGCACATATTGCTTCAAAGTAAGAAGATACCTCTCAATTGGATACATCCATCGGAATTGAATCGCTCCACCCAATAATGCTTCGTCAACTAGATGTATAGGCAAGTGCTCCATTATATCAAAAAAAGTAGGAGGAAATATTTTCTCTAGATGACAAAGTGTTATGGCGATACGATCTTGAATATATTGCAAATCTGTCGCACGATTGACTTTGGAACACAATTGTCTAAAGAAATTGCTCAATTCAATCAAAGGTTCAATTACATTCTTCGGTAACGATCTTCGAATGGCCAATGGAATTAGTTGTTGCATCAGAATATGACTATCGTGGCTCTTAAGACCCCCAATACTTCTATCATGTAAGCGCACACGACGCGATATATTGGATGAATACCCGTCGGGAACTCTAACTTCCTTCAATACTTTCAAGAACAAATCTTTCTCACCTTGGTCATCGTGAATTGTGCCGGTGGTAAATAAGCTTTATTCGACCCTCTTAATTGCAAATGTAGGGATTTTCTAATATTCATTTCTTGTAAATCACACCGAGCATTAACACCATCCTTCGATTTTCCTGCAACCCCTAATATTGTCCACAACACATTATCACAAACATTCTTCTCTATATGCATCACATCAAGGTTGTGTCTAATTAGATTGTGCTCCCAATATGGCAGTTCATAGAAGATACTCTTTTTCTTCCAGCTATGGGTGCGATGTCCAACTTTCTCTTTCTCTACTTGTCTCCTATGCCTCTCCTTAAGGTCATCCCTCTTGTATTGGGTTAAAATACCCTCAGATTCTAATTGTAGCAGCATCTCAGTTCCAGACAACAATTTCGGTTTGAATCTGACTTCCCGACTACCATCAAATGATACTTTATCCTTTCGGAATTTATGGCCATTAGGTAAAAATCTGCGATGACCCAAGTATGATTGTTTCCTACTATGCTTCAACCAACACGATGTAGTTTCTCTATTGCAACAAGGACATGCATATTCGCCTTTAGTACTCCATCCTGACAAGTTTGCATATGCAGGAAAATCACTAATTGTCCACAGTAAAGCTGCATGCATTTGAAACATTTAATTTGTTGATGCATCAAATGTGGAGACACTGTCATTCCATAGTTCTTTCAACTCCTCAATCAACGGTTGCATATACACATCAATCTTGTCACCAGGTCCTTTCGGGCCGTCAATAAGCACAGATAAAATTAGAAATGGTTATTTCATGCACATCCATGGCGGCAAGTTGTATGGAATGAGTACAACAGGCCAAATGCTATGAACTATGTTCATCGTCCTGAATGGGTTAAAACCATCAGATGCTAAGCCAAGCCTTACACTTCGGTAATCATTACTAAAGTCAATATTCCGACGATCAAAATCTTTCCATGCAAGGGAGTCTGCAGGATGCCTAAAGACACCGTCATTAGTTCGTTCCTCTGCATGCCATCTCATTAACTTAGCCGTCTTGGATGACATAAACAGCCTCTGCAACCTTGGCTTTAAAGGAAAATACCTCATTTGTTTTGCAGCTATTTGTTTGCCACCGTTGTGAGGAGCATTTGAACCACAATTACCATTTGATTTCCATCTTGAACTGTTGCATATGACACATTTATCAAGATTTGCGTCCTCGTTTCGAAACAACATGCAACTGTTGGGACATGCATCCCATGTCTCATATGTGAAGCCCAAATCTGTTGTGACCTTTTGAGCTTTATAATATGAGTCCGGGAGTTTCACACCTAACGGGAACGCCTCATTCAATAACTCAAGCAACATGTCAACAGACTTGTCTGTCCACTGATTAAGCACCTTCAAATGTAGAAGCCGAACAATGAATGACAAAGAAGTGAACTTCTGACAACCCGGATACAATTCACTTTGTGCATCTTGAAGAAGTTTGAAATAGTTTACAGTCTCTGCATTTGGACCGAGCTGGGGTTCAGATGCATGGGGATCAGTGCTCTGTGCTTCATTACCGTCAACACTTGTACCGACATGTGGATTTCCCACAGCCCCTTGTATCATTCCAACTACATCGTCGCCGATGTCTAAATTAGCCATTGTTTCATTCGCTCGAGTAGCATGCAGAGATACGTAAGATTCCCCATGATTAATCCAATGTTTGTACTTTTTAAAAAAACCATTCAAAATCAGATGGTTCCGTACACCCTCTCGCACAAGATGGTATCGATTCTCACATTTTCTACACGGACAACTAATCATCGAACCTTCAACCCTATTGGTGTAGGCAAACACAAGGAATTGATCAATCCCATTAATGTATTCCCTCGACATCCTATTTGGCAAATTAATCCAACTCTTATCCATCATCTGTACTTCCCTTATATGTGTTTCCCACTATTAATTTGCTTCAGGCAAACTTACTGGGAGATATACATCTCACATACAAAACAAATATGCCCTAGAAAAAAATATAATTACAACAAATGTAAGTCATAATGAGATGTAAGGGTAAAAATATAATTACAAGACATAATATCACATATTAATTATCCTAAGGGAAGAGGGGATTGGTAGCTAAACAATTAATAGCTTTAACTTAGGCACCAACCAAGAATAACCGTCCAAACAAACGCACAAATATAACCGTAAATTCAGAAAATTGATTCAATTTTTTGAAAAATTGATTCAATACAGAGAATTGATTCAATTTCTAAAACCAAATAAGGTGATGGGAAATGGAGTTTAGTATTTCATAATTTGCATACCACACTAAATGGGAATTGGAGTTTAGTATTTCATGCCAAGTATATACTGAAAATAGGTCAAATTCATGAATTTGAAAAACAAATGTTTTAGAACCTTACATTCTCAAAAACATTCTATTAACTTTTTCAGCAATTGTAGATACAAATAGCATGTAATGCTAAAGGATCCTTTTCTTTGCACTAACATGGCACGTACCTTTTCTTAAGGATCTAACAAAATAGTTCAATGTAGGCTCATATAACCTAAAATGTGATGATTCTGGATCCTAGAAATATTTTTTCCTTCCACCTTTTCAAATGAATGAGTGACAGGAATCATGACTCCCCTATATATATATATAACTGTTTTTTGTTTTTGTTTTTTTTTTTAATTTATTATTTTTATAACTTCGAGAGGATTAGGTATGAATGGCTTCTTGTGAGAATTGCCAATTGCCATATGAGTTGCTGATTCTCCAGCTGCCTTTCAATAATCTAAAATTTTCTACTTCTTCAGCGATCATAGTGAATTTTGATCGAATTTTAAAAAATTTGTGTATCAGTTTCCACCCAATTTGAAAAATACTATTGAAATTGTTCTTTCTAATTCCACGTTGTGTATGAGTTAGCCAATCAATAACCCAGTTCATTTTGAAGATGGAGCCTCAAGATGTGTTTGTGAAACAATCAGTGAGTTTGAAAGGATGATGTTAGTCAGCTTTCATGGATATAAATAAAGGGAAGTTGTGCATGATTTGGAATTTTGACTAATATTTTAGGTTTATTAAACTTGGGTTGGATGTGTTGACAGATTACTCAACAAGAGTTAAATTTATCATTAGAAGTAGAACACTACTTATTGATAAATAATTTCAGTCAATAGGACTGGCCTAAGATTGTCCCTAAAATTTAAGTAGTTGAATTGTATTTTTTAAAAGATATTTTTATAGTGTTAAATTTATCATTAGAAGTAGAACACTACTTATTGATAAATAATTTCAGTCAATAGGACTGGCCTAAGATTGTCCCTAAAATTTTTAGAACTGAACTAAACCAAACCAAACCGCAAATAGCAATTCAATTTCAATTTGATTCCACGGTTTTAGACTAAAAAAATATCACTATATCTAAATTATCTATTTTAATAAAAATTGATTTTACAAGTGCTCTAAAATTTGCATAAGCATATTTCAAAATTTTAAAATATATTCCAAACTAACTTTTTATAAAATTTAAAAAGACAAAAAAAGGTTTTTCATTTATGTAAAGTAATTATTATAAAAATGTAATTTTTTTTATTACAAGAAGTGTAAAAATCATATAAATGGTAAAAAAAATTAAACATATTTTTTGTACAGAGAAAATGATTTATAAATAAGATAAATGAAAGCCTTGTCAATGTGAAGTGAGATTAACGTTTAAAGAACTGGATGAAAAGATAAGACAGTTGCTTCAGAAAATACTTTATAAATGTTAAATTTGATAAGAAAAAAAAAATCCAACGGTTTCGATTCAATTTTATTCGGTGTTGAACTAAACTGTAATAAAAAGTTCTTAATCTATTCAAACTAGAATCAAATCGTTCCCTTAAAAAACTCAGACCAAAGCATATGATTTGAATCCGTTCAAAATAATTTATGATTTAGTATGTTTGGAAGAAGACGAACCTAGAATGACCGTTCACAGTCGCTCACAGTCGCTCGTCACTCGTCGTTCACCGTCGCGGCTGCTCGTCACTCCGGCGAAGGCTGCTCGTCACTCCGGCACGGTATACCGTCGCGGCTACTCGTCACTCTGGCAAAGGCTGTCGTTCAATGATTTTGATTTGAGGATTTTGGGGATCAATGGATTGGGATTTCGGGGATTTTAGGGATTTCAGTTTCAGGGATTTTGATTTGAGGAATTTGGGGATTTTAGGGACTTCAACTGCGAATGGGATAAAAATAGCGGGATAAACCAAATATTCATTTATTTGCGACGGTATATTTTAACCGTCGCAAATGATCATGATTAACGAATGAAACGACGTCGTTTTATCCTTCGTTTTTGGTGATGGGCTTCTGCCGTCACAGATGGTCCACCATTTGCGACGGTAACTTCTTACCGTCGCTAAAGAACACGTTTGCGACAGTATACCGTGCGTCGCCAATGTTTTTGGAATTTTCTTTTTACAATCTTTAGCGACGGAATCATCCTCGTCGCAAAAGGCCATTTTTTTATCGACGGCAAACACACCCCGTCGCAAAAAACTTCTTTGGCGACAGCAAACACACCCCGTCGCAAAAAACCATTTTTTGCGACGGCAGTCACCCCGTCGCAAAAACCTCCGTGTTATTTGCCTGATTTTCTTGTAGTGTTAGATTAGGGCATATTTCAATTAGCATACAGTATGATAGCATGTTTGCATTCATTCATCTGTTTTGTATGCGCCAGGCTCGGCGCATCATACTAACCGCATTGTATTTTCAATTCCAAGTTGAGTACTTATTAGCTGTTGCATCTCATATGCCATGCTTAGAATAGCCGAGCCTGCTATAGTTGCATTTTTGCATGTGTTGCATTAGGCATTTCTGTATAATTAGGATCATGCATGGATTTCTAATCGGTTTCTGTTTTGGCTTGGAGTACTCGGTAAGTTTTATGCTTTAGCATCCTTGCATGCGTGTGAGTGATTGCCATGAATAGCATGCTTACCATGAGGCTATTTGCTTATGTGATATAACTGCCTGAATGCCTGTGGGTGAAGGTTGGGTTATTTGGATTGGAACAAATCATCAACTGTGAGTTTTAAGCCCACTAGATAGTGGCAAAATCATCTTTTCTTAAGCCCACCTGAGGGTGGGAAAATCTGCATCTTTAAGCCTACTTGCGAGTAGCAAACCATCTTTCAAAAACAAACATGAAATGTTTTGTTCCAATTCAGGCGATCCAGTCTATACTTGTATGCTGTGCGCATCACATAGTAAATCTAGGCTAATAACCGGGATAAGAACACACAATGTTTTCAAAACTAGATATCATGGTTAGTAGAGGCCGATCTTTGATCGGGCGAGCGGGGGTGCTCATGAAGTGACCTTCCCCAATCGTACCCAAGCTCCCGAGCCGAGGCAACTTTGGTGATGACGGACACGTGGCCTTAGGCAAACGAGTCAGGGTTTCCTAAATTTCCTCCAAAATAAAATATTTAGGTGGCGAATCTGTATCTGGCAAAGCAGTCCATGTTTGGCACTTCTTTCAAAAAAATCTGTTTTCTCAAAACGATTTGCCAGATTTGGACTCTTTGGTTCAAACTTAGAACCGTGACAATTTGAGAGTCCGAACTGTAGTGGGCCCAATATCGAACGGAACGGGGGGGACTCGTTCCTCTCCCGGGGCGTTCGGGGACGTCTACATCGACCCTTCAAAAATCAAGGCCATCTTAGAAATGCCACCACCAAGGACTGAAAAGGAGGTGCGAGGCTTTCTGGGTAAAGTGCAATTCATAAGACGGTTTATCTCAAAATTAACCTTGACTTGTGAACCACTTTTTGGTCTCCTGAAGAAAGGCAAGAAATTTCAATGGGACGGCCGATGCCAAGCTACTTTTGAACAGATCAAAGAATACTTGCAGAATCCACCTGTGTTGTCACCGCCAGAGCTGGGGAAACCGTTGATATTTTACCTTTCAGTGACCGAGACCACAATGGGCTGTATGCTCGCGCAAGAATCAGAGGACAAAGTGGAGAGAGACATCTACTATCTGAGCAAGAAGATGCTAGAGTATGAGACTCGCTATACGCCGTTGGAGAAGGCTTGCTTAGCTTTGGTATGGGCTACCAGGAAGCTGAGGCACTACCTGTTAGCTCACTCCGTAATGTTGGTTTCACGACTCGATCCCATCAAATATCTTTTCGAGAAACCAGCACTTACGGGTAGGCTAGCTCGTTGGCTGCTGTTGCTCTCCGAATTCGACCTGAAATATGTGACACGCAAGTTAGTCAAGGGAAGAGCAGTGGCAGAGTTCTTAGCCGATCATCCAGTAGAAGGAGGTGAAGAAGTTGAATACTTATTCCCAGATGAAGCCATTTTACACATCGACGACGAGTATTGGACGATGTACTTTGACGGAGCGTCAAATCAGTACGGGTATGGGATAGGAGTGTTGCTGATAGCACCCGACAATTCCCATATCCCTCTAGCCTTCAAACTCCGGTTCAAAGTCTCGAACAACAAAGCAGAATATGAGGCATGCATTGCCGGTCTAGAAGCGGCCCTGGAACTAGGAGCAAGACGGTTGGACGTCATCGAGGACTCGAACCTTGTTGTGTCTCAAGCAAAAGGAGACTGGAAGGTCAAAGAAGAAAAGATGATGATGTATCACCAGACCTTGGACTTGTTAATTCCTCGGTTTGAAAAGCTAAACTTTGCTCATCTTCCAAGAGAGAACAACAGGTTCGTAGATTCTTTAGCAACTCTATCTTCCATGATAAACATCCCGTTTGGAATCCAGATGCGTCCAGTCATCATTGACCAGATATTTGCGCCAGCCTATGAGTCGATTGCTGCTATAGATGAGGTTCAGGACGAAAACCCCTGGTATTACGACATTTGGAACTTCTTGGAGAATGAAGCATATCCGCCAGGGGTAAATGCCAAGGATAAAAGGGCAATCAGAAGAATGGCCGTTCAGTTCATCATCTGTGGGGGTAAGCTGTATAAGAGAGGTCATCTGGGAATGCATAAGTTGTGTGTCGAAGCCGAGGAATCGAAGCGCCTGATGGAGGCCGTCCATGGAGGAGAATGCGGTGCACACATGAACGGAGTAATGTTAGCACGGAAGATCCTCAGACAGGGTTACTACTGGTCCACCATGGAGGAGGATTGTATCGGTTTTGTTCGGCAATGCCACAAGTGTCAGATTCATGCAAACCGCATGAATATCCCGCCGTCGAAGCTGTACAACATGACTTCACCATGGCCATTTTTAGTTTGGGGAATCGATGTGATCGGGGCTGTCACTCCAAAGAGGTCGAATGGGCATGAGTTCATCCTGGTCGCGATAGATTATTTCACGAAGTGGGTCGAGGCCCAATCATATGCCGTGTTGAAGGCGTCGCACGTTGCAAAATTTATCAGAAACAACATCATCTGTCGCTATGGGGTCCCGAACGAGGTCATTTCAGATAATGGTTCCCACTTTAAGAAGGAAGTGATTGACTTGTTGGAGAAATACAACGTGGCTTTCCATAAGTCATCCACATACCGGCCGCAAACCAACGGAGCGGTCGAGGCCGCCAGCAAGAATATCAAACACATACTGCAGAAGATTGTGGAAACCTACCGGGATTGGCCAGATAAGCTGCCATTTGCTCTGTGGGGCTACAGGACTTCAATTAGAACTTCTACCGGAGCGACTCCGTATTCATTGGTTTATGGGACGGAGGCCGTTCTACCTATCGAGATTGTGGTTCCGTCATTGCGAGTATTGGCAGAGTGTCAAATAGCCGAAGCAGATTGGCAGCAGAGCAGATTTGAGGAACTCATGCTCTTTGATGAGAGAAGACTGAAAGCACTGTACCATGTTCAAGGCTATCAGCGCAGAATTGCCCGGGCTTTCAACAAAAAAGTTAAGTCCAGGAATCTAAAGGAATGAGATTTGGTGCTCAAGGACAACCGAGCTCCCATCCACGACCCAAGGGGCAAGTTCAAACCCAATTGGACTGGTCCTTACATCATCAAGTCTATCTGGTCAGGTGGAGCTGTGGTTCTGATGGACCTAGATGGCCTAGAATTTTCACAACCGATCAACATGGACAAGTTTAAGAAATATTACCCCTGAGAGGCTCGCTAGGCCGAAAACCCGAAAAGGCGACCTAGGCAAAAGTTAGAGCATAAAAAAATTGGAAAAACATAAAAACTGAGCTCGCAAGGTTGAAAAACCCGCAAAGGGCAGCCTTGGCAAAAGTTAGAGCGTAAAAGGAGAGTGAAAATACTCGAGTGAACCTAAGCCTGAACTACGTAAGGCTTGATTCCCATCTCCGGGATACGTAGGCAACTTCACCCTGAAGTTCAGCCATAAACTTTTCCCCGATCAACTTTGTCCATTTGATCATCTCAGTCATCTTTGTCTATCAGCTTCTATTTGAATCTCCGATGCAGTGCTATTCAGACTAGGGGCAACTTTTCGTTGCCGTGCAGTGCCGCGGTACTCTTCAAACTAGGGGCAACTTTCCAGTTGCAGGGATCCAGGGTTGTGCACCTCAGTGACAGATCTCAGGCGTGTCCAGTTCTGATCCATATCGAAAATGGTTTTGAAAAGTTTTAATAAAAGTTGACTTTGTTCAAATTAATCTTTCTACAACTAAGACCATTTTTAGACCAAAGCGGAAAATTTTCAGTACCACAACCTTCAATTTCATTGATTTGAGTTCTCCTGCTCTTGCATACAATCGAAGTTGCGTTTTATTACATTCATAAAGAAAACTTGAAAGTACTAATAAAGCAATAAATCCGGGCATAGTCAAGTCAGGTGTCCCTGCGCCCCCTCCCAGAGCTGGTCGAAGCCTCTGATGCCAAGCTGGGCTCGATCTGTGCCTCTTCATTGAGCCAATCCAAGCACTCGTCAGACAAAGTATAACTGAAAGTTGGAGCGGGGGCCAGGAGTTCTCTCATTCTCCATGCTGTGGCATATCGGGCAAGCTGTGCACCTCGAACTGGGAAGGCAGCCGGATACTCTATTCCCTCTGGCGAGCAAGTCTGATCATGACCAAACTGGCGTTGGAACCGGAACGGAAAGTAGAATACACAGTGAGTCAAACCAACCAACTGGATCTCGGTCTGCCGAAACATACTATAGCTCATTGCCAGGAGATTGAGCCAAGGGCAGCGCCAGGCGATGCGATCTACTGACAAATTGCACATCCAGTCGAACCACCATCCCTCATCAAAGGCATCGACTAGGCGTTGTCGAAAGAAGTAGCCACGAGCTGAGTAGGCTGGGCAAGAGTCCACGACTTGCAATTTGTCCATCAACCATACCTGGGGAGGGATGAAAAATGAGAGAATAAAGAATAGAGAGATGTACGATGAGAGAAAAGTAAGACAAGGGTTTTGTGAGAAAAATCGAGCCTGAGGGCCGAGTGATGTGAGCATTACATATGTGAGATTGGGTGGGAAACATTACCTGCAGCAGTAGTGGACTCCCCACAAATCTGGTCGTCTCCCGGCAATGGAAAGCATCCAAGCCCATCAGCGTTTCAGCCAGTGTCATCGCAATACAACTCTTTCCATCCTTCAAGCCTTGAGCAACTTCAATCAGGCGAATACTAGATCCACCAAAGCCCGACGCAAGCAGAAAGTGAGATAGCATACACAAGCAAAGGGCATGTTGTCAGAAACCTTGCCAATGATGGTCGCCACGGTCACCGACGTCAGAAAAGCGATAAATCAATCCGAGGATGTCCAGTTCCCCATTACAGATCAGAGACCAAGCGTCATGCGTGGTGAGTCCACACATCCGCCCTAAAGCTTGGGCGTGACCAAAGCGAAACTGAGGCAAGATCTCTTCACAATTTTTGGATTCCATCAAAGCTTGAAAATCTTTGAAAGTTGGACATACCCCTTGCCCGCCGAAGCTAAAGACATGTGTTACCGAGTTCCAAAACCTTACCGCGGCATGAAGGAAAGGAAGGTGTACCGGAGTACGGCTCAGCATGAATTATGCATTCAAGCCAAAGCCCCGGAAGTTCAACTTTTTCGAGCCGTCTAAAGAAGCAATCCAAGCTGTGAGATTTTCGACGAGAAACGCTTCCATTTTGGTGCAAAACTGAGATGAAATGAATGAGCCACGGAGCTAGGACTTTTAAAGGGGATAAAGCACTGTTCGGGGGGACACGTGTCGAAAATTTGGTGGTGGCTGGGCTAAGTGGCCGGCCGGCCACCTTTTCTAGCAGGCCGGCCACCTCTCCCCCCTTCAAATGCAAAAAGCTGGTCGGCCAACTCCCAAAAGTGGCCGGTCATGCTGCAATCTGCGTATTTGGCCCTGTTTTACTCTCCAGAAGATAGTTCCTAGCATTTCCATGCATCGGGAGTGTCAAAAGCCTCCATTTCTCTCTGTTTCGGATGCATTTCATCGCCCAAATCGTCCGAAATACACTTTGTTTATAGAGTTGTTGTTAAATCTTGCTTATCGAGTTCTTGTTTTGCTTATCGAGTTGTTGTTTTGTTGGTCGAGTTGTTTCGTTTACCGAGTCTTGTTTAATCGAGTCGCCGAGTCTTGTGCATTTGAGTTGTTACTCTTTGTTTATCAATTTTGTTGTGTTTTGCTTATCGAGTTGTAAACTTGCTGAGGTTTTTTTTGTTGTTTCTCAGTAAGATTAGGTTGTTTAGTTTGTCGTGTCGGTTCGCTGCCTGACTTGGCACATACACAATGCACATTTACCGTTCAATCTCTTTACTTGCAAAATGATGCGATGCGATGCTGAGAACATAAAGTACAACACTTTTTCAAAAAAAAAGAAAAGTTGTTTCATTCCATCATGCTTCCTTTGTTACAACATTTTACAGCAAAGGTACAAGTTTCACAGAAAATAAAACTACCTAATAATGTACAATGTGCTACAACTACTAGTAAAAAAGATAAATAAAGCAGGAAACAGCTGCACCAATGCTCTCAAGAGCAGGAATAAGAGGCCCTCTTCGTCCTCTTCTGCGGAACAGGCTCTGCACCACCGGCACCATCTAAGTCGGAACTGTCATCCTCAGGATCCTCCTCAGCCTCCTCTCCACTCCCGGAACCAGGGTCGGAACGCTCCTCTCTGTCAGCAGAGGTCTCTGACTGACGATCTGTAGCCTCCTCCTCCTCCTCCTCCTCATCAGGCTCCTCCTCTACGATATGTGCTCTGCGTCTGCGGGACGACTCCCCTCTCCCGACCCCGCGAGAAGGCCGAGATGGCCCGGCACCCCGAGAAGGTCGAGATGGCCCAGTCTGTGGCTGATATACTGGAGGCATCTGAAAATAAAAAGTGCAATTTGAATACATCAGCTCAAAATGTGTGTATCAGATACAGATGCAAGCAAACTACATGAAATGAGGGTGCATGCGAATACAGTATATGAATGTGATGTGTCGGATGTGCTCTACACATACAATTAATCAAAGCAGTAAAATGTTCAAGGTCAACATGTTGTCAGAAGTACGATAAATGTGAGAAAACTAAAGAGTACCTGGAAACCCATGATAAACAGCTGCGCCTCTCTCCGCAAGACCATGCCCTCGAGTGAGGCCACCAATCCGATCACCCCCTCCATGTACTCTCTGGGTGGCTGCAGATACAAGCTCAAATCATCAAGGAATAAAGGAATGTCTAAGTATTTGAATGATAGATGAAAAGCAGTGGGACATACCGGCGGTGAGTCAGGATCAATGACATATCGATGATTAGGCATGGGAGGCTCTATCGGAATCGGGTAGGAGGTCCCATATCGCCATCCTGTTAACTCGGTCGGCATGTCTGGCCATCCAGCATGATGATGAGTCGGAGGAATCGGGGGGACCAGTCCAACCCCTCCTCTCGATGTGCCAGCTCTGCTAGTAGAAGGGGCGCCTACAGCCCAAGCTCGACTCAAAGACAGCATGTCAGTAGACCTCCTCGAGGGAATACGGACACCTGTCAACGGAGGCATCAAGTAGGTGTGACGGTAGGTCGCGTACTCCCCGTCCTCTATATACAACAGTGCATCAGTGCCTAGCCTAGCGTCAATGACACCCTGGGGGGTAAGCCTATCAGCGAGCCGCATACCGTCCGGAGGTGCTGAGGGAACACTCGGCTCAGGAAAGCCCATAGTCTGACGAAGGAAGCGTTCCCCCAGGAACCAGGCCCTACCAACTAGCCCCTTGAACAAGATCCTATACCGGGAAGAGCCCCATCCTCCGACAAACTGAAATCGAAGGTCCCCACCCAAAGGCAACCAGGGCTGCCAGGTAATCTGCGGGTAACCAATGCATAGGCTGATCAGAAATCGTAGATGTACGGAATAAACCAAAGATAAAAACATTGGGAATTAGGAGTTTTGGATTACCTCTGATGGCCGCACCGTGTCGAAGTACTGCCATAGGTAGAGAAGAGTCTCCCGAGACCGCGGCCGGTACTGGCCCTCGAAAACAAGCGAGTAAGGGGTCATAAGGGGCGCCTCCACCTCCAGCTCTGGCGCTAGTATGGGAAAATATGCGAAAACCCATAACTGCGGAAAACGGGGCAAAAGCCATCAGAATACAGAATGCTGAGTGCAGGATGTCAGGACAGAGTATAAAGTGTGCCGTGTGTGCAATATACATACATTGAAAAGCAAAAATGTAAATCAAGAGGGCAGAAGGTACCTCCCAGGCTCTCTAGTAGTCGCCAACTATGTTCCCCCCTCTGTGGGAGGTCGCGCTCATATAGCAATAAAGGGTAGCCAAGCTGGCGCCACCCCAATCATACTGACTAACCTGTGTGAGGTCTGCCAGGGCACCCAGCAGATATAGCCCAACGATGTTCCCCCTGTCGGAGAACAGAGTAGTCCCGAAGAGGAACATCAGAAACCCGCGGGCGTACTGTGTAATCTCCTCCAGAGTCTCGGGCTCAGTATGCCTAAAATGTGAAGAAAACCAAGTGTACCAGACTCGGCCCGAGGATCGGTCGACCGATGGACGAGCTCCCAGTAAGTAGATCCAAGCGGCCTCCCACTGGCCCATGTCCTCGTCATATGGGATCGCCCAGCCTCCCACATCAAGGCCGATCAATACGGCAAAGTCAAAAGGGGTCATGGTCATATCCCCGGCAGATGAGAAATGAAAGGAGTTGGTGGTGTCCCACCACCTCTCCACCAGGGCGCCCATCAACATCCTGCTAGCTGGATAACGAGATATCTCGGCACAAAAAGGCCCGAATCCTGCTAGATCAACCCAATCGCGGACGGCCTCTGGGAGCTCCGCGTACCAATCTCTCGCAACAATGGAGCCGTATCCCCGTGTAACACGGGAGGACACCTGCATTCACGGTGAATACATATATTTAGTTTCAGAATGAAATAAACAAGCTGCGTGCAAATGAGATATACAAGCTGCGTGCAAATGAAATGTATAAGCTATATGCAAAATCAAATCAGAATTCAAGTGTTCGGGCTGCGTGTTCAACTCTCAACAAGTGTGTGCTGCGTGTTCACCATCAACTTGGGCTGCGTGTTCAGAAATTCAGAGTTTGGGCTGTGTGTTCTACTCTCAACAAGTGTGTGCTGTGTGTTCACCTTCAACTTGGGCTGCGTGTTCAGAAATTCAGAGTTTGGGCTGTGTGTTCTACTCTCAACAAGTGTGTGCTGCGTGTTCACCTTCAACATGGGCTGCGTGTTCAGAAATTCAAAGTTTGGGCTGTGTGTTCTACTCTCAACAAGTGTATGCTGTGTGTTCACCTTCAACTTGGGCTGCGTGTTCAGAAATTCAGAGTTTGGGCTGTGTGTTCTACTCTCAACAAGTGTGTGCTGCGTGTTCACCTTCAACTTGGGCTGCGTGTTCAGAAATTCCGAGTTTGGGCTGTGTGTTCTACTCTCAACAAGTGTGTGTTGCGTGTTCACCTTCAACTTGGGCTGCGTGTTCAGAAATTCAGAGTTTGGGCTGTGTGTTCTACTCTCAACAAGTGTGTGCTGTGTGTTCACCTTCAACTTGGGCTGCGTGTTCAGAAATTCAGAGTTTAGGCTGTGTGTTCTACTCTCAACAAGTGTGTGCTGTGTGCTCACCTTCAACTTGGGCTGCGTGTTCAGAAATTCAGAGTTTGGGCTGTGTGTTCTACTCTCAACAAGTGTGTGCTACGTGTTCACCTTCAACTTGGGCTGCGTGTTCAAAAATTCTAAGTTTGGGCTGTGTGTTCTACTCTCAACAAGTGTGTGCTGCGTGTTCACCTTAAACTTGGGCTGTGTGTTCAGAAATTCAGAGTTTGGGCTGCGTGTTCTACTCTCAACAAGTGTGTGCTGCGTGTTCACCTTCAACCTGGGCTGCGTGTTCAGAAATTCAGAGTTTGGGCTGCGTGTTCTACTCTCAACAAGTGTGTGCTGTATGTTCACCTTCAACTTGGGTTGCGTGTTCAGAAATTCGAAGTTTGGGCTGAGTGTTCAACTGTCAACATATATGCATGCTGTGTGTTCACCATCAGGTTATGGGCTACGTGATCAGAAATTCAAGCGTTCAAAATGCAAACAGAATATTGTATCATGGGCTAAGCGTCAGAACAAGCTACGTGCTAAAAGGAGCAGATATGCATAGCAAGAGGCATGAAACGTGCAAAAATGCGGAATACGTTGCAGAAATGCAAAAAAGGCGAAATAAATACCTCTCGTGCCTCATGAGAGAGGTGAGACTCCGGCTCTTGCAAAAGCAGATCCCCAGGCGCTCGATCATCAAAATCAGTGAAGTGATAAAAAATAGCCCGCGGAAGGATATGTGCTCGAGGGACGTACCTCTCGGGTATGAAGGGTCGAACCCTCGGAGGCAGAGCCATAATATCGGGATCATCCTCGGCGCCCGGAGGACCTCCACCGTGAGGAAAATGACCGGCCATTTCAGAAAATCTGCAAAAATGAGCAAAATGAGCCAAAATTGGAAAAAGTCGACAAAAGTCAACTCTCGGGAAATGAAAAAGTCAACAAAAGTCAACCCCCGAGGAAATCTTCCAAATGTTGAGACAAACTTACCTCAAGTGGTGAAAATGAGAAAAGAAGCACCGAAATCAAAATTTAATCGGTCCAAAGTGATGAAAACTGAAAGATTTCACGAAAACAACTTGTGTGGGGCATTGGAAAACGCGTATAGAGCTCAGATCTAAAGAGGAAAATGGTCTAGGAAGAGAAGGTGTTTTCGGAGCTGAAGTTGTGAGGAATGAGGCTTTGGCCGAGTGTATTTAAAGAAATGAGAGCAAAATGACCGAACTGCCCCGGATTTGGGCTAGGGGGTCGGCCGACCACCTTTTGTGGCAGGCCGACCACCCCCTTTGCAAAATGCTGGTCGGTGGCCTCTCCATGGGACGAGACCTGGTCGGTGGTGTTCCCCAAGTGCCCACCAAGCTCTCTGCAAATTTTAGGAAGGATTGGAGTCCCCGGGACCTGAAAAAGTACAAGAGAAGTTCACTTTCCGTCGCGAAATCGCTCTACTGGAACTTCAGCTCCAACTTTCGATGCGTTTTTCATCGTTACTCGTCAAAAGTGAGATGTATCCTTTTCGAACATGTTGCGACCCCTCCGGGAGGTAAACCGGAGGTCATAATTGAGTCACCCTCATCGAAAACTCGCATTTCTTTGCTCGTCGTTTTACGACAAATTCGCATTCGAATTCACATTTATTCTGCATTGTTATGCACGTCACTTGCATTCTCATGCACACCACTCATACTATTGTGCACGTTTCACAGGTGTTGTCAAATCCTCGTGCTTAACCCGCGTTGTCACGCGCGTTACTCCTCGCATTGCGAAGCACTTTTCTATCGACGCCGCGATTGTCTGCATTCAATATCGCTTTGAACATGTGTTGCTGATTATGATGTGCTTGTCGAGTTTCTTTCTTTTGCAGGTACGATATTGTATGTATGGTTCATTTGAGGCTGGTGCGACCAGACAAACCGCGCAGGTATTGTATCTTCTCCATGTGAGACGCGGCGAGAATCGAACAATTCTCCGCATTCTTAACTGCATGAAATGTAGTTGTTGCTTTGCATTCTTGCTTAAAACTGTTGCATCTATTGTGAATATGTGCTTCATTACAGCTTGCTGTATTTGCATGATCATTGAGATACCTTCGGCTTCTTGCATTGTCAGTTGCATTTTGCCCCTGCCTGCGGGCACATCTCTGTTTGTCTTGCTTGTTTGTCTAAGTCTTCGGCCTTGTCGAAAATGGGTCGTCTCTGGGCTTTGACATTCACTCCCGTCACTTATGACTTCCGAGTTCTGTCAAAGAGGGGCAACGGTAGACACCCCATTTTTGACCGACCTTAAGACTCAGACGTTACCAGTTGAGCGCTCGGTGATATTGCATATTGTGCTCATCTAGAAGTTTCAAAGTCCCGGCTGCAAGCCTTGCCTCCGGACTTCCGGACTCTTTCGTGCCTTGCCTCAGTTTGCGAACCAGGCTCTGTTTTCTCTGTTTTCTCTTCCCAAAGGGAGGGAGAGGTCTCGTAGAGAATCTCTCAGTGGCCGTAGGCTACGTTTTGTGGTCGTAGGCCATTTTTCCCGTTTGGAGCCCGGTTTCCATTTTTTTAGAGCCGACGGTCGTGTGCCTCAGTTCGGGACCGCTTAATCACCTCCGTTTGCTCCGGTTTTTGGCATACACCTTATTTCCTCCCTTTTAAGGAACACTGTGGCCCGAGTGACCAACTTCGTGGTCAAATGCCACCTCCGGTGCTTAACAGCCCATTTTCAGGGCCCCGGGCCGCGCGTTTCGGTCCCTGAACCTCCGTTTTGCATCCGTTTTGGTTCATTTTTGGTGGAGACCATATTTTCATAGTTAGGAAGCTTGTAGGAGGGTGGGAGGCCAGCAATTGTTCTGAAAAGCCAGCTTTATTTCTTCATCGCTCTCCGACGCCCGTTTTCCTCACTTGAAAGCCAATGTTGACCACCCCGGGGCCACTTTATTGAACCCTAAACCCTATATTTGTGTTGTACACACCTGGGAGGCCACCAATATTTGGTGGCCGACCAGTAATTGTGCCTAAACCTTTTGAACCCCTCTAAAAAATGGTCTTTTCTTTCTCCTGGTTCACTTTTTCTGGGTTTTGACTACATAGTTGTGTTGTGCACACATGGGAGGCCACCTTTTTTAGATGGCTGACCAGCAATTGTCCTTGACCCTTTTGACCCTTGGCCGGCCGGCCATGGGAGGTGGCCGGCCGGCCCCCTGAACCTTCTGAACCTGGCCGACCATGACCCTCTCACCTGGTTCCTTACAGCTGCACCCTCTATTTCTCCCCAGATCCTGTATCCGATGGGGGGTCTTTTGGGGGGGAAATTTGAATTTGATTTTCCCTCATTTTCTTCACTCCTCTCCTCTATAAAACCAACCCCTCAGCTCCTTGTTTGAGGGTTACAAAAACTTGTTTGGAGCTCTTGCATTCAATCTCTCTCTCTCTCTCTACACCAAGCACCAAAACCCCTTAAGTTCTACACCATTTACCCTACACCTCATAGCACAAGGCCTCCATCCCTCATTCCAGCACTTTGGGACTATTTTGAAGAGGTTAAAGGCTCAGAAAATTGGCCCAAGAGCTGCTGGTTCATTGGTTTTCAAGGGTAAGTCCTCTTCTCCTCTTTTCTTACCTTATTTTTCTTTGTATCTAAGCCATACTTGCTAGCTTTTTTGGACTCCGACCCAAACTGTAAATAGTCATATTTTGAGTCCCTTTTCATGTTTGATCAAGGACCTCCTACTGTTTGAGGTCTCCTACTATCACTTGCCTCTTTATCTCTCTTTTAGGCCAATCTTTGCATAGTATTTTAGAGTTATTTGTGAGTTGTTTTGGACTTTGTTATAAACTGTAAAATAACTTGTTTTGAGCCCCTATTCAATATTGTTGAAGGGCTCTCCTCTGTTTGAGGTCTCCTACTATCACTTGCCTCTTTATCTCTCTTTTAGGCCAATTTTTTGCATAGTATTTTAGGCTTATTTTTGAGCTGTTTTGGACTTTTCCATAAACTGTGAAATATCTTTTTTTGAGCCCCCTCTTCAACATTGTTGAAGGGCTCTCCTTTGTTTGAGAACAGAAGCTACCACTTGTCTCTTTACCCCTCTTTTAGGCCTTTTCTTGCATGATAGTTTGGCCTTATTTGTGATTATTTTCATGGCTTGATGTAAACTGTAAAGTGCCTTGTTTTGAACCCCTCTTAAACTTTGTTGAAGGGATCTTTTCCATTTGGGGTCATCTACTATCCCTTGTGTTTAATCTCTCTTTTAGGGCCATTTTTTGCATGATAGTTAGCCCTATTTGTGTTCATTTTTGAGGCTTGTTATAAACTGAAAATATGCATGTTTTGGGACTGTCTTGCATCTGTCTTCATTCTTCGTGATCAAATAATGCAAGCTTTGTATAGCTGTAAGTCATTCTATGTGCCTAGTTTCGAATTTCAGGGTTCATTCCATGCATCGGGTGCCATGTTTCCATGTTTCGGGGCTGTTTTGTATCATATTTCAGCGCTGAAATTCGCATGTTTGCATATTATGTTCCATGCCTTGCCATGCTTTGGGTAGAGTGGCATTTGATGCCTTAGGCTTGGTCCTCGGTTTGCGTGCATGTGTGCACGCATTTCGAGTGTCTCATTTTCATCTCATGGCTACTGATGTGAGTGTGGCTGAGGTCCACTCATGTTGGTGTAAGTCCATTGTGCATTGTGTGTGCCATTTCATTTCATAGCATTGTGTATGCTAGGTTGTATGTTAGCGCATTGTGTATACCATGTTACCTCGTACATCGTGTATGCCATTTCATAGCATTGTGTATGCTAGGTTGCATGTTAGAATTGCATTCATGCATGTCATGCATATTGCATTGTGTTTGGGATAGGAGTTAGCCCGAGCACGGGAAACGAGAGACGTTTCGTACTTCGTGTGACGGAACGTGTCTCAATTCCCAGTCACCGACACTCCAGATTATCCATGATGGAGTTTAGGTCTTGTTGTGTTTATATGTGCATTCATTTCATATTGAGTCGTGCAATTCGACTCCTCGGCTATCATGCATCGATATGCGTGATTGGTGGCACGAGGATCGATGTCTACACTCCCTGAAGAGTAGTCATGCATACATATGTGAAAATACTTTGCCATACCCCTTTGTTACTTTCTGTTGCTGCAAATCAGAAATCGACAGCCTTCCGGAGCTTGACACGCATTCCAAGAACAATTGCAAACAGAGGCAAACCGGGGCATCGCGAGGGATTCTCCGCACAAGGCAACCCAAGCATGCATCATTCATCATCCGAAGCAGATTTAAGGCAGTCCCTGGCTTGCATGCCAATTTATTGCTTTCCTAATTTAATTTGTTAATTAATTAGGGTTTTGTACATATTTGGACTGTAATTATTCATTTGGGACTGTATACTGTTTATTCAGACCCTCCGAGCGAGGGCACAACTGTAATAAGTGTGCGTGTGCGTGTGTGTGATGTATGTCTTCCAACCCCACGTCTTTCTCCCTTTTATTTATCCGCTTATGATGGTTAGATTAGGACATGTTTCAATTAGCATACAGTATGATAGCATGTTTGCATTCATTTCATCTGTCTTGCATGCACCGGGCTCGGCGCATTATACTAACTGCATTGTATTTTCAATTCCAAGTTGCATACATGTTAGCTGTAGCATTTCATATGTCATGTTTAGAATAGTCGAGCCTGCTATAGTTGCACTTTTGCATGTGTTGCATTAGGCATTTCTGTATAATTAGGATCATGCATGGATTTCTAATTAGCTTCTGTTTTGGCTTGGAGTACTCAGTAAGTTTTATGCTTTAGCATCCTTGCATGCGTGTGAGTGACTGCCATGATAGCATGCTTACCATGAGGCTAATTGCTTATGTGATATATCTGCCTGAATGCCTGTGGGTGAAGGTTGGGTTATTTGGATTGGAACAATTCGTTAACTGTGAGTTTTTTTTAAGCCCACTAGATAGTGGCAAAATCATGTTTTTCTAAGCCCACCCGAGGGTGGCAAATCCACGTCTTAGCCTACTTGCGGGTAGCACTATCAAACTATTTTCAAATAAACAAACATGAAATGTTTTGTTCCAATTCAGGCGACCCAGTCTATACTTGTATGCTGTGCGCATCACAGAGTAAATCTAGGCTAATAACCGGAATAAGAACGCATAAAGTTTTCAAAAATAGATATCATGGTTAGTAGAGGCCGATCTTTGATCGGGCGAGCGGGGGTGCTCACGAAGTGACCTTCCCCAATCGTACCCAAGTTCCCGAGCCGAGACAACTTTGGTGATGACGAACACGTGGCCTTAGGCAAACGAGTCAGAGTTTCCTAAATTTTCCCAAAATAAAACATTTAGGTGGCGACTCTGTATCTGGCAAAGCAGTCCATGTTTGGCACTTCTTTCAAAATCTGTTTTCTTAAAACGATTTGCCGGATTTAGACTCTTTAGTTTAGATTTAGAACCGTGACAATTTGTGATTCCGAACTGTAGTGAGCCCAATACGAACGGAAAGGGACTCGTCCTCCCGGGGCGTTCGGGGACGTCTATAGTTGCTCTCTGTCTTGGTCAATCAGACCCTGTTTCGTTGTATCCTCGATCTGTACCCCTATCTCATGTAAATCTGAAAAGGTGGGAAGGAGGAGAACGATCATCTTCTGCATAAGTTTGGGCTGGAGGTTACGCACAACCATCCTAATCTGATCCTTATCCACAGGCCTGATGGTCATCATCGAAGCCTTAGCCCTCCACCGGGTCATAAAATCGGAGAAACTCCCCTTGGCTCCTGCCTAGTAGTCTTAAGATCACGGGTCGTAATCTCGATCTGTGTATTATAAGAATATTGAGCTATAAAGGCCTCGATCATCTCCTCCTAACTCCTCTTGACGGAATCTTCCAATTTTGCATACCAAATGGCCGCTACACCCGACAGGGTTCGACCAAACAGAGAAAGCTTCTGTAATCTAGTAAGGCCCATTGGCCTTAGTATGTCTGAAAACAGTCGTAGGTGCACCATAGGTTCCCCGAATCCGTCAAAGCGATCGATATGTGACATCTTGAATCGATCTGGTAGTGTCACGGCCGAGTCGGTGTACCCATCCTCAATATCTGGAATGAACTTCACACCTTGAGATTTCTTGAACAGCTTTTCAAGCTTGCTCACTTTCAATGCTGTGGGATCCACCTCGAACTCAAAGGGAGAATCCGGTAAATTGGTGGGTGTTTTGGATAACTAGGGTAGGACTGGGGGCAGAGCCGGCCCTGTCGGAATGTCTGTGTCTCCCTGGACATTTGGTGCCCTCCCGGGTATTGGAACTCTTGGTGGGGGAGGAACTTGGTGTGAAGTAGATGCCCCGGTTTGCTGTTGTAACCTGGCAATCAACTCTGCCTGTTGAGCCATGACCTCGGCCTGTTGTTTGGCAAATTCTGCTTGACGGGCAGCGTCCTGCTGCATGACCCTCATACTTTCCTGGAATTGACACATCATTTCCTCCATCCCTGCCATGTTATACTGATCTGGCTAAACAACAGGTATATCTATTCCTGTAGTAAAAACTGTGGCCTCAACCTGACTATCCAGTGATGGGGTAGACCACTGATCTGACAACCGCTGTAACGATGCACTGCGTTTTCTTGACCTCCATCTGGTAACCGGGGGTAGAGAAAGGAACACCGCTTGTCCGTCTATCAGATCCCTAGATTAATTAAGTCTACGACCTCTGATTTAGAGTGCTTAGGGGATATCTAACTGGTCGGAATCAATGGTGCTAAACTACCTTGCAAAAAGATAAATAAAGCATAATAAGGAAATAATTAACAGAAAAACGGATAGCATAACAGCTTAAATAAAGACAACACGCAGTTGGTAAACACAAGCTGAATGAACTGTTTTCAACCATTGATCACTGTTCCCGAAAGCCACTGGCTTAAAATCTGAATCTAATACCCATAGATATAACTGATTCTCAAAACACTGATATTGATGCCCGCAAGCCTGATACCTAGACTTGCAGACTGATACGTGCATACCCCTGTAGAGGCCAACTCAAAAAAGCACATAACAAGCAAATGAGAGCCAAAACACCCCTATGTTGGGGTAGGGTTTCCCTGTCCTAGTTTCGTCAAGAACTAGGGTTTCACTACGCACACAGTAGTTTCAAACAACCTATAATCAGGTAAGCAACCTGTCCTAGTTTGGAATAGTCACTATGGATTCCGAATATGCACTAGGTCGAATGGTCAAAAAGGGTGCCCCGGTAAAAATCGGGGCTTGTGTTCCCACCGTGGCAGAGCCCGCAACAGGTCAGCCTTATGGCACGCTTCTCAAAGCAAGTCTCCGACAAACCGTTCAGGAATAGCATACGGCAAACACGGTGTCCTAGGCGCACATGCAATGCAAAGAAACACATAAGTGTGAACAAAACAAGATATTATGAGTTCGAGTCAAGCTCTCTAACTCCCCAGCAGAGTCGCCAGAAACTGTAGACGTCCCCGAATGTCCCAGGAAAAAAAATCTCGCGTCGTTCATTTGGACAGTTTGGACTCAAATGTCACGGTTCTTAATCTGATCTTGCAAAGTGCAATGCAAGACTGATAAATCACCAAAGAGTCCAAATCCGGCAAATCATTTTAGAAAACTAATTTTTAAAAAAGAAGTGCCAAACATGGACTGCTTTGCCAAATACAGAGTCACCACCTAAATATTTATTTTAGGGAAATTTAGGAAACCCTGACTCGTTGCCTAAGGCCACGTGTTCGTCATCACCAAAGTTACCTCGGCTCGGGAACTTGGGTACAATTGGGGAAGGTCATCTATGAGCACCCTCGCTCACCTGATCCGAAGATCGACCTGTACTAAGCATGATATCTTGTTTTTTAAAACGCATGCGTTCTTATTCCGGTTAATTATCTAGAATTACTATGTGATGCATACAACACGCAAGTATAAACTAGATCGCCTAATTTGGAACAAAGCATCGCATATCCGTTTGTTCGGAAATGGTTTAGAATTTGCTACTCACAAGTAGGTTAAAACGCGGATTTCAATGAATTGTCCCAATTCAAGTAATCCAACCTTCACCCACAGGCACATAAGCAAATTGCCTCATGGCAAGCATGCTATCATGGCAACACTTACACGCATGCAGTATACTAAAGCATAAACGCTTACCTAGTACTCCGTGCCAAAACAATAGCTAGTTAGTAATCAAATACATGATCCTGGCTCATGTTAAGATGGCTAATGCAACACATGCAAAATGCAACTAGAATAAGCTCGGCTAATCTAAGAATGGCATGTGAAATGCGACAACTTGATACACATATTCAAGTTGGAATTGAGATACTATGCAATTAGTATGATGCGCTGAGCCCGGTGCGTGCAATACGAATGAATGTATGCAAACATGCTATCATAAGTATGCTAATTGAAACATGGCCTAAAACTATCCATTGAAAGTAGATAAGTAAAAGGGAGAAAAACGTGGGGTTGAAAGACATTCACACACGCACGCACGCTTATTACAAAATTCGCCCTCTCGACGGAGGGTCCGAATAAATAATACAAACTGAATAATTGATCAACTATCCTAGCTAATTAATTATTACAAACCCTTAATTAATTAACAAATTAATTACAAAAGGAGGCCGCCATAGCTCCACCTTGGAATGATTAAATGATGCATGCTCAATCGCCTCGCTCGGAAACTCGTTGCCATGCCACATGTTGCCTCTGTTTGCACTATTTTATGCCTCTGAAAATTGCTAAGTCTCAAGGATGCTTCTGAACCACTCCCTAAGCACTGTGGGATGTCACCGGCCAAGGGATAGGACCACCGGCCATTGGAAAATGGTTATCGACCATTTGTAAGGCTCTCGGCCAGATTTTGGTAGCCGGCTGGCACTGAAGATGGCCAACCGACCATATATTCCTGCAGGATCCTGCTTTTGCTGCAACAGAGGACAGACAGTGCATGGCAAGGCATTTACAAGATAATGTGTGCACAACCACCCTCCCTATCATGCTATAAACTCAAGGGAGTATGGCTCTCGACCCTCGGACCACCAATCACGCATTTCAATGCATGGTGGCCAAAGGTGCCATGTGTGCAAATCAATGTGGAATGAATGCAACAAAACATATGAATGCCTAGAATTCTATCATGCTTGATCAAGAGCGTCGGCGACCAAGGGTTGAGGCACGTTTCGTCACTTCAAGTACGAAACGTCCCTTGGCCCTCATGTTTGGTTTGACACCCCAAGCCAAACACAATGCAATGCATGCAATCAAGTACAATGCAACATGGGAATGTAAGGCGATGTAACATGAGCATGTCAAGTGCAATGTGATGCAACCTAACACGCAAATAGCATGGCAATGCAACAAGTATGTAATGCTACAATGCAACCTAGATATGGAAATACACAAAATAATAGGCATGCAACAATGACACCAACCATAAGGATGCAACAACATGCGATGCGATAAGCATACAACAATATACAAATGCATGACCCATGGACTTACACTAAAGATGGATAGACCTCAGCCGTACCAAAAACAATGGCCAAAGGTGATGGAATGACACGATGAAATGCACAATGAGCATGCACATGCAATGGTCCAAGAGTTAAAGCACAAGGTCACAACACCCAAACATGAGCGAGGGGTAACAATCATGGCAATACGGTGACACCATAAACTCTGAAATTATGTTAAAAGTGATGCCAAATCAAACACACAACACAAGCAAGGCATGCTAATAGACTTCAAATTCAAAACTAGCCGAGGTACTTGAACCATGGCCATATCAACCAAGCCCCAAAGGACCAAGGTGACCCAAAACAGTCCCAAGACGGACCAAAACAAGGCTAGAACATGCATGGGATGAGGCCAAAACATGCTAAAAAGACGAGCACAAAACAAGACGCATACAAGGCCAAAAAGGGGCAATTGCACTACACCTATTACAACCAAACATGGCATGACCTAGGCCAATAAAATCAGAGTTATGGCATGTTAGAATGAGCTCAAAAACCCACTTAGATGGCATCCCAAAGATCTAAGTATGATGGCATGCACAATGACCTATTCTTAAGGCATGAAACACAAACTATCCAAAGCATGGAATAGGTGATAAAGGCAAGTGTGTGACCATGAAATATGGACTGAAATCACATTTCACATGATGCCAAATCATGAAAATACTTCAAGTAACACATGCTAATGAACTCAAGGCACAAAGCTTACAAGCTAGAATGAACCAAGCATATGCAAGACAATGCATATATGATCAAATCAACACCAAACAGAGCTTAAACGTGGTAAAACATGAGGAAAAGCTCCATGGAGTCGAGCCAAAACATGCAAGAATAGTGGTCCAAACACAAGATGCATGTTATGCAGACATGCAAGATTACTCTACAAGTATGTGAAGCATGCAAGATGCCATCAAACCAACATGGAATAAAGTTAAGGCAGGTCCTAAAAGCCACTAAAAAGTGCTGAAATAGAACCAAGACATGCTAAGTAAACATGCTACTCTTATAAGCCAACAACACAAGCAAATGAGACACAAAGGGAGAGGGGTGTCCCTCCTCTATTCAAGACCTCAAAACCACTTCTCCACCACTAAAAATCCTCTGGATTTTAGTGGTGGGAAGGTTAAAATAAGATGATCCCAAAGCTCAAAAGTAAAGGCACAAAACAAGGCCAAACAAGGCCTAAGAGGGGGTAGACAACACTCAACCAAAAAGTGACCTTAAACAACCATAACAAGCATACAAAATCAGAGCTTTTTATAGTTTAGATTCAAGCTTAAAACAATATAGAAGTATGTGTAAAAGCTTAAGCCAAAATGGGGTATCAAAAGCAAGTTGACTCACCCTTGAAGAACAACTTCAAGAACACAACTCCAGCAATCTTCTTGGATCAAAAGCAGCCCAAGAACTCTAAAATCAACCTTCTAGTGCCTCAGCAACCAAGGATAGTGTAGTGCTAGGTGTTTGTGTGCAATAGTAAGAACAAAACACACTTTTGAGCTCAAACACACATACAAATCTAGAGAGAGGGAGATATAGAGAGAGAGACAGAGAGAGATATCTAACTTGTATATCAGATTTCTAGAACCCCTGGAAAGGGAGATGAGGCTCTCCTTTTATAGAAATCTAATTTTGCCAAGCTTCTTGGAGAAACTAAGCAAGGCTCAAATCCCTCCATACACGTGTATGGAAGGGGGGAATTGTGCGTGCCAGCTGTGCCAGCTGGCACAAAAATATCTGCCAAAAGCAGATGAAAAGGGATTGGCCGAAAATATGGTCGATCGACCAACAAAGGTGGCCAACCAACCAAATATAGTGCCGATCGGCCAACACTCTTGGCCGATGGCAAGAAAAAGGGGCCAATGGCCTCAAGCCTTGGCGGATGGGTTGAGAAAATGGCCAACAAACCACCTGTCACGACCCAAACCCGGCCCTATGGGTTTAGCACCGTAACTGGCCAGTAATCCGAGATTACCGAAGGCCTGCTTAACAGTAATACAGTAAAACAGAGTACAGGGCCTGGCGGAAGCCAATACAGTAATTAAACAATGTCCAATGAGCTGTGACAGTCAGTATGCCAAAAAGATTTTTCATGCATTCATACATAAACAGTACAGAACAGTATGTACAATATTGACATCCATTCAAACTAGGGACTCAACCCTACATAACAGTACAGAAACATTCCGTCTGTACAAAACAGTACGGTCTATACAAAATTTACAGTCACACAGTACGGGGACCTAATCCCTTGATAGCAGTACGATAAACAGTCAGTCTATACAGTACAGTAGTCCAAACAGTATGGAGACAGACGGGGGAAAACAAACAAAACACCCCCAAGCCATAGCATGGCAACTCGGAACCTCGCAGTGAGGCACAAAGGCTGGCTTGACAAAACTGGAGTTACCCTGACGCTCCTAGCTCCGATCTGGTGCCTGTACACCTACATATATATATGAGCAGTGAGCTAAAGCCCAGTGAATAACATAATGCGTAAAGGGGTTTAGAATGAATGTCCTTACAGTGATGAAAACAGTTCAATTCAATCAGTATTTCAGTTGTTCAGTACAATAAACAGTCATATGTGGTACATCCATTAGCATAACAGTAACAGTAGGTCTTAAAAGACCGAACAGTAATGATGGCCATCAGTCAGTAAACAGTAGTGGTTCCACGAGGGAACCGACAGAGAATTCTGTCGCAGTAACAGTAACAGTAAACAGTAAGTACTAAGGATGCCACAGTACAGTTCAGAAATAAAGGACATACATTCATTCAGTAAATAATACCAGTTCAGTAAACAGTTCAGTTCAGTATTCAAAAGATATCAGTTGAACATATCTTTACACAATTGTTACTCACAGAGTTCTGGGCTACAGTATGCTAGAGCGTGTCTCCCCAGTTGCCAACCCTACACAGTTCACAGGTTGAACACACACTAAGCTACACAGTTGGGAAATATCATAACTTAAACCCTAATTTGCCTTGGTGTGTTCTACAACGATATCCTCATCTAAATGCCTTAAACTAGGCCTAAGAATACCTAGGATGGGATGAGGATGCAAAAATGCACATTTAAAAGCATTTTAGGATTTTCAGAAAAAACAGAGTCCCGCTCGAGCTCATGTTTCCCCGCTCGAGCGTACAGGCAAACAAAGGTACTTGCTCGAGCGCAAACTTTCCCGCTCGAGCGTACTGTAAAGGTACTGGATGGGTGAAATCCCCGCTCGACGCCCGCTCGAGCTTGAGACATGACTCCGCTCGAGCGCCCAATCCTCCGCTCGAGTGGACTGTAAAACAGTGCAAGATGCTGGAAGCTCGATTTTCCCGCTCGAGCGGCACTTCCCCCGCTCGAGCGGACGACGGAAATCTGGAAATCCCAGATTCGAGCTCCAGGTCCAAAACCAAGCTCAAAAGCATCAAAACCAATCCTCTTGGGCCCATTTTCTAGAAAACTCTTATAAACACATGGAGTAACATGATTCAAAGCTCAATTCGAGAAATCAAAGCCCAAGGGTGTTTAATTCAAACCCAATTTCAAACCAATTTCAAATCATTTTCCAAGAACAATCTTCAAACATGACATGCATGATCTTAAATCATTTTCAAAGCTTCAATTTGATGCTCTAAAGAGCCAATTCTTTTCAAAACATGATGAAATCATGGACTACACTCAAGACATGAACATGCATGTAACATTTTGTCATGAAAACAACTCAAAATCCAACAATACTACCATGCATGCAAAGATTGGGCTTCAATCCACCATTAATGAACCAAATCATGGCTTAGCTCTACAAATGAGGCATGAATCATGCAAGAACTAGCTCAAACACATCAATAAAGGTTGAGTTCTCTTACCTAGAGCCTCAATTACTAGTGTAGGACCACAAAGCAACAATCAACCTTCAATTCTCCAAGTTGTTTAAGCCAAATCCCAAGAACTACACAAACTCTCACTCTCTCTTCCTCAAGGTCGGCTAGAACAAGAGATATGGCTGTTGGGAATGTTCTTCAAGTGTGTACATACAAGGCTCAAGTATGTGTATTGAGTGGGCCACTCATGTGGCAAAATGGTAAATATGGCAAACTCTTTAATTAGCTTAATTTAATCTAATTTAATCATACCTAATCAATTTTCAGATAAATATACTATAAAATCACCTTAATTCTAAGGATCATAGAACACTAATCGGTTTCGGATTCGGCCGTCGGTAAGGCCTTCAATTAGCAGTTTAAACATATAAACATAAACAGATAATCAGACAATTAAACAGATAGAATGCAATTAACTAACATATACTCAGTCAATTCAGTTTCAATTTCAGTTAGTTATCAGTTCCATTATCAGTCTCGTTTAACAGTAATCGGTGATCAATCGGTCATTAATCAGTAAACAGTATGAGGGTTGTTACAGTCTCCCCTCCTTATAAAGAGTTTAGTCCTCTAAACTCGAGTTACCTTCATTCTGGAAGAAAACAGGATTCAGTGGAAACAGTTCAGGATATCTTTTGGCCATGTCATCTTCCCTTTCCCAAGTGGCATACACACCACCATGGTTCTGCCAGTCAACTTTCACTAGCGGGATCTCTTTGTTCCTCAGTTTCTTGATCCGTCTGTTAACAATCTGTATAGGCCGTTCCTCGTAAGTGTAGTCATCACTCAGCACTACACGAGTAGGCTCTATTACATGGAAAGGATCCCGAAGGTAGTCTCTCAACATAGAGATGTGGAAGACGTTATGCATGTGCTCCATTTCAGGAGGGAGCGCAACTTGATACGCCACCGGATTGATTTTCTCAATGATCTCATATGGTCCGACGTATCTCGGTGCTAACTTGCCTTTGACTCCAAAACGAGTCTGGCCTTTCATTGGTGTCACTTTCACAAAAACGTGATCACCCACTTCATACTCTCTGTCCCGTCTTCTGACATCTGCATAACTTTTCTGTCTACTCTGTGCAGTTTTCAGTCTTTGCTGTATCAGTTTCACTTTTTCAGTTGTTTCATACACAATCTCGGGCCCAAGCAAAGGCCCATCTCCAACTTCTGCCCAGCAAATTGGAGATCTACATTTTCTGCCATACAATGCCTCAAAAGGCGCCATACCAATACTCGAATGGTAGCTGTTATTGTAGGCGAATTCAGCTAAGGGCAAATGACTTTCCCAGTCTCCCTGAAAATCAAGGACACACATTCTCAGTAAATCCTCCAGAGTTTGGATGGTCCTTTCTGACTGTCCATCTGTCTGAGGATGATAGGCACTACTCAGTCTCAGTTCAGTACCCAGTGCCGTCTGTAGGCTTTGCCAAAACCTCGATGTAAACTTCGAATCCCTGTCAGAAACAATAGACACAGGCACTCCATGCAGTCTAACAATTTCATCAATATAGATGACAGCCAATTTGTCCGCATTATAAATCGTCTTGACAGGTAAGAAGTGAGCAGATTTGGTTAGTCTATCAACAATAACCCAAATGGAATCCATACCTTTTCTGGAGCGAGGTAATCCAACGATAAAATCCATCGTGATATGCTCCCATTTCCACTCTGGTATGGGTAGGGGTTGCAATAGTCCGGCAGGTCGTTGATGTTCAGCTTTGACCTGTTGGCAATGAAGACATTTGGATACAAAATCAGCAATTTCTTTCTTTATTCCCGGCCACCAGAAATTCTGTTTCAGATCTTGGTACATTTTCGTATTCCCCGGGTGGATAGACAATTTCGAATTGTGGCCTTCTTGCAGAACTCTTCTTTTCAGTTCAGTATCATTTGGTACACACAGTCTTTCATGAAATTTCAGTACATTGTTCTCAAATTTGAATCCCGGTCTCGGTTTAGATTCTCTTCCTTCGATGATCTTCTTCAAGAAGTCATCCAGTTGCTGTTTCTCTTTAATCTCTTCAATCAGTGCCGGTTGAGCAGAAATAGCAGCTAAGGTTCCACCTTGTTCTCGTAAAACAATTTCAATTTCAGATTTTTCAAGGTCACAAAGCAACTCTTTCTGTCCTGTAAGCAAACAGGCTAAGTTTCCAATCGATTTCCGGCTCAATGCATCGGCAACGGTATTGGCTTTTCCCGGATGGTACAAAATTTGTAGGTCATAGTCTTTAATCAGTTCCAGCCATCTCCGCTGTCTCATGTTCAGTTCTTTCTGTGTGAAGAAATACTTTAAACTCTTGTGGTCGGTGTATACTTCACATGTCACCCCGTACAGATAGTGACGCCAGATTTTCAGTGCAAATACTACTGCAGCAAGTTCCAGATCATGGGTCGGGTAGTTCTTTTCATGTGGTCTCAACTGTCGGGAAGCATAAGCAATAACTCTCCCATTCTGCATTAAAACACACCCCAGACCCTTATGAGAAGCATCACTAAATACAGTATAACCATCCGTACCTGAAGGTAAGGTAAGAACTGGTGCAGTCACTAATCGAGTTTTCAACTCCTGAAAAGCAGATTCTCTTTGGTCAGTCCAGTCAGATGATGTCCCCTTCTGAGTTAACTGAGTCAATGGTAGGGCAATTTTGGAGAAATCCTTGACAAATCTTCTGTAATATCCAGCCAATCCCAAAAAGCTTCGGACTTCAGTCACATTTGTTGGTCTAGGCCAGTTCACTACAGCTTCAATTTTCTGCAGATCAACAGAAATTCCATCTTTGCTAACAACATGCCCCAAAAACATAACATGGTCAAGCCAAAATTCACATTTAGACAGTTTAGCATACAGTTTCTGTTCTCTTAAGGTTTGCAGGGCAAGTCTCAGATGATGTTCATGTTGTTCTACACTTTTGGAGTAAATCAATATGTCATCGATAAATACAACGATAAAGTCATCAAGGTATGGTTTAAAAATTCTGTTCATAAGGTCCATAAAGGCAGCAGTGGCATTCGTGACTCCAAAAGGCATAACCAAAAATTCGTAGTGTCCATACCTTGTTCTAAAAGCAGTTTTATCAATGTCTTCCGGTTTAACCTTCAACTGATGGTATCCGGATCTGAGATCAATCTTGGAAAATACTTTAGCACCCTGTAACTGATCAAACAGGTCATCAATACGCGGTAATGGGTATTTGTTCTTTACAGTTACCTTATTCAGTTCACGGTAGTCAATGCACAGTCTCAGTGAGCCATCTTTCTTCTTTACAAACAAAACTGGTGCACCCCATGGTGAGGTACTGGGTCTGATGAACTTTTTATCTAACAGTTCTTGCAGTTGCACTTTCAACTCCTTCAGTTCAGTTGGAGCCATTCGGTAAGGAGCTTTCGAAACTGGCTGTGTTCCGGGAATCACATCCACGGTGAATTCAATCTCCCTGTCAATCAAATCCCCTGGCAAATTCTCTGGAAAAACATCTGGAAATTCTCTGACTATAGGAATACAATTCACATCAGTTTTAATACTATCATCAGTAGACACAGTCAGTACAGAACACAGATATCCTTTACAGCCCTTTCTAATCAGTTTAACAGCCTTCACAGATGAAATCAAATACGGAGGAGGTACTACTCCACTCCCATTAAACACAAATTCAGGCAAACCAGGTGGACGGAAAACAACTTGCTTGGTCACACAGTCAATAGTGGCATGATATTTTTGTAACCAATCCATCCCCAATATTACGTCAAAATGATCAATGTTCAATGGCAGTAAATCAATAAACAGATGCATATCCCCAACAATGATTTCACATGCAGGGTACATATAAGCACATGTCATGGACCCTCCTACGGGTGATGATACGGCTAGCAGATAGTTCATAGGTTCTAAGGGTCTATTCAATTTCCGTGAGAAAGCATGCGATACATAAGAATGTGTAGACCCCGAATCAATCAATACATATGCATTTTGTGTACAAATAGAGAGAATACCTGACACAACGGTCTCGGTATTCTGCACATCTCCCGGTACTAGTGCGAACACTCGGCCTTGCCTCACAGGCTCTTTCCCGGTAGCTTTAGGATTCGGTTTTAGTGGAGCATTTGATGCCGCGCCGCTGGCTGCAGCTTTGCTATTGCCCTGAGGAGCGGAAGGACAATCTTTAACCATGTGGCCCACCTTGCCACACCTGTAACAGGCTCCAGATAGTTTGTAACAGACCCCTTTGTGCTTCTTGCCACATTCAGAACAGGGTGGTATGAACCCACTCCCTTGACTGGGGCTAGTTGTCGACCCCGTATTCTGTTTCTTGTTGGCTGGGTTGTGCTTGCCTTTCTTGAATTTGAAACCCTGCCTTTTACCATGCCATTCAGTTGTTGGTGTCTCAGATTGTTTCACTGCTGCAATGTTTGACTCGGCCATCAATGCCCGGTCGAGAACACCCACAAAAGTTGGTAGTTTCAAAACGTTTATTCGATCAAGAATTGCAACATTAAGGCCGCCCTCAAATTTCCTGGCCTTCTTATACTCAGTATCCACCATGTGCGGTGCATAACGGGCAAGTTCAGTAAATTTTGTTTCATATTCGGCAACCGACGTGGTGCCCTGTTTCAGTTGTTCAAACTCAGTTACTTTCCTATCCCTAACACACTGCGGGAAGTACTTTTCAAAGAATGACTCCTTGAACTGAGCCCAAGTCATAACAGTAGTTGTATCGCGGATCAACATCCACCACCTTCTAGCCTCTTCTTATAGGGTGAAGGTAGCTAACAATACTTTGTTTGCTTTTGAGCACGGAAATACTTCAAATAGTTTCTCTGTTTCCAGAACCCAAGCTTCAGCTTTTAACGGTTCGAGGCCTCCCTGAAAGGATGGCGGTTTCATTTTGCCGAACTTCTGGGTCAGAGCAATAATATCCCCATCATTCACATTCACATTAGGTTCCGGCTGAACCGGAGGAGGAGGAGGTGGGGGCGGTTGGTTCTGTTGTTGTTCAAGTCTAGCAGTTATCAGTTCTATCATTCTTTCCATTCTTTCCTCAGTAGATGAGGACTCAGGTTCATTTGCATTGTCCATTTCACTATAAGCAGTTATAACAGTTTTAAACATAGGCAGTCATTTGTTTACCAGTTTAACACATTAGCAGATATTCAATCATAACATAACCACACACTTATCATGCTCATGCGATGCCCTAATCACTTTTCTAGGACACCCTATAGCTCATTTGGACACGTGTGTGCGGTATAACTCGTGGTAAGTATCGCTCTGATACCACTCTGTCACGACCCAAACCCGGCCCTATGGGTTTAGCACCGTAACTGGCCAGTAATCCGAGATTACCGAAGGCCTGCTTAACAGTAATACAGTAAAACAGAGTACAGGGCCTGGCGGAAGCCAATACAGTAATTAAACAATGTCCAATGAGCTGTGACAGTCAGTATGCCAAAAAGATTTTTCATGCATTCATACATAAACAGTACAGAACAGTATGTACAATATTGACATCCATTCAAACTAGGGACTCAACCCTACATAACAGTACAGAAACATTCCGTCTGTACAAAACAGTACGGTCTATACAAAATTTACAGTCACACAGTACGGGGACCTAATCCCTTGATAGCAGTACGATAAACAGTCAGTCTATACAGTACAGTAGTCCAAACAGTATGGAGACAGACGGGGGAAAACAAACAAAACACCCCCAAGCCATAGCATGGCAACTCGGAACCTCGCAGTGAGGCACAAAGGCTGGCTTGACAAAACTGGAGTTACCCTGACGCTCCTAGCTCCGATCTGGTGCCTGTACACCTACATATATATATGAGCAGTGAGCTAAAGCCCAGTGAATAACATAATGCGTAAAGGGGTTTAGAATGAATGTCCTTACAGTGATGAAAACAGTTCAATTCAATCAGTATTTCAGTTGTTCAGTACAGTAAACAGTCATATGTGGTACATCCATTAGCATAACAGTAACAGTAGGTCTTAAAAGACCGAACAGTAATGATGGCCATCAGTCAGTAAACAGTAGTGGTTCCACGAGGGAATCGACAGAGAATTCTGTCGCAGTAACAGTAACAGTAAACAGTAAGTACTAAGGATGCCACAGTACAGTTCAGAAATAAAGGACATACATTCATTCAGTAAATAATACCAGTTCAGTAAACAGTTCAGTTCAGTATTCAAAAGATATCAGTTGAACATATCTTTACACAATTGTTACTCACAGAGTTCTGGGCTACAGTATGCTAGAGCGTGTCTCCCCAGTTGCCAACCCTACACAGTTCACAGGTTGAACACACACTAAGCTACACAGTTGGGAAATATCATAACTTAAACCCTAATTTGCCTTGGTGTGTTCTACAACGATATCCTCATCTAAATGCCTTAAACTAGGCCTAAGAATACCTAGGATGGGATGAGGATGCAAAAATGCACATTTAAAAGCATTTTCAGGATTTTCAGAAAAAACAGAGTCCCGCTCGAGCTCATGTTTCCCCGCTCGAGCGTACAGGCAAACAAAGGTACTTGCTCGAGCGCAAACTTTCCCGCTCGAGCGTACTGTAAAGGTACTGGATGGGTGAAATCCCCGCTCGACGCCCGCTCGAGCTTGAGACATGACTCCGCTCGAGCGCCCAATCCTCCACTCGAGCGGACTGTAAAACAGTGCAAGATGCTGGAAGCTCGATTTTCCCGCTCGAGCGGCACTTCCCCCGCTCGAGCGGACGACGGAAATCTGGAAATCCCAGATTCGAGCTCCAGGTCCAAAACCAAGCTCAAAAGCATCAAAACCAATCCTCTTGGGCCCATTTTCTGGAAAACTCTTATAAACACATGGAGTAACATGATTCAAAGCTCAATTCGAGAAATCAAAGCCCAAGGGTGTTTAATTCAAACCCAATTTCAAACCAATTTCAAATCATTTTCCAAGAACAATCTTCAAACATGACATGCATGATCTTAAATCATTTTCAAAGCTTCAATTTGATGCTCTAAAGAGCCAATTCTTTTCAAAACATGATGAAATCATGGACTACACTCAAGACATGAACATGCATGTAACATTTTGTCATGAAAACAACTCAAAATCCAACAATACTACCATGCATGCAAAGATTGGGCTTCAATCCACCATTAATGAACCAAATCATGGCTTAGCTCTACAAATGAGGCATGAATCATGCAAGAACTAGCTCAAACACATCAATAAAGGTTGAGTTCTCTTACCTAGAGCCTCAATTACTAGTGTAGGACCACAAAGCAACAATCAACCTTCAATTCTCCAAGTTGTTTAAGCCAAATCCCAAGAACTACACAAACTCTCACTCTCTCTTCCTCAAGGTCGGCTAGAACAAGAGATATGGCTGTTGGGAATGTTCTTCAAGTGTGTACATACAAGGCTCAAGTATGTGTATTGAGTGGGCCACTCATGTGGCAAAATGGTAAATATGGCAAACTCTTTAATTAGCTTAATTTAATCTAATTTAATCATACCTAATCAATTTTCAGATAAATATACTATAAAATCACCTTAATTCTAAGGATCATAGAACACTAATCGGTTTCGGATTCGGCCGTCGGTAAGGCCTTCAATTAGCAGTTTAAACATATAAACATAAACAGATAATCAGACAATTAAACAGATAGAATGCAATTAACTAACGTATACTCAGTCAATTCAGTTTCAATTTCAGTCAGTTATCAGTTCCATTATCAGTCTCGTTTAACAGTAATCGGTGATCAATCGGTCATTAATCAGTAAACAGTATGAGGGTTGTTACACCACCCTCTTCCGTCAGAAGCAAAAGCACAAGTGTTTGGTCCATAACCAAACACAAAATAGACAAGTTGAGAGATCTTGAGGCGAGACGCGCATCCGAGACCTCCGAGAACTCAAAACGAACACGAACATGGATGATCATTGAATGTTCAAACGATAACGTTCAAGTCTTGAGGACGGTCAAAAATGGAGTATCTACAATATGTAATTTGTGTCATTTTAGTTGCCTCTTGATTTGTACTATTTGATTTAGCTGATTTTTAGAATACGTTTTATGCAATGGTAAAGTTGCTATTAAAATAATATTATATATACTCATTTTTTTTTTTATCAAATATTGTACTGTATTAAAAATCTAATAAATTTAACTAAATTAGCGTAGTCATCTTGAGTGATGCAATTACCATAGCAATTCAATAGTGTAAGACTCCATTTTCTTTTTGAACCCCTGGATCCTTTTTTCTTCTTCTTCTTCTTCTTCTTCTTCTTTCTGATTTTATTGAATCAATGGGGTTAATTTATTAAATAATTAGTGTAACATTTTGATCAATTTAATGTTAATAAAGATTAATATTCTAAAAAAAATATTAACTTTTCGTATTATCTTATATTTTATTATTGTAATGAATCTCACTATTTATATCTACTATTCATGTAACAATGACGCGTATAATAAATATAATATGATATACAAATGTAATTGTTCATGGCTCAAACTTTTCCAAAATAACTTACACATGGTAACATCTTTTGCCTTGTGATTGCTGTTTAGGCTTTGAGGCCAATATTGAAAAAAAAATTATTGGTTAGTCCTAAGGCACCACGTAGCCATGTCCTAGGCCAATTATAAACTTTTATTTCTTTTCATATTTTTTAATCACTAAATACAAAATCGTAAGCTCTATTTTCTACCAATTAAAACATACATAGAACACCACATAACTGCACTCCAAGACTAACTAATAACTTCTCCAATACCACCGAATAACTTCTCCAATATTAGCCTGCATTTGGTTATAAGGTACGCAAAGTCATATGTCATATGCTTCAATACTTCAGTTTTCAATTGGATTAAGAGTAGAAAAATTTTATAAAATAAGATACAAATGTGAGACCAAAAAAAATCGGATTTACATATTAGATACATATGTTTTATTTTGTGTAATTTTTTTATGCATTGTTCTCTCTTTTAGATTTTTTTATGCATTGTTCTCTCTTTTAGTTTTTGACACCTTTTCAAATCATACATAACAGATTGAGGACCAAAATTTGACTGGAGAAAAAGTCAATGGTGTGCCCAAACCATATAAGTTATGTCCGATTAATTTTATGAGGCTAATTATTTATTTTTTAAGATTTTTTAAATAGATTATTTACATCAAAAATTATATTTATTAAATATTGATAATTACATGATCAAATTATTTTTTAAAAATATATATATATTTGTGAGAATAAATCATTTTTTAAAAATCTATTACATAACTATTAATATTTGATTAACATAATATTTTGCACAAATAATTTGTTCAATTAGTCTTAAAATTATGGAGGTAGGTCCCAGTGACCCCTCTCCCAAATTTGACAACATATAAAAATGAAAACTTTTACGAATATTAATTGACTAAAGTTATAGACCTTCAAAGCCATTTTGTAAAAAAATTCCATCATTGCCACATAAAAAATAAATAAAACAAGACCAAAAAAAAATAAAAAAGGCAAGACTTCCTTTTTTGGTATAAGTTTACCCAAGTCCAGGCCAATTTTACATCCCCAAATCACAAAATATAAAAGAAAATCACAAAATATAAAAGAAAAATTACATATAATAAATAATAATATTACTTGCACATAACAATAAATATATAAAATAAATAAATTTATTTATTGGATCTAATTTAGGTCTCATTTAACATTTAATTAAAATAATTAAAAGGACGAATTACACTAAAAGTCCCTATAATTTAGGGTTTGTGTCACTTTATAGGGCTTGTGTCACTTTAATCCCTAACTTTATAATTATGACACATTTGACTCTGAATTTTAAAACTTGTTCCAAATAAAGACAATTGAATATATCATTACTCAATTTTAAGAACAAAGTAGTCAATTTGATAAAATACCAATTTAACAAAAATAAATGTTAAAAAATATTTTTTAATTTAAAAAATTTATTTCTAGCCACCAATGATAAAATTATGTAAAATTAATAAATCTTTTACACAACTATTTCTTTTTACCAAATTAATTTTTATTATATGTTTGGATGATGATCATGTAATGGGTGGTTATAAGGGTATGGGATGAGGAACTTTAGACTACAAAAGAAAATATTGTGAACTTATTTTATTACTAAAAATTGGAGAGGGATGGTAGACTAATTTTTCATATTAAATATATTGATTACACATTAAAAGCCTAACAACCACCCATTATACGATCATCATCTAAACATATAATAAAAATTAATTTGGTAAAAAAATAAATAAATGTGTAAAAGATTTATTAATTTTACATAATTTTATCTTTGGTGAGTAGAAATAATTTTTAAAAATTCAAAAATAATTTTTTAGATATTATTTTTGTTAAATTAGTTTATATTTTATCAAATTGACAATTTTACTCTTGAAATTGAGCAATGATATTTTCAATTGCCTTTATTTAAAATAAAATTCAAAATTCAAAATCAAATATGTCGCAATTGAAAAGTCTGGATCAAAGTGAAAAAAGCCCCAAACTATAATTTGTCCTAATTAAAAAGTTATTATATCACTTTTTAAAAATAGTTAATTTTTAATTTATTCAATTTTTAATTTATTTATTTATTTTCTTATCTTCTTGATAAAAGTTTGTATAAAATAAGAAGGCAAATACTCTCTGGTGAAGATATGTAAAATTACACTTTGGTGATGTAATTACACTTTGGTGAATTTTTTTTTAATTGAAAAAAAAAACAAAAAAAACAAAAAAAAAACAAAATTGAAGGCCAAAAGGATAGAAGAGTCGTCTCAGTGATCTCACCCAACTTTCTCTCTCTCTCTCCGTTTTCTCATCAATGCTCTGTCGGAGTTCATGCCTCTTCTTCATCGATTCTGATGCTTTCAATTAGGGTTTTTTCGTCTGCCAATTCAGGTCTATCTCTACATATTCTTCTATATTTCTTCTCAATTTCTTGTTTTATCTATATTTGTATTCTCAACTTGTTCGATTCTTTGTTTGATTGCATAGCTGTTTCTTTTATCAAGATTTAGTCTCGCTGATCGATCCAAAAAATCTTAATTCAAGCCCTAAATTTTGTTGTTGAAGTTCGATTCAAGGGATTTCGAGCTTAGATCCAGGGTTTTTGGCTTTCTAGATTTGATTATACGATCATTAGGGTTTATGCTAGCTTTTGATGTATGTTTGATTTGTAGATTTTGGGTTTAGAGTTGGTGATTAGAGTGGGGGAAGAAGATGACAATGAATGAGAGGAAGACGATTGACTTAGACCAGGGATGGGAGTTCATGCAGAAAGGGATTACAAAGCTGAAGAACATTCTAGAAGGACAACCCGAGCCGCAGTTCAGCTCGGAGGATTACATGATGCTTTATACGTATCCTCTCGATCATCTGTTTTGATATCTAATTGCTTTTTATAAGTAATGGTTTTGTTAATTGTGTGTGGGTCTTCTCCTTAATTTTGTATACAGAACTATCTATAATATGTGTACTCAAAAGCCGCCTCACGATTACTCTCAGCAGCTGTATGATAAGTACCGGGAATCGTTCGAAGAGTACATTACTTCTACGGTAAGGAAGATTTCATTCATTTGATCTATATTTGCTATGGTGAGGCTCACACAGACACAAAGACATGTAATTTAAGCATATTTGTTATCTATCCATGCTTCGATCAGGCAAACACAAACAAAGATATGCAAACACTATGTCCTTTTGACAAATTATTTGGAATGCGGTGTTTACAAGTGTGATAATGTTTTATGCTGTACTTCATATACAATTTGGGTCCCACGACATGAGGAACTGGTAGAGATAATAATAAATGTCCCGGTATTCTGTATATTGTGAAGAGGTTGAGGACAAATTAGGTAATTTGTTCTATTCAGTATGTTGGGGTTATGAATCTCTAATCTTTTGTATGGTTAGAATGATGCTTTTTCAGCTGGTCGTTTATTTATTGTTTGTGCCTGTTAAGACATTCTTTCTTTGTATAAGATCTTCTTAGTGATGTTGTTATGCATATCATCAGTACTGTGCAACCTTTATTTTGTATATTCCATGCATACAAGGTTGCGCCCCTTGTGGCTGTTTTCTATAATACATTTATATTTACCTATCAAAAAACAAAAAAGGGTTTCCCTCTGACATATCTCTATATGACTATATATATGCATATAATATAAGGAATGTGTTCCCTATATTGGTGAGCATACTATCCTCCCTTTTTTATTCTTTTTATAAGTAGTGGATTATCCATTTTTCTCAATGTTTTACTTTTCCTAATGAAGTTTATCCTTTCACATGTGGGTTCTTAGCTGCATTAGAAAAGCTGCTGCAGATTGTAAAAATTACAAAAATGCCCATGGCTTGCATTTAGGTTATAGTTTATATCCAGCTTAATGCATATATGATGGACTAATTTAGATTTCTCTGATAACATGTTTTTGGCCATTTAAACTTGTAGGGTTAGTTCTTTGCAAGTTTTCTTGCAGTTAATTTTATTCACTAGCTTACTGGTTCAGGTATTGCCTTCTCTGAGGGAGAAGCATGATGAGTTCATGTTGAGAGAGCTTGTGAAGAGGTGGTCAAATCATAAAGTGATGGTCAGGTGGCTTTCTCGATTCTTTCATTACCTTGATCGCTACTTTATTGCTCGGAGGTCACTTCCAGCACTTAACGAAGTTGGACTGACTTGCTTCCGTGATCTGGTATGTCATGCTTGTACGGTTGTTCCCAACTGTTATCTTGCCATCTTTATTTCCTATACTTTGTATGGATACTTAGTGGTTGTTTAGCACATGCTATTTTAGCACATTATCCTATTTAGGTCATAATCATCTTATTTAAGTCATATCACCTCTCTACCACATCACTTCAAACCCAACCCATATTTCACGTTTTTTCGTAAAAAGTCAAAAAGTATACTAATCTAGCACTTTCCAAACAACTCCTTATAATTTGTTTTCTTAATTATTATTATTATTATTTTTTTTTTTAATCTAATCACAGAATGTAGCATCATCATGATCATCTTTTTCCTTCTTTTTCTTTTGACCTGCCCTTTCCTTGTGTGAAATGAGATATGTTGCATTGAAATATTGGTGGAACGTATATTCTGGTTTCAGGTCTATGTGGAGTTAAATGGAAAAGTAAGGGATGCCGTAATATCATTGGTATGTCTAAGCCATTACCTAAATTGTGCATTCTTTCCATGTTTCACACCTAGTTTAATCAACCATATCTTCTAACCAGATTGATCAAGAGCGTGAAGGAGAGCAGATTGACCGAGCTTTGTTAAAGAATGTATTGGATATATTTGTTGAGATCGGAATGGGGCAAATGGATCATTATGAGAATGACTTTGAAGCAGCTATGCTCGCAGATACCGCTGCTTATTATTCTCGGAAGGCTTCAAACTGGATTTTGGAAGATTCATGTCCTGATTATATGCTGAAAGTAAATATCTACATTTCTTTTTCTCGTTAGGTTCAGATATATTTGTTTTATCATCCTATATAATTTATGAACATCCTTTTGGAACTCCAGGCTGAGGAGTGTTTGAAACGAGAGAAGGATAGGGTTTCTCATTACCTACATTCCAGTAGTGAGCCAAAGTTGCTTGAGGTTTGTTCTTCCTCTTGTATTTTCATATTAGCTTTCTCATTCTGAGACCAATTTTGAAGATATCCATTGTTGTTTTTACACTTATGGGTCATTTGTTTTTCTATAGAAAGTTCAACATGAGTTGTTGTCCGTGTATGCAACCCAATTGCTTGAGAAAGAACACTCTGGATGTCATGCATTACTTAGGGACGACAAGGTAGTCGCTTGGACTATGTTGTTATTCAATAATTTTTGCTATTTAGATCAATTGCAATGTTAAGTATGTAACCAAATTCTCTTTCCTTTTAGGTGGAGGATTTATCAAGGATGTATAGGCTCTTTTCTAAAATACCTCGAGGCTTAGAACCCGTTTCTAGTATTTTTAAACAGGTTTGTTTGTCCTGAACTTGCACTCTTTGTTCTGAAAATCCATTAGCACGGAGCCTTTGGTTTTAGTTGTGTCTTTCTCTTCATTTTAATGTTTTTCCTGGTGTTCCTTGATGCAGCATGTTACTGCTGAAGGTACCACCTTGGTTAAACAAGCAGAAGATGCAGCAAGCAATAAGAAGGTATGTATCTTGATTGTTTTATGTCAGGTCACAGCTATGTTACACGGACTCAGGTGCGGGTGCGGGTGCGTATCTGGGGGTCGGACACTTCAAAATTAAAAATTAAGGATACGTGGATATAGATCCAAATATGGATACGGGTACGGAGATACGTTAAATAGTTATTTTAAAAATATATTTATTATAAAAAAATGAGTTAAATAGTTATTTTTTAAATATATTTATTATATGAAGATGAGTTAAAAAAAGTTGATCCAATAATTTTTTTTTATGAATAAAATCAAACATATGAATAAGTCATATAATAACCCATGTTATTGTTGAATAGAGTTTGTTAACAGGCTCAAATATTTTATTTATTTATTTGGATTCAACCCATTAAGATTTATTATGATACAAACCAGCCAATAGGTGTAATTTTTTTCTTTATTTTTTTGGGTCTAGCCCATTATAGTTTAAAATATTAATTTATGATACAAATTTATTTATTTGGGTCCAGCCCATTAAGATTTATAATATTTACTAGCCAATAGCTCAAGCCTTTTATTTATTTATTAGGTCCAGCCTACAAGCCTTTTATTTATTTATTAGGTCCAGCCCATTAGGTGCAGCCATTAGGATTTGATACAAACAGCAGCAGCAGCTTTGACATGTCTGTCTCACGCGCACAGCATCCAGCCATTAGGGTTTGATACAAACAGCAGCAGCAGCTTTGACATGTCTGTCTCACACACACAGCAACAACACGATGGGTCTGTCTCCTCTTCGCTTCTCTCTCACACGCACAGCAACACGATGGGTCTATCTCTTCTCTTCTCTTCTCTTCTCTTCTCTTCTCTCACACACACAGCACGATCGAAAGAGATATCAAGGGAGAGAAGGAGATCGTGATAGAGAGAGAGAAGGAGATCGAGACAAAGAAGAAGATCAAAAGACACGATCAAGATCTTGAATCCATACATCAATGTAAGTATCTCAACCTTCTTCTTCCTTTTTGATTAGCCGTGTCCGAGAGAGGAGAGGCGAATCCGACACAGATCCCACACCCGCACCCGTGTCGTGTCGTGTTGACACGGGTACTTCGCCCTAAAGTGCCGAGTCCATGTAACATAGGGTCACAGTCTTTCTGCAAGATGTCTTCTGAGGAGGTGCATTTCTCAAGGCTGATTGATAATTATCTGCGTTGGGGCAATTAAAGGGGTACAGATCTTTGGGTTTAATGGTATCTGACTGGAGGCCATGAGCCATAATACATCCCAAAAAATAAAAATAAAAAATAAATTGGAGTGTTAGAATCAGGAGTTGGGTCAAGATTCCACAACTATGTGATTCAGGAACGATTCTGTTACTTCAAAATTTTTTGTTATTTTTGGGTTGATTTAGCTCACATTGACCAGTGGGCCTGACCCTGATTTCAATTGCCTTGATATCAGATTATGGATGTAAAAAAACTTATGAAAGGATTGAGAGAAAAGTTCTTCTAGTTTCCATATGAAAGTGATACTAGCGATAGAGACGACATGAATACAGACCTTATTTGTTTCCAAGCCCAAATATCAATTATGGATCTGCTGCTTAAAAGCATGTTGCCATAAATGCTTATTTGCCCTTAAGTTTTTACTTCAGAACTTTTGAAGTGAAACACTATGACTACTGTGGTCCAAAATCAATTTAATAATACAGTAGAGGGTCATTACGAAGTAATTAATGAGTCTACTTTCATTAAATACATCTTGAAACTTGTTAAATTAAATCTTAAATCAATAATTAGTTTTATGCATAGAAAATGTAGTGTATTAATTACAAAATATTGTATAGATTCAAAAGTCAATAAAATTATCAAACATTAAATGCATCTAATTAAATGCAAGTTAAAAATAGATAGTTATTGAAATCAAGACCAATTAATACAACTATAAATATACCTTAACAAGCGCCCCAGGGGCACTTGTTAGCATTAGCCTACACTAAATGCTAAACAGTTTATTTGCCAAAATGCCATTCACATTTCCAATTTGAAATGTACTTCTCAAATTTATATGTTCTAGAAGAATTCAGTTGACGGAAAAGTTTATTATGGTTACTAATCATTGGGTAAAGGTCTTCTTGGTTTGAGTCTATGCAATTCCATTTGAACTGAGCCTATTCTTTGCATTTTTGTTTGGTTTCCATCTTTGTGAAATGACTCGTGTATTTTTCAAATTTAGTCTGTTGCATTTTGTCACTGACTCACTGTTTTATTATTCATTTTTTTTTTTTTTTTTTTTGGATGGAAATAACATATTTAATCATGCATCCCTTAGAACCTGTTTGATATTTGTCACTGGTTCTAATGCTTAGAAATGCCCTTTTACAGGCAGATAAGAAAGATGTGATCGGTCTTCAGGAACAGGTAATGTCAAATTCTGATAATTAGTCTGAAACTTGACTCTTGATTTTTGGGTGTGGGGACTGACTACGCTGTGGCACTTTCAGGTTTTTGTTAGAAAAGTGATTGAGCTTCATGACAAGTACCTCGCATACGTAAATGACTGTTTTATGAACCATACTCTTTTCCACAAGGTTTGTGCTAAAACATTGCCACGTGATCGTGCTAAAAAAATCCTATTATTCCTACATCAACATCTCTCATTTTTTGCTTAGGCCCTCAAGGAGGCTTTTGAAATCTTCTGCAACAAGGGTGTTGGTGGAAGCTCAAGTGCAGAACTACTGGCCACATTTTGTGATAATATTCTTAAGAAAGGTGGGAGTGAGAAATTGAGTGATGAAGCCATTGAAGAAACACTTGAGAAGGTATGGTGCGTTCTTTATAGAATGCATTTTGATTTATTAGTGAGATAGATAAAGTTGCAATTGGATCTCTTTTTATTGTGCAGGTAGTAAAGCTGCTTGCTTATATTAGTGATAAGGATCTGTTTGCCGAATTCTACAGGTAAAATAAAATTATGCAAGATTTTAGTTGGTCTATTCATAGCTATTATAGAATACATTGATTTAGTGATTCGTAGATAATTATTTTTTTGTTACAACTGCTGCCAGAAAAAAGCTTGCTCGGCGCTTACTTTTTGACAAGAGTGCCAATGATGAGCATGAGAGAAGTATTCTCACAAAGCTGAAGCAGCAGTGTGGTGGTCAGTTCACATCAAAGATGGAGGGAATGGTAAGTTGAATTGCAAATCATGCTTTTGGGTGCTTTGGAAAGCATGAAACTCCTACTTTGGTGACTTATTACTGTGAAACAAGTTTCTGTCCTCCCAAGTAAGAAACTCGCTCCCAACAGTTAGAAACTCTTAGACATACAAATCTCAAAGAAAAAAAAGAAAAAACAACTTAAACTTAGGCCTAGTTTGGGAAGACTAAATAAGTGTACTTTTTGACTTTTTATGAAATATGGGTTGGGTTTGGGTTGGGTTTGAAGTGATGTGTTAGAGAGGTGATGTGACTTAAATAAGATGATGTGACTTAAATAGGATGGTGACTTTTTGACTATTTGTCTTTTTTCAATCATGCCAAACTTGGCCTTATTATAATACTTTCTATGCACATCATATTTATTTATACTTGATAGCATTGTTTTCAAACCCGGACCGGACCGGCCGGTCGGACCGGTTGAACCGGGAACCGGGCCTTGTTCCGGTCCGGTCAACCCCCTAAACCCGGATTGGGGCCAAAACCGGGAAAACCCGGTGACCCAGTGGTCGAACCGGTAAAACCGGTGACCCAGTGGTCGAACCGGCCAGAACCGGTCAATTTTTTTTTTTTATTTTTTTTCTGGGTTTTACTTTTTTTTTTTTATTTTCTTTCTTTCTTTTCTTTCTTTCTTTCTTTCTTATATATATATATATATATATATATATATATATAAATATATTTCAAAATTTTGACTAAAAATTCTTATTTCAAGAGTCTCCTCTCGTAAGAAAGAGTCTCATTGAAAGCTTGAGAAGATTATGAAAGTCTATTCCTATTTATAGGAAAAGATTTTTAAAGAGAACCTACAAAATTCTATGTGGGATTCAATCAAATTATTTGAAACATATTGATTGGAGGGAGAGTTGAAAATTTTATTTCCCTCCAAAATTAAATCTAGCATTCAATCAATTTATTTGGAGGGAATGTTTAAAAAATTTAATTTCTTTGAAATAAGTGACTTTTTTTTTTATCAATTATGACTTTATTAAATATTATTAATAAATATTATGCAACAATTTTTATTTTTATTTGATTATTTATATATATTTTTATTTATTTATAATTTATAATTATATTTTTTAATTATATAATATTAATTATGACGTCACGGTTCGACCGCTTTGACCCGACGGTTGAACCGGTGACCCGTCCACCCGGTCCCTTTTCCGGTTCGCTCACCGGTCCGGTTTTGAAAACATTGCTTGATAGACAATTTGTATTTGACATCAATCTCAAATATTTTTTCATATTTTAACACATTTTATGAAGTAGAAAAAAATAATTGTTAGAATATATTTATAGGTAGCATATATATATATGCTTGCACAGGTGCTCTCAACCTTAGAGACTTCTATATTCGCCCGCCACTGCCCCCACTTCGTGCTAACTAAGCTTTGGAATACTAATGGCTTTCCTGTCTTCCAGGTCACAGATTTGACATTAGCAAGGGAAAATCAAACCAAGTTTGAGGAGTACCTGAACAACAATCCAAATGTAAATCCAGGGATTGACTTGACTGTTACTGTCCTGACTACTGGATTTTGGCCAAGTTACAAGTCTTTCGATCTCAACCTCCCAGCAGAAATGGTATGCTTTTAGATTTTGCACTCATGGTTCTCAAAATTTAAAACTCCGTTTGCATTGTGAACTTGTGTAGTATATTGTGTTGATGAACATTCTCAGACATCTCTATTTAATCACTTCTGCTCTAGGTCAAGTGTGTTGAAGTTTTCAGAGATTTCTATCAAACAAAAACAAAACACAGAAAACTTACATGGATATATTCATTGGGTACTAGTAACATCAATGGTAAATTTGAACCAAAAACCATGGAGCTCGTTGTGACAACCTACCAGGTTTTTTTTGTTTAAAGTTAATTTTTAATAGAATGCATGGATTTTAGGCTTGAGCTTGAGCATTTCATCTGTACAGGCTTCTGCTCTGCTGCTCTTTAATGCCTCAGACAGATTGAGTTATCAGGAAATCATGACTCAGTTAAATCTGACGGATGATGATGTTGTTAGACTGCTACATTCCCTTTCATGTGCAAAGTATAAGATTCTTACAAAAGAGCCCAACACGAAGACAATCTCTCCAACTGATCACTTCGAGTTCAACGCCAAGTTCACCGACAAGATGAGAAGGATTAAGGTATTGGGATTGTTTTCCATTTTCGCCTCAGCATCTCATGTTCATGTCTGTTTCCTTTAACCAATTTTTTGAGTGGGATGTAAAACTGCTTTGAAAAGCAGATTCCTCTCCCTCCTGTGGATGAGAAGAAAAAGGTAATTGAAGATGTTGACAAGGACAGAAGGTACGCTATTGATGCATCAATTGTGCGAATAATGAAGAGTCGGAAAGTTTTGGGCCACCAGCAGTTGGTTATGGAGTGTGTTGAACAGTTGGGCCGCATGTTCAAGGTACCTTAGAGCCCTTATTTTTCAGTTATCTTCTATTTAGCAGTTTATTTCTTTAGTAACCTAACAAGCACAGACATTGACATGGCCACTGGAGATGACGATTTTGAGAAGGTTTAGATATGGACATGGTGGGGATATTGCAAAAATTATATATATTGTTATGTATATGAATACAAATTTAGGGCATAGAGATATAAGATATATCAATATACATGTAGGTGTACTTAAATGTATCTTTTTTTTAAAAAAAAGAACATTTTGTATCCATATATTTTACTTTTGACCCCAAATCAAGTTTATAAAATTATTTTTTAAAAAAACCCCGAAGTGTCCTGAGGCATGTCTGGGGCATGTGTCCGTGAAATGTCCTCAATCCGCTGTCCTACTAAAAAAATAATAATTAGGTTCTAACCAAGTGGTGTTGATAAACTATGAATCAACAGCCTGACTTCAAGGCTATCAAAAAGAGGATTGAAGATTTGATCACTCGGGACTATCTGGAAAGAGACAAGGACAACCCAAACCTGTTCAGGTACTTAGCATGATTTGGCCAGTTTGATATACTCCAAATGAACTTGGCTATATTGATGCAGCAAATAGCACCAAAAGTTGAGGGGATAGGTTTGTGGTGGTGAAGTTGAGTATACAAACTGCGGCAAATGTTGCCACTATTCAAGTCCCCCTTTGCTTGGGGCCCAGAAACTTGTGAATTCTTGTACATTTTGCCCTTGAAGCCAGGTACTTAAGGACAGTAGGTACAAATCGCCTGTCCCAGGGAAAAAAAATTGTAATTGTATGTAATGTGTTTGTCAGATGAAAAAAAATAATGTAATGTGTTTTCAGTGTACGAATGCGATCATTGGGGGCTAATCACCATCTGATGATTACTGCAATCCTCTCACAGATCTGTTGATGCTTGTTATTTAGGCTTGTTTGAAATTACCTGTCCTTGGAAGAAAAAAGATTGTAATTGTTTCTGTTAAAGCTTTCCACTGTGTTCAACTAGCCTCTCACCATTGTAATTGTTGCAGTCCTCTCTCTCTCTCTCTCTCTCTCTCTCTTTCTCTCACAAAAACACAACGCTGGCACCTGGAAAGAGAAGTGTTGTCTCTCTTAATCTAATGATTTGTTGTCGAGGTTGTGGTGGCTGTGAAATTTCATTTTATGGTTTGCTATATGTGGTTTCTTGTATAGTGATGATGAGGTTTGAGTATGAGTGAGATGAAAGCTACATGCTTTGTTATGCCTTACCTTGATCCCACTGACTACAATGCAAATTTAAAGATAACTCCTCATTGAATTGCTGCGAAAATCTGCTTACACTAGTCTGACTTAACCATTCCTTTTTGTATCTGAAAATGCTACTCTGGTTTGATTTTTCAAACTTGTCTTTAAATGGCCTTTTGTTTGTATTTAGTGACTTTTTTATATTTATTTATTTTTTTAAACTTTTTAGATATATATGCATCTAAAAAAAATAAAAATAAAAATAAAAACTCTTAATTAAGAACAAACGAAAATTCAAAGAAAACCCCGTGAGCTGTTGTTTGGATTTTTTTTTTTAGTGATTTTTCTTTTATATTTTAGTTAGTTTTTATTTTTTTATTGTATTTAATTTTGATGTATTTAAAAAGTTTAAGAAACTTTTCGATTAAAATATAAAAAAAAGTTTATTAGAGACAAACGAAAATTGGTTTAAAAATAATTTTTAAAAAATTAAACCAAACAAGAGTGTTTTCGAGTTCTTATTTTTCATATGTTTCGTTGTTTTAAGTGAATTTTTTTTATACTTTAATTTATTGTGTTTTAATTTTTAAATTCACTTAAAAATTAATGTATTTGTGAAAAAAATTATAAAAAAAACTCACCAAATATGAAAAAATATGAAAAAAAAATATATATATATATATATATATTTGTATTAATGGTTATTTATTACTATGAAAAATTAGTAACATTACAAATTTAGACTTATAAATTCAAAATTTACTCCCAAAAAAAAAAAAATTTAATGGTTTCAATTTTTTTTTATTCCTAGATCTCACTTAATTAATTTAATCTTTATCACACAAATACATTCAGGATAAATTATCACACAAATACATTCAGGATAAATCTATATCTATACTATATATTAAGCAAAATGGTTTAACCCTAAGCTTTGTGGAAGCTCTAATCTCCCAATCTAAATTTTTTGATTTTTTTTTTAAAAAAAAAAAATCTTAACATTTATTAACTTCTCCCAACCTCCATGTCTTACCCTCATAATAACACTTTAATGCATTAAGAACAAGTATAAAAAAAAATTCTTTGAAATCCAACACATGAATTCTTTAAAAAGTCCCAACACATATGATTATTATCTCTCATAATAATACTTTAATGCATTAAGAACAAGTATAAAAAAAATTTCTTGAAAAGTTCAATACATATGATTATTATCAAAATATTAAATTTTAATATAATATAATAAAAAAAAGAAGACATTTAATTTCTTGAAAAGTCCAACACATATGATTACTATCAAAATATTAAATTTTAATATAATATAAAAAAAGAAAAAAAGAAGATATTTAAAAAAAAACATTTAAAAATCACAATTCACATATATAGATAATTGTAAATATATTAAGAAAAATGGGGTTTCTAAACCCCAAGCCTTGTGGGAGCTCCAATCTCTCAATCTTAATTTTCTAAATTTTTAATTTAAAAAAAAAAAATCTCAACATTTATTAATTTGGTCAAAATCCCCTGATCAACATTTATTAATTTTTTTCAATCCACATACCTGCATTTATTGATTTGATTAAAATCTCTAATTAACATTTAAAATCCCCTCATGCAAATAATTATAGATACAGCTCGTTCATAGTTACTACAGTAGCCTTTTTAATTTCTCCTGTATACTATGGTTAGTAATAAGATTGTTAAATTATTTTTATAAAAAATCTTAAAAAACATAATATATATATTAAAAGAAATTTTAAAAAATATAAATATCTATAATTATCTCGTGCATAGCACGGGTGATAGGCTAGTCTATATATAAGGAAAATGGGGTTTCTAACCCCAAGCCTTATGGGAGTTTCAATATCCCATTTTTAATTTTCTAAATTTTTGATTTAAAAAAAAAACCTCAGCATTTATTGATTTGGTCAAAATCCCCTGATCAGCATTTATTAACTTTTTCCAATCCACATGCCTTTCCACATGCTTGCATTTATTGATTTTGTCAAAATTTTCTGATTAGTATTTATTAATTTTTTTCAATCCACATGTCTTTCTACATACCTTTTGAGAGTTTTGGTCAAAATCCCCTCATATAAATAATTATAGATACAACTCGTGCATAGTTACTACAGCATTATGATTAGTGAAAAGATTGTTAAATTATTTTTATAAAAAACCTTAAAAAAATAATTTATATATTAAAAAAATCTAAAATAAATATAAATATTTATAATTATTCTGTGCATTGCACGGGTGATAAGCTAGTTATGAAATGATAAGAATGGGTTTATAACATTTTTGATGAAAAATATTGCATTGAAGGAAAGACAAGGGAATGCAATTTGACATGTCATGGAAGGAATATTTTTGTTTTTTGTTTTTGTTTTTGTTTTTTTTTTTGTATTTAGGTTCTCTTTATTTTATCGTAAAATTTAAATTTCTTACAAATATTTTGTTTTTAAGTATATCTAGATTTAATTTAGGTGCTTCTAAAAAGTTATATAAAAAATTTATTTAAAGTATGAAAAAAATTACTATAAATAATAAATAATAAAAAAACAAAAAAAAATAAAAAACTAAACCAAATAAAATTGTGTTTTGCTTGTACAAGTTGTGCATATTCTTTCTCACAGCGTAAGATCATACGATTTTAGTTGGGATAAATGATCTAAATTACACTAAGATGTTAAAGTGATTGTGTTCTTAGTTATAAAATCATATAGAATCGCATTACGATCCTAATTATACTATACTCCCGATACTACTAAAAAAATATTATTTTTTATTTCTCATAGATATATGTGTATGTGTAGATTTATATAAGATATATGAGTATAAATTCTTTCTCTAAACATCTTTTTTAATTTATGTTAACATAAAAATACATTATATCAAATTTACTATTATTTTTCTTTAATAATTTTAAAATTATTTAAGATACATTATCATCATTAATAATTTTTTATTTTATTTTATATTGAAAGTAAAATTTTATAATCTTGATCTGATTTTACAATTTAATTCACAAGTCCCCCCAATATTACTTAAAGACCCCGATTTTAACAACTTTGCTCTCAATTATTTTTCAAAAATCTATTACCCACTTTCTCTGTCATCTGTCTCAATCGGCAGAAAATGGACCACCAAGTTTGTTCCTAAATGAAATTACTGATATTAATGGTTATTTATTACTATGAAAATTCAGCAATATTATAAATTCATACTTATAAATTCAAAATTTACACACAAAAAAAAAAATTAATGGTTTCAAACATTTTTGATGAAAAATATTGCATTGAAGGAAAGATGAGGGAATGCAACTTGACATGTCATGAAAGGAATATTTCTGCATTTTTTTTTTTTTTTTGTATTTAGGTTCTCTTTATTTTGCAGTGAAATTTAAATTCCTTACAAATATTTTGTTTTTAAGTATATCTAGATTTAATTTAGGTGCTTCTAAAAAGTTATATAAAAAATTTATTTAAAGTATGAAAAAAATTACTATAAATAATAAATAAAAAAAACAAAAAAAAATAAAAAACTAAGCCAAATAAAATTGTGTTTTGCTTGTACAAGTTGTGCATATTCTTTCTTACAGCGTAAGATCATACGATTTTAGTTGGGATAAAGGATCTAAATTACACTAAGATGTTAAAGTGATTGTGTTCCTAGTTATAAAATCATATAGAATCGCATTATGAACCTGATTATACTACATACTACTAAAAAAAATATTATTATTTGTTTCTTATAGATATATGTACATGTGTAGATTTATATAAGATATATGAGTGTAAATTCTTTCTCTAAACATCCTTTTTAATTTATGTTAACATAAAAATACATTATATCAAATTTACTATTATTTTTCTTTAATAATTTTAAAATTATTTAAGATACATTATCATCATAAATAATTTTTTATTTTATTTTATATTGAAAGTAAAATTTTATAATCTTTGTCTGATTTTACAATTCAATCCACAAGTCCCTCCAATCTTACTTAAAGACTCTGATTTTAACAACTTTGCTCTCGATTAATTTTTCAAAAATCTATTACCCACTTTCTCTGCCATCTGTCTCAATCGGCAGAAAATGGATCACCAAGTTTGTACCTAAATGAAATTAATTCTATTAATGGTTATTTATTACTATGAAAAATCAGAAACATTACAAATTCAGACTTATAAATTCAAAATTTACTCAAAAAAAAAATTTAATAGTTTCAATTTATTTTACTCATAGATCCCACACTTAATTAATTTAATATTCATCACAAATACATTCAGGATAAATTATGAATTGATAAGAACGGGTTTATAACATTTTTGATGAAAAATATTGCATCGAAGGAAAGATAAGGGAATGCAATTTGACATGGCATGAAAGGAATAGACGGATGTAGCCTTTGGGCTCGTTTGGGAGTTAACTAAGTTTAACTTTTTGATTTTTTTAGCTAAAATCATTAGTCTGAACGAACTTCAAAAGTAAAAAAATTAAAACGAATTATTGAAAATAAATAAATAAACCACGTTACTAAAAGAAATAAATAAGGGGAAAAAAAAAGTAAGCTCAAAAGCTAAAGCCAAAGGAAGTTTATTTGTGTTTGAATTGGCAGACAAAAATGCAAAAATGCACAGACGGTGTAGATTATTGGCATTGCAATTCAAAAACTATAAATCCGAACGCACAATTCAAAAATATTTCTCTCAGTTTCCCAATAACTTTCAGCTTATTCAAGCCATTTTTCTTCATTTGCTTTATCTGTTCTCAGCAACTCCACTATGTACTTTTTAACGCTAAGAAATGAAGTTCTTTTAGCCCAAAAACAAAAAAGAAAAAAAAAGAGTGTCAATTTTCTTCATAAGTTCTATGCAGATACAAACTCTCACAGAAAAAAAAAAATTAGGACAAATTACATATACCTCCCTCAAGGTTTAGCTAAATTACAGATACTCCCCTGAGGTTTCAAAAATTACATCCCGCCCCCTGAGATTTGTATTTTCATAACAATTTGTTCCATGAGGTTTATATTTCATAACAAATTACCCCCTAATTTGTTATGCAAATATAGTATTCAAGGGAAAATTTATAATTTCTCAAACCTCAGGGGAGTATTTGTAATTTAGCCAAACCTCAAGAGAGTATATGTAATTTGCCCAAAAAATTAAAAACAATCAATAAGCTTCACCAAACGGGGGATTTATGTATGATATGCAAACTTGTGGATTTACTTTCTGTCTCACATTGTTTTTTACTCTACTTTTTAATCTATGTAATTAATCATCCATCTCTAAGTAGCTGGCAATATTTTCCAGAATGCCCAAGTACAGAAATAGTTGAAAGAAGATGTCTATAACCTAATTATCAACTGCATAAGAACTCAGATGAAGGGCCTTTCCAGAACAATAATGGTTTTTCACCATATGGGTTAAGAAAATGAAATGCAGCAAAATTTTGGATGTTTTGACATATTCATAATCAAAAAATGCTAGCATTTGGTCATGTTAAACTTATGAATCTTATGCACTCACGGTTTACAATCACAATAGCATGAAAGGTTCAAGTAATAGCAACAGTAACATTGTCGAGAGTAAAATCAGTCAAATATGCGACCAAATGTTTCAGTAATAACAAGATATGCAACAGATGTCAACTTATATAGATTCGAGCACTGGGACATTCTGTGATTATTTGGTCTTAATTTCACACCCATTCCTCTATGACTTTTGGAGACTGAACTTTTCCTGATATAGCTTCAAGAGTTGGGGTGCTTGTTCATTGTACTGGATCACAAACTTCTCAAGAAACAAACTTTCAGTAGACTCCAACAATGTTGCTAAACTAAGGCGTTTCTTGTCAATCAAACCTTTTGACAACAAAACTTGAACAACAGAACACCTCGGGATAATTCTCTTCTCCAAGCTTAGTGAAACCCATTTTGGACGTCTGGCAATTCGTGAAGATTCCCAACCCATTGTGTTGACATAAAAATTCATTACTGCCATTATCTTCTCCTCGGATGCCATCATACACCATGGATTTTTTACAAAAGCTAGAATTGTTTGTTCCTCAGACCAAACCCACTTCCCATAAACCTCTACCTTCCTTTGCCATGTTGATTTGCTCATTGACGTCAATGCGTGAATCGCAAGCACAAAATGTTTTCTTGAAGGGTCAAAACCCATTTCCTTCACTTCGTACATTATCTTTTTAAATTCGTCAGGCTTCATTATAAATGATCTAGGCTGAGTAGTAAGTAAAAACACGACTTTTGACTCTGGCACGCCATGTTGTCTCATAATTTTGATGTTGGGGATTGTAACAGCTTTTTGATCTTGAACAAATATTTGCGGGAATCATTTAAAGGCTGAGATGAATTTAGTATTCGAGTGTAGCAAAGCTTTAAAGAAATTGAAAGATGGGATAATCCGGTTCTTTAGGCTTCCTTTCAAAACAACTGGGCCAGTAGTTATTGCTTTTGCAAGGTCAGCTTTTGAAATGCCTGTGGAGTACCAAAACTCAAATTTGGGTAAAAGGGTTTTCTTGGGATCGCACGAAAGAATAGCAGGAACTTTTCTGGCGACATTTGAGATTTGGATTTGGGAGAATCCATGGTTCTTCAAGAAGGTGAGGACTGAGTCTGGTCTATCTGGGGATTTAAATTTGACAAACTTAGAAGCTGATTGAGCTCATTCTGGAGTGAACCCACATGAGTTTATGAGGTAAGAGACAATAAATGAGTGTTGATTTAAAGAAGTTGAGATTGATCTGAAAGGCAAAGATGATGATGGTAAAGGGTTGTTTTGAAGAAAATGCAATATACTAGTTGTTGATGAACATATATCAGCCAAACATCTTACATTGGCAGTGCGGAACAAATGAATCATGGTCTGTGTGAACTGTAATAGTAACTGCCACTCACCGGCCCTCAAGTTTTGATTGGAGCACTTGAACAATCGTAACCCACCTATTCTCCATAGGCTGAAGAACAAAGATGAAAAAACAAATTTCAGAGGAAACCACGGCCCATTATCCGCATATAATCCTTTTGCTTAACCTAGAACCATCAGACCAAAAGACAAAAATGAAAAAGTACATTCATAGTGCATACTGACATTCAATGCATTAGACTCGCCCCCACTAAACCAAAGTACATAATCTCAAATGACTCAAGTAGAGATCAATACTTTAGGCTTTGTTTGGATCATGGATTTGTGGAGGGCAAAAATAAGAAGAAAAGAATTGAAGTGAAAGAAGCTAAATTTATTCCTTTCTCTTGATAAACCCAACATCCAAACATAGCATTACTCGGCTTTCTTTGGTTTTGATGCTTTTGGCCAATAACTTTATCAGAAAAGGTAAATGCTCACAAAAGTGCCCAGAATTTGAAATGTCATAACCAAACTGATTGTCAATGTTACGAGACAATAAATAAAATCCATTTTCTAGGTATTTTTCTGCATTCATAGCATTTTTGTAAATTTATTACTCAATAAAAGTAAAATCTATTAACCATCAAATCAGAAGTTTCTTCTCTCAATACAATTTAAAAATAAATAGAATTATCTATCTATCTATACATATTATAAAGAGAAGCCTTTCTCATGGTATTTATGTCTCATATTTTGGATTTTCCTAAAATATCCCTATATCATTTATATGGGCAGTTATGCCCTAAATTCAAATATTTGTTTCGCCTTCAAATCTCTCAACTTCTAATTTTTCCAAATTCATTTCAATTTTTAAATTTTGAATTCAATCATACAGTTTATAATTTTTATTTTTATTTTTATTTTTTTAAACAAAATGATCATATGTGCACACATCACAATATGCAAAAAAAAACTTTTCAAATTCCAAAGCAGACTTGTGAAGATCCAATTTTCATATCAGATTTGAGTCTTACCCCAAAACAAAAGCTCCTAGGCATTATATAACTGTGTACACATATATGTACGGAATATTATTCAATACTCCCGGAGCACCACGTGTCCATACTCCAAACCAATCAAGCCCCATGTTGTTCCCCATCTCCAACATAAATCGTGGGGCCTTGTATCTCTCCACTAATAAAAAACCTTATGAAGCACGAGGTGTCCATACTCCGGGAGAAATGAATAAAAATGAATAATCACCCTATATGTACATTATAACTACATATTTTTGAATACATTCAAACACATACAAATACGCACACAAAGATCATTAGGGCAATCTGAAGTATGACCAAGCATGAATCAAAGAGTTCGCCGAGTGAAAAAATTAACGTGACTATACACACACATATATATATATATACACATACATATACGCAATTATGTATATACATACCAGTAAACAGGGAATCAAGAAGAGTTTGTGAAGATCAAACATTGAAAAAATAGCAGAAGCAGAGATTCAAACTCACCAGAAGAGATCGTTCACTGGCTGAGAAGAGAAATGTGGATTTTGTGTGTTGGTTTCAAAGCCCTAGAGAGAGGACACACTCGTCATTTCCTTTTCATTTATTTTTTGGTAATTTTATTTACACACTACTAATCGGCTTCGTACATATTATTAGTAGATTATTTGAAATGGTCTAAATAAATATATTTTTTAATTTTTTTAAAAAAATTTGTTCAAAAATTAAAAAAAAGTAATATGACTTAAATAAGTGCATTTATATTGTAGATACCAAATGATTTATATTTCAATAATATTCTTTAATGAAATTACTAGTAAGGACAATATAGGGGGTATTTTACCCATTCAAAAATTTTATATTTTTTAGGTGTCCTAAATAAGTATATTTTTTAGACTAAAAAGTTGAGAAAAAAAATATGGTTGTTTAGAATAATTTTTTGACTTTTTATAAAAAAAAAGGGCAAATTACATATACACCCCTCGAGGTTTGGCCAAATTACAGATGCCCCTGAGGTTTGAGAAATTACAAATTCCCCCCTGAATACTATATTTGCATAAGAAATTAGGGGGTTATTTGTTATGAAATATAAACCTCAGGGGGCAAATTGTTATGAAAATACAAACCTCAGGGGGCGGGATGTAATTTCCGAAACCTCAGGGGTATCTGTAATTTAGCCAAACCTCGAGGGGTGTATATGTAATTTGCCCTAAAAAAAATATGTATTAAAAAATTGTATAAATTAATGTATATGGGAAGATTGGAATAAAATAGGTTGTACGATAAAATGAGGTAAAGGATAGCGTGTAGTGTATAGGCTAAGAGATGATTCCCTCCTTTTCGGATATTGAATGGATGGTGTTGTTCAGCTCGTGTGGACACACCACGGGTCTCGTTTTACTAATCAGAACCGTTCAATGTGTAAAATTCGTCGAGTAATATATATTTTTAAAAAATCACATTGATCGGATATCGATAGCTATCTGATCGGATTAATTTTTTTTCAACCGTTAACTATAACACCATCCATTTTTTGTACAAAACTGATTTGATCATGTAGTTAGCGATATCCGATCAACGTGATTTTTTATAGGCATATAATACTCGACGAGTTGTACATATTGAACGGTTCAGATTATCAAAACGGGACCCGTAATGGGCCCTCACAGACCAAAAAACACCATATTGTTTGTGCACTCCGCTTGTGCAATTTTTTCCAAAAAGTCAGCTCATGCCTATGGGACGTCAATTCAGTTTGTAATAGTTTCGTGTAAAATTAATATTTTTTTTTTGAATAGTGATAACTTTTAACTTTTTAGTAATTTTTTGACTTTTTAGTTTATTTTAAAAATCCCAAACCAGGCCTTAAAAACATAAAATACTCTTCACATACTATCATCTCTATATGATTTAGAATTTTAATATATAAATATTGTATTTCTTCATCATCTTCATCATTAATATACACTCATAATATCATTCATTATCAATTAGTTCACTTCATTCTCTTCCTCATTATACTTATTTTTCAAACTCAAAGTATTATTGTTTTTGAAGATTTAGGACTTAAGAATATTGAAATCAATTAGTTTTGAAGATTTGTACACTATAGATGACATTGAGATGATTGATTCTGATATAAACATTAAAAACGTTGATTTAAACATTAAAAAGTTAGTTTATGACTTAGCCTTTTGATTTTTTATTTATCTCGTTCATCTTTTGATTTTTTATTTGTCTCATTCATATGCGAGAAGGATGAGTTTGTTCGTCGTATTCGAATAATTAGAGTTTAACTTTTACAAAATGGTCGACTATTCATATTTGACCAAAAAAATTTTGTTCAAATTATTAAGATTGACCACATATTAAATGTTTATATATAAAAAAAATTGAACATTTTTAGTTAGTTCGATTAAAATAAATTAAACTTTTTATTCGTTATTCATATATATATTTTTGAACACATTAAGTTTGTTCAACCCTGTATTCTTGTACATGACTAATTTGATGAATTTGTTAAATTTTTTACATAATTCTATACCCAGCCAATGTAGCAATGTTAAAACTAATTGTGTTGTTGACTACAAAAATTAACTTGTTACGAAAGAGGTATGATCATGTTTCATCATCTTCACCATTAATATACACTCATAAATAAAGGGTGAGAATGGTAATCTGAAATGGCAATGAGAGACGAGAGTTCAACATCGACAGTGAAGATCAGTACCAGCGAAGATGGAGGTTAATGAAACACTCCGCCAACAATTTAAAACGATGAGATGAGACACGACGAGAGTTCAACACCAACTAGAGAGATCAATATTGATGAATATGGAGGCCGAATGGTCTTTATTCTGAAGGTTGGGGGGATTTGTTGTATGCAGTGGTGAAGATGAAGAGTTTTTAATATGTGTAATGATGTGTATTCAAATAGTTAGTGGTGTGTTAATATAGGAGTAATAATGGAAAGTTAAGGTATGAAATAAGATATTTTTTAATTCTAAAAATTATTTTGTTTGTATACTGAGAGTATTAATGGTGTATAAATAGAATCACTCTTATTTTTTTTTATAGGTAAATTACACAAAACTCCTTCAAGATTTAATTACCATAACATTTTGAAATCTTTTCATTAATTTTTCGTCGATTGTATAGATAAAAAAATGACATCATCCATTTTATATCAAAATATATATTTTATTATTGATTATTCAGTTGTCTACACTCATTTATATTAATTTTGACCATTTCAACCTTATTAAATTGATGAGTGTAAATTTGTTCACACCAAATAAGTGTGTGAATATTATACTTGATGCTCATTGGTTGGTTTTGATATCGAAGGTGTGACCATATTATTGTTCAAAAAATAGTAAAGTGTGTATTCTTCACAAAATTTATGAACAAATTTATTCTCTAAAATGATGCTTGGTGCAAGTCAAATTTACAAAATTTATTACATTTTCATAAATCTGAGTGGTCAGTGTAATTTACCTTTTATATATACATATATGTATAATTGGATAGATAATTATGATATTATGAAAGCTTAATATTAAGATGATTTTTAATATTTTTATTTTGGCTTATGAAAAAATTATTCAATAATCTTATTACGCCATCATGAGGTCTTATGAAGGAATGTAACTGATTAAGATGGGTCAAGTTAGTTTCACCCTCTACGCTACGTGTGAGTGTTGTAAGTTAATATTTATGACTAATTTCTAATGTATTCACTTTTAGAGAAATTTTAAAAGTAAATTTCAAGTGAAAACCCTCTTTCTATGTGTGTGAGTGATTTTCTGACCACACTGCCCACTTAGTAACCAGCTGGAAAGTACCGGCAGAATAGATGGCACCTGGTTGACTTGCAACAGAAAGAGAAGATTCCGGCGATGGTTCGTCCACCCGGGGGCACTCCGACGATCAAGTCAGTATATCTCTCTAAGATAATCAAGTGCTAAACTTACTATTCAAAGCATAGATTGCGTACCTTAGACCCACAGGGGTGCCTCTCTTTTATAGTTTACCCAATCCTAGTCCCACTAGAAGCCTAACTTCTATGGGCTCCAATTCAGAACTTCTTTGGACTTCTCAAGAGATAAAGATAAACTCCCTAAGAGCTTTATCCTTATCTTGGCTAAGTCTCCTCTTTATGCTAGGACTCTTGTCCCCTATCCGCATATATCGGACTCCGATATCTTCGGACATAACCTCGGCCTTGCCGAGATAACCTCGGCATTACAACCAGGACACGTGGCACCTCGGCTGACACGTCTGCATCACCTTGCCACGTGTTGGTATTCAGAAAATATATCCCCACAACTGCCCCCTAGGTTCTATTACCTCGGCATTCTGAGGTGATGAAACCTATATCGATATTTCTTTCTGTACATTGGCTCAAAAACTCCTCGGCCGAGATCATTCATTTAAGGTCGACATGTTCTCTTCGGAGAGCAAGAATTCCAGTGAACTTTTTCACATGCGTGAGCTGTCACGCATCTTTTACTCAACCTTTTATTCATGCGTCTTTACCTCATTGGATCGTGTCTGCGACGCGCCTATAAACCACGTTTTTTTTCTGTGCACGCCGCCTGACGTATGCGCTGCTCCAGGCGCATTGATTACCTTTTGCCGCCGTTTTGGGTTTTTGACAAAACTCTTCCCTCTACCTTCACTTCTTCACTATTGCTTTTGATTTCTTTTGCTTTTTCTCTCTCTAAAACTCTTTCTTTCGAATCCGCCATTGCTGAAACTCCAAGCTCTGTACTTGTCTTTGTTCATCTTTCTGGTGGAACTTCCGTCACTCTGTCACATCTGTAACTATCGTCTGACTTCGAAAGCCCTCACATCGGCTTCATTTTTTCTGGTAAGCAACTGTTCCTTCTTATTTCAATTCTTGACTATTTCTAGATTTTCCTGTTATTACTGCCTTGCTCAAATATCTAATTTGTGGATCATACATCTGAATGCGTTTACTCCTTGATTCGGCCCTTGCCCATATCTTGAACACACGCACCGTCGCACTACTTTACTGCATTTTTGTCACTGTTCTTGATCCTTTAGTTCTCGTATTCTTTATGCTCTTGATAGCCCATCCCTGTTCTTGATTCTGAAACTTCACCTTCGTTTTCTGTTTTCTAGATTCGTGCCTTCAATCTTTGTTTTCATAGTTTTAGGTTTGGGATTTGTTTGTAGAACCCACAGTTTAGGGAAAACTGAAACATCCCTCACAGACTTTCTGTACCACTGGCATACATAGGTCTTTGCCGAGATCCCAATAACCCCTTTCTTGATACACCCTCTTTCTGAAATCCAATACCTTTAGTTACCCCGATATCATGGGTATGTGGAAACATCAGGTAGACACCCCTTCTAAGCTAGACTTTTTTAGGCAAGAGTTCGAAATCCCAGCCGATGTCAATCTGAGATTGGTAGGGGATGATGACTCCATCATGCCAACAGAAAACTCCATGCCCTTCCCTGTAGTTGCCTTTATAGAGTGTGGACTTCGGCTCCCACTCAACATCCTTTTTCGCGAGATTCTTCATTATTATAAGTTGAACCCCATGCAATGGTAATCAATTTCTACCGAGTGATCTCTGGTGTCATAGCCTTAGCTAAACGAGAAAATACTAGAATTACCCTAACTAATATCCAGTACTGCTATACTATGTGTGCCCTTAACTTGAAAGAAAAAGGCTACATTTATTACCTTAAGCTGAGGTCTACGGAATTCAAAATTGTAGCCGACCTCCCAGACTCTAACAAGGGGGCTGGAGATGACTATCTCATTACCTCGGGAAATTGGGAGTTTGCTCCAGACGAGGACATCCATCTCTACCTTCTTCCTCGATCAGTTTTAGAAGACAAGAGTAAGAGCCCAGTATTCAGCTTTGCCTGTTTTCTTTCAAAGTCTTAAATAATTTACTCGCTTCTGATGTCTCGTTTTTCTTGCAGATGTTCGTAAGCCACTGAAAGACTTTCGCCAATCCTACGTTCCCAGCAGGGATTTGAAGAAACTTCTAGACTTGTTAGTCCATAAGAGGAAAGCACCTCTTCTTCTCAATTTCATTCCATCGTACAAGTCAACTTTGCCCAACGTTCCAAAAAGGAAGAAAAAAAGCCTTTCTCTACCTTCTGCAACAACTCTACCGACTGCATCTACATCACGAACAGATCAAGGATCTACATCTGATCCAGCTGATCAACCATCAACTTCGACTCCATACTTGGTCCCGATAGCAGAACGAAAACGTCGGCGAAGACTTGTCCTTACTGCCGAGATGGGTCGTCTTAAGCCCGTTGCAAAAGACCTTCTAGCCAACATTCCATCATCCATTGACGAACAACCAACACAACCCTAACCTCCAGCAAAACCAAAAAGAATAAAAAAGGCTCTACCAAAGGCTAAGGTAGCTCAGGTGGAGTCTGAAGACACTCTGCCTATTTCAAAATTCGCTGAGAGTGATAAATCTCAGCCTTCTGCTGGGAAGAGGCGCTCTGAGTCTCAACCATCTGAATCCCAACAAACAAAAAAGCTGAGATCTTCTTCCGCAACAACTTCGGGATCAAAAAAGCCCGATGTCCCCTGGGCCCCCAAAATCACCCTTGAGGATAAGCCCGTAATGGCGAGTGACACTGCCGACGATATCAATGTCGACGTTGCACTCAGTACCGCTCTACTTCTCCCAGGTAACCTGGAGCGGAACGCCAAGTATAGCGAGTATGAGAACTATGCTTTAATGTTACAGCACTCTGTTCAGGTAAACGTCTTCTATTTGGTAATTTTTCTGTTTTAAGAAACTTTGTACTAATTTTTGCCTTGTGTTTTTTCAGGCAATCCAGCATGCCCACTCTTTTTCAATGCAGTCTTTTGAGAACAGGGCGAGGCTTGCCGAGATGAAGAAGGAATTCGCTTCCCTCCAGAAGACCAACAAAGGTCTTCAGTCAAAAATGAAAAAGCTGGAGGAATAGGCTGAGGCTGCCATCAAGGCACAAACTGATGCCGAAGAAAAGGCAGAATCTGCCGAGGCCATCAGAAAGGTTGCTGAATCTCAAAAGAATAAGGCCAAGGAGAAAATGGCCTAAGCCGAGAAGGAGCTTCAGAAGGCCCTGGCCACCAAGGAAGCTGAAATCAAAGAAGCTGATGAAAAGGCGTACACTCAAGGCATGGCCGACGTTACTGAGGCCTATGAACAACAAGTGAAGGAGGCATGAAACAAGGGTTTCACCCTGGGTTGGATGTCCTTTCTAAAAAAACTCAATGTCCCAGAGGACTCTCCATTGCCGAAGGCTGACGCCATTCCCCTGCCATTTCCTCCAGCTCCAACTCCAAGTGAAGATGTCGGCGAATCTGATGCTGAAGATGAAGCCGAGAAGGAAGAAGACGAGGCTTTGATCAGAAAATCAAAAGATGCTGATGGGGCCAAGTCCCCTCCTCAGAATGAGCAAGTCTAGACTTGACTCAGGATGAGAAAGGTGATTTGGTTCCCACAGAAGCTGTTCCTGAGATTGCACCAGCTGACATCCCTTCTGAGGTCAAGACTGTTGAAGAAACTCTCCAAGAAATCGACGCCGAGATAGCGGCAGAGAAGGAGGCCGAGGTGGTATCTAATCTTCAAATTCAACAATCCGGGACAAAGAAGTCTTAGCTTTACGTTTTTCTTTTGCTCATTTGTATTTTGTTTCTTCTTTATCTTTTTGGAACAATGTATGCTCTCCGATGTGCTCTTTTCGTGATGAATGAATATAACTTTTCTTTTCTAAGTGTTTGTACCCTTGTCTTTTCTTAACTGCTCTGGTATGATTCTATACTTAGAATATTCTGCATATATATTCTCTTCCTTCTTTGTGTAGCCTTCTCGGGAAGACAAACCTCGGTCATACCAATCGATGATTTACCTCGGCAATTTCTTATCCTGCAAGTTGCTTCTAAACTTTAACAAAGATAAACATATACTGGTTTAATCTCGAATTTGTAAACCTTTCTTTAAGTTAAATACTAAACAATGATCTACTTGTAAATTGCTACAAATTTGAACAAGTGAAGATAAATAATAATCTCAACTTAATTTCAACTTGTAAATTGCTACAAATTTCAACAAATGAAGATAAACAATAATCTCGGCTTAACTTCAACTTGTAAATTGCTACAAATTTCAACAAGTGAAGATAAACAATAATCTCGGCTTAACTTCAACTTGTAAATTGCTACAAATTTCAACAAGCGTTAAGCATTACTTCGGTTTAACTTCAACTTATAAATTGCTACAAATTTGAACAAGCGTTAAGCATTACTTCAGTTTAACTTCAACTTGTAAATTGCTACAAATTTCAACAAGTGAAGATAAACAGTTATCTCGGCTTAACTTCAACTTGTAAATTGCTACAAATTTCAACAAGTGAAGATAAACAATAATCTCGGCTTAACTCCAACTTATAAATTGCTACAAATTTCAATTAGCGTTAAGCATTACTTTGGTTTAACTTCAACTTGTAAATTGCTACAAATTTGAACAAGCGTTAAGCATTACTTCGGTTTAACTTCAACTTGTAAATTGCTACAAATTTCAACAAGTGAAGATAAACAGTTATCTCGGCTTAACTTCAACTTGTAAATTGCTACAAAGTTCAACAAGCATTAAACATTACTTCGGTTTAATTCCAACTTGTAAATTGCTATAAATTTTAACAAGTGAAGATAAACAGTTATCTCGGCTTAACTTCAACTTGTAAATTGCTACAAATTTCAACAAGCGTTAAGCATTACTTCGGTTTAACTCCAACTTGTAAATTGCTACAAATTTCAATAAGTAAAGATAAACAGTTATCTTGGCTTAACTTCAACTTGTAAATTGCTACAAATTTCGACAAGCGTTAAGCATTACTTCGGTTTAACTCTAACTTGTAAATTTCTACAAATTTCAACAAGCGTTAAGCATTTCTATCTTCTCTCTGCCCCCAATGTGAACCTAAGTTCTACTTGGGTTCTCATTATTCAGAAACAATGCTGTGCATCTTTTATCAATTCATAAGTCTCGGAAAATTCTACTAAGATTTTATTGATGGCGTCAGCAAAAAATAACAAGGAACATCTATGCGGTCCAGGGTCTAAACTTCAACAAAGATAAAACATATACTGGTTTAATCTCGAATTTGTAAACCTTTCTTTAAGTTAAATGCTAAACAATGATCTACTTGTAAATTGCTACAAATTTGAACAAGTGAAGATAAATAATAATCTCGGTTTAACTTCAACTTATAAATTGCTACAAATTTCAACAAGTGAAGATAAACAATAATCTCGACTTAACTTCAACTTGTAAATTGCTACAAATTTCAACAAGCGTTAAGCATTATTTCGGTTTAACTTCAATTTGTAAATTGCTACAAATTTCAACAAGCGTTAAGCATTATTTCGGTTTAACTTCAACTTGTAAATTGCTACAAATTTGAACAAACGTTAAGCATTACTTCAGTTTAACTTCAACTTGTAAATTGCTACAAATTTCAACAAGTGAAGATAAACAGTTATCTCAGCTTTACTTCAACTTGTAAATTGCTACAAATTTTAACAAGCGTTAAGAATTACTTCGGTTTAACTCCAACTTGTAAATTGCTACAAATTTCAACAAGTGAAGATAAACAATTATCTCGAGTTAACTTCAACTTGTAAATTGCTACAAATTTTAACAAGTAAAGATAAACAATAATCTCGGCTTAACTTCAACTTGTAAATTGCTACAAATTTCAACAAGCGTTAAGCATTTGTATCTTCTCTCTGCCCCCAATATGAACCTAGGTTCCACTTGGGTTCTCATTATTTAGAAACAATGTTGTGTATCTTTTATCAATTCATAAGTCTTGGAAAATTCTGCTAAGATTTTATTGATGACGTCGGCAAAAAATAACAAGGAACATCTAATGATAAAAAAATTTCAAATTACAAGCGTTCCAGGGTCTTGGCAATGCTTTGCCTTCATTATCTTCAAGCCAGTATGCTCCATTGCCCAATACCGAAGTAATTCTATGGGGTCCTTCCCAGTTTGGGCCAAGCTTTCCCTCTCTGGGGTCCTTCTTATTGCCAACAACTTTTCTTAGGACTAGGTCGCCGACTTGAAAATCCCTTGGATTGACCTTTTTATTGTAAGCTCTAGCAAGTTGCTGCTGGTGTGCTGCGAGCTGAATTGCAGCTTTCTCCCTTCTTTCTTTTAAGAGGTCTAGATCTCGGGCCAGAAGTATATCATTAGTGTCATTCTCTGCTCCCTGGGTTCTGATCCCTGGGATGCCGATCTCCAGTGGGATGACTGCTTCTGTGCCATAAGCCATGGCAAAGGGGGTTTCCCCTGTTGATCTTCTCGGCGTAATCCGATATGCCCAGAGTACATTGGGCAACTCGTCTACCTACTTTCCTTTTGTTGCCTGCAGCCTTTTCTTTATCCCATCCAAAATTACTTTGTTGGATGCTTCCGCTTACCCATTGCTCTAGGGGAAACTTGGTGTTGAAAAGTAATTCTTTATCTTGAATTTGGCACAGAAGTTCTTGATGAGTTTGCTGTCAAACTGCGTTCCGTTGTCGGCAACTATTGCTCTGGGAATGCCAAATCTGGTGATGATGTTTCTCCATATGAAGTTCTTGACATCCATATCTCGGATTTTGGCAAGAGGCTCTGCTTCTATCCACTTCGTGAAGTAATCTGTTGCCACCAGTAAGTACTTTCTTTGACCAGTTGCTTGGGACAATTGCCCAACGAGATCCATGCCCCATTGGGCAAATGGCTATGGACTGGATACAGGGTTCAGGTCAGCAGCTGGCTGGTGTATCAAAGGTGCGAACATTTGGCATTGTTCACACTTCTTCACGTAGGCTTCTGCATCTTTTTGCATATAGGGTCACCAATACCCCTGGATAATGGCCCTGTGAGCTAGTGATCTGCCCCCAGCGTGGCTTCCACAAATCTCTTCATGAATTTTATATAGAAAATCTTCAACCTGCAAAGGGTGTACGTACCTTAAAAGGGGTCCAGTGAAGGACCTTCTGTAGAGATGTCCATCCGCTGTTAGATTGAATCTTGTCGACTTCAATCTGACCTTGTGTGCTTCTTTATGGTCTTCTGGAAGCTTTCCCTCTTTTAGGAATGCAACAATTGCATCCATCTAGCTTGGTCCCAAGTCCATACACATTGTTTCTTGTTCTGTGATCGGCTGTTCTATGCTCGGACCCGACAAATAGTCAATCATTATTGTCCTTGTCTTTCCAGTTTGTATTGAACTTGCCAAGTTGGCCAACGCGTCGGCATGGCTGTTATCATCTCGGCTAACTTGAAGAAGTCGGCAGTTGCAAAACAAGGCTGCCAGCCTGACGGCTTCGTTTGCATATGCCGACATTCTCTCATCTCGGGTTGCAAACTCTCCTGTTGCCTGATTTACTATAAGTTGTGAATCACAAAAAATTATTACCTCATCCGCCTACCTGCTTTAGTCCTGCAATCAATGCTTCATATTCTGCCTCATTGTTCGAGGCCTTGAACCCTAATCGAATGGACTGTTCCAATATTTCCCCATCTGGTGATATTAACACTACTCCTGCTCTTGCTCCTGCTCCTGCTCCTTGCCGGTTTGAGCTCCCATCGACAAACAGGCGAAAGGAGTCGCCGATGTAAATGCTGCAGGGTCTGAGTTTTTCCTTTCTTTGTTCTTTTGTCTTTGGCTGGACTTCTCCTTATTTGCTTTGACATCGTTCATCTTGGCTCAACGGAGCCCGATGTTCGATGGACTCCGGTGTGAATTCGGCCACGAAGTCGACCAAAACTTGGCCCTTAATTGTTGTTCTCGGCTTGAACTCCAGGTCATACTGGCCTAAGGCCACTGCCCACCTTGCTATTCTTCCAGTCAAGTCTCCTTGTTGTAACAAGGACTTCAGTGGGTGCTCTGTTAGCACTATAATCTTATGCGCTTGAAAGTAATGGTTCAGCTTCTTTGAAGCCACTACTAAAGCTAGCATTAGTTTCTCTAGTGGTAGGTACCTTGTTTCTGCATTGGCCAATGTTTTGCTTACATAATAAACAGCCTTTTGCTCCCTTTTTTTTTCTCGGATTAGCACTACACTGATTGCGTGTTCTGACACTGCCAAGTACAAAAACAGCTCTTCCCCAGGTTCAGGTGTTGAGAGGACTAGAGCCATGGTCAAGTATTTCTTCAGGTCGGTCAAAGCGGCTTTGCATTCTTCTGTCCACAGGAAGTCTGTGGCTTTTTTCACCAGGTTGAAGAAGGGTCTGCACTTATCTGAGCTTCTGCTGATGAATCTGTTTAGGGCTGCGGCCCTTCCAGTAAGTATCTGAACCTGTTTTGCCGACGTCGAGCTTTTCAACTCTAAGATGGCCCTGATTTGATCTGGGCTGGCCTCAATGCCTTTTCTTGTTACCAGGTACCCCAAAAACTTACCTGATCCAACTCCAAACGCGCACTTCGATGCGTTGAGTCAGAGTCGGTATGTTTTGAGTATATCAAATACCTCTTTTAGGTTGGCAAGATGACCCTTAGGTTCTTTAGTCTTCATGACCATGTCATCGATGTAGACCTCTACTGTTTGGCCAATCAGGCATTTAAACATCTTGGTTACCAACCTTTGGTAAGTTGCTCCTGCATTTTTTAACCCAAAGGGCATTACCTTGTAACAGTACAGCCCTTTAGAGGTGATAAACGCTGTCTTCTCTTCGTCTGGAGGGTACATAGCTATCTGGTGGTACCCCCTGTAGGCATCTAGAAAACTCATTCTTCCATGCCCTAAAGTAGCATCTACTAGCTGGTCAATCTTGGGCAAAGGAAAGCTGTCTTTGGGGCAGGCTTTGTTGAGACTGGTGAAGTCTACACAGACCCTCCATTTACCGTTCTTCTTCTTTACCACTACTGTGTTGGATAGCCATGTCGGGTAGTGAACTTCTCGAATGGCCCTGGCCTCCAGAAGTCTGTCTACTTCTTCTTCTACTGCTTCGATGTGCATCAACATCGGTCTTCTGGCTCGTTGTATCACAGGTTTTGCCGACCTGTCGACATTCAGTCTGTGGCAAGTGACCTCGGGGTCAATGCTAGGCATTTCGTAAGGTGTCTAGGCGAACACCTCAATGTTGGCTCTTAGAAAAGTTTTCAACTCTTTTTCCTCTTCTTCGGCTAAGCCTGAGCCGAGAAGAAAGAAGCGTTCTTCATCCCCATCTTGGACGAGGATTTTCTTTAGCACCTCTTCGCTCTTCTCGGCTGGTTCTTTGCCGACGTCTTCTAGGACTTCCACGTCCTCATCTTCAATTTCTGCCTTCTTTGGCTCTCGCACGCTGCAGGTAGACTTCATTGCTGCCATGGAGCAATTCTTTGCCTACAGTTGATCTCCTCTGACTTCTTCAGTCCCATGCTCTGTTGGGAACCGTAGTAGTTGATGCAGCGTTGAGGGAACTGCCCCCATTGCATGCAACCATGGCCTTCCCAAGATGATGTTGTATGGTGAGGGCGTGTCAATTACCAAAAATTCTGTCTTGATCTTCTTAGTGCCGGCTTGTACTTCCAAGTTTGTTGCGCCCAGTGGCCATGTCGGCGTTCCATTGAAGCCGACCATCGGGCCGTTGGATTGCTCCAAGTCATCAAGGTGAAGGCCCAGTTCCTTATAACATCTAACATACATGATGTCGCAAGAGCTACCTTGATCAATCAGGATGCGTTTCACTTGGCACTTCCCAACCTAGAGGGATACTACCAAGGCATCATTATGTGGTTGCTGGACCATCTCCAGGTCGGTTTCAATAAAGGCTATCGTTGGTCCCTGGCATTCTTCAGGCCGAGGTCTTTTATTCCCGACCTGGTTCACGTGCTGTAGATGTTTTACCTTTTGGGTTTCCCCTCGTATGTCACTTTCGTTCACCTTTGAGTGGATTATATTAACCACCCGTGGTCCTCCTGCTTGTGGTTGTTGTGCTGGGGGGGGGGGGCGGAGCTACTGGTGCTTGAGGCAATCTTGCCTGTTCTTCCCTTGTCCTGGCTTCATCGACTAGGTCCTTCAGAAGGCCTTGCCTTACTAAGTCTTCTAAGTGTGCTTTTAAGGCTCTGCAACCCTGAGTTGGGTGCCCTTCTTCATTGTGGTAAGCACAGCGCCTACCAACGTTTCTTCCCATAAATTCCCCTGGTGCTCTTGTCGGTGCCCTGAAATAGGGTTGGTTTCGTATTTGATCCAGGACTTTGTGGATAGGGATTCGGAACACCGTCGTCACTGCCTGTTTAGCCCTCAATTCCGTTTCTTGTTTGTTTGATCCATTGTTACCTCGGCCTCGCTTCGGCGAGCCGTTTTCTTTCTCCTGCTTTGTCTCTTTATTTCCCAACGTATCCTCCTCGGCTCTGGCGTACTTCTCGATCCTCGCCATGAGTTCTTCCATGCTTTTTGGCAATGTCTTTGCCAAAGACTTCCGAAGTGGGCAATTATCTTTCAGGCCGTTCTTGAAAGACACGACCGCCATCTCTTGGTTGCATTCAGGTATTCGATTGAACACCTCGTAGTATCTTTTTGCGTAGGCCCTAAGGCCTTCGTCCTTAGTGATTTTTAAAGCCATTAGTGCGTCGACCCTTAAGGGCTACAGTTTGTTCGTCACGAACCTGGCCACAAACATCTCGGCCAGGCCTTCCCAAGTCTTTACGCTTCCCTTCGGTAGTTTATGGAACCAATCTGATGCAATTTTCCCAAAGGATGAGGGGAATACTTTGCAGAGCAACGGCTCGTTCCCACTATATAATGCCATTGAGTTCAGGTATAGTCCAACGTGAAAGTTGGGATCTGATTTACCTTCATATATTTGGAACCTCGGCATACTGAATCTCTTTGGTGCTTCAAATTTGTCCAGGTCCACTGAGAATGGTGTCCTCGGCTTAACTGGGGAAGTTACCTCGGCTTTAGCATTCTGGTGCTTCCTTTTGAGGTAATCTCTCAAGTCTTCTTTACTCCTCCCTGGAGCTCGGCTATCTCTGGACTTCAATCTTTTCGGCACACTACTTTCGACCTCGTGGTGGGCCCGTTTCGATCTTTCTCCATGGGTTGTGTCAAAGCAGAGCGCTTGCCCTTGAACATGTCGATGTTCTTTGGGCTCTGCGTCCTTCGTGTGATACGTCCTTCGGGACTCCTCTCTTCTTGGCTCCTGTCGTCCGACTTCCCTAGAAGGTCGGTGAGAGTGCCTTCCGCTTCTGGTGTGCTGAGGGGCTTCGAGGATTGTTTTCCTTCCTCCCTTCTGGGTATTAGCTGCTGGAATCGGCGTGTCCTGCAGTGGATACGGTGGCTGCATGACATTATTCTGCATCATGAAGTTGACGACCGACTGCAGGTCTGCCAACTTGTTTGCCAATTCTTTTACTTCTTCATCCCTCCGTAGGCATCTATCCCTCCATACCTGGAGGTTATCTTCGTTATAGTACCTGCTTTGATATGTCTTCTTTGAAGTGTCGCCTTCCTGGCCGACGTCTTTCTCCCCGTGGCCCTGGTCACGAGTTTCTGCATTGTGGTTGTCTCCTTCGATATCAAGGTCGATAGGTCTGCCATTGTCAACAGGAGCATCGTCCCCAATCTTTTCCTTCTGTCCGTTACTGGCCATCTATTCTTCTTTCTTCCCACAGACGGCGCCAAATTGTGTGAGTGATTTTCTGACCACACTGCCCACTTAGTAACCAGCTAGAGAGCACCGGCAGAATAGATGGCACCTGGCTGACCTGCAACAGAAAGAGAAGATTCCGACGGTGGTTCGTCCACTCGGGGGCACTCCGACGATCAAGTCAATATATCTCTCCAAGATAATCAAGTGCTAAACTTACTATTCAAAGCATAGATTGCGTACCTTAGACCCACGGGGGTGCCTCTCTTTTATAGTTTACCCAATCCTAGTCCCACTAGAAGCCTGACTTCTATGGACTCCAATTCAGAACTTCTTTGGACTTCTCAAGAAATAAAGATAAACTCCTTAAGAGTTTTATCCTTATCTTGGCTAAATCTCCTCTTTATGCTAGGACTCTTGTCCCCTATCCGCATATATCGGACTCCAATATCTTCGGACATATCCTCGGCCTTGCCGAGATAACCTCAGCGTTACAACCAGGACACGTGGCACCTCGGCTGACACATCGGCGTCACCTTGCTACGTGTTGGTATTCAAAAAATATATCCCCACACTATGTATAACTCATTCTAATTAAGTGGTTGCCGCCTCCTATAGGTAAGATAAAGTTGAATACTGATGGAAGTGCTAGAAGAGACCCAGGCGAAGGTGGATTTGGAGGAGTTTTCAAGGACGAAAATTTTTTTTGGTTATGCGGGTATTTTGGAAAGCTCGACTCTTGCTCAAGCTTGAAAGACGAGATATGGGGCTTGTAGAGAGGATTTATGATTGTGCTTGAGAAGGTATTGCATGAAGTAATTATTGAAACCGACTCATCCTTTGCTGAAAATCTGCTGACTGAAGGACCATCACAAAACTGCTCACTTTGCAGTATTGTTGACGACTCAAGACATCTTATTCGGAGATGCAATTACACCATTCGCAGCATCATGTGAGAGGGCAACAAATGCGCTGACATACTCGCCAAAATGGATTCAGACCAAATGGATCAGCTTGTGGTCATGGAGGAACCTCCCTACTAAAATCAGAAGTCAGCTAGTGGCTGACATGATTGGAATGGCTTATCAAAGGATTTAATCTCTGATTTACCTTCCTGCTTTATGTTGTTTTCCGTTATTTGTTTTGTCTTTCCGATGTACCAAAAACAAGTATAACGTAAATGAAATAGGAAGAAATGAAACATCATAAACTGAAAGATTTTTACAAAGTTACATTCCTATGTATTGATCTCTATTCAAATCAGAGGGACATAAATAACTTAGAAAAAAAAAAGTGAAACTATTTTAACTAGTTTCAAAATCTGAGAGCTTATACAAATACCATCTTTACTCTCTACATTTGCAAGTATACTGTGAGGATTCAATAATAGTACTGAGGCTAAGTGGGTATGACTGCCAATATTTGGTTTCTGATGATTCCCATGCACTTTTGCATCTCCGCATAGATCGGACAGCTCTGCGAGCAGCATAGCTGCAAACCGGTGACAGCAGAATCGAGCATCTGGGCTACATCGGCAGGTGGAAACTGTCGTTCTGTACACTTCTGCAATTGGTTAAGAAGATCAAACCCAGCATTAAGAATAATGTAAAATAATAATAATAATAATAGGAATCGAGTATCGGCGCAAATTGGAAAAACATGTAATTTGTACCGATCACATTTAACCAATGTCTTAAAATCCATTCCACTTCATGACCCATAAAAGGAACTGCCTGATAGTCCAATGACTCAACCGTTGAGGCTGATGTGTTGAACCATGCCATCGCACTGACATCATTCAGAATCAAAAAATTCTTGCATTCTGTCATGTTAAACTTATGAATCTTATGCATTCACGGTTTACAATCACAAGAGCATGAAAGGTTTCGGTAATAGCAACAGTAACATTGTCAATAGTAAAATCAGTCAAATATGCAACCAAATGTTTCAGAAACAAGAAGAAACGCAAACAGAAGAAATGCCAACTTAGATAGATTCGAGCGCTGGACATTCTGTGATTATTTGGTCTTAATTTCACACCCATTCCCCTATGACTTTTGGAGACCAATTTTGTCCTGATATAGTTTCAAGAGTTCGGGTGCTTGTTCATTGTACCGGATCACAAACTTCTCAAGAAATGAACTTTCAGTAGACTCCAACAATGTTGCTAAACGAAGGCGTTTCTTATCAATCAAACCTTTTGACAACAAAACTTGAACAACAGAACACCTTGGGACAATTCTCTTCTCCAAGCTTAGCGATACAAATTTTGGACGTCTGGCAATTCGTGAAGATTCCCAACCCATTGTGTTGACATAAAAATCCATTACTGCCATTATCTTCTCCTCGGATGCCATCATACACCATGGATTTTTTCCAAAAGCTTGAATTGTTTGTTCCTCGGACCAACCCCACTTCCCATAAACCTCCACCTTCCTTTGCCATGTTGATTTTCTCATTGACCTCAATGCGTGAACCGCTAGAACAAAATGCAATTTCGAAGGGTCAAAACCCATTTCCTTCACTTCATTCACTGTCTTTAAATTCTTCAGGCTTCACTGTAAATAATCTAGGCTGATTAGTAAGCAAAAACACAACTTTTGACTCTGGCACGCCATGTTGTCTCATAATTTCGATGTTGGGGATTGTAACAGCTTTGTGATCTATAGTAAGTATTTCCGGGTATCGTTTAAAGGCAGTGATAAATTTAGTATTTGAGTGTAACAAAGCTTTGAAGAAATTGAAAGATGGGATAATCTGGTTCTCTAGGCTTCGTTTCAACACAGCTGGGCCTGCAGTTATTGCTTTTGCAAGGTCAGCTTTTGAAATGCCTATAGAGTACAAAAACTCAAATTTGGGTAAAAGGGTTTTCTTGGGATCATACGAAAGAATAGCAGGAACTTTTCTAGCGACATTTGAGATTTGGGTTTTGGAGAGTCCATGGTTCTTCAAGAAGGTGAGAACTGAGTTTGGTCTATCTGGGGATTTAAAGTTGACATACCTAGAAGCTGATTGAGCTTGTTCTGGAGTGATCCCACATGAGTCTATGAGGTAAGAGACAGTAAATGAGTGTTGATTTGAAGAAGTTGGTTTCAGAGGCAAAGATGACGATGATATAGGGCGGTCTTGAAGGAAATGCAGTATACTAGTTGTTGAATATATTTCAGCAAAACACCTTACATGGGCTTGTTTATTGCGGAACAAAAGAACCATGGTCTGTGTGATCTGTAACAATACTGTTACTTGCCTGCTCTCAATTTTCAATTGGCGCTTTTGAACCAAAATATAACCCACCTACTCGCAATAGGCTTTGGAAGAACAAAGATGAGAATGAAAATTCCAGAGGAAACAACAGCCCAGTCTCCGCATATATTCCTTTTGCTTAACCTAGAACCATCACCAAAAGAGAAATATAGGAAGGTATATGTTTGGATTAGTCACCCTATACGAACCAAAGTACATATATAACCACAAAAGACTTAAGTATTGATCAATACTTTAGGCTATGTTTGGATCATGAATTTGTGGAAGGAAAATATAAGAAGAAAATGAAGCTAAAGAAGTTAAATTTATTCATTACTCTTGGCAAACCCCCAATATCCAAACATAACACTATTTGGCTTTCTTAGCCTTTGGCCAATTACTTTATCAGCAAAGCTAAAAAATGCGGAGAATTTGAAATGTGTGAATCAAAATCATTGTAAATGTTATGAGACAATAATAAAATCTATTTTCTAGGTATTTTTCTGCGCACATAACATTTCAGTAATAAATAAAATCTATTAACCATCCAATGGAAAAAGATGAGATTTTTTTTTTTTTTTTCTCTCTCTCTCCCTGATTACTTTTTAAAAACAAGTAGAACTATTCGACAATATGCAAACAGATTTTTCAAATTCCAGAGCAGATTTGCGAAGATCCAATTTTAATATCAGATATGAGTTTTCCCTCAAACCAAGGTTTTAAAAAGCGGTCGCAACCGTTACGTAACGCCGTTACGTAACGGTTTTGGCGGTTACCGCCACCCGTTACGGCCGCTTTTGCAGTGTGATTGAGATTCACAGGTGTGTCGGCCGTAGCGGCTGCCATGGCGGTTGTAACAGCGCCGTAACAGCCGTAACGGCCTGTTACGCACCATTACGTAACGGTTCCAAACTGTTTCTTTCAAAAAAACACACAAAAAAAAAAACTGAAAATGGGGGAAGAGAGATAGAGAGAAGAGGGAAGATAAGAGAGAAAATGGAAGAGCAACAGATAGAAAGAGAGAAGAGGGAAGATAAAGAATATGTTATTGATTTGTTGAAGCTGTAAGACCTATGTTATTCTATTCAGCTGCTATCACTCAACCATTTTGTTTGTATGTGTCCATCTATATATTGTTTGAAAATAATAATAATAATAATTGTGGTCATTATTTATTTGGCTTGTTGAAAATATGTATATTTATATATATATATATATATATATATATATATTTAGGCACTTATTTATTCCCTTACTTTTGTTATTGTTTATCTTATATATAATAGTTAGTGACTGATTTTTTGTATAATATAAAGTCATTAATTATTAAAATAAAATGTAAAAAACTCAGTTTATAGTGATTTAAAAATATCAAATATATTGGATCATACTTAAAAATTTACAAAAATTGATCAATATTTATTTTTAACCCAATAAATATGATCATGGAAAAAAAATATGCGTATCGATAAGTTTTTTTCAAATTGTGCGAAAAATAAAAAAATTCACGGTTCCGGTTACCGCAACCGTTACACTACGGCCTTTACACCCCGCAACCGCAACCGCGCCACCGCCACCGTTACGGCGACCGCAACCGCTTTTCAGAACCTTGCCTCAAACCAATACCAAAGTTAAATTTGGGTAAAAATCACTAAAAAAAAAAACTCTCCACTTTACTCAAAAACTTACATCAAATTGTGCTTTACACATTTTTCACCCAAATCAAAGTAGACTCAAAATTTTGAAGACCAATTTGTAGCTTTCAAAATTACAACTATGCCACATTACTGAAGCTTTTGCACAAATTTATGTTTAATCTGAGTATTGTCCATTGGAGTGCTTCATATCAAATAAAGATTTTACTCAAATTTGTGTATACATTTGAAAGCTACAAATTTGTGCTTTCATATCAAGATCACAATAGAATTCGCAGAGAGAAAGATTAATGTGACTATTTACACACACACACACACACACATATATATATATATATGCAATTATGTATATACATATCTGTAACAGGGCATCAAGAAGAATTGTGAAGATCAAACATTGAAAAAATAGCAGAAGCAAAGATCAAACTCACCTGAATAGATCGTTCTCTGGCTGAGAAGAGAAGAGAAGAGAAGAGAAATGTGGATTTGTGTGTTCGTTTTGTGAAGTGATTACAAAGCCCTAGAGAAGTGAGGACACTTTTTGGGTGGATATAGAAGTGAGGACACACTCGTCACTTCCTTTTTATTTCATTTTCTTAACAAAAATGTTTTAGACCAGTGGTTAGGGGAGTGCATAATACCGTTAAAATCGTTGAAATTGTTAAAATCGCACTGAATCGCATCGTTAAGGTAAATTCGTTATTATTTGTCAATTGAATCGTCGGTTTTTGGTAAAAAAAATGACAAATTCTAGTGACACTTTTATCAATCCGCCGGTTTCTATTTTTCTTCTAAACCGCACCAACCCGCACCGCTATTAAATCATGTTTTATAAGATTCTAAAAATTCTTTTTTACTTAAGTTTGCTTGTTGTTCTATACCTTAGAATATAGTATTACATTACTGCTCGAGAGAAATTCAAGATGTCAGTAATCCAAAATAAAATTGGATTCCAATTCACTTTTCAATCTTTTTTCTTTTCTAGCCATATTGCAAACTTGCATCAACTCACTTTTCAATCTAAATATTTTTCAATAGTAAACATTTTCAATATATTGTAAACCCTGAATGATATTAATTTTATGTATTGTATTTGATCATTGTAACTTCCACAGATGCTTGTAATGAACTGATGGCATAGTCTTTGATATTATCATGTTGTTGCTACATTTGTTGCATCAGAAGAAAGCTTCGCAAGATGCTTAACATCACGGTATCTCTCGTTTTTTTTTTACTCTTTGATTTAAGTTTTGTAATTTAAATTATATTTTTTATAAACCGCTAATCCGCCCGAACCGCCAAGGCAAATCCGTCATTATTTGCCAACCGAATCGCCGGTTTTTGATAAGGAAAATGGCAAATTCTAGTGACACTTTTATCAATCCGCCACCCGCCATACGGTTTCTATTTTTCTCTCAAACCGCACCGACCCGCACCGCGCACACCCCTACCAGTGGTGGCTCATCCACTGCCACATGTGTTTTGTGTCTTGTCTTCTTCTTCTTCTTTTTTTTTTTTTTTTTCAATTGTCACCTCACTAGTGATGACAAATTAGTGATCTATAACATTGCTCAGAGTGATGATATTCTATTTCCACCTCACGTGATAAACTCAGGAACACATTTAATGAAAAATTAACTTAATAATAATTATATCTTAATTAAAAATTACTATAATAGATATCTATTAACACCCTTAATATTATATACATAAATTCTCTATACATATCTTTTAAGAATAAAAATATCTTAATCTACAACTATTGAATGAAAACAATTAAACTCTAATTTTTTTATTGTAATCACTTTACTTGTTACATACTCTGTGCAATACTCTCAACATCTCTTATGTTGCTTTAATCTCTAAATTTCTACTCTATTATTTACATCATTTAATTATTAGTTTCACAATTTTTACTTGATTTTGATATAGAAGAGTTGCAAACATATGAAAGTTCAAACTCAAGCAAAAATATATCTAATGACACCAAAATCAATGCTAAAAAGGTTAGTTTTTTCGTGCATTAATTTTTTATTTTTATTTTTTTGCATTTTTTAATCGGATAGTCAGTGTGAAATTTTATCAAAGTATTCGAAAGTCAACTTCTGAAATAATAGTCATATTTCGATCTATAAGTTCCGAATTTTTGATAAATTTCGATAGTTAAATTCTGAATCTTGAGACTTATTTCGGTTGTTAAGTGCTGAATTTTATAATTTTGTTCGGCTATAAAATGCCGAATTATTTCATTTTGTTCAGCTATAGAGTGCCGAATTATTTTATTTTTTTCAGCTCTTTAGTGCCAAATTATTCTATTATTTTCAAATTTTTAGTGCCGAATTATTATATTATTTTCGGCTCTGTACAACCGAATGAAAATTGTTTTCTTCAGATCACATCCACTGAAGAAACTGAGGTTCAATCGGATATTATGGTGGATTGTACTAGTTATTTTACTGCTAAACAGGTAACCTTTAACATGAAATTCGTAAGTTCATAATTTTTATTAATTAGTTTGTTTAGTTTGTTCTTATGAAAATTGTGTGACATTATATATAGGTTTTCGACAGCAAAGATGAACTGCTCACTTGGGTACGTGATATTGGAAAGGTAAATGGCTTTGTTATTGTTATAAGGACATCAGACTATGGTAGCGGTATCAAGAGACCAAGAATTTATCTTGCTTGTGAGCAGAGTGGGAAGTATAGATCACGTAAAAAGTTGAAAGATGGCTCAAAAGACTTATTGAGACAAACTGGTACGAAGAAGTGTGAATGTCCATTTGATTTGAAGGCATACAAGTTGAAAACAAACAATAAATGGATATTGAATGTAGTTTGTGGATTGTATAATCATCCAGCTGCGGAGCATCTCCAAGGACATTCATATGTAGGGAGATTGTTAGCTAATGAAAAGTCGTTGTTAGTAGACATGTCAAAGAGCCTAGTAAGACCAAAAGAGATACTCATTACACTCAAACAGAGGGATGCCCTTAATATGAGCACAATGAAGACAGTTTACAATGTACGACATCGATGTAGACTTCTACAGAAAGCTGGCAAATCCCAGATGCAACAACTACTGGTGAATTAGCGAAACATAAGTACATTGAGCGTCATCGATGTGAGGAAGGCTCTATGATTGTCACAGACTTGTTTTGGGCAAATCCAGTGAGTTTGGATTTGCTTTGTATATTCCCTCATGTGTTGATTATGGATTGCACATATAAGACAAATAGATATCGGCTTCCTCTTCTTGAAACTGTGGGAGACATCAACTCACATGACATTCTCTGTGGCTGTCGCATACTTGCAAATTGAGCGGGTTGATAATTATGCATGGGCGTTACAAACATTACGTGATCTTATGGACAACAGTGTTTTACCTGAAGTCATTGTCACAGATAGAGAGCTTGCTTTGATGAATGCCATTGACAACACTTTTCTGAATGCTCGACATTTGTTATGTCGTTGGCATATTAATAAGAATGTATTGACGAAATGTAAGAAAATGTTTGAGACAAAAGAAAAATGAGACAAAAGAAAAATGAGACAAGTTTAACACTGCATGGAACTATGTAGTATTGTCATCGACTGAAGAGGAATATAATGATCACTTTGCAACACTACAGAAGGATTTCAGTAACTATTCGGACGCAATCAAGTATGTTACAGTGAGTTGGTTGAATCTGTATCAAGAAAAATTCATTGCGGTACATACAAGCATGTGTATGCATTTTGGCAATGTTACAACAAATCGGTAATATTTGTTTTTTTTATTTTATTTCTTATTAATCATATTATTATTTTTAATTATTATGCTTGACTATTTTTGTTTATATCCATATGAACAGGGTTGAAAGTGCCCATGCTAGATTGAAGAGGCAATTAGATTCAAGTCAAACGAAATTTGAGATTTCATTTGAAAAAATGCATTGTCTACTTGAGTTGCAGCACATTCAAGTTAAAGCATCATTCGAGAAGAGTTTGACAACTCTGCAACATCAATTCAAACCTTTTCAATTTAGAGAGCTCCAGGGTAATGTGTCTATTTATGCATTGGAATACGTGTTGGCAAAGAGTAAGAGAGCAAATTCAGTTGGAATTGATGTTGCAGCATATGGGTGTGTTCTTAGGCGCACACATGGTTTACCTTGTGTTCACGAGATTGCAGATTACATGAGACAAGGCCGTCCTATTCCACTCAGTAGCATACATGTACATTGGACGTGACTTACTATATGTGTGCATAATCCGAAGGTTGAGAAATTGGAATTGACTTGTATCCCAGAACTTGAGATGATTTTGAAGCGGTTCAATGAGTCTGATATTGCCATGAAATTAGATATGTTGAAGAAGTTGAGGGAAATTGCAAATCCAGCGAGCACTTTTCTTATTGAGCCTGATGTGAAACCTAATCCACGTCGAGGACATAAGAAAACTAATATATCTTGTCGTCATGACCCGTGTGCATTTGAGTTGGTTGATGATGGCCATGATAGCCAGAGCACATTAGCTTCCAGTCAGTCAAAGAAAAAGAGAGCTTCGAAAGTGCTTGATAAAAAGCGGAATGTGAAGACAAAGACATATCGTACAAGAACAAATTTGCCGAGTAAATATGTTGGTGACTTCCCGCCTATGTTAATACCATTCATAAAGTTGATGAAGGATGTAGATGGTGATGGGAATTGTGGTTTTAGAGCTATTGCGGGTTTACTTGGTCTTGGAGAGAATGACTAGGTCCAAGTTAGGCGTGATCTGCTACTTGAATTGAATAATTACAGAGATGAATACGTCATACTATACGGGTCGCATGAGAGGGTTGAGGAGCTGACACACATCCTTTCATATTTTGAAGATAGCGCAAGCTTTGATCGTTGGATGACTATGCCTGACATGGGATATCTTATTGCATCATTTTATAATGTAGTCTTGTACCACTTGTCATTACAACAGTGTCTGACTTTCTTGCCTTTGAGATCACCCAGTAACCCTAGTTGATCGTCGTGAGATTTCCATTGGATTTGTCAATGGAAATCATTTTGTGCAGGTAGAAGTTATGAAAATAACTGTACATTATTGTTTAATATTTTTGTAATTGCAAATTTAATGGATTTGGTAAATATGTGTACAATTTTTGGATGTACCTGCAGGTATTTTTGAAGGTCGGTCATCCAGTTCCTTCCATTGTTGTGCTTTGGCGAGTTCACCATCACACTTGCGCATCAGAATGGGAGAATGCATATGTTAGCCGCATTCAAAAATTCAAAGACAGCATAGGACCTAATGTAGCTACTCAAGGGACATTTGATGTGGTTGACATAGATTGATGTATTAGAGAGCAGTCATGAGAGGTTTAAGAGATTGGAGAGCAGTCATTAGGTTTTATGATTTACTAGTTCACATAGATTGATTTAATGGTCATTTTTTTTAAATACAATGTCATATGAGTTATAGTTCTCTTATTTATGGAATAGATGTCATATTATTTTTATATTGTCTGAACACAAAACGTAATGAAAATAATATTAACAAAGTGCAACTACTATTAAAGATTTTTCATATTAAAAAACAAGTATGTAAGAAGAACTAGTAATATTAACTAGTAGTTCAATCCATCCACATCATCACAAAATACATGTCTCGTTATACATAATCCAAGAAGTACATAATCCAAAGATGACAATAATATTTGTTTTCTTATACATCCACTAACACCATCAGAAACTACCTGTGCTAACATTATGAACTACTATCAACTACGTGACTGGCGAGTGTAATGTGCTCGAAAACGATGTGTAGTAGAAGAGTTGGGTGCAAACCGACCCTGAACGGATGTGTTGGGCACAGATTCACTAATGTGCTAATCTTGAAGAAGCTGTTCAATCGTATCAATTGCGTAGTAAAGTCTATCAGGATGTTGAACACTGTCCTCATAGCCAATCTCAACGAAAGGATGAGTAATCTGATATATCTGTGACATACACTACATTACGAGAACAAATACAACATTATACACAAACCTATAATAGTTTACATAAATAATTTGTAATGGTGCTCCTAAAAAAAAAGTACCTGTGCATTTTGGCTAGGATACTGATAATGATGAATATTTGGGTCCACCTGAGAACGACGCGCCGGGTTTTGAACATACATATGGGTAATGGTTTGGTACCAATCCATATAACTAGGAACACAATCCCAAGGTTATCGTACCGGTGTACTCCTCCAGCGATCAGATAACACATGGTTGTCACATGCCTCCCAAATGATATCCAAGTATGCATACATAACATTATAGCATGGAGTTGTGGCTCCTCGACAGGCACGCATAGCGCCAAGTGGTAGATTAGAGATTGTTTGCACTCTGCCAAACTGTATCAAAACTCTATCAGGCTGATATGGTTTAACTACTTCCAAACACTTTAGGCAACCGTGGTAGAACGTAACTGGGTGACACGGATGGACATCTCTGCAACTCTGGTGCGGGTTCCAAATAACCTACAAACAATAACAATTGTAAGATATGACAACTATAAATTTTGTATGATATAAAGTTTCAAATTTTGAAGGACTTTCTAACTTACATCATGTACACCCAACCTATCCAGCTCCTCTCGAAAAGCCTGTAACTATGTCTCTTCACCAGACTCTCTCCGAGAAGTCCAACGGTAAACATGTGGCATGTCTCGAGTGTAATTCATATTCAAGTGTGGTCGGAATCCACGAAAGTACTCATAAATCCATCCCTCAAGAAGTGTCATGTAACCGGCTATTTGTTTCATGCCGGACTTGCTAGCGTATCCCATCTATCTATACAAGTATGCCAATGCAGCAACACCTCAAGCATATGAAGATACAGTCGTCAAATCGGACAACAAACTCAAATAAACAACGGGGACTCTACTACCAGTCTTGTCACTGAAAAGTGTACAACCCAACAAAAGTAGCAAGTATGCTTTACCTGCACATGTAATTCTTTCCATTGAATCATTGTCTGTGACATTATGAAAGTGTGCCCTCAACCACTCAAGCCTTACTAAATTGCCTCCAGCACTAGACATCTCATGTCTGACCTCTTGCTCATCAATTTCCAAGGTATTAACTACTAGTGCAATGGCCCGCCTTTCTGACAACTTACGCACACTAATAGATTTGCCTATAATGGGAAGCCCTAGGATAGTGGTGACATCGTCCAATGTGATAGTCATCTCTCCAACAGTCAAATGGAAGGTGTTTGTCTCTAGTTGCCATCTCTCAACAAAACTAGACACTACAATTTTGTTGACAAAGCGGTATGTGCAACGAGCTAATTGTGCAAGTCTTGACATCTCCACAATGTTTACAAATGTAGCGTTGTTTCCTTGTTCCCACCACGGCCACGAACGAACCTTAGACGAGTGATTATGACACTTCAAGGGTCCCTTTTCATTAGCACCATTCCAAATAGCTGCGGCAACATGACTTTTAAAACTTTTAAGGATTGATGGATCAGTTGGCCCTCCCCGAAATGACTGAGTAAGGATATCTTCATCAACAATGTCAGCATCATCACCAGTAGGATCATCATCCATAGCAATATCATCCATAACTGGTACATCGTGTATAAGATCATCATCCATGGCAATGTGCGTGTCATCATCATGCACTCAAGCACGTCCACGTCTCTCTAATTCACAGAGTCTTTCTATTCGAAGCTGTTACTGACTAACGTTGACTGGGACCGGCATCCATCTGCATAAGGAAAATTTTTCTCATCAACCCAATATAATGAAACAATATGAACACTCCCAGAAAATGATCACATCAATACGGATAATAAGTAGCCTAACCATGCCACCTTAATGAAATCTAATATTCATTTATAGACCATTAAATTGATAATTTGGATGATGTAAAATTAACAAAATAAGCTAAGGACATAACCCTACTACTGATGAAAAAGTGAGACTAAGATTTGTTGAAAAATTACAATATAAACATGGATATAGCAAAACTATTTGTATTCTGTACAGACCATTCACCAATTAGTTTGGTAATGTTCACAACATGCCAAAAACATATTAACTTCACTTCGGCCAATTTACCAAGGCAGCAGGGTCATTAATCAATACCAACATCATGTTTCAAACAATCAAAGGACTGCCCATCACTTGTTTTTGTACATTCTATTTGATTGTAAATTTATTGTAGCTGTAAGTATACAACCAAACACCAAATTTGAACCCAATTTCAATGTTTTGAAAGGACAAACCCCTAATGTTCTATGTAATGCAATTGTTTTGTTCAGCTATTTAAATAACAGCCTTTTTGAAGACTTATGTTTAACTGCTTAAGCTAACAATATAATGTGAAAATACCAATACTGCACAGATTTTGTTTCTATTGTTATGCATTCAATTTTGCAAAAAATAAATAAACAAATAAATACATAAACATACCCATAAAATAAAATTGTTGGAAAAACCTACAGCAAAACCAATCTTGGTAGCCTATGTAACTTGGTGTTTAAAAAAAAAAAAGCCATTCGGAACTTCAGTGCCGAATAAACAAAAAAAATTCAGAAACCAACTATCGAAATTAAACAATTAATTTGGAATTATTAGCCCGAACAAATATAATAAATTTGGCAGAAAAACTTCAAAATTTTGTATTTTTTTTCAGTTTTAATAAGTCAAAAATGTACCCATTACTCAGTTATTAAGTTCCGAATTAAATAAAAAAATTCGAAAACCCAGTCCCGAAAGCTCCAACCCGTCCAGCCATGGAAAAATCGATGCTTTATATGCCAACGGACTGCAGATATATCCAAAAATGGTAAATGTAATAACAAAATGATAAATGTAATATGAAAATGAAAAGATTTCTTACCTTGCACAAAAGATTCAATAGTTTTGAGTCAATGGATCTCTACAAGTTCTTCAATGGAGGTGAAGAAAATTCAAAACTTTTTTTTTTTCCCCTCTATTTCAACGAAGTCAATGTTTTCAGAAAAGTGGGTGGACTATAAATTTCAATTAAGGTCAATTAAAGTGTGCGCATTTTAAGATAAAGTGTGCATTTTCAGATAAAGTGTGTGTATCATTTATGAAACATGGATCTAATTGTAATTTTAAGGGTGTGGATTGAGCAAATTAGTTCACAATCAAATAAATAGGGATGTGTAGTAAGAAATATTTGCCTTGAGTTTATTAAGTGGGTGGAAATAGAATTTCCGATGATTCTAGTAACACTACTAATCTAACTCTTTACCCCTTCAAATTTTATTATTTTTTATTTTTTATTTTTATAATTTATACAATTTATTTATTACTCTCCTCTCTAACCTCTCTTTTTCTCCTTCTCCTTCTCTTTAAATCTAAAAAATGCTAAACCTATTGTATAAATCATAAAAATATAAATAAAAATTAAAAAAAAAATTTGAGGGTGTAAGGAGTTAGTTAGGCCATTAAATGTTCATATCTTTCTACTCTGAAAGGAAATTCTATTTCCACATATTTGCTTATGTGCACATATTTAATGAAATTTTATTTTAATGAAAATTATATCTAAAATAAAATTATCATTATAGACATCAAAACCCTAATCAACCCATCTCATCTCTTCTCTTATCTCTCTCTTTCTACCACCAACAATAACAAACAAATCCACAAATTCTTTTGTTTTCTTCTTTTTCTCTCTCTCTCTTTAGATTCAATTCAATTTGTTTCGGTTGTGAATCTAATGGAGAACAACAGAGAAGAAGACGATCTTGAATGGTTCATCGTCAACAACAATCAGACGTTGTCACAACCCGCTCCCCATACCCGGGGGTTAAGTATCGTGATGGGCAGTAACTGAAGTTACCTCCGACTAATTCTTAAACAAATTACTAAATGTGAGCGGGAAAATATTTAAATGTGGGTACCAAAATAATCATTGGAGCTTCTATGTTTAAAAAAATTAAAAAAAAAATATTGACCAAAAAGACCGATATTTACATATGAAGAATAGAATTATAAATACTATAAAAGTGTTGTGTGTGTCTATTTCGCAGCCTCGCATCTAAGACTCTCCAAAAGCTATTTCTAAATTGCATTGTTTCCTGAAAATTGGTAAACAGTTATAAGCACATGGCAGAGTGAGAAATATTATACTAAGAGTATAAGGGCATAAAAATCACCATGGATGATTATTGGGCCAAACAGATAATAGTTTGGTATTAAAATACAGAATATATAATACGGAAATCATTTGACTTATAATACAAAAATCATATAAACAAAATAATCATAACTACAGTACAGAACGGAACAGAACAGATGTATGAACTCAAGAGGTGGCTCGTACGAACTCTAGAGGTGGCTCCCACCATAGTGTAGCACTTAGCTCCGTATAGCACTTTGCTCCACACCAGAAATCATAACCACGGTACATAACAGAACATATGTATGGACTCAAGAGGTGGCTCGTACGAACTCTAGAGGTGGCTCCCACCATAGTGTAGCACTTAGCTCCGTATAGCACTTTGCTCCACACCAGAAATTATAACTACGGTACAGAACAGAACATATGTATGGACTCAAGAGGTGGTTCATACGAACTCTAGAGGTGGCTCCCACAATAGTGTAGCACTTAGCTCCATACAGTACTTTGCTCCACACCAGAAATCAGAGTGTCAGTGGATCCATGACAAACAGAGGGTCACAAAGTGACTAATCAGAGAGCCAGTGGCAATTTAAGTTCCCCAAGGCATGGGACCTCCATGGTGGTACTTATAAAATAATTACTCAAAACACATTTTAATAAACAGTTATATCCATGGGTTTTCCTTATTATATAAAATAAAGTTCATAAATTAAAAATGCTAATATAATTTATAAAACACAAATTGCATAAAATAAACTATGGCAACTCAAAACATACGTAAAACATATAATGGTAACTCAAGATATAATATAACTCACCTTAATGTTAATTCCAACTTTCACCTTTTGTTCACTGTGACCCACTAGATACTCCAAACTAAACTCAAAGTTTTATATATAAAACTTAGACCCCAGAGAGTAGAGAGAGAGAGAGAATAAGAGAGTTTGGTGATAATGATGCTGCTGATAGATAGTTATTTATATAGTAAAGGAGGCGTGGGCGGCAAGCAGTCTTAGGGGCACGTATCGTTTGTTGTACAGAAAATGATGTATTTTAGTGTATTTTGGTCTAGGAAAAATATAGAAAAAATATAATAAAAATATCATAATACTTAGAAAAAGATTTGAATAATAATATAAAATTTAATGGACAACTTAAATTTTCAAGTTGTTACAGACGGTCTCTTCTTCATCATCATCATCGCCTCTACCGCTACAAACCACCAGTTTGATTTTTCGATAAGTTTTCCGGTGAGCTTTGCTTTCCAAGAAAGCCCTTTTCAGCAAACTAGTGCCAAAATTTTTTATTTTTGTCAGAAATCAAATGTCGAAATTATTATTTTTGTTCGAAAAATAATTTTTGAATCGAAAAAAATAGTTACATTCGGAAATCAAGTTTCGAAATTTTAGGAAATTTCAGAAGTTAACAAATGAAAAAAACTAATTCTATTTAGAAAGCCAGTACCGAATGATCGAAACCTAATTCTCTAGCGATTTGAGAGGCTTCTCTGACTTGTCGTTGTCTTCGTTGGTGGCGACACTAAGCCTACAAGCTTGGTCCTTACGCTTCTGGTCTTCTCCTGAGAGGTTCTTTTCCTTCTCTCTAACAACTCCTCCACGGCTATGGAGCTTTGACTTCTATGAGCCGAGAGACTGCCTCTACATGTTCAATGTGTGTGTGTGTGTATAAGTGTGTGTATGTGTGTGTGAGAGAGAGAGAGAGAGAGAATAGTGAAAGAGATACAGAGATCCATGGTTTGGTTCACCCACCTAATTTTGCACACCCTCCTATGTTAAAAAACGACAAATCGACTAACAGTCCTTCTCCCAGTGAACGACGGCGGTCTCTTTCTTCTTCTCTCAATGAATGACAATCTCTCACTTTCTCCTTCTCCTGTCAGTTGGAAATCTCTCAGTTAGAAAACTCGTTGGAAATCTCTTCGACGTTCTCTTTCTCCTTCTCTTAGATAACCTCCAACTTCCCATCACATTTTATTTTTTTGGTTTATTTTGAGGTAAAACCCTCGATACAAGGGGTTTTAGAGGGAAAATCCTCAAAAAAAGCATAACTAAGGGGAAAACCCTACAAAATGAAACCGTTCGGTATACTAGTGCCGAAAATAAAGGTTTTGTTCAAAACCCATCGACCGAACTAAATGTTTCTTTTTAGCACTGTGTTTCCAAACAAAATATTAATAGTCGGCAAACCAGTAGTGAACAAGCTCAAACAAAACAACAACCATTAAAAATGATCAAAAATCATTAATGCCAGAAAGATAAACTTTTTAATGTAATGCCAACCTCACCAGAATTATTGTCATCTTCCTCCGTTGCTCTATAAGTATCAACGAATAGTGAAATAACTGATATGTGGTATGAATAGTATAACAATTTGAAATGACTTGAACGTTGAACTTCAACTACTGATTTCTAGTTTAGGGTTTATGATGGTGATGGAAAGGAATATGTTTAGGGTTTAGGATAGTGATGAAAAGAAATATGCTTAGGGTTTAGAGGAATACATTTAGGTAGGCGTGGACGTCGGTGTACAATATTGTAGAGTGTCATTTTAATTGTCTTCATTTGGTGGGTAGGTGTTCCATTAAAGATTATCTTTTAATATAATTTTACTTCAAGGTATAGATGTAATAAATAAATAAAATAAAAAAAAAAAGGGAACTAGGAGTCCAGAGAAATTAGGTAAGTGCTAATAGCAACCCTCTTTCGGAAATTCTACTTACACAACACATTTACATCTTTCCACCCTCCATTTGAGATTTTTTTTTTTCTAATTTTACCCACGTGTGAAATTAACTTTAAAGACAAAAGATAAAAATTAAATAGATTTAGTTATCTTTTTACACTCATTACACTTCAATCCCTACTTCTTTTCTCATTTCTTCTTTGTTACTATACATCTACTTTCAAAAAGTGAAAATTATAATATTTTGATAATAAAAGAAAATAATAGACGAAGAAATTGTGATGAAAGACCAGCAAAAAAGTGAAATAGTGGGTTTTTTTTCTTTATTTTTTATGTTTCCATTTCGAATTTTGTTCAATGTACCAAAATCAAACAAATAGCTTGGAATCAGACTGCTGAACAAGAGAATACATATCCGGTAACCCACTACCAAACAAAAAATACTTATTCAGTAACCTAATGCCAACCAAAAAGTACATGTTTGGTAACTTACTGCTAAACATTTCTAGTTTCATTTTTCTAACATTTTTTTTTTTTTTTTTTTTTTTGCGTTGAAGGATTATGCTTCTACTCATTGGAGTAAGCCTAGCAGTGCAATGTTAATGATTTGTTAGATTTATCTACTTTCTAGTTATCTAGTTCCTCGAAAGCAAATAATTATATTCATTTCCATCACCCATGTGCTAATGGATGAGAGAAAGCGTATACTACCTTTATTGATCAATTATGTACGCTTGTTAGCCCTGATGTAGCAGCTGTCAAAATTATCAATATAGATGAAAACATCTCAATGTGTTTTTATAGATATTTGTATTGACAAATTTGAAAATATGTGTATTGAAAAATTTTATGAATGTTTTTATAGATGGATACTTGACGTTTTAAGAAAAGTGAATCTGTAAGCGTGTGGCAACAGATGACTAGACAAATCTTATTTGTTCGACAACATGACGCCGAAATAATCCAAATTATTTGGTAATGTATAACCAAACAGGCCCATCATAAATTTAGAAAAAAAAAAATGTTTTGAAGAAAATGAATCTGTGAATGTGCTGTAACAGATGGCTAGACAAATATAGTTTGTTCAATAACATAACACCAGAGTAATTCAAAACGAATAGGTGTAATGAGAAAAATCTATAAAGATTTTAAAAAATGTTTAATTTAGGGCAAATTACACTAACAGTCCCTATAGTTTGGAGCTCATGTCACTTTAGTCCCTGACTTTTCAATTGTGAAACATTTGATCCTGAATTTTGAATCTTGTTTCAAATAAGGACAATTGAACATACCATTGCTTAATTTCAAGGGCAAAATCATCAATTTGATCAAATATAAACTAATTTGACAAAAATAAATGTCAAAAAAATATTTTAAAATTTTAAAAATTATTTCTACCCACCAAAGATAAAATTATGTAAAATTGATAAAAAAAATTAATAAAAATTACATGATTAATTTTTAAAAATTAATTTTACATGATCATCATCCAAATATATAATAAAAATTAATTTGGTAAAAAAACAATAAATGTCTAAAAGATTTATCAATTTTATATAATCTTATCTTTAGCAAGTAGAAATAATTTTTAAAAATTCAAAAATAATTTTGTGATATTTATTTTTGTCAAATTAATTTATATTTTATCAAATTGACAAATTTGTCCTTGAAAAATCTAATAGTATCTTCAATTGTCCTTATTTAGAACAAGATTCAAAATTTATGATCAAATGTGTCACAATTGAAAAATCAGGGACCAAAGTGACACAAACCCCAAATTATAAGGACCGTTGGTGTAATTCACCCTTTAATTTAAGATTAGTTTTGGTATTATAAAGGATGCAATGAGAATTTCTATTATTTCTTAATGGTGTAATGAAAAATTAGGTATAAAGAGGTAAAATTGTGGTATAAATAGAATTTTTCTTTTATTTTATGAGTGCTATGCTCTCTCCTGATGTTCAAAGAAAGTTAGTCAAGTCTCACAAGTTTGTAATAATTATATTGTGCTCCGCTAATGTTTAATTACCAATAACATTTTGAAATCTTTTTATTAATTTTTTGTCAATCGTATAGATGAAAAAAATGATATTATCAAGTGTAAATTTTGCCATTAATTATTCATATATCTATACTCACAGACATTAGTTTCAACTATTTCAACCTTACTAAAATAACAATTGATGTAATTATATTAAATTTATAAAATTCATTGTATTTTTCATAAATTTGAAGAATGATCAAAGTAAATTACCTTTTATATATATTAAATGGGTAAATTTGATACTATGAAAGCTTAATATTAAGTTGATTTTTTTTAAATATATTTTTTTTTGATTTATCAAAAATTTATTCAATAATCTTACTGCGCGATCATGAGATTGCATAAAGGATATTCCATAAAGGTATGTAACTGATCAAGTCGGATCAAATTAGTTTGATCATCGCGTAAAAGGAGATCGTAAGTGATCAAGTTGGTTCAAGTTAACTTGATTACATAGAAGTGTTAAGTTAGTAAAGATTGGTTTGAAATAAATTATTTTAATAATTTTTTAACTTTTTAACTAAAATATAAAGTAAAAAAAATTATTATGTTTGAAATAATTTTTTGAATTTCTACACACAAAAAAAAAATGTAAAAAATTGAGACAAAAATAAATCTTTTAACTTTATTATATAATTCTTTGATTTTTTTAGTGACTTTTATTATCATTGCAACTTTCCAAACTTGCCCTAAGACTAATTTCTAATATCTTCGCTTTGTGGAGAAATTTTAAAAAGTAAATTTTAAGGGAAACCCTCTTCTATGTACAATGCAAAGGAAATAGAGAGAAGTGAAACATCATATACTGAAAAAGATTTTACAGAGTTACATTCCAATGTATTGATGCCTATTCAAATCAAAGGGAAATAAATAATTTAAAAAAAAAAAATCATGAAACTATTTTAACAAGTTCAAAATCTGAGAGCTTATACAAATACCATCTTTCCTCTCTACATTTGCAAATATACACAGATGTGAGGAAAATCTGAGAGCTTATACAAATACCATCTTTACTCTCTGCGTTTACAAATATACACAAAGATGTGAGGATTCAACAGGAAAGAGGCTAGGTGGGTACGAGGGCCAATATTTGGTTCCTGATGATTCCCATGCACTTTTGTATCTCAGCATAGATCGGACGGTTCTGCGAGCAGCATGGTTGCAAACCAGTGACAGCAGAATCGAGCATCCGGGCCACATCGGCAGGTGGAAACTGTCGTTCCGTACATTTCTGCAATTGGTTAAGAAAATAAAACCTGGCATCAAGGATAATGTAAAATAATAATAATAATAGAAATCCAGCATTAGATTGGTACAAGTTGAAAAACATGTAATTTGTACGGATCTCATTTAATTGAGGTCTTGGAATCCATTCAACTTCCTGACCCATAAAAGGAACTGCTTCATAGTCCAACGACTCAACCGTTGAGGTTGATGTGTTGAACCATGCCATCGCACTGACATCATAGATAATCTACTTCAGCCCCAAATTGTTTGTCCGACACGGAAAACTAAAAAATAATAATGTATTTTTGTGTCAAAATTTTCAATTTTATCATTACAAATTAAAAGTACTTCATGAGATCTGTTAATTTGCGAAAAAGAAAATGTTGGTACAACAATACCGCATTTTAAGCTCTTATTTTCCATGCCAGACAAACAAACAAATTGAGATGGAGGGAGTATAATGAAAAGAATATAATAAAAGTAAATAACAATTCCAACTATGGAATAATTCCTACCAATCCTTTACAACATATCAGGTCCAGATAAATGATGACTAATTGATCATAAATGCAAATTGAGGTGTAAAATAGACATTTAAAAAGAAGAATTTAAAAGAGTGTCGTATTAAAAGATTGTACCTTGCAAGTTAGAGTGCAACTAAGAAAAATAACAGAAGCAGCAACAAAACTGCATATATAACTTTGGAACCCGTATTCAAATTTACCTGAATCATGAATAAAGTAGATACACAGTGACTGATAAGTTCCGATGGGATCTGTGCTTCATTTCTGTCTGCCTCGGTCTTCAACTTAAGTTCAGGTGCATGTAATGAACTCAATGTGCAGGAAGTCAACTGATCCTGAGAAGCCAAACCGCCATGAATTGGATCGGCAGGGGTAGAAGGTCTCATGGGCATCATGCAAGGATCATCCAATGAAAGTTGATTACTCACATAATCAATAGCCTCCTCAATCCTCTCAACGGTATTTCTACCTCCTTTCAATGATGACATTGCCTAAAATGATTATTAAGAGGAAACACTAATCAGAATTAGCAAGCCATATCAGAGCTAAGAGGTCAAGAATTAACACATGATTAAGGGAAATTCTATTTACACACCATCAAACTTCTCAATACACACCATTTCCATAATTTTTTTTTATTACACTTATATCCCTTTATCATATTATCACTTTGGACTCCACCACCTACCACTAGCCTCCGCCTGTTGCCAATTGCTTCCCTCCTCCGGCCACCAACACCCACTATCACGATCATACTTGCCGGTCGCCTCCCCAGCCCGTCTCCTTTTGTTCTTCGCATCTCTCTCTCTCTCTCTCTCTCTCTCTCTCTCTCTCTCTTCTTCTTCTTCTTCTTCACCACTCCTAAACCCTAGATCTAGGGTTTTCAGATAGCGGTAGCGGTGGGTCGCAATCTGGCAGCGGTGGTGGGAGGGTTGCTATCTGGCAGCAGCAACAGATCTAAAGTTTGAGAAGAAGAAGAAGAGAAGGGGGCGGCAGTGGCTGGTGGGCTGTGATGGCAGCAGCGGTGCCTGGTGGGTGGTGATGTGGGTTTGCAGCGGTGGTAGATCTAAATCTAGGGTTAGGTTTTTGGAAGAAGAAGAAGAAGAGGAGAGAAGGGGAGTGATGGTGCTACCTCCTACCGCCGCCGCCGCCGCAACTCTCCTCCTTGCTGCTGGAAATCGCAAGGGTAGGGGCGGCGACAAAAGGAGAAGAAAGATGATGATGAAGGCTAGAGAAGGTATAGAATAAAGATGATGAAGGCTAGAGAGGGTAAGGGCAGCTACGAGAGGAGGTGAAAGCCGGAGGGGAGGGGCGGTGACTGAAGGGGGTGGCAGCCAACAATGGTGGTGGTGGTTAGGGTTAGGGTTAGGGTTAGGGTTAGGGTTAGGGTTAGGGATAGGGATAGGGATAGAGAGTTGAATAACATAAGGGTAATTTAGGATTTTTTGAAAATTAATGGTGTGAAGTGAGAAGAAATCAAAAATTAAAAATGTGTGTGGTGTGTATTGAGAAAATAGTGTGTACTGAGTGATTTGATAGTGTGTAAATAGAATTATCCCATGATTAATGATTTACATTACTAGGCAACCTATGGTGCAAGAATCCACTAATTATACTCTGTTGGAAAAGGTTTAGGGTTTTAGCCTATAGAAAAAGCAAAAGCAAATCTGACCAAGTGTCTAAGCCAAACCAGGATTTCAAGTCTTGGTTGCGGTGACGGCGAGTGGTAGGTTCTGACAAGCATTAACACTTTTTTGGGTGAATGACAAGCATTAACACTTCACAATGCTTGCTCTAAAGTTTCAATGAAACCACACATCATAGTTTCAGAAGTATAAAAATACTAATAAAATAGTTCATGTTCTCACAAAGTAAATTCCATTTCAACAATAGGAATGAGCATTTAAAACGATTGGACGAAAGGTGCTGCATTTAAAAGCTGTAGAATCGGGAGATGTGTTATGCAGAATCATGGTTCCAATCAGACAATAGAGCAGTAAATAAAAAAAACAAGCACACACAAGAAACAAGAACGCAAGATAAAGTTTGCAAAAAATACAAGACACCTCACAATAAGATGAATGCAAAATATGATAAAAGTTCCAATGGTATGTGTCAACTTTGGATCTAAGCACAGGCAGGCAAATGTTACTTAAAAATGTCTACAAAAGGTCTCAGGTATGAAACAAGTCAAAGATACAGAAAGAATATAATTGACCCTCTTATAATTAACATTCTATAAACTTTGAAAATATGAGGAAGAAGAACTCCGAAAATATGAGGAAGAAGGAATATATTTCTGTTATATTCAAAACTTCTTATCTTACAAGACCAAATGACACTCCTTATATAGGAGATATTACAAACATCATTATAACCCATTATATGCCACTTACATATTATATATTACCACTATCTACCACTATCATATTATATACATGCCACTATCTGCCACCAACACCACTATCATATTCTATACATGTCACTATCTGCCACCAACACCACTATCATATTATATACATGTCACTATCTTATTATATACATTAACACAAATTTCCAGCACTCCCCCTCAAGCTGGTTTGAAGATATCGTCCATAGCCAGCTTGCTAGTCAGCTTATCAAATTGCTTCTTGTGTAGTCCCTTCGTTAGCACATCAGCTAATTGTTCACCTGTTGAAAGGTAGGTCATACAAATTATGCCAGTATTGATTTTCTCCTTGATGAAATGTTTATCCACTTCTATATGTTTTGTGCTATCATGTAGAACTGGATTATGAGCTATAGATATAGCTGCTTTGTTGTCACAATAGACCTTCATAGGTGTCGGGTGAGAAAGCTTTAATTCTTCAAGAATTCTTTTAATCCACATTACTTCACAGATTCCATGGGCAATAGCTCTGAACTCTGCTTCTGCACTACTTCTAGCTACCACATTCTGTTTTTTACTCCGCCATGTAACTAGGTTCCCACCTACAAAGGAGCAGTATCCGGATGTTGATCTCCTATTTGTAACACTTCCTACCCAGTCTGCATCTGTGTATACTTCAACTTGAAGATGTCCATGTTTCTTGAACAGTAAGCCTCTCCCTGGAGTTCCTTTCAAATATCTTAAGATCTTATAAACGGCCTCAAAGTGCTCTGCCCCTGGTGGGTGCATGAACTGACTTACTATGCTGACTGCAAAGGCAATATCAGGCCGCGTATGAGACAAGTAAATCAATTTCCCTACAAGTCGCTGATATTGTTCCCTCTCTTTGACTTCTTCAGCCTTAGCAGCTTGTAACTTCAAGTTAGGCTCGATCGGAGTCTCCACCATCTTACAACCAAGCATACCTGTTTCTCCAAGGAGATCAAGAACATATTTTCTCTGATTAACGAATATACCTTCCTTGGATCTTGCAAATTCCATTCCGAGGAAATACTTGAGGGCTCCCAGATCCTTAATATGAAATTCTTTTGCGAGTTTCTCTTTGAGGGCTGCTAACTCTGCTTCATCATTACCAGTTAAAATGATGTCATCAATATAAACAATCAAAATTGCAATTTTACTGTCTTTTGAATGTTTATAAAATATTGTGTGATTTGCTTGACTCTGCGAGAAGCCACAACTGATAACTGCCTTCCCAAAGCGTTCAAACCACGCTCTTGGTGATTGTTTGAGTCCGTATAATGACTTGTTCAATCTGCATACTCTGTCGCTTCCAAGTCTCTGCTCAAATCCCGGCGGTAGGCTCATGAACACCTCCTCTTCAAGATCACCATTGAGAAATGCATTTTTAATGTCAAGTTGATGTAGAGGCCAATCTGAATTTACTGCAAGAGATAACAGTACTCTGATGGAATTTATTTTAGCAACAGGAGCAAACGTCTCCTGATAGTCGATCCCATAAGTTTGAGTGAAGCCTTTAGCCACCAGTCTCGCCTTGTATCTCTCAACGCTTCCATCTGCGTTACATTTTATCGTAAACACCCATTTACACCCAACTGTTTTCTTGTCTTTGGGTAGATCAACTATCTCCCAAGTACCACTTCTCCTTAAAGCATTCATCTCCTCCATGACTGCTAATTTCCAATTCGGATCATCCAATGCTTCCTGTATATTCCTTGGAACAAACAAGTGTGAAATCCTAGATGTGAAAGCTCTATGATTTTTAGACAGTCTTTGAAAGGAGAGGTAATTTGCAATAGGATGTTTAATGCAATTTCGGACACCTTTCCTAATTGCTATAGGAACATCAAGGTCGGAAATAGAAAGAATAGGATTACCTAAAATTTCGATGCCAGAACTCGGGTGGACATTCGGGTCATTAGGATGGACATTTGGGTCATTATTCCTCAGATAAAATCGCTTCCTAGTATAAACCTGAAACTCAGAATTTAGATCATTTTGTAGTACTTCTCCCCCTAAACAAGAATCTTCTTGACTAGGCACCATAGAACTTGGTTCTCATAAGTGATCATTATCAGACAGATGTGGTTTTTGTGTAGGATAAATGACATTGGGAAGCGGGATAGAAATATCCCAAAAATGGTCTTCTACTCCACTTGTCTCCCCCTGAAGAGAAGTGTTGGGGAAATAGGATTTTGTTTCCACAAATGACACATCCATACTCACATGAAATTTCTTGGTTTGATGATCGAAACACTTATACCCCTTTTTGTTTGAGGAATAACCCAAAAAAACACATTTTATAGCACGGGGGTCAAGTTTTGAACGAAGTTGACTGGGAACATGAACATAGGCAGTACATCCAAAAACTTTGGCGGGTAAATCAGAAAACAACCTCGTGTCAGGAAAAAAAGTTTTGAGACAATCAAAAGGTGTTTTGTATGTTAACACCTTTGTAGGCATCCTGTTTATCAAATAAGAGGCTGTTAAAATTGCTTCACCCCATAAATATTTAGGAACATGCATGTAAAACATTATAGCACGTGCTACTTCAAGTAAATGTTTATTTTTTCGTTCTGCAATGCCATTTTGTTGAGGGGTATCCCGACATGTAGATTGATGAAAAATCCCCTTTTTTTCCAAAAATTCACCCAACTGCTCATTGAAATATTCTGTTCCATTATCAGAATGTAAAATACCAATTTTGGTTTGAAATTGATTTTCAATCATATTGTAAAAATTTGTGAATAAATTTTTCACGTCAGATTTTTTATTCATCAAATAAATCCAACATAAACGGGTATGGTCATCAATAAATGTAACAAACCATCTTTTACCAGAAAGAGTAGTGATTTTAGAAGGGCCCCAAACATCACTATGAATCAAATAAAAAGGTTTGGAAGCCTGGTAAGGTTTTGGCAAATAAGTAGAGCGATGAAATTTTGCAAAAATGCAACTTTCACAATGAAAAGAAGAACAATCAATCCCTTTAAATAATTCTGAAAATAAATGTTTCAGATAAAGAAAACTAAGATGTCCTAACCTATAGTGCCATAGCATTATTTTTTCTCGAACAGAGATTGAACTAGTACTATTAAAGCTCTGAGCTTTTTTATTACTAACAGGTACTTCATCAAAGTAGTAAAGACCTTCAAGCATCCTAGCACGCCCAATCATCATCCCCGAGTTCTGGTCCTGAAATTCACAATGGGATTCAAAAAATGTAACACGACAATTAGAATCCTTAGATAGTTTACTGACAGACAAAAGGTTACAGGCTAAGTTGGGGACGTGAAGAACAGCATTGAGATTAATTTTCTCAGTTAGTTTAATAAATCATTTTCCTGCAATAGGTGAAAAACTACCATCGGCTATTCTGATTTTGTCATGACCAGAACAAGGGAAATAGGTACTAAATAAATGGGAAAAACTAGTCATGTGATCGGAGGCACCGGAATCTATGATCCACGGAGAGAAGTTTAGGCAAGAGAAGGCTTTAGGATTTCTACCTGTTTGTGCCAACAAAACACTAGGAGTACCGGATGAGGAGTTGGATTTTATCAGCTTTAAAAGTTGATCAATCTGCTCTTTGTTGAAGGGACCTGAATCGACTTCATTAGCGGTAGGAAAGCCACGATTCTTCTCTCCTTGTTTGCTGCTTTTCCAGTTGACAAGTTTGCCATGGATCTTCCAATACGTTTTGCGTGTATGGCGAGGCTTGTTGCAAAAATCACACCAGACCCGTGGCTTATCATCAAACCTGCGTTGGTAATTTGCAGCCTTGTTGGCCGCAGCATCGCTAATTAAAGCAGAAATTTCAATTGATTCACCAGTACCTTTTTTCTTAAGCATGACGCTCCTTCGGCTCTCTTCCCTTCTGACTTCGGCAAATACTTCGCCAATGGATGGGAGAGGAGGTCTGCCAATAATTCTTCCTCGCACTTCATCGAACTCAATGTTGAGGTCGGCAAGAAACTTGTAAATACGGCTGTCTTCCACAATTTTCTTGTGGTGGTTGCAGTCGTCAACCGATTTCCATTCATATGTGTTGAAGATGTCAAGATCCTGCCACAACCTTTTCAACGAATTGAAATATTTGGTGACGGAATCATCTCCTTGACGAATCTCTCCCAACTTCAAAGTTAATTCGAAAACTTGAGATTGATTTCCTAGGTTAGAATAAATCTGACTAACATTATTCCACAATTCTTGTGCAGTAGTATAGCACATGTAATTAGAGCTTATATCCTCCTCCATGGAATTGACCAACCATGTCATAACCATGGAGTTTTCAGCGTCCCAACTGTCGAACAGCGGATCATTAACAGCAGGAGCCTTCTTGTCACCAGTGATGTAACCGATCTTTCCTTGCCCACGGATATACATCCGGACAGATTGTGACCAGCGGAGAAAATTATCACCATTTAGGCGGATGGTGGTGATTTGGACAGAGTGAGAGTTGGACGTTTTCACCGGAATGGCAGCGGCAGGGGTTGAAGTGGTTTCGGACGTGACTTCCGACATGGCTATGACGGTTTTAGTGCTGCTGTGTTTTTTGTTGCTCTGATACCAACTTAGAAAATATGAGGAAGAAGAACTCCGAAAATATGAGGAAGAAGGAATATATTTCTGTTATATTCAAAACTTCTTATCTTACAAGACCAAATGACACTCCTTATATAGGAGATATTACAAACATCGTTATAACCCATTATATGCCACTTACATATTATATATTACCACTATCTACCACTATCATATTATATACATGCCACTATCTGCCACCAACACCACTATCATATTCTATACATGTCACTATCTTATTATATACATTAACACAAATTTCCAGCATATAATTTAAGAACATTAATTAATAAATTTATGAGAAACCAACTTTGTTCCACTGTGTATGTATAATTAATAATTCTATCACTTCATAAATAATATTTTTGAGAAAATACGTTTATAATATTTGTTAGAATTTACCATCACCTACCACCACTACCACCTCACCTACTCCACTAAACCTAACCCACTACACCACTACCACCTCACCTACTCCACTAAACCTAACCCACTACACCACTATCACCATCCACTACACCTACATCTATATAAGGAACCATTTGTAATAGACAGAAAATAACATCAATATATCAATCAATAATACAATTTCTCTATTTCTCACCTCACCTACTCCACTAAACCTAACCCACTACACCACTATCACCATCCACTACACCTACATCTATATAAGGAACCATTTGTAATAGACAGAAAATAACATCAATATATCAATCAATAATACAATTTCTCTATTTCTCTTTATACATTAAATTTCTACAATATTAATTATTAGAGTAGGAAAATACACATGAACAGATATATCTATCATACAGGAATAATTAGCAATAAATGTTTATTACTAGCAAAGAACGGAATTAGAAGCCTTTGTACAAACAAAATTTGATAATACATGAATTGAAAATATGCAGAACAAATATTTTTATGATTGAAAATCATAAAGAAACATAAAACTACTCATTATTTGTGGGTATACTGTATATCCTTCCACCTTTATCATGAGACACAAATACCAAATGACTCAAAAAGGTTATTACAGATGTGCAATCAAAAGGACACTATGTACCTGCATAGCTGCATCTACCACTGTTCGAGCTTTTATTCTAGAGCTTTCAACAATTTCATGGACATGAGATTCTGATTCCTGCATATGATTTGCAGACTGATCCAATGAACTCAAGGAGCCACCAGAGTCCCCTAAATTGGCGTTGGACCTTGACCATGTAAATGGAGAGTTTTCTAGGTAGGTGTTGCGTTGCCTCAAGCAACAAAGAGCAGAAGAAACCTGCCAATTAAGTTGATCGAATTTAACAATCGCTTCATGAGAAAATTTATCTAGTTGAAAATAAAAATGAGCAGAACTGAATATTAGTTCATGGAAACCACGTGCCTGCTCATTTACTTCATTTAACTGTACAAGTACAGCAGCATATTGCTTCTTAAAAGGCTCTGAGTCCTTTAAATCATTGTCACCATCCCTTTGGTTTTCTAACACATCATCATTCATGTGCCTCAATTCAGACACCACAGCTTCCTACAAGTTCCAAGACGGCCCATCAACTCAATTTCGAAACTACTAATTTTTATAGGATGATTTGGCAAGTTTCTATGAGTGGACTTTATTTTAGATAAGTTTTTTATGGAGCTTCTTATTAGAAAGAATTAAAATCTTTTATATCATTTAAAAATAAATACTTGATGAAACATATTACAGCAAAATACAAACCAAATGGTAAAAGCATTTAAATCCCATCAACTATTGATATTGTAAATACCTATAAAGCATGGGTACTTCAACAAACATGCCACACCTGTACTAGATACTTACCAGCGTATGATACTTTGTATGGTATTTCTATATACGTACTGGGTACACGAAATACATACCCAAATTTTTTCTTCTTAATTTTTGGTGTACCTAAAAGTACCTAATATATACCAAAGCCGTATCGTACCTCAATCGAAACAATATTTTCTTCTACTAAACCAAACCAAACCAAACCAAGATAAAATTCCTTTCACTACACTTCTTTTTATTTTCTTCTACAGTGATAAAATTCCTTCACTACACTTCTTTTTATTTTCTTCTACAGAGATAAAATTCCTTTCACTACACTTCTTTTTATTTTCTTCTACAGAGATAAAATTCCTTTCACTACACTTCCTTTTTATTTTTAGTTTTATACTTAGCATGATTTTAAAATTCAACTATGGTTCATAAGTTATTTAATATAATGATATTTAATTTTGGTTTATACCTTTACTTTTGGCATTAAATGTTAATTGTAGGTTGGATCTTAACAAATTAAACCATTTAATCAATTTTTGCATTACTCCAAATTAAAAATAAATATTTTTTTACAAACGTACCAAGTTGTACCCTACTTTCTTGGATTTTACCGTATCGACGTACCTATATCGTACCAGTACTCGTACCCGTACCCGTGCTTTATAGGTAAATAGCAGCTGAGCTTGCTAATATCAGAATTATCAGAGGAACTTTGCTGTAATAGTTTACCAGAACATTCCAAATTTGCCTTCTCAAACAACCCCTTCAAGGACCTACACAATGTGGAAGAAGGGTGCCAGAAAATAGATTTGAATGGGTTCCATTTCATGATTTTCCTTAAGAGGTTTAACTTCTAATTAGAACCAAATTTAATGAAGATGAAGAGTCTATGGATATATATGATATTATCCAAACATCAGAAACAACACTGACATATTTAATTTTTTAAAACACCAATCTTTTAAATATGCTTAAATTTTGAAATAAATTTCCTTTTTCTTTGAACTTCGTACAAGTTGTTTCGCATGATAAATTAATCTTGTGAACCTGTGGTATGCGTTTGGCTTGATGAATTAAAAAGGAATATATGTAGATGCAAATAGCTTAGATTTGGAATCATACATCAATTTGAAAGCCTCATTACAATGGATTCAATATAGGCAAAGCAAGTTGCTTGAAATCTAGCCTGAGAAGAATTCTAGATGATTCTCCACTTCTACCTCTACTCTCTTCCGTCCCTCACTTCTTTCAATCCCACTCCAATCTACATGATTCTCAACTCTACACAAGTTCATATTATCATGCTAATGAAAGCAGGCACCACTGATCCAAATCCCGTAGAGGTTTGTAAAGTTATTTGTGACTTTACCGGAATGCAAAAGCAGCCATGTTAACAAGAATATAGTATCAATGCAACAAGAAGTTGGGAAATTAACAAGGATAGCATATGTGAAACCTCAAAAATGAATATGAAAATATCTTGGGTTTTCAGCAGAAAGGAAAATTGTTGCAAGTAGAAAACGACTTTAAAATATGCATAAAATAGTTTCAAGTGCTACAACCTTTTTATCAAGAACACGAGTCAGCTCAGCAAGAGCTTGCACATCAGCTTCCTTTGCCTGGATCTGTGCCAGAGTAGAAGACTGAGAGTTTGCCGCTTCCTGATTGTTGGCAGTTTCTTTGGATCCAATTTTAGCTTGCGAATTAAAATTTGTAGGAACCCCCTGGCCAAAAAATATTCCTTCAGATAATCTTACAGTTTAATGCAGTTAGATGTTTTTTAAGTGTACATTTCTTCTATAGCAGTGAGTTACAAGGACATGATTCACATAATAAAACAAGATGACCATTGTATACTGGAATATTTTGCTCAGAAAGTTAAAGTACCTTCCAAGGTTTCTGTCTTTGCTTGGACGGCAGCTTGTGAGAAGATCCTCACAATCAATAATCTAATCAGGAGTGCACAAATTGTATTATGGTGTTTTATTCTCATTCTTAGAGGTTGAATGGGTATGAGATAGTGAGAAAATGTTGGAGGTGTTAATATGGAGAGGCAGAAGGGCAAGAGAAGTCCATCAAGGAGATCAATTTGTAATGTGGCCTTCTAGCCCTTCTTCATAGTTTGGTGTTTATGAAGGAAAAGGAACACAATGTCATTTCAAAATAAGAAATTGACTGTCTTTTCAAGCTCCTCGTACTCTGTTTATTCGTGATGTGCCTGATGTACACGTATGTTTATGTTGCTTAACTGCCTTTCTAATTTCAGTTCAATTCCTGTTTATTTTTGTGCATACTTGGATGCACCCTTCTGTCACCTTTCTATTTATTACACATTTAGCATATACTTGGGTGTGCCCCTTGAGGCATTTTTTAATTTATTACACATTTATCAAGAAAGATACATTCGATGATGTTACATAGATTGGAAGGAAAGCCCAGCCCAACAAACATTAATGTAGTCCTAAATTGTTGAGATAAGGCTTTGAAAGTAGATTTACAAAATATTTCAAGAATTACATAAACTGTGAAAAACATCCAAAAGTGATGAAAACTCGGAAATAAATTTCATGTATGAAAGTATCAGCAAAGGTCATATCCAGTGCAGATAAAAGAGAGAAAGATGAGACAAGAAGCTCTTCTGATCTGGATTTGACAGCTGAACAAATGCTCGCCAAATCACAATTAGAATCTTCACCATGCACAATCTACCTTGTGAAAATGCAAAATGACATTACCTTCAATTTATTGGGTTCTAATATAACTTTGTGTGTTGTTAAAGGGTGCCAAATCTTAGTCCTATTGGATATGCATACAAGCAACAATTAAAGTAAGGTACTACCAACCTTAGCCTGCTTTAACATGTTACTCAATGAATAAGTTGCTGGAGACATGTGAGAAGGAACATCAAGATGTTCCAGGTTTTCACCAGGAGAAAATTTCACATTCCCTGCTGGTTTCTGATCCTTGGCCTGCCCATTCATTTTTAGCTCACTGAAGTTCTCAAAGAATTTATCAATGGCCACTGTGTTTCTTTCCAACAATGTGGGCATAGTCTCTGACGGTTTTAAAGGCATGCAATCAATATCCTGCAACAATGGAGGTGTCAGAACATGCCACTTAAGGGAAACAACAAACAAAATGGAAGAAAGAAAAAGAATGGTCTGCATAAAAAAATCCATGATTAAATTGAAAAATAAAACATGATTTTACCTTTAATTTACTGCTTTCTCAACAAGTTAAGATGCTATAAAAGGAAAATAAAATTCAAAAGGGTACATATAAAGGGTCCCTCCAACACACTTTTATTTCTATAGTACAGAACTTGACACTTCTTAAGTGTTGCCAACACTGTTACGGAACTAATCAATACATGCAGAATTCAAAACAAATCTGAACCATATATAACGAATATGAGATGCCATAAATGACATAAATAAAAAACGCACTACCTGGACAAATTCAACCCCTAGCTCTGGTTGGTCAAACTGAACACGGCACCTGGTGTGATCAACCGTCAATATATTTCCATCATGAATCTGTCTTGTTCTTGGATGAATAGCTATAACACGTTGGCCAACTGATAAAGGCCTCACAAGATCTGCCGGAAGTCCTTCTCTGGTACCTGTGCGAAGTTCAGTATAGTGCGTTCTAACAGATTCACGGTATTGATTAAGCTTCTCCTTTTCTTCCCTCAAAAATTGCTCGGAGAACCTCCGTGGTTTGCCAAGGGAACTGCATTAACAAAGAAATGTAAAATGAAGTGTTCTGTGTCAGACACTATCAATATCCAGGATCTGTGTAAGCCTAACATAATGCAAGTGCATACTACTAGGAATCGTAATTCACCCTAAATCACATAACCCACCTGGTTCCATTGTTATGAACAATTCTATTTGCACACCACAGACTGTCCCAGTACACACCATTTGTGGATATCAACTTCTAAATAAAATACAAATGTCCGGGTCTCAACTTCCGAACAAAAATCAATTGTTCAAATATCAACTATTGAACATGATTTTTGTTCAAACAATAGATTTTTTTCTGAAAGTTGATATCTGAACATTTGTATTTTGCTCAAAAGTTGATATCCAAATAGTACAAATGGTGCATACTGAGATAATGTGTGGTGTGCCAACAGAATTTCCCTAATTGTGATGGGGTTGGAAAACTTCTAATCACATTAGGAGCAAGTTCAAGATAGAAATTAAGTAGGCTACCTTGCCCCAACAAAAGCATCACAATCGTATATGTTTCCAATGTCATGTGGGGATTTCTCTAAGGCCACGTGGTATCTGAGTTTGGAAAGTTTGTGCCCTCATTGAGGTGGGACCTTACATGCACAATGCCCAAAGAGATGGGCAACTTGTGCTGCCAAGTGCAAAAGCTTGAAGACTATCAAAACGGAAACACCAGGAAGATAAATACCTTCTTATGACACCCCATTCAACACGAGTTAATCTTGGAACATGGCCCAATCCAACATGATTCAAGTACTCCACAAACTCCCTTTTAGCAAACCATGGGTAATCAACAGCACTGTAGAACCACTCGAAAGCACACCATCTCCTTGCCCGATGATTTGATAGGCAATTAGAAAGCTTCTCCTGCATTGAAAATCAAATATATAATATACTTGAACACTAAAGACACTGAAATCCATGTAAATGTAGACAAATGGAAACCTTAAGATTGGATGCTCCATCATGAATTGAAGGAATTGGCAAATTATGTTGTTCATCTACAAGGTTGTCAGAGAACTTTAAATCTCTCAGGTTCTGTGGTTTCTGTAGCTCCATCTTACGCCTGCTCCTAACTTTGGTATGTAAGTTAACCTGGTTTGCAATGGGAATCTGTACAGTTGATGGAGCTGGATCGTCCTTTTCCCCTCTAGGATAATTATTTAAAGCAGAATTCTCTGGATGTCTAACCAATTTTCCTTGTTTATGCTGTGAATTATTATAAGAAGAGCGTTTACCCTTGCTCATTAACTTCTTTCCTGCATCTCTAATCTACAACCAAGTGCAGAACTTATATATTATCATCAATGTCATAAACTGGAAATGGAGATACCATACCAAAAAAACAATACAAAACAAGAAGCAAGAGGATAAAATAAATTATTGCTATCTAATTCCTCCTTGTGAACAAATAAAGAAGGGACATACATCATGCCAAAAAAGAGCAACCATCAGTGTCAGGCGTTATTTCGGTATCAACAATAAGGTTAATCTAAGAAGTATGGACACGGACACGTGACACGACACGAATACAACACGGACACGCCGACACGTTAATTTTAAAAAAATGCAGGACACGACACGTGGAGGACACGCATGAAATATATAATTTTATATATATGAATATATCATTCAAAGATAATAAAAAATGCAATATAGCACTATTTCCTATAAATTTATATGGTTTTTGTTTTATTATTATATCTTAAGTTGTTTTGTTCAAACTTATAATTAGTTTTACATATGTATAATCAATAGACACATGTGTTTAAACAATTGACATGTGTCCTCCAAGTGTCCAAAGAGTGTCCGGGTCTTTAAAAATATTTAAAAAATAAGACACGTTTTGAAGAGTATCGGACACGTGTCCTAAGAGTGTCCAAAGAGTGTCGGTGTCCGACACGGACACGACACGGATACGTCACCTTCTTAGAAGTGTCTGTGCTTCTTAGAGGTTAATAATGAGAAGAACCAAGTGATTTGATTCAATGAAAACAGTGAAAGAGCACACCTAAGAAAGTTTTCATGATGGGAGAGAAAGAGAGAGGTAAACAAACCTCATTTTCCTGAGATTCATTTGGTTGATTACCAATATGAGTTCCGGTTTTTGAAATCTGCAGACAGAATGCTATAGCATTAAGGGCACCATTCCAAAAACCAGATGAAGATCCACAGCATTAGTGATAGATTAATACAAGATGACTGGTGTTATTTAAAAACAACATCCTCTCTTACTTTAGATCCCAACAACTTGGGTTTCTTTCTTGAAGTTTTAGTAGTAGACTGTTCAGGATCGTCCTTTGCTTCAGGAATAGCACTAACATTAAAAACTGAAACTTTTCCAAGCTTTGATGTTTTAAGGGAAGTGGCTTCAAATCTCAATTTCCCTTTCACTTTAACTCCTGAGGATTTAGGCTTGTCCCTTTGACGGGTTGTAGGCACAGTTTCCAGGAACCCATACTTGTCAACAAGACCCTCATCTTCTTCTTTGACTGGTACTGATGACTCTGAGACACAAAACAATCAAAACAATGGGTTCAGACTATAATGACCAGAATGGATAGAATGAAATCTGAGTAACAGCAACGAACGAAAAAACTTAAAAAGACGGCATCCGTAAATCTTGCAACTTTGACTGAAATCTGTTATTCCCCAATTATTGTGGACATGCCAAGAACAAATTAACACAAATGCCAAGCGCACATAGAGGAGAAGGTTAAAAAGTAATAAATATGAAATCTAGTAAAAGGTACACCCAGTTTAGTCCCATTGGAGGGTTCGGATGAACATAGACAAAGAGGTTCTCTCAGTTATGACAAATAATCAATTATTCCATGAAGAAACAATGTAATAATCCGAATGAGAAGTTGTAATATAAAGATATATATTGGGGCTTGCACAAAATCTTTCAAGATAATAACAAAATGAAAGGCCCCGCTCATGTCTAATTATGAGTATCTAAGACATAGCAACATACCAAATCTTATTGTCAATTAGGAAAATTTTCAAAAGATGAATATTGTCCAGCTGGTCACAAAATTTTTGCACTTCTGATCTTTTACGTTTAAACAACTGAACCTACTATCTTGAAGCCACAATATTCCCAGCTGAACCACTATTTGTAGAGAACTAGTTGTATCATTTGCATTCACTAGTGCCAAAAAGAAATAAAAGCAACTTTATGTCAACACTATAATATGATTGATCAGGATAGCCAGCCACGATCACTTCCAGCTAAAAAAGGTGAATAAAAAGAATAAGATTGCAAACAAAAAAGAAAAAAATACTCCTTGAAGTTGGATTTTTCAGAGAACAGAAACTAACAAAAGTTATGGTAGTAAGATCAATCCTCAAAGTTGGAGATATGAGTACGCCAAGCTATCCAATTGGGTTTCCCAATAAAAGAGCAATCCAATTGTGTTCTTAACTTTCTGGATTCCTTATTATATTATTTAGTTTCTTCTAGTAGCTATTTTTTAGTTTAGGGACTTTACACTTAATAGTGCTCCTGATTCGTGACTTCTTTCCTAGTTTAGTTAGTAACTATCATGATTGGCTTTATGTAAAGCTATGTAACAGAGAATTGTAAGAGCCACTTTTTATTACAATGAAAGACAGTTCTCAATTGGCTTTCTCATGACCATAACTGGCAGTTGGGCAATATGAATATTTCAAGTCCTTAATTTTTTAAGGCTTAGTCTGGTGCTTCACAACATGGCATACCATTAATGTGTGGAGTTGATTTTGTAAATTGTGGTCCTACAATTTGTTAGAGCTTGAGAAAATTTTCTGTGAATGGTATCACAGTTTAATGCAAAAAAAAAAAAAAATGGTTAATTCCTATGGTTGGTATAAGAACCTAAGGGAGTAATTTATTTGCCAGTGTGGTTATTCAAAGATGGCGACATTCCTTGAAACAGTTTAATACTTTGGTGTTAGTTGCTAAAAAAAATATTCACGATGCTAGTGGCAGACTGGCAATCACGATCGAAAAATCTTGAAAGTAGAATTGCAATGATATGTGGTCCAAAAGGAGGGCGGTTACAGGCCAAAAACCTGAAAGAATAAATGCAGGCACATGCTAAGTTTTTCAAAAGGGGAGGCTAGTGATGTCAAAAGAAGAGAAGTGCAAATGCAATGAGAATTTGAGGTGCAAGTGTTGAAATAGTTCAACTTGTCTTTGATAACTGTCTCTTTCAGAGAAGGTTCTTTTGGGGTTCACTTCCATATTATGGTGCTATCCATATTTTTATATTTCCATCATTACCCTGTCAGAGTACATAAAATAGTAGTTTATGAACTACAATGTACATATCACATCTGATTGTTTATCATCAGAAATATCGGTTTTCACATTTCTTAAGTGGAAAATTTTTTAAATATTACACATATGGGAAAGAAGATAACTTTCAAGTTTCAAACACAATGGAAAAACTTGAGACAAACCAAGGGCACTACACCAAATATACTACGGCTGGAGATAGATGAGAGGGCAAAGCAATGGCTGCAAAATTAATAAGGAATGTATTCTGATGCTGAAACAACATATGCAAGTTAGATTGTGTTGACTCTAGCACATGATTTTTTTTCACAAAAATAAAAAAAAATGAGGGCAAATTACAACCCCCCTCGAGGTTTGGTTAAATTACAAATACCCCCTGAGGTTTGAGAAATTACAAATTCCACCCTAAATGCTATATTTGTATAACAAATTAGGGGGTAATTTGTTATGAAATTTAAACCTCAGGGGGCAAATTGTTATAAAAATACAAACCTTAGGAGGCCGGGATGTAATTTCTGAAACCTCAAGGGGGTATCTGTAATTTAGCCAAACCTCAAGGGAGGTATATGTAATTTGCCCTACTTGTGGCATCTATATAATCTCTAAAAGCTAAAACTTCAAAATGCAATATGACTTACCATTTTCAGTTGCTGTTGTTGGCATCATCAATGACAAATCAGCCAGGGTTTGCAAGGCATCGAAGGCAGACCCTTCATCTACACAATGAGAAGCATCAAAGTCAACAGAATGAATACTTGCAGTTAAAATGCCAACTCAATCAATAAGAACATGCAATTTTCATTGTCACGAAGTAATGCACACAAATATTAGTCTTTGCTAGCTGCAATTTATCAAAATCACAAGCCCCCCCCCCCCTCTCTCTCTCTCTCTCTCTCTCTCCCTCTCTATGTTTGCGTGTAAGCATGTGTGTGGCGCTTCATCAGTGTCATTACCCTCTTTCCTTCTAACCAAAATTAGCAAAAATTAAGAGACTTTTTCAATCCAATCTGATAAAGTACTGGTAGATCAGATTTCAAAAGATGGGGAAATCTCACACCCCCTAATTTGAGACCTATATAGCAATACAAGCTCAACATCTTACACTCAGAATCTCAGATTGAGCTTAAAAGCACTTCAAGCAAAATGCTTCCCAAGTAAATGAGGTTTCTGAGTAGCCCAAGAGTGTTGCACAAGGATCAAAATTTCACTTCAGCATGTTGTTTAGATTAGCATGAAAACAGAATCATTTGGAAACATCTACATAATAAAGCAAGAGGGTTTTTGAAAATATGTCAAAATATCTTAGAGATACATTTTGTTTCAAGGGTTGAGATTAATTCCCAAATTCATCCTAGGGTCAAGATTTTTTTAATTCCCACTCACCCACCTTTCCCCCCTTTTTTATTCACTCATGCATTCTCTCTTTCTCGCCTACCCACTCATCCACCTTCTTTTCTCCCCTTTTTGTTCACTCTCTCTCTCTCTCTCTCCCCTTTTTATTTTTTTTATTTTCCTCCTTATTTCTTTATTTTTTTTATTTTTCCCTTTTTGTTCACTTATTTTATTTACACCGTGCCTTTAGGCACGGGCATACACTAGCTTTGGAAATGACAAAAAGAAATTGAAAATGCATGGAAATGCTTTGGAAACATAAATTGAAATCTACATAGAACCCAAATTGATTAATTGAATATACTAAGATTTATATAGCCATTCACATAAAATAAAAAAAATAAAAACGTGTAAAATAAAAAATAAAAAATAATAATATATCTACAAAATTTGTTTTGTATTGTCATATAACTCAATTTCATTAAATATAAGTGTAAATGATAAAGTCTAAGAATTTACATAGAAAAAAATATTATTATTACTATATTACAAATAATAAAATTTATTAATTTAGTTAAAAAAACAACCTCGTCTATTTTTTCTAGAAAATTTGTAACTAGAATTTCATTATTTCACTACTAATTTCTTTATAAATAAATGTGTATACATAAATAATCAAAAAGGAGGGCACCCTAAGAAATAAATAGTAGAGTTAAGAAAGCTCAATGCCAAAGTTGAGCTCAGATAACCAAAAAAAAAACACTTTCCTCTAAAAATAAAATAAAAGGTGTGTAACAGACTCATTCTAAGTTTTTGAATCGCCGACTCTTTCTCATAGAAAAATGCATTTATTTCGCTTCCTCCATTGGCACCACAATTATGTGTCGACTTCCCTATCTAATAAGTAACAATTCAATCATACCAAACAACAGCCACAACATACCATATAATTGTGCACCAACTCAGTTTTTTCCCCCTTTTGTTCTCTTTTGGAGTGGTTATTAAACTAAAAAAATTTCCACCACAGATGGAAACTAAAGCAGAAGGAAAATCACCAATTGTGAATGAGATAATGAGAAGACATATAAACACGTCATTTAGTCTTTCAGTCAACATAGTGTTAATAGGACTGAATGGTACTTTAGTGGGAAAAGTAGGACTTACTAGGATTGTTCCCATTATCAATCCTGCAACATGTAAAAACACTCCCTAATCCCACAAACATTTCTCTCAACCAACTTAACCCAAAAACCAATGATAGAAACCAAAGACAAAATACATTAATGCAACTTCTCAGAATCATCTAAGATCACTGAATTTCAGAATTCCATTACATGAAATCGTACTTGCTTCCTCAAATATCTGTTGGGATATGTAGCAAATTATCCCAAACCAACTCCGATACTAACCAAGATAGAGTTATTGACCAATTTGATCTTGCTGGGATAAATTTTCAAGAAGACAAAGCAAATGTGCTCAACCTCATATGTTTAATCAGTGATTGAATAAAAACAGCAAATTGATTTCAACATAAATGGAGAAAAAAAATAAAACGAGTAAAAAAGACAACATATTTTTAGAGAAAAACAAATGCTTCTATGAATGACCCAACCATATTCCATCAAACTAATAATACAAATACGTATATATATTGTGTTCATGAAATAACTAATAAAGCAACTCAGATAAGCAAGTGCTTATGCCTGAAGAAAATGGTGAAAGAGCTGATACAGTTCTCGATCCAAGAAATAAGAATGTAACAAAAAAAAAATTCCCACTAAAAAGCCCATAAAATTAAAGAAAACAAAAAGAACCAAAATTTTAATAACTTAACCAAAAACTTTCACACACCTTTTTTGAAAAGAAACTTTTTACTTTTCTTCCTTGAAACTTGAGAAGAGGACCGTGCAACTTTTCCATCTGTAACCTCAAATTCAAGCTTTTCTCTAACAGAACTAATATTTTGTCCTTCTGTCCCACTACAGGCTTCCTTAGTGTCATCTAAATTATGGTTACCACTATTATCAACTCCTAACTTCTTTCCATGAAGCTTTCTTCCCTTTCTAGCTTCTGCAGTACCAACAACTTCAGTTTTCATCAAAAAATTTCTCTCCCTAGCAAAATCTCCATTGTCAGCTTCCATGCTTCCTAAGCTTCCTTCAAAACCATCTTCATCCCTTTCACTGCCGAGCTTGGCACTGGTCAATTCTAATTCAGCACGCTATATCCAAAGGCAGTTTACAATCGATTAAATTATTTCTTAAGGGCATATTAGAGAAAGCTACAAAATCCTTTAAATAATGATTGAATATTACCATCCTTTCACCACTCCAAATCGGTGACAACATAACAGTATCTGTTCTTCTGTTTGGTGTTTGAGAAACTTGGGGAGAACCACCTCTCTGTGAAGCCTCTGCCAGTGCTAATGCTACCTCATGAGCAACATCATCATCGTTAGCATCCACCTTTAGTTTCAAGCCTCGCCTAGTTGGAGAGAAAAACTTTTCCCCGTTAATTTTCTCGTAAGAATAGGAAATAGGGAAGCGTGGTGTCCTTTTCCCCACAGCACGAGGTCGAGTTCCTGTAGCAAAATCCAAAGAACATTGCCATAGTTAAAAGCCTCATATCACTTTAGTTCATAGTTCAGTAAAACAGGGGGAATGCGGAAGAATTCGAGGCAACCTTGCCATAATTAAGCCTCATATCATTTTAGTTCAGAGTTCAAACAAATAGATTAAAAAAAGACACCAATAGGAACCATATTAGTAGGATGCGGGTGGATGGTCAAGATTTGAGCACGGAAGAGGAGATTAAGGGGGGGATTGTGGGTTTTTATCAGAATTTGTTTCGAATGCAAGAAGGTGAGTGGCGGCCAGCGCTGGAAGGGGTTCATTTTGATGTGATTTCAAATGCGGATAGGGTGGCTGTGGAGCGAGCTTTTACTGAAGAGGAGGTGTTTAGGGCCTTGCGGATGATGAGTAGGGCAAGGCTCCAGGTTCAAATGGCTTTACTATGGCATTCTTTCAGCATTGTTAGAGTGTGGTTAAGGTAGATGTGATGGCGGTTTTGGAGGCTTTTTGTGTGTCTGGGCATTTTGAGAGAAGTTTCAATGCGACTTTTTTGGCTCTGATTTCTAAGAAAGGGAGGGCCAAGGACATCCAGGACTTTAGGCCAATTAGTTTGCTTGGGAGCGTGTATAAATTGCTAGCAAAGGTGTTGGCAATTAGACTTTGAGGGGTCTTGCAGGCGGTTGTGTCTGAGTCTCAAAATGCATTTGTGGGGGTTCGGCAAATTTTAGATGCAGTCATGGCGTCTAATGAGTGTGTGGATTTTCAGATTCAACAGGGGCGGCCCGGTTTGATTTGCAAGTTGGATATAGAAAAGGCCTAGTGACAATGTTCGATGGGAGTTTTTATTGTATGTTTTGAATCGCATGGGTTTTAGGGATATGTGGTGTCAATTTTGTATTTTTATTGTGAGGATGTCGGTTTTGGTCTATGATGTATGGGTACTTCGAAACATATAATATACCCATACCGGGTACTTACCGGCGTATAATGTACCGGGTACACGAAACACGTACCCAAATTTTTCTTCTTAATTTTTGACATACCCAGACGTACCTGGTGTATATCTAAGCCGTACCGTACCTCAATTGAAACAATATTTTCTTCTACTACAGAGATAAAACTCCTTTCACTATACTTCTTTTTTATTTTTAATTTTATACTTAGTATGATTTAAAATTAAATTATGATTTGTAAGTTATTTAATATATTGACATTTAATTTTGATTTATACATTTACTTTTGGCATTAAATTAATTATAGGTTGGATCTTAACAAATTAAATCATTTAATTAATTTTTACATTACTCTAAATTAAAAATAAATATTTTTTTACAAGTGTACCAAACCATACCCACACCCTACTTTTTTTGAATTTGACTGTATCAACGTACCCGTACAGTACCAGTACCAGTACCAGTACTCGTACTCGTACCCGTGCTTCATAGGTTTTGGTTCATAGCACCCCAGCGGGGTTCTTTTTGACACACTGAGGTCTTCGTCAGGGAGATCCTTTGTCGCATTTATTGTTCATTTTAGTGATGAAAACATTGAGTAGATTGTTGGAAAGAGCAGTTCATTTAGATTTGCTGGAAGGTTTTATGGTGGGCACTTTCACAGAAGCATCTATGTGTGTTTCACATTTGTTGTAAGCAGATGATGCTCTAATCTTTTGTGGGGCAGTGGCGGAGCAAGTGGGATACTTGAGATGTGTTTTGTTGTGTTTTGAGGCATGTTCGGGCCTTCAAGTGAATTCAAGGAAATCTGAGCTAATCTCAGTAGGAAAGGTGAAGAGACTGCCAGTGTTAGCAGCAATGTCGGCTTTGCCAGTGACTTATTTGGATTTACCGTTGGGAGCAACGTTTAAGGCAAAAGTGGTATAGGAAGGGATTGTGGAGCGGATTCAACATCGGCTAGCAGGTTGGAAGAGGCAGTATCTTTCAAAAGGGGGATGGCTGACTTCGATCAAGAGTGTGTTGAGTAACATTCTGATGTACTTCATGTCTTTGCATGTTATTCTAGTGTCTGTGGCGCGGTGGATTGAAAAGCTTCAAAGAGATTTCCTGTGGGGTAGTGGGGGGGAGGATTTTAACTATCATTTGGTGGATAGGGGGTGGATTTGTCAATCTATAGTGGCAGGGGGGGTGGGGGCTTGGAGTTTGGTGACTTTTAACAAAGCTTTGTTGGGTAAATGGTTGTGGCATTTTGCTTCGGAGCCGGAGCAGATGTGGCGGAAGGTGGTGGCTGGTAAGTATAGGCTAGTTAGGGGGGATAAGGGTCAGAGGATGTGACTTGTTCTCATGGTTGCGGATTATGGAAAGGAATTTGGTTGGGGAGAATGGGATAGGGTGGGGTTCTGGGTGGGTGATGTGATGAGGGTGCATTTCTGGAAGGACAGCTAGTGTGGCGACACTTTGTTAAGGAATCATTTTCCTTTGATTTTCAGTATTGCGATAGATCGGAGGCTATGGTGGCATCTTATTTAGAGGGTGAAGATGTGATGGTTTGGAATATTCAGTTACAACGGCAGGTTCAGGATTAGGAGGTTAATCAATTGGTGGAGTTATGGGGTTACTTATATGGGTTAGGTGTGACTAGGGTGGGGGAGGATGTATTGGTGTGGAATGCTGTGGAGTCTAAGGGGCGTTTTTTTGTCTCGTTGTTCTAGTGGAGTATGGTGGGGAAAGTGCAAAGGGATTTTCCTTGGAGGAGTATTTGAGTTCCGGGGGTTCCTTCAAGGGTGACTTTTTTTATAAGGACGGCGGCCTTGGATTGTAATTGATAATTTGATGCGATGTGGTCATATTCTAGTGAATTGGTGTTGTAAGTGTTGTGAAAAAGCAGAATCTATGGATCATCTGTTTTTGCATTGTCCTATGGCTTTCCGTTTGTGGAGATTTATTTGTTCTCTTTTGGGGATTATTTGGGTTCAATTGCGGGGGGTGTTGGGCATGTGGAGTTGGCGCGGGGCAGGGCTCGAGTTGGTCATCGACGGCATCGTGTGTGGACTTTGGCACCATTGTGCTTAATGTCGTTAGTGTGATTGGAGCGTAATAGATGGACGTTTCAGGATGTTCTTCATAGTGTTTCTTGGCTTGAGAGTCGTCTCCTTATAGTTTTGCATAGTTGGTTAGAGAGGAAATTTGAGCCGGATATGTTTGCTTTTTTGGATTTTTTGGATGATGTTATTGGTTAGGAGTTGGTTTTCCCATTTGGGGTTTTCCGTATTCTTTGCATCATCTTGATGCTTTTTTAATGAAGTTCGATTAATTATTTATCAAAAAAGAATCTGCTTCTCATGCTTCCATCAGGTGTCAAAGCTTTAATGAAAACTCTTAGATCCATTTTAACAAATCAATAGCCACACATCAAAAAGAAGTAGCCCAGCTACAATACAAGCACTCTAACACCAAACAAAAAGCAGTAAATTGATCCATGAGCTCCTTCACTAAAATGCCCCCATCAGAGTTTAAACAAGCGCTCATGCACTTGCAGGAACATGAGACAGAGAGAGAAGGATATACATGGATCTCTAAGCTATTTCTAAGCACAAGATCATACCACCAGAGCGCCTCTTCTTCAACAATGACAGACAACCAGAACTTGATGCAACCGGCTGGGAACGCGAAAGAAAGCGCCCATCAGATCCTTTAGAAGTGTTACCTCGAGCACGCTTTTGAGGTTTTCTGGATGTCACTGTAGCATCATTGCTTTCTTGGTCACTGTCACTTCCTTCCTGCCAGGCCAGATAACAATTACTTGGGAATATACATGAGCCATCTCAATCAGTCTCACACTGTTTAAGTACATAATAAATTACGGAGATGCAATTGGCAATAACTTAAAGCTAGTTCATCCATGATAAGAGAACATATATTTCCAAATTCAAACAAGACAGATATAAGACCACCAATCACGGCAAAATATTGTAGTCATTTACTCATTAACAATGGTATCTAATCTTTGTAACGAAGATAAAGGGTTTCTCAGTAAACAGGTTTCTTGACAATCATTAATAATAAGACCCCCCCCCCCCCCCCCCAAAAAAAAAAAAAAGGCATTTTGGAAAAACCTATCCAGCTTCAACTTTACCCCATACCAGCTTCTAATCAATACCCATTGTTCTTCTCTATATGTTAAATAAAACTGCAATTGGTCATCTGTTAGAATTTACCATAACCCACTCCACCTACCACCTCCACTAACACTCACTCCACCTACCACCTCCACTACCCCTTCACCTACTACCTTCTTCTCTTCTATATATGAATCATTGTAAACAGAATAACAACAACTTACATCAATCAATAATACAAGAGTTTTAACATGGTATCAGAGCGAGGTTAACAACCTAATCATTCTGCTTCACTGGCGGGCGGCAGTCTCGCCTTGGCCGCCCGCCGGACCCCTACACACCGTCACGTCCGCACCGTCACGTCTGCCGTTAGACCGGAAGGAAACCCCAACCCGGACAATTGACCCGACCCGACAGGAGACGGGTCAGCCTGCTCCCAGAACCCATCCCTCTCAGTCACGGGCGGTTTCCAGGACCCGGTTTCATTTCCAAACAAATCATAGGACACACTCATGCTTACCCACCTCCTGGACTCGTCCTCCGCCTACCGACGCCGCCGTGGTGGAAGACCTGAGGCTCCGCTTGGCCGACACGGAGGCGCGTCTGGAGCGAGCCAGGGCCCGAGAGGCCGATCTCAGCCGCCGTCTCGCCGAGATGAAGCGCTTCGTCTCTGTCATGGAGATCCTCGAGACCTACCTCAAGCGACGCTTTCTCCGCCAACAACACGACGTCGCTCGTCTCTTCAGCCTCCGTCTCGCCGAGATGAAGCGCTTCGTCTCTGTCATGGAGATCCTCGAGACCTACCTCAAGCGACGCTTTCTCCGCCAACAACACGACGTCGCTCGTCTCTTGCCATGGACTCGGCTGTATCGAGGTTCTGTAAAAAAAAAAAAAAAAAAAAAAAAAAAAAAAAAAAAAAAAAAAACCCACATGGCTGATTCGCTGATTTGGGTTGGGGTCGGAGGATACCAAGAGTAATCTGAATCTGAAGGCTACTGAGTTAAGCCTTGGTCTACCAGGATCCCAATCCCCCGCACGAGATTCAGATCTTAGCCAGCTGAGCTCGGGAAATTTGAAGAGATGCCCTTGTTTCCTTTGGTCCCTTCAAACGATGGAATCTATTCATCATCACAAAAGACTGTTGTTTCAGGCAGTCTCTCTCCATGGACCCAACTTCTTAATATAATATCACCCATTCAACTTTCTTTTTCTTTTTTTTATTCCATCTTTTGAACGGCACCCGAAACACAAATTGATTTGCCCATATCTCTCTTTCCTTTCTTTTTCTTTTACTATTTCCATCCACCAACTTTTGTCCCCCTCATTTCCTTTCCTTTATTTTATTTAAACATCATGCCTCTCACCTGTTTTCATCCACCGCCCCTATCCCTACTTTTATTTTATTTTATTTTATTTTATTTTTTTTATTTTTTTTATCTTTTGTATAAAAAAAAAATATATATATATATATATATATTTCACAACCATCTCAGTTTTCATTCCACAAACTTATCATTTTTATTATGACGGGATCACCCCGATCACAATTTTACACCCAAAAAAAAAAAAAAATCACCACCACAACAAAAACAACAAATACAAACACACAACCACACCCACAGTGCGATTTTTCTTCTCTACTCTGCCGCCGGTCTCTTCTTCTTGCCTCCGTCCTGGACGGCCCTTGCCGGTGTTGCCTCCGTGTTTCCCACTCCACTGGGCATGATCACTACACCCTGCTCCTCCCCTGCAGCATATGGTGGCCCTCCAAATCGGAACATCACGGTGGCCTTCCGCTTCAGCTCCTTGTTTTCTGCCCTTAGCACGCTTATCTCTGCTCGCGCATCCTTATACATGCGTTGGAGCAGAGCCAGCTGGGAGTTTAACTGCTGCACCTCATTTGTTCTACTCTGCAGCCGGTTCGACAAATTTGTGACCGTCGTCATGCTTTCCACACATGCCTTCAAAGTATACTGATTGGCCTCCACATCTGACTGCACTGCCATTTTTTGCTCCACCGACCGCATCGGAAAGTTCAATGGAGCAAAACCAGAGGTGTTTGGTTGAGGTTCACTAGCCACCGCACCAGTTATTTCTCTTGTGGGCTCGTTCAGTTCTGGAAAGAGTGTGAGCAGGTTCTGGGCAGCTGGACGGGAAGAAGAGGCCATGTTTTTGGGTTGCTAAGTGTTTCAGAGCAGGGTTTACAGAGTGTTTCAGACTGCCAAACTTCAGAGGTTTCAAACTGGTTTTTTGCCTCAGCCTTCGTCTTGGTTAAATAGCCGAGGCAGCCACGCGCATCGCGCGCCTCTTGCCACCAGACGACAAAACGGGCGCGCAAGCCAAGGCGCCCACGTGCCTCGCCATCATGTCCGGCACGCCTTTTGATGGCACGCCTTTTTATGGATTGGGCACGCCTTTTGATGGCACGCCTTTTGAAAGATTGGGCACACCTTTTGAGGGTGCGACTTTTTAAGGGTCCGACAAGACTCTGTAAACTGTCCCGACATTGATTCCGGTTAGCTCCTTCATGGGTCCGACAAGACTCTGTAAACTGTCCCGACATTGATTCCGGTTAGCTCCTTTATGGGTCCGACAAGACTCTGTAAACTGTCCCGACATTGATTCCGGTTAGTTTCTACAAGGGTCCAGCAAGACTCCGTAAACTGTCACAACAACTGTCACAACAGTATCTGTTACAACGGTCCGACATGACCCCATCAACTGTCTTCTACATCGGTCTGTCACGACCACACAGTGTCTGCTACAACGGTCCGACATGACCCCATAAACTGTCTTCTACATCGGTCTGACACCGCCATCCAGTGTCCTCTACACCGTTATGACACCACCATACAGTGTCCTCTACATGGTTATGACACCCCCATACAGTGTCCTCTACAAGGTTATGACACCACCATCCAATGTCTTCACCAACGGTCTGACACGACCATACAGTGTCTCTTATCTTTTTTTTATTGTTATGTATTTTCTTGTTTTGTTCCTCTCTTCAAACTCAAGTTGGTTAGTTTCTATCCTCCTTGAGTTTGCGGGGGGCTGTTAGAATTTACCATAACCCACTCCACCTACCACCTCCACTAACACTCACTCCACCTACCACCTCCACTACCCCTTCACCTACTACCTTCTTCTCTTCTATATATGAATCATTGTAAACAGAATAACAACAACTTACATCAATCAATAATACAAGAGTTTTAACATCATCCTCTAAGAATATGTACACTTCTAAGCAGTTACTTTGTCCGTAGATATGTATCGGCCAGTCCGACACTTCAAGTGTGCCTCTTGCTCCATTATTGTGCCTGTACTTTTGCATTACCGTGTGCCTTTATTTGTTGCTTAACTGTGTGCTCTTTGAAAGCTAACCTTTGGCAGACTTGCTTGGAGCCATCCAAGACAAGCGCCACACATCCCTATGTAGAAAGTGTCAGCCCATGACACAGAGCAGTGGATGGTTTTCTTTGGAAGTTCATTCTTTTAGACACAAACTTGTCCACAATTAGTAATATATATGCATTTAAAGAGTAATCACAGAAATATGGAAAAATAATGAACCTAATATCCACATGATAAGTTTTTGACAAAAACGCATAAGCACTCAGATAATGTGCATCACTTAGGTATATAAGAGAGACTTTTAAAATTATTTGAACAACCATAAAATGCAAACACAAGTGACTTCAACACATACCCAAAACATCCATAGTTACGTATCATAGCAGGATACTACCAGAAGAGGGAAAAAAGCATAGCCAATGCCATTACAGTTCACTCAGTTTCTTATCCACCTACTGTTGATTCTAATATTTTTCATCACAAAAGATGTTCATTCCTTTCTCTATGCAGAAATCATAAGGAATAGAAGAAACCAATTTTTTGCACATACATATAAAACAATCTTTTTTCATTAATATCCCACAAGGATTAATCATCATCATCATAATAATAATAACAACAACAACAACAATTGTACAGAAATATTCAGTCCATTAATTGTTATTAAACTAAAATCTCACCAGATTGCAGTAGTGATCAGTCATCATTGCAATTAAGCCAACCACAGAAGCAGTCCCCTCCGGAAGAGATAAGTAAGCCTGAAAATACAACAGTAACATGACACACTTCTAAACCAAAGCCATGCAACACTAGATACCTACTCTCATTCACTATACCATGTCATGCTCAAAATCTTGATTTCTAACCATCAATCCGGGTTCTCATATTGCTAGTACCCTAATACAATTTCGAATTGGTAATAAAACTTTTTTTCCATGAAACAAGATATGCAATAATCAAAACCATAACCATAACAACAGTGGTGGTGGGAAAGCATATCCCAGGTTTTTTGGTGAAGAAAATAAAACAATAGAAAGTGCATGTTGGAACAATTAAAAAAAATAAAATTCATACCACAAAATCTTTATTTTTATTTTTTTTTTGATAGATTCTGTAAAGATTGATGTATTATTAATTGATATATTGATTTCTTTATTTGTATACAATGACTCTCCTATATATAGAAGAGAAAAACATATTCACCTACCACACTCAACTCTCACCTAACACACTTACATCTACCTACCACACTCAACTCTCACCTAACACACTCAACTCTACCTACCACACTTACAGCCCCCTCAAACTCAAGGAGGATAGATACGAACCAACTTGAGTTTGGAGAGAGTAACAAAACAAGAAAATACATAAAAATAAAAGAGGATAGGAGACACTGTATGGTCGTGTCAGACCATTGGTGAAGACACTAGATGGAGGTGTCATAACGTTGTAGAGGACACTGTATGGGGGTGTCATAACGTTGTAGAGGACACTGTATGGTGGTGTCATAACGGTGTAGAGGACACTGGATGGCGGTGTCAGACCGATGTAGAAGACAGTTTATGGGGTCATGTCGGACCGTTGTAGCAGACAATGTTGTGACAGTTGTTGTGACAGTTTACAGAGTCTTGCTGGACCCTTGTAGAAACTAACCGGAATCAATGTCGGGACAGTTTACAGAGTCTTGTCGGACCCATAAAGGAGCTAACCGGAATCAATGTCGGGACAGTTTACAGAGTCTTGTCGGACCCATGAAGGAGCTAACCGGAATCAATGTCGGGACAGTTTACAGAGTCTTGTCGGACCCTTAAAAAGTCGCACCCTCAAAAGGTGTGCCCAATCTTTCAAAAGGCGTGCCATCAAAAGGCGTGCCCAATCCATAAAAAGGCGTGCCAGATATGATGGCGAGGCACGTGAGTGCCTTGGCTAGCGCGCCCGTTTGTCGTCTGGCGTCAAGTGGCGCGCGATACGCGTGGCTGCCTCGGCTATTTAACCAAGGTTGATGCTGAGGCTGAGGCAGACAAAAAACTTCTGAAAATCCTCTGAAAAAACTCTTCCTTTGCTGAGAGAGAAACTCTACAATACTCTGTAACCAACCCGTCTCTGAAACACTCAGCAACATGGCCTCTTCTTCCCGTCCAGTTACCCAGAACATGGCCTCCTCTTCCCGTGGTCTGCTCACGCTCTTTCCAGAACTGAACGAGTCCACAAGAGAAATAACTGGTGCGGTGGCCAGTGAACCTCAACCAAACACCTCTGGTTTTGCTCCGTTGAACTTTCCGATGCGGTCGGTGGAGCAAAAAATGGCGGTGCAAACTGATATTGAGGCCAATCAGTATACTCTGAAGTCATGTGTGGAAACCATGACTGCGGTCACAAACTTGTCGCACCGGCTGCAGAGCAGGACAAATGAGGTGCAACAGTTAAACTCCCAGCTGGCTCTGCTCCAACGCATGTATAAGGATGCGCGAGCAGAGATAAGTGTGCTAAAGACAGAAAACAAGGAGCTGAAGCGGAAGGCCACCGTGATGTTCCGATTTGGAGGGCCGCCATATGCTGCAGTGGAGGAGCAGGGAGTAGTGATCGTGCCAAGTGGAGTGGGAAACACAGAGGCAACAACGGCAAGGGCCACCCAAGACGGAGGCAAGAAGAAAAGACCGGCGGCAGAATAGAGAAGGAAAAAAATCCCACTGTTCCGATGTGTGTTGGTTTGGTTTTGTTGGTTTTTTTTTTTTTTTTTTTTTTTGGTGTAAAATGGTGATCGGGGTGAGCCCCGACATGAATAAAATGAGGTTGGTGTAATGTTTAAAAAGAAAAGAGAAAAAATAAAATAACGATTTAAAAAAAAATAAGTGATAGTGTGTGAATCTGTGAGTTAATATTACATATTATAATAAAGTATAATGGTATGATGGGAATAAGCACGAGGTGACAGCGGGGAGACCACATAATCAAAAAGGCCACCTTCATTGCATCTAAAATCACGTGATCTCAGAACACCCCAAAGAGAGAGAGAGAGCTTCGGAGTCCGAGAAAGTGAGAGAGAGAATCTGGTTGGAGAGTGGGTCACATGGGTGAGTGAGAGAGCCCGAGGCAGCCCATGTCCAGATCCTACACAGTGCTGAGGAACTCAAGATTGTGCAGAGATGCGTTGATTTCGCAAGCATTAAGGCTTGTAATGAGGCGAACTTTCCGAGTCGATCGCCGGCAAGAAGTCGTCAGATTCCAGCGACTCCTCCAACGCCAGTTTTAACCAGAGAGAGCTTCTTGAATCCATCGTCGCACGCTTACCGTCCGAGAAAGCGGCGTTTCCTATCAACTTCCTCTGCTGCCTCCTCCGCACCGCCATCTTCCTCGAAGCTAAAAACAGCTGCAAGAGCGAGATCGAGAAGAGAATCGCGGCGATGCAGAGGGTTGGGAAGACGGTTGATGCTCTCGGAACAGCCATTGTGGAGAGCTTCGCTGCTGTAGACGGCGGTGGTGTCAGGAGAGTGACCCGGAGGATGTCGTTTGGGTCGATGAGGGTTTCTGTGGAAGAGGGGAGTGATCTCCCTCGGCTTCACGAGGTCGTCGGTCTCCGACACCGTCTTCAGCAGCGGCGGCGTGGGATTCAAGTCAGTCAGATCTTGAATTTAGCGGAGGCCGAAGCTCCGATTCCTGGACCATCCCAGCTCAATTTGACAGTTCTAATGGCGAAACAGGGCAGTAAATTGTTCGCAGATCTATTGAAATCCTCAGGAGCCGAATCAATATTCAATGACAATCTCGATGGTGGGTTAACTGTGTTCTGCCCGAGTGACTCTATTCTCAATTCATTCATGCCCAAGTACAAGAACTTGACAGCGGTGGTCGGAATATTCGCCGGCGATGAGAACGGAGCGGGATGGGTTTTATGTCTAGTGTTTGTGTTTGTGCTTGGACAGTCGCTGGGGAGGAAGCACATGCAGAGTGATCAAGGTGAGGAAACAAAGAAAGAAGAGTTTCTGGTATGTGTTTGTGGTATGTGTTGAAAAACTCCAGCGGGCAGCTAAGGCAAGGTTGCCGGCCGGCTGCCCGCCGGAAAGAAAGGAGTATAGGCTAAATCTTATAGCTCTGATACCATGTAAAGATTGATGTATTATTAATTGATATATTGATTTCTTTATTTGTATACAATGACTCTCCTATATATAGAAGAGAAAAACATATTCACCTACCACACTCAACTCTCACCTAACACACTTACATCTACCTACCACACTCAACTCTCACCTAACACACTCAACTCTACCTACCACACTTACAGATTCCAAATCTTATTATAGGCAACAATGTCATATGTGGATTTTAAGTAGTCACTAGAATCCTAAGAGTATTCAAAACAAACAAGTGAAACATCATTTCCATCTTGGATAGATAAATTAACTAAAATTAGAAAAATAGCAACAAAACTTAAGTTTAAGACGAATAACAATTTGAATTGTGGGTTAGATATAAAAGATATGGAAGAAGACGAATCACGAATCACACATGCATAGATTGGGAAATATGAAATAAATAAATTGAGACAAAGACAGATTGTCAATTTCTATCGTATCATCAACCAAATTAATTATTAAGCAATTATAACTTTTTCAGTCACGCGTGCGTTCCAAAACACTATTATAAACTACTCTCTTGTACCAATTGATGCTTCATCAATGCATAATTGAGTTTGCTCCTACCCCCAAATAGTTTTGAGGTTGCATTGATCGATTATGGAGGTCTCTGTGTGTTGGCACATAAATTTTAAACCAAATTTATGTTTAAATTTCAAATACAGTCAATCACACACATAGAGCCTACGATAAGATTGTTGTAGGCAATCACTTCCCAAAATGATTAACTTGCTCCGTTGAAGTGTATAAATAAAACAACGTCGTATCTTAATGACGTTATTCAAGATGCTCAAATGACACGTGGAGCCTACGAAAGATGACACCTGTAGAGCCTACAGCAAAGCCACCACACAGGATGAAACCCCAAAGATCAATTCGGTTAATCAGATATACGATTAATCAGATAGCGCTATTATTCAAAATTTAAATGGCGTTATCATTCAATTTGAAATATCATTCAATTTGAATTTCAAAATGAAGATGAAGCGTTCTTATCACCTGATGGCCCTCCATAAATATGAGGACCATCACACAAGACAGGGGATGAGAAAAATCATAAGTGGAAAAGAAGAGAGAGAGAGAAAGAAATTGAGAGCTAAACAAATCGTTACAAGAAAGAAGAAGAGAAGCTTAGAGAACTCAAGAGCCTACGCTAATGGCGATGAATAGGTAAAGGGTTCCAAACCCAAACTGTATTTTGTATTCGAGGGTTCAAAACCCATAACAATCTTAATAAAATATTTCTTTTTTTTAAATTGTCTTTTGTTGTTTATTTTGTTCTTCATTAATCGGAGGTTTCATTTGTATAAAATGTGTAATTAACGATCTGAAATACAGATCGGAAATAAGAACCTGCTATTCAAATAATCAACACTGTTTAGTCCAAAAACTAAACAGTGGACATTTGTAACATAAATTTTGAAATGTGTTGAAACACTTCATGTTTTAAAATTTGTGTCTACAAATTCTGGCACGCCCAGTGGGACATATTTCTCCTCCCATCTTTTGAAGAACAAAAAAAAAAATAATAATATATATATATAGTTGAAACTTACTGACGTATTCTTTTGTTATAGGAATGCTGAAGCAACTGTTAGGAGACAAACCTACACTCCAGTGGTTCTGAAATCACCAAGGTTGGAGATAACACCCATCACCCAAGGGGCTCCGGAGCGAATGCTCTTGGCTGTCCCAAAGGTAGAGCCAACGAAATCCTGGAAAGATGCACTTCTTTCCCCTGCCACCCAAGGGGCTCCGGAGCGAAAGCTCTTGGCTGTCCCGAAGGTAACTGGTGTGACAAAGAAAGTCACACTTCTCCAGATAGCTGAAAGTTTGAGAAAGATTACTGAAGATTATGTGAAAGCGTCAAAGCAGTACGCAATTGTGAGGGCCACAGCCCGAACGAAGAACTTTCTAATTCAGGCAAAGGAGGCTAATCAGTTTGCAACTACGACTTTTGTTGCAGCTTCAACGGGGGCAACAAAAAATGTTGTGGCCCAACTACTCAAAAGGGTAGAAGACTCCATTAAAATGGTGGAGTCTGCCCAGAAGAAAGCTTCTGTTGAAAACATGGCCATCATTAGGGCCATTGGGAAGAGGGTAATGACCCAAACTCCTGTTGATGTAAAAAAGGCCCCTATTGTTGAAAAAACAGTTGCTGCCTACGAACCGATAGTTCTGTTCAGAGCACAAAATCGGTCAAACCAAATCTCAATCAACTCTCAGGAGCCAAAGGAACACTCGTTGGCTCGACAGGGTTCAAATAAGGAACACCCATTGGCCCAACAGAATAAGGAACACTCGTTGGCTCGACAGGGTTCGAATGAGAAACACCCGTTGGCCCGACAGAATAAGGAACACCTGTTGGCCCAACGGGATTTGAATCAACATCAATTGACCCGCTCTAAAAATGTAGGGACTGTTTTGAAAATTCATGAGGAACTTACAAAGGCACAAACGGTTCCTTCTATGCCCTTAGGGGCTCGACTTGATATGTCATCCGGTCCAGTTTCGAAAAGACAAAGGCGAAGAAGAAATAAGGCCTTAAAGAAATTGGAACTAAGAACAGTGGCAACAAATGTTATAGGTGCTTTTGAAAGGGCTCTCTCGAAAGATGAACCCCAAAAACAAATTGAAAGTCCTGTCTTTGTCGGAAAATCCAAGGTGGAGGAGGGTAAGCAACCCTTGGGAAATATTTCTACTTTGGTTGAACTATCCATGGAGGGAATAAGAAAAGGGCCTGTGACAAGGTCCATAACTCGTCAGGCTCAAAACAAAGCATCGCAGTCAGATGCTTCAAATATGAATAATGTTGTGGGGGTTGATAATCCTTTATACGAACAAGATGATTCTATCTCGTTTGTTTCAACAAATATTGGAAACAATGAATTGAAAGATATCAACAAAGTCGCAGTTATGATGACTGAGGTTGAGAAAGAAGGTGAAAATTCGCAGGTCCAGCAAGACCAAGGTCTCAAGGAAAAAGTGGTGGCCCTACAGGAACAACTTGAGAGAAGAGAACGAGAAATGGCTGCTATGTTGGAGCAAATGCAACAGTTGCAGGCCCAAATGACAGGACCAGGAAGTGCACCCAAACAAATGACACAACCTGTTGTGGGAACATCTGTAGGCATACAAAGTACACTAGCCCCAGGGGGCAATGGTCCTTGTTACTCTGATCTAACCAGTAGTGGTATGAATCCAATGCTCATGGCCATGATTGATGATATGGTGAGGAGACAAGTAAAGAAAGTCAAAGAAAAAGATGATGAGAATTTTCGAATAATTACAAAACCTTACCCAGCATGGGTAGATGCTGTTCCATTCCCTTCTGGTTTTTCCCAACCAGATTTCAAAATGTTTGATGGAACAGGAGATCCAAGACAACATGTTGCTCATTTCCTTTCAAGATGCGGGCCAATAGCCCAGAATGAGGCCTTGTGCCTGCAGCTATTTGTCCAATCGCTTGAAAGTTCTGCATTTACTTGGTATGCTAACCTTCCTGAGGGGTCGATCCTAAATTGGGATTCCATGGTGAAGGAGTTCCTTAAACAGTTCTGCAACACACAAAGGCGAGTTGGAGTACCAGAACTGATTGAGACCAAGCAACGTGACAATGAGTCTGTTACAGATTTCATTGCAAGATGGCGAGCTTTGACATTTGCTTGTCCTCAAAAGTTTACGCAATTAGAGTTAATTCGGATGTGCCTTAACAACTTCCGACATGAGCTCTCTACGGCTCTTATGGCTCAAACTTTTGAAGGATTCAATGATCTATGCACTAAAGCTCATGATATGGAGTTGCATCTAGCTAAACGAAGGAGGCCTAGGGCCGTTGAAAGGGTTGAGTCCTCGACTGCAGCTACAATCGAAACCAGAAAGAAGGGTCCCGTTGTAGTAGGGGCTAAAAAGCCCAAGGAATTTAAAAAGGTGACTATGAAAGAGAGGTTGGAGAAAAAATATTCTTTCATGGATGATCTGGTCGAAGACCTATTTGAAGATCTGTTGGAGCAAAAATTGATTGCTCTCCCCGAGGTGAAAAGACCACATGAGGTAGGAAAGACCAATGATCCAAAGTATTGCCCCTACCATCGTTTGATTAGTCATCCGATAAAAGAGTGCTTTGTTCTGAAAGATAAAATTCAAGAACTTTTGGACTCTAAGATCATCGAGCTCCCTCCTCAAGAAAAAGCATCTGCTAACCCAATCACTATCGACAGTGATAATGAAGGTGAATGGATTGTTTATCAGTCAAAAAGCATGAAGAAAAAACAAAATGCCACAGTGAAAGTTAGAAGTGTGGTTGATTCAACAACACAAGGGCCAAAAGTTTCCAAAAAGCAAAAACCAAAAGTTTCTAGGAAACAGAAAAAAGCCAAAGTAAGTAAGAGAAAAGGAAAGAAGAACCCAAAGAAAGAAAAAGGGGAAAAATTGGTCCCTGATGAGCAGTTAGAGCAAGGTCCTCTTGTCCCAGTCACATTGGAGGAATTTCTACCTTCAAAATTTCAATCTGTGGAGTTGCAGACATACTTTGATAAAAGAAGGAAGGAAAAGTTTACATTGGCCCCTTGCCTAACCATCATTGTTTTGAGTGATGACGAGGAAGATGAGGGTGAAGTTGGTTCAAAAGTTAGGGAAGGAGATTGCATTACATCTCCTATCTGCATACCTGACTCACCAGAGTATACACCAACTTCACCATAGTATACACCAGCTTCTCCGGAAAACACAACAGAAGCCTTTTCTCCAAAGTATTCGCCAGTACCACCAATGTACTATCAAAGCACTCCAGAATATGTAAGGGGAACAGAACAAAGAGACACCGGGTGTAGGTCCGACTCTGAGCTTGTAAAAAAGGCGAAAAAACGACTACACTTCAAGGATGATGAGGTAAATGGCAGGTGTATGTCGGATGATGAAGTATGGAAGCATTCAAATAAACAAGCAAAGTCATCTCAAGTTGAGGATCCTAATGAAGATTGGGAACTTAACTTTTCCCCTGATGGTTCACCATACACATCCCCAGCTAGGACATACGATGGAGAAAGTGTATCAAGTGACGACTTTGACTTTCCTTGTAATGTCATCACTGTGGATGTAAATTTTGAAGAGCGAGAAATACATATCATTCGCAATCCAGGTGATGATGAGAAAGCAAAAATTGAAGCTAGAAGGGAAACGAAACATCAGGCTAAAGTAACAGTCTCTTTGAAAGATGAGGGTTTTGAAGCCCATCAAAATTTGAGTATTGAAAGAAATCAAATTTCTGGACACCCTTTCCCTAATTGGGTCGAATGGGTTCAGTTCCCACGAGGATATGCAGTACCTCGTTTTCCTTTATATAATGGAACAGGTTGTCCAAGGCGCCATTTGGTTCGTTTCCTTGCACAATGTGGAAATACAGTAAAAAGCCAGGCGTTACTTCTACGGCAGTTCGTTCTTTCTTTGGAAGGATGGGCGGCGGATTGGTACTTCAGCTTGCCACCTAATTCAATCCCAGATTGGGACACCATGGCTGATCGATTCTATAGGACATTTTATAAACCATGGCCAATAGAAATTGAGATGTCAGAACATTTGGATGACGAAGGTACATCTTCTCAAACATATGATTTCATAGAAGGCACAATTGAAGAGAAGATTGAAACTGCCCTTGACCTTCGAGAGATGGGCACTTATCGCCCAAGGGATTTGTTCCCTTTATGGGTGGAGCAAACACCATTTCCTGAAGGATACGAACTTCCAAATTTTGTCCTATATGAGGGGTATGGAGATCCTCAAAAACATATTAGACGTTTTTTGAAACAATGTGGGGAAACAGCTCAAAATGAAGCACTTTGCCTAAAACAATTCCCCCTTTCCTTAGAGGGGATCGCCTTTGATTGGTATTGCTCCCTCGATGGAGTCGTGGTGCCTAGTTGGGAGGCCATGAAGAATGGTTTTGAAGAATCTCAATGCTTTTATAGGCGTGACTCCCGGTACCTAAGAAATGGGAGAAGAATGCAGCTCCAAGAAGATGGAGAAATGACTGATGATGATGATCACCCTGCAGCTAGACCAGTTAACATGGTCCAAATAAGTGAGGGAATAAAAGAAGTTGATGTCAACGAAAAGGCGGTTGCCGAAGTATGCCAGACTTATTTGACCTACCGGAGGAAATTTCGAAATCCTCAAAACCCTCAAACGTCAGAAGTTCCACAGGTTTTGCTGGAGGAGGAGCAAGTGAAATATGATGTGCTAGCTCATCTAAAGAAAATTCCAGCATTGTTGAGTGTATATGATGCACTGAAAATGTCTCCAGAGCTTCGAAAGTCTCTAATATATGCCCTGTCCAAGCCAGAGGATTTCCACAAAGAAATCGAGGGTAGAAATCAAGAGAAGGCAACTACGTGCATGGCTATGGTAACCTTTGGTGACAAAGACATGTGTGCCGAAATGACAGACCATAATCGGCCTTTGTTTATCACTGGGCTTATCCATGATGTGAAAATTTCTCGAATTTTGGTTGATGGAGGATCTGCGGTAAACCTTCTGCCTCGGAGGGCCTTGAACTTGTTAGGGGTTCGAATTTCACAACTGCGCCCAAGTCGTCTCGTTATTCAAGGATTTAATCAGAATGAACAACGCCCAATGGGAAAGATTGAACTACGAACCAAGTTTGGAGATATTGAAGAAAGTACTGAGTTCTTGGTCATTGATGTAGACACCTCCTACAATGCTTTGCTTGGGAGACCATGGATGCATAATCATCATGCAGTGCCATCAACTTATCACCAATGTATCAAGTACCCGTTGCCTTCACCCAAAAAAGAGGGGATAATTGTGGCTGACAATGATCCATTTGGTGAAGTAGAGGCCTATTATGCTGATGCTCGCTTCTATACAAAGACTTCACAAAGAAAGGAAAAAGATGTGAAAAAGTCTGAAGATACTCCGAATGTCAAAGACATTCTAGAGTCTACACCAGTTTCAACAAAAAGAACTTTTCGATATGTGCCAAAGTCCGAAAGGAAACTAGGGGCAAAGGCTCTAGCCCCAATAAACCCAATTTTGGATCTCAAGGGTGAGTTTACGTTGCCATTAAGGAGGACAGAATGTACCTATGTGGAGAAATATAATAAGATTGTGGTCCCTTCTAAAGGAAAAGGATCGAAACCCATCATATTTCACTCACTTGGAGATGTTGAACAGAAAATGAAAGTTGAACAAGTGCCAGAAGAAAACATCTCGAGTTTTGAGAAGCCTAATTTCAGTGCAGAAATTACGCAGATGTTGGTGAAAGTTGGTTTAGATCCTGAAAAAATACCAGAAACAATGACACCCTTTGACTTTGCATTAACGCCTTCGCAGAGGCAAGCTATACAGCAAGGCGGTATTATCACCACTAGGACAGAAGGGTTAGGATATCGGGGTGATGAGGAAAAATTTCCAGTAAACATGACTATCACTCAAGATGTGTCGGAAGATGTTGACCAAGATGAAGCTCAACCTGCACCAATAGAATTTGAAGCAGGAGGCCAAGCCACCGTGGATGACCTTCGTGAGGTAAATCTGGGTGATGAAGGAGAAAACAAACCAACCTTCATTAGTGCAAATTTAAAGGAAGAAGAAGCTTGGCAATATATTTCCTTCTTAAGGGAGTATCGTGACATATTTGCATGGAACTACAATGAGATGCCCGGTCTTAATCCAGAGATTGCAGTCCATAAGCTTGCAATTCACCCTGAGAAACGGCCAGTTAAGCAGCCTCAGAGGCGAACTCGACCAGAGCTTACAACCCAAATTGAAGCCGAAGTCGACAAGCTTATCAATGCAGGATTCATCAGAGAAGTCAAATACCCAACTTGGCTAGCAAACATAGTGCCAGTCAAGAAAAAGAATGGTCAAATCAGGGTTTGCATTGATTTCCGTGATCTCAATGAGGCTTGTCCTAAAGATGACTTTCCTTTGCCCATCACTGAACTTCTTGTAGATGCAACTACTGGGTATGAAACTTTGTCTTTTATGGATGGATACTCGGGATACAATCAAATCCGAATGGCACCTGAAGATGAAGAAATGACTGCGTTCAGGACTCCAAGAGGAGTCTTTTGCTATAAGGTAATGCCTTTTGGCCTGAAAAATGCTGGGGCCACGTATCAAAGGGCGATGACTGTAATTTTTGGTGATATGCTCCATGACACCATCGAATGCTATGTTGATGATCTTGTCGTCAAGACAAAGGAAAAGGAAAACCATGTGGAAGATTTGAGAAAAATCTTCGAACGTTTGAGGAGGTACAAACTCAAGATGAACCCACTAAAATGTGCATTCGGAGTTTCATCAGGAAAATTTCTTGGGTTTGTGGTTCGAAACAAAGGGATTGAAATTGACCCTACCAAGATTAAAGCCATTGCCGAAATGCCTCCTCCACGAAATTTAAGGGAATTGAAGGGGCTACAAGGGAGATTGGCCTATATCAGAAGATTTATTTCTAACTTGGCTGGTCGATGTTTGCCATTCTCAAGATTGATGAAAAAAGGTGTTCCATTTGAATGGGATCAGCAGTGCCAAAATGCTTTTAATAGTATTAAGGAGTATCTTTTGAAGCCTCCAGTACTCATGAGCCCAATAAAAGGGAAACCACTTTTGTTGTATATAACAGCCTTGGATGGTTCGTTAGGGGCACTGTTGGCACAACATAATGAGCATGGGAAAGAAAATGCCTTGTATTACTTGAGTCGTACTTTGGTTGGGGCAGAAGTCAATTACTCCCCTATCGAAAAGACATGTCTTGCCTTGGTGTTCGCCTTGCAAAAACTAAAGCACTATGTCTTGGAACACGAAGTCAAGTTGATATCAAGAGCAGACCCCTTGAAATATATACTTTCACGGCCCATACTTTCAGGGAAAATTGCAAAGTGGGCTGTAATTCTCCAACAATTCGCAATTGAATATGTTCCCCAAAGAGCTGTAAAGGGGCAGGCTCTAGCAGATTTTTTGGCAGCACATCCTATACCTGATGACTCACCTCTAGTAACTGATTTACCAGATGAAGAGTTATGCAAGTAGAAATTCAGAAAGGATGGGAGATGTATTTTGATGGAGCTTCAAGGAGTCCAGATGGCAAAAAGCAAGAAAATCCTAAAAACAATAAAGCTGGAATTGGAATTGTGTTTGTGACTCCAGACAATGCTATAATCACCCATTCTTTCGCCTTAAGTGAAGGATGCTCCAATAATGAGGCAGAATATGAAGCTGTAATTGCTGGATTAGAATTGGCATTACAAATTCCTATTGAAGAACTCTCAATTTATGGAGATTCGGAACTGGTGGTAAAGCAACTCCGTGGAGAATACATTGTTAAGAAAACAAGTCTCATCCCGTATCATGAAAGGGCTGATCAATTGCTTTCGCAATTTAGAAAAAACACATATTTTCCATGTGAAGAGAAGAACAAATGCTCGAGCTTATTCACTTGCAAGTTTGGCTGCATCACTCACCCTACCAGATAGCAAAACAATTACTATCACAGTAGGTGAAAGAAGGGTGTTACAACCTTTAAAAGAGGTTTCTGACTTGGTTCCAATCTTGGTTGTCACCACGAAAGGAGAAAACGAGGAGGATTGGCGGGAACCATTCATAACTTACCTCCAACATGGTAGGCTACCTGAAGATAAAGTAAAAAGAATTGAAGTGAGACGCAGGGCTACCAAATTCGTCCTGTGGAAAGATGGAACGTTATACAAAAGGTCTTTAGATGGAATGTTCATGCGGTGTATAGCCAAGGAGTGTATTCAAGAGGTAATGGCAGAAATACATGCAGGTGTATGTGGGGCACACCAAAGTGGTCCTAAATTACATATGCAGCTAAAACGGTTGGGATACTATTGGCCGACTATGATTGCAGATTGCATAAATTATGCTCGAAGATGCCAAGTCTGCCAATTTCATGGGAACTTTCTCCACCAACCCCCAGAGCCTTTACATTTAACAACTTGTTCTTGGCCATTTGCAGCATGGGGTATGGACATTATTGGTCCTTTTGTACCTCCATCTTCAGCAGGATATCGATACATCCTAGCTGCAACTGACTATTTTTCAAAATGGGCAGAGGCTGTGGCTTTAAAGGATATAAAAAGCACAGTTGTCTCCGAGTTCATCCGAACCCATATCATTTACAGGTTTGGGATTCCAGAAAGTATCATCATGGATAATGGACAGCCATTCAGGAGTGATGCTTTGAACAAGTTATTTGCCAAGTACAAAATCAAAAACAACCATTCATCAAGATATCATGCACCTGCCAATGGTTTGGCAGAAGCTTTCAACAAGACATTGTGCAAAATTCTTAAGAAGATGGTGGATAAGAACAAAAAAGTTTGGCACGAAAAGTTACAAGAAGCTTTGTGGGCTTATCGAACTTCGCACAGAACTCCTACTCAAGCAACCCCTTATTCGTTGGTTTTTGGAGGAGAAGCAGTGTTACCACTTGAGGTTCAAATACCATCATTACGAGTGGCAATACAAGAGTCCTTAACAGAAGATGAAAGTGCAAGAGTGAGGTTGGCTGAGCTGGAGACCCTGGATGAAAGAAGGTTGTATGCTCAACAGAACTTGGAAATCTACCAACAAAGGATGGCAAATGCATTCAATAAAAGAGTGAGGCTTCGTTCCTTTAAAAAGGGAGACTTGGTACTAATGGTTAGAACACCCATAGTAGTCTCACGAAGAACCAAAGGAAAGCTTGAGCCCAAATGGGAAGGACCTTATGTGATTGAGAAGGTTTATTCTAATGGGGCCTATTTGTTGATAACGATGGATGGTGACAGAATCATTCCCCCAACCAATGCAAGGTTCTTGAAGAGATATTACCCTTAAGAAAGCCTGCTAGGGTGAAAACCCGAAAGGGCGGCCTAGGCAAAAGTTAGGGCAAAGAAAAAAAAAAAAAAAAAAAAAAAAAAACTGCTAGGTTGAAAATCCGAAAGGGCGGCCTAGGCAAAAGTTAGGGCAAAAAAAAAAAAAAAAAAAAAAAAAAAAAAAAAAAATCTGAAAAAAAATCTGCAGGGAAAAAAATATATGAATAGGTGTAATATAAAGGAAAAGTCTTGCTTAAGAAAAGAGGTAGTGGTCTCCTAAAATACTTCAAAGAAGCAAGAGTTTATGTAGGATTTGAAATACTAAGTAAGAGTTTGTGTTGGATTAGAAGTACTACCAATACCAATCCATCCTATTCCATTTAGGACAAACCCCTAAAATATATATAGATATATATATATATATCTACTGCAAAAAAAATCCTAAAAATAATAAGTGGCAAATTTGAGGCCCACAAAAGAAAAGGGCCCATTAAAAAATGGTGGCCTAGAAAAAGAAAAGTCCATGATGGTCTAGAAAAATCCATGATGGCCTAGAAAAAAAATCTGCTGTAAAAAAAATGGTGGCAAGTTGGAGGCCCACAAAAGAAAAGGCCCAATTTAAAAAAATGGTGGCCTAGAAAAAGAAAAGTCCATGATGGTCTAGAAAAATCCATGATGGCCTAGAAAACAATTTACTGCAAAAAAAAAAATAGTGGCAAGTTGGAGGCCCACAAAAGAAAAGGCCCAATTAAAATGGTGGCCTAGAAAAGGAAAGGTCCATTATAGCCCTAAAAAAAAAAAAAAAAAAAAAAAAGAAAGAAGAAGAAATGGTGGCAAGTTGGAGGTCCACAAAAGGAAACGTCCAATTAAATCTTGGACCTTACTCATGACCCTTAAAAAAAAAAAATAATTTAAAAAAAATAAAATAAATAAATAAATCAAGTCCACAAAAAAGACCCATGCAACAGAAGTAAATGGCCCATGGACTATAAAGGGCAATTAACCCTTTATTTAAAAAAAGAAAAGAAAAAAAAAAAGAAAAGATCAAGTCCACAAAAAGGACTCAAGCAACAAAAGTAAAAGGGCTCATGAAAAAGCCGTCAACCAAAAAAAAAAAAAAAAAAGGCTAGGGACGAAAGCAAAGAAATAATTCCATCCAAGACCTAAAGATCATCTACATAAAAGTGCCAAATTGTCGTGACTCGCACAGTTAAGAAAATTCACTTGTGCAAGTCACGAGGGGCATTTGTTGGCACATGAATTTTAAACCAAATTTATGTTTAAATTTCAAATACAGTCAATCACACACATAGAGCCTACGATAAGATTGTTGTAGGCAATCACTTCCCAAAATGATTAACTTGCTCCGTTGAAGTGTATAAATAAAACAACGTCGTATCTTAATGACGTTATTCAAGATGCTCAAATGACACGTGGAGCCTACGAAAGATGACACCTGTAGAGCCTACAGCAAAGCCACCACACAGGATGAAACCCCAAAGATCAATTCGGTTAATCAGATATACGATTAATCAGATAGCGCTATTATTCAAAATTTAAATGGCGTTATCATTCAATTTGAAATATCATTCAATTTGAATTTCAAAATGAAGATGAAGCGTTCCTATCACCTGATGGCCCTCCATAAATATGAGGACCATCACACAAGACAGGGGGATGAGAAAAATCATAAGTGGAAAAGAAGAGAGAGAGAGAAAGAAATTGAGAGCTAAACAAATCGTTACAAGAAAGAAGAAGAGAAGCTTAGAGAACTCAAGAGCCTACGCTAATGGCGATGAATAGGTAAAGGGTTCCAAACCCAAACTGTATTTTGTATTCGAGGGTTCAAAACCCATAACAATCTTAATAAAATATTTCTTTTTTTTAAATTGTCTTTTGTTGTTTATTTTGTTCTTTATTAATCGGAGGTTTCATTTGTATAAAATGTGTAATTAACGATCTGAAATACAGATCGGAAATAAGAACCTGCTATTCAAATAATCAACACTGTTTAGTCCAAAAACTAAACAGTGGACATTTGTAACATAAATTTTGAAATGTGTTGAAACACTTCATGTTTTAAAATTTGTGTCTACACTGTGAGAATATTAGGTTCATGTATATATGGTAGTATATATATTCTATATATATTAGGGATTGAGTATATAATTTTGTTTCCTTTTTTAGTTCTAGGGTTTGGATGGCTATATATACTGATGTATTATTGTATCAAAAACACAATTGAATATACAGAAATCATTCAGAAAAACTTACATGGTATCAGAGCCGTCTTTGAAACCCTAAAACAACAATCACGAAATCCTCTAGTTCGGAATTACAATTTGGGTGTTTGGTGCTTCAATTGAGGTTGTTCTCTGGGTCGTCGAAGTTGACCCATCCCATAATCCATCTCTGGTTCGTCAAGATTCTATCAACCTATCCATCGTGATTCGTTTGTTCGTCAATGTTGACCCTTGCTCCACTCGTCTGTTCGTGGCGACCCATCTAGGTTCAGGTCGAGACCCGTTGTCACAACCCATCTGAGTCGAAGAGGACTCTAATCGTCTATCTCTGCCTCGCATGAAGGTTTGGTCTGCCCTCTCTCCTTGCGAAGAACAGTTCCCTAGTTCTCATTTGATTGTGGGTCAATTCGTCTCTTTGTTCACTTTGGTTCATCTCTCTCTGTGTTTCGTTTTGCTGGTTCGCTGGTTGCTTCGAAGTGGTCTCATTTCTTCTCTTTCTCTGCTTATGATTGGCGATAGGTATCTCTCCCTCTCTAGTTGTGACTTCTGGCTATTGGTTCTTAACTTCTAGAAACTCTCTGAGTTACTGAGTTTTAGAAAATCTAGTTTTTGATTTATTACATTTTGTGAACCTCAAATCTCTGTTATTATATTTTGACCCATATAGTGCTAGCTTTGGGTCATTACAGTTTTACCCATCAGCTTTCTATTTATTATACTTTACACAATTGGTTCTCTATTTTTGGTTCATTATGATGTCGGATACCCATCAACTACAATCTCCTGCAAACCCCAAGGCGGGGCCACTGGTATCAGATAAGTGTGCTTTTTGCCATCAGCGAGACCATTGGAAGTATCACTGTCCCAAGAAGGGACGTTTGCCTGCCTCGTCTTTTCAACAGTCCCAAACTCAGTTCCGCGCTCCTTTTCAGAGTACTTTTCAGACTCCAACCACTTATCATGCATGTGCTCCGGTTCCTAATCCTGATTTGGCTTCCTTGTGCTCAGATTAGTCAGCTTCAACATATTGTCTACCTCCCAACCATCCCCATCTACCTCCATTGTTTCCTCTCTTCATTCAGGTTTGCTTGGGTTTTCTTCAGGTATCTCTTTGTTTGTCTAGATTTTTGACTTTAGTGTCTCTCATCATATGACTTCCCATCTCTCCTTACTTCTAAATTGTACTCCCCTTCCCTTTCCTATTATTGTTAATACTGCTAATGGGTCTGATATGCTTGTTATATCTGTTAGATCTGTCTTATCGTCTGCTATGTATGCTGTTTCTATTCCATCTATCCTGTATGTTCCTTAGTTATCTGTCAGTTTATTATCTATCAATCAGCTTAATGCCTTCGGTTGATGTTATCTTTTCTTTTTCTATCTGTTCTATATAGGATCGGATGTCCAAACAGCAGATTGGGACTAGTCGTAGAGTTGAAGACCTCTATGTGGTGAAGAGCGTACATCTGCCTATGACTACCTCTCCGACAACTTTTTCCTCTTTTTAGTTAGATCCTTTATCAAGTCCTTTCCACTTGTGGCATTCTAGATTAGAGCATTTGTCTGCTGACCGCTTACGGTCTTTAGCTTAATCAGGTATATTGAGTAAAATTTCTCATAATCAACTTACCGAGTGTTGGGATGTAAACTTGCCAAAATGACAGCCTTACCTTTTCGTACAAATAACTCTATATCTAATACACTGTTCTCTTTAGTTCATATTAATGTCTAAGGTCCTTCTCCTATTCTTACTAAAGGGAGTTCTGCATACTATGTTTCATTTGTTGATGACTGCACCCATTACACTTGGGTTTATCTTATGACTCATAAGTCTGACTTCTACTAAATATATCGTACTTTTCAGTCTATGGTCACTACACAGTTTGGATTTACTATTAAATTATTACAGTCTGGATCTACTATTAAATTATTACAGTCTGACTTGAGCGGGGAATATTTTAAAACTGAGTTCTGTGAATATTTGGCCAATTTGGGTACCATTCACCAAATTTCCTGTACTAATTCACTTGTCCAAAATGGTCGAGCTGAGCGTAAACACCGTCATCTCCTTGAGATAACTAGGTCTCTCCTTTTTGCCTCCGTTCCAGCTCCGTTTTGGGATGAAGCAGGCCTTAATGTTGCTTTTCTTCTCAACCATATGCCTACCCCCCTTCTTTCTAGCCAGTCTCCTTATGAGGCTCTGTTTTCTCAACTTCTTAATTACCCTCTCTTTCGTGTGTTTGGGACTGCTTGTTTTGTCCTTTTACCCCACAAAGATAGGACCAAACTTAGGGATGGTTCGGGATGTTCTAAATAAATGCACTTTTGACTTTTTATAAAAAAAAATATATATAGAAAAGTGGAGAAAGTGGGTTGAAAGGTAGAGAGAAGATATTGATAGATTTTGATTGCTGTGATCCAAATAAGTGTATGTATGCAAAAAAATACACCTTTTTAGTACATGCCTAACAAGCACTTAGTGCCCACTCTATTCTATATGCCTTTTTGGGTTACAGTCTCACTCAGAAAAGTCATCACTGTTATGACCTTGTTTCCTATCGCATGTATGTCTCCCGCCATGTTGCCTTTCTCGAACGTCTACCTTACTTTTTAGTTTCCTCCTCTCGCAACCCCAGTTTCCAAATAGGATTTAGTTCATATTGATCCATTTCCTCCTGAGGTCCCTCCTGATGAGTATATCTTTGTTGTTCCCATGAGCTTATTCCCTCTTCTCCTAATGTGTCCCGCTCCACTGACCCCCGTGAGTCTGTTCCCTCCTCTCCTTCTCCTTCTCCACCTGCTCCTGCCCCTACTCCTCCTCCTCCTCCTCCTCCTCCTCCTCCTCCGGTGTTAGTTTATTCTAGTCACAAAGCTCTCCCTCCACCAGTTGTCTCTACCCCTGCTGCTGAACCTTCTGTTTCTAACGACTCTAATCTTGCTAACCGTAAGTATCCCCTTCGCATCCGTAAACAGGTAGTCAAACTCGATTTTGCTAAAACATGTTTGTCTCCTTCATACTGTACGTTTTTTTGTCTGCTATTCACTCTTTTTCAAAATCTCAGTCTTACAAGGAGGCCTGTCAGGATCCTCATTGAATTCAAGCTATGGAGGATGAGTTGTCTGATTTATAGAAAACTAATACTTGGGAGTTAATTCATTTGCCTGCTGGTAAGAATCAGGTTGGTTGCAAATGGGTCTACAAAATCAAACTCATTCTAATGGTTCTCTTGAACGCTACAAGGCTCGCCTGGTTACCAAGGGTTTTCATAGGAATATGGTATTCATTATGATGAGACCTTTGCCCTTGTTACCAAGATGACTATTGTTTGTATTTTGATTTCTATTGCTGCTGTTCGTCATTGGCCTCTCTATCAGATGGATGTTAAGAATGCTTTTCTTAATGGCCATCTCACTGAGAAGGTTTATATGCATCCTCCCCTCAACCTTCCTCATTCCTTTAGACAGGTTTGTCGTATTCGGCGTGCTCTGTATGGTTTGAAACAATCCCCTCTTGCTTGATATGATCACTTTCAGGCCGCTATCACTCAGCTTGGGTGTCATCCTTGTGCTCAGGATTCTGCTCTATTTCTCCTTCACACATTTGTTGGTTTTGTTGCCCTATTACTATATATGGATGATATGATCATCACTGGCTCCAACTCTTCTACTGTCTCTGAGATCAAGCAACATCTCTTCCGCACTTTCGAAATGAAAGATCTGGGCCCCTTGAGGCTACTTTCTATCTTAGGCTAAATATGCAAATGAGGTTATTCACCGTGCCGGTCTTGCTAACACTTAAGGTTTCTAATACCCCCATTGAGCTTAATGTGAACCTTAACATTACTGATGGTGTTCCTCTGAATGATCTTACTTTATATGGAGAGCTTGTGGGTTGCTTGGTCTATCTGACTATTACTCGTCCTAATCTTGCCTATGTTGTTCATGTGGTTAGCCAGTTTGTTTCTGCTCCTCGCTCCACCCATTGGGCTACATTGGTTCGGATTCTTCGCTACCTCCGAGGTACTATCTTTTAGGGTTTACTACTATCCTCTACTTCTTCTTTGGCCTTGGTGGCCTACGTTGATTCTAATTAGGTTGGTGATGTCTATGAGAATATATTCGTATATATTAGGCATTGTATATATTAGGCATGTTTGTGATGACTGTATTTCCTTTTTTGGTCCTATTCTTGTATTTCCTTTTTGGTTAGTCATTAGGGTTATATAAACTAGTCTTGATGTAATTGATACACAATTTGAATATACAGAAATTCTTCAGAAACTTACATGGTATCAGAGTCGTTCTCTAATCTGAAACCCTAGAGCCGTCTCCGTTGCTCTCTTGTTCGTGTTTGTGCTTGCTTCTCCCAGGCTCATTCTAGTTCAACTTTGGTATGTGATTGCACCTCATCTCAGTCGACCTATCTAGTCGTCGACTCATCTGCTCATTCTGGTTCGTGGCCCATCTGCTCGTGAATGTGCCTCGTCTCAGTCAATCCATCTGGATTTCCTCTCTGTTCGTGCTATTTAGTAGTCGCACCAATCCAGCGGTTCGACCCATCTAGTCGTCGCCTCCTCACAGCTCGTCTTCTCTCTCTGGCTCTCCTTCGTGGTCGACCCATCTGGTTTCTAGCTCGTGAACATCAACATCGCAACCCTCCCTCTTTGCCTCTGGTTCATGATTATGTTCGCACTCATACGTCTTCGACGTTGACTTCAGATTTTGGTTCTCTTTCAGATTCTCTCTGGTTCTCAATTTGTTTGTTCATCTCAGACTCTGGTTCGCCTCCTTTAAACTGTCTCTAGTCCTCGATTTATTCTGTGATACAGTACTACTGTTCTCAGACTCGGCTTGGGTATTATACTAACACCCTAGGTTCAGGCTTATTACACTACAACCCCCAAGATTTTCTATATATTATAATTTGGTCCATTAGCTCTTTTATTTCTTTAATTCCTTACAATGTCAAATGATAAGATTGCTAGGTTCGAAAATAGGTCACTAGCTTCAAATGAATGTGCCTATTGCCATCAAAAAAGCCGTTGGAAGTATCACTGCCCCAAGAAGGGATGTCTGTCTCCGAGTAATTTTCAGGCTTCCGCTAGTTTTACAGCATCTGCTCCAGCTCCTGATCCTAACTTGGCTTACTTGAGTGCTCAAATTAGTCAGCTTCTGCATACACTGTCTACCTCCCAGCCCTCCCCGTCTGCCTCCATTGTTTCCTCTCTTCATTCAAGTTTGCTTGGGTCTTCTTCAGGTATCTCTTCGTCTGTCTGGATTTTTGACTCTAGTGTCTCTCATCATATGACTCTTCATCTCTTTTTACTTCAGAATTGTACTCCCCTCCCTATCCTATTACTGTTAATACTACTAATAGGTCTGCTTACATCAGTTATATTTGTGGGGTCTGTCCTACCGTCTGCTATGTCTGCAATCTCTATTTCATCTATCTTATATGTTCCTCAATTATCTGTTAGTTTATTATCTATTAGTCAACTTGATGCCTCTGGTTTTGATGTTATCTTTTCTTCTTCTATATGTTCTGTGCAGGATCAGATGTCCAAACAGCAGATTGGGACTGGCCGTAGAGTTGGAGACCTCTATGTAGTGGAGAGCTTGCATCTGCCTATGACTACCTCTCCGATTGCCTATTCTTCTTTTCAGTTAGATTCTCTGTCCAGTCCTTTCTATTTGTGACATTCCAGATTAGGGCATTTGTCTGCTAACCACTTACGAACTTTAGCTCAGTCAGGTATATTGGGTAAAGTTTCTCCTAGTCAACTTACCGAGTGTCGAGGGTGTAAACTTGCCAAAATGACAGCTTTATCTTTCCGTAACAGTACTTCTATATCTGCTACACCGTTTTCTTTAGTTCATACTGATATCTGGGGACCTTCTCCTGTTCTCACTAAGGGAGGTTTTGCATACTATGTGTCATTTGTTGATGATTGCACCCGTTACACTTGGGTTTATGTTATGACTCATAAGTCCGATTTTTATCAGATATACTGTACCCTTCAGTTTATGATTACTACTCTGTTTGGGTCTACCATTAAAGTGTTACGATCTGACTTGGGTGGGGAATATTTTAAAAATAAGTTTTGTGAGTATTTAGCCAATTTGGGTACCATTCATCAAACTTTCTGTACAAATACACCTGCCTAAAATGGTCGAGCCGAGCGTAAACACCGTCATCTCCTTAAGACAGTTAGGTCTCTTCTTCTCTCTGCCTCAGTTCCGACTCTATTCTGGGGGGAGGCAGTTCTTATTGTTGCTTTTCTTCTCAACCGCATGCCTACTCCCCTTCTTTCTGGTCGGTCTCCTTATGAGGCTTTGTTCTCCTTAATTCCTAACTGCTCCCTTCTTCGTGTGTTTGGGTCCGCTTGTTTTGTCCTCCTTCCCCATAAGGATCGGACCAAACTCAGTGTCCGATCTGTCTTGTGTGTCTTTTTGGGCTACAGTCTTACTCAGAAAGGCTACCGCTATTACGACCATGTCTCTCGTCGCCTCTATGTCTCCCATCATGTTGCCTTTCTCGAACGTCTGTCTTACTTTCAGCTTCCCCCTCTCATTGCTCCCGTTTCCAAAGAGGATTTGGTTCACATTAACCCATTTCCTTTTGAGGTCCCATCAGATGAGTATATCGCCACTGTTTTTCCTGAGGTCATTCCTACTTCTCCATCTACGTCACTTATGGCTCCTTCTCCTCCTTCGGCTGCTTCTTCCCCTCCGTTGTTGGTCTATTCTCATCGCAAGGCTGCCCCACCACCAGTTGTCTATACTCCTATTGCTGCTCCTTCTGCTTCTGACAACTCTGATCCTGCTGCACACCGCTATCCTCCTCGTGAGCGTCGTCCTCCAAACAAGTTGGGTTGGTCTAATACATGTTTTTCTGCTTCCTATCGTATTTTTTTGTCTGCTATTCCCTCTTTTTCAGAACCTCAGTCTTACAACGAGGCCTGCCAAGATCCTCATTGGATTCAAGCTATGGAGGAAGAGTTGTCTGCTTTACAGAAAACTCGTATTTGGAAGTTGGTTCATTTGCCTGCTAGTAAGAATCTGATTGGTTGCAAATGGGTCTACAAAGTCAAGACTCATTCTGATGGTTCTCTTGAGCGCCACAAAACTCGTCTAGTTGCCAAAGGTTTCTCCCAGAAGTATGGTATTGATTATAAGGAGACATTCGCTCCTGTTGCCAAGATGACTACTGCCCGTACTTCGATCTCTGTCGTTACTATTCATTCTTGGTCTCTTTATCAAATGAATGTTAAGAATGCTTTTCTTAATGGTCATCTCACTGAGGAGGTTTACATGCGTCCTCCCCCTAGCCTTCACCATTCCTCTGGACAGGTTTGTCGCCTTCGGCATACTCTGTATGGTCTAAAGCAGTCTCCTCGTGCTTGGTATGATCGCGTTCAGACTGCTATTACCGAGCTTGGTTTTCATCCTTCTGCTTCCAACTCTGCTTTGTTTCTAAGACATACCTTGACTGGTTTTGTTGCTCTTCTACTCTATGTGGATGATATGATTATCACTAGCTCTGACTCTTCTGCTATCTCTGAGATCAAGCAACATCTCTTCCGCACCTTCGAAATGAAGGATCTAGGACCCTTGCGGTATATTCTTGGTATTGAAGTTGCTTCTTCTCCCAAAGACTACTTTCTGTCTCGGGCCAAATATGCCAATGAGGTTATTCACCGTGCCCGTCTTACTAACACTAAGATTTCTGATACTCCCATTGAGCTTAATGTGAAGCTTAGCACTACTGATGATGTCCCCCTGGATGGTCCTACTTTGTATCGCGAGCTTGTGGACTGCTTAGTCTATCTAACAGTTACTCGCCCTAATCTTGCCTATGTTGTTCATGTGGTTAGCCAGTTCGTTTCTACTCCCCGCTCTCCGCATTGGGCTACTTTGGTTCGGATTCTTCGCTATCTTCGCAGGTACTATCTTCCAAGGCTGCTTGTTGTCTTTTACTTCTTTGGCTTTGGTGGCTTATGTCGATGCTGATTGGGCTGGTGATGTAACTGATCCTAAGTCTACTTTTGGTTTCTGTCTGTCTCTTGGTGATTCCTTAATTTCTTGAAAAAGTAAGAAACAAACCGTTGTTGCCCATTCTACTGCCAAAGCTGAGTACCATGCTATGGCTCATACTACTGCTGAAGTTGTCTAGCTTCGTTGTCTCCTCTCTAACTTAGCCGTTCCTCAGTCCTCTCTAACCTCTCTATACTATGACAACCAAAGTGCTATTCAGATTGCCAACGACACTGTTTTCCACGAATGAACGAAGCACATTAAGATTGATTATCACTTCATCCGTCAGCACCTACAGTCTGGCTCTATCTCGCTTCCTTTTACAACTTGCTGACTTCTTCACCAAGACTCACACCACTGCTTGTTTTCGGTTTCTTCTTGACAACTCTCCGTGTTTTCAGCTAAAACACCTTAAGTTTGAGTGGGAGTGTGAGAATATATTCGTATATATTAGGCATTGTATATATTAGGCATGTTTGTAATTACTGTATTTTCTTTTTTGGTCCTATTCTTGTATTTCCTTTTTGGTTAGTCGTTAGGGTTATCTAAACTAGTCTTGATGTAATTGATACACAATTTGAATATACAAAAATTCTTCAGAAACTTACAATGTCATCAATCGCAAGTCCACATCTGGTTTCTGTATGTTTCTTGGAGATTCCTTGATCTGTTGAAAAAACAAGAAACAAACTATTGTTGCTCACTCCACTACCAAAGCTAAGTATCATGCTATGGCTCATGCTACTGCTGAGATTGTTTGGCATCGTTGTCTCTTATTTGATTTGGGTGTCCCTCAGTCTTCTCCGACCTTCCTCTATTGTGCCAACCGCAGTGCTATTCCGATTGCCCATAACACTGTCTTCCATGAGCGGACAAAGCACACTGAAATTGATTGTCACTTTGTCCGTCAACATCTGCAGTCTGACCCTACCTCGCTTCCTTTCGTCTCTTCGACTCTGCAACTCGCTGACTTCTTTACCGAAACTCACACCACTGCTCAGTTTCAATTTCTTCTTGACAAACTCTCAATGTTTTCTACTACAACACCTTGAGTTTAAGCGGAGGTATGAGAATATTAGGTTTATGTATATATGGTAGTATATATATTATGTATATATTAGGGATTGAGCATATAATTTTGTTTCCTTTTTTAGTTCTAGGGTTTGGATTGTTATATATACTGATGTATTCTTGTATCAAAAACACAATTGAATATACAAAAATCATTCAAAAAAAACTCACAATTTCAACCTCTGAACTTGCTTATTGACAAACCAGTAGCATATGTTGTTAATAAACTCAGTCAACCAACCTCAAATGTACCCAAATCTGAAGCGGAGCTAATTTGGATTTATTGAAAATGGAAGTTCAAAGTATGCCAACTCTGAGATAATTCTGCATGTATCCACTAGGTTATAACTTTAAGTTACCGACTAGGGCATATCATAAATTGGTTTTCAGTTCTTTCACAAGTTATGGCTGTAATGTGAAGCGCACTAGCTTAATATTGCCAGAACAAAACAAACCCCTCAGTGGCCATACAGTTGAAATTACTGCTGCATGTGGGAGAAATTATTCAAAACATTTATCATGGTAATATTCAACAAAAAGTTCCAAGATTAACATCATATATACTGCAAAACTAAAGCATCACCAAACACAGAAAAGATGCATGCATCATTTGTGGATTTGGGCCATGAGATAGGACATGGACTAGAAAAGATGTACTTACCCTATTCATGGTGTAAAGGGCCTCCACCATTGACACGGATCTGTTCCTCAGAACAGCGGCCACCTTAAAATCCACGGGAAACAAAAATCAGAAGACCTCAAAATGATAACTGATCATTCAGCAACAGTAGCAGAATTGATGCCAGTGTACAAATGAAGTCGCAGAATTCTTCCCAAAGAATCACAAAGAACTTAAATAACAGCACTTGTAAGGAAATAGTCACATTGTTGATGGAAAGAACGTCATACAAAAGTAACAGCATTTGATCTCTTATAACCACTTAAATATGCTGGACCTTCAATATACATTTAAACCAACCTTTTTCCAATCCTTCCCATGTTTGCGATACGCTTCATAAAAACACTCCAGCTCGTCCTTGCTCCATTGTGACCCTAACATGTCAGACAGCTTTCTCTTCTGCAAAGAATAGGATAATGTCATCATTTTAAGAATAGTTGCAAAGGCCAAGTATTGTCGCAGGTTTGGTTAATTAATGTAATGCAATGCCAAAAAAATACAACCCTATTATTTTATTCCAAATATTGACAAAAACATAGCAGAACATCAATGCAACTGAAAAATGGATAAACCACACATGCACTGACAAGTAAACTATCATTCCTAGAATAGCGCATCACAAACACGGCACACTGAACAGACCAAAATATTTTTCGGAGTTAGGTAGGAACTGCCACACCTATGTAAGGAGAGCTAATAAAAAATTCCAAATTCGACAAAAGATATCAGAATCCTTTGAAGATTATTGGTAATTCAAGAACAATATGAAATATCCTTTGAATCAAATTGTGTCTTTTTGGACAGTTATACCAGCCTCATTGTTTACCAATTTAACCGATCATCACTACACAAGTGACTTAATAAAGCACGCCATAGATGAATATTATGGGGAATCTTGAATATTAAAACACAAACGTAAGAAACAGTTTGATTCATTTCCAGAACAAGTCAGATCCTGTTGATCCATATCCTGTAGCTATAGCAACAAGAGAAACCCTGATATCCATTATCCACAAGACTGCAATTAATTGTCGTGTTCTTACATTCCTAATTGACATTCTCTCATCTGCCAATGGTATAGACTAGAGAGTGAAAGGAGCTACCCAGAATATCTGCCCAAAGTGTTACAATGAAAGAGGAAGCAGCAATAGCTCAATGCACTCTAAGCACTAGAAGCAATGCACCTATCTAGAAGGTGATTATCTGACTTACATCCATAGACAATTTATACATGAAACTTCACTATGTACTGAGATTATATATTATATCATTGCCAAGATTACGATCCTTACAACTTGGATGTCATATCACAGCCAAGAATGCGGAAAAAAGTTTGAGACACCACTAATGTAAATTACAACTTGGCATTAGAAACACCACGAGTTCATTCATTGTGACTACTTAGATTATCAATATCTTGTGAACAAAGACAAAACTCACCCGTTGCATGCTTTTCTTAGAATCCTCCCCATCTTTACTAGGAGAAACCTCATTAACATAAGAAAAATGCTTATTCACACTTCTAGATTTTCTTGTAGGAGCCATGATTGTATCAATCCCTTAATCACCTGAGACACACCAAGAGGCAAAACATGTGTAACAAATAAATTTACAGAGTGCAAAGTAAGCCAAACAAAAATCTAGAACCCAATAATTTGTGATGGACAACAAATGAAAGAAATTAAACAATACTTTTTTAACTTTTTTTTTTTTTTTATAATTGGGTGAACAGGCCTACTTGCTTGCACCTCAACTAAACACTCTTTTAACTTTATTAAAATTTATATGTATGTTTAATTGGTTTTCAATTCTGGCTGTTACAAAATTCTCTATACATACTAGTGTCTAGTGATTGGGATTCATATTCTATAGCTAAGAGTCTTCCAAACTTAGGCCAAGTTTGGGAAGACTAAATAAGTGCACTTTTTATCTTTTTAGACTAAAAAGTTGAGGTTGAAAATATGAATGTTTGGGTTAACTTTTTGACTTTTTATGGAAAAAAGCGTAATAAAAAATTGTAAAAATTAGTTTGTAGGAGAAAATTAGAATTGGGAATTGTGCAGCCGTAATTGTTGACTTTTGATGAATAGTGATGACTTTTTAACTTTTAGAGTAACTTTTTGACTTTTTGGCTTTTTTTAAACTACCCAAACTTGGCCTTAATCTATCCAAACACTATGAGAGCTTCACATATATACTTTATTATATCAATTTTCTTGGCAACTTTATTATATCAATTTTCTTGGCAACTTTGGTTTATTATATATACTTTATTATATCAATTTTCCCACTTCGTATACTCATACACTTCAATTTTATATGTTGTAATCTATATTTTTTTTGTTCTAAAATTTCAACAAATCGTTTTAGTCATTGTTGTTGAAAATTATATTATTTGCATATCGTTTCCAACAATCGAAAGACATTGTGCTACAGCCAGGCCAAACAAAACAGAAAATATTGTACTCGTATTCAAAATAAAACACCACAATCATACATACCCAATAAAGTTTACTATTTGATCCATCAATTGCATTGTTCCCCCAAAAGATTGTCATTAATAAAGCACAAGTATACCATTTTTTTAGTGGCTAAAGCTCCAAACCCATTATTTAAAGAAAGGGCACAAACTCTCAAAGCTGGGAGAAAAAAAACAAAACAAAATTCTCTACCCACCGCTCTGAATCCAGAAACTTAACCGTGCAAAAGCATCGTGATTTGGACTCATCAAATATTTCAAATACACAATTGTAAACTGAAATAATAAAAAAAATCGATAATTTTATTTTATTTTTTAAAAGTGAAATTCATTAAAATTTTCAAAATTAAAGTTCAAGATTTCAGCTGATCCCCGCAAAACACTTCATTGAGGTCCAAACAAACATATCAAAACAAATTACCACGTACATGCAATCAATACAAAACATACAAGTAAAGCAATTAATTGCTGATTGAAAACTCGGAAATCAGAATGAAAATTGAAATGAAGTAGAAATGAGGATGTGAAATTTAAAAAGACATTGTGATCAGAAGAGTTCAAATTCATTGTCAAAACCCTAAAACAGCTGAAACGGAATGATCAGAAAAGCGAGATCAGCAAAATGAGTTGTTACCGATCCAAGACTGTTTCGAGTTCAAACCATTGGATGTGACAGTAACCAATCAAAATCGAGCGAAGAATTGAAGCGTACGAGTAAAATTGATGATCGCCAAGACGAAGATGACTACGGAAAATTAGAGGGAGAGAGAGAGAGTGTGTGAGGAAATTTGGGCATAACCGCGAAACTTAAAACAAAGCCGAAGCATCCAAAGCGTTTTTCATGATTTCTTTTTTTAAAACTTGTTTTTTCTGTTTTGAAAAACAACCAGTTTGAATTGTGGTTCTAGTAAAAAATTTGAACATTTTTTTAAAATTCCTAATCTACGTACAATTTAAAAATATAACCAACCCAATTCAAAAATTATTTTTAAAACTCATAACTCAATGCACAATTCAAAACTCAAAATCAAATTATTTTCAAAACTCTATTTGTTTTTTAAAAAAATCAAAAAAAAATTATTTTATTTTTTAAAATCATGATTTGAGTGTAAAGTTGTACTTTGAATTTTGAATTTAGTTTTGAAAAAAGAAAAATTGTTTGGCTATGAGTTTTGAAAACAGTTCTGAGCTGTATTTTGAAAAAAAAATAGATTTATTTTTTAAAATATTTTTTAAAATTCTTAATTTTATTTTTTTAGGGTAAATATTTTTTATTTTAATGTGCACTGTATTTCACACATTTTGTGTGCTATATTTTTTTAAAATATTTTAAATATGTTTTTTAATATTAAAAAATTTTAAAAAATTATTCTTATTTAAATATATAATTTTATTTTGTAAATATATTTTTAAATATTTTAATTTTTTAATTATGTATTTAGTTACGATTTAAGTATGGAGTTTTGAAAGTAACGTGGAGTTTTGAGTTAAGTGTTTGGTTATTAGTTTTGAAAATAATTTTTGAATTTAATTTTGAGTTATGTATTTGTTTACAATTTGAGTGTGGAGCTGTATTTTGAATTTAAAATATTAAAAAATATATATTTAAATAAAAATTATATATCTAAAATTAAAATAAATAAAATTAAACATTTTTAAATATTTAAAAAAATAAATCTAAAAAAATTAAAATACAACTTAAAATTCAAAACTCATTTCAAAATTAAAAATTCAAAAATTCTTTTCAAAACTCTTTTTAAAACTCATAACTAAACAAATTTTCTCAACTCACAATTCCACACTTAAATCACAACTCTACACTCAAATCATAATTCTAAAACTAAACCAAACATAGCCAAAATAAACCACAAAAAAAAAAACTTTAAAAAATTCAACACATGTGGAATAGGAAAAATGAATAAATTAAAGTCTTGAAGTTAACTTTTGAAAAATATTTGAGATGCTCAAAAAAAAAACTTTCATAATTCTAACCATAATGATATGTCAAAATAAATATCAATATTTGATGTGTTTGGATACATCATTGTAAATCAAATGTATAAATCTCTAATATTACTCTTAACTTTTATAGCATCATTTATCTTTATTTTCGCTCTCTTCCTTTTTTTAATTATGTGTTGCTTTTGGCCACCAAAGCCATGCTTTAGGCCACAAATGTTACTCAAATTTTCAAATATTCAAATATTATAGTTAAGGTTTATATAATTTTATCATTTTTTTATTTTAAAAATGCTCCACCTATTAATGAAGAATGCCTAAACTTGTTATTTCAAATAAGTAATATTATATAAATAAATTTTTTTACTGTTTTTTTTTTACTCATCTGAAATAAATCTCTAATATGAGTAATGATATATAAACTAACAAATTTTATAAACATTTCTTATTCTTTGATGTGATATTTTTTATAAATTGATGAGAAATTTGATAATAAAACACTATAGTTTTTCAAGAATTTTTAGAATTAATGAAGTATTAAACTATCTTTAAAAAAAAAAAGTTTAGTCATTTCCAAATACATGGATTGTTAACAAAATGGCATAAAAGAGATCAAGTGGATAAACTATACTATTAACTCAAAAAATATATATTAACAAAACTTGATACTATGAAAATTTAATTAGTGATTATGTATATCAAAATCTTAGAAAAATAACTTTTAAATAATCTTTTTTATAATAGCATATAAAAATTATAAAAGGTCTCATTTTAATTTGTTATTTTAGATCTTAATCTGTCTTGAGCCAGCCATGTGTTACTCGCTACAAATCACTATTTTCCCTTCTTCCACCCTTTTGCTGGCACCTCTGGTTCACTTTCTACCCTCCTCTCTGCAGACAATGATACTCTTACCATGCATTATATTTCTTACCATCTCCTGTAACTCCACCATTCCCATACTTACTCTGCAATCTCCTCATTCGATACCCTAATCACCCACCTCTAGTCTCTCCCTATTGTATCCCACACCTCCAATCCCACAACTATGAACATTGTCGAGTGTTAGTGTGAACTATATGCAAATAAAAACTACACGAAATATATATTGTATTTTATTTTTTGTATTTTTTAAAACAAATTGAAGTCATGTTTTTCTAATGATGGGGTGTTTTTTTTATAAAAAAAAAAAAGAAAGAAAGAAAGAAAGAAAAAGAAATATATTCAAAATAGTGTTTTGAAGCAATATGCCTGAATTTATTTTTACAGTTTTAAAATCAAAAAATAATTAAAAAAATGAATTTAATACACTACAAAGAGGTTGTCAAAATTCATACCCCCATTGACTATCAAAACATTTAACAAAAAGATAAATCATTATATAATCTCATCAAATCAAAACCAAAACAAATAAAATACAAACTAAACAAATAAATACAAACTAAACAAAAAGAGAAATCATTATATATCAATACCTGCAACTTCCAAATAATTGTTTTTTTAATTTATTTAAAGTATAAGTAAAAATTATATCAAACACTCTAAAAATAAATAAAATACAAATAAAAAACTAACCAGTGCTCGTTTTGATTGAAATTCTCCCCGTTCCTCAGCAATATGAACATTTCCCAGAGGGATAGATTTTGTTTATAGACAATTGCCCGCACATAATTGGTCTATGAAGACTCGCTACGACTCCACCTTCCTAAACCAAGCCACAACCTATGAGTCGTTGGCTCGTTCTTTAACAGGTACGTGTTCCTAAATCCAAGGCCTAGAGAGCTTCGGGAGAATATAGGTTATATTTAGATTATCAATTTATATTGAGGTTTGGAAAACAAAAGGGAAATGTCAGGAATGTGGAGAAAAAATATTGTTTATATTTTATTCACATTTTTCTAATTTTTTTCTTTTTTTTTCTATTCATATTTCTATCTAAATATATAATCCAAACACGGTCTTAAGCAGAGAATGATGCATTAGACACTGTGAGTGGGCAAGAGTAGAGAATAATCACTTCCTTAGTTGAAAGATTTGACATTTTCTTCTCCTCTCCTCCGACTTCATACCTACCAGAAGGAAAATTAAAAAGTGAAAAAACAAAATCTTCATCAACTAACCCAAATGAACATTGATAATAGACTGTATCAAGCCACAACAACCATTACAAAAAATGATGAAGAATTCAATGAACCGCAATGTGGAGCTTCAAATTCCAATTTATGTGGTGAAAAAGATTACTCAAACTTGCTTACGAATGAAATTTCAATCAATTGCCCTGTGCCTAGAGTTTATAAAACCAAAATCAAAAAACATGAATTGAACACGATATCAAAGAAATTAACAACATATATGGACTTAGAAGATGGCCGCCACAGCAAATAGAACAATAAACACTACATCATTGAGTATACTCTAAGACTGTGTTTGGGAACCTAGGAGAGAAAAGAAAAGAAATGATTAGTTAAGTAATAAGAGAAAAGAAATGATTGTGATTTCTCTCATTTTTGTTTTGTAAATCTAAGGTAAACGCAGCGGATGAAAAATTATGGTCATACCTTTTTCTACAGTCTGAATTGAAAGATCTCGTGGGTAAATCACGTGCTTCCTGAATCTGATCAATCAACCCAGCAATGGAGTGATATTACAGAATAAATATCACTCACACAAGTCATAGTGCAAAATGGCTCTTGATCGTTGTATTTTGGGAGAAAGTCAGTATCTGGGAAAAACATACGACATCCATTGTTTTCCTCTTAATCACCCATATCCCATATCATATTAGATATATAAGATAATCTCTCATCTATCCATATCAGTTGATATGATAGATATGGATATCCTGAGTGGTTATCCAAGTAAGTTTTGAATTTAAATTCAAACTTACATGGATAAGGTTCAAAAGGTTCAAAGGGTCATGCCACATGGTCGCCCAATTTCTAACATCTCCCACTCGGACATAAGTTGGCATGACATTGCCACATCTCTATCTCAATCTCCCCAAAAAATAAACAATCTCATACTAACCACTGCACCGTGCGACTGCTGAGAACACCTACATGTGGGAGCTCTATACTAGAAACTCAAAATGAGCCAGCATAGAGACATCAACCCAAAAAGAACAGAAATAGTGTCTCATATACCCCAAACCCATCTAATTACACCGGTCCAAAAAAAAACATCTCTAATCCCTCAAAAAGAGCATGTTTGACCCTCTCAATTCTTACAATATATTCACACTCAATCCGCCTCTCATACAGAGCGATGTGAGTTGCCAGCAGTGAATATACAACAGTGGTGTAATACTAGATGATCTTCCCTTTGCCCTCATGCCATTTAGTTTAGAATTGACCGCTTTCCCAGTGATGTCCCTTAAGGCCGAATCATACATGACCACAGGCAACATACCAAAGTAACAGAATATCAACCCCTTAACTTATGACATAGTCAAAAGTAACAAAAGGGTACATAAATGAAAGTCATATCAATAATGACACGTAAGACTCACACGGTGAGGAAACAGGGATCCATTCTCTCACCTCATTACTCAGTCGCCAAGCACATATAGTATGAATGCATGCTACGGTGGAGTAACTCTTCCATAAAGAGTGACATCATACTTGATACACCGTGCAGATATTAGTCTAGTCGCTTTTTAGCGCCTAACCCGAATTCTCTATTTGCTCGCATTCCAGGCGCCAAATAAGATCTCGCATCTGGCTAATCATAACAAGCACAACATGAAAAATGGGTACTAACATCCATGTTTGGTCCTTAACATAACCTCATCTTGGTTGTAACCAAGGCGACATGCATAGTGGATTATTTAAGCCTCTCTTGGCTCCAAATAAAAATAAACCACTAGTCTTATCCTTACTCGCTCCCAAGCGCTAAGAACGATTGCTCGTGTGAGTGAGCCAATCTTGCTTGCTGACATCATCATCTGCTAATCATTATGACACAAACCATAATGGTATCAACATCCCATCATCTCAAAATAAGTGATCGATTTTAAAAAAATTTGACCACAGCTTGTACAATTCTAGATTCCAAACATAAGCCTTATCAGCACCTCTTGCGATAAGTATATACAACGGAATCCACCATGTGCGCCTCACATAAAGTGATTCAAGATCACAATTCTAAATTCCAAACATAAGCCTTATTAGCACCTCTTGCGATAAGTATATACAATGAAATCCACCATGTGCGCCTCACATGAAGTGATTTAAGATCACTACCTCTTGCGCAATAACCTCTCTAAAGATATTTTGGTGACCAATTTGCGTTCATTCTTAATGCGTCCAACTAGCGCATTGAATCTTATAATGAGCAAATTAATATACTACTAGTAAAGCATTTTATCCACAGTCTAATGAGCAAGGTCAATGTCTAAACAACTCAGTTGACCATTTACCAAAAATAACACTTATCATGCTGAATATGCCCACATAGCGTACTTTAGGCTCCCACAACAAAGAAAATATCAAGGAATATAGGTCATCTGTTTCTCCCAAAGACAATCTGAGGATTCACTCAATAGCTAAGGCTCTGGCTTTTACCGATAGGTAAGTCAATGGGTTTGCAATTTTGCATCTAGAATCATTCTAGGATATTCCTTATGTAAGTCATCGAAGACAAAACAGGAATTCTCCTAAAACAATCCCTAAGGATCGTACATCCGAGCATATAAATTACATCACCCATGTCCATCATATCTAAAACAGATAACTGCCCACCCTAGGTGGCGACAACCCTATAAATTCCTGGCTCATAATGACTAAGTAAGGAAAAACTTCTTTTGGACCATTGATCATGCCTTAGTGGTCTTCATCGATCATCGTTGGCCTATCATGGCTTGACGAAATCTAAGAACCACTATTTGGATAACTGCTTTAGGCTGTAAAAGATTTATTGGAACTGGCAACCTTTTTGCGCTCCTAACTTTTCACCATAAAAGCAGAAGTTAATCCCTACGGATCTACTTATCCAATTCTCTAACAAGAAAGTTGGGTCACAATGTCCACAAATCAATGTTCCGAACTTATGTCAATCATAGCCTAAGTCAAAATAACCTCACTCTCTAGGAGGAAGTCTTCTCATGGTCTACACTTTCCTCAATGGTGCGACTTTTTGGTATCTAGCGAGCTTTATGCCTCAACAATGACTATCCAAATTACGCATAACTTTAGAACAGTTTCGCGTCTTAATGGAAAGTCAACCAAATTATAGAAATGGTCAATCCTCAAAGACTTTGTCTTAAACTGCGCAACATTAATCCACTTTCTAAAAATAGGGGACTAGAGCCTTTAGCATTATTCTAGGCTCTTTATCATCTTGCGAAGCAATCGTGAATGTTTCCCTCTCAATCACCCAGTGATGACGTGAAAAATTTTCACAATTGCTACCACGCAACTAAAAATGTAGAGTATTCTTCTCTAACGGATTAATCCATTAGTAGGCACATCGCTCCCACTGTCCCTAGGATATTGGAAATTTCTTTCCATTCTCAACTAGGCTACATAAAGCGCTATGCTTAGAATTCTCTATCTTATAGAGTTCCAAAACTCTATTCACATTACATTTACCAAGAAAACTTTATGTGACTTAGTTACACTACCACAAAGCTGCTTACCTATATGCACATGACCCGGAGGGTTTACATGACCGCATACAATAATGCGCCACACGACCCTTTGTGTTTACAAGACAGCATACAATAATGCGCTATAGAACCCTATGTCTTAACTTCGCAATCTTATGAGAAGTAAAATAAAGATAAGCTGCTTAACGGTTACAGATCGCCCATAGATGGCTCTCCGCTAACCCATTACTCAAATAGAGTGTAAAATCTGATATGGAGGGCACTTAGTTAGGGATATAGGCAACAAACTAGTGCAATTCCCAATTTGGGAAACATTTTGCGCCATTATCCACCTAACATTAACAATATTTAATTCCTTATCTCTACTACACCATTGTGTTGTTGAGTACTAGGAATAATCAATTTTCTAAGCATCCATCTCTCTTCATAGAGTTTTCTAAAATAACTCAAATAGATACTCGCCACCTTGGTCAAAACTAAAAGCACGAAAGCTATTATCTAATTGATCTCAACCTCATATGTGCAATGTCAAAAATCATCTCAAAACTTTTGACTTATGGGAGATCAAATAGCCTTGACTCAGATGCGTATCGTAATCTATAAATGTGTCGAGATTAAAGTTTAGCTATCATACCCTTATACATATCTAGTCACAAATATTATAGTGGACTAAATATGCCAATACAAATGACCTTCTACGGCTTTTCTACTTACTTGTGCGCAACCATTGTGAACAAAGTTACACATTCATATGAGAGTAGGATGTCACAAGCGAGTAGGCCTGAAATGGCCTACTCAAACCATTCATGTCATCTTCTCATTAATGTGATTAAGTACAACAAGCCACCAGTTTATATCCAATGTCATAAACTAATTCCAATCATCCTAATGTGTGAGTTCTCGAAGACAAGTTTAAAGGTTTAGGCCCAACTAGGTAATGACTCATGACTAATTCATGTTCATTAGATCATAAAAGGATGTCATGGAGATACCAAGTGCGCCTAAGTCGCAAATTTAACTAGCAAGTGCTAATCCCCTGCACTTTCAAGTTAATTTTATTCTCCATACACTTTACTGCATCTAATTAAAAGATGACGATACTCCTCTTGCTATCTCTGTTTCTCGGTTCACAGTTACTTGCAATTAATTCTACTATCCACAAGAATGAGAGAATAAGCTATCAATTTATGACAGCTCCTGAACTAACTTAAGCGCGAATTAGGCTAAAGAGTCTAATTCAACACAATGCTCTCACAAGCGATGCGTCAAATTCTTAGAGTCATAACAACCTTGTCGGCCTTTACCTTTTCATTACTATGCTGCAACGTTTGCGCTTAGTGGTTAACGTTATTCAAAACATTAGCCTAGCTAAGGAATTATACAAAGAAACACCTCCTCATGTCTCACACTCAAGTGTGGAAACAGTAAGTGTCCAGACTAAGACAAGTTGGCAATGCTAATAGATTTTGTAGCCACTTGGTACTAATCTTTTCACTTAGTGTTAATAGATTATGCAGCTTCTAAGCGCTAATCTTTTAACTTCACGTGATATTTCAACGCATATTATTATAGTGCATGAAATTTTGCTCCATCAACTCCCAATAATTAGGTAGAGAGCAAAACACTGCTCATACTGGCTACTTGTCTTACATTTAATGACTAATTTATTTAAGCTCGCATTTCTTGGATGACGTGACTCTTGAATGTTACTTCATCCAATGATGTAACATTATTTACAAGTCAAATTACAAAGTCAATCCGCGCAGCTCAATAGTCAAGATCATATACAGATCTATTGAGGGCTTACTAATTTCATAACTCCAAAACTCGCTAACCAAAACTACGTAGTGTGCCGTTAACCATAGCGCACACATTAGTTTTTATTATGCCAAACAAGGCAACAAAATCACGGCGACTTTGAGTCATGTTTCCTTACTTTGGCTCAATTAAGGTTTGACCTAAAGTCTCCAAGACTTTTGCTCATCTAAAGAATGGGATTACATTGTTCACATTTGAACATCTTTACTAAGTCTAGGTCAACCAATTAACTTCCATAAGCTAACTCAATTTAGAGAGAAATTCGCATTGGGATTAATTTGATTAGCATAATATAATTTTGCCACAAAAATCTAAATTAAATAGTGACAATATTACACAAGTCGCAAGATCGAAAATTCGCTATGCTCGTAATCATCTCTTGCGCCACAGGTGACAATTATCCAAAATTAACCTCCCACTGACTATAGCATGTCTAAAAGCATGATAAAAAAATTCTAATTCCATACAATAGCATCATAATGTAGATTCACAACCAACTCATGCTATGTCACAATTAATTATGAAATTTAAACAAATAACAATTAATCATGCTATTCTAATTACAACATATTAGAAACTCTAGGCAAAAAATAACAATATACTGTATTTAATATTCAAATTATGCCATAACAGAAACTATATCACTTCTGAAATTTTCTAGAATTTTCTGGTATTTTTTGGAATTTTAAATAATTAATAAACACACATAAAATTAGAAATAAATATTCTAAAATCTGGTAAAATTCTATAATTATACCAGTAAATAGTAAACTACAACAGTAGTCTACAATAAAAAATTCAGCCCCAGAAACTTAATCATGCAACACCAGATGCATTTTAAACCAGAAATAATGAATTATTATTTCAGGAAAAATATTTTTTATTTTTATAAAATTTTCAAAATTTTACAGAAGATAAAAAATTTAATTCTGAGTCCAACGGTACCAACCACACTTAAAACAAAGCTATAACGAATTAATTATAACCATTTAACGTAATTTTGAATTTTAAAGAAAACAAACAGACCCTTAACCACAGCCGTCAAACCAGTCAAATTGGCGCGAAAAACGGCGCGACGCGGCGCGGCTCGGCTCGGAGAGCGGCTCAGCGCGTGTCTCAGCGCCCGGCGCGCGCGTGGCAGCGCATGAGAGCGCGCGGAGGCGCGTGACAGCGCGTGTCCGCCACTGACGGCGTTATCTGGAGCGTGAGGCACACCCGCCGCATTCCGGGGTGTTTTCTGGTCCAATTTCGGTACTCCCAAACTCTATTTTTCACAACAAAGACATTTATGGCATCAAAAATCACATTTAATGAACATAAAAATGAGGTGTACCACACTCTCAATCTAATGGAAGTTGAAATTTTCCTCCTTTATAAACATTCATGTATATAATGTGTACATATATATATATAAAATATACACATGATTAGAGAAAATACAAAAATACCCATTTACGCTCTGATACCAATGTAAATCTAAGGTAAACACAGTGGATAAAAAATTATGGTCATACCTTTTTCTACAGAGTCTGAATTGAAGCATCTCGTGGGTGAATCACGTGCTTCCTGAATCTGATCAATCAACCCAGCAATGGAGTGATATTACAGAATGAATATCACCCACACAAGTCACAGTGCAAAATGGCTCTTGATCGTTGTATTTTGGGAGAGAGTCAGTATCTGGGAAAAACATACGAGATCCGTTGTTTTTCTCTTAATCACCCATATCCCATATCATATCAGATATATAGGATAATATCTCATCTATCCATATCAGTTGATATGGTAGATATGGATATCTTGAGTGGTTATCCAAGTAAGTTTTGAATTCAAATTCAAACTTACATGGATAAGGTTCAAAGGGTCATGCCACATGGCCGCCCAATTTCTAACATGTTTGGATAAGGAAGAAATAAAAAAAAAGAAATGATTATGATTTCTCTCATATTTCATTAAGAGAAAAGAAAAGAAATTATTTTATATTATATTACCAAAATAACATTTTTATATTTTCAATCATTCTATTTCTTTTATTTTTATAGGGATAAAATTGGTATTATAAAAATAGTGATTTCTTTTCTCTCCCAATCTCTCCACTTTTTGGAAGATTGAAAATGAGGCTTATAAGAGAAATGAGTTTCTCTCCATTTCTCTCAATTTCTTTTCATTTCTTTCCACTTAGGTTATCCAAACAAGTAAGAGAAATGCATATCTCTTCATTTCTTTTATTTTCTCTCCAAATCACTCAATCCAAACATAGCGTAAATGAAACACAAAGAATCCGCTCCAATTGCTGAAAAAACATATTTACTGAGTTATGTTGCTACAATGAAACTCAACATCAGTAGGGAAATGAATAATTCAACTATTGTAGTAGTAATTGTATGTTAGACAACCAATATCACCAAAATTAAAATCTTTCTCTTCATAGAAACAAGAAAATAAAAACTCAAAACACTAAAAATTAAAAAGAGAAACAAAAAGGATCTTTACAAAATTAAACAAATGAAAATATAATGATAGTTCAATGCATTGCAACGTGGAGCTTCAAATTCCATTTTTCACAGTGCAAACACAGTTCCAAGAGTTAAACAGAAAGATACAAAACAACAATATAATTGTATTCCAATTCATCCTTAACTAGTCCACTTTTCTCCCAATTTCCATAGCCCAATTACTTTGCAAGTTCCAACTCTTCCTTAATGCTGTGTTTGGTTGAGGGATTTAGGAACAGATTTGGAAAGGAAAAGGGAAACAGTACGTGAAACTAGGTGAAATAAAGGTATATTTTATTCACATTTCACCTATTTTTTCCCTTTCCGTTTCCAAATGCCTTTCCAAATTTCCCAACCAAACACAACGTAAAGGACTCAAACTTCCTCGCAAATGAAAATTTTGTATCGATTGCCCAGTTCTAGGAGTTAAACCAAAAGATGCAAAAGAACAGGACAATTGTATTCAAATTCATCCTTAACTAGTCCACTTTTCTTCTAATTTTCATAGCCCAATGAAGGGGCTAAATGTGAAATGGCTTGGGTCCAAGCCTTGAGCCGGCCCAATTCGCTGAAGTCCGAATCCAAGAGGGCTGGATGAGTATATGGGCAAACCAATTGAGCCCAACTTCATAATCAACAGTCTACCCAAGTTCTCAAGCACTTGGGCCAAACCCGCAGTGGAAAGGCTAGTCCAGCCGTAGTGTTGGGCTGGGCCGAACTGCGAGACTGAACCTATGGGCCGAACAGAAAATAGGTTGAGCTCATACAAAGATATCCAAATAGGATCAGGCCATCTCCATGAATGATCCTGTAAAAGGCCGAGACAAGGCATAATGATGCCTAGCTGAGGCACAGCGGTACCGAGCTGAGGAAACCTCGCAAGGAAACGTGGAAGTTGTGAATGTGTGCATGTGCAAGTTGCCACCTCAGCTGGTCCCCTACACCTAGAATCACGGAAGTTGTTGAATCAAAGAAATGTGGTTTATTATTAGCATGATTACAATGAGTATATGCATTCAATGACAACTACCAGGTGGTCCCCCACCTTGAGCAATGCAAAAAAGACGCCTGGCAGCATCCAAACTCCATGAACCGACCTTGAGAAGCAAGCAAGGAACACTATATATACAACATGAACTTCACATTGAAGGTAACTGAACAATTCCAAGCAAAATCACACTTAGATACAAACTCAACTCTCGATACATTTTTTCTCCGATTGCTAATTCCCACACCGGAGGGGTTATCTAGCCAACCCCGGCCGGGCAGCTTTAACGGTGTTTCCTGTGGCAGGAACCTCAGGCCTTGGATAGTCCAACCGAGTGCGAAGTCCCGATCCGCCATCATCTAGTGCGGAATCCGGTACGCACAATTGGTGCGGTGAACGTGGATCACTTCATCTCTGAGCTCTGCACTTAGTTTCGGCGATGGGGATTGAGGACATTCCGCCTTCAACGCATACTCCACAAACGGAGAAAACGAAGGACAAAGGTTTGGCACTCCCAACAGTCTCGGAGGAACAAACTGGAAACAATAATCGAACCCCTGAATCCGTCGAGCATCGATTACCCTTCGCTGGAGATTCTTCTCATCACTTTCTTCTGGAAAAGGATTATAGAGATCAAATCATAGACTCCATGGGGATGGAGATACAGGAGTTGAAAGCCCAACTTAAAAGGGTGTTGGGCAATCGAACAGAAAAGAAGACGGAAGCGAAGCCCTCTTGTTTGCAACGGAGGAGCTCATCCAGAAAGCCACCAGTGAATAAGTTCCCCAGGAATGAGTTTGGGCAACAAAGCCAGCCTATCCTGGTACAGAGTGAGGCAGCAAGCAGTCACACCTATGGGTCACGCCGGAGAAGGGCCAAGAAGCAGAAGACAGTTAGCCAACAGACTAAATACCCTCCTCAAGACCTATGTACTTGGTTGATTGGCAATAGGCAAAACGAACAACATCGGGATCACCTAGACCGTACTGTTCACCAGAGAGAACACCGAGCGCTGGACAGGCTCGTCTCTTCGCCATTCTCCCCGGAGATTGAGACCATGAGACCTCCAAAGAAATTCACCCCACCAAAGTTCACTTCATACGACGAGAAGTCGGACCCGCTGACACATATTAGCCATTATAGACAGATGATGTCCCTGTGGAACCGAGATGAGGCACTGATGTGTAAAGTCTTCCCATCTAGCTTGGGAGAAACCGGACTTCGATGGTTTGATCGTCTCCCCGCTGGATCGATCCATGGCTGGAAGCAGCTCTCCGAAAAGTTCCTAGCCAGGTTTGTCTCCAACACTAAGATCCCGAAGGAGTCGGATATACTATTCGGTCTCCGAAAGGAGCAGGAGGAAACGTTGCGCAATTATACTAGGAGGTACTGGAAAGAGTACAATGACCTGGAGGAAAATGTGTGCAGCGAACAGATGGCCGTTATATCCTTCAAACATGGTCTGAGCCCAGAAAGTAAGCTGAGACAATCACTTACCAAGCGCCCGGCCACAGCTTTGAAAGGTTTGCGTGCCAGGATTGAGCAGTACGCTCACCTCGAGGATGATCAGATCCCCATCGAGGAAGCGTCAGCAGAACAAACAACTCGACACAAGAAGAGAACAGATCGAGGAGAACACCGAGGGATTGCAGTGAATGAAATGAATAAGTCCAAATCCCACGAAACCGTTGTGACTGTATTCAAAGAGCCAATCTATCAAATCCTGGGAAAGATCAAGAGAGAGCCCTTCTTTGTTTGGCCGCCGAAAATGTTGGGAGATCCAGCTCGGCGCAATCAGAAGCTCAGATGCACCTACCACCAAGACATGGGGCACATGACTCAGAACTGCAAGGCACTGAAACAACACTTGGAAGACCTAATGGTAGCCGGGCACCTAAGGGATTACATTGATCAGGATAAGGAAGTGGCCGAATTGGGGAACCCGCCACCAGAACCGAATGTCGAGCACCCACCTCGATTGACAATAAATGTGATCCACAGGACAGCGACTCAGGAATCTGATGAGGCACTGAAAGAAGAGATCGCTAAGGCTGTGCAAATTCAGAGGGTCATGTCAGTGGAGCCTGCATCGAAAAAGGTACGTACAGTACCTAAATCCCCCTTGTGCACTGTTTCATTTACTAGCAAAGATTTAGAAGGCATACAGCACCCATATACTGATACACTGATTATAACTGTGGGAATTGGGAAATGATTTGACGTAAAACGAGTCCTAGTAGATCAAGGCAATGCATCAGACATATTGTATTATGATTTGTTCAGAAAGCTTGGTCTCTCCGAGCAGCACCTCACCCTAACGGCAGCCTGGTTGGTCGGTTTCAATTCACAGTCAGAATGGCTGCTTGGCAGAATAGTGTTGCCAGTCATGACGGGAAAAAAAACCCTCCAGATAGAGTTCTTGGTTATTAATATACCATCCCCTTACAACGCCATACTTAGCCGTCCATGGATTCATCAAATAGAGGCAGTCCCTTCAACCTACCACCAGCTCATCCATTTCCTAACGGAACACAGAGTAGAGCAGATCTCAGGGGATCAAGTTGCGTTCAAACATTGCTTCATGGCAGCATTAAAGGCAAAACAGCTTTGCAATCGAGTATAGACGGTAGAAGTGGCCGAACAGCCAGTCTTGGAAGATGTAGGGAGAACCCCAGAGGAAAAGACGATAGAGGACTTGGAGAAAGTCTTGGTAAAAGAGGATGACCCAGAAAAGTACTTCCTTATTGGTACCTCACTAGGCGCTGATGAGAAACTTCAGCTGCTGGAACTACTGAGGGAAAATATGGAGGTATTCGTATGGTCAGCATATGATACTCCAGGGTTGGACCCAGAATTTGCTTACCGCAAGCTCAACATCAACCCTTCAGCTCGGCCCATTGTGCAAAAAAGTCGGAGATCCTCAGTCGAGCACATCGAAGCAGTAATTGCCAAAGTCGAAAAACGCCTAGCTTTAGGAGCAATCATGGAAGTTTAGTACCCGCAATAGCTGTCCAACACAGTTGTAGTCAAGAAGAAGAACGGAAAATGGAGAGTTTGCATTGACTTCACTTGCTTGAACAAAGTCTGCCCTAAAGATAGTTTTCCTCTGCCTTGCATTGATCAACTAGTAGACTCAACAGCAGGGCATGAGCGCATGAGCTTTCTAGACGCTTATAGCGGTTATCATCAGATACCACTGTTCGGTCCGGATCAAGAAAAGACAGCATTTATCACTCCGAGAGGAACTTACTGCTACAGAGTGATGCCGTTCGGCTTCAAGAACGCCGGGGCGACCTACCAGCAGATGATCACTCGGATGTTCAAGGACTATCTGGGAAAAACCATGGAAGCTTATATAGATGATATGGTAGTTAAGAGCAAGTTCGCTACAGACCATCTTACAGACTTGAGAGAAGTTTTCGGCATCTTAAAAAACCATCAACTTCGCTTCAATGCCTCGAAATGCGCTTTCGGGGTAGGAATAGGGAAGTTCTTAAGATATATGGTCACTCACAGAGGAATTGAGACGAATCCAGACCAAATAAAAGCAATACAAAATCTTGAAGTACCAACAAAGGCTAAGGAGCTGCAGAAACTGGCCGGAATGGCGGCTGCACTAAATCGGTTCATTAGCAAATCTTCAGATCGGATGAAGCCCTTCTTCCAGCTTTTGAAGAAAAGGGCAGCATTTGAATGGAGTAAACACATAAATGCTACGTGAAATTCAAGCACAGTAAAAGTATAAAATTTTAAACAAAAAAACAAAATGTAAGTCCCACAATACATAAACATATAATAAAAATCAAACGAAATACGTCAGCCAGTGCTCTGCAATAGAAAAAAAATAAACAACAAATTAAGCATACCAACCAATGCTCTGCAATAAAAAGAAAATGACAAATAACAAATTAAGCACACCAGCCAATATTCTGTAATACAAAAAGAATGCAAAACAACAAATTAAGAACATCAACCGATATTCTATAATAAAAAAAAAAGACAAATAACAAATTAAGCACAACAATCAATGCTCCACAATAGAAAAAAATGACAAATAAATAAAGCATACCAGCCGTGTTTTGCAATACAAAAAAAAAAGGGACAAAAATTGTACAATGAACAATTATTTAAATAAATTAATAAGTACACAACTCAATCGTATATGAAAATAAATTATCAACTTAATAGAAAAGTAACACTCTTCCTGATAAAAATATATGGAAGCAAAAATTCAAACTCAACCAAATAAAAATAAGATTAGTTTTCTTTAACCTAATTCAAGAACATATTAGGAAAAAAAACTGACATAGGTAAGCCCATAAAGGCTATAATCCACCACTTAGGGCCCAATACATAATTCAAATACTAAAACCCAATGTTGCTGGAACTCAACGTGCCATTAAGAACCAATGACATCTAAACACGTGGCAAGAGAAGGACAAGCCACATAAGCAGACAAAGATCTTGCAAAGTTATTGCACTGCACATCAGCCATTAATGGAGTTCCTTACAGCATTTATTTCGATAACCCCTCCCCGTCGAGATAGAACGGCTTCACCATGAACAAGGTAAGCTAGAGCATAGACTTTCGGCCAAGGTGACAGGTCGGAAGGGACAACGAAATAATTAGCAGAGGATATAAGCAAGCATCGAAGACAAGGAAAAGGTTAAGTTTTCTATCACTAATCTATCTCTACATTCTATCTCTCTTTCTAACTTGCTTGTCGGAGGGTTTACTGGGGACTCCCCGTTCTCCGTTGAACTCTTGTGTAGGTCTCTCTGTGGGCTTGGTACCTCGGGCACCGGTTTAGGAAGCGTGGATCAGTCCGACCCGTTCCCTCTGGAACACGCTGTATTTTCAGTTGGCGCCGTCTGTGGGAAGCCTTTTGCTCCGCGCGCCAGTTGTGCTCATTGTCACCAGAGATCCCTTCCTAATAACCCTTTCCTAATAACCTCTTCCTGCCACCCACCAAGGTGGATGGTCACAATTAGATCCATGGCTTCTCATCACAATGTTACTGACCACCATGCGAACCTTCCCAATCCAAACAACCCACCGCAGTACTTCACAAAACTTACCAACAGCATCAACCGCTTAGCAGAGCAAAACCAAGCCCTCATCAAGGCTTTGCTTCAAAGAGACCTTCTCATCCCTCCTCCTTCACCTCCAAATATCCCACATAACCAAGAACGAGCCCCAAGCCATCCTATCCAACAGCCCTACCCACCAAACTTGGAAGGCTTGCGACCCCCTCCCCTAGATATGAACCCACCACCCCGGGTCCCACATCTATCGGTCCAGACACCCACTCCCGAGGGAGAGGCCAGCAGTGTCCAGCCTCCGCTGCATTCCGGTGGTGACAACATTCCTCTCTAGGATACAGAACTCCGAGCCATGAAGCTCCAACTCCAAGGAGTCATGCAGAACATACAGATTAAACTATCTACCATAGCCAACTCACCATTTGTTGCCTCCATCAGGGACAAACTCTTACCTCCTAAGTTCAAAATGCCCTCGCTCGACTCTTTCGACGGCACAACGGACCCGGTCGACCATTTGGAAACTTACAGGACCCTCATGATCCTCCATGCATTCCCTGACGAGATCATGTATCGGGCTTTCCCCGTTACTCTTAAGGGGTCGGCTCGACTCTAGTTTAGTCAACTGCCAACAGACTCTGTCTCTACTTTTCAGCACCTAAGTGACTCATTTCTCAGCCATTTTATTGGTGCCCAGCGCCAGCGGCGTCCAGCAACCCAACTCCTCAACATCCGTCAGACCGAAGGGGAGTCGTTGCGCAGCTTCATCACTCGTTTCAACACCGAAGCCCTGCAGGTAGCAGAGAACGATGACAAGGTCATCCTTACAGCTTTCATAGTCGGTGTACGGTCATCTGATTTCCTTTTTTCCTTCTCCATAAACCCCCCGACCTCCATGGCAACCCTACTTTCCAAAGCCCAAAAATACATGAACGCAGAAAATTCCCTAGCCGCCCCCCAGAGAGAAGAGAAAGGACTCAAAAACCAGAAACACCCAGTACACTCACCAAATACCTCAGTAAACCGACCGACCAGCCTGAGCCGACCGATCGGCGCAAACCTGACCACCCGGCCGGTTTGAACGATACACACCCCTCAACTCCCCCATGGAACAAGTCTTGAACCAGATTTAACGAGATTATCCTCTAAAATGGCCCCAACTATCACGGTCTCCTTCCAACCGACAAGATCAGTCCAAGTATTGTCGTTTTCATCAGGACCACGGCCATAATACCGAGCAGTGTGTTAACCTCAAAAACCAGATCGAGGGCTTAATATGCTAGGGACGTCTCAATCAGTTCACGACAGCCCGCCTTCAGCAAAGGCAAAAGACTGAACCCACCAGAAACAACCATCCGCGCACCCCTCCTCGACAGCTCGTACAACCTAACCAAGCCCATGATAGACCCCCGCAGCAACCCCAGCCACAAGGAAACCCTGGCCCCCCTGTTGGAGAGATTAGTGTTATTGCTGGCAGGCTTTCTTATGGAGGACCATCCCGCTCGGCTCAGCAGGCAGAACTCAGAAAAATAAGGCAGGGCTCAGACAAAGAAGTTGTCACATTGGACCGCCCTCCCAAACAGCCCAAGTAGTGGATGGAGCCCATCACCTTCACAGAGGCCGACTGCACAGGCATCCATTACCCCCATGACGACCCCCTCGTCATCTCTGCCCTCCTCTCCAATTACAAAGGTAGATGGGTTCTAGTCGACAACGGCAGTTCTTCAGACATCATCTTCCTAAATGCCTTTCGCCAGCTCAAGGTTGGGGAAGAAAGTCTGTCCCCTATCCAAACCCCATTGGTCGGTTTTACTAGAGATCGGGTGACCTCCATAGGCTTCATCGATCTTCCCATCATAATCGGAGAATACCCGCGACAGACCACAAAGCTGCTCACTTTCTTCGTCGTCGACTGTCCCTCTGCTTACAACATTATCCTCGGCCGCACCGCCCTAAATGTTTTCCAAGCTGTCACATCCACTTTCCATCTTGCCGTCAAATTCCCCACCGACCTTGGGGTCGGCACGGTGAGGGAAGAGCAGACCATGGCTAGAGAATGTTACGTCGCTTCACTTAAAGAGGTCAAGCTAAAGGAGGCTATGATTATTGAAGGACTCGACGTCAGAGACGAGGACGAGCTGATCAGAGGGGAACCAGTGGAAGAGCTTGTCGAGGTCCTCTTCGATCCCATCAACTCGACAAAAACAGCCAAGATCGGCAGCCAACTATCCCCTCAAGCCAAAGTCGATCTTACAACCCTCCTAACTGAACACAATGATGTGTTTGCTTGGACTCATTCTAACATCCCGGGTATCGATTCTTCCTTCATCACTCATCGTTTGAGTATCGATGAGGTCCTTATCGATCTCATCAACCCGACAAAAACAGCCAAGATCGGCAGCCAACTATCCCTTCAAGCCAAAGCCGATCTTACAACCCTTCTGACTGAACACAATGATGTGTTTGCTTGGACCCATTCTGACATCCCGGGTATCGATTCTTCCTTCATCACTCATCGTTTGAGTATCGAACCCCACTTCCGACCCTTCCGCCAGAAACAGTGCGTCTTTCACCCGGAGCACAACGCTCTTATTGCCTCTGAGGTAAATAAGCTACTGGAGGCACAGTTTGTCAAAAACGTGGACTACCCCAGGTGGCTGTCGAATGTGGTCTTGGTCTGTAAAAACAACAGTAAATGGCGACTCTGCATCGATTACTTCGACCTCAATCAAGCTTGCTCCAAAGATAGTTATCCCCTTCATCGCATAGATCTGCTTGTTGACGCCACGATTGGTCATCAAATGTTCAGTTTCATGGACGCCTTCTCTAGATATAACCAAATTCTGATGCACCCGTCTGACCAGGAACACACCTCCTTCATCACCGACCAGGGAACCTACCATTATCATGTCATGCCATTTGGGTTGAAAAATGCCGGAGCAACCTACCAATGGTTAGTCAACGTCGTCTTTCATCATCAGATAAGCTGGAACATGGAAGTGTACATCGATGACATGCTAGTCAAGAGCAAACTCTCCTCTGATCATCTGGCCGACTAGCGAGAGACCTTCGGCACCCTACGAAAGTATCAAATGAAGCTCAATCCGGAGAAATGCGCCTTCGGCGTAGGATCTGGGAAGTTCCTGGGTTTCATGGTCAGTCAGCGGGGCATCGAGGCTAACCCCGAAAAGATCAAGGCCTTGATAGAAATGCAGTCACCCAGAATGGTTAAAGAGATTCAGAGGCTTACTGGCCGAGTCGCTGCCCTCAATCGCTTCATTTCCCGCGCAACGAACAAGTGCCTCCTCTTCTTCAAAGTTCTTCGGCAGGCTTTTGAGTGGACGACCAAATCCGAAGAGGCTTTCTAACAATTAAAGCAGTGCATGGCCAACCCCCCTTACTCTCCCAGACGCTTACAGGTGAGCCCCTTTTTCTTTATTAGCTGAATCGAGCACCGCAGTCAGTGCGGCCCTCATCAGGGAGGATGGTACAGTACAGCGCCCAGTTTATTACATTAGCCGGGCTCTCAGGGGCGCAGAACAGAACTACCCATTGCTAGAAAAAATGTCTTTGGCCTTGGTCACCACCTCAAGACGACTCCGTCCTTACTTCCAAGCCCACTCCATAATGGTCCTCACTGACCAACCTTTGAAGAAGATAATGCAACAACCAGAGCTATCCGGCAGACTTATGTAATAGTCAGTCGAGCTCAACCAATTTGACATTTCCTACCGACCTCCAATGGCGATCAAAGGGCAGGTGTTGCCGATTTTATCTTGGAATTCACTAATCTCACCCCAACCACAGCTCCCCCGCCCCCACAACCCCCCACTGAGCCAGAAGACCCCCACTCTTGGACCCTCAACGTCGACGAATCATCCTGCAAAGAAGGCAGTGGGGCTGGTCTCATCCTCACCACCCTTAAGGGTGGTTATTTCAAGTGTGCTCTCCGTTTCTTGTTCGACGCAAATAATAATGAGGCGGAATATGAGGCATTTATAGCAAGTCTCCGCCTAGCCAGAGACATTGGTGTCAGCTATATCCAGGTGTTCAGCGATTCTCAACTCATTGTCGGACAAATTACGGGGGCATTCGATGCCAAGGAAGACACAATACGGGCTTACAGGGATATTGCACTCCCCATTGCTCGTCTCTTCAACACTTTCCGCATCAAGCACATCCCTCGGATGGAAAACTCCAAGGCAGATGAAATGGCTCAATTAGCTTCTGTCAACCAGTCAGACCTTAGCCATGGCGTCCACCTTGAATACCTGGCCCATTCTGCCATTTCCCCACAACAGCAGCAAGTCCACTTCCTCCAAAATGAACCTATTCTATGGGCGGCAGATATCCTGCTATTTTTGTCAAATGGGGAATTGCCTTCCAACTAACACTAGGCTGCCAAAGTCAAGGCCCGGCCGTCCAACTACATTCTTATTAGCGGCCTCTTGTACAAACGTGGTTTTTCACGCCCATACCTGAGATGCCTTAATCTTGCTCAAGCGACCTATGTAATGAAGGAAGTCCACGAGGGTGTATGTGGTAATCATTCAGGTGCCAGGTCACTAGCCTACAAAATACTTTGCACCGATTACTTCTGGCATACTCTCAATCAAGATGCCACTGAATTCATTCTTAAATGTGATAAGTTCCAATGCTTTGCCAACATCCCTCATGCTCCTCCTGCAGAACTAATCACACTTTGTAGTCCTTACTCATTCGCCAAACGGGGGATCGACTTAGTTAGCCAATTGCACACGGGCCGAGGCCAAACCAAATACGTAATCGTCGCCATTGATTACTTCACTAAATGGGTGGAGGCGGAACCCCTTGCCATAATTACCAAGCGGAACACAACCAGATTTATTTAGCAGTCGATCGTGTGCCGATTTGGCATCCCTCAAGCCATCTTCTCTAACAACGACAAACAATTCGACAATGCCAAGTTCAGGAAATTATGTGTAGAACTTCAAATCCAGCCATGTTTCTCTTCCCCAGGTCATCCCCAAGCCAATGGCCGAGTTGAGGTTACCAACCGTTCTCTTCTGAAGATCATTAAAACTAAGCTGGAAGCTACTAAGGGACTTTGAGCTGAGGAATTACCAAACGTACTCTTGGCCTACCGCACTATCGCCCGAACCCCCACTGGGGAGACCCCCTTTGGCTTAACATACAGCGTTGAGGCGGTCATCCCAATGGAAATCGGTCTGCCTACCCCGAGGGTTCTACACCCGAATCCAGAACTAACTGAAGAACTGCGTCAGGCAGACTTAGACCTAATTAAAGAGCTCTAAGAGACCACTGCTGTTAGGCGGGCCTCATATCAACAAAAAATGAGAACACACTACAGCCGCAAAGTCCGACCAAGGGAGTTCGCCGTGGGGACCTTGTTTTGCGTGAAGCAACTCTTGCCACCAAAAATCCGGCTGAGGGCAAGCTGGCAGCCAAATGGGAGGGACCTTACGTTGTTAAGGCCAGACCTCGTCCGGGCACTTACCGATTTCAGGACATGGAAGGTCGAGATCTCCCCCATCCGTGGAACGCTGAGCACTTGATGCGTTATTTTCAATAAAGCCCTATTTTTTGACAATCTACACATGATGCGTTATTCTTTTTGAGCACTTGATGCGTTATTCTTTTTGACAATCTACACACTTGGATGTTTTTGTCCTTTTCTCACATGGTGTAAATTTGTGATCCATGGGCTACTCTTTAAATGACAACGACCTTATATCTCAGTTATCTGCGTGGTATTTCAATAACACCCTGCTTGCAGCCTCAGCCAGACTGAGTTACTTAAAGCCTCAGCCAGACTGAGCATGAAGGGCTCAGCCAGACTGAGCTACTTAAAGCCTCAACCAGACTGAGCATGAAGGGCTCAGCCAGACTGAGTTGCTTAAAGCCTCAGCCAGACTGAGTTAATTATAGCTCAAGCCAAATTGAGCACGAATAAAGAGCTCGGCCAAGGCCATCCTTACAACTTCATGATTGTGGCACAGTTGCCATACTTAGTCAAATTTCAGGTCCATGCTTTTACGTCTCTTGACATTATTTACATTTTTAACTTTCATTTTTAATTCCGTTACAATCCAAGGCCTCGTCGCCCAACCCAATCTTTCATTTCTCAACACTCTTACAACATGATTTAAAACTTCGCACTTTAAGACCTTTACATTTCAACGTTTTTATTGTTAACATTCTTTGCGTCGTGGTTTTTTCACAAGTTAGACTGGCTCCCTACTTCTCAACTTTTACTACGATTTATACACAAGCTTTATTTGAATGACCATTCTCATTCTTTTCAGATCTACAAGAAATAAAGACAAAAGTATAAAAAAACACAATTCATAATTTTATTTACAAGCTTATACATAAATTCACTATAGAAACTACACGCCCAAAAAAAACAAAAACAAAAACAAAAACAAAAAACAACAACAAAAATTTTATTTACAAATTTTATTTACATCAATCATTCATCCTCGCTCGAGGCAAGGTCTTCTTCGTCAACCCCTTCGTTTAGGGGGGTCTGGGCCACATCGTCTTCATCTATTCTCACATTGTTGAAGTCCAAGTTTGGGAACAATTTTCCTGCTTTACGCTTAAAAGTCTTCCAGCTGCTGTCCTAGAACTCAGTCATCTCATGCTTGTAGAAGTTTGACCGCTGGAAGCTCTGGATCACTTCCTTTTCACTCCTACTTCTAGCGGTCACTCCCGACGGGCCAGCCCCCCTATCCCCCTCTCTCGCCAAGCTGCTGGCGATCGCGGCGTCAATAGCTATCTGGAAGTCAGTGGACCCCTTGAACTGCTCTACCGCTGCAACACATAGGTCGGGGTACGCTGCCCTCTCAGATGCTAACTTGGCCCTCTCCTCTTCCAAGGCTTTCTCCAACCCTGCCTTCTCTGCTCGCTCATTCGCCAGCGCCCTCTCCAACTCAGCGATCTTCTGATCTGCTTCTTCCTTTTCTTTGATCGACTGAGCACGTAGATCTTCATTGCAGACCATGGCTTCGTCCCACCTTTCGTTGGTGACGGTGCAGGCTTTCTGGGCCTCTTCTAGCTTCTTCTGCTCGCCACCCAATTGGAACTCAAGCGACACCACCTTGCGGTTGTAGACACCCCATTTTTTACCGTCCTCAAGACTTGGACGTCACCGTTTGAACACTCGGTGATTATCCATGTTTGTGTTCGTTTGGAGTTCCTGGAGGTCTCGGCTCGCGCGCCTCGCCTCAGGATCTCCGAACTCGACTGTTTAGTGTTTGGTTTTGCACCAAACACTTGTGTTTTGCCTTGGAGGGGCAAGGAATGCCTTGTGAGGCATCCCCACACATCACCGGCAGTGGCTAGAGGCCACTGGTTGGTTTTTGCTGCCACCGGCAATGTATATTGCCGGCCGGCACTATTTGTTGCCGGTCAACACTATTTAGTGCCAGTCGGCACTCTTTTTTGCCAAAATGACATTTTTGGCCGGCCGACTACTGTGCATCTGCTTTTGCAGATATTTTAAGACAGCTGTCTTTCTTTTTGCTCCCCTCCATACGCGTTATGGAGGGATCTCCCTCTTATGAAGCTTGTCTTGTAAGCTTTACAAGACAAGAAGTTCTATAAAGAGAGGGGCTCTCTCTTGTTGCAAGGGTTGGAGACTTTAGACATTTTAGAGACAAAAAACACAGAGAGAAGCTCTGGTTTTTAGGGTTAGGATCCATACATATCCTATCTCTCTTTTTCTCTCTTTGTGTTCTAGGTGTTTTGTGTCTTACTATTGCACACAAACACCTAGTGTTTCACCTTCCTTTGGCTCCTGAGGTTCTAAGGGACTGATTTTGGTGTTTTGGTGTTGGATTCAAGCCAAGGAAGGCCATTGGAGCATCATTGTTAAAGAGGTCTTCAAGGGAAAGAATCTCACCCATTTATTCCCCATTTTTGCACCTTATTTCTACCTATCTTAAAATCGTTTTTGAGCTTAGTGTATAATACAAAAAAGTTATGTTTTTAGACTCTCTTGATTGTTTATTAAGGGTGTTTTGTGGTTTGAGGGTGTTTGACCCCTCTTAGGCCTTGAAAGGCCCCATTTTGTGCTATTTTGTGCAAGTTTCGAGACTTTGGTGTTTGGGCCTCTTCACCACTGAAATCTTGAGGGATTTCAGTGGTGAAGATGGTGCCTTGAAGTCTCTAAAAGGAGAGGGCCACCCCCTCTCCTTGTTGTCCTTGAAATGGACCATTTTTGGCCTATTGAGAGAGCACCTAGCTAGGCTTCATGTTGACCATGCCTTAGTTGTTTTTTGTGCTTAATATGTCATATTATGCCTCTGTTTTTTGTTGGTTTTGGTACACCATACATGCTTAGCATACCTACCATGTAATGCCATGTTATTGCCTCAATGTGCCTTAGGTTGTTAGCCCTTGTTGGAGCATGTTTTAGGCTTAGTCTTGTGAAGATTTTGTGCATATTTTGCCATGTTTTAGGTCTGTCCATGGTTGTTTGGGTCGGATTTGGCATGCATCATATAGCCCCTTTGCATTTTGGCTTGTTGGCCTTAAGTGTGTGAGTGTGTGGCATGCCATTCTTGCATTGATTTGGTGATTTGGAATCATCCACCATGTCATTTCAGTCCCATTTGCATGCCTATATGTTTACCTTGGACGCGTCTTTAATGCTTTGGAAGCTTGTGTAGTATGCTCCATGTTTTGGCACTTATGCATGCCTTTGAATTTGAGCCATTTAGATGCCATCTAAGTGGTCTTTTGGGCTTTATTTTAGGTGCTAAAACTCTGTTTTTAATCATTTAGTTCATGTCATGTTTGGTCTTGCTAAGTGTAGTTCAATACTCCATTGGTTTGCTTTGAGCACTTAGGCCATTTGTTGCATGTTTGGCTTGATTTATTGCTTGGTTTGGCACCATGTTTTAACATGATTTTTAATGCTTATGTTGCATGCTATATGTCCATGATTACCTTCTTTCAAATGTGTTTGAGAGTTGCCCCATTTGTGCTTAAGTGTTGGCTCTCAATTATGTGCATGTGTGTATTTATTTGGTCCCTCATATTATAGCACTTTGGCCCTTGTTTTAGGCCTAATTAGAGCTGCCTAAATCATGTATAAGTCCATCTTTTCATCGGTTTGTATTGCCACATGTATGCTTGTATGCTTGCATAAATGCCTTGCCATGCCATGTTGCATCCTTAGCTTGTATGCCTAGGTTGCCTTGCATCTTGCATGCATGCCTTGTTCCTTGACTTGATGATAGGAATTGGGCCTTGATTTGTGTGTTTGGTTTGCATTTCATTTGACATAAAAGTTGCACACTTGACTCCTTGGGCCATCATGCATGGAAATACGTGATTGGTGGCCCGAGAATCGAGACACATGCCCCTTTGAGTCACAAACATGATAAGGGACATGAATGGTGCATATATGCTTTGAATTGTGCTACCATGCTTTGCCTTGCCCTCTGTTGCTGTCAATTGCAGATTCTGCAGGAACACTTTGCCGACCGGCAGTGTCAAGTGCCGACCGGCAATCCCTTATCTGCCGACAGCTTCATTTTGTGCCGATGGCCATAACACACTGCCGGTGACAGTTCCATTCAGCCGGTGGCACTCCTCAGTGTCCAAGGAACCAGTTATGAGATTTTGGCAGCCTCCAGAGGAGTAAAGGAAGGAAAACAGAGGCAGCCTATGCATGGCGGTGCGTTTCCGAGCAGGACCGAGCATGCATTGCATCGAGCTCTCCTCCCGAGACGGTTTACTGTTTTTCCTAGATTAATTAATGTGCTTAGTTGATTAGGCAATTTGTAATATTTAATTAGCTTGCGTAGTTAATTAATTTGTAATATTTATTCGGTCCCTCCGAGTGAGGGCAAATCTGTCATAAGCGTGTGTGGGTGGTGTGTATGTCTTCCAATCCCCACTTCTTTCTTCCCTTTTACTTACCCGCTTTGACGGTTAGTAATAGGACATGTTCAAATTAGCATACCTTATGCTATGCATGCGTGCATTCATTCATTTGTCCTGCATGCACCGGGCTCGGTACATCATGCTAACTGCATTTGTACTTCAATTCCAAATTGAATACGTGCATCAATTGATCGCATTTCACATGCCATGTTTAGGTTAGCCGAGCCTATTCTAGCAACATTTTTGTATGCGATGCATTAGGCACTTAACATGGACTTGGATCATGCATGTTTGCTAACGAGTTCTTTGTTTTGGCACGGAGTACTATGTAAGTATTTTAATGTTTTAGCATCTCGCATGCGTGTGAATGTTAACATGATAGCATGCTCACCATGCGGCTAAATGCTTATGTGATAAATTGTTTGAATGCCTGTGGGTGAAGGTTGGATTGTTTGAGTTGGAAAAAACTCGTTGAAACCCGTGTTTTAGCCTACTTGAGAGTAGCAAATTCCAAAGCGCTTTTCAAAACAAACGGATATGCAATGCTTGTTTCCAAAATTAGGCAATCTAGTCTATACTTGTTTGTTGCGCGCATAACATAGTAATTCTAGGCTAATAAATGGAATAAGAACACATAACGTTTTCAAAATCGGATATCATGGTTAGTAGAGGCCGGTCTTCGGACCGGGCGAGAGGGGGTGCTCATAGCTGACCTTCCCCAATCGTACCCTAGCTCCCGAGCCGAGACAACTCCGGTGATGACGGACATGTGGCCTTCGGCACCGAGTCAGGGTTTCCTAAATTCTCCCATTTTAAAATATTTAGGTGGCAACTCTGTATCTGGCAAAGCAGTCCATGTTTGGCACTACTTTTCAAAAATCTGTTTCTCAAAGCGATTTGCCAGATTTGGACTCTTTGGTTCAAGATTAAGAACCGTGACAACAAAATCGAGTCCGAGCTGTAGCGAATGGGCCCCACGCGGGCGCGTCTACAGCGGTGTTCCGCCTCCAGCTCTAACTTGGTCGCGAGCAGCTTAGCGTTAGCACGTTCTGCTGAATAGCCCTGCACCATCGCCAACACCTCCATCTGCTTGGCATTCTGGGCGTACTCCAGCCCCCTAACACACGCACTCCGCGCGGCTTTCCTCCAGCCTGCGGTCTCCCTCCTTAAACTTTCAAGCTGGGTCTTCACCTCCTCCAACTTTGCCTGCAGTGGCTTAATTTCGCCTTTTGCGCGCGCTGCTTTGTTCAGTAAGGCTCCTACTAAGGCCGTCGCCTCCATCTGGGTCGAGCACAGCCCCTTTAGCAGTTCGGCCTCTGTGAAACTTGCCATCGAACGCACGGTCGCGTCATCTGCTACCCCTAAAAATCGATCGGCAGCAGTCTTGGCTTCGTCTCCTTCTCCCTCCAGTTGCCCGGACACTGCTGGAGCGTGGTAAATGGCGGTCTTCAACCTGGCCCTCTCTCCTCCTCTTTGGGGTTCAGGACCCCTCTTGGGCTGCTGCTTTGCCCCCTACTCAGGGCCAGTCGCCCCACCTTCTACTTGTGTTTCGGGGCCCAAGGCACTCTCCACCCCTTTGCTGTCCCCTCCAACTCTACTTCGGGGGTCTCCTCTGCCATCCCCTCATTCATCTTTTTCAACGCTAGCCCCTCCTCACCCTTGTCCACCCTCTTCTTTTTCCTCCTCTGCAACACAGCCTTCACCTTCTTGTTGCCTCTTTCCTTCAATAGATCCACTGGGGGCGGTCGTGGCTCAAAACCGCCCAAGTCTTTTTCCCTCAACGGCTTGGGGCGCAGTCGGATTCTTTCCCTAGCGACTGGTTTCGGCGGACGGCCTAACTGTGACTCTTTGTACTTATCAGCCTTGGCAAAAATCGTCTTATCCTCCGCCTCCTACGCCCTCCTCCTCGCCTCTAATTCTGCTGGCGCGAGGTCCCCACCGGTCGGCTGCGGTCCTAGTCCCAAGGCAAATAAGGCTGAGGGTTAAACGAGGTCGTCCCCCATTAGCAATTGATAGTTGGTCAACACTGATACAATCACATAAATTACATATTTATGTCAACGACTTACAAGTCCCAATTACTTTTCATTTTCCCTTTTTCAACAGATAAGCATGCTAGCTCTATCATCATTTCCACAGATATGTATAAAAACTATATCTCACATTCAGATAAGCATAAAAGCTATATCCACATTCTCAACAGATATGTATATCAACAATATCCACAGATAAGCATACAAGCTGTATCCACACTCTACAACAGATATGTATATCAACAATATCCACAGATAAGCATATAAGCTGTATCCACACTTCACAAAGATAAGCATATGAGCTCTATCTTCACTTCTCTAGACAAGCATATGAGCTCTGTCTACGGAGTTCATCCCCTATCTCCTCCCAATACCTATCCGGTTTAGAGGTACATCCCCTATCTTCCCCTAAACCGCGGAGTACATCCCCTATCTCCTCCTCTACACATAACGTATATAAACACATTGGTTCTATATACAATCACACAATACACACAATTAATGTATTCTATCAACCGTCAAGTTCCATGACACATTCCATTGATTAGTTTCCGTTTACCTAATCATCATGCATTGTCTACAACAATCTCGACTATCCTCCACCGATAGCCCAAAGCAGTTATTTCTAAAACAGAAAATAAATGCACAAATGGATATTCAATCAACATTTCATTTCCTCATTTCTCACCAATTAATTATCCCAATTAATTAAACAATGTAATTAGGCCATTTTCCATAATTACCATTTCAACCCTTAGGTCTCATTTTCATCAATGATTCAACAATCTTTCCATTTTTCTATGCCAAACATGCATCTAGGTTTATTATGAATAAAACCCCAACTTTTGTAAAATTACACAAAAGCCCCAAACTTTCACAAAATTACCAAACCAAGCCCAACATCTCAAAATACCAAAATTTAATGACAAAACCCATAGAGAGGAGTAGGTTATCCCTACCTCAAATTCGGAGTCCCAAAGGAGAAGACGACAAAACCCAACGTGCTCCAAAACCCGAGATTTTCAGATTAAAATGAAGCCCTCGACGATCAACAACTTTTTTGTAAAGGCCAAAGGTGAGTAAATCACTCCTACTAGATCAAAACCTAGAGAGAAGGTAGAGTCTAGAGTGAGAGGCTCAACAATGGTGATTTTGGAAAAGTAAGAGAGAGAAGAGAAAGTGAAAAAGTGATTTAAAGAGTCACAAATTCGGGACTTTAAGCCAGGTCTCCGCTCGAGCTCCCAACCCTACGCTCGAGCTCACAACACTGCACACTGGATGGATGTAATCTACGCTCGAGCGCCAACACCTCCGCTCGAGCGTACAGGCCAAAAATCTGGGCAACTAGTTTTGGTTTCTAAACTCAACCAACCTGTAACAAACCCGCTCAACACATCCTATAACTCAAATACAAAGTAAGAAAGGATGTAAACAAAATAATAAACAGCTACCAACATCCACGGACACATGTCCGGATCACTGTACAACAAGGGTAAACCCGAGATCGCTATAACCTCCCCCCCTTAAAGAATTTCGTCCCCGAAATTAAACACAAGTTTTCAAAAACAAGTTTTCCTCCATTTTAAACAATGTTACATTTTAACATTCAACAATTCGACCCATTACCGGTCATCCCATCCCTTTAACAAGAGACATATCACAATATGTAAACAACATATGTATTTTCAACATGCATCAACATTATGCACTATCCTTCCAATTTCAACAATATATTTAACACATATAATGTCACTTTCAACTTCCATATGAGGCAATTTCCAAAACATACTTCCAATAACCAAAACATTTTTAATGTTTCACAACTTAAGACATATATCCAAGCTCTTAAGTTCAACAAAATGTAAAATTTAAATATAAGATTACATAACAACAAACAAGTCCGGATATTTCTCTCGGACTTCCAACTCACGTTCCCAAGTGGCTTCCTCCACTCCGTGATGTTTCCACAAGACTTTCACCAAAGGAATGGTCTTGCCACGCAGGACCTGATCCCGCCTATCCAAGACCCGAACCGGTCTCTCCTCATACGAGGCATCCTCATCTACCTCTAAATCAGTCCAATCCAACACATGTGATGGATCTGGCTCATACTTCCGAAGCATACTCACATGAAACACATCATGCACTCCGGATAACTGCGGCGGTAAGGCTAACCGATAAGCAACCTCGCCTATTTTCTCAAGGATCTCAAAAGGACCAATAAACCGAGGGGATAACTTCCCACCCTTCCCAAACCTCATCAGGCCTCGCCTAGGTGATATTTTCAGAAAGACATGATCACCTACCTCAAACGCCAAAGGCCTCCTCATACGGTCGGCATAACTCTTTTGTCGACTCTGGGCTGTAACAAGCCTCCTACGGATAAGCTCAACTTTCTCCGTCGTCTCCCTAACCAACTCCGGACCCAACAAAGGTGCATCACCCACCTCGGCCCAACACACTGGAGACCTACACGGTCGGCCATACAAGGCCTCAAACGGTGCCATACCGATGCTAGACTGAAAACTGTTGTTGTAGGCAAACTCTACCAATGGCAAGTGCCTCTCCCACGTCCCACTGAAATCCAGGACACAACCCCGAAGCATATCCTCGAGGATCTGAATAGTACGCTCGGACTGCCCGTCAGTCTGAGGATGATAAGCCGTACTAAAGGTCAACTTAGTGCCCAGTGCACTCTGCAAACTCTGCCACAACCTAGCAGTAAAACGAGGATCTCTATCTGAGACGATCGTCACTGGGACCCCGTGCAATCTCACTACGTCCCGAATATACAAATCGGCAAGATGATCTACCGAATCTCTCACGCGCATAGGAATAAAGTGCGCCGACTTAGTCAACCGGTCTACAACCACCCAAATAGCATCACTACCCCGCTGAGTCTTCGGAAGACCTACAACGAAGTCCATAGTGACATGCTCCCACTTCCACTCGGCAATAGGCAAGGGTTGCAACAAACCCGCTGGCCTCTGATGCTCGGCCTTCACTTGCTGGCAAGTAAGGCACTTCGATACGAAAACAGCCACATCTCTTTTCATACCCCGCCACCAAAACTGGCGACCCAAATCCTGATACATCTTAGTACCTCCCGGATGCACCGCAAGGCGCGAATGGTGAAACTCTCGGAGTACTTCCTCACGGCAAGCCTCCGGTACAAACAAACGGTCTCGGTATCTCACACTCAGGTCGGGATACACCGTCAAACCCTTCTCAACTTTCCCACTGGAGATCTTTTCTCGGAGGGATTCTACCTCAAGGTCACCTCTCTGTGCCTCTAACACTCTAGTAACCAGTGTAGGCTGCGCAACAACAGAAAACAAGGCCGCAGCCTCAACAGATTCGCCCAGTAGCAAATCAAACTCGCCAAGTGCTCCCAACATTACCCATTCCCGGATGGCTATACAAGCTACATCACTAATGGTTTTCCTACTAAGGGCATCGGCCACAACATTGGCCTTTCCCGGATGATAATGCAACTCAAAATCATAATCCTCGATGAACTCCATCCATCTCCTCTGCCTCAGATTCAAGTCTCTCTGTGTAAACAGATACTTCAAACTCTTGTGATCCGAGAATACCTCGAACCTCTCACCATAAAGGTAGTGCCTCCAGATTTTCAAGGCAAAGATCACAGCTGCTAACTCTAGGTCGTGTGTGGGGTAATTCTTCTCGTGTATTTTCAACTGATGTGAGCCATAAGCTACCACTTTCCCCTCTTGCATCAACACACAACCCAAACCCTCTCGTGAGGCATCACAATAAACCGCATAACCCAACCCTCTCTCCGGAATAATCAACACCAGAGCGGTGGTCAATCTAATTTTCAACTCTTGGAACGACTTTTCACAAGTCTCACTCCACACAAACTTGACTCCCTTCCGAGTCAGTCTAGTCAACGGTGACGCTAACCTGGAGAAATCTTTCACAAACCGACGGTAATACCCAGCTAATCCCAGAAAACTGCGGATCTCAAACACACTCTTAGGCTGTGCCCAATCTTGCACTGCCTCAACCTTGGATGTATCAACAGACACCCCTTCCCCGGATACCACGTGGCCTAAGAATTTGACTTCCCCCAGCCAGAACTCACACTTCCCAAACTTGGCATACAGCCTATGGGCTCTAAGTAACTCAAGCACCACTCTCAAGTGTGCTTCGTGCTCCTCCTCAGAAGACGAATAGATAAGGATATCGTCCACGAAAATAACCACAAATCGGTCTAAGAACTCCCGGAAAATCCGGTTCATCAAGTCCATAAAGACTGCCGGTGCATTGGTAAGTCCGAATGGCATCACCAAAAACTCGTAATGGCCATACCGCGTATGGAATGCCGTCTTAGGAATATCTTCCTCCCTGACCCTCAACTGATGGTAACCCGATCTCAAGTCTATCTTAGAGAAACAACGGGAACCCTTCAACTGATCAAACAAATCATCTATACGGGGCATAGGGTACTTATTTTTAACCGTAGCCCGATTCAACTTCCGGTAGTCTATACACAATCTCAAGGCACCATCTTTCTTTTTAACAAAGAGTGCCGGTGCTCCCCACGGTGAAACACTAGGGCGAACAAAGCCCTTATCGAGCAATTCCTGGAGCTGAACTTTCAACTCAACCAACTCTGCTGGAGCAAAACGGTAAGGTGCCATAGAAATCGGCGCCGTACCAGGCACTAAATCAATGGAGAACTCTATCTCTCGGTGAGGTGGCAAACTAACAAGATCTTCGGGAAAGACATCCGAATACTCACAAACCACCCTCGGCAATACAAGCTGGGTCTCACCACTCTCACCACTCTCAAAGCTAGCAAGTAGACTACTAAGCTCACTTCGCCCTCGTGAATCATACCCCGGTGGCAAAATACTACCAACCCGGTCTCCCAAGAAATGAAACCACTCCCCGCTCAAGGTACACAATGTAACCCTCTGGCGGTAGCAATCAATAACAGCCCGGTATGACGATAGCCAGTCCATACCCAAAATAACATCAAAACCCTTCATGGGCATGACAACAAACGGAAAAGGAAGCCTATAGTCGGCGACCTCTATATCACATCCTCTAACACCCTGTTTCAGAATCAACTCACCACCCAAAGGCGATACCACACAAATAGGAGATGCTAATTGTGCTAACTCCAATTCCAAAACAGATGCAAATGCAGCAGATACAAAAGAATGAGATGCACCCGTGTCTATCAACACATTAGCAACTGAGTTGCAAAACAGAAAAGTACCTCTCACTACTGATGGAGCCGGTACTAAGTCCTGCGCGGTAACAGCATACACGCGCCCCGTAGGCCCCTGGTCTACCTGCTCACCTCTCGGAGCAAAAGACTGCTGCACAGACTGGGATGACGAAGCTCCCGGATTGGCCCTCGAGGCCTGCACAGACTGAGCTGGCTGAAAACCCTGCGTCTGCCTAGAACCAGACGCTCCCGAAGTGGCACTCAACTGTGGGCAAAACCTCTTCATGTGCCCAGGTTGTCCACACTGATAACAAGTCAGGAGCTGCCCCCTGCCTAAACTCTGACTCGGCGGTCTAGCTGAAGAAGAAGCAGCTTTCTGACCCCCACCCTTCTGCGGGCAAACCGAAACCTTGTGACCCAACTGGCCACACTTGTAACAGGTGAAATCCCCCTGACCACCTCTCCCGGAGCCTGCACTCGGCACTGGGAAGGTCGATCTAGCAACACCACCCTGCGACTGCTGAGGGTTAGAACCCCTCTGCCTCCTGCCATCACCCTGACTATCTTGGCTCCTCTTGGAGCCTCTCTGGCCCTCATCCTCCTCCTGCATCATAAGCTCCATATGAGCTGCAGCGTCCACTAGGTGTCTATACTCTCGAATATAAGACCCACCAATTCTCAACTTGAGGCCCCGCCTCAACTTCCGCTCAAACTCATAGCAACGGCGTTCCTCAGACGCCACCAGTTCAGGTGCAAACCTAGACAGACTGGTAAAAGTAGCCTCAAACTCGGCCACTGACAAGCCCTGCTGATTAAGCCGGCTAAACTGATCCCTCAGCTTCTCCCTAGCTGCTGCTGATAAAAACCTCTCCTGAAAAGCATTCACAAACGCCTCCCAAGTACCACCAACACGAGCTTTCTCGTACTTCCACCATTGACCCGCATCTCCCTTCAGCTGGAAGGATGCCAAGGTCACTTTCAGTGCTCCGTCCTCGATGCCAAGCATCTCAAACGTCTTCGTTGTCTGTTCGAGCCATTCATCTGCCTTAAGCGGCTCTTTAGGATCCCCGATAAACTCGTCCGGATTACACCGGAAGAACTCCCTCTTCAAGAAAGAAGGCCCTGCCTCAGCTGCCTGATTCCCAGCTCTAAGAATACCCAAAGCTCCTACTATCTCTCTGGCCAAGGCACCCATAGCCTGCTGACCCACTGGCTCGGCCACATTGGCCTGCCCAACTCCCTCCTGCACTGCCGGAATCTCACCCTGTAACGGTACTTCCTGCCTCGCAGGTCTACCACGCCTAGCACCTCTTCCTCGTCCTGACATCCTAATAAAGGCAACACAGAACGTTAGCACATTCATAGGTGTGCCGAAACTAAACACTCATGTCCTAATGCATGGACAAGTGTAATTCACTCCACATAAGCACATAAACACATAAGCACTTACGAATTTCATTTCCGGATAATGATAGTCCCGAGACGTTACTAGAGTTCCGGTTAGAAACAGCATTGATCAAGTGCTTTTCCAACAAGACTCCCAAAAACTCAAGGATCCAATCAATATCCCAGAAATTAAATCCCATACACACATAGTCACATAAACATGTTATCACTTAAGCACATAACATATGATACCACATTTAAGTCTCTATCAAGCGAGACAAACCCATTGTGATACTAATCACTTCCCACGTACCCAAAGTATTCGAACCCGGTACGCTCTGATACCAAGTTGTAACGCCCTCAAAATAATAACATTAAACCCATCAGATAAGACATGCATTTTCATTTAAACTAACCGCATTCCTTTCATTCATTAAAATTCCAAGACATAAGTATTACATGTTAACCTCATAACAAAATGCCCTACGGGCTTACAGCTTTCCAAGTTAACACTTGGTTACAACAAAGAGTTCTAACTCGTTTACACATTAAGCCCTTGGCTTGAAATTACATGTAATACATCAAAAGTAAAACGACGAAACTATGCCCGCCACTAGCCTCCCAGCTATGTCCTTGGAGGTGGCATGCTTCCTGCACCTAAAAATGATATTCCCATATAGGGTGAGCCACAGCCCAGTAGAAATACACTAAACCAACCATGGACAATGACTAAAACATTAGCAATTGATAGTTGGTCAACACTGATACAATCACATAAATTACATATTTATGTCAACGACTTACAAGTCCCAATTACTTTTCATTTTCCCTTTTTCAACAGATAAGCATGCTAGCTCTATCATCATTTCCACAGATATGTATAAAAACTATATCTCACATTCAGATAAGCATAAAAGCTATATCCACATTCTCAACAGATATGTATATCAACAATATCCACAGATAAGCATACAAGCTGTATCCACACTCTACAACAGATATGTATATCAACAATATCCACAGATAAGCATATAAGCTGTATCCACACTTCACAAAGATAAGCATATGAGCTCTATCTTCACTTCTCTAGACAAGCATATGAGCTCTGTCTACGGAGTTCATCCCCTATCTCCTCCCAATACCTATCCGGTTTAGAGGTACATCCCCTATCTTCCCCTAAACCGCGGAGTACATCCCCTATCTCCTCCTCTACACATAACGTATATAAACACATTGGTTCTATATACAATCACACAATACACACAATTAATGTATTCTATCAACCGTCAAGTTCCATGACACATTCCATTGATTAGTTTCCGTTTACCTAATCATCATGCATTGTCTACAACAATCTCGACTATCCTCCACCGATAGCCCAAAGCAGTTATTTCTAAAACAGAAAATAAATGCACAAATGGATATTCAATCAACATTTCATTTCCTCATTTCTCACCAATTAATTATCCCAATTAATTAAACAATGTAATTAGGCCATTTTCCATAATTACCATTTCAACCCTTAGGTCCCATTTTCATCAATGATTCAACAATCATTCCATTTTTCTATGCCAAACATGCATCTAGGTTTATTATGAATAAAACCCCAACTTTTGTAAAATTACACAAAAGCCCCAAACTTTCACAAAATTACCAAACCAAGCCCAACATCTCAAAATACCAAAATTTAATGACAAAACCCATAGAGAGGAGTAGGTTATCCCTACCTCAAATTCGGAGTCCCAAAGGAGAAGACGACAAAACCCAACGTGCTCCAAAACCCGAGATTTTCAGATTAAAATGAAGCCCTCGACGATCAACAACTTTTTTGTAAAGGCCAAAGGTGAGTAAATCACTCCTACTAGATCAAAACCTAGAGAGAAGGTAGAGTTTAGAGTGAGAGGCTCAACAATGGTGATTTTGGAAAAGTAAGAGAGAGAAGAGAAAGTGAAAAAGTGATTTAAAGAGTCACAAATTCGGGACTTTAAGCCAGGTCTCCGCTCGAGCTCCCAACCCTACGCTCGAGCTCACAACACTGCACAACAAGATACTGGATGGATGTAATCTACGCTCGAGCGCCAACACCTCCGCTCGAGCGTACAGGCCAAAAATCTGGGCAACTAGTTTTGGTTTCTAAACTCAACCAACCTGTAACAAACCCGCTCAACACATCCTATAACTCAAATACAAAGTAAGAAAGGATGTAAACAAAATAATAAACAGCTACCAACATCCACGGACACATGTCCGGATCACTGTACAACAAGGGTAAACCCGGGATCGCTATAGTTTGCTGGGAGACTCCTCGTTCCCCGTTGAACGCTTGTGCAGGTCTCTCTGTGGGCTTGGTACCTCGAGCACCGGTTTGGGAAGCGTGGATCAGTCCGACCCGTTCCCTCTAGAACACGCTGTATTATCAAAAACAAAAAATAAAAAAAAGACTATCACCTAGTGTGTTACATTTACAAAAACAAACTCATAGCATAAGCCAATAATAATTCAAATAAATATTATCTAACATACATCTAAACTTAGTTATAAATTTCTCATAGTTAAAAAGCTTTACAAAACTATTGTAAGTAATAAAATTCAAATTAATGAGAAAATTTACAAAAACACATTTCACAAATTTACATAGCATTGTGCAAGTAGTATACCAATTTTACAGTATACGACACTGTGCAAGTAGTATGTCAAAAAACAAAAAAAAAATGATCGAGGTTCATGCTCCAAAATAAATATTTCAAAAAAAGAACTTAAAATGAAAATGTTGAAGAGCCATAGTACTGGACATGTATTTTCCTTTCCCTTGCCCGAAACGGTGGCAATTTTCTTTTTCTTTGCCTACAAAAAGTAAAATATATATATATATTTAGAAAGTTTAAAAAATAATGTAAATAAGAATATACGGTGTTTTGAAAGAAAAAAAAAAAGCCTATATAATTAAATTGGGCCTACCTCTCGAACCCTAGATGACATTAAGGTCACGTTCATCACGGATGACAACATTAGCATGTCTTTCTTGAAGAAATTGAGCCTATAAATTCAAAAGACTTAGAGGTAAAAAAAAAAAAAAAAAATTTATACATCTAAGAAAATGAGAAAAAGAGTCAGTATTACAGTTCGACATAGGTTTCCAACCATATGTAAATCATAAGAAAAGAACATTTTGTTATAAGGAAATTAGATTAAAAAAATAATGAAACGGAAAGAAAATTAACTTCAAGTTATAAGAAAGGTGTATTTTTTTTTCAAATAAATATAAAAGAAAACAATTTACGTGACTAAAAATAGTAATGTTGTCCATAATTAGAGATTGAAGGTCAATGGTGTCTCAACCTGAAAGTGTTTGGTTATGTAAATTTGACAAAGATAACTGTAAGGCAGAATCAGGTTTAATAATTGCTATAAAGAAAAATTAATCAACACAAAATTAACAACATCTTAACATATTTTAGTTAACAACCCACTTTAAGAAGTTCGTTTATGCATGAATATCACAGATGGAGAAATTGAATTATCTAAAGACACAGTGTAAATCATGTTAGAATCAAAATGTAGCTGTAAATTATATACATCATGTTAAAATTTGTAGAGTCTATAGCATTTTTTGATTTTTGATAAACACTGGAAAAATATAAAAAAATATTATTCTTCTTAAAGAACTTTTAACAATTTTAGTAGCAAATCAGATAATAAAATATAAAAATTAATTTTAAAGAGAGGGTTACAATCAAGATGAGAAGAGTAGGTACATAAACAGAGAGATAAGATTTTTATCTTGGCGTTAAATGATTTTCGTAATGAGAGAAGAAGTGGAAAAAGTGAAGAATAAGAGGTATGTAAAGTACAGAATAAAAGGTATGTTCGTGCCTAATGGCACGATGTAAATAATATTGAGATCAAAATGTAGTTGAATAAAAATGTAATTTATCGAAAAACATACCAAAAACTTAAGACATTGAGAAATGTAAAGAAATATTGTTTTTAAAACATTTCCAACAATTTTGTTGGTACCACACACTCTATAGAACTGAATTAAAGATAACAACTCCTAGGCACTTGTATATATATTTATTGTTTAATCATAAATATTTCGTTTTCATTATTCATTCATTACCAAATAATACCAGCCAAAGCTATTGTACATCTATCAATACTTTACAATAAATAAATAAAAAATGTACTAAACACCAAATGAAGCACACCAGTTAGTGATATGCAATATTGAAAAATAGAATTCAAAATTAAACAACAAACACTGCACTAGACAGTGCTCTGCAATTTCAAAAAATTAAAAATAAAAATAAATACCAAGTAATACACAACAACCAGTGCTCTGCAATTTTTAAAAATGAAAATTAAAAATAAACAACAAACAATGCACACCATCCAGTGCTTTGCAATACCAAAAAACTACTAAGCATCAAATAAAGCACACCAGCCAGTGCTATGCAATCCCGAAAAATAGAATTCAAAATTAAATAACAAACAATGCACACCAACCAGTGCTCAACAATCTAAAAAAAAAATTAAAGTGAAACCTTATAGAAGAGGAGATTCAAGACTTTCCGAACTTGAATATGAGACTGAAATTGTCTTAAGCACCTGTCACTTGGAGAAAATATAAAATTTTATTAGAAGGAACTTCTAGAGGGAAAAAGCAGTGTATTTAAAAAATATCTATAAAAAAACACCTATTTTTCAAAAAAAATATTTTTTAATATAGAAGTGAATGTCTCTATTTAATCAGATAAACCCAAAATAGCACTGGAATAACAATTTTGTCTCAATATCTTACTATATTGTGACCAGATGTACTGGAAGACAAAATTTATGGTACGATGTTTTATGTAAATTTTCATAATATCTCTATTTAATCAAATGTCTTATGTAAATTTTATGTAGATTAGGGTTCAAGCACATGATTAGGGTTCATCGTAGAGCACATGAAATAAACAAAATGGGTTCAAGCACTAATTCTCTAGGATAGTTAACAATCAACAGCTAAGAACCTGAAATGTCCGAGAATATCTATTTAAATTTAGATAAAAATTTGAAAAGGAAAAAGAAAAGATGAGGGAAATATAAAGTAATTATGATTCAAATACAACCTTACATACCTAAGCAAAATTATTTTTGTTGATGAAATAGTACTAATCCAATCTTAGATTAATACGCTATTTTCAAATGCATGCTCTTTTCAACTATCAATTAGTAACCACATAAATGTGGCATCTCAATTCACAAATGTGAGTGCCAAAAAGTATGAAAAATCATTTCTATGAACATATAAAGAAACAAACCAAGTTGAAGGTAGTAAATAGCAATTAAGCACAATGACTGTTTCAACCTTCCATACTGAGTGACAATTTTTTAACATGAAAGATCCATTCATAGGAAAAGACTTATCTCATCTCAGCAGAAAAACAAATAGAAGTCACCTATTCATAGAAACACGTTTCATTGAAAAAGATTTATCTCATCCCAAAGTAACCTATTTCATAAATCAATCAATTTTTTTCAACCCATTTCATATTCATATAACTGAAATCAAAACCATAAAGAAACACAAACATTTATGCCCAACTCAAGGAAGAAAAAAAAACCTGCTTCAATGGTAGCTAAAATGATGTATGACAAATAATAGGGAACTAATAATTAGACCAAGCAACCATATGACAAAACAAATGTTCTGCAATAAAAAATGAGTATATATGTTTTTATCATTTATCATGGGGAAATTTATCGGAAAGTCCCACCGTAGGAACAATTATCTCGTTTGGTCCCACGTAATTTCTGTTAGATTCCCAAGTCCTTCTTATACATGATTTGTTTCCAAAAGGTCCTTTTTCAAATGTTTGTGGGTGTTTAGTTGCCGAAAATACCCTCGTGTTTTGTTGGGATGTTTTAGTTTATATTTCAGAATTTGTAATCCTACATTTTTGGGAGGGTGGAAAATCAGTGCACAAAGATTTCGAAGTAGGGGGGATAGGGTTGTTCTGTCAGACTCTTTTATAATTTTAGGTTTGTACGAGGTTTCCCAACGTGAATTCCGTCACCCATGAACACCGCTGCCGACGCACAGGTACGTTACATATTACGTCTCCTGTGAACATTGATGATTCGTTATTAATGGTGTATGATGTGAATACATTACGTTGTTGTATCGTTCCGAGTCGCGAAAACATATTACAGCCTACAGCGTGATTTTCACTCATTTGTAGCGACGCCACCGACGCGAAATTGATCGTCTTCGCTAACTCCTTCGGATCAATAGATCTGTTTTTCACTTGGTGATTATGAGGAAGAGGAGGCAATATCTGCAACACATTCGGGCACTCTCTTCATTCTTGCGTGGTGATCATCACTAGAAGAGTAGGATTTTCAATTTTATCTCCATCGAACAACGGCAGAACCCCAAGTGAGACCGGTCCCAAAACCAGCAACTGCTATCATATGGCCTGATTTCACCTTTCCACTCCGTACAGCTTCATCCAATGCCAATGGAATGGATGCTGCGATTGTATTGCCGTAGTTTGCCAAATTCAGGGGGAGAGATGTTCAAGGGAGGAGAAGTAGTGGCTGATAGATTCGGGGGGAGAAATGTTCAAACAATCGGAAGAGGCATCTTTTTGCAGATTAGATGGGAATAGTAGTGGAACAACAAGTGTTTGAATCGAGATACGAATCTGCGTGAACCCAACCAATGGTCAGGTTCACGTCGAAACGTCACAAGTGGCAATTGGAAAACAAAGGGTCAAACTGTGGGAAAGGCGAAACGTGACACAACCCACATCACAAAAAAAAAAAAAAAACAATGTGTTAAATTACTTGTGTTCACGTCACAACCCACGTCACAAAAAACAAAAAAATTGTGTCAAATTACTTGTGTTCACATTACAACCCACGTCTCATGTTTTGAGTGTTACACACTTACAAAATTAAAAAAAGTATTAGTGTGCTTTTTCAATCAGCGTGACATACAAACACCCATTCACTTTATCCCATACAAATCCACACCAAATGTCAATCAATAATACTAGCAGTGGCAAAATTGTCAACAAACAAATTAAGGGACCACCCAGTCACTAAGAAAACATTCAGGACCTTATGGATTACAAGTCCACAAAATGGGATTTACTGGTCAATTCCCCTTTATCATGTTTAGTAACTTAGAAATGACAATATTAAATTATAAAAAATTTCATAAACTAAACAACTTAATTCCTAATGGAAGCCAAGCATCCTATGAAAGAATTAAGATACCTTTAATGGGTTAACATGGTGCACTGAAATGCTATGACCAGCAGCTGCAAAAAAAAAATTAAAAAAAAAAAAATTGAAATATCAAATAGCTCCAATTATTCAAATCTTCTCATAAACAAAATATGAAATCAACCATTTTGGATCCATTTGGTTTGCTCATGGGAAGCAGCCAACCCACTACCAAAAACAATAAAAATAAAATTAGATTCAAAAAGCAAACTCTTTGCTTGGCAAATCAATACAGCAAACGCTAACTAACTTAATTCCCCCACCATCTACAAATCAATACAGCCCAAAAGCCCCTATTTAGACTTACCCAAAAATCCAAATCACCCAGTCATATTCATTTTGCTTTCAACCTTCAATTGAAAATTGTGAATACGTCTCAATCACCCCCCGCATAATTGCCAAAGCAACAATACAATTCATTTCTACAATATACAATGAGAGCAAAACAAATCAACAATACAATTCATAAGACTATTGACACTATAGGTCCATAACCATGTTTATATTAGCAACCTTTACATGAAGAAAAGCAATACCTGCTCAAAATGGAGAAACTCCACATAACATAATTCCGCTTCAAAACCTTCGGGGCCATAGAGTATGGACTCCCCACAATCTTTGAAAACTTCTCCCCTGAATAAAGATGTAAAGGAAGTTTAAAAAATCATCAAAGAACCCCCTCAAATCCCATAAAATTCTCAACTAAAATATTCAAAGTGACAATTAAATCAAGAATAACAAATGCATGGAAATAATCAGAAGAATGTCTAATCATTGCCCAAACCATACACCAAGGAATAACATATGCATGGAAATAAAGGAACTTTGGGTTCTTTTGCTTAAGGCCCAAAACAACAGTCAAATGAAAACATACACCAAAGAAAGGAAAGGAAAGGAAAGGAAAATGATAATAAATATTGGCCATGGAAAAAGAATACAAGACATGAAAGAGAAGCTCAGACTTCACCATTCAAAAATCCATGCATAACACAATCCTAGTGAAACATAACATGACTAAAGATATAAAGGAAGACATCACTCCAAGGAAATATACATACCCTGTTTGTGGGTAAATGGTAGAACCAATTTACAAAACTCATCCATGCCATGATAGGTATAATTAACTAGTAATCAAGGAATGATCCATCTAAAATGCTCAGAAATTGGATTATCTATAGAGGCCTCTTAAATGCTCAGTTAAAAAATCCATATGGAAAATTTATTAACAGTACTATAACCCATATGAAAATCAACCAAAATTTCAATAATTTTTTTAATAAAAAAAACACTAAGGATAGAGAAAAGTGATTGATAGCATGTTGTTTATTAAGTGAGGATAGAGAAAAGTGAAAAATATAAGGAATAAAAAATGCGAACATGATCACTTGTTATTAGAGAGAGAAGGGAGGTTAACCAATGACCCGTACCTAAAAAAAATCTCAAAACACATACAAAGTTTGAACTATCCATCACAAAAATATAATTCTAATTACTTTCACATAATTCAACATATTACTAAAACTAACATCGAAAAACTGTTTGTAGTATGATGTGTTTTCGTGCTCGAAACTTTGGTACAACAATTATGTTAAATAAACACACAAAAAATGTGGACAAAAGAACAATGCATACAACAACACACCTATAAAAAGAACACACATACAACAACACGCATGAGAAAGAGTAAGCATGAATCGGAACTAATTAAAAGGAAGCTACCATCCATCTGTTGAACCTTAAATATCCAAGTAGATCATTTTCAGAGAACTTTATTTTTTAACACAAAAAATAAAATAAAATAAATAAATACAAAGTGAATAGCTGAAACAAAAAAGGAGAAGCCATCAATCACCAAGAATTTGCCTACAACATTTAAGAGGGTACTTTACCAACATTAAGGGTTGAAAGTGAAACAACCTTCTTCTTCACTTATGAGGTACCATCATGCATAATCATCCAATTAAAAGTATAAAGCAGGTTTAAACTACTTCAAACATAAAGTAAGTTTATGCCATCACTCATTACTCCAAGATGACTAACTAATAACATAGATGGTCTACTGAATTAATTTAGTTCTAAAACCAAATATTTGAAGAAAAAAAAAAAACGGCCAATTGGATTAAAACTGACTCTTGTTACTCTAGACCTCTTTACTATTTTCTTTTTACAAATTCTTTCTAGACCTCATTGAGCCAATCCCAGCAGTATTAATAAAGTCTTACAAAATAACTGGCAAAGCTGAAAGTATAATTTTTTTTTTTTTTTATCACAACTTACAATCCTCACTCTGAAAGTAAAATAAAAAAATGGGAGGAGAAGAAGAAGAAACAAAAAGAAATAAAATAAATTAAATATAGGAAGGAAAGAATAGGCTTAGCTCCTGTAAAAAATAACAGACGATTTTCATCCAATGAAACTAAAATATATTGAGTTAAGAGTCACTGGGGTAAAGGGAAGAAGAAAAAAAAATTGACTCTAACCTATCCAATCAAAATTTTAATTTATTATAATCACATTTGTTTGTCACATCTATTTTAAAATGAATATACAGTTGTGCCTATAGTGTCTAAATTTTAAAATGAAAATTTTACGTGATTATAAGCACTGGTAGAGTTATACGGTGTGAAATGGTAATAGGCAAAGTTATTTTATTGAATCAACATAATCTAAATTTCTCTTCCACCCTCAAAAAAGAAACTCAATAAATAAACTTCTAGTTCCCCAAACAAATATCCAAAATTGTGAAAGAAAAAAAAAAAGGCTCACATGTATTTTAAAATGAATATACAATTGTGCCTATAGTGTCTAAATTTTAAAATGAAAATTTTAATTGATTATAAGCACTGATAGAATTATAGGGTGTGAAAAAAGTAATAGGCAAAGTTATTTCTTGAAACTCTCCCAAAAAAGAATATACAAAGTGATTTCTCTTCCACCCCCAAAAAAGAATATACAAAGTTATTTCTCTTCTAGTTTCCCAAAAAAGACTCACTTGTTCAATGAACCGTTGTGCCATTGCTCTCCATTTCTTGAAACATTCACTAATAGATCCACACAACACTTCCATTCATTGTATAACTTGAATTTTTCAAGTCTAATCAAAACAAAGTAAAACATATTTTTTTGAAAAACAATAAAATCAAACATAAAGGCATTCTAAAATTATCACAATGATTATCATTAAAATTGTATGAAATTCAAAAATTAAAATAGAAGACTCAAATTATCACCATAAAAAAATCAAGTACTCGCTCTTCTTAGTTTTGAACCTAGCTAACAATCCAGAAGATAGCCAACATGTAAAATGAAGCCTAGTTGAACAATATTTAAGATTCTTAATTTTCACAACATGTAAAATGAAGCCAAGTTGAACAATAAATAAGAAACAAATTACCTAATCAACCATTGTAGCAAACAAAGCCAAACAACTTTTTATGAGTTAATCAAACACTCTTTTCGCCAAGGCATATGTACCTGAAGCAAAAGGAAGAATAGAAAATATAAGTAAGCAAGCTTCATTAACCAAAATCAACTCCCTAAAAATTGCCCGTTGTTTGTTATTAAAAATAAGATCCAATTCCCATTGTTTGATTCACCAATTTGAATATACCTCTATTTTTGTTAACCTTGCCAAATATCCAAGGCATGTATCATTCACTATTTGGGGGGGAAATGTAGAAAATGATGGATTCGCTCACTAAGATAACTTTGATCAATAAGGACATCCACATTACCAGCACTAAGTGCATTCAAGCACTGTTAATTAAACTCTCTATAGGAAAGGTTGTTTAATCATTTACTTGGCATGTCATGATAGATTCACTCACTATTTAAACAACAAAAAAGTATAATTATACAGAACAACAAAACGATTGTTTAATCAAAAGAAAATAAACTATTTTAATTTAGACATTTTACAGAACATCCAAAATTTGACCATTAAAAACAACTGCCACAACTTTCTATCAAAATTTGCAATTAGTTACCTAACCAAAGCTAATGATCAAGAAGATAACCAACAATTTTATAGCAAAACCGAATGCTTATGTGAATTTGAAAGGTTAAGCTAAACGCAAGTAAAGAAATTAAGAATGAAATAAAAATACTTGGCCTGTCATGATAGATTCACTCCAAAATAACAATTAAGAACATTAGCACTTGTCCCAAAAATTTCATCTTCTTTACTGTTGCCACCACTTTCTCGGCAACCAAACAGGATTGGAATATTTTTGTGCTGATAAAAAAAAAAAAAAAACCAACCCAAATAAAATAGGGGGAAAAAAGTAAGAGAGAGAGAGATGAGGTAAAGATTAATTATCATATCAAAATCCAAAACCCAAATAAAAACCCTAGATTCTTCCCAAAAAAAATAAGAAAACAACAGGGAGGATAGATTTCTACCTTGGAGCTACGTAGAGAGAGAGGAGGCAAAGATTAAGGCAGATGGTAGAAATCACTCCCTCTCAGCGAGGCTATATTTCGTCGGAGCTACATTCCAAAGATCACCACCGGGGCTATATTCCAGAAATCACCATAGGAGATCAAACTTGTAGAGAGAGAATGTCACGACCCGCTCCCCGTACCCAAGGGTTAAGTATGGTGATGGCCAGTAACTAAAGATACCTCCGGCCAATTATTGAACAAATAAATAAACGCGAGCGGAAATAATATTTAAGTGAGGGTACCAAAATAATCATCGGAGTTTCTATTTTTATTACAAAATTTATTGACCAAAAAGGCCGATATTTACATATAAAAAATATCATAAAAGTGTTGTGTGTGTCTATTCTGCAGCCTCACGTCTAAGACTTTCCAAAAGCTATCTCTGAATCGCATTGTTTCCTGAAAATTGGTAAACAACTATAAACACATAGCAGAGTGAGAAATATTATGCCAAGAGTATAAGGGACACAAAATAACCATGGATAATTATGTAACTAAAATATTTAAGATAACTTAGTCTGAACAAATAATCATTTAAGTAGCAAAATTGAGATTATGTAAATAAATAACCATAACCACGGTACCGAACAAAACAGAACAGAGGTCACAGGAGTGACAGTCAGAACAGAGATACAGATTCAAGAGGTAGCTCGTACGGATTATAGATGTGGCTCCCACAATAGTGTAGCACTTATCTCTGCACAGCACTTTGCTCCACACAGAACAGATGTCAATAGATTCATGCCAACAGAGGGCCATAAAGTGACCAAACAGAGGTCAATGGTTATTTAAGTCCCCCAAGGCATAGGACTCCCGTGGTGGTACTTACAAAACATAATTGTTTATAAGGTCATAATCAAATATTCTTTAAAATATAAACAAACATATCCATGGGTTTCATTTTAAACAATAAAGTTCAGAAATTAATCCACGTAACTGAAATATTTCTAAAACATAACTTGAATTAATATAACTAATAAAATACAACTTGTATAAAACAAATTATGATAAATCAAAATATACGTAAAATATATTATGGTAACTCAAGGTATAATATAACTCACCTTAATATTAACCCTTAGCCTTACTCCACTATCACAACGTTCCTACTATAAGCTCCTACTACCAACAACTTATGTGTCTCTCCCTCTATCTTTTTTTCCTTTTCTTTCCACATAGTTGATCACCTCTTCCCTATAATAAGGAGGTAAAAACATTATCAGGCCAACACGTGGCCAGCGCGTATCCTCCCACAGATTTGATCATAAATTATATGGATTTATACTTATCTTTAACAAATATTTAAGATAATAACACTCTGACTCAGTTTTCTAATATAACTATATAAATAAATTAATCTCGAATTAAATTACACTCTATCGTATACCAACAGAAAAATTAATTATTTATTTTACTACCACACCCATTATTATTATTATTATTATTATTATTATTGTTGTTGTTGTTGTTGTTGTTGTTATTGTTATCAATATTATTATTTATTTACTCATACTTTTATATTTATTTATTTACTATCTTTAACTTTAATTTGGCCCAACTAGTATTATAATTTCATATTTCTATTAATTTGGCCCCAAATAATAATCCCTAATTAATCTCATATTTGATAATCCAATGCCAAATTAGATTCTGTATTTATTATTATTTATTTAATAATATATCATCACATACAACCATAATACTAGTATAAAATTTAAGGGACAATTTAAATTTTTGGGTTGTTACAAAGAAAGCTTGGTGGAAAGCGGAAGATGTGTGGTGGGAAGAGAAAGGAGAAGAGGAAGAGGTATAACAGAGAATGGAGTTTCAAAATCAGAGCGAGAAAAAAGATGTCTGTGTGATTCAATTCTGAGGGTGAGAATTGAAGAACTAAATGTAAAACTGATTTGAAACATTGATATTCATCCAAAAAAATCTGAACCATTGAAATGTCCAAATAGGACAAAGGAGAGTGAGACATTTTCAACTATTGCATTGAATCAATCTGATGGTGTATATTTTGACAAATAGACAAAAGTTTCATTAGGATTCAAAAATCCTTCTCCCTTATTATATAGATGTATCAGGACTCCTCTTGAAACTTCGCCTAAAGCCCTATAAAATTCAGCACCAACCCAGCCATGTAGACGTCATTGATATCAACGTATGAATTGCTGCGAAAAAATTCATTCTCGAAGGATTAAAACCCATTCCTCCACCATCTGCCTAAACCTATCTGTTTTAGTCGTGAATGATCCAGGTTGGAATGTCAACAAAGTCACAACATTGGCATCAGGTATGCCGATTTCTGTCAGAATTACAATAAGCTTCTTTGAATTGAGTTTTTTAAATTCACTTTTTAAAAATTTAATTTTTTTTTATTTTTCATATCTTTTTTTGTTTTTAAAATTTATTAATATTTTAAGCAATTTTACCTAACATAAATACATTTAAAAATTATAATATTTATAAAAAGAATCTTTAAAAAATTCACTAAATGTCAAAAATATAAAAAATATATATATAAAATTGGAAAATGTTTTGTAGCTCGAAACATTTTGCCCCGAATGTCTCGATTTTCAGATACGACGTCGTTTTGATTTTGATTTTTTTTTTTTTTCTTTTCTTCTTTCCCTTCAGCTTCTCATTTATCTCTCAAAAGTTTAACCAAACCCAAAGAGAAAGAGAGAAACAGAGAAGGAGGAAGAGAGGAAGAGAGGAAGACGGCGATGGCGGTGATAGTAGAGGAGGAAGATGTTGATGGCGACGATGATGTGTTGACGGTGATGATGTTAATGAAGATGTTGTTGTTGATGAAGATGTTCGCCGATGATGATGTGTTGATGGTGATGATGTTAATGAAGATGTTGCTGTTGATGAAGATGTTTGCCGATGATGATGTGTTGATGGTGATGATGTTGATGAAGATGTTGTTGTTGATTATTATTATTTAAAAAAAAATTTGAAAAAAAAAAACAGATCTGATCTGATCTGTTTATCATCATCATCTTCTTAATGGACAAAGACCACAAGTTTAAAATTATGAAGAGTAAACAGATCAGATCAGATCACATAAACATATCAGATCTGTTTCATAATTTTAATTCATAATTTTTGTTTTAATTTCATCTCACATAAACAGATCAGATCTATGTAACATAAATTTGTTCAACATAAATTTTTTATTACAAATCAGATCTGTTCATCATCTTGTTGATGATGATGATGTGTTGATGAATGTGTTCATCAGATTTGTTCATCATCTTAATGTGTTCACTAGTTGCTCTCTCTTCTCTTTTCTCCTTCTTCTTATTCATCTTCATCTTTAAAAAAACGAGAGAGAAAAAAAAAGAACGACATCGTTTTGGATTCGGGCTAATTTCGAGTTCAAAAATTTCGAGCTATATAGCGGAACCGTATAAAATTTCAGTACATTTTTCATATTCGTGTATATTTATTAATTTCTTAAATAATTTTTTTATAAATATTTTACTTTTTAAATACGTTCATATAAAAAATAAAAATAAAAATAAAAATAATTTAAAATTTAAAAAATATTCATTAAAAACAAAAACAAAAAACAAAAAAAAACAAAATATTCCATTTGTAAAAAATTAAAAATTGAACCAAACAATATTGTGTGCCCAGAAAATCGTTTCATTGCAGTTAAAGTTCTCTCCTCGGACCCAAGTAAATTGGTGAAGAACTCAAACGTTGGGATGATTTTATTTTCCATGCTTCTCTTCAAAACATTCGGAGCTGCGGATAGCATTGTGGCAATGTCTGTGCTCGAAATGCCTTTGGACTTGAGGAATTCGATTTTGGGCAAAAGGGTTTTCTCGCGATCGCACACGAGGATCGCAGGGAGCTTTTGGATGAGAGATGAGATCTGGGTTTTTGTGAATCAATGGCTGTTGAAGAATGCGAGAACCGAGTCTGGTTTGTCTGGGGATTCGAACCTGACATACCTTGATCCTGAGAGAGATTTTTCTGGATCAAACCCACATGAGTTTACGAGGTAAGAGACTGTGAATGGGTGTTGATTTGGTGAGTTTTTGATGGGTTTGAGAGATGAAGAAGAAAATGGGTGGATTTGAAGGACATAGAGATTGTGGGTTGGTGAATCTTTGACATACCTTGATGCTGAGAGAGCTTTTTTTGGAGCAAACCCACATAAATTTATAAGGTAATGGACTGTGAATGAGTGTTGATTTGTACAGTTTTTTTTTTATGGATTTGGGCAATGAAGAAGAAAATGAGTGAATTAGAGCTGAGAGAGCTCTTTTTGGAGCAAACCCACATGAGTTTATGGGGTAAGAGATTGTGAATGAGTGTTTGATTTGGAGAGTTTTTGATAGGTTTGAGAGATGTTGATGAAAATGGTGGAATTGAAAAAGACAGAGATTGTGGGTTGGTGAAGATTTAACAGAAATTTAGACATTGATTGATCAAATTTTAGCAAATGCTGATAAGGAATTTTACCTCTTCTGTGGAAGAAGTCTTCACATTTTTTAAAATTTTTGCGCAAACCCTTTCGTCTTTCATGAACCCTAGACCCCCTTGGCTCTTGAGCTGTCAGTTAAAACGAACCTACGGGTTTCCTGGTTGAAACGATACCGTATTACTGCTATAAATCAAAACCATACTACTATTAAAAAAATAATAATAAATAAATAATAGTAGAGAGATCAAATTTTAGCCAGCCCGGCCAACCAGATATTTTTAAAATCTAAAAAGAATTTATATTTAATTTATAAGATTGAGTTAGATTAAAATTTTCAATCTATTTAATTATTGGGTTGAACTTGAAATAAATAGTTTTAGAGAAAATTACATATCAATTTGATTTTATAAAAAACAATTATGGTATAGTGGAAATCTTTATTAATAATTTAAATTATAAATTTTTTAATAATATTATAATTGTTCTTCTGACACTAGTTTGGGTTGTAATTTTTCCTATAATTTTAACCTAGCCCAGTCCATCTATATGTATAAAATATTATTTTTTTTATACATATTATCTAGTTACAAAATAAACTAAATTAATAATAAAAGATTAAAAAAAAAGTATATATATTTATTTGTAGAGGTTCAATTAAAACACTTTTTAAAATATCATATTTATTTATAATTCAATTTTATTAATGTTTCAAATTCCAATAATTATTAAAATAGTCTAAATAATTTAATTATTCTTAAAAGCAAAAAAAAATTGAATTAAATTAATTACTCGTATTTATTGGGATTTAAATAATTATTAAAATAGTACAAATAAATTAATAACTCTTAAAAGCAAAAAATAAAATAAAATTAGTAACTCATGTTGATTGGGTTAAGTGAATAGACTTGAAATTAAAACATTTTTAATATATGCTCTTATTATAGTATCACCTCAGCTCCAACGTGAATTAGCGCAACCCAATGTTTGTCCATCAATTGGTTTTAGAAAAAATAAATTAAAATACACTCTATTAAAAATACAGCTTGTCCTTTGTAATTTAAAAAATTACAAATATCCCTTGTCAAAATTATTTATTTAATAGACATAAACCGTAAAAATAAAATTTATGACTTCTCTATATATGATAGTAAAATTATTTAAATTATTAATTAATTTTATGATTTATTAATAAAAATGACTATCTGTTATAAAATTATAAACTTCAAAGGTGAAATATAATTTTCAAAATTATAAGAAACAATTCGTATTTTAAACAATTTTTAGAAAATACATTTATAATGAAAAATGTTTGAGACTAAAAAAAAAAAACTTCCACACTTTTACCTACAATGATATGTGATGATAGGTGTCAATTTTTGATTTATTACACACTCAATTATTAAGGACCCAATTCTCCTACCACATCATAATGGGTAAATTTGTGGGTCAAATGCGTGGGTATCTACCATTACTCATTTGTAACAATAGGTTTATTTTTATTATCTATTAAGTTATATTGATAAATTTATTGATCTCTCTTATTTTTATGAATAAATTTATCAATTAATATCTATAAATAAATAAATATAATTAATATGATTAATTGGTGAGTGTGTTTTTAAGAAATGATATTAATTGTACGTCTGATGTTTTGTTTGGGAAGAATTTTTTAGTCTGATTTTTTTGCGTTTTACCTATTTTAGCGTGACTACACAAATTTCATTTGGGCTGAATTTTTAATTTTTTTATAGTTTTGTAAAATAAAAAAAAAACTAATTATGTTTTAAATATAATAATTTATTTTATTTATTTATTAACTTTATTTGTATTTTAATAAGCTAAATTAATTTCAACCACCTTGCCAAACAATAATTAAAAATTCTCAATTGGAACGCCGACACATGGGTACGGCCAAGAGGGTGCGAATTCAGCAAATCTTTTAACAACAATGATTCATCTCACTAAAAATATCACCACTAATAGCACTGATGCATTAAAAAAGTAAAAAAAAAAAAAAAATACAACTCCAAGACCAAAACATCACATCATTAATGGCGGGATCCACTGTCACCTAATTAGTGGGAGCACTACCAAGCATTTTTCATCTTTTAAAAGCCGCCCACCTTGTCAATAATCCCACTATTTGACATGTTCACTGTTTACTCTCGTACCCACTACCCATTTTAACGCCTCTGGCAACCGGGTACACGCGGTCATCATCTAGGACATTTTAATTAGAAAAATAAGTGGGAGTATTAATTAATGCCACCATTACATTATACCCAAAGTCATGCGTAGTCGCATGGATCTGAACCCTTCATCTGGCGTAAATAAAATAAATCTGAGCTGTTGGTTCACGTTCTTCACCACAACAGAACACAACGGAGACAACCTCCTACGCAAACCACTCGAAAATGAGCAAGACTTTTTATTATTATTTTTAGAAAATAAAATTTTGGTGTACAAAATATTTTCAGAATAAATAATAAAAATAATAGAATTTACATGTCAATAATGGAAACCTCAAAAATTAATTCATAAAAAATTATAATTTTACTTTTTAATGTTTATAAAATTTCTCACTCATTACTGATGTGAAATTACCTTATAAAAATATGAAAAAATTGTAAATAAGTGCAGTAGTGGAAAAATATTGTACTATGGATCGAATTTTTTGTGCTGAAAGCCTTTCACACAAAGAGGACTTGCACTATTTACACTATGCACACAGTAAAGTTACACTACCATGAAAATGCAAATAATCCTTCGCCATCTCACTAATTTGATATTTTTTCTAAAAATATTTGGTGAGTTGCTTGAAATGGTGATCAATAGTAAAGAGTGAATGAATGTGGTAACTTGTGGTGAGATTAGTTGAAGGTGGTCGTAAGAGTTGGTGGGGTAGCTCATCTGGGAATTGATTATTTTAGTGATTTTTTATTTTATATTTTATATATGAAAGATGTATAAAAAAATAGGAAAAATAATTTGATAATTTTTAGTGATTTTTTAACTAAAATTGTTAGTTGTCAAATAAGGCCTAAATGTCGGGAGGTTATTCGGAAAGTCAATTGGGTAGTGACAGGAACTCTTCGCATTTTAGTGGTCGTCACGTAAAAACTAGTCGAAATTAGTTGGCAGTATCAGAGGTCGACGGTGGATGGTGGTGGTCGAAGGTGTGGAGAGAACAAATGAAAACTTTTTTGAAAATAAATGAAAAACTTTTTTGTTTATTGTTTTTGAAATTTTTGATATCAGTATCACTTAAAGAAATTATACATCAAACAAGTTTTCCTTTATAGTAAGAACAAAAAAAAAAGAAGAAAAAAAGTAAGCATTAACAAATTAGGTTTAAACAATTTGATCTCATGTATATTTTATCAGGAGGTTTTGTGGGTCAATATTTGGTAATAATAAAGATTGATTATGTTTTGTTATTGTTGACTATATATTTTGTAAAAATCAATTGTAGCTTGACACGTGGTACGTGAAGGGTAATTTGGAGAATTAATAAAAGTTTCTAATCAAAGACAAACATGAGACAGTTTGTATTGGTAATAATGAATCTGTGCAGTTCTGGAATAGCTAGAGGGTGCAAGGTGATGTTGTGACGCCCCAAATATATATATATATATATATATATATATCAAGGGAAATTAAATAAACAACATGACTTAATAAACCAGAAAATTGACATCTTAATAGGGTAATCCAGCTCTCGTACATAACCGAATGTCCAAATAACAATAGATAAAAACTTAAAATTATCCAAATGCAACATCAAATGAAATTATAACGTCCTTAATAACTATTATATGAAATAATATAATTTATTCGGCTCTACTCGAGGTTTCAGGTCAGCCAAGGCTCTACGTTAGCGTCGACTCCATTTCAGCTTCAATTATTTTCTTGCCAAGACCTGGCATAAAACGCCAGGGCAACAAAAATATATGCCATGAGTTTTGCAACACAGTAAGGAAACATAACCAACCTACCATTCTTTTTAAGAGAAAAATAATGAGATTATAAACACGAGATAATAGTATAATTGTAAACATGAATTATAACCATTAAAATAATTTCCGTAATTTTAATAAATTAGGCGACACTTGAAATCTCACCAAACAGATTGAACTCACCAACCACTAAGTATGGCAACGGTTAATTTGAAATCCTCCTTTGGTCAAATATGTAAGTGTTACCAACCGTAACTACCAGAGATGCCCACGTCCGAAGTTATATACCCAAGTAGTAGCATCCGTGGTCTGCCCCAAGGAAACGGTCTGCCAGGGGTACGTAACCTCCTTGTGTGCCACTAGCACATCCACCCTTATTCCAAAACCAAATACCGAAAAGGGTTCAAATAAGTCTCGTGCCATCTTAGAGTTTCGCAACACAATTTACGTGAGAATTCTCAAAACCAGGGCTCACCCTGAACAACCGGTATTAACCGTCAATCCCTTGATTTCATACACTCTTTAAAACCAAGACTCACTCTGAAAACTGGTATTAACCGTCAATTTTAACTTTGTATATGCCTTTAATCCTTTCAGTTAATTTTGATATTAATCACAAATAATTCCAATTTTTTAATCACAAATAATGTTATACCAACTCATTAAAATTCGAACATAAAATATTACACATGTCACACAATAATAAACAATTGTACAAAATTTAAATAAACAATTCATTTAAAATCATGTTCCAATTGCCCAAATTTAGTTTTAATTCATCTTAGTAACATCAACCCACAATTCTAAAATATAAATTAGACTTCCCAACCTCTTGAAATTCCATGATGTATATAATACAAATAGATCCAATCTTACAATTAATAACAAAATCAACTTAATTCAATTCTTAACCAAATACTTGATTTATAATCATGCGTGTTCTAAAATGTATCTAAATTGAATAAAATTCTTAAATTGCATCACATGCATGGATTAAATAAAAATCTAATTATAAAATCAAAACTTTAGGATTAATTCCAAATTTCCATAAACTTGACTTTCTTAAAACATTTCCTTCCACTACAACAATTTACACATTTGGCGACCACTTTTGCCGACCAAAAAAATTTTAGTCGCAAAAAAATGACATTTGGCGACCAAATATTAATTAGTCGCGAATGATCATTATTTTTGGCGACCAAATATTATTGGTCGCAGAAGGTTATATTTTGGCGACCAAAAAATATGTTGGTCGCAGAAAACGGTATACTTTTGCCGACCAACTACAAATTTGGTTGCGGAAGGTCACATATTTTTTGGCGACCAAAAATTTGGCCCCAAAAAACTTATTTTCAGCAACCAAAAAAAATTAGTCGCCAAATTAATACTTTTAGCGACTAATATTTTAGTCGCCGTTGATTGAGATTTGGCGACTAAAAAAATTTGTCGGCGATAGAACTTGTTTTTGCGACTAATTTGATTTTTTGTCGCCAAAAATTTGGGGGGAAATTTGAAACATGGGCGGGAATTGAATTTCAGAAAAAAAAAAAATAAAGCCTTGTCTCTATCTAAAAAAAGCCCTAATCTATGTCTCTCTATTGGCCCGCCCCTCCCTTTTTCTGTGTTCTCTATCTTAATCGGTGCCCACTCTCTCTAGCTCACCGAAGTCCCTCACCACAATTGCTCACGTCGATCGCACGTCGCCACCGCTGCAAATCGCCATCGCCAATAATTTTCTACTTCACACTGTTGATGCATCAATCGAACCCAGATTGGGGTAATTTGGTTTAATATGGTGATATGTAATAAGTTTCTCCTAATATTGGATGTCTCTCTTTCCTTTCTCTCCATCGGCATCAATTTTCTTCCTATGAATGAAGATCAATCGAAAACGACAACATCGATCGCCTCCTTCTCATCCATTCCGATCTCTCCTCTCTCATTCACCAGGTAACTAATTCGTACTTCTAGAGAGAAATGAGATAGCAATTTCATATTTGATCGAACAATGGTTTGCGGTTTTTCTGAAAATTTTATTGCGATTTTTCTGAAAATTTGCTACACTTATCAGTGATTTGTGGCGAAATCCCAACTTCTTTGCTCTTTATTCTCTCATTGTTGCTTACTGTGTCTTTTCTTGATTTCAAATTGCATCAATCTCCCAATTTTAGGATTCATAGATATCTCTTTTAGTCCGTATGAGAAATTTATTTTATCTGATTCAATAATCGTCAGTCGTCGAAGTTCTTTGTTTTGATATCTCGCAATCGATGGCTTTATTAGAATGTATAAAGCATTTGATTCAGTGTTGGTTGAGTGAAGCATGTGAACCATGATAGTTTTGTCTTGTCATGATCAAAAGCTTCTGTTTTCTGCCAATTTTCGCACTGCTCGTTTTGTTTTTTTTCCCCTTTTTTTATTACTTTTTTATTTGATGATGAGCATTTTACATTTGAACCCCATTTTCTCTTATATTTTCTGCTTTATTTTGTTTCTGAACTAAATACTGAAAAATCTCACCTATCTAATCTCAGGTATGTCGTTCACTTCAATGTAATTGTAATTTAAAGCTTCAATTTGTTGCTCTCTCTCTGTCTCTATTTGTACCCATTTGGCATTGTCGGTTGCGTCCAAGTCACAGCAACCTCTTGATTTACCTTTAGTTTAAGGGGAAGTTGAATGGCCCTTGCTTATAGATTAGTATGACCCAACTAACATGCTGAACGCTTATCATACGCTTATTATTATAAGAGGGTAATATGTCAGCATTCTTGGTGTTTAGCTCCCTGACATCATAAGAACATTTTTTTTTGAATGCCTTCTAGCATTCTCTTGTATGGAACCCAGTTTTCTTCTTCTTTCTGCTCCTTTATTCATAAACAAAGAACTTGCATGATATCAACTAAATCAAATTATACAAATTGACTGGAAAGTTTTAGATATGTTGAGATTTAATAACTGTTCTTTCTTGATGGTAACTGAGGTTTATTTATTATTTACTTTATCATTAGGACTATACTAACCTTGGAAAGGAATTGAAATATGATAGTGTCTGACAGCTGCTAATCCTGCTGTTGATGACTTCATTAGGAGTCCCACTCTTTCATTCTAAGTTGCATTCTCTTTTTATTATTAATTTTTTTTTCTTTTCGCAGATATGTGACAGGTTTATTAACCGTAGGATGGCGCAGAAGTTCTATGACAAAGCTCTAATGTCACGCCCCAAAATTTGGACAATTAAATATTAAATTAGGACTAAACCCCAATCAATATTCCATCATCCAAATCCTAGGGGTGAAACAAAAATCTAAACATTCTAATCTCAATAAGGTAATTAACAAAACACCAATCATACCATGCACCATAATTTCATAAACTATCTAATATACCCAATGTTACAGTAACATTAAATACTTCAAAACAACTTAAATAATGTAAGGTTACAACCCAAGCCAAATTATCCAAAATACTAAGGTCATTAAAAAAAATAATAATTACATACATTAGTATCAACCCTAAGCTCAAGAAAAATAAAAGAACTCCAAACGACATGTCCTACGATCACGGTTATTTCTCGTCACCACCAAAGCCTCTACTAATCCTGCAAAGGAAGCTCAGCTGCGCTCCAACAGAACGCACCCGAGTTGCCAAGAGACAAAACGGGTCAATATACAAGTATACTGGTATGAGTACAAGAATTGACACCCACGTGTCCACCAGACACAAACAAAAAGTACATTATTTCTTATCACGGGACAAGACAAGTAGTTCCAACCGCACCGAGACGAATGGGTAGTTTCCCGAGATACGGTGGCATTTAGTTTCTTGTCCGTATACAACGAAATATAAATGTATTATAAAATAAACAAAATAGAAATAGAAATATGGTGGGTCAGCCCTGCATAAAAAGTTAGTAAGACCCACCATCCTGCAAAACAAATAAAGTTAGTATAATTTAATCATAAGTAACTTGTTGAAACAAATATAAAATTACACCGTTTCATACTTAAATAATCCGAATTGATCAAAACTCAAATAACGAAAGTTGTACAGAATCAAATTTCCAATAAGACAGCGCGAACGAATTTAACAGAAACTGAACAGGTTAAGAGAAAAACTTGATATAAAAATCTAAACAGAATTCAATCGAAAAACCTGAAGCTGAAAACGAACCAAAACTGCCCTAAGATGATTTTTTTTCGAAAAATTCCAAAACACGAAAAGTGTGCAGAATGATGTTTTACTTCAGTTTACGCGAAACCAATAAAAATGAGCTCGTTTCATGGGTTAAAACAGCTTATAAAATCTGCATTACCAAAATGAATCAAACCGACAATAACCAAGGTCATCCGATTATAAGTTCTAATCGATCTTTTTAATAAAAAGGTACAACACAAGAGTTGTCCAAAATCACGTATACATGCCTCTCCTCAAATTTCATAATTCATCAAGATCGTTTACTATTTTTTTTTATCATGTACATAACAGTACCATACATACTATACTAATAAATTCATAATTAAATTCTTTGTTCCTTAACTCCACCACTTCGGCTCTCCCCTTCCGGCCTACACATATATCCCATGTGCCTCCCGTATACCTAACACCGCTCCGAAGCCAAACTTGCACGGGGATATCGTCCCGAGTTTGACTCACACTCCCCGGATGGTTAGCATATACGTACGCGCGTAAATCAAAGCACTCGTCTACTCATGAGAACGAGGCAACAATATAAATAACATCTCATCAACATCATGAGACAAATATAACAATGCCGGGCATAAGGCATTAAACAACTCTTATAATCCTCACTTTTTTATACACTCTTTCTCCCCATCACTCAAATAAAACAACAATCCATGGAGTCATGGTGGAGTATAAGGAATTTATCTACAAGTTCATGATTAATATCAATTTCCTATAACCATGAGTGTAATTACAACCATAAAATAAATCCCTATAAAAATCATAAACATGGCATACACAATTAATCCAAATAAGTAAAATCAATCCTTCATTTACATGCAAATACAAAATCAATACAACATCAAAATAAAAATAAATAAATAAAAACAACGAATTAATCCATCATCTAACCAATATCAATGGATTCTAAGTTTATTTTAATTTTATATAATCATGAGTGTGATTACTATCATAAAATCAATCCATATAAAAAAAAACCCGAAACCTGGCATGCAACTAATCAAAATAATTAAAATCAAACAATCATCTAAAAACCCTAAACCTTACACAAACAACCAATCAAAATAATTAAAAATCAATCAATCATCTATAAACCCTAAACCTTACTTACACAACTAAACACAATAATTAAAATTAATCAATCATCTAAGAAAAAAAAATTAAACTTTACCTACACAACTAATCAAAGTAATTAAAATCAATCAATTATCTAAGAACCCAAAACTTTACATACATCACTAGTCAAAATAATTAAAATCAATCTATCATCTTTGTGTGAATACAAAATCAAACTAATATCCAATAAATAAATAAAAACAAAGAATTAAATACAAATCCAGGGAAGTGGATTTTGTACTCACAATTATTTTTGAAGATTAAAGAATCACTCAAAGAATTAATAAAGTCACCCAAAATAAAACCCTAAACCTTGCATACCCAACTAATGCAATTAATTAAAATCAATCGATCATCCAAAAACTCTAAACCTTACATACACGTCTAATCAAAATAATTAAAAATTAGCCAATCATTTAAAAATTCTAAACCTTACATATCCAACTAATTAAAACAATTACAATCAATTAATTATCTAAAATCTTAGACCTTATATATACATCTAATCAACATAACTAAAATTAATCAATCATCTAAAAATCTTAAACCTTACACATACATCTAATCAACATAATTAAAATTAATCAATCATCTAAAAATCCTAAACCTTACATATGCGTCTAATCAACATAATTAAAATTAATCAATCATCTAAAACAATCCCAAACCTTACATACCCAACTAATTAAAATTATTACAATCTATTAATCATCTAAAAATTCTAAACCTTACATATACGTCTAATCAACATAATTAAAATTAATCAATCATCTAAAACAATCCCAAACCTTACATACCCAACTAATTAAAATTATTACAATCTATTAATCATCTAAAAATTCTTAACCTTACATATACGTCTAATCAACATAATTAAAATTAATCAATCATCTAAAACAATCCCAAACCTTACATACCCAACTAATTAAAATTATTACAATCTATTAATCATCTAAAAATTTTAAACCTTACATATACGTCTAATCAACATAATTAAAATTAATCAATCGACTAAAACAATCCCAAACCTTGCATATCCAACTAATTAAAATTATTACAATCTATTAATCATCTAAAAATTCTTAACCTTACATATACGTCTAATCAACATAATTAAAATTAATCAATCATCTAAAACAATCCCAAACCTTACATACCCAACTAATTAAAATTATTACAATCTATTAATCATCTAAAAATTTTAAACCTTACATATACGTCTAATCAACATAATTAAAATTAATCAATCGACTAAAACAATCCCAAACCTTGCATACCCAACTAATTAAAATTATTACAATCTATTAATCATCTAAAAATCCTAAACCTTACATATACGCCTAATCAACATAATTAAAATTAATCAATCGTCTAAAAAAAATCCCAAACCTTTCATACCTAACTAATTAAAATTATTACAATCAACTAATCATCTAAAAATCTTAAACCTTACATATACGTCTAATAAACATAATTTAAAATTAATCAATCATTTAAAAATCCTAAACTTTACATACCCAACTAATTAAAATTATTACAATCTATTAATCATCTAAAAATCCTAAATCTTACATATACGTCTAATCAACATAATTAAAATTAATCAATCATCTAAAACAATCCCAAACCTTACATACCCAACTAATTAAAATTATTACAATCTATTAATCATCTAAAAATCCTAAATCTTACATATACGTCTAATCAACATAATTAAAATTAATCAATCATCTAAAAATCCTAAACTTTACATATATATCTAATCAAAGTAATTAAAATTAATCAATCATCTAAAAACCCTAAAGTTTACCCACACAACTAATCAAAATAATTAAAATCAATCACTTATCTAAGAACCCTAAACTTTACATATACTACTAGTCAAAATACTTAAAATCAATCTAGCATCTATAAACCTTAAATCTTATATCCACAACTAATCAAAATAATTAAAATTAATCTATCATCTTTATATAAAACAAAATCAAACTAACATCAAACAAATAAAAATAAATAATTAAATAAAACCGCGAATTAAACATAAATCAAGAAAAGTGGATTTTGTACTCACTATATTATTTTGAAGGTCAAAAAAATATTTGAAGAACAAAAGGAGCCACCAAAACAAAACCCTAATTTTTTTTTTTTTCTCCTTTTCTCCTCTCCTCCCACCGTTCTGCTCTTTCTCACGCCATACAGAGCACTCTCTTTTGATTTCTCTCTCTCTCTCTCTCGGCTCTCTCTCACGGCAGCCTCCTCTCTGATTCACTTTGCTAATCTTTGTTTTCTTATCAGCTCCTATACCTAGTTGATTACTTATATAATATATATATATATATATAATAACCTAATTTCCTTTCCTAATCTAATATGACTATTATAATATATTATAATATATAATACACATAATTACAATATATATAAATATAAATATAAGATAAAATATATATCTATATATTTATATCACCTCTCTTTTTTTTATATAGAATAAACATAAATATTTAAAGATTAATAATATATAATTAAATGACACATTTAATTAATTAATTACCACATTAAATTCATTAAATACCACATTAAATCTCATGTAACCATACAATTAGTAAAGTCAAAAATAAAATAAGATAATAATAATCATAATAATAAATAAATGACTTAAGAAAATTAGGGTCGCTACATCTAACGATTGGCCTAAAAGGTTATGCTCAATTGTATATCTACATCACCCTATCATCAAGTCCTATTTTTTTATTTTTTTATAATTACCATAAAAAAAGTGAGGGGTGACCATTGGTTCAATGGTAAAAAACCTGGGCCTAATAACCTTGAGGTTGTGGGTTCAAGTCTCCGGGCAACCGCTTTGTACATTATGCCAAAGGTTAGGCGTGTACCCAATCTTTCCCCTCCCAAACACATTAATGTGTACTAATTGGGCGTTGTTTTTTTACCAAAAAAAAGGTGGTCTTATCACATTGAATTTCCGTATTTGTGTGTGTTTCTCAATGCAGTTATCTTATGTATTGCTTCTCTGTATCTCTCTTTCTCTTTTTTTGTATTATCACCTCTCAAGATTTTAGACTGTGTTTCTTATGTTACCAAATCTGAATTTCATTGTAGGCACCAGACCGTCATATCCCGTCTTGCAGATTGGGAAGGCATTGAAAAGGTCATATGTGTTCTCTTCTTAATCTGTTGCTATAGCTTCGTCTCGTCTCATTAAGCAAACAGTAATTCTACAAATAAAATTAAAGAAGCAAAAATCTTAAGGTTACAAAGTTGTTATCGGGCCTTTACTGAGGATAGCGTAGTTATCTCGTGAATAAATATGAATTAGTGTTGGTATGGAGTCTCCATTGGGATGAATGCAGGTATGGAGTCTACTGATTTTCTTGTTTTAAATTATAAATTATCTTGAAATCCTTTGTTTTACTGTTTCAAATTCTAATAATTGGGAAGTTCACCTAAAATATTAAAGTAAAATTCAAATAATCTATTTTAATTTCAAGAGAATTATGCACTGTTTCATAGTACATGATCTTAGTGAAGTTGCACAAAACTCCCATGTTTTAGCTGTCTGGCCCAAATGGACAGAATTGAAAATCTTCATGCCTTTGGTATCATGTACACAAATGCATCCACATGGATTTTGGGTATTTCCTTGTCGGCCGCTTCACTAATTTTTGAAAGTAAGTAACCCTCAAATTAGAATTAATGGGTCCACATAACATTGCAAGAAGCTGTTGCATGTCTCCATAAAAAGAGGACTTGACAGACCTCCAACTCAGCCTCTTGACTGAAGTTAGATTGTCTGTATCAGATAGTTGGGCATCGATGGTCCTCATCACTTTTTGGCCATATTACTTTCAAAGTGTAAAACTATTCTTTTCTTTTCTTATTTTATATATATATATATATAATGCTTAATAAAAAGATGAATTAAGACAAGAAAAAGAAAAAAGAAGCAGCAGGAGCAGCAGGAAAAAAGTAACCCTGAAACTGAGGTTTTTTGTTTACATCATAACCATATAGTAGGAGTAATTACATAACCTTCATTTGTGTTGAATTCTTTTGGGTTCCTTTGAGAGATGCGTCAATTGCTTTGTTTGGTCCAGTGACAAAGCATAGCAAAGGCAGAACATCACAGCTTGTCTAACAAAGGGACGGTCCTTAAGATATGCAACAAGTGGCTCAACTTAAAAATTTATGGTTTGAGCTTATTGTAGATAAGTCCCTCTTCTTCTTCTTCCTTTTTTATTTTTTATTTTTATCCAACATAAGAGATGAAAATAAAAAGTACAAAAAGGAGGGGTTTATTGTAGATTGATTCAATAATTTTGGGTGACATTATCTTTATTACTTCTGAATCAATCCAAACACGGATTTTTTTTTCCCCATTTTTTTAAAGTCTAGTTAGGAGTATAAATAACCTATGCATGTGTATAGACAAATATTCCTTTTGAAGAGATGGATTTCAAGCAGCAGGCTTTCCTGTACAAAAGTGCGAAGTGAATGATGAATCACAAAATATCATCCATGGCAGTTCTAATTTTCCCTTAATCATCCTTTTAAAATCATGGATACCCTTTGGATTGAAGATCTTCACCTCGTTAAAGTTGGTGATCTGAAGTTGGTCAAGATTCCTAGATTCTTGCCATCTTTTTTTTTTTTCTTCCTTTTTCTCTCTTACCAGAAAAATAGCAAACTTACTATTGCCAGTTACAGCTTACATGCAAGAATAGCCCTCAATATTTTCACCAAAACCCTGTTCTATAACCAGAAAAATAAAATAGTTTCAAATATCTATATTTCTCATAGAAGCAATGCCTTTTTTCATGTCTAGTGATTTTTGTTCAGAAATGCCTTGATTAGAAATGCCTTCATTTCTCATAGAAGCAATGCCTTGATTAGAAATGGATATATTCATGAAATGGTAACCAATTGAAGATAAGTGAAGTGAGAACATACTAAGATGGATTGATCATGTTCAATGAAGACCTATAGATGCAACAATAAAAAAGAGTAATATGGTTACGGTAAATGAAAATGGTAAAGGGAGGGAAAAAGTGAAAAAGATGAATTAGGTAGAAGAAGAGAGGATTGAGGAGATCAGTGTTAGGTTGGTGGGCAAAACTGGTGGTGGGGATGGATCTGCTTCTGCCCAGTGGGTTGATGGATGTTATTAGGTGGAAAACATGACTATCAACAATCAAGGAGAATCAAGCAATTTTTATTGTTTCTAATGCAATTTTTTTCCCTCTTTCTTGCTTCCCTTTCTTTTTCCTAATAAGTAAACATATGCCAAAAAGGCACATTAAAAGCAGGTGCAATCCATGTATAGAGGGTGTACATCAAAAGAGAAGCTAGATATTTTTGTATGAAACAACAATAACATAAATTGTCTACAAATCCCATAAATGGTTCAAGGAAGAATTAATCTTGTTAAGAACAAGCTTCTCCATGCTACCAATGGACTTTCAATTCCCTTTCCCCCAAATGCCCAGATGAGGAGGACCTGCATTGGTTCTAGTATACTGAGGATGTTGACCTCCAAACATATTTGTTTATCTTAAGCTTGAAAAAAAAGATAGAGGTGTTTTCTTTTTGGGAATCATGTAACATATTTCAGAAAAAGAAAAAGAAAAACCTGTTTGAAAAGAATGCTTTTGAAGCCATATGGTCCTGTTGTCAGTTTTGGCTACCAAACTATTGCTTTGACAGGGCTCATAATAGGTGAGGTTAAGCTTATTCAAGTTGCTGTTAGCTTAATTGTTGCTGCTAACTCTTGTGTAGGAATGCAGTTTTCATCATAGTCTGAACTATAAGTGGAAAATGGCTGGTGCAAAAGATAGGCAAAGTGTTATGGATTGGAAAAAGCAAAAAACAGTTACTCCTATACGGAGACCGGTCTGTACAAAATCTAGTTCCTCTGAAGGTGAGGTTTCTAGTATAGCAACTGCTTAACTAATTCTTTGTTATCCTATGAGCCACTACATGTATTTCTTTTATATTCAGTTGTCAAATTGCTTATTCTCTTTTCATTTTACATTGATTTATTTTTTAAAGTAAAGGTGAAGAATGAACTTGTCCTCGTTCCCTCGCTGGCCACTACTACTATTGTGTTCCAAAGAAAGATCTTATATTCTTTTTCTTTTTTTAGTAAAAATAATAATAAAAAAATGGAGCAATGACATGACTTTTCTGTATCTTCTTAATCAAATAATGGAAGTGAAAATCTTAATCAAATAACTGAAGTTTTTCACTTCCATTATTCCCATTGCTGATCAATTTAAGGACAATAAACAGATCATGTAGAAAGTATGCAAAACCTTGGATGTTCTGTTGTTTAACTTGTATCTAGGCGGCTCATGGGTTAGTTGATGTGAATTTGCAAAATGTTTATTGAAGGAACTGTAGGTTGAGTTTGAAGATCTGCATGATGTGGGTAAATGTGGAAAGCAAGAAGATGGAATTAAAGTCCTTCCACTCCTATGAAGGTTTTCACCCCTATTCCCTTTAAAGCTGCTCTTACGAGAATTCCTTTACTACACTCAACTTGAAAACATGGAAAGGGAGTCATAAGCCTCCTTCCTTTAATCCATTAAATGCTTGTCTCCTTGGCTTCAGATTTCTAGAGAAGATTGGCAGAAACTTACCCGGTGTTCACTATATTCTGGATGTTGCAGATGCTGATTCACTGATATTATCACTGGTAATTTTCGTTTGTTACACTTATCATTTATCTATTTATCATATTTTGGTTGTCAACTTAATTCTACTTTATTCAGGTTAATAATATGGTGATGAAGCTAATGTTTTTGTTGTAAAACTCTACATACACAAGCTTGTTAAGTTGTATTTAATGATAACCGAATGGCAAATGCTATGAGTTGCTTTTGAAAATAGCTAGATTTTTATTTTTTATTTTTTTAAATTAGGATCTGTAGAGGGGATTTTGTCACACACTGGTTTTCATTTTATAAGAGAAAGCACAGAAGGTGGTTGTTGTTGTTGGTGGTTACATTGGCATGGAGATTGCTGCCGCAGCTGTTGGTTGGGAACTTGATACAACAGTATGTCTGTGTTTCATTCTGGTTTTGCTATGTTAAGGTTTGAGATGGTAATTTTTCATTGATCTAATATCTGTTAAACTGACTGAGGTATTTGGAGTTTTTGTCAATTCATACCCTTTTAAATCTATAACTAGTAAGATTTTATTGTTCCGAGTGGATGCAATGAACACTTAAAATTTGTGATTTTCAATGTCTACCTTTTTTTTCTTTTTTCTTTTTTGGTTGTATTAGATGGCCCTTCTATTCTGTATTTTAGGTGATCAGTATTAACATTCTTGTTTAATAATAGCTTTTTTCACATGTTTTCTAACTTTTTGATGGTGCACACACCACATCTCTGACTTTGTAATTTTATAAAGACTCTTATTTTCATTAAACCAGTTACACCCTATCTCATTTATCCTTTTTGAACAGAGCCTTGTCCCAACTGTTTAGAATTGGCTATCTGACTGTACATTTCTAGGGCCACATGTCTAGCTATTAAGTAGTTTCAGTTGAGTTTGGCTTTGTTTTAGAGTTTTTAACTGATTTGAGTATATACAGATGGCAGGAATTTCTGTTGTGGGTCGAAATTATTATGGTGTGTTCCCAATGTTTCCTTATTTTGCTGTGGGTCGAAAATAAGTAGTGAAATTTAAGTAATTTCTGTTGTGGGTCGAAAATATAAGTAATTGTGAGCATTCTTCTCATCCATTGTTTCCTTATTTTGCTGAAATTTTGTTACTTCAAGTAGTGAAAATTTCACCACTAAAATGTTTTTGCAGCAACTATTTTTGCGTATGGACAGAAAAGCAGTGGAAAGACATACACAATGTCTGGCATTACTGAACATGTTATAGCTAATTTATTTGACTACATACATATGGTACTTTAAAAATGCCATTCTTTTCCCAATATTGTTTTCTGAAATCAATTACACTTGTACGAATTCCTACTCAATGTTGCTGTATGTTTTTCAACATCTAGCATAATGATAGAGAATTTGTATTGAAATTCTCTGCAATTGAGATTTACAATGAAGCTGTCAAAGACCTCCTAAGCCCAGATAGTGGCCCACTTAGGCTACTTGATGATCCAGAGGTGAATATTGTACTTGATGTGAATACAAATGACATTAATCTGAATTTTCACAAACATCTTTAGCTGGTCTCTTCTCTCTTCTGCAGAGAGGAGCCATTGTCGAGAAACTTACAGAGGAGATTTTGAGGGACTGGGACCATCTAAAGGAGCTCCTTTCTTTTTGTGAAGGTAAGTGTCGTCAATTGGTCATAGTAGTCCTGTTTTCTTGGATGATATTGTAAGTCTATTCAGTGCATTGCGTTCATGCAGCTCAAAGACAAATAGGGGAGACCTCTCTGAATGAAACGAGTTCCAGATCTCATCAAATTCTCCGACTGGTATGAAACGAGTTCCCCATTTTTGTCACTGAAGCTGTTATTTATTATATGACTTTAGGATCCGTCATACTAATTTTCCCTTTCATTTGTAGGTACAAGAGGCAGAGCAATTTCGACAATGGAAGGCCTCTCATGAGAAGGAATTGCTTCAGGTACTTGACGTTTCCCAGTTATCCATGTAACCTGGGATTCTTCATTTTTAAAAAGCAAACATGTTTCACTTATAAAAGTTTTAACTTATGCATGCTTCGGATTTAATTAATCAAAAAGGAAAAAAAAAGAAAAAGAAAGAGGCAAACAAGTTAAACATGTTATTTATGGTATGCACGGATATCATTGAATGTATTGTTGATGACGTTTTTCTCAAGCAGCTAAGGAAGGAAGGCAGAAGAAATCAATATGAGCAACATAAACTACAAGCTTTAAACCAGCTTTATTTCTTCGTTATATTCATTTTTTTTTAATCTGGAGATGCTTGATAATGTTTCTTATAGTACTCATATAGATTATCTTGCCAGGTTTTGTAATGTCATGTAAGATGAGTGATTTTGGAATTGGTTGTTTTGTTTGGTTAATGCTAAAAAGTTTGCCACTTGACGCCATATCTATATTTCGAGGGTCCTATATATGGGCTCCTGCTGATGACGAATTGATTTTTCTCTATTTAATTATGCATTTTTCTTTCCTACAAGTATGACATAATTCTCTTTATTGCAGCTAAAACTACCCTATCAAATTGTGGCTATTGTTTCCGGTGCTTTGAATGATGCAGCTGCAAAGAAGTATGGTTTGGAAGGATGGTTTCCTGCATCCAGCACTTACAGAGAACTTGTTTCCTGTTCAAACTGCACTGACTATCAGTCCAGGAGATTAGAGATTCGATATGGGTAGAAAAAGGGTAGACTAGTACTTATATTTTTGGATACACTAGTAGTTATATTTTTTGATGGGTGTGTATAGAAAATATTTAGTAGACTACTAGTTATATTTTTCGGTTGCTGTACATGGATAAAAATTTTAAACGTAATAACAAGTATTTGTTATGTCTTAAATTTTTATGTTAGATGAAATCTGTAGTTTGGAATTATTTGTGAATGAAAACTTATAATAGTTGCTGATTTTAATTAAACAGGTTCAGAAATGGTTGATCTATGTATTTTGTTGAATGTTCATGATTCAATTTATTTGTTGGTTTGAATGATTTTTGCAAATTACAGATTATATTGAATAAATTGGATGGATTATTATAAATTACAGGTTTATTTTGTTGGATGTTGGCGACCAAATGTGACAATTGGCGACCAAAATTTTTAGTCGCGGAATGTGACAATTGGCGACCAAACTAATTTTGGTCGTGAAATGTCACAATTGGCGACCAAAATTTTTGGTCGCGAAATGCCACAATTGGCGACCAAACTAATTTTGGTCGCAAAATGTCACAATTGGCGACCAAAATTTTTGGTCGCGAAATGTCACAATTGGCGACCAAACTAATTTTGGTCGTGGAATGTGACAATTGGCGACTAAGAAATTTGATCGGCAAAAGGCAACTTTTCGCGACCAAAATGTTTTAGCGACAAAATGGATTAGTTGCAGTAAATAAATATTTAGCAACCAAAAATTTAGTCGGCAAATGTAACTTTTCCCGACCAACGAAAATTTTGGTCACGAATTACTTTTGCCGACTCTCAATTGGCGACCAAACTAGCGACAAAAAAAATTGGTTGCGGATAACTTTTGCCGACCAAAAATAGACTTTTAGCGACCAATTTTTTTGTTGCCAAAAGTGTTAATTCTTGTAGTGTTCATCTCTTCAAAAAGAACTTGAATGACTCAATTTCATATAAGACAAATAAATTCAAACCCAAAAGGGTTATTTTCAAATTAACTTCTATAATTTTGAATCTAATTCAATTCTACACCATTTTTCTAATTCCTTTTTATGTACATGAAATTGAAGTTATATGACCTTTAGGAAAATATTTGCATGTATGACATTAAGATTAAAACTAATTAATTCTTCTATATTCAAAATTAAACCAATGTTTAATTTTCCATAAACTTGATTTTTTTTTTCTTTAATAAAATTTCTTCCTTCTTTTCTTCAAAACATGAAATTGTTTACCTTAAATTCCTCAAAATCCATAATGCATGTATAAAACGCTTATCAAATCCAACCAAATTTTACATCATCAAGCTCAATTTATAATTTGACTTCTTAATTTATATCACAATTTAATCCCAAACTCATAAACTTTAAAATATGAATTAATTTCTAAAATCTTGAAAACTTACCATGCATGCAGTGATAAACTTCAAATATGTGAAGGATGAAGAAAATCAAACTCAAATATTTAATCTCAACATCAATTTCTTAATAATTAATTTCTACTTTATTTTCCATGATCATCCACATGCATGTAACCCATTTCATGTTTAGAACCCAATTTCCTTCATATCTAACCCAATTTTAAACTTATCAATCTTTTAAACATGAATTAAATCTAAAACCTTGAAAGTCCAACATGCATGCAATGATGAATTTCAAGTTTGTGAAGAATAATAGAAATCAAACTCTAACTACTTAATTTCCAAATATATTTCCATGATCTTAACACATAATTCAAAATTTCTTCATCTTCTTGCTAATTCCTATTAATTACATGATTTTGACTCCAATTCCATCCTTAATTTCAAGTGTGATACAAGAATTCTACAACAATCAAGGTTAAAATCCTTACCTTTAACCTCCCATAGCTGAATTTCTTTTTAATTCCTTGAGTCCTCTCCTTTATCTTCATGTAGACCTCATAAACTCATTTCTCCAAAGTTTCTTCCAGCATAAGAGTTGGACCTCTCTCTCTTACTCTCTCTCTCTCTCTCTCTCTCTCTCTCTCTCTCTCTCTCTCTCTCTCTCTCTCTCTCTCTCTCTCTCTCTCTCTCCCGTGCACTCTCTCTAATTTGACTCCAGCAAAAACAAAGCTTTGTGACTCCATTCTTCATCTTTTATTTTATTATTTTATTTATCAATTTAGTGGGACACTTGTCCACATAATATGAATCCATGTTTCGTTAGCTTGACACACTAATCACACTTGATTTCCAGCACATCACATACACACACACGTGCACTCATCTAAGGCTTCCAACACAACACTCTCACATGTACACACTAACAGATGTCTTTGTACTCACACTTTATTTTCAGTACACCCACACCCACATGCACTCTCAAATTTTTAAGCCATTATACTAATTAATTTAATTGAGCAATACCTAGTCTTAATGAACCTTGATTGACACAAAATTAGTTAATTATAACTAATCTTAAATCCCACCTAATTTAATTAGTCTAATTGACTTCCATTAGAGTTTGATTAAATATATTATTATTATTATTATTATTATTTTTTATTTATAAAAATACGGGGTTTTGCAGTTTAAAAATATATAAACTGTTAAATTCAAAATATTGTGAATAATTACTTAAGAAAATTGAATATATATTATTTTTATTATATAAAAATACGGGGTTTCATAGATGTAGCCTAACGATTACTCATAAATTCAAATTCATATTCAGGAGGGAAGCTTAACTGCCAGAATGACATAGTTTGGTTAAACTGTGAAAGAACATGATTAGCAATCATGGGGAGACATTTCGACAATTGAAAACCCACTTCGACGGTTACCATTGAAGATTATAAATAGAAGAGAAGGCCCCATAATGAAACTCCTAGAGTTAGATCCAAAAATCAGTTTATTTACTTCATTTTTTCTTTCCAGTTCTTTACATTTTCAGCACTTCAATTCTTGTACTATGCTTTATTTCCTAGGAGTAGTTTCCAATAGTCGTTGTTGTAAACCTTTTTCAAAACTGTGTCACTTCATTGTAAGTTCTTATTTACTCAATGAAATTTAGTTTTTGAACTATTTTGTATTTGTGATCATTTAAAATTTTCTCCTAAAAAACCATCAGTAAAATTCTTTTTCTTTGAGGTTAAAGAACTGTAACACAGTCACCTGATAATTGGTTGGCAATTAAAATTTTGTGAGGACTCATTGATCTTTACTAGCACGCTTTAAATTACATAATTAACCTTCGAAAGCCAAAAAAATCAACAGTTATGAAATTTTATTTAGATAATTGGTGAAAAATTTGCACTTATGTAACCATTGTTATTTGGTCAAAATTATAATTTGTTTTATGATAAAAATATATTGGGTAAATTATATTTACCTCCCATGAGATTTTTGACAAATACAAGGACCTCTTCTGTAATTTGAATAATTACAGTAACCTCCCCTACTTTACTTGACAATGTTAAGATTCCCCCCTTCTTTCAAATTGTTCCAAACGGTGTTACTTTTTTTAATAATAAATTACCTTATTGCCCTTCCTTTTAAAATATAAAAAATTGTTTTCAATTTTTTTTTTAATTTTATTTTAAATATAAAATTTTTATTTAAATATTCTTAATTTTTTTTTAATTTTGTAAATATTTTAAACTCAAAACTCAATTCAAAAATTATTTTTTGATAACCAAACACATAACTCCACACTATTTTCAAAACTTTACACTTAAATCGTAACCAAACGCATAACAAAAAAATTAAAATATTTAAAAATATATTTATAAAATAAAATAAAATAAAATATTTAAAATAAAACTATATATTTAAAATAAAAAAATAAAAAATAAATTTTTTTAATATTTAAAATATTAAAAAAAAATACAACACATAGATGTATGAATTATAATGCACATTAAAATAAATAAATAAATATTTAAAATATAAAATATTTAACCTAAAAATATAAATTCAAAAAAATTCAAAATTTATAACCAAACAAATTTTTTCTTTTCAAAACTTATAACTCAAACTATGTCTCCACACTCAAATCATGTTTCTAAAAATAATTTTAAAAAATAAAATAATTTTTTTTTGAAATTTTTTTCTTTTAAAATAGAGTTTTTGAAAAAGTTTGGTTTTAAATTTTGAAAAAAATTGTGAATTGTGTTTTAAGTTTGTGTTTGGTTATGAGTTTTGAGAATAATTTTTGAATTAAGTTTTGAGTAAAAACATGTTCTGAAAAATGATTTTTTTTAAAAACATGTTTGATTCTCTTTTAGAATCACAATTCTAATTAAAAAATTTCAAAAATCTTTTCAAAACTCGTAGAGTCTTAATCAAATGCACAGCTGAAAACTCAATTCAAAAATTATTTTCAAAACTCATAACAAAACACAAACTTAAAAAAATACAAACTCATGTTAAATATATTTTTTAAATATCAACAAATATTAAAATTTTATTTTTTATTTTAAATATATAATTTTTATTTTAAATATACAATTTTTATTTTAAATATTTTATTTTATTTTTCAATATTTTAATTTTTTTGTTATGCGTTTGGTTACGATTTGAATGTAGAGTTTTGAAAGTAGTGTAGATTGTCGAGTTATATATTTGGTTATGAGTTTTGAAAATAAATTTTGAATTCAGTTATGTGTTTGGTTACGATTTGAGTTTAAAATATTAAAATATTTAAAAATTAAATAAAATATTTAAATAAAAATTATATATTTAAATTTTTTTAAAAAAAATTAAACATTTTTTAATATTTAAAAAAAAATCAAAAAATATTGTTCAAAACACTGTTTGTTTCTTCCAAACCTGTCCTCCAATCCAAAAATATTTTTTAATATTTTAAAAAAAAAGATCAATAAGGTAATTTACCGTTTGGAACAATTTGACAGAATGAGAGAATCTTGACATTGTCAGGTAAAACAGAAGAGGTTACTGTAATTATTCAAATCATAGGAGAGAAATCTCAGAGGAGGTAAATGTAATTTACCCAATATATTTTTATCATAAAACAAATTATAATTTTGAAAAAATAACTATGGTTACATAGGTGTAAATTTTTCACCAATTATCTAAATAAAATTTAATAACTGTTGATTTTTCTGACTTTCAAAGGTTAATTATGTAATCTAAAGTGTGCCAGTAAAGATCAATGAGTCCTCAGAGGAGGTAAATGTAATTTACCTAAATATATTTAATGAATTTTAATACATATTTTTCCATTGAGTAGTGTGACACCCAATTGTTTAATTAATTTAATAAAAATAATAAATAAATAAATTAAAAAAATATTTAATTTTATAATTATACTCGTTAAAATGTAATCTAACTTAAAATTAGGGGCATTATTATTAGGCAGTGGCTTTGGTCCAGTCCAAGATCAGATTGGACTGTGCTGTTGGGCCCGTGGAGGCCCACCACGGGTTCCGTTTTGATAATCTGAACCGTTCAATGTGTAGAACTCGTCGAATACTATATGCCTGTAAAAAATCAAGTTGATCGGATATCGATAGCTATGTGAACAAAATAGTTTTTTATCAACCGTTAATTGTTTTACCGTCCATTTTTTTTAATACAAAACTATTTGATCACATAATTATTGATATCCGATAAACGTGATTTTTTACAGGCATATAGTACTCGACGAGTTCTACATATTAACGGTTCGAATTATCAAAACGAACCCAAAAAATAAACCCCATAAAGTGAACTGGACGAATCTAATATTAATCTCAACTTGAGACCAGCTCTACCCTTATTATTACTACCAACACACTTTAACTTGAGCCTATTTTCACTTCCAGCCCACCCTATGGAACTATCTACCGTTAGATCTCCACGTGGTCAACTTCATCTATAGCCACCCTTTTCTCTTAAGACAACACAAGTTCCTAGACAACCACTTTAACTGAAGCCTATTTTCACTTTTAGCCCACATAATTTACTAATCTCATGGTTAGGCTTTTAGTTGGCTCTAGATAATATATTAATCACATTTTTATATTTTTGTAATAATAATGTCCCTAATTTTAAGTTATGTCTCGTTTGAAAACATGTTTTTTTAGTAATTTTTTTATTTTTAACTAAAATATGATGTAAAAAAAATTAGTATGTTTGGGATAACTTTTTAACTTTTTACAGAAAGATGTCAAAAAAGTAGAGAAAAAATAATTTTTTTGACTTTTTTGTATGAATTGTTAACTTTTTTTAGTTTTTTTAAATAACTTTTAGGCTTTTTGACTAAAATGAGCACTTGCCAACCGAGGCCTTAGATTACATTTTAGTGAATATAATTGATGATAGCCAGAACGCAAGTCGATTTTTTAAAATACCTGGACATCTTGAAGTTGATCAAACAAGTCATCAATTAATGGCAGGGAATATCGATTCTTGATGGTGACTTTGTTCAGCTTCCGGTAATTAATGCATAATCTCATCATGTCATCCTTTTTCTTTACGAACAGTACTAGAGCTCCCCATGGTGAGGTCTAGGTAGACAACACACACTTTGACTTGAGCCTATTTTTACTTTTAGCCCACACAATTTACTAATGTTAGGTTTTAGTTGGCCTTAAATAATATGTTACATTTCTCCAATCCTAAATAGAAGTTTGTCCTCAAACTTGTCATACCTGAGTTTTCAAAAAAATATGGACATCAAGCTTGCATTTGACTTTCCGCGTCCTACATAGCTTTTTCGATACGATGATTCCGCCATAAGACTTTTACTAGGGGTATAGTCTTATTTTGAAGAATCTGATTACAACAATCGATAATCTGTACTCGTTGTTCTTCATAAGAAAGATCTTCTTGAATGTCTATGTTTTCATAATCAACAACATGCATGGAATCTCGAAGATACCGTCGAAGTATCGAAACGTGAAACACATTATGGACATTTGATAATTCTGGTGGAAGAGTGCGACGGTATGCTACAGGGCCAATTTTCTCTAGTATTTCAAATGGTCCGACGTAACGCGGGTTTAACTTTACTCGTTTTCCAAACCGAATGACTCCCCTTGTTGGTGAGACCTTTAAGAAAACGTGCCCTCCTACCTGAAATTTCAAATCTCGTCTTCGTGTATTCGAATAGTTTTTTTGGCGACTTTGAGTAGTGCGAAGGTTTTACCCCACTAATTAGGATCCAGATTGAGATGAACACTATGTTTTTTTAAAAAAAATTTAATTTAATTTTTTATTTACTTGTAATTATTATTTGACTTGTGTTATAATAATTCTCATGCATATTTCAGATATTATCTATATCTTTTATTTCATTCTGTTACATTATTTAATTTAATTATATTAAATTAATCTTGAAAAATTTAGAAATTAACTTGCTGCAAATTCAACCATAGGCACCCGAATGGGTCGTGACAAGTATAACTCAAAAGTATGATTTTGTATTTTATTATAATTTATTAAAGACAAAGAAACTACCAAAAAGTCAACTTCAAACACATATGCCTTTTAATAAAAATATTTAAAAATAAATAAAAAGACACTAACATGCCAAAATATTCTTTCTATCTTAAAATGTTACTTTCTTATTATATTTTTTATTATGGAAAATGGTTGAGGCCTCGAATTTGCCTCGAAATTTAATTTTTTTTTTTTAATGCTGTGTTAGTTAGTTTGTTTTTTTTTTAAATTTTTTTTCTCTCTTTTCTTTATAGGGTTGATTATATATAGGGGTGTGCTAAAAAATTAAACATTTTATAAGTGAGTTGGGTTGGACTGATTGAGTAATAAAATTGACTGATTAATTTTTTTTAATTTAATTTAATTTTTTTTGTTAGACTGTGTTCGTTTTTTTTTTCTTAATTTTTTTTAAAGGTAGTTATGTGTAGGGGTGTGCCAAAAAACTAGACATCTTGTACCAACTCATCGTACAAAATTATACAGAATTAACGAATTTTAATCAACAGTCTGACTGATCAGTCAATTAAGTTGGACCGATTAAGTGATAAAATTGACTAATCAGTTAAGCTGTTGGTTAAATTTTGTTAATTTCATATAATTTTATATGATGAGATGGTGTGAAATGTATAATATTTTATATTAAACTTTAAAAAAATATATATTAATACACACAGCAGCAAAAAAAAAAAAATGGCATTAAAGCCAAATTTGAGGCCTCGAATTCAAGGCCTCCATCACTACTGTTTTATTATTTCAAAAAATTAATCAACTTGCTTGGTTGTAATTTTTAGAAAATAGTTTTCAAAAAATTTTATATTTTTATTTTCCATATTTTAATGTTTTCAATATTTTAAACACATTTTAAAAATTTTTTAGATACATCTAACATAAATATATTTAAAAGTATAATATTTGTGAAAAAATATTTAAAAAATAAACCAAATACCAAAAAATATAATTTATTAACAATAACATGATTTCTCTATTTTACCATTCTTTTAAATTTATTAACAATATAAAAAATATAATTATGACAATTGATATTCTCAAAAAAATGTACCACCAAAAGGTAGTTTTGAAAAATTAATATTTTTTAAATAATATTTATACTATAAAAAAAAATTATCAAAAATAATTAATATTATGAGACGAATATAATCTTAAAAATTATTATGAAAAGAGTCAAATATATCAATTATTCACCATACTTTTTTTGGGGATTTTTTTTTAAGGTCCTTAATAATAACAATTTAGAGGATAAAGGACACACAAAAAGATAGTGATGCCTCACGTCCCTGAAACAACTTGGCGCGCGTTTTTAATTATTTTGTGGACCAAAATACCCTCGCCAAAATCAACACAGAACCAAACTCATTCCGACGTCTCAGTTACATTCCAAACATCCAGCATCTTCACGAACAGGAGAACAGCAGAATTAGGGTTTCAACATCATCTGCACCATCGACATTACAGCTTCGTTATCTTCTCCAAAAATCATTCTCATTCCTTCCTCGCAAATTTCTCTGACCTAGGTTAAAGTTTCGTTTTCACGGCTCATCATCATCTCAGTCCATCTTCGTCACGTCGCATCTTCATCGCGGGCCATATCAGCTCATCATTCAAGGTTCATCCTAACTCTGGTCAGTTTTTCTACAATACAACTAGATTTTCTCTGGAAACACAGTTAATAGCATTTTATAATAACCTTTCATAAATTAGGGTTTCAATTCCGTAATAAAAAGCTACCTGAATTTGAAAAAATTTATTTCTGTGTATTTTGAAATTATTCTTCAACATATTTGTGTGATTTTATCTGTAAATTTCTCTGGCATTTGAATTTCTCTGATTTTTTATTAATGTAATTTTCTTCTTTCAATTTTCTCTGGCATGTTTATTTTCACAACAATTTTTTGTGTTTTTATCTTATTCTTGAACATGTTTCTGTAATTCTGTCTATAAATTTTCCTGCTCCGTAAATTTCTCTGTAATATGTATTTTTAATTGCAATGTCTATCTGAATCTAGAATGTCTATTGCTTTCTTGCCTCTGTCTTAAGTTTCTCTGGTATTTATAATTTTCTCTGACCACATCACATCACTTTCCTCCCTTGTGTCTTTGTCATTTTAAATTTTCTCTGGCATTTTAATATTGTGGACTGGAATGAATGTTTCTTCTTGGAATTTTCTCTGCCATATGTACTTTGAGAAAAAGTTATTTCTCTGAATTTTGATCTTATTCTTGAATATGTTTCTGTCATTTTGTCTCTGAATTTCTCTGCTTTATAAATTTCTCTGGAATATGTATCCTTCTCTGCAATGTCAATTACACTCTTACCTCTGTCTTAAGTTTCTCTGGTATTTATAATTTTCTCTGACCACATCACATCACTTTCCTCCCTTGTGTCTTTGTCATTTTAAATTTTCTCTGGAATTTTAATATTGTGGACTGGAATGAATGTTTCTTCTTGGAATTTTCTCTGCCATATGTACTTTGAGAAAAAGTTATTTCTCTGAATTTTAATCTTATTCTTGAATATGTTTCTGTCATTTTGTCTCTGAATTTCTCTGCTTTGTAAATTTCTCTGGAATATGTATCCTGCTCTGCAATGTCAATTACACTCTTGCCCCTGTCTAAGTTTCTCTGGTATTTATAATTTTCTCTGACCACATCGCACCACTTTCCTCCATTGAGTGTCTCTATCATGGTTAATTTTCTCTGCTTGTGTATGTAAATTTTTCTTGCATTTTAATATTATGAATTGAAATTTTCTCTGGAATGGAAATTTCCTCAATAATGTGTAATTTTCTCCAGAATGTGCATTTTTCTCTGGTATGTTTATTTTGTTCAATTCTTGATTTCAATATGGTGTACTTCTCAGTGCCATGTTTACATTACTTTGTTTATTTTATCTTTGCTAATTGTGGAATGCAAATTTTCTTTCACTTGTCATATTTACTTTTTTCTATCATTCATTTTCTCTGGTATGTTTACTTCTATCTGTAATTTAAACAATTATTGAAAATTTCTCTCCCATGTTTATGATGCTGTGTTGATTTTCTCTGACATGTCAAATTTTCTGTAATTTTCCCTTATCTGTAATTTTCTCTGGCATATCCAATTTTCTCCCTTATCTGTAATTTTCTCTGACATTTCCATTTTTCTCTGGGATTTAATGTTGACATCTCTATGCTTTAATCATTGTCTAGAAATGGCAAAACGTAAAGGCAGCGAAACACCGGAAACACCAAGCAAAAAACAGAAACTGTCTCAGTCTTCTTATGGACTAGGATAAAAAACCAGCAGCAAAACACTAGAAACACCAAGGAAGCAAGAACAACTCTCTCAGTCCTCTTATCATCTAAGATCAAAAACCAGCACTAAAACACCACAAACTCCTTCCCAAAACACACAAGTCCAAGCTGATGAAGCAACTAGCATCCAGATGAGTACCCCAACTTCAAAAGACTCAAGCTCAAGGGGGAAAAAACCTGTTAAACTCCACAGAAAGAGAGCTCACTACAGCATTCAATTCCGATCCAACCTCTCATCTGTCGTCTCCTTCTTTCAAACACTTAAATTCAGTTCAAAACATCTTCTAGAGCTTCAAAAGACCCCATTCTGGTATTTGATCCAAGCTCTAACCACTGGAAGGATGGATCCAAAGAAATCTAGGAAATCCGATGATGATGTAGTTGCCATAATCCAATGTTACAATGAAAAAACAAAAGCATTCACAGTTGGGAAGAAGAACCTGACCTTTACAACAAATGACATGACCTTGATTTTTGGTTTGGAAGGAGGTAAAGGAGCCATGTCATTAAGATACTCTAAAAAGCCAAAATCTGCATTCCTCAGGAGAAGATTCCAAAAGGACACAAGGCTCACTGGTCCTGTTCTTAAAAATGCCTTGGTCAAAGCAATGAAAGGCACGCAACCAACTGACTTCAAAGATGTAGCAATCATTGTTACATTGTACTTGTGTCTCACCCTATTTTTTGCAACAAGTGGGAATTCAATAGGTTGGGTTTTTATAAAGTATGTGGAACCTCTTGAATCAATGAAACAGTATGATTGGCCAGAAGCAATCACATCAACATTGATTGATTCTATCATGGCATTGCATAGAACTCCAGAAAAAGTTACGGGGTGTGTCATTGCATTGCTGGTAAGTATAATATCCATTTAAATTTGTGCGTTTACAAAATTTTATTTACTTTCATTTTCATCACAGTATTGGCTATGTGAACATGCAACTATCATTGACTCAGAAGACAGTAACACAACAGACTTCCCAAGATGTGCCAAGTGGAACCTTCAAACCTTGACGAAACAGCTGCAGAAGACACCAGTCCACTCTCTTGCACCTCGACAGGTTAGATTCCTATTGCTACCGAAATATCAGTGAAATTTCAAAATTTCTCTGACCACTGCTTTGTTTCCCTCCTTGTGCATTGATTGATTAAGATTAATTTTCTCTGAAATATCAATTTCTGTTTTCTTCTTTGTTAACCACTGGTCTATTTCTGCCATTGTAATCAATTTTCTCTGCCATCCAAATTTCTCTGACCACAATTGTAACACATTAACTTATATGCCCTGATTCATTTTCTCTAATATCTTAATTATGTTCTTTGTTACATAATTTTCTTTGGCCCATCAAATTTTATCTCCTTGTGTGTAATTTTCTCTGCCCATAACTTGTGTGCCTTGCATCTTTGATAAACACTGTTTATTTCTACCCTTCTAATGAATTTTCACTGGAATTCAAATTTCTCTGACACAAATATAGTAAAATATTAACTTATAAACACTGCTTATTTCACTGTTTCATAATTTTCTCTGCCCCATAAAATTAACTCCATGTCTCTAATTTTCTCTGGCCCAATACAATTTTCTCTGAAGTTTGTTTCCAATTAGTATCATTTAGATGAATTTTATTTTCCTTATTTGAATTTTTTCTCTCAGTGAACTTTGTAACATTTCTCTAATAAAAGAGTCTCCTGTTACAGATTGATAACAAACAGCTAGTCAAAAACCCAACTGAGGAGTTCTGTCTTGGCAAAAAGACGAAGAAAGAATTAAAAAAGGCAATTGTCATATTCAAGGAGACATTACAAGATCCATCTGAAGATGGAGGGAATGAACAAAAAGAAGGCAACACAGAAGAATACGAAGCCAGCAATGGACAAGAACATCAAGCAAGCAGCACAGAAGAAGAAACCACCAAAGAAAGTGAAGAAACAGAACCAGAAGACAAAGAACAAAATGAACAGAAAGAAGAAGACAGTGAACAAGAAGATGAAGATGAAGATGAACAAGAAGAAGAGAACAAGGATGAAAGTGATGAAGAAGAAAATAATGAGCAGATGGACCAACAACATGATGGCATTTGTGGCTCAACAATGCATCAGCCTGAAGAATTTGAGGAATCAAAGGATGTCCAAATTGCTGATCTACGTCAAAGACTGAAGGCACTGTCTCAATCTAAAAAAGAAGAAGACAGAAATTGGATGGAATTACTTGCTGAAAAGGATATTTCAATAAGAATCCTGACATCACATAACTCAGAACTTCAAGAAAAAGAAAGCACAATCCGAATGAAACTAAGGATGTTGGAGGTTGAAAAAGCAGACGATGCAAAAACAATTCAACAGTTGAGGTGTTCAAATTCGGAGCTTGAAACTGAAAATGCCAAATTGCATGAACAAGTTCAAGAACTATCTGTCCAACTAGCAACACAACCATACCGAACACCAACACAACTTCAACCACAAGGTCAGTGAAAATCTTGAGCCACAAAAAGTTTTGTCCTTGTGCCATCATAACTCAGAGAAATTTCTATTTATTATAATTTTCTCTGTCATTGGTAATTTTCTCTGGAAGTTATATCTCTCTCAACACATTAGTTATATTTCTACTGCTCATTTCATTTCTCTGTTTATTTTCTTATTCCATTTTTTGGGCTTGTTTGATTTTCACTGTGTATAGTTGGAATGCAACTGGAACAACAACCAACAACCCAACAAGAGCAAATCCCACACAAACAACAACCGAAACAAAAGAAGAAACTCTATGGTAACTGCAAAATATTGAATTAAATAAATTTACATATTGAAATATCATCTGTTGCTTCAGAGAAATTTCACTTTTCCTAATATTTTCACTGCCTACAGTCAAAAAAGATCCAACCTCAATGATAAAAAATTTAAAGGCAAAAGAAAGGAAGGAAAAACAGCATGATCCAGAATTCCAATATCCGAAAGTTGCGAAAGTGACCAGAGCTTCAAAACAAGCTGCAAAACAAGTTGAGCAAAGCACGAAGGACAAAGAAGTGCTTGATGCTGATGCATACGTCTTGCCTCAACCTATAAACATCACAAAATCTTGGGTCTTTCCACAAACTCTTCCCATTTCAAGATTGATAAAAGATCATATAAAAGACATCTTGCAGCACATATCAAATGTGTCTGGGCTTGAGTAAGTACAACAAACAAAATAGAACATAACAAACAACAAATTACAAACTTATGTTGCATTAACAACAATTCAATCCCTTCTTTGTCATCTTGTAGAGCTTTAATTTGGACAAGTGAGTTGAATATCATTACCTTTGAAGACATTGGAAACCTCATAAAGCAAAAAGAAATTGCCAACAATGTAAGTCTTTCCCTTTCATCAACATTTCTCTGCAATGTTCCATCAGCCTTTATAAAACAATATTACAATTATAAATCATATTTTTCAGGTCATTGATGGCTATGGAGAGATCTTTTTGGCTGACCAAATCAGAGAGAAACAACAACCAACCTCATTTTTTTTCACATCCATGTGCTTAGTATGTTACTACTATTTTATTTGATTTTCTCTGGAATTTACTTTCTACTTTCTCTTCTTAATATACTACTTGAAGTCAGTTGTGTCACTAACAAAACCATTTTTTGATTTTCTCTGAGCACAGAATTTCATCAACATGACAGAAAATCAAAGTTTTCGAGTGTCCTTATTTGACAAGCATATTGAAACAGCATGGAGGAACTATAGGTTCCTCCATTTCCCAATAAATACTGGAGGTAATGAGAAGTCCACACATGAAAATCACTGGACCTTGCTTGTCCTGGACAAACAAGACAATTTATGGAGGTTCTACAACTCACTGAGGCCAAGGAGGGATGATGCAGAAGACAAATATGTCAAAGATGCAAAACAATTGGTAACGAGTGCAAATTTCTCTGATCCATCATCATCTTTATGTGATGATAATTTTCATAGAATCCCATTGACTTGTCCGTAAATTTCTCTGTTATATAAAAATTATTTTTTTGTAGCAAGATTACGTGGAGAATTTTTTGAAAGCTTGTCTTGAAAGAGACGCTCAATCACAACCCTCCTTCAAATTAATTAACTCACAAAACACAAGTTATGACTTTGAGTATGTCAACAATGCTCCACAACAAGAAAGCGATTCGTAAGTTTCATACATCTATAAATAAGATAATTTCAGTTGCATGTTTCTTAAAACTAACCATACCTATAATTTGTATGCAGTCTGGATTGTGGCCTCTTTGTCTGCTATATAATGAAACAATATAGCAAGCATGAACCTAACAAATCCAAATTGTCCACACAAGAGATAAGGTTGATAAGGACAGAACTCATAGAGAGATTTGTGACCGAAGTTGGCCGGTCATGGACTGAACCAATTGAAATACCCCCAGAAGAACCACAAATGTAATAGTGAAACTAGTGAAAGGAAGACAATGTACATATCCACACGGAGAAAATTGTCTCACATATATGTATATATTCTTTCTTGTTGATACATTGAAGGAATGATGATCCTTGACGTATATGTATATATCCTTTCTTGACTAATCTAAATATCATTTTTTTTATTTTTTATTTCGACTAATGTAAATTTCAACAATTGTCTGCCAGAGAAAATTGTCTGCCAGAGAAAAATGTCTGCAGAAATTTCTCTGGTATAAACTACCAGAAATTCACAGAGAAATTTAACTTGTATCGTCCCAAGGGGATGCCTATATGATCATGTAATCTGTAAAACTTTGTGTTGGTACAAAACAATCATCAAACTCAACAAAACACAAAGCACACAGTAATTTTATCTGCCACTGGAAAATTTCATTGCATGAATTTCAAATTTCAGAACACAATGCCCATATAGTTTTCTCTGATGGTGAAAAATTTCTCTGGATGAAAATTTCTCTGGCTTTGACACAAATTTCTGAGTTCAAGTGAGTCCAGAGAAATTCTTCCCTGGTCCAGAGAAATTCTCAACTCAGAGAAATTCTCAACTCAGAGAAATTCCAAAAGAGCTTGATTTTGTTTCTTGGTTGTAGAATAATTTTTTGAATGCTCTGTCTGCTGTGCACATTTCTTGAAATGACTGATATGAAGCTACCAGAAATTTACAGATAAATTTAACTCATATCTCACCAAAGAAGGTGCCTATATCATCATTCAATCTCTAATGCACTGTGTTAGTACAAAACAATTATCAAATTGAAAAAACACAATCCACACAGTATTTTAGTCTGCCATTGTCAAATTTATGTGGATGAATATGAAGCTTCAAAACACAACACACAGAATTTTCTCTGCCATAGGAAAATTTCTCTGGATGAATTTGACAGGTACTACAAACCCACTGCCTATAGTATATATCAACAAACACACTTTAACTAATATTGAAAAATTTCTCTGGATGAATTTGATTGATATTATTATATACACTGTCCAAAAAATAAATTTCACAAAACAAAATACACAAAGTAATCATCAAATGTATTATTCCATCAATAAAATGTATAATCCTCAACTATTTACCAAAGGTTCCTTGCATGTCCTCTTATTATGGTGACCAATACTCTCACAACGACTACACTTAATCACCCTTTTAAACTCTCCAGTAGAAGCAATTCCGTTCTTCTTCGGCCTCCCAGCAGGTCTCTTGCTCAATGGAGGTAAAATCATAGCATCTTCAATGCTACACACAGGTTTTTCAACAGTTGGAACTGGGCCAATCGAAAAGGAGTATGCTTGACGATACATATCAGCATGAAAAAATGGTTCAACAAATGAATTCAAATTCTTTCCACTCCTAAAAATTGCAGCAACAGCATGTTGACATGGATACCCATTTATTTCCCATTTTCGACATGAACAAGTTCTCAACCCAAGATCAACCATAACCGAAGGAAAACAATGCACTTCAAAGACATTATCAGATGATAAACTCACATTCCATGTCCTCCCGTCCAAAAAAGACTTCTCCAACACACTATCCATACGAGGACACAAAATTTTATTCCATTTACTAGAGAGCAGCCTCCTATCAGACCTCATATTCATGATTTGCAACCGTATCATGTCCACCAAATTTGTTATTGGCAAGTGCCGAGCTTCTCGTATCCATGAATTGAATGACTCAGCAACATTTGAATACATCTCACCATAACGTTTCCCTGCAAAATATGCATCACTCCAATTTTCATATGGTAAACTTCTCAAGAAAACACTCACAATGTCTCCTCCCTCACTTTTTAACTCATTTAACTTGAAATGAAATGATGCCTTTGTTGGAGCATATGCACATTCTGAAAACTTGGACACAATCGTCTCCCTAACCAAATTTGTGTTTCCACATGACAACTTATCCCTCAAATTTCTCTTTAGATGTTCCAGACAAAATCCATGAAAGCAGTTCGGGAAAAACCTAGCAATTCCCTCAACAATTCCACAATGTCGATCTGATATGAAACTTATCACCCTTTCTGATCCTAATACTCCATATAAATGTTCAAGAAACCAACACCAATTGTCTTTATTCTCAGCATCAACAACAGCAAAAGCTACAGGAAAAAAACCTACAAAACAAATAGGAACAAGCATATTAGGTACACACATGCAGAGAAAAATAGAACAATAAACAACCAGAAAAGTTTGACACTGCCAACATCCAGAGAAAATTCACACATTTGCAACATCCAGAGAAAATTGAATAAGTGACCAGCTACAGAGAAAATTCACACAATCATAATATACAGAGAAATTTCACTTAGTGACCAGCTACAAAACAACAGAGAAAAATAGAACAATAAAACAACCAGAGAAGTTTGACACTGCCAACATCCAGAGAAAATTCACACATTGGCAACATCCAGAGAAAATTGACTTAGTGACCAGCTACAGAGAAAATTCACACAATCATAATATACAGAGAAAATTCACTTAGTGACCACCTACAGATACAATTCACACAATGACAACATCCAGAGAAAATTCATACACTGACAAAAATCCATTGAAAATTCTCACAGTGGCCACAACAATAGAAAATCCACACAGTGGCCAAAACCAGAGAAAATTCACATTCACTCAATTCCTACATGTATAGAAAATTCACATACTTAGATAAAAATAGATATATTTACAATTACCTTCATTCCCATCTTTCCCCGTTGCAGCAAGCATAACTCCTTTGTATCGTCCTTTCAAAAATGTTCCATCAAGAAAAAGCAATGACCGACAATATTTGAAACCAGCAATGCATGCATGAAAAGCCACAAACACTCTTTTGAAACGCTTGTTATCTTCAAAATCTAACTCAAAACGACTCCCTGGATTGTTCTTCAATGTCTCATCAAAATACCACCGTAATTGATCAAATGACAAACAAGAATCCCCATATGTACTACATTTTGCTTTCTCAACACTCAACCAACCACAGTTATAACTAATTGAGACCCCATACTTGTCTTTCATTTCTTTCACAACATCCACTGGACGAGTTAAAGGTTTTGCACTTACCTCTTCAAGTATCAGCCCAGAAACCAAGCTGGAAGTCATCCTCGAATGTTTACTCGTACGAACCGCCACACCACACGTATGTTCATTGTTCAAAGTCCTTATGTAGAAGAACCCATTTGTTTTTTCAACAGAAGCATGTACACGCCACATACATCCCCTTGATTCCTTATATGCACATTCTGCCGTAACCCTCAGCTTGTCATTTTTAACATACGTAAACTGAAAACCAACCTCAATAGCATACTTGCATAAAAAAGTACGGAACTCAACCACACCACCCTCAAACTTTTGTCCAACACTCGTAGTATTATTCCGCCAACTAGCCGACAATAACACCTTTTCTTGGTGAGAACAAAACTTAGAGAGTGAATTCCTTTCAACATCCACCAGCCTATCACACTCACCATCCACAACATCTACCCAATTAGACCCCACTTCATCCTCTTCATCAGAAGTACTACATCTACTAACTGAAACATCAACTATATCAACACCGCGTGCACAAACAACCCTCAACATATTCAGAAAATCAATATTATTTCGAACCATACAATTCGGATAGCCCAAAATAGAATATGAAATACACATAGTCTCAGGTTTCAAATTCTCCCATGTTTTACACAAAATGCCAACCAATTCCTCAAAATTCAATTCGCATGAAACATTAATGACAATAGTATCATTCCCATATTTGCACAGCAACAACACTGCACTGTCCATTGAAACTGAAACAAAAAACAACAAAGAAAATCACAGAAACACTTCACAATAACAACATAAATGTACAGAGAAATTTCTAAAAATTATAATTTTCTCTGAACTTAAAATAAAACTCCAAAGACATCTACAAACTGATATTCACCTTCAAGATGATAAAAAACAAAATCACAGAAACTTAATGAATCACAGAGAAATTTACTGCTAACAATTAAACACAATTATAGAAAAAAAATCACATAGAATACAAGTCCAGAGAAATACTTTTCTCTGAACTACAAACTGAAAGTGAGTAACAAACTTACAATTTTCTCTGAACTACAAATACAAGTATAGAGAAATTTATGAACTTACATTCACTTTCTCATATTCTATCTCCATTGCAAACTTCTAATAATATGTCCATATGCACTTATAATTTCCTCTGGACTACACAAACAATAGTGCAGAAAATGAAATTTCTCTGGTTTGAAAAAACATAGAACACAACTATAATTCATCAGCATGTTGATAAAAAACAGTGCACCAAAAATGAACTCTAAACATCAAAATCACCTACACTGTCAACACTATCTGAAATTGATCAAAAAAACAAAGAATGAAAAATTAATTCCAAAAATAAAAATCAACTCTATCAAGCTGGCCTCTCTCTAAACAAAAATCAAAATACATTTGGAATCTAAATAAAAAACAAACCTAATTCAACTCAACTCAAAAACCTACGCGATCAACACACTGTCAACACTCTTTCAAATTGATTAAAAAACAAATAATAAAAAATTAATTCCAAAAATAAAAATCAACTCTATCAAGCTGGCCTCTCTCTACACAAAAATTCAAAACAAATATCAAAATGCATGTGCTATCTCCATCGAAAACAAACCTGATTCCACTCCACTGAAAATCTACGCGATCAATACACTATCACACCACAGAAATCTCCGACGAAATCTCCAACAAAATCTACACGATCGTAGCAATCTTTCTCGTCAACTCCACTGAAATCTCCGACGAAATCTCCACCATAAAATCTCCACTGAAATCTTCGACGAAAACTCCGACAAAATCTCCCCTTCAAATTCGGTTTCCAAAATGTATCAGTTAAGTCAACCATATAATATTCAAACAAATTTATGTTATAAAGGAAGGGTAATTTAGGTACTTTATAACCTAAAATAAATTTGAGGGACCTTAGCCATCAAAACATATTATAAAGGACCTCTCCTCATATCAAAAGTAGAGGAGGGACCTTAGGCCAATTTTCCCACTTTTCTTACCTTATAAAAAATTTAAAATTTTAAAATATATTAGTATCAAAAATGTCAATTCTCAAACAAGGCACTACGCACGAAAAGAGATTTGGAGTTTTTTGAAAAGTTGGTAAAAAGTCAACTTCTAACTTTTTACCTATTTTGAGTCACATCACTTCTCACATAACTTATCCATAAAAAGATAAAATAAATTAAAAAAGTCAAAAATTTAATTTTTTACTAACTTCTCAAAACACCACTTGTGTAAATATTGAAAATATATTTGGTGTTTTTGAGATGTCACGTGCTAGTGTTCCTTATCAATCATAAGCTTTATGTCCTTTTATATTTTTAGGGTAAATTATAAACACATCTCTTAAGATTTGTTTAAAATACGAATTGTTCTCTGTGGTTTAAAAAATTACAAATACTTTCCTGTTAAAATTTTTTATTTAACAAAATTAATTGAAAAAATAAAATTTCTAAATATTCTCTTATATAATAATAAAATTATCTGAATTATTAATTAAAATAAAATTTTAATATTATTAAAAACTGTTAATTAACTTGATTATTTATTAATAAAAGACTTATTTATTATGAAATTAAAAATTTTATAGGATATATTGCAATTTCTAAAATTACAAAAAATAATTCATCATTTAAATAAATCTTAAAAAATATATTTACAATTTATCTTATTTTTTAATTACTTAATATAAAATTATGAGCTCATTTCCCTTACGAACTACAATATCCTTAAAACATTACCTTAACAATAAAAAACCAACTTTTAATTTTTTACCTAACAAATATTCTAAAACTGACTAATAACTTTTTGTAAATATAAGAGTGGTTAATCTATATTTAAAGAGTGGTTAAGGTAGTTTATCCTATATTTAAGTATTTGACTTTAGACTTGTTCTCACCTGCTAATATAGCGCGTGTACGAATGCTTCACTCAGATTTGCTGAAGAGAATTTACACGTGCTAAATATGCGCGTGGAATTGATGTCTTTGACTTAAAATCTAGTTAGTGGGAATTAGAGCCGCCAGGTTTTTGAGAAACGTGTCACTTTATGGTTGGTCCGTACTAATTATCACGCTTTTCGGGTGTCCGTACATGCTTCACGAGATTTTTCATCATTTTTTTTAAAAAGTTTAAAGGGAATGGTTGGTTTGAATTTGAGAGATAAATTTTAGAGATAAAAAGTACGAAAAGTTATTTGGTTTAGTTTTTTTCAAAAGATATTTTGAGAGAGAGTTTTGAAAAAAGTGATTGATTTGATGTGTATGAGAAAGAGATTTGTTTGAAAAACTTATAAACTAAATAAGTTTTAAAAAAAAAAATTGAGAAAATTTGTTTAGTTTGATTATTTTTGAAAACTTATTTGTAGAGAATTGTTCCTAAAATTTTTTGGGAAACACAAACCAAACGAAACCAAAATCTCTTAAATCTTGAGAATATGAAATTTCACAAATGGCCTCAACACGTTCTGAAAAACCAAAACAAAAGATTAAACTAATGTTTATTTTGAATATGATTTATAAATTAATTTTTTTATTTATGATAAAAAAATATAAAAGATGACGCGATAGAAATAAATTAATAAACAATTTATTTCTTGTGTCTCCAAAAAGAGCCCTTATTTTGGGAACTAGTTGTCTGGGGAGAGAGGTCTAATATGTTTTTTTTATTAGTTAAAATTTCTTGATAAAATTTCTTTGTGATCATATTAGTGAAATTTAAGAAAATTTTTTGTAAAAATTAAAATATCTCTGTATTGGGTTAATTTTTTTTTTATAAAAATGTTGAAAGATTCCAACTATTATGAAAATATTATTTACCATTTATTTGATAAAATTTTAATATTAGATACCTTAAAAAACATTCTCCTTATCTTAGTTGGTTTTTTAAATTTTTATAAAAAAAACTTGTAAAAAAAGTAAAGAGAAAAATTAACTTTTTGATAATAACTTTTTAACTACTTTTTAAATTGTTCCCAAACTTATGTAAAATAAAAAATGGGTAATAATATACCAATAAAAAAAAACTGTATGGTAAAAGGTAAAAGAATTATTTATTTAGTATTTATTTTGAAAATTTGTACCGAATTTCTTTTTTCATGTCCTAGTCTTAGAATGTGTTTGGTAACGTTTACGTTTTTAGTTTATATTTACAAAAATTTTATAAACTGGTTTTTGTTTATTTTTAGAAAAACATAAACTATAAATGCGTTTGGTAATTGACAAAATGTATACAAAATTTAAAAAATATAAAAAAGAGTAAAAAATGACAAGTAGTGGCAAGTGGCGGCGAAAGACGGTGGTGGCAAGTGGCGACGAAAGACGGTAGGTGGTGGGTAGCTGGTGGTGGTGGTGGGTGGTGGGTGGTGGCGGGTGGGTGGGTGATAGTGGCGGGTGGTAGCGAGTGGGTGGTGGCGGTGGCGGTGGCGGGTGGTGGAAAGTGGTGACGGTGGGTGGTGGTTACCTGGTGGTGGGTGGTGGCGGGTGGGTAGGTGACGGTGGCTGGTGGTGGGTGGTGGTGGCAGGTGGGTGGTGGATGGCGGGTGGTGGCGGGTAGGTAGCGGGTGCTGGTAGTATGTGGGTATATGATAGTGGTGGGTGGTGGTGGTTGTGGTGGCGATGGCGGGTGGTGGTAGCAGGTGGGTGGCGGATGGCGAGTGGTGGTGGGTGGTGATGGTGGTTGAGTGGGTGACGATAGCGGGTGGTGGGTGGTAGCGATTGGGTAGTGGTGGCGGCGGCGGCGGTGGCGGCGGGTGGTTGGTGATGGTGGCAAGTGGGTGGCGGATAGCAGGTGGTGATGGGTGGTGGCGGGTAGATGGCGGGTGGTGGTGGTGGTGGGTGGGTGACGGTGGCGGGTGGTAGGTGGTAGCGAGCGGGTGGTGGTGGCAGGTAGATGGCGGGTGGGTCGTGGGTGATGGTGGTGGTGGTGGTGGTGGGGGCGGGTAGGTAGGTGACAGGAGACTGGTGGTTGGTGGTGGTAGGTGGTGGATGGTGGTGGCAGGTGGGTAGTGAGTGGTGATGGCAAGTAGGTGGCTGGTGGTGGTGACAGGCGGTGAATGGTAGTGGCGGGTGGTGGGTGGTGGGTTGTGGGTGGTAGTGGTGGTGGTGGCAAGGGGTGGGTGGTGGCAATTGGGTGGCAGGTGGGTGGTGGTGGCGGGTGGTGGGTGGTGATGGTAGGTGGGTGGTGAGTGGTGGTTGCAGGTGGTGGTGGGGGTGGGTGGTGGGTGGTAGTGGCGGAAGACGGTGGTGGAAAATGATGGTGGGCGGTGGCTAGTGTTGGGTGGTTAAAAAAAAAAAACTCAAAACTCAAAATGGAAACACATTTTTTGTGTTTTAATTTTTTGGCCAAATTTATAAAACTGAGACCACTGATTTATAAATAAAAAATTTTACCAAACAAGTTTTTATTTGAGTTTTTTAAATTTTTGTAAATATAAACAGAAAACTAAAAACGTAAGTGTTACCAAACGACATCTTAAACTGTCACGTTTTATTTTTTTATTAAGGAAAAATATCAAAAAAATAAACTTTTTAAACTTTTTCTGTTGTGTGGATATTTTTGTTTCATTTCTTCAAGTCTGTCTATTCTAGTTTACTGAAGATTTTTTTTTTAATTTTAAATTTATAAAAAAAATACTAAAAAAATCAACCAAAAAACAAAGAAAGTTGTTAAAAAAATTTGTCAAACATAACAATACTGATGTCCTGAGTTGTCGGTCTATCGACGTAAAATAAAAAAATCATCGACATCATTTTTATTTACAAAAAGACCACTATAAATAATATCATTCGCTAAAAAAATTAAAATAATAACAATTTTGATATAAAAATATGAAGGTAAATTAGCGAAATATCCCTATCTAACATTGTGTAGTAGGAGAGGTTCAAGATGATTTTTTTAATTAGTTAAGGTCCCTTAATGAAATTTCTCTGTGATCCTAATATAGAAATTCGGTGTAAAAATTAAGGCCTTATTTGGTTTGTGTTTCTCAAAAAATTTTGGAAAAAATTTCTCTACAAATAAATTTTCAAAAGTAATCAAACCAAACAAATTTTTCCAATATTTTTTTTCAAAATTTGTTTGGTTTACAAATTTTCTAAATAAATCTCTCTCTCACACACATCAAATCAATCACTTTTTTTCAAAATTCTCTCTCAAAATAATTTTTCAAAATATCTTTTGAAAAAAAGTCAAACTAAACAAATTTTCGTACTTTTTATCTCAAAACATGTTTCTCAAATACAAACCAAAAAGGCTTAAATTTTTTTGTGTTGGGTCAAAATTTCTCTGAATTAGACAAAATTTATCTGAGTCAATTTTTATTTATGAAAATATTGACGGACCTTAATTACTATAAAAATATTACATGTCATTTATTTTATAAAATCTTAACATTAGAAACTTTAAAAAAAAATTCTCCAAATATGAACTCACTCAATAACTCACAAGGCATTTACACTATGCTATTATCATGAAAAAAATGTATTTAGGCCTCGTTTGGGAAGGCTATGTTTTAGCCAAAAAGTCAAAAAATTATTAAATTAGTCAAAAAGCCAACAACCCATACAAAAAAGTCAAAAATTCTCTTTTCTCTCTACTTTTTGTACATCTTTTCGTAATTAGCCAAAAAGTCATCCCAAACATACTAGTTTTTTTAGCTTATATTTTAGTTAAATAGTCAAAAAATTACTAAATTAACCTGTTCTCAAACGAGGGCTTAATATACCTTCAGTAATGCATCGCGTTGTAAAAATCACGTATTATATTGATTATTGACTAATTTTGTTGAGACTTTGTTTATGGCGTTGTGGCTAGTAGTGAGTAGACAACACTTACACACTAGTAAGAAAGAGATTAGGGTTAAACACTTTTAAATAGCAAATTTTAACACAACAACTGACTTTTGTCAATTAAATTAAAAAATAATAATAAGGCAAATGTTCCAAATTTTTACTATTTACATTTGTGTGAAATAGAAAGCCATAGGAAAAATATATAACAAGTCTCTGTAATTAGATTTTGTTAATATTAGTTGTTATTAAAATTGAAGATCAATTATACTGGTGAATTTAACATAAAAATAATTAATTTTTTATAAATAATACTATGTGTATATAGACAATTCTATTTGATGAGACTTAAAATATATTTTAATTTAATTTGTCTTATTAAAAACAAAAAAATAATAATAATTAAATGGGTCAATGAAACCACGCGCATGGTAACAAACTCATATGAATGTGTGGTTCAGTAGCTGTTAAGACATTAAACTCATTACCAAAACAACTTTTTTATTAGCATGGGGCATATCATAGCAAAAAGTCAAAAGAGGTTATGGAATGGTTGTTCTACCATTTTTTATTGCGTGGACTACCTTTTTTGTCGTTAATATATTGTAAAGTGGTTTGAAATGATCTAAATAAGTATATTTTTTAATTTTTTATGAAACATGAGTTGAGTATGGATTGAATTTTAAGTGATGTAATAGAGAAGTGATGTGACTTAAATAAGATAATGTGACTAAAATAGGATAATGACTTTTTGACTTTTTAAATTATGACAAACAAGGCTTTAGTATAGTTTTATTGATTTGTTTAGGCTTATTTAGGTCAAGTTTGGCATGTGCCCAAAAAGTCAAAAAGTCAAAAAATTACTCAAAAATTAAAAAGTTATCACTATTCACAAAAAGTCAAAAAGTACGGCGGCACAACTCTCAATCCTAATTTTCCCATACACATTAATTTATATAATTTTTTAATACACATTTTTCCATAAAAATTCAAAAAGTTAACCCAAACAATCATATTTTTTTCTTCAACTTTTTAGTCTAAAAAATTAAAAAGTGCACTTATTTAGGACATTCCAAACGACTCATTAATTGTATTAGATTTGAGGAGAAAAAACTATATTTGAATTAATAATTGCACCCTTATAGTGATAGCTTCGATTCAATCCTTTTGGCAAACTTATTTATAACTAATGTAATTTAAACTATTCCAAAATTTTAAAATATTTGACAAAATTATTTTGTTCCAAATTATTTATAATTCTTATTTATTTATTTATTTGTTAAATGTGTTTCAGATGTTTCATTTAAGGTAGTTTTTTTTAAGTTAAAAGTAAATTTTATTAATGTTTGGCAACTTAGGTTTTGGGCTTTTTTGGCTATTTTAGCCACAAAAGACAAAATAGGCTATTTTAGTCATAAAAAACAAAACATCACATCCAACCCATAATCATTACACTCTTCTCTCACAAAAAAAGCCAAAAAATCCAAAAAGCCAAAAAGCCCTTCCCAAACCAAGCTTTTTAGTCCAGGCTAAAATAGCCAAAAAAGCCAAAAAGCCAAAAAGCCAACCCACTTCCCAAACCAACCCTAAAAGAGTTGATCAACTTGCTGACTGTGATTCACAATATCTATATTTATGTATTACCTTGCAGATGTATTAAATCACTTCCATTAGGTATGTTTGGTGTAGTTTATTGCAAGACAAAGGTAGAAATAATTATAAAGTAGAAGTCAAAGGTACTTCTCCCATAACTTTTACATAATTAATTTTTTTAACTTATTTAAATTATAAGCACAAGACACAGTAAACAGTTTGGTATAAAATAGGTTAAAAAAATTAATTTAAATAGTCTAGTAAACAATCTGGTATAAAATAAAATATAAACAACTCAAATAAATTGTATTAAACAGACTTATATAATGCAAAAGGCTACCTTTAAAGGCCATGGGGAGGCAGTTTCTTAAAACCCATGTGCTCAAATTAGTTAATTTAACTCAAATTAACCAAGACATGCATTAATTTTTTTCAACAAATCATAAGGCCTGGTTTGGCATAACCTATATAATCTATTTTTTTATTTTTTTATCTTTTTTCCATCACATCACCTCTCTATTTTTCTGCACATCTTTTCGTAAAAAGACAAAAAATGTACTTTTTTAAGACACCTCAAACCAACCAGCAATATTCTCCCAAGATGTCCTTATAATAAAATAAAAAACTAATCACAAAATGGTCTAATCACATTGGATTATATTGGGGCTCATTTTAATCATTCAATGATTGCCAAATGTAATCTATCTCCCAAAATGTCAATTCTATCATGTGGGTTGACATATACACAACCACGTGCTACAAATTTATGGGGGCAATTATGTCATTTACCTTATAGGAATACTAAAATACCAAAAAAAGGTATTTCAAGAAGTGATAAAAATAAAATTTGTGGTGTTAAAATCAACTAATTATGAATGTAGTTGAGATCAAAATATATTTTAATTTAAAATATTTTGTATGTATTATTTTTGGTAAATAACATTTATGTAGAGAGGGTACTTCACAACTATTAATATAATAAAAACTAATATTTATTGACTTTGTGTGAAAAAGTAGTTAAAGGTGGGGTGTGGGAAAAAAAATGTACTCTTCTGTGTATATCACACATTTTTTAAATTATTTTTAACAATTATATTTTATATTTAAAAATTAAATTGTAACTTGGCTAAAAATAAAAAAATAAAAAATTACCCAAGACAATTAAACTGTTAAAAGACAAACTGAAATAAATCATTTATCAATTTTTATTAAGTAAAATTAAAGAAAAAAATGATATTTTAGTCGTTATATATATATTTTTTGATATTTTTGATATTTTTTTCCGTACACTTCAATTGAACATAATAACTAAAATATAATATTTTTGATATTTTTATTTAACAAAAATAAACAAATAATTTAAATTAAAAAATAAAATTTAAATTGATAAAATAAAAAAATCAAGAATTATGTGGTGTTTTAAAAAGATGGTAAAAAATTAGTTTTTTTATTTTTTTGTAGCTTTTGGTTTTTTCAGTGTAACAAAATAGAGATGTGATATGACATAAAAAAGTCAAAAAAATCAAAAAAGTTGGCTTTTATCAGCTTGCCAAAGCCTTGAGATTCTGTTTGTAATTTTCCAAAAATTAAAATGAAAACAATATAAATATATATATTTTTTTCAAAAGAAAATAGATCTGTGTTTGGTTGGGAGATTTGGAAAATAAAATAAAAAAGAAGGTAAAATATGAATAAAATATACTTATATTTCACATAATTTCACACATTTATTTTTTAAATTTTTTTTTAAAAATTTCTTAACTAAACACAACGTACTGACACGTTATTTATTTATTTTTTCTAATTTTTTAAAATTTTTTTTAACTAAACACAAGGTGGAAAAAAAAAATTTACATATAAAACCACACTTTTTTAGTAAAAAAAAAAAAAAAAAAACAATGCTGTGTTTGGCGCGTATATATTATAACAAACAGACGAAACCAAAAAACTAGCCCCCACGAAAAAGCCTCCATAGGCCCTCAAGGATCAGAAACACAAACCCACGTACTCTCTCTCTCTCTCTCTCTCTCTCTCTCACACACACACACACACACACTTTTAGAGAGAGAAAGAGGAGCGAGAGAGAACCAGACCAGACACAGACTGATACGGAGGGAGAGAGAGAGAGAGAAAAAACTAGTAGAAAAGTAATCTAAACCCCATCCTCTCTCTCTAAATTCTCTTCTTTCTCTCTCTAAAACACCAACCCCATTCGATCAAACCCTCCCCTTATATACACAAATATCTGTGTATATATATAGGTATATAGGTATATTGTTTGTATAGTTTGGTGTGTAATGGAGAGGTACTCGCAGTCGGATCCGGCGCCGGAATGGAGGTCTCCGGGGGACGAAACCGGGCTCCAAGGTCACTCCATTGACACTCTCTTTGCTTCAATTTTTTGTTTGATTTTTGATTTCGCGGATTGCATTGATGTGGATTTGATGTCAATTCGTAATGTGGTGTTGATTTTGCAAATGCAGAGCCTATGTGGCAGCTGGGGTTGGGAGGTGGTGAAGAGTCGTACCCGGAGCGGCCCGACGAGGCTGATTGTATTTACTATTTGAGGACTGGGTTTTGTGGGTACGGTTCGCGGTGTCGGTTCAATCATCCCCGGGACCGTGGCTCGGTAAATTCTCCAATTTGCCTATTGTTTTATTCAAATTTGGATATTTTAGGGTTTAATTAAAGGGTTTTGATGAATGTTGTGTGTGATCATTTCAAATTGTATTTAATTTGTCTGATCTTGTGATTTTTACGTATTGATTTGATGTGGATGCATGTAATTTAGCTTGTCAGATTGATGTGAAGTAGTGGGGTGTTGTTTTGAGGAAAAAAAGTTAATATGATTAGGACTTTTGCAAATTTGGAAACTTTGATTGAGAAATCAGTAGTCTTTAGTTTGAATTTGAATGGAAACAAACTGTCAGGCTGTGGGAGCTCTGAGGACGGGCGGAGGGGAGCACCCGGAGCGCGTGGGCCAACCCATATGCCAGGTACGTGGTTTTGAATGCTTTTCATAAACTTTTAAATCTTGAAATTGAAATATTTATTAGATATGCTTGATTCATATTGGGCAATGCACATTTACTATTTTTACTGGGTCACATCTTATCTATTCCTTTGCTATTATCTGAAAAGAGCAAGTTCCTATACCGTTATCTGTGAAATCTTTTTGTTATACAGTTGATCAAAATAGGAAGTTCCTTTTGTAATTAAATCTGCCCCTTTGTTTTGACCATGTTGTGTTTCGACAATTTGTAGTATTATATGAGGACGGGAATGTGTAAATTTGGCGCATCCTGCAAGTATCACCATCCAAGACAGGGAAGTGGATCTGCTATCCATGTGGCAGTAAATATGTTTGGATACCCACTACGACCGGTTTGAATTCCGCACTTGTTTGTCTATCTCTTGGTTTCATTCAACTTTTTTTTTCTTCTTAACACATGCTTACTAAGTCAGCTCAAATTAGAGTTATTGTCTCAGGGTGAAAAAGAGTGTTCGTACTATGTGAAAACGGGGCAGTGCAAGTTTGGCGTAACCTGTAAATTCCATCATCCACCACCAGCTGGCATACAAGTGCCAGCACCGACAGCTGGACCTTTGCCCGTGCCACCACCTGTGCATGCTCCTGGAATTTATCCCTCAATGCCATCTCCTTCTGTTCCATCATCTCAACCATATGGAATGGTAACTGGAAATTGGCAGGTTGCAAGGCCTACCCTCGTTCCAGGTTTCCAAGGGGCTTACAGTCACGTGCTACTTCCTCCGGGGATGGTTCCACTCTCTGGTTGGAATCCTTACCAAGTACGTGCATTAGCTTGATTTGGATTTTTTTTGAAAAATATGTTTATGTTCCCTAGTAAGTGGTTGAACCACGTGGTGCAGGTAAGTGCAGTACCATCCCCTAGTACCCAATCCACAGTTGGAGCAGCACCTGTTTATGGGATGACACAATTATCTCCTTCGGCACCTGCATATACGGGAGGTTATTTACCCTATCCTTCTCCTGCTGGTCCTTCAAATAATAGCCAGAAGGAACACACATTTCCAGAAAGGCCTGACCAACCTGAATGTCAATATTACATGAAAACTGGGCATTGTAAATTCGGATCATCATGTAGGTACCATCATCCGCCTGAATGGAGTACACCGAAAATAAATTTTGCCCTTAGCCCCATGGGTCTTCCCCTACGTCCAGTAAGTATCTAGATAGAAACTCCATTGCACATGAAGGTTCATATTCTTGGTTTGATATTTGTCACTGTGAGGAAGTTTAAATTGATTTAAGATTTGTTACTCAGTATATCTATTGAGAAAACTGATTGCCTGAGATGACAATTGAATATTACTTGAAGTTGGCTTTTATGTGGGAATTTGAAGCTTATTTTCCTGATTTTTCTTATCTTTTTCGAAGTTGCAATCACCCCTGCTGCTCTATATTTATACTTATTATATCACTGACACAAAGAAATTTAACTGATTATATACTTTGTGGGATTCCAATTTTTTGCATCCGATGTAAGCCTATCTATCACGTCTTATGTAGGTTTTACTTGTTAACCTGTGTTGAAGGATATATATTTTTTCCATTTTTTTGTTTGTGTGAATGCTATTTTCTTTAGCAAATGGTGCACGAGTACATTTTTAAAAATATTCTTAAGGTACAGACTGCATACCTTAAGGTGGTTGTAGCGGTGAACATTTTATTGAAATGATGAAAACCTAATGGCAAAAAAAAAAAAAAGCCTTCCTGTCTGGTAATTTTGTTGGATTACATGGTCCAATTTTACGAAAGCATCAAATGCTTTGCACAGTTGCAAGGCTATATCTATGATGTGCTAACCTGTTGCAAGGCTATATATATTTCCTCTGCACAGTTGTTTTCTGTACCAGAGTGATACTCCTTTATTTATTTTTTATTATTATTGTTTCATATGGATTTGTGATTCTAGATCGAAAAATAGATTTCATTTGTCAAATTATAATGGAGTGATGGCAAAATTTTGTCAAATATAGTGTTACAGTTTTATTCATTCATACAATTTATTCTTGTCCTGAAGGGTACTTTAAGCTGAATGCAAATTAAGATTGTAAGCAGCATAGAATGTTAAATATAATTAGGTACGAAGATGCTACTTAGGGGGTGTTTGGCAAAGGCTATTTTTTGGCTTTTTGGGCTAAAATTCACAAAAAAACAAAATAGGCTAAAATAGCCAATAAGACAAAATGTCACATCAAATCCATAATTATTTCACTTTTTCTCTCACAAACATCACATCCAACTATAAAAAAAATCCAACTATAAAAAAATCCAACTATCTCTCAAACACAAAAATTTTAGCCTACTAAAATAGTCAAAAACTAAAATAGCAACTTTCCAAACACCCACTTAATTAGTATGTAATTCGTGATGGGGACATTTATGGAATATAGTTGGATGCAATTCATGAGAAACATTTGCAATCACCAAAATGGGTTTTTGGTTTGATGTGTTAAAGAGAACACAAAAGAAAATGTTGAAACAGATACAATTTCAATGAGTTCCATCTTACGAAGAAAAGAATATTGTGATGAACTAATAATGCTTATGAAAAGACTATAACTCACTAAAGGTAATTCTATTAAGATAATTTATTTGGCTAACAAAGTGATTCTTTTTGAGTTCCTGTGAATACTCTTTTATGTGGGTTTAGCGAGGGTACTTCGCAGCAGGCTGACTAGAATTTTACTTAGGAAGCATGTGGTGATGGTTTGTTCTTATTCGTTGGAAGCACACTAGTGTAGAGTCTTTATTCACGTGTTGCTTGAGAAGCTATTACCTTGTAAGGTGTCTGTCTTCATGTGGAGTGGTGCTTTGTTGACTGTGACTTCTTATGGATTCACTAAGAGTATACCAGTGGAGTATGAGAGTTCTATCTATAGAGCTCAGGGAATATCTTTGAAAAGATGATGTACGAAAGACTTGTATGTAAAGGATTACTTCCTTCTATTTGTAGAAGGTTAGTCACATGACTGTAGCTAACTGTTCTGATTTGTCAGGGTTCTATTAGTATTTGTCAGAAGTGATCAGGTTGTTAGGATTTGTCTCAGTTCTTGATATCGCTGATCCTGGCTCAGTGGTATGGTCTTTCTTGATAGGACTAACCCGTGACAGCTATTCTTGCAAGGTCATAATGTCAAGGTGAAACCTAACTCCCTAGCCTCCAAGACACCTGGAGTCCTGTAGCAGGTACCAAAGTCTTCAACATGTCTAAGCCTTGCCTTTTGGCTTAGGAACGTGAGTGGCGTGGTATAGCACCAGTGACACTTAGAGTGATGTAACTACATAGTAGATCATGCAGTTGTTACTTTTGCAGTAATAAGGCGTGTGGTATGACTTGCGCTGTTATAAGATGGCATGGACTCTTGACTCCTGACTCCAGACTCCCATAGGATGTCAGTTCGGCGAGGGTTCATAAAGATAAGTCTTAAGGCTCAAGCTTATATGAAAAGCTTGCTAGTCCTTTAATCCTACTAGGCTAGGACCAAACATGTGGACCATACACATGCCCCTCAAAGGCTAACATGTGCATATTCTTATACCGGCATTGAAGGCACACGCCACCGTTTATGTGTACACGACATGTGGTGGTATAGGAGGTATCTACACTAGTTAAGACTAAGGCCTCGTTTGGGAACATGCTAATTTAATAACTTTTTGGCTATTTGGCTAAAAAGGTAGGTAAAAAAAACTTGTATGTTTGGGATGACTTTTTGGCTAATTACGAAAAGATGTGCAAAACGTAGAGAGAAAAGAGAATCTTTGACTTTTTGGTATGAGTTGTTAGCTTTTTGGCTAATTTAGTAACTTTTTGGCTAATTAACTAAAAAAGTAAGTCCCCAAACGGGGTCTAATTCTTATTTTAATTTGGAGCTTGAGTATGACTAATAGAAATAGAAGTCCCTTGTTGCTCGACTTTGTACAATTCTTTCTGGATTGGGATGTGTTTTTCCGTTTTGAAATGATTTTCCAATTGCCATTCCTGCATGGCAATATTGTTGTAGACCTCTGGATTTCAGTGTAGCTGGTCATTCCAGCAAGATTGTGGTTCAGTGGGTTGAACTTTTTTGGGAGAGCTCTACATCACAGTTAAACCTGGGATGCCATCTAGTGGAAAACGGAGATGCTTCATTTATTGTATTACCTTCTTGTTGAGAGGTACAGAATTCAAGAAACATTTAAAGAATTTGAAAGATAATGAGTGAAATTCTACAATACTAAATGGAGTAGATTTATACTGAAATGGTTATATGTAAGTCACAATTTTATATGTTTGGGTAACCATGCTGCATTTCCCATCAATCAATTTGTTCCTTTAGAAATTGTTTTGCAGTTGCTGATAACAATTTTATATGTTTAGTCCACATGACTAAACCATCCTAACTGAAATCAAATTGGTGTAACATACTTCTCATGAATGTTTATACGTCTAATGGTGCCTTGTCATGCAATACATCTATCTCAACATCGTATTTTACTTTTCCTTTTGCTTAGTTTATGTGGTTTTAAATTTACCTTTTATAGTTTGCTGGATAATAATTATTTTCAATGATTATTTGAAATATATTGTTTAATTACAAACTTTTGTTGTTAATTTGGATATCACATAAAGTCTTTCTCGGGAACTCTGATGATGGTGAGTGGTCTCTAGTTTCCACTTTTCTAAAATAGGCAAGTGTTTGTCATACTTGATGATGCTCATTTTGATGTGGAGGATAGAAAAATAGACAGGGGGCTGCTATTTGCTACAGACTTAGGTGCTGGGTCTTCTTACAAACTGAAGTGTTTAATTACACACTGTATTACACAATGTACCCAAAACCAATTTTGGGTTCGATTTGGAGAAGAAATGTCTTTGAAGTCTCATAGATATGTAAATTTCAAAATACCTCTTTGAAACTTAAAATGGAGATTGACTATTTTAAACATAATTAGAAGATCACATCCAATAGTATAGTTGAGATCAATTGGTTAGTCATTTTATCCACTAATTAAATGCATTTAATATGTTTTGTAGTATTGTATTAGCTTGACTGTGAAACCAATTTGTGGATGCTTTGCATGCATCCATTAGCAATTAGTTTTTTATTTTTGATGGCTTGGGTATTTTTAGGCATTGTTCTAGTTCCTCTAGTCAATGCTTTGAAAATCGGACCGTACAATGAACCGGAAAAGGACAGGATCAAGGGTCATTGATTTAACTGTCGGGTTAGCCGGAATCAAACTGTGACGTCATAAATAAAATTTAAATATATAAATAAAAATATAAGTACTAAAATTACTAGTGTATATAAATAATTGGTTTAGTTTAATAAGTTCTGATACATAAAAACAAAATACATAAAATAAATCATTAGTTTAGTTTAATTAGTTTGAGTGGCATTTACATCGAATAAGGATTAAATGATTTAGTCTAAAAGTCATCTATTGTAAAAAATAAAATAAAAAATTGATCTAACGAGTAATGTGCAATACACTGCATAGTGGTTGAAATTTTGAACTGCTAGTTGAACTTGAAGCCTTGAGGGCATCCCACATCGGAAGTAGATGAAGAGCAAAGCCCCATGCCGTGGCTATAGAAGGAGAGGCTCACACGTGCTTTCTTTGCTAGTCAAAGGCAAGCTTTCATGCGTGAGTAGCATTAATTTTGCCTTGGCTTAAGCCCGGTCAGTTGTGGCGAACCGGGAATGGTTTGCCTGGTTTGCTTTTCTTTGGACCTTTTTTGTCAGTTTTTGCTGGTTTTGATTGGTTTTAAGTTTAAAATGGTTTTAGGGGTGTATCTGGACTGGATTTAAAGCTGGTTGATGGTATCTGGTCTGGTTTTTAAACATTGCCCTTGGTCTTAATAAACCGGAATCAGAATGATGAGAACTGTACTGAAAGTTAAATCAGATTTGGTTTTGGGGGTTATATAGAACTGAATTGCTGATGCAGAATTTGTACTGCTGACTAGCAGTCTTCTCCAGGTCCCATGCCGTTGTTCAAAATAATAAAGGACCATCATGGCAGTGTTGTTTTCTCTTTTACAGATGGTTGAGAAATGACATTACATCATTTGTGGGTTTTTGTTCTTGTTCATTTAAGAAGCATGGATACGGACATGTGACACGGTATGGATACAATACGGATACGCCAACACGTTAATTTTCAAAAAATGCAGGACACGACATGTGGGGGATACGTAAGACATATATAATTTTATATATTTATTATATGTTTTATATCTTCAAAGATAATAAAAAATGAAATATGAAACTAATTCCTATAAATTCATATGATTTTTGTCTTATTATTGTATCTTAAGTTGTTTTGTTCAAACTTATAATTAGTGTCACATGTGTCTAATTGATAGGCACGTGTGTTTAAGCGATAGGCATGTGTGTCCTCCAAGTGTTCAAAGAGTGTCTGGGTCTTTAAAAAATTTTTAAAAATAAGACACGTTTTGAAGAGTGTCTGACACGTGACACGGATACGTCACCTTCTTAGAAATGTCCGTGCTTCTTAGTTGTTTGTCTTCATTGATATGCCATTGAGTATTTCTTTGGAGGAATCCCACCTCTTCTGCTCCCATATAGCTCTCTCTTGATCTATAACATATTTTTGTGTTTCTTACCTAAAGTCTAGGTAACAGTTGGTGTGTCAAACACTTATGCTTGTTAGTCGCACAGCACATGTCCTTGTGTAGTCAGATGTTGCATGTTAACTTTTATTTGCCTTTAAAATGTGTAAAAACATTTCATTTATAGTTTCATCTTCTTTTTTGATAGTTTGATTTACAATTTTGTTCATCAAAAAGTTTGTACTTTGGAATATGATAATTTTTTTTAAAATTTTTTGATGCTTGTGGAGACTTGTCACACTTGCAAGCTTTGCAAACCACACCGCCTCCACCCCACGTCCCTGGGCATAGTGTCTGGAAAATGCTAAAATAAGAAGAATCAGCTATTAAAGGCAAGCAAATTAGGTTCTTTAATATGTGTACAAAAGAACTGTGCATGAGCAATTATTTTTTAAGTTCCAAAGTACTAAATTAACTTGCTAGGAGCAACCTTCTTGAATGCAGTGATTGTTTAACTTGGGTTTTTGGGCATTAGATAGACTTTGGAGCCTAAAAGATACTTTGACACATCATGCACGTTATATTTTTTAGTTTTAGAGAACGAGTATTTAGTTGTAATTTTTGTGGTTAGCGTATCATATTCTCCCTTCCTCCCTCCCTCCCCACCCACACCCACACCCACACCCACACCCACACCCAAGCCCATTTTAGAGAATTGGAAAAGTTTATGGACAAATATAATGGAAAGATGATATTATGTAAGTACTATTTTGGCAAAATTGCAGATCATAGAAATGATTGCTAGTAAGATATTCCTTTTTTCAGGCACATTTATCAAATGCCAACTCTCCTTTGTAGTATGGATAGCTCATTAAGGTTGAGGTTAAGAAATTTACCAAAATCTAATTCAGTTAATTCATTTAATTTCGATCCCTTACTCAATTAACATTGGTTGAAAGGGACCCAACTGACGTACAATTTAGGAGAAGTTTATCAAATCACATCTCAATTTCATAAATAAAACATCCAAACTCAACTCAATTAAACTACAGTTAAAAAGTAGCGGTGAGTGGTGACGTTTATGACTTAATTTTTAACTAATGCACAAAAGGAAATACAATCCACAATCAAAACTATGATATAAAAAGAAAAAGTGAAGGAATTGTCAATTTCCTTAGAAAAGGCAGTTCATAGTGAGAGAGAGAGAGAGCTGGTGGTGGTTGAGAAGAGAGGGGGGGGACGGGGGGGGGGGGGGGGGGGGATGAGAAATGAAATTGAGCTGCTTTTTCAATTGTGGGGATAGGGTGATTATTTGGGATTGATGTAAAGAGACGTGATTAGCATTGAGGGCAAGATTGAGGGAAATGTGGATTTTTAAAAAGTTTCACTTGTCCTTCAGACGGGCTACCATATGAGCTATAATTCAAAAGCACTTCTTGGGCAGCTTAGGAAAAGAGCAGATTTTTCAGCTTAAGAAAAGTCTGTTTGGTGCCAAAAATGTGTGCATAACACTTTAGCATTTGGAAAGTTCATAACCTGGGTGACAAATTTGTTCCAAATACCAAACCAAACCAAACCAAGCCAAGCCTTAAGTCTCATCAAATGGGGTCGGCTACATGAATCCTTCTTCCTCCATGCGGCCCTATCAAAGGCCATTTCGTTAGTCAAATTTGTTCCAAATGGTGTGTAAAATTTCATGGTCATTAAATACTTTTGTTTTTGGTTACGAATTCTTGGTCGTTGAATATTTTCCATGTAAATGAATATTAATCTTTACATATTTGGGTATTTGATACCAAATTTGTGCTCATTTTCGGTTTGCCTTTAGCATATATTGTAACACGTGATGTGAAATGTACCAAACTTCATCCTTTGACATGATATGTGGCTTCTCAATCTTTGATTGTGAGATATTCCTTTATTATTAATTTTAATGTAATTGTGGAAAGTGAATTCAGATTTCCCCTGGGGTTTGTTTAATTCTGGTCAAGAATAGCAAAATGATAGAAAGGATGAATTTTTTACAGTTTCAAAAGTAGCGTATAAGAAAATACATATTTCTAACGCTGATATTTTGAATTTGTCACTTTCATCTTCATCTGAGCCTTATTCCTGCTCTTTTCAGTTGGCTGCACAAATTTCATTCTGTAGTTCAATACCTTCATAAAGCTGTGGTATTCATTGTCATTTGACTCGCAAATTATTTATTTTATTTTTGGGATTCTGGTACTTGTCAAATATATTTATTGAGTCAAATCCCTGAGTTGTAACGTTGTAACGTCACAAGTATATTGAATTTTTTTTTTTTTTCTCACTATGTCTATCTTGGCTCTTTTGATTATCCAGAGCTCTGGCACCCATCTAATCTTGTCTCTGCAATTTCTACCTTTCACTTTGAAAGCTTGTGATTCGATTTTGATTTCATTTTTTCAGTAGAATGCCCATTCTTTGGTAATTTTGAAGTGAACCTCTACAAGTTACCTAATCCTACTTTACTGGAAACATTGTCTTTGATCTCTTCACCCATGCCTATAGTTACCCTAGATAACAAAAATGACCTTACCATTTGCATATTCGAGCATCTGGTTCAAATGAAGCCTGTGCAATGGCTGAGGTACCAAATGTCTCAAGTTTGACTGTTCTTGGGCTTACCTGGTGCATGTGCTTGTGGGTGATTTTGTGCATGCTTAGGAATTGGTCTTGTCTCAAAAAGAAATCATGATACATGGATGTGAACTACATATAATTCACATTTTGATATATGAAGCCATTTTTTTAAAACCTTTTATGCACAATGATATTCCTATTAAAGGCTCTTGACAGTAAGAAAGTTGGCTATCAAAACTAGGTCGAATACACATGCCACATTCATTTGTTTTTTGCCTGATATCACTTCGTTCATATGTTCCCTAAGCTGACATGCGATGTGGTAGTGAAAAAAGATATCAATTTATTTTTTTTAGCTGAGCATATAGTCCTTAATAGAGAAAAATGGCAACGACAAAAAAAAAAAAAAAAAAAAAAAATATAATAATAATAATAAAAATAATTCATGTAGTAGACCTCACTTAATTGGGACATGATGCTTACTTTGGTTTGGTTTGATACGAGTGGGAACCCCATTAACAGTGAGCGAGTTTGCTTAGAACTGCATACGATATCTCTTCTCGGTGCTGTGCAATTTGTATGTTTCGTAAGGCAAGAAGGATGTTGTCTTTGTCTGTACATTATCGTGCTTCAATATTTCGTGCTTCTGTTCTTAAGTTTTGTATTGACATGCATACAGACTTGCACAAATGTGCCTTTAGTGCTCTGATATGTTAATAGGCTTGTAGTGTTGTACTTCTTGTTGTGGAACTTTAATGCCTCGGTATGTTATTCCACATCTGATCAGTTAATTATTCTCTGGTAAATAATCAGATTTCTTAATTGTTTCAGGGTGCACCACTTTGCACTCACTATGCTCAGAATGGGGTATGCAGGTTTGGGCCATCATGCAAATTTGATCATCCGATGGGAACACTGAGTTACAGTCCATCCACATCGTCTCTTGCTGATATGCCCGTCGCTCCTTACCCTGTGGGATCTTCAAAGGGTACCTTAGCCCCATCATCCTCATCATCAGAGTTGAGGCCAGAATTTATGTCAGGATCTCACAAGGATGCCCCTGCCCTATCAACCAGGATGTCTTCTTCTATGAGCTCATCTAGCGGTTCAGTTAGTTCAGTTTTCTCCAAGAGCGGTTCCACCTCTCATCAAGCTTCTGCCCCGTCTGCTGCCAGCAGTAGCATGAGTCAAGGAGGTGAGGTTCGTACATCAATCTAAACAGAAGGTTTTAGATCCTACATGTCTTCTCTTCTGAATTCATGAACAAAGCATTTTATTTTCCTCGGGTCACAGTCCTGCAATTAAGATCTAGCACACTGTAGCTCTGTTTGTCTCTGTGTTCATATAATCTTCATATGGCCTCCTCTTTCATCTTAAATAAGCCATTCCCAACTTCAAAGATCACAAAACCCATATACCTTTCCCCAAGTTGCTTCGAAATAACCACGGAAAAAAAAGCCCGGTTTCATTAGGTAAATTGCACCTTCTCTCCAATTTTGGAGTTTGTTGTGTTTATTTATGCTGTGATCTTTTTTCGGAACGAAAAAGATCGGTCCTACATCACTACTCCCAAATTTACAGTGTGTTTGTCTATCTTTTGTACCGATACCTAAATCTGGAAATGAGCTTCCGATTCAACTTAGGAATGAATTTGGAAGTGTTTTTGTTTTCCCCTTTTTGTCCAGGGCTTTATTTTGGGCAAAAAAAGAGAAACTTCAGAAATTCCAAACAAGGCATTAGATCAGCTGCCTTATATGGGATTTTAGATTACTTGTGTTGTGAGAACTCAATTGCTTGATGGTTCTTGATAAATTTATTACCCAAATACAGAAAAAAGAATGAAGGAAAACCCTGAGACTTTGTAATAATAATTTCTGTCTTATTTTATCCATTGTTTATGAGATTTGACTATGTCGCTTCTCGGAGTTTTGATACAAAATGGAGATTTATTTTAGGAGGATTTTTGTCATGATTATCATATACTGTTATTTCACAAAAATGAAATGATGAACTGTTTATTGTTTTTGTTTTCAAAATATGGAAAACAAAAAGCAGCCAAACAGGCCCTTGCTTGAAGATGTTTTTCATTTTTAGATGTTCTTCCCTTGTACTCTCCCTGGTGTTGTGTTGCATTGTGTTTGTATCAATTGTATACTGTTGGTTTTGCATTTAGGGCGTTTTAGCTTGATTTGCTTTAGATGAAGAAACATGTTAACAATGCATGTCGATACGCTGATGTTGCAATTTTTGATAGGTTTTTGTTTTTGGAACAGATTTTGGTTTCTAAGTTTGTCCTTGCAAATTTTTTAAAAGTTTTGAGAAAGAAGTCTTGGTTGCATGTTTCAAATAATGTGCTATATAAGTTAAATAATTTTCTTGCAAATATTTATATGAAAAATTATTCAATACTTCCATTGTGACGTGTACGTGGTGTTCCTGACCAATAAGATTGTACAAAAAGAGGTATGTTGAGTTGGCTTTACTCAATTCTTTGACTAGGTCTTATTTGTTTGAGGATATACCACCATGTCAACTCATCGTACCCTAAGCATGACCATAAATACTATCCTCAAATTTATTTATTATTATTATTGCTGGTTTTTATTTATTTTTATCAATTCATTTTGAACTATTAAATTATATGAAAAGTTCAAATTTCGAGATTCGCAAATATATTTATTATTATTATTATTATTATTATTATTTAGTTTGTTTGGTTTTGATTTTTAAAAAATTTTATTTTTTGATTTTGTATTTTCTTTTGTTTTTAATAATTTTTTTAAAAATATTTTAAGTAATTTTTTAAAAAAAATTTAGACACATTTAATATAAATACACTTAAAAAGTATAATATTTGTAAATTTTTTTTTTTAAAAATTCACTAAATATCAAAAATATAAAATAAAAATTTAATACGTGTTTCATATTTTTGTGCATTTATTATTTTTTAAAATATTTTTTTACAAATATTTTATTATTTAGATACATCTAAATAAGGTGTATTTAAAAAAAATATAAAAAATTATTTAAAATTTTAAAAATATTTATTGAAAACAAAAAAAATATGAAAAATAAAAAACTTAATTTTTAAAAAATTGAATTCAGAAACTGAAATCAAACATGATTATTTTTTTATATTTGGTATCAATACGTTTTAACTATTAAATTATATGAAAAATTCAAATTACGCGAATCTCGAAAAATTATCATTGAAAAGGAGGATAAAGGATCCTGTGCCTCCAAACACATTTAGAAACAATTGGTTACCCAAATTAATCCACCTATGTGTACGTGAAATGATTGTTATTTGAGAAAAAGTTAGGGATCATAAAATTTTTTTCATGAAAATGATCATGAATGATTTGTGTTATTTAAGTTCCCTTACAATGGTTGATTTGATGCAATTTCCAATTTTCTTGTTTAATTTATGAATTTAGATAGAAATTTAGAAGAAAAAAAAATAAAAGAAAAAAATTAAGTAAATATATATAAAAATATAATTATATTTCACACACTTTTCATACAATTTCTTCCTTTTCATTTTTCAAACCTCTATCTAAATTTATAAACCAAACACTAAATTTATAAACCAAACACTGGGGGTGGAAAGAGGAGGGGAGAGAGGCGAATCGGAGCGACTAAATCTCAATAGAATGTGGCAGTAAGGCCACTCTATCATTTACAATATCCCGTTGCGTATTTAAGTCGTTTGTAAAGGATTTTACTAGCCGCTCAAGATAGAAATTGTACTTCAAGGCGGCCTGTGTGGCGGAATCGGTTCTTTTACTTATGTTTAATTTTCAGCAGTTACTTTTGTACAAGCAAGTAGGGCAATCCAACACTGGATTGTAGCTCGGTTCTTTTACTTTAGTTTAATTTCTAGAAATTACACAAGTATAAGAAAGCAGGATAATCCACTACGGAATAGCAATGCCAAAAGTTGGGTGTCAATGTGCCTTGGAGCTCTGGTCGGGAGTACTTGTTGACACATCTCGCATTGTCCAATAGCATTGAAATGCTAATGGTCTTACAAAAAAAATGACTCTGGGCTGGCTCAGTCGTGCCAATGTTTTAAGTCAATCTTTACGATCTTGTTTATTAAGGATTCGTGTTTCTAAGCTAATTCAAAATTAAATAATATTTGTTCTGTGTAGCTAGCCCCAAAGCTCACGCATTCTATGACGTGGTGATTCACATCATATATTTGATTATTCAAAACCATTTGCCAAGTGAATATGAAATTGATGCCGAAGGAGGCTTTGAGGAAGTGATGGTTTGATGAAGTTGAAATAAATTTGTTTTTCTCTTTTCTATTAAATATCTTTTCAATCCCTGTGTGATTATTGGATGGTTGCATTCAACATTTGTTATGTGTGTTGGAGAAAAATGGTTGAATAAGAAATTGCCTCATAAATATGTATATAACTCACACATTTAAGGCTTATCAGTTTTACAAAATTGATTGGGCAGTTTTGCTAGCATTAGTTGCCAGCCTTGATGGCTAGAGGCTCCTCCCCTCTCCCCCCATGGTGTATAAAAGGAGGCCCTATTCATTGAAAAGAGATATAAAATTTTTCCTTGACATCCATACACTGTCAGTCTACTTCTCATATAATTTTCTTCCTGAGAGAGAGTGCTGTCGTTGTTCGTTCGCTAAGCTAATCAGAAGGTGCTTCTGTTGTAGCTGGTAAAAACCGTCGTATCCTGGGAAGTAGATGCCAGCGTACCTCCAACACTCAACGGTGAGGCGGCGAATCTATTTTAAGGAGACTGTGGTATCACACAGGCTTCAGTTTGCTTCCTTTAACCATTTTATATTTTATCTGTATTTTATTCAGCATGTTATTTTTTCTGGGATTGAAGGTTTGTTTTGTTCATCTCATAATTTTGCGATATGCAATGTGAAATTATGTAATGTGAGTAGTTTTTCCCAACAAGCTTAAAATAGATTCGACGTTTATCATAGAATTAGATTAATAGATTCATAGGTGTGTGTAATAATTTTGCATGCAATTGGCCACTGGTAGTACTAGCGAGTTAATTGGTTTATTAGATGCATGTACACAGGGTTAAGCTTTTGATTTTTTCATTTTGTGTATACTACTGTTTGGTCTTCCCATGGCATGAAATAGGCCACTGTTATCAATAGGGAAGAAGAGTTCCATTGGTGCAACGTTAATTCACTGTATTTCTAATTAATTTATTAATTTATGGTGTACCGGTTCATGCCTTGTATTTCTAGATTTACATGCTTCTAGTTCACATGCTTCTAGTTTACAATATAAATTACATGTTCATTCGGGTTTAATTTTTAGTGTAATTTACATTTCTAACATGTTTATTAGGTAGTAAATTTTCATGTAACTTGTACCTATTAATCTTTAATTTAGGTGTGGAGTTGTAAAGTTTATAACTTGCCTATATTTAAATTCATGTTAATTTCTCTAGAATTATTTGCATGTTAATCATGTCATTTGCAATTCTTGCCTAGTAATGTGATTTAAGTATTTAGGAGTTATAAAATGTTTGTAACTTGCCTCAATTAATTACATGTTTAGTGTACCATAAGTTCATATGTAACCTTTACCAATTTAAAATATGGTTTAATTATAGTTAATTTAGGTCTGTAACTTATATAGTTAATTACATGTTTATTATGTAATTAACTTTTTTACAGTTTTTTTTAGTTTAAATTCTAGATGTGTAACTTAAAAGTTGGTTTTAATCTTTACTTACAGTTATTTATTAGTTTGTTTGCTAGTACCCTCCCCTTCAATCACTACTTTGCCAAAAGCAAAGAAAAGCTGAGGGAGGTTTTGTTGTATTTTGCTACTAATTCTTTATTGCAGGAATACTTATGGAAATGGGAAAAAGGATTAATTTGGACTAAATATTTGAAGCAATTGTTTGCTTGAGTGTTCATTTGTGGTTATTCACCAATATGTAAAGCACGTTTTATTTGCTTGTAATTATTGTAGCAATTTTGTTGTAATTGCTTGTACAGTTTGGAACTTGGTGTGTTTAACTTAGTTCATCTCTTGAAAAATTTAATTCTTAAAGTTGTTTCCATGGACTAGGAGTCAACATGCTCTTGAAAGTTTTGTCTAAGGTTAACTGGGTTTTAAGTGGGACCGGTGTGACCCCTCCAGTCTTCCTGGAAACTTTCCTGACCATGTTGGATTCTAGGTTGCGTGGTGAGACTAGTTTTGAATTAAATTTCCAATTGTGGGATTTTCTAGTGTTAAGTTTGATTACTGGAAATACAGAATAGTGAAAATTCTGCTGTAATTCTTCAGAAATGGCAACTGTCTCTGATGCTGCTGCTACTAATGTTGGTGGGGATCCGAAATCCGAGGCGACTGGCTTGCCAACCCCTGCTGTGACCTCTGTGGTCAATCCTCCTGTTGTTACTCCGGTTTTTCCGGGAGGACCGCGCAATCATCACGAGCGCCCGGAGAAGTTCACGGGAGTGAATTTCAAGAGATGGCAGCAGAAGATGCTGTTTTATTTGACTACTCTAAGCCTTGCGAGGTTTATGAGTGAAGATGTACCAGCCATAAAGGAGAATGAGCAAGATAAACAAAAGCTCATGGCTCTGGACGCTTGGAAACAAGCAGACTTCTTATGCCGAAATTACATTCTGAACGGCTTGGCGGATCCGCTTTTTAACGTGTTCTATGCCAAGAAATCGGCTAAGGAGTTGTGGGATGCCTTGGACAAAAAGTACAAGACCGAGGATGCTGGGGTAAAGAAATTTATCGTCGGCTGGTTCCTGGACTTCAAGATGGTGGACTCTAAAACTGTCCTGAGTCAAGTCCAAGAGTTCCAAGTGATTCTGCACGAGATACATGCAGAAGGGATGGTCCTAAGTGAGTCATTCCAGGCAGCTGCTTTGATTGAGAAGCTGCCTAACGGCTGGAAAGACTTCAAGAACTACTTGAAGCACAAACGAAAGGAGATGACAGTCAAAGAGCTCGTTGTCAGGCTCCGGATTGAAGAGGACAACTGGAAGAAAGGATGGAGTACCTCCATTGTCAAAGCCAACATGGTTGAGCAGGGCGAGTCCTCGGGGGCGAGGAAAAAACCACCGACAGGCAAAAGCTCAAAGTTGGGGGCTAGAGGAGGAATCTCCAAAAGGCCAGCCTACAAGCCAAAGGAGCCTACTTTTAGGTTCGATGGCAAATGCTTCAACTGTGGAAGTGACGGGCATCGGGCAGTTGATTGTCTGAAGAAGAAGCCCTACAGGAAAAACCCTTCCCAATACAAAAACCGGGCACATATGGCTGAAATGGAGGAATTGTCACACGATGTGGACGACATGCATCTATTAGCCGTCGTGTCAGAAGTGAACATGGTAGGGTCAAACCCGAGGGAGTGGTGGGTGGACACTGGGGCCACTCGCCATATTTGTGCAGAGAAGAGAATGTTCACAACTTTTGAACCAGTTTCAAACGGGGAGAAGTTGTTTATGGGAAACTTTGCAACCTCAGCTGTTGAGGGTAAAGGCAAGGTGATCCTGAAGATGACTTCAGGAAAAGAACTGACTTTGAACGATGTCCTTTTTGTGCCGGACATTCGTAAGAACCTTGTCTCGGGGCCTCTCCTAAGCAAGCATGGCTTCCGCATGGTGTTTGAATCAGACAAGGTCGTGTTGACCAAGGGCGGGGTCTATGTGGGGAAGGGATATATGTCAGGTGGTATGTTTAAATTGAATGTAATGACACTTATCCCTAAGATTAATGAGAAAGCTTCTTCTTCTGCTTATATTCTTGAGTCCCCTAATTTATGGCATGGTAGATTGGGTCATGTAAATTTTGACTCTTTACGTAGATTAATCAAGTTAGATCACATACCATCTTTCAAGATTAATCCACAATACAAGTGTGAAACTTGTGTAGAAGCAAAATTGACAAGGTCTTCTTTTCATTCTATTGAAAGAAGTACCCAGCCTTTGGGTTTAGTGCATAGTGATGTGCGTGACTTGAAAGTTGTACAATCACGTGGTGGCAACAAGTACTTCATCACTTTTATTGATGATTGCACTAAATACTGTTATGTGTATTTGTTTAAAAGCAAAGACGAGGCTATTGATAAATTTATTCTTTTTAAAAATGAAGTTGAGAATCAATTAAGCCGGAAAATCAAGGCATTGAGAAGTGATCGTGGTAGTGAGTATGAATCCCCGTTTGCCGAGACTTGTTCTCAATTTGGGATTATTCACCAAACCACAGCGCCTTATTTGCCTTAGTCAAATGGTGTTGCTGAGCGGAAGAACAGGACGCTGAATTAGATGATCAAGCTAATGAAGTAGATGAGCCAAGAAGGAGTAAAAGGGCTAGAACCACAAAGTCTTTTGGTCCAGACTTCTTGACTTATATGTTAGAGGGAGAACCTCGAACATTCCATGAAGCTGTGACTTCACCTGAAAGTCCTTTATGGAAAGAAGCAATTAAGAGTGAGATTGACTCCATCTTACAGAACCATACTTGGGAGTTGGTTGATCTACCCCCAGGCAGTAAGGCCTTGGGAAGTAAGTGGATCTTTCGAAGAAAGATGAAAGCGGATAGGTCAATTGACAAATATAAAGCTCGGCTAGTTATCAAAGGATACAGACAGCAAGGAGGCCTGGATTACTTTGATACGTATTCACCTGTGACAAGGATTACATCCATTCGCATGGTGATTGCAATAGCATCTTTACGTGGTTTAGAAATACATTAGATAGATGTAAAGACAACTTTCTTAAATGGAGATTTAGATGAAGAAATCTACATGGAGCAACCCGAGGGGTTTTCAGCTCCAGGAAAAAGTAAGAAAGTCTGTAAGCTTGTCAAGTCATTGTATGGTTTGAAGCAAGCTCTCAAACAATGGCATGAGAAGTTTGACAATGCTATATTGTCAAATGGGTTTCGAATCAATGAGTGTGATAAGTGCGTATATGTTAAAGACACTAACAAAGGTTATGTCATTTTGTGTCTATACGTTAATGACATACTCATTGTTGGTAGCAATGATGAAATGATTAAAGCTACCAAAAGATTGTTAAACTCTAAGTTTGACATGAAGCATATGGGCCTTGCAGATGTCATTCTGGGTGTTAAGATCACCAGAACATCTGGTGGTATTGTACTTTCTCAAGCTCATTATGTTAATAAGATACTTGAGAAATTTGGAAAGTCAGATACAAGTATGTTTAGGACACCGGTAGACTTAAGTCTATATTTGACCAAGAATAATGGTGAGAGTGTCTCTCAACTAGAATATTCTCGGGTCATTGGGAGTTTGATGTATCTGATGAGTTGTACAAGGCCGGATATCGCCTACGCTGTTAGTAGGCTGAGTAGATACACGAGTAATCCTAATGCTACTCATTGGAAGGGCATTATGCGGGTGTTGGGGTATATCCGTTACACCCTGGATTATGGGCTGTATTATACCAGATACCCAGCGGTACTAGAAGGGTATAGTGACGCAAATTGGATATCTGGTATAAAAGATTCCAAATCCACTAGTGGTTATGTGTTTACCCTCGAAGAGGTAGCCGTGTCTTGGAAATCTGCCAAGCAAACGTGTATCTCGAGATCAACGATGGAATATGAGTTTATTGCTTTAGATAAAGTAACTGAAGACGCTGAATGGCTTCGCCAGTTTGTTGAGGATATTCCACGTTGGCCGAAACCTGTGCCAGCTATCAGTATTCATTGCGATAGCCAATCAGCGATTGGTCGGGCACAGAGTAATATGTATAATGGAAAGTCTAGACATATCCGTCATAGACATAATTCCATACGACAACTACTCTCAAATGGAGTTGTCTCTCTAGACTATGTCAAGTCTAAGGACAACATTGCGGATCCGCTAACCAAAGGGTTAACTCGAGAGTTAGTAGAAAAGTCGTCAAGAGGAATGGGGTTAAGGTCTTTAGTAAAGGTTACCAGAACGGAAAACCCAACCTAGTTAATTGGAGATCCCAAGATCTAGGTTCAAAGGGACAACCTAACTTTGTGTAATGGGTGAGTCACTGAAGAGGTAAATCCTCTTGCCCATTCCTTCATACAGTGATGCCCTGTGGGGGTGGAAGGTTAAGCTAACGCTTTTAATGACCTTAGTGATGTGGTATAATGAAATACCGTATCTAGGTCACCTATGTGAGTGCGAAGTGGGGCCGCTTCTTTAAAAATTGCCAAGGCCGAATTCTTTAAAAACACTCACAGAACCAGGCTAGTGTTCCAGGGCCATACCGGACACACCAGTGAGAACAAGAACAATGGTTGGACTAACTCCTGTGTGAGGTATATTGTCTCGATTTACATAAACGGCAGAATAGTTCAAGACATCACGTTCACTGGTCAGCCAGTAAATCTGATAGGCTTTCACTATGAAAGGTTCAAGGCCAACAGCTACCTTTTCTGATGCAGGGTTAGTCTACGTGCTCTCTCTCTTTTCGAGTCTTTGTTGATAAACGTTGAGCGTTTGCTGTATTCGGTCAATTTTTATTCATGTGGGGGATTGTTGGAGAAAAATGGTTGAATAAGAAATTGCCTCATAAATGTGTATATAACTCACACATTTAAGGCTCATCAGTTTTACAAAATTGATTGGGCAGTTTTGCCAGCCTTAGTTGCCAGCCTTGATGGCTAGAGGTCCGTTCGCTAAGCTAATCAGAAGGTGCTTCTGTTGTAGCTGGTAAAAATCGTCGTATCCTGGGAAGTAGACGCTAGCGTACCTCCAGCACCCAATGGTGAGGCGGCGAATCTATTTTAAGGAGACTGTGGTATCACACAGGCTTCGGTTTGCTTCCTTTAACCATTTTATATTTTATCTGTATTTTATTTAGCATGTTATTTTTCTTGGGATTGAAGGTTTGTTTTGTTCATCTCATAATTTTGCAATATGCAATGTGAAATTATGTAATGTGAGTAGTTTTTCCCAACAATGTGCAGTTAGTCTCAAAGCTCACGCGTTCTATGACACGTGGTGATTCATATAGTGTGTTTCATTATTCAAAATCATTTGTCAAGTGAATGCGAAATTGACATTGACGGAGGCTTCGAGAAAGTGGCGGTTTGATGAAGTTAAATTGAATTTGTTTGTCTCTTTTATATTAAATATCTTTCAATCTCTGTGTGATTATTGTAATACATATTCCATGAGATTACGAATTAATGATATACTCAAGATACTTACTTCCAACAAATATTTCATGTGTTTGGTTTTGAATTTTCAAAAATAATTTTGAATATTTAAGTTTTTGTATAAATGACAATATGCTTGGTTACCACTTTTTAAAAACATTTTTAAGAGAATTCTACTTTCTTATTTTTCGGGTTTTTTTGTTTTTACTGAATTTTTTTAATATTTTGAGCAATTTTTAAAATTTTTAGACATACCTAACATAAATATATCTAAAAAGTAAAAAAAAAATTGAAAAAAACCTTTTAAAAATTCACTAAATACCAAAAATACAAAAAAATAAGAGAATTCAGTACATTTTTTGTATTTTTATGTATTTATTAATTTTTAAAAATATTTTTTCACAAATTTTTTACTTTTTAGATACATCTAAGTAAGGTGTATCTACAAAAGATAAAAAAAATATTTAAAATTTTAAAAATATTCACTAAAAATAAAAAAATACGAAAATTAAAAAATTCAATTTTTAAAAAATTTAATTTAAAAAATTCAGACCAAACACAGTGATAGGGTTACATGACCTTCGCCAAGTTTGCTTTGTCAGTGTCTGTTTCCTAGTAAGGTCACCACCCTCCAAGCCATAGGTGCCCGAAAGCTCGTGTCTATTGGTTCACTTAGGATCCTAAAGCATTCAGGATTGGCTCTTTGTTCAAAGACTACATAATTACAATTATCCTTTTTTCTTGTGCCCTGACTCGAACAGAGCCTAATTGACGTGTATATATATATATGCTTTTAACTTTATGAGTTCAGCTTTTTAGCTCTTTGGAACCTTAGAATTGAATTGCGAAAAGATCATATATAAACTTAAAATAATGTAATAATAACGTAATGTGTCCAATTGAGGGAAAATTATTTGGTGATTGTGAAGTAAGTCTATGTGGTCTCCAACTATCTTGTTTGCATTTGAGAATGTGGCTTATTTCTCTCCTATCTTCTTTGCATTTGTGGCATTTTAGCTTTGATTTGCTTTAGATGAAGAAACATGTCAACAATGCTATCAATATGTTGATGTTGCAATTTTTGATTTCTAAGTTTGATCTTGCAAATTGTTAAGAGTTTTGAGAAAGAAGTATTCTTTGCATATCTCAAATAATGTGCTATATAAGTTAAATCATTTTCATGCAAATATTTATAGGAAAAGTTATTCATTGCTTCTACTGTGACGTGTACGTGTACGTGATGTTGGAATAATTTTCTGTGTAAAATAAATAATTTGAAACTAAATCAGATAAATAAAAATAAATTACTTACAGAATTTATTTACCGATGTGAATAAGTACACAAAAGATCAAGTCGAGTGTGTGACACTTTATTCTTAAGGCAGATTTGCTCCGCTTCAGTGGTTACGAATAGTAGCACTCCAAATAATTTGTACAGCGGACAAAACCTATGTTCTATACTCTCTGAATTTTCCCTAAAACTAATCTGAAGAATAACAATGTACAAGAGCAAAAATAGGAAGCAAGGTAATTTTTTTGGATTGTTTTTAGGATCATCCAATTGTTGGAATAGGCCTGGTATTTATAGACCCGAACAGGTCTGAATTTCAAACCGACCAGATGCAGTTTGAAATGAACAGGTGCAGTTCAAATTTTGAACAGATAACTACTAGCAGTTTCATATTTGTTCATAATTACTGGGCAGTTTTATAACTGTTAAAAAAACAGTTTGATCCTGCTGGAATTAGATTGAACAAGGGCATTGTTTGGACTGAAAAATTAAATTAATTTCATTTAGAAATTCAAATAATTTTCCTGCAAGGACTTGAACAAATTCAAATAAATTTTGTCCAAAAAATTAATGTTAGGCCCAACCTACACTCGGCACGGCCGACCGGCGGCGCGTATGGTAGTTTGAGCCAAAGGTCATTTTGTCCATAACTCCTCCCTTCTACAAACTTAAGGTGCCCTCTGGGGCCCAACCCAAGTATTCTCACCTAGAGCTTATATACCCACATAAACTCATTTAAAGTTTCAATGTGGGACAACTCATTTCAAGGAAATCCATATTTTATTCTTTAATAGTTCATTCCACGAACTCGAAAATGACGTCAAGTTTCCATTCACTCGTAAAGGGTTTTGATGAACAGTTTGCACCGTATGACTTGACATGCGGCAAGGAACACGTCACCTCTTGGACCCATCCCAAAAGACATGTGGGACCCATTCAAATTTGGGCTCAAAGTTAGCTCAAAATAAGCCTATAAAACCATAAATTCTAACATGTGACGTGCTTGACCAATAAGGTTATACAAAAAGAGGTAAGTTAAGTTGGCTCTACTCATCATGTGACTAATGATAGGTCTTATTCGTTAGAATATACCATGTCAACTCGTTGTACGAACTCTGTAATACTACCTTAAGACACAAAGATATGTTTCGAGCATGATCATAAATATTGTCCTCAAATTTATTTATTTATTTTTTGTATCGATAGATTTTTAACTATTAGATTATATGAAAAATTTCAAATTACGTGAATCTCGAGAAATTATCATTGGAAAGGATGATAAAGAATCTCATGACTTTGGGTTTCAATGTTTTAAGCCAAACTTTACAAACCTGTGTATTAAGGATTTTTGTTTCTAGGATAATACAGAATTGGATGGCTGCATTCAACATTTGTTATGTGTAGTGAGAGGGTAATTTATACGTAAATTGGGCTGAGGTAAGTAAGCTCGTGGTAATGGGCCAAGATAGATTTAGTCTTGGGCCAAGCCATAGACCAAAGTAATTATCTCGGAAGCCTTGGTCGCGGTAGTTCGGTCAAAGCTGGGCTATCAGTATATCTGGTCTAGCGGTCGCGGCCGAGGTACTTGTTTAAATTGAACCGAGCTATAGGATAGCTCGACAAAGGCAACTCTAGAGACTAGGTTAACTGAATTCAGTGCCGAGTTGTGTGAGCACAGTTATGTTTTGTGCCAACCGAAGTAAGAGTTGCAATTATCTCACTTTGATAAGCAGTGAGTAAAGAGTTATCAAGATAAGCTTTATCCTTGGGAGTGTGATTTTTAGGAGGGCTTTATTAGGAAAAGTTGAAGTCCTACTAGGATTGTGTCAGACAGAATCCATAAAAGCTCATGACAGGACCTATGTACAAGTATCACAATTTCTACTCCAAAAAACAGAGAGCTTTTTGTCTATTGTCTATTTGCTGACTTAGGCATCAGAGAGGTATCCAACACATACCCGTCGGCTAGCTCACGCATATGTTTTCAGGAAGTAAAGCGACGACGTTTGGAGGAGTGCAAACTTAATCAACAGGATTATACGAGAAGATTATTTTGTGCTCGTACAATTGACGCCGTTTGTGGGAAATCACAAAGAACAAAACCTTTTGATTGAGTTTTCCTCTTTAGTTGAAACCAATTGCGCACAATGAAGATTTGCCGCAACCTGTTATTAATGGGCAAACCCCGGAGGGGGGAGGAAGGCGCAAAGGTTTACCTTCTATCCCACCCATGGCAAAATTTGAACTCTAGTGACAGAACTCCCGGAAGGACACACGGGAGAGATGGGGCACTAGTCCCTGCCGCTCTCAAAGTCCTAAAAGGCAGAGGCGGAGGTTGGATCCTCAAGTTCTGGAGGATTGCGTGAGGGAGCAAGACAAATTAATAAAGAGGATGACTGCAGACATGGAGACTATGAAGCGCCAGATAAAGGAAAAATGAGTGGCGATAGAAGAAGGGCGCAAATGCAACATGCACTCTTACCACTCGGAAGATCATGACAGACAAGTCACACCATCACAAGCAGAAAGTAGGAGCCTCAGAACATGCGGCACTCAATCAAGGACCACCAGGACTCGTTACTCTAGGCCTGAGAGAATGAGGACTGAAAGGTTGTATACCGAAGGAAGCAACTATCGGCCCTCGCACACGCACCAAACGACATCCAGACACACGGAGTTGCCTAGGTCAGCAGACCTGTGAATAGTACTAGAGGAGAGGGCCTGATAAAAGGAGGACACCAGGGTTCGCGACCCTCGTAGGGTTTCAACTTTATAACGATTGGCTCCTAGGACAAATGGGAGTGTCGAGGTAGGGATGCCAATGCCGTGCCTTGCGTACAAACCGGCGGATAAAGTACTAGCAAGGTTACAGAGCTCGCCGTTCATTCCGGTAATCGAGAACGCACCACTACCCTCAGGTTTCCACCACTTATAAGGGGAAATCAGATCTCTACATGCACTTAAGCCACTTTCGCCAGGTTATGGCGGTATACCTGCAAAACGAGACTCTAATGTGTGTCATGTTTCCTTCCAGCCTTGGCGACCTGGGTCTAACATGGTTCGAAAGGCTGCCAGAAGGCAGCATAGCCTCATGGGCGCAGTTGGCAGAAGCATTTATGACTAGATTCAGAACGAATACCAAGACACCAGTGGAGATAGACCAACTACTCTCTATTGACATGGGTGAGAAGGAAACACTGAGGTCTTACAATAGTCGATATTGGGAGACTTTCAACCAGATTGGGGATTGCCCTACGAATCTCGCCATCGCACAATACAAACGAGGTTTACCGGTCGGTAACAAGTTGAAGGATTCAATGACAATGATGCCGCCCCTCACGATGGAGTCCCTAATGGAGAGAGTGCATCAACATGTCCAGGTAGAAGAAGATAGCGCCCGCGCCAAAGCAAAATCTAGCACAACAGCGATGTCGGATAAAAAAACTACAGCAAAAGTCAACACAGTAAAACAGCCAAGCAAGAATGGGCGACGCAGGCGAGCCAATAGAGAGGACCCCCAAACAAGGAAGTTGAGAGTTCGTACTGCCATTACCACAGTATTCAATAAAACTATATACCAGATTCTTAGCGAGATACGCAATGAACCCTTCATTCGGCGTCCAGCCAAGTTGGGAGAAATACAAAAGGTTATGATGAGAGGTACCGTTACACCTTCCATGATGAAAAGGGGCACCGAACTGAAAATTACACACCATTGAGGCAACAACTGGAGGAGTTGGTGGCCACCGGTCACCTGGACTAGTATATAGAAGGGGGAACACAGCCAACCCCCCAGGACCACAGTAGACCGAGCGGGATTGTCACGACCCCAAACCGCCCCTAGTAGTTTGGTGCCGTGATGGCCAGCAATCCGAGATTACCGAAGGCCAACTTTCAAAAGCTTAACACAATCAGAGTATAGTATAGGGGGCTCACAGATGCGGAGGCGATAAATCAAAATACAAGTGGTCCATGAGAGCTGTGCATAGATCAAATGTAATGACATACATGACATAGTTTCTCATTCGGTTGATAATAAACGAAATACATATCAGAATCTTGATCAAAAGGCTTCTAGAGCCGACATGTGCAAATACAATGATTACAAGCCAAAGAAGCATAATCTTCAAGATTTGCCGACGTAAATACAAATTTTTCGACATAGAACAGGTCAAGCCGACATGACAAGAATCCAAAACAAGCTTTGCAAAACACTTCTAGGCGTCGCCGCCGTCCTGCTCATCACCTACATATATATAGAGAGGGTGAGCTTGGATACTCAGTGAATCGTACTAGTAATAAAGGTTTTGCATGAATATAGCCGAAGTCTTTTCCAAACAAAACATGCCAAGACCATACGAATATTAGCCGAGATCCTTACAGAGCGAAACACATCAAAACTTTATCAAAGCAAGAGATGGACCGTATTCATCTATCAAGTCTTACAAGTCTCAAGGGATGCTTACTGGCATCGGCAAAACACAAATCAAGCTTTCTGAACAAACAAATCCACGCGGTAAACCGTTAGTGGCAAAACAAAGATTGCACGATCCGTAATCGATTAGTCGAAGGCACTGCGAAATTTTATAGTCCTCCAGCACAAGGGACTTGTGTTACTTAAACCCGTAGCTCTTTTTAACACGATGGTCTTGTGTTACTTAGGCCCGTAGCCCGCTTTAACACGATAGTCTTTCCAAGAAAGGACCGTATCCTTTTTTACTTAGTGCTACGAAAGTTTAGAGTCCTCCAGCACAAGAGACTTTTCAAGAATGACATCAAAACAAAGCTTATACTTGATACATCAAAACAGAGCTATTCATTCATGCTTAACAAATACTTTCGTCAAAACAAAGCAGAGCAAGATTTATCAAAACAGTATAACATAGCTTTATCAAAAATACCACTCACATAGATCTCCTCGGGTGTAGGCTCAAAGCAAAGATCAAGGACCTACAATCACATGGCAATCACATTCTCAAAACAAGCTTTATATGCATGCAGATGATCCCGGCATTCTCACCAGATCCAAGTCAATAACAAAGCAAAACATGCTAGGAGTTTAAACACATCTTCCGTCTCATGAAAACACACTGGGTACCAATCAGTTCTTTGCCGAGGTCCTACACCTCCTTGCCGAGGTGTGGTCCCGATGGCCTCATTCAAAGGCAAAGTCGGGAAAACCTGGGTTTCCCTTTGAAGAACATGAAGAACATGATGAACATGATCATGAGGAAGATGAATGCAAGATCATGACTTGTTACAAAAATCTGAGATTTCATGCCAAAAGTTCAAAACATGGACCTGGGTACCCATACAAAGGTCATGCAAGAACAAACACAAAAACATGGTTTTTGCTCCAAACTTTCGGATCAAAACGAGACTTTTTCAAAGAACATGTGAATACTATCTTTCTCTTTCGAAACCAACTTCAGATCGATGCATGACATGCAAAACAGATTCGATCATGCAATGCAGCTAGATGATCAATAAGAACAACAAGAGTAGGTTAAGATTCTAACCTCAAAACTTGAATCCAACGGTTCAAACCTCGAAGATCAAGCTTGGAAGATCTATTCTCACTCAAGAACTTCTCCTCCTTTCTCTAGAGCTTCTCTCTCTAAGGGAAAAGATTTGAGACAAAATGATTTGTTTCTAGGTCTGCCGGCTGTCTTAACAATCAGCTTGGACACGTGGCGCTACTGGGTTGGTTTAACTCAAAAGGTGATTGATTGATAAGACAAGTCTATGACAAAGCGTATGCAGCAAGCTAAGGCAAGACACATCGGCAAGTAATGACATCGGCTAAAGTTAAAGCTTCGGCAACAGGGTAACAAAGACATCGGCCAGGGAGGACGACACTTGACTAAGCTGTGCCACACCTTGGCTGGGGTGTGCCACACCTCGGTCTAGGCCATACCTACCCAAGGACAAGGATTACTAAGTGCAAAACATCTCGGCAACCATGCCCGGGGTGAAGATGGGGGTTGACCAAGTGGTTCTAAAACAGTTCTAAGTACAAAGGTTCAAAGGTGAACTAAGCTCAAGATGACCTCAGCTACACACCAAGCAAGGAACAAAATCATGCAAGCAACACTTAAACAAAACAAGGCAAGGCAAAACTTGCAAAACAACATAACAAGACAAGATCATGCATGGATGTATGCAAGTATGACAAGAGTAAGGTGAGGGTTGTTACAGGGATGCCGGTCGACAGGCCACCTCAAGGCATAATCAATGTTATACATGAGATTGTCGAACCTGAGTGGGTATGTGAGCTTAGAGGGATGTTAAAAAAGGCTGAGAACTTGAGGGAGGTGCTAAGTGCACAACCCACCATCAAGAGGGAAAAAATAGAGGCAACGGACGTCATCTCCTTCTCTGACAGAGATCTAATAAGGTTACATTGTCCTCACAATGATGCACTAGTGGTCACTTTGCGTGTCAAAAGTTTCGACATCAATGGATTCTGATTGACCAAGGAAGCTCTTGCGAGATAATGTATTACGAGACCTTCAAGCAGCTAAAATTAGAGGACAAAGACTTGGCGCCCGCGACATCTCCCCTCGTCGGTTTCAACTCAATGCCAGAATGGCCAGTGGGCAAGATAATTCTGCTAGTCAAGGCAGGAATAGTGACAAAACAGGTTGAGTTTTGGGTATTAAAGGTCCCTTCCACTTATAAAATAATCTTGGGAAGAGCATGGTTGCACACCATGCGATCGGTGGCATCAACCTACCATCAAGCATTACGGTTCCCCAACGAAACTAGAGTGATTGAAGAAGTCTTAGGAAACCAAATCATGTCAAAATAGTGTTTCGTCACTGTAAACGACAGTCGTGCTGCAAAAGGGTTTGTACAGATGGTAGAAGAGCCAGAAAGTAACGAACTGCTTGCAGATGTCGGCAAAGTAGTAGAACAGAAGGCAGTAGAAGACTTGGTTGAGGTAAGGATAGATGAAAAGAACCCAGAAAAGTTCTTTTTGCTCGGCTCATCTTTGTACAGCACTGAGAGAATAGAGATCATGGAATTTTTAACCTCTAATATCGAAGTGTTTTCCTAGACACCGTATGACATGCCAGGCATTGATCCTAATTTCATCTGCCATCAACTTAATGTCCATCCAACTGCCAGACCAATTATATAGAGCACTCGTCGATCGACACTCTACTACGCAAAGATAGTGGCAGAGGAAGTGGGAAACTTGCTGGAGGCAGGAGCCATCAGAGAAGTACACTATCCCAGGTGGATCTCCAACGCTGTGGTAGTACCAAAGAAGAACGAAAAATGGCGTGTTTACATGTATTACAAAACAGTCAACAAGGCATGTCCAAAAGATAGTTTCCTTATACTACGGATAGACCAACTGGTGGACCTAACAGCAAGACATAACCAATTTAGCTTCTTTGATGCGTATGGGGGTTACCATCAGATCACTATGTATGAACCGGACTAGGAGGTCACGTCATTTACAACACTCGGAGGACTATACTGTTATAAGGTCATGCCCTTTGGCCTGAAAAACGCAGGGGCTACATTCCAATGGATGATCACCAAAATGTTTGAACCATTGTTAGACAGAATAATGGAGGCTTACATAGATGACATGGTGGTCAAAAGCAAAGATGAGAAGGACCATCTCAGGGACCTAGATGAAATTATTCAAATTTTGAAGTCCCACAAGTTGCATCTAAACGCATCTAAGTGTGCATTCGGTGTAGGGTCAGGCAAATTGCTGGGCTTTCTAGTGACCAACCGGGGTATAGAAGCTGATCCCTCTCAGATCAAAACCATCCAAGATCTTGAGAGGCCCAACACAGTCATAAAGGTATAGCATCTCACTGGCCTAGCAACCGCGCTCAACCGGTTCATAAGTCGGTCGTCAAACAGATATCGACCATTCTTCCAGGCATTGAAGGCCAAGTTTGAGTGGGATGAGGAGTGTGACCGTGCCCTCGAAAGTTTGAAAGACTACATGACCTCTCCTCTGTTGTTAGTAACCCCGGTACTAGGAGAAGAGCTCTTTTTGTATTTAGCAGTTTCACAGTATGCAGTCAGCGCAGTGTTGGTTAGAGCGGAAGGAATCTAACACCTGCCTATCTTTTATGTCAGCAAGATCTTGCTGGGTGTTGAAACAAGCTACTTACCATTGGAAAAGCTGGCCTTAGCTTTGATGATGGCCTTAAGAAAGTTGTCACACTATTTCCATGCCCACACCGTGATCATCCTAACGACTTTTTCCTTAAAGGCCTTATTTGAGAGGGCGAATTTTTTTGGACGAATCTTGAAATGGGCAGTAGAATTTTGGCAGTTCGATATCAAGTTTCAACCCCGAACTGCAATAAAAGCCCAAGCTTTAGCAGACTTTGTGGCTGAGTTCACGCCAAGACGTCATCATGTATGCCCGATCGATTTGACAGATGCAACAGAAGTAAGGGGGGACAGTGCCGCGGGAACTACACAGCCCCCAAAGCAGAATGCCCAGCTACATAGCAAGCCATACAGGTTTGAGGACAAGGAAGAAGGAACAAACCATGTTATTCCCAGTGGAACTCATCAAAAAGAAAAAACTTTAGGCAATCAGACAGTGAAGATTAAACCCCAATAGCGGACGTTGACTTGGAAGAAAACATCAGCAACACCCAAGATCCTAAGACATCATTCGATCCCTCTACTTGCTGGAAGCTATTCATCGGAGAGATGTAGAAACTCTTCATGGATGGAGCATCCAACAGGCATGGTGCAGGACTTGGCATAGTCCTCATCTCACCGGATGGCCTAACAATCGAACAGGCAGTCAACCTTGGGTTCCCAGCATCCAACAACGAGGCGGAATATGAAGTACTGTTAGCAAGCCTAAAATTAGCACTTTACATGAAGACCACCTAGCTGATGGTATACAGTGACTCCCAATTGGTAGTCAACCAGATATCAGGCGACTACGAGGCAAAAGATGATAGGATGGCTAAGTACCAAGAGTTAGTTAGAAAGAAGATCATGAAGTTCGAAGTAGTCCGGATAGAGCAAATCGGCCGAGAGGAAAATAGTAGAGCAGACGAGCAGGCATGTTTTGCTTCGATGGCAAATACATCTATCCCATACCCATTACTGATCGACTTCCTACCTAGACCAAGTATTGAAGAACCCGAATTAGTCGAGGCATGTTGTGTCGAGCTAGGCCCATCCTAGATGGATCCCATCATAGTATTTTTAAAAGATGGCATCTTGTCTGAAGAAAAGAAAGAAGCCAACAGAATTAGAGCAAAATCACAGCAATTTTGGCTCTCTTCATCACTAGATTGTACAAAAAATCCTTTACAGGACCTTACCTGAAATGTGTCCATCCCAGCAAGGTCGAGGCATTTTTGTTTGAGATACATGAGGGCTTTTGCGGAAGCCACCAAGGGAGAAGATCATTGGCTTACAGAGCAATTTCACAAGGATACTGGTGGTCATACATGCAAGCAGATTCAGAGAAATATGTCAAGAAGTGCGAGAAATGTCAGTAGTTCGCACACCAAATACATCAACCAGCCAGAGAGCTTCTACCATTAACTAGCTTGTGGCCCTTCGCAATATAAGTCCTGGACATAGTGGGACCACTTCCAACTGTACCCGACAACAAAAAGTTCTTTCTCGCAGCAACCGACTACTTTACAAAGTGGATGGAGGTAGAAGCACTCGCACCAATAAAAGAGAAAGACGTTAAGAAGTTCGTCTGGCAGAACATCATAACTCGATTCGGCATACCCAAGGCTCTAATATCTGACAATGGCACTCAGTTCGATGGCAAAATCTTCAGGGGCTTTTGCGAAGAGTACAAGATAGAGTTCTACAACTCTACACTAGCATACCCTCAAGCGAATGGCCAGGCAGAAGCTTTCAACAAAATCGTCTTAGACAGTTTGAAAAAGAGATTGGAGAGAGCAAAAGGTAAGTAGGTAAAAAAACTTCCTCATGTTTTATGGGCTGAGGAACTTTCTCATTTCTTATGGGCTTACCGTACCACACCTCAACGGTCAACTGGGGAAACGCTTTTTTCCTTGGCCTATGGCATGGAGGCAGTAATCCCACTAGAAGTAGGTCTCCCCACTATTAGAAGTGAAAATTTTGACCCAAACTTGAATGAAGAAGCCATAACCTTAGAACTCGACCTTGCAGAAGAGAGAATGGAAAGAGCACTAGTTCACATTGCCTCATACCAGCAAGAGTTATCCAGAAAATATAACAAAACAGTGCATCCGAGGCAATTCAATAGTGGAGATTCGGTACTGTGCAAAGTAATGGACAATACTTTGGTACCTGGAGATGGCAAGTTAGGACTTAACTGGGAAGGACCATACAAAGTGGTTGGTTTAGCAGGAAAATGGGCATATCACTTGAAAGATGGAGTCAACAAAGCTATTCCCAGGCCATGGAACACTGCCATTCTCAAACTGTTTTATTTTTAGCTTCTCCTTAAAATACTTGTAATTTTTTTTTTCCAAATAAAGCAAGTGGTTTTTCCAGCATAATTCTTTCTACTGTAAAAAATTGTTCATAGTTATTTCCAACTAGGGGCAATGAAGAAGGTTGGCATGTTTGACCAACACTCTTTTGTTCTTCAGCCGAGATAAGGATTTAGGCTGAAGAAAGTTTGGCAAATTTGACCAAACATCTTTTGTTCTTCCGTCGAGGTAAGGATCTAGGCTGAAGAAGGTTGGCAGATTGGACCAACACTCTTTTGTTCTTCAGCCGAGATAAGGATCTAGGCTGAAGAAATTTTGGCAGGTTTGACCAAACATTTTTTGTTTTTCAACCGAGATAAGGATCTAGGCTGAAGAAGGTTGGCAGGTTTGACCAACACTCTTTGTTCTTCAGCCGAGATAAGGATCTAGGCTGAAGAAAGTTTGGCAGGTTTGACCAAACATCTTTTGTTTTTCAGCCGAGATAAGGATCTAAGCTAAAGAAAGTTGGCAGGTTTGACCACCAATACTCTTTTGTTCTTCAGTCGAGATAAGGATCCAGGCTGAAGAAGGTTGGTAGGTTTGACTAACACTTTTTCTTTCTTCAACTAAGATAAGGATCTAGACTGAAAGGAAGTTTTGGAAGGTTTCAACTGAGATAAGGATCTAGGCTGAAAGTTGGCAAGTCTGACCAACACTTGCCTAAAATACCAAAAGTTGCTGTTTGGCAAAGATGATTATCTCGGCCAAACAAGGTGGGCACTATAAGGGAAAGTCGAGCTAAGTTAGGCTTATAAAAAGTAGGTACAATTAAAAAAAAATGTATCAACCGAACAAAAAGATGAACAAATGAAGTAGTGACTGTTCGAAATGAAGGGGGCGCATTTATGTGAGAGGCAAAAAGGCAGGCCTTTTTCAAAATTTTTGGGTAATGTGAAAACGGCTGGCATGGTACAAGTCAGCTATCGGTGTGTGACACGTGTCCAATTAGGGACGTGGTGACAGGCTTTTCTGATACGTTAGGTCGTGCGACTAATGCAAGATTACGAAACTGAAACAGACTCCAGTCCGGTTGAAATCGTTAGCTCGGCCAGAAGTTCATAATCCCAATTGTGCTTTGTAAGATGGAATTAAGGGACAATTGAAAGGGTAATTTATACGTAAATTGGGCCGAGGTAAGTAAACCCGTGGTAATGGGACGAGATAGATCTAGTCTTGGGCCGAGCCACGGACCAAAGTAATTATCTTGGAAGCCTTGGTTGCGGTAGTCCGGTCAAAGTTGGGCTATCAATATGTCTGGTCTAGTGGCCGCAGCCGAGGTACCTGTTTAAATTGAACCGAGCTAGAGGATAGCTCAGCAAAGGCAACTCTAGAGACTAGGTTGACTGAATTCAGTGCCGAGCTGTGTGAGCACAATTATGTTTTGTGCCAACCGAAGTAAGAGTTCTAATTATCTTACTTTGATAAGCAGTGAGTAAAGAGTTATCAGGATAAGCTTTATCCTTGGGAGTGTGATTCCTATGAGGGCTCTACTAGGAAGAGTTGAAGTCCTACTAGGATTGTGCCAGGCAGAATCTATAAAGGCTCATGACAGGACCTATGCACAGGTATTACAATTTCTACTCTAAAAAACACAGAGCTTTTTGTCTATTGTCTATTGCTGACTTAGGCATCAGAGAGATATCCGGCACACACCCGCTGGCTAGCTCACGTTTGTATTTTTAGGAAGTAAAGCGACGATGTTTGGAGGAGTACAAACTTGATCAACAGGATTACACGAGAAGATTATTTCGTGCTCGTACATGCAGCTAGTCCCAAAGCTCACGCGTTCTATGCTGTGTGGTGATTTACATCGTGTATTTGATTATTTATAACCATTTGCCGAGTGAATGCGAAATTGACGCCAAAAGAAGCTTTGAGAAAGTGATGGTTTGATGAAATTAAATTGAATTTATTTGTTTCTTTTCTATTAAATATCTTTCAATCTTTGTGTGATTATTGTAATACATATCCCATGAGATTACAAATTAATGATAATCAAGATACCTACTTCCCAACAAATATTTCATATGTTTGGATTTGAATTTTTAAAAATAGTTTTTGAATGTTTTATTTTTTATATTTTATTGTTTTTCATAAATGACAGTAGGGCTACATGACCTTCACAAAGTCCACTTTGACAGTATTTGTCTCCTACTAAGGTCACTACCCTAAAAAAATCAAGATTGGCTCTTTATTCAAAAGACTACAAATTACAATTTTTTTTTTTTTTTGTGTCGTGATTTGAACAGAGCTTAACTGCCACATTTATATATATGTTTTTAACTTTATGAGTTCAAATTTTTAATTCTTTTGAAACCTTAGAATTGAATTGGCAAAAAATCATATCAAAACGTAAAAATAATGTAATAATAATCTATTGTGTCAAATTGAGGGACAATTGTTTGGTGTGGTGCCTCCAACTAAAGGGGAGTCAAATTTGGGGAAATTGATTCAAAGGCCATTGATTGGGGAGATATACAAGTCTATAAATAAGCTTTTGGATCAAAATAACTCTAATCTTATTTACCAAATCCCACCTTCATAGTGAGACCATGGCTTGGTAAATGATGTGCTATTTTATTTGGTGTGATATCGAGTCAAATCTCATCATTACGAAATGCAAGTTCTTCCTCGATTCTTATCCTACAAATTGTAAAAGTAATAAAAAAAAATATCTCTACCATTTAATTGACTTACTTTGATATAAAAAGAGCATAAAACTAATAATAATTGAATGATTAGCGTGATGTTGGAAATTAGAGAATATGAAGTCCGCATTAGGATTGATAATTGCTAGTAAATGATGGGTGCCCTAAGGCATTCTTTCTAAGTGACTTTATTACTGGCTATTTCAAGGCCTTTATAGACTTGCATTTGTTACAATTTAAACAACCTTGTCTCGTTAAAAGGCAATGAACATGTTTTGTTCACCTAGAATTTTTTAATTTAAAAAAAATATGATTAAAAGTAGATTCAATGTAGAAAAATGAAGTTGATCAACAAAGAAATGCAAGCTATCAATATAGCGATTCCGGTTTTGACCCGTCACTTGTTGTACTCCGGGCTTGGGTTGGTATGGTTTTGAATAGTTATTCATAGCTTGTTTCCCTTCTCTTCCCTATATTTTGGTTATCGGGTTGTAGTTATACGTTTGGAACAGGTTAGTTGCTTGTTTTTCCAAACCTGTGATGCCCAAATTTTGTCTCTTAAGCTCAAGCGGGCATTCTTGTGCTCGAGCAGGCTTCACAAATTTTGCTCCTCCACTCGAGCGGCCATTCTTATGCTCGAGCGGGATTTGTCAACTCTCAGTAATTTTAAAGACCTATAAATACTAGGAGAGTGCATTGAACGCTCGAGCGTCCATTCCCACGCTCGAGCAGGGTCCTTCATTTGCAAAATTTCTAGAATTACGTATCCTACGCTCGAGCGCCACTTTTCACGCTTAAGCGGAACTTTGTGTCTGACCCTTGAGCGTCACTTTCCACGCTCGAGCGGACTGCGTGTATAACAGTCCGTGAAAATGACTTTTTGAGTCACTTTTTCATATATCTCTCTCTCTAAAACTCTCCAAAACCCTAGATCTTGAGTTTCTCTCTCTAAAAATCACCTTCTTTCTACTATTTCACCTGGATCCATTGTGTTCTTCACCTTAGTGCCTTTGAGAAAAAGGTAGAGTGCTTCAAGATCTTCATTTTGACCCGATTGAAGTTGGATTTCGGTTTTTTCAAAGTTCCATCCTTGCTTGGCTCATCTTCTCTCTTTGAAGTAGGGATTTTCTACACTTTGTTATGATTTTTAACTTAGTTATTTGTGGTTATGTAACAATGGTGGTATTTAGGAGTAATTTGAGCAAACCTAGGGTTTGGGTGAGATGTAAAAGAGGGATTTTTGGTGGAAATGAAATACATGAACTTGGGGTTTGAAAATGAAGTCTTGTTGTATCAAAATGGGTGATTTTGGTACTTGGGCTGATATTTTAAAAAGGGGGAAATTTTGCCCTAAAATGATTATCATATCTATTTTGTATAAGTAGTTGAAATTGGTGTTGTAAACATGGAATTGAGCGAGTATTGGAATGGATGGTGGAATTGAATATGAAATGCTTCACATTCTTGGAAATTTTGATTAAATTATCTGTCTTGAGATTGTATATTTGTTTAGAAATATCTGTATTGGGCTATCGGTGGAGAATAGCTTTGATTGTTGTAGAAATTGCATGTGGATTAGGTAAATTGAAACTAGTCCATGGGATTATCATCGAATATGATCATGTTATGAATACATTGTATATGTATGATTATTTGAGAGAAGAAAGGAATGTACTCCATATGTGTGATTATGTGTTTAAATACATTGCATATGTATGATTGTTTGGGAGGAGAAAGAGGATAGATTCCATTATAATTAAGTTAGCCTGAGTGTCTTGGGTGAAAGTTTCGAAATTTATACATGGGTGCCGATCCCGCAGACGAAATATCCGTAAAATGGCAATTGGAAGTGTTTGTGTATAAATTGTGAAATTTATGAACCTTTGAGTTGTAGTCTCATTTGGGTTATTGAGGAATAATGCAATTGACTTATATATTTTGAAATGAATTGGAGGAAAGTATAATGGAATACGAAATTGGTATTCTAAGGCAATATAAAAGTATGAATGTTTTATCCCGGGCATTGTAAATGCACATTTCACCTATATCTTTGTTAAATCTCATATATTGTGTTAGATTATTCCTATCGGGCTGTGGCTCACCCTATTTGGGAAAAAACATTTTCAGGTAATGATGGCATGCCTCCACTAAGGCAATAGCATCGGAGGGATCTTTGGGAAGCAAGAACTTCTCGTTTTGTTTTATTTTTTTGTATAACCTAGGGCTAAATTTGTATGAGCTAGTCTCATTTTGTTGTAACCAAGCCAAGACTTGGAAATGTGTAAGCCTGAAGGGCACTTATTTATGTTAAACTCTTTTGTATCATTAACTTTATGTAGTAAAAGGACTAATACTCTGATTTATACTATTATATATATACATGTTTTTGGGTTGTATTTATTATTATTTTTTTTTGGGCGTTACAACTTGGTATCAGAGCATATTGGGTTTGAATACTTTGGGTACGTTGGAAATGGTTAATACCACAATGCATTTGTCTCGCATGATAGAGGCTGAAGTATGGACGTTATGTATTTGTGTGATAACATGCTTATATGATTATATGTATGGGATTTAGTTCCTAATATGTTGATTGGGTCTACGGGTTCTTGGAAGTCCTATTAAAAAAGCACTTGATCATTGCTGTTTCTAATTGAAACTCTAGCAATGCGGCGGGATAGTCGTTATCTAAGAACGAAATTCGTATGTGTTTATCTGATTATGTGCTTATGTGGAGTGAATTACGGTTGTCCATCGTATTAGGACGCAAGTGAACTAGCTTTGGCATATTTGTGTATATGCTAACCTTTTTTGTTACCTTCATTAGGATGTCAGGACGTGGTCGTGGTGGTAGGCGTGGTAAGCCTAGGAGGCACGAGATGCCTATACCGGATGAAATTCCAGCACAAGAGGAGGGAATTGGTCAGGCCAATGTGGCCAAACCGGTTGGTCAGTAGGCCATGGGCGCCTTAGCCCGCGAAATGGCCGGAGCATTGCAGGAATCCATGTACATTCTCAGGGCTGAGAATCAAGTCCAGGCTCAAGTAGCTGAGGTACAACATTCGTTTCTGAAGAAGGAGTTTTTTCGATCAAACACGGATGAGTTTCTGGGCGATCCTAAGAAGCCACTGAAGGCCAATGAGTGGCTTGAGTAGATAGTGAAGACGTTCGAGATGTTTGGCATCGAGGACGACCAGTTTAGGGTGACCTTGGCGTCTTTCCAACTGAAGGGGGATGCGTGGGCGCATTGGAGGGACTTGGGAGGCTTTTGTCAGCGTTTTTCAGGACAAGTTTCTATTTCTCACTGTTAGGGAGAAGTTGAGGGACTAATTTTCTAAGATGGTGTAGTTGAATACACTAGTGGTTGAATTTGAGGCCATATTCACTAGTTTCTCTAGGTTCGCACCAGAGTTAGTGGCGACTGAGGAGCGCCGTTATTTGGAGTTTAAGAAGAGGTTAAGGACCGATCTCACGTTCTGAGTAGCCGGGTCCATGATTAGAGACTATGGGCATCTTATGGAGGCAACGACCAATCTTGAGAGCATTATGTAGGCTGAGAAGGAGAGGATGAGGGACTCCAGGAGGAGTCAGGATAGTCAGGGGAACAGTAAGAGACGGAGGGGTTCTAACCCTTAGTCATCCTAGGGAGCTCAGTCGAGGTCCACTTTTCCAGTGCCGAGTTCGGGTTTTAGGAGAGGTGGTCAAAGAGATGTAACTTGTTTCAAGTGTGGTCAGTTCGGCCACAAGTCTCTAGCTTGCCTGCAGAGAGGAGGGGGGTAGCGAACGGCATCGTCTTTGGCTCGTTCTCAGGGCCAAAGTCAAGGTAGAAGGCAACCGCCCACTTGTTATCAGTGTGGTCAGGCAGGGCACTTGAAAAGATTTTGTCCATAGTTGGGTGGCACGTCTGGTACGTCTGGTTCGAGACAGACATAGAGTCACCAGCCAGCGCAGTCAGCACAGGCCTCAAGGGCCAATCAAGGAGCCTCTTCAACTCAATCCGTGCAGCTGGCTTATGCTCCGAGGGGTGAGCAGGTAGATCAGAGGCCAACAGGACGTGTATATGCTGTTACCGCACCAGACCTTGTACTGGCTCTATCTGTAGTGGGAGGTACTTTTTTGTTTTGTAATTCAGTTGCTAATGTGTTGATTGATATAAGTACATCCCATTCTTTTATTTCGTCTGCATTTGCATCGGTTTTGGGGTTGGAGTTGGCACAATTAGCATCTCTCATTTGTGTAGAGTCACCTATTGGTGGTGAGGTCATCTTGAAACAGGGGTGTCGGGGTTGTAATATAGAGGTTGTCGATCGTCGACTTCCATCTACATTTGTTTTACTTGATATGACTAGTTTTGATGTTATTTTGGGTATGGACTGGTTATCATCATATCGGACTATTATAGATTGTTATTGTCAAAGGGTTACTGTATGTATCTTGAGCGGTGATTGTTTTCATTTCTTGGGAGACCGGGTGGATAGAGTCTTATCACCGGTATATGATCCGTGTGGAAGGAGTGAACTTAGTTGTCTTCTTGTTAGCTTTCAGAGTAATGAGTGTGATGAAGTTCGAGTTGAGTTGCCAAGGGTAATTTGTGAATACATCAATGTTTTTCCCGAGGACCTTTCTAGTTTGCTACTTCACCGAGAGATCGAGTTCTCTATTGATTTAGTACCTGGCACGGCACCGATTTCTATGGCACCGTATTGATTTGCATCCGCTGAGTTGAGTGAGTTGAAGATTCAACTCCAAGAGCTGTTAGATAAAGGTTTTGTCCACCCTAGTACTTCACCTTAGGGAGCACCGGCTCTCTTTACTAAAAAAAAAGATAGAGCGTTGCGACTTTGTATAGATTACCGAAAGTTAAACCGGGTAACCGTTAAAAACAAGTGTCCAATGCCTCGTATAGATGATCTGTTTGATCAGTTGAAAGGGTCTTGTTGTTTTTTTAAGATAGACTTGAGGTCGGGTTATCACCAGTTGAGGGTAAGGGAGGAGGATATCCCGAAGACGACATTCCATACGCGGTATGGCCATTATGAGTTCCTAGTGATGCCTTTGGGGCTAACCAATGCTCCAGCTGTATTTATGGATTTGATAAATTGAATTTTTCACAAGTTCCTAGATCGTTTTGTGGTCTTCTTTATGGACAACATCTTGATTTATTCACCTTCTGAGGAGGAACACAAGGAACACTTATGGGTAGCACTTGAGTTACTTAGAGCCCACAAGTTGTATGCTAAGTTTGAAAAGTGTGAGTTCTGGTTGAAAGAGATTAAGTTTTTAGGTCATGTGGTATCTGGGGAAGGGGTGACTGTAGATTCATCCAAGATAAAGGCAGTGCAAGATTAGACACAACCTATGAATGCTTTTGAGATTCGTAGCTTCTTGGGGTTGGCTGGGTATTATCGAAGATTTGTAAAGAATTTCTCTAGACTAGCTTCACCTTTAATTAAACTGACGAGGAAGGGAGTTAAATTTGTGTGGGATGAGACTTGTGAGAAGTCGTTCTAGGAACTTAAGGTTAGACTTACCACTGCTCCAGTTTTGATTATTCCGGAGAAGGATTTGGGCTATTTAGTATATTGTGATGCTTCACGGGAAGGTTTGGGCTATGTTTTGATGCAAGAGGAGAAGGTAGTAGCCTATGACTCATGGCAATTGAAGACACATAAGAGGAACTACCCTACACATGATCTAGAATTAACAGCGGTGATACTTGCCTTAAAAATTTAGAGGCATTATCTATATGGCAAGAAATTTGAGGTGTTTTTTGATCACAAGAGTCTAAAGTACCTGTTTACATAGAAAGACTTGAATTTGAGGCAGAAGAGGTGGATGGAATTCATAGAGCATTATGATTTTGAGTTGCATTATCATCCAAGAAAGGCCAATGTTGTGGCCGACGCCTTGAGTAGGAAATCTATTAGTAGTGTGGCTTGCATCGCCATTCAAGAATAGGAGATGTTAGGTGCTCTTGGAGAATTTGACTTTCATCTTGGTGAGTCCATTGAATTTGCGGCCTTGTTTACGGTAGTTACCCAACCTACACTTGTGAACCGAGTGTTAGAAGACTAAAAAGGTGACCCTGAAGTAGAAACTCTCAGGGAAAAGATTTCCAGTGGGAAAGTGGCGAGGGGCTTGAATGTGTATCCTAACCAGAATGTGAGATACATGACTTTTTTTTGTGTCGGAGTCTTGCCGAGAGAAAGTACTCCGAGAGTTTCTTCATTCGCGCCTTACGGTGCACCCGGGAGGCACAAAGATATACCATGACCTGAGTTTCCAGTTTTGGTGAAGAGGTATGGAGAATGGCGTGGCGGTGTTTGTATTGAAGTGTCTTACTTGTCAGCAAGTGAAGGCCGAGCATTAGAGGCCAACGGGTTTGTTACAACCCTTGCCCATAGTCGAGTGGAAATGGGAGCATGTCACGATGGATTTTGTTGTGGGCCTTCCGAGGACTCAACGGGGTAGTGATTCCATTTGGGTGGTAGTTGACCAGTTAACCAAGTCTGCGCACTTCTTACCTATGTGCGTGAGTGATTCGGTAGACTACCTCGCCGACTTGTATATTAGGGACATAGTGAGGTTGCACGGGGTCCCTGTGACGATTATTTTAGATAGAGATCCGTGTTTTACAGCTCGATTGTGGCAGACCTTGTAGAGTGCCTTGGGCACTAGATTGACCTTTAGTACTGCGTATCACCCTCAGACTGACGGGCAGTCCGAGCGTACCATTCAGATCCTTGAGGATATGCTTCAAGGCTGTCCTTGATTTAAGAGGTCGTAGGAGAGGCACTTATCCTTAGTGGAGTTTGCTTATAATAATAGCTTCTAATCGAGTATTGGCATGGCTCCGTTTAAGGCCTTGTACTGTCGACCTTGTAGATCTCCAGTGTATTGGGCCGAGGTAGGAGATGCACCTTTGTTGGCCTCTGAGTTGGTTCGGGAAACGATAGAAAATGTAGCACTTATTCGTAATAGGTTGGTTACAGCTCAGAGTCGCCAGAAAAGCTATGCCGACTGTAGGAGGAGACCCTTGTCTTTTGAGGTAGGAGATCATGTCTTTTTAAAAATATCACCTAGGCGGTGTTTGATGAGATTTAGGAAGAGTGGGAAGTTGTCCCCTCGATTTATTGGCCATTTTGAGATCCTTGAGCGGATCGGAGAGGTTGCTTACCGTTTGGCATTGCCGCCATAACTTTCTAGAGTGTATGACGTGTTTCATCTTAGTATGCTTTGGAAATATGAGCCGGATCCATCACATGTATTGGATTAGACCGACTTGGAGGTAGATGAGGATGCCTCGTATGAGGAGAGACTAGTGAGAGTCTTGGATAGATGGGACCAAGTCTTGCGAGGCAAGACAATTCCCTTAGTAAAAGTATTGTGGAAACATCACAGAGTTGAGGAAGGAACTTGGGAGCATGAATTGTAAGTTCGGGAGAAGTGTGTGGACTTATTTGTTGATGTTTGAACATGTAATGTATTGCGATTGTGATTGGTAGAATGTTGGAACATTGTATATGTTTTGGAAATGTATAAGCATTGTATATGTTGTTTACATTTTAGAAACATGAGTTTATTATAACATTGTATATGTTTGAGGATATGGAATATCATGTGTATTGTATCACTTTTGGAAGCATTATATATGCTATGTAAAAGTTTGAAAACTTGGACCTTGATTTAAACATTCCAAATGTTTGGGAAATTGTAAAATGTACTTTCAATGCGAGACTTGTGTATTGAGTTAGTGAGGATGGATGACTGGAAAATGGGTCATGGTGATGCACTTGTAAGAATAACATTGGTGTGAATGGTTTAATTATGTTTGTGAACTTGATTTGTAATTTCAAGGATGAAATTCTTTACGGGGGGGAGGTTATAGCGATTCTGGTTTTGACCCGTCACTTATTGTACTCCAGACTCAGGTTGGTATGGTTTTGAATAGTTATTCATATCTTGTTTACCTTATCTTTCTCTTATTTTGGTTATCAGGTTGTAATTATGTGTTTGGAACAGGTTAGTTGCTTGTTTTTCCAAACTTGTGATGCCCAAATTTTGGCTCTTCCGTTCGAGCGGACATTCTTGCGCTCGAGCGGGCTTCACAAATTTTGCTCCTCCCTCAAGCAGCCATTCTTGCGCTTGAGCGGGATTTGTCAACTCTCAGTATTTTTGCAGATTTGCAAATACTGGAAGAGTGCATTGAACACTCGAGCGTCCAGTCTCACGCTCGAGCGGGGTCCTTCGTCTACAAAACTTCTAGAAGTACGTATCCTACGCTCGAGTGCCACTTTTCACGCTCGAGCGGAACTTTGTGTCTAACGCTTGAGCGTCACTTTCCACGCTCGAGTGGATTGTGTGTATAACAGTTCGTGAAAATGACATTTTGAATCACCTTTTCATATATCTCTCTCTCTCTAAAACTCTCCAAAACCGTAGATCTTGAGTTTCTCTCTCTAAAAATCACATTCTCTCTACTATTTCACCTAGATCCATTGTGTTCTTCACTCTAGTGCCTTTGAGTAACAGGTAGAGTGCTTCAAAATCTTTATTTTGACCAGATTGAAGTTGGATTTTGGCTTTTTCGAAGTTCTATCCTTGCTTGGCTCATCTTCTCTCTTTGAGGTAGGGATTTTCTACACTTTGTTATGATTTTTAACTTAGTTATTTGTAGTTGTGTAACAATGGTGGTATTTGGGAGTAATTTGAGCAAACCTAGGGTTTGGGTGAGATGTAAAAGAGGGGTTTTTTATGGAAATGAAATAAATGAACTTAGGATTTGAAAATGAAGTCTTGTTGTGTCAAAATGGGTGATTTTGGTACTTGGGCTGATATTTTCAAAAGGGGGAAATTTTGCCCTAAAATGACCATCATATCTATTTTGTATGAATAGTTGAAATTGGTGTTGTAAATATGGAATTGAGCGAGTGTTGGAATGGATGGTAGAATTGAATATGAAATGCTTCATATCCTTGGAAATTTTAATTAAATTATCTGTTTTGAGATTGTATATCTGTTTAGAAATATTTGTATTGGACTATCGGTGGAGGATAACTTTGATTGTTGTAGAAATTACATGTGAATTAGGTAAATTGAAACTAGTACATGGTTGATTATCATTGAATATGATCATGTTATGAATACATTGTATATGTATGATTATTTGGGAGGATAAAAGGGATGTACTCCATTATAATTAAGTTAGCCCGAGTGTCTTGGGTGAAAGTCTTGAAATTTATACATGGGTGCCGATCCCACGGACGAAATATCAGTAAAATGGCAATTGGAAGTATTTTTGTATAAATTGTGAAATTGATGAACCTTTGAGTTGTAGTCTCATTTGGGTTATTGAGAAATAATGAAATTGACATATATTTTGAAATGAATTTGAGGAAAGTATAATGGAATATGAAATTGGTATTCTATGGCAATATAAAAGTATAAATGTTTTAACTCGGGCATTGTATATGTACATTTCACCTATATCTTTGTTAAATCTCATATATTATGTTAGATTATTCTTACTGGGCTGTGACTCACCCTATTTAGGAAAAAAACATTTTCAGGTACTGATGGCATGCCTCCACCGAGGCAATAGCATTGGAGTGATCTTTGGGAAGCAAGAGCTTGTTGATTTGTTTTATTTTTTATATAGCCTAGGGCTAAATTTGTATGAGCTAGTCTTCTTTTGTTGTAACCAAGCCAAGACTTGGAAAAGTGTAAACCCGAATGGCACTTGTTTATGTTAAACTCTATTATATCATTAACTTTATGTAGTGGAAGACTAATACTTTGATTTATATTGTTATATTGTTTTTTGTTTTTTTTTTTTTTTGGGCATTACAATCAAAATTCATCTAATATGTTCATATACAAAAAGATAGATATGTATAGAAAACCTATAAGGGGTTGCAAGCACATGCAACCCCCTAACAGGTTTTCCGAGTATCCTTTCATTACTCAAGATAAGGACAAGGTTGTGGTGGTTATGGGAACTACTAGAATAGTGAAAATCAACACTTTCTATCGACTTAACCACCAGATTTTAGGCGGAGATTGTAAACTCTGACAACATGCAAATTTATAGAGGCCTTAATATAACTCAATAAGAGTTCCTCAATAGTTATCTTTTAGTAGGGGTTATAGACTCTAGTGCAGATTTCACAACTGCTAATATCTGACATCAGACGTTTCTACTGTTGAATCTATAATGAGAGGTGACTCTTTCCGATGGTTGTCGAAGGATCCAATTAGTACATAAAGGTTATAATGAATGATGACTTTAAATATTAATCACAACATAAATGTTGATTCTTTTGGTGAGTCTCGCGTGAACGACATTATTATGCAATAATTATTATGATACGTCTAGTGTGAATGATGATATCATGCTATTATTATTATGGTAAATCCCGTGTGAATGACATTATTATGATAGATAATGTTATAAATAAAATATGACAAACAATAATATTGTTGGGTACCATATTTTGGTATCATATATTGTGTGGAAATTGTTAAAAATTTCACGTGAGTTGCACGTGATCTTTCTTTATTCAAAATTTTAACAGTGAATGTATATCACATTGTAACAAAACTAAAAGTATAAAATATAATTATTTAAGTTAAACTAAAATAAAATTTCGCTAAAAAAGGATCGGTGATATAATTTAACAACTCTTAGATTTATTTTCCACTTACTTGGGCTTGAGATTTAGTTTGATATTTGAATTTTTAATAATATTAAAATAAACATATTTATTGTTGAATTTGTTAAGGTATATTTTTTATTTTACATAAAAGTATGTGCAATAAAAAAGTATAATTTTTAAAATATTCTTAAAGCACATATTAACAAGATCTTTATTATATTTTACTTCGTATTTAATGTTCCTGTGTGAACCATATTATTATGTAATCATTATTATGGTAGATAATATTACAAACAAAACATGATAAAAAAAAAAAAATTAGTCTAAGGTCCATCTTTCATTTTTAGTAATAGAAGGGATCCACAATATTATTTTATGATGTCTAAGATCCCTCACTCCCGCTCTTTCTCTCTTCTTTCTTTTTTGTTCTCGTTCTCGACCTCTACACATCTCGTTCTCAACCGCTGTGTCTCTCATTCACCATTGCATATCTCTTTCTCTCTCTCTCTTTACCTCCGTCGCTGTAGTGCCTCCGACTAACCACCATCACCGTCGTCTCTTTCGTGAGTTCGTGCTCTGGTCTTCTCCTTCCCTTATACTCATAGGAATCGAACCCGAAAACATAAACGAGCCACAGAGGTTTATCTTCGCTGACTCTGCGATGGTCTTGCTTGTAGTTCTGATACCATTGACAATGGCAAGGCTAAGATCCAGGCTAAGACTACAACCTCTGTGATTGTAGTTCTAATACCATTGACAAAGTTGAAGCGAAACATGTCAATCACAGAGGTCCCAGATCAATGTGGGGAGTGACCCATTGATCAAATTGTTGCCCAAATCAATGTCGGAGAGAGAAGAGCTGTAGCCGAGCTTGAGAGGGATGGTTCTAGAGAGTGTTGTGACATTGAGATAGAGGCTTTGGAGGTTTAAGAGCTCACCGAGCTCTCTTGGGAATGTTCCATAGAGTCCAGCCGAAGGGAGTTATAGAGAGAGAAGGTGGAGAGTCTAAGAAAGGCCAGGGTAAAATTTCTCTAGAGAGGTAATTTTGTGGGAAGGCCAGCAAAGCCAGAGAAATTTTCAAATTTCTTTAGAGAGTGGGAATTATATGGAAGGCAAAGAAAACAATTGGTTAGAGAAATTTTCAAATTTTTAAATTTTCTCTGGAAAGTCCTAGAATTTCTCTGTGAAGTCGAATTTTCTCTGAATCAATTTGAGAGACCTTAGACCTTAAACACTATTAAATTTCTCTAGAGATGAAGGCCAAAGAAATTTTGGAGAGTGGGAAGTATAAGAAAGGTAGAGAAAAAAATTTCTCTGGAGAGAAGGAAAGGCTAGAGAAATTTACAGTGAGAAGTCTAGGGAAGGTCAAAGAAATTTATGGGTTTACAGTAGGAAATTTGTGGTTTCAATCCAAAGAATTTCTTTGATCTGTTTGGTTTGGAGAGAATTTCTCTGGTTTTGGACCAGAGAAATTTGTGAGTTTGTTAGTAAAAATTGTATTGTTGGCTTACATATTACACAAAGTCAGATAAATTCTTTGTGAATAGAGCCAAAGAAATTTGTGAAGTCAGAGAATTTTCTTGGATAGCCACACAAATTTTCACTGCATAATTTTCTCTAAATTTCTTTGGTACTCAAAGAAATTTCAAGTTTCTCTGGTTTGAACCCAAAGAATTTATCTGGAGAGAATTTTAATTTTCTCTTGAGAGAATTTCTCTAGTGCTGAAATTTCTCTGAATCGATATTGAGAAACCTTAGACATCATAAAAATATTTATTATCCTTTATATTATAAAATCTTAATATCATAAATCTTAAAACAAATTCCCTAAAAAAAATACATATGTATAGGATTCACTTTGCATTTAATGCCCGATGTGAACCACGTCATTATGTAATCGTTATTACACTAGCAACATATGAAGTGAAAAAATATGCAGTATAATGGTCCTGTGTGAACAATATTTTTATACAACCATTATTACAATGGGTCATGTGTGAAAACCATTATTATGAAATCATTATTAAGATATAAATACGATAAAATAATAAATTTTTACCCATGATATATAAATTTTTGATGTCATGGGTAGTATTATTGTTGGGTGCCAAATTTTGGTATTATTTAATAACCTCATGGTGGGTTTATAAGATAATGAAGTTAGTTACATTTTGGTATCATAGGATGGTATGGACCAAGAATATTACTAAGAAAAATAATCTGTGATTTAAGTGTAGGTTCTGTTATACAAAAGTTGAATTTAAATTACAAATTATTTTTTTTTTAGTAATGTTACATGTATTAATTAGTATATCAACACTAATTATGACAATATTATTGACTCCACTCATTATATAAATTACAAATATAAAAAACTTCAATTATGCCACATCATCAATTAGTAACGTACACTAATTGGTGCATATAGTATTATTTTTCTTTTTTTGATGAGTGGTGCTATATGCACCAATTAGTGCACTAACTAGTGCACCAACACTAGTTATAACATTATTATTGACCCCATTCATTATACAAATTACAAATGTCAAAAATATTTTAAAGTATATCATATCATCAATTGATACACTAAATGCCGTTTATGGAACCAAAATAAAAAGCCACGTTTTTGTGAACATGTCCAAAAACGCAAGTGGCAAAAACGCAACAAAATTGGTTTGGGAAGTGCCAAAAACGCAAGTGTGAAATTACAAATTAGGCCCTATGGCAAAAAAAATATAAAAAATAAATTTCTTATGTTAGATAAGGGTATTTTCGTCATTTTAATTTGATTTGACACCATAAACAAATATTAAAATAAAAAGTCAAAAGTCAACTTTTTACCAACTTCCCAAATCACTTTTCAAAAAGCTAAAAAGCTTGGTAAAAAGTCAAAAGCGAATTTTTTATCAACTTTCCAAAACACCCCTAATTAACACACTAATTAATGCATTAAGCATTAGTCTTTTTTTTATTTGTTCTGTGTCTGAATTCTTAATTTTTAGCATTATTGAATAGATGATGGTGTCTGAAGGGACACTAACCACGTCCTTTAATGATCCTCAAGACGGGTTTTTCAAATAATAAATTTAAGAAAAATGATTGGTAGTTCGAAATTTGTGGCTCGATTTTGGCTCGAATGACAAAACGACGTCGTTTTGCCATTTTTTTTTCTTTTCTTTTTCTTTCTCTTCCTTTTCTTTATTTCTTTTCTTCTTCTTCTTCGTTGAACACAGGCGAGAGAGAGCAGAGCAGAGGCGAGAGAGAAACAGAGCTCGTTGGACACAGCTCGTCGGCGTCGTTGAACACAGCTCGTCGGCGTCGTAGCTCGTCGCTAAGCCCCGCCTCCGCCTCTGCCTCCGCCCGCCGCCACCTCCGCCTCCGATTTTGATGGCCCCCTCCAGTCCAGTTCTTCTTCTCCTTCTTCTCTTCTTCTTCTTCCTTCTTCTTCCTCTTCTCCGATTGGGGCCAAATTCGAGCCTCTGAATTTGAGCTACGAATCAGATCTCTAAATTTAATTACATTTGGTATCATAAATGGTGTGCACTAACCACATCATTTAGCCTCCGTTGGAAAAGTGAGTTGGCTTTTTGACTTTTTAATTTTTTTAGCTGTTTTAGCTTGGACTAAAAAGTTTGGTTTGGGAAGGACTTTTTAGCTTTTTGACTTTTTTGACTTTTTTTGTGAGAGAATAGTGTAATGATTATGAGTTAGATGTGATGATTTGTTTGTTGTGGTTAAAATAGCCTATTTTATCTTTTGTGGCTATTTTAGTCCCAAAACCACTTGCCAAACACCACCTAATGAATCACACAAAATATTGTGGGTTTGGTTGGAGTTTTTTGGATTAAATTTTTAAAAAATTAAATTTTTTATTTTTTATATATTTTTATTTTTAGTAAATATTTTTTAAATTTTAAGCATTTTTTAAAATTTTTTTTGATGCACTTTACTTAGATGTATCTAAAAAGTAAAAAATCTGTAAAAAAATATTTTAAAAAATTAATAAATACATAAAAATATGAAAAATATACTAAATTATCGTTTTTTTATTATATATTTTTGGTATTTAGTAAATTTTTAAAAGATTTTTTCACAAAAATTATACATTTTATGTGTATTTATGTTAAGTGTATCTAAAAATTAAAAAAAAAAATTGCTTAATAAATAAAAAAAATTCAGTAAAAAAAATCATGGAAAATGAGAACGTATAATTTTTTGAAAAGTGTTTTTGGAAAATCAAAAACAAATAAACACTACAAAAAATTAAAGTTTGAGAGACCAAAAATTTAGGGACAATTAATTTTTTGGCACCAAATATTATTGTTGCGAAAAGTATCGTTATTATATTCTTAGCTACGAAAATTGGACATTAGTGATGAATTATTATCCTTTTGAGACTAAATTTTTTGTCTCAAAAAATAAATCATTTTGAGACCAATTTATTTTATCCCTAAAAGTCTATTTATTAGTGACATTTTCAAAATTTTGTCACTAAAAGTCTTATTTTTGACTTTATGAGACGACATTTTAGCGACTATCCTCATGACGATGAAAATTGTTCCCTAAATGTCCTTTGCAACAAAATTTTCATTTTTAGAGATTAAAATATTTGATTTCTAAAACCCTAGGCACCGTTTGGAAAGCAAGATTTGAGGCTTTTTTGGCTTTTTTAGCCATAAAAGAAAAAATAGGCTATTTTAGCCACAGCAAACAAAACATCACATCCAACCCATAATCATTACACTCTTCTCTCACAAAAAAAAGTCAAAAAAGCCAAAAAGTCCTTCCCAAACCAAGCTTTTTAGCACAGGCTAAAATAGCCAAAAAAACTAAAAAGTCAAAAAGTCAACCCACTATCCAAACCAAACCTATATGTTAGGGTGAAATCGTAAAATTTTAATATTGTTTTTTAATAAAAAAATGAATTTATCAAATAATAAATATAATTATTTTTGGGAGTCTAAAAACTCAAATATAATTTTTTTTTTATTTTTTTGATTTGAAATACACAAACCTGATGACTCATATCATTACTCTTTCATTTTCCTTAAGATAAATTACATAATTCTCACAGTTCATATAATTTTAATATGAGTAATTTAAGTTTTATTCTTTCAGTTTTGTTACAATATTATTCTTTAATCATATGCTATTAACATTTAGTTGGATTCAACTCCAAGATCAGTTTGAATAGCAATATTGAGATATATATTGATATTAGCAAAATAATCATATATCAATTGAAATTAGACAGTACCAATCGAAATATGGATCAATCTCAAAACGTTACTTATGAGTCAATATTTAAAACCCTGATTAGAAGGCAGAGTATCCCAAGTGATCAACTAGATCACCAAATGAAGGAATTGAAGATGAGGAATTCCCTGAATACATTAACCCATAACTTTGATTGTCATTGATTGGATACAAGCTCTCCAACCACCCATCTTCCACCACCAATGGGCTGCCAATCACCGCCGCGAGTTCGAAGGAATAATCCACCTCCCATGGCTTCTCACCAACTCCCCACAACCCACAGCTCAGCCCATCAAAATGAGGAAGTTGATGATGGAGATCTGCAAGGTTGTCTTCCACACTTGGAACATCAACAGGAAGAGCAGTGTCATCATCACATGGTGTTTGGATGCCAGGAAAACCCATTTTCCAGGAAAATTCTTCATAATCTGAAGTGCTTCCATTCATCAAGTCTTTGTTGGTAGTGGTGTTTGGTGGCTTCAAGCAACTATCTGGAACTATGCAATCCAAATAGCCTGAGTTGGTATCAGTAGAGAAAAGCAAGTTGTTTTGATTAATGGGCTGTTTAGTTTGAGTGGTGGTGGTGGTGGTGGTGAATTGTGGTGGTGGTGGTTGAAACTGCATTAGGGTTTGGATTTGGACATCAAGAGGACTAAGAAGAGAGTGAAAGGCTATGTTGTTGTTGTTGTTGTTGTTGTTGTTGTTTTGTGAGTACACAAAGTTGGTTTTTGCTTGGATGCCCTTAATGGAAAGCGCAGCCCTATCATAAGCAAGGGCTGCTTCATGAGCAGTGTCAAATGTCCCAAGCCAATGCCTCTCTTTAGTTGAAGGGTCTCTGATTTCAGCGGCGTAACGGCCCCAAGGCCTCCGCCTGACGCCAAGGAACCGCCCCGTCTCTGCCTGCTTCCGCCGGCCTCTTCTCTCACGTGGTGGTGGTGGTATTTTGGTTAGAGAAAAGCCGGTTTGAACCGGCCTTGGTTTGAAGCCATTGACGGGTTTATGAGAGGTTTTGGAGGTGGACATTGATGAAGAGTAGTAGTGAAGAAAATGTAGCTATGGTGGAGTGGGAATGTAGAAGATGAGAGAAGTGAAGTTTTTGAGTTTGAATATGGAAGTGTGAAGGAGGTGTAGGGAACTCTTTTAAAGATTTGTGAGAAGAGGAACAACATCACTATGCATTCAAATTTATTTATTGTGTGTGTATCATTGATTTAAATATAATTTAATGGAGTAAAAACAAAAAAGAGAGAGAGAGAGAAAAAATTTAAATAATATTTTCTTTTCTCCTTTTCCTTTCCTTGTATCCAAACAATATTTAAAAAGGGGAAAATTTTAATTCAATGTATAATTTTAAAAATAATTTCAAATCAATAATAAATTTTACAAATATTAATAATTAAATTTTTTTCATCAATCTATAATAATTTTGTGAAAATACAACTGGATGGTAATTTTTCTTTTAAAAAATAATGTGTAAATTAGATTCTTTTGAATATTATCCACTTCACAATATAAAATTTATTTTTATTTTATTTTCTTAATATTTATCTAGATTCTTTTTTCCCAAATACATAATAAATTTACTAAAACAATAACACATGTCATTAACAAAATGACGAAAACGATTTTGTAAATTCACTTATTTTTAGGATGAGTGAACATTATTTACACCCGCGATTGTTTCACTGGGATGTCCTTAGTTAGTTAGACCTGTATTTAAAGTAGTGAACTCTAATAAAATAATCAAATGTGACAATAAATAATATTAGGACACAATAAAAAATGGTGAACATTAGAACTATACTTTCTTTTCCATCATTTTTATTCTTTATTATGAACTATTTATTATGATTATTATTTTTATTTTATTTTTATATTGTGTGTGTTAAATCCTTTGGTCAGTGATATCAACTTACGGATTTGTTACTTACTCAAAAAAACCTTAAGGATTTGTTTGCCATGTTGACTATTAGCGTTTATTTGGCATGGACTAAAAAAAGTATATTTTTTCTTACATACATATATTTATTTTGGTCAAATCAATCAGCACTATCAATATCTCTTCTTTAATTTTTTACCCATTTTTTTTATTTTTCTATATTTTTTTTATAAAATGTCAAAAAGTATACTTATTTATAAGTATGTTTTTTATTTTTGTTAGTTACATCATTTCTTTATTTTTTTATAAGTATATTATTTTATAAAAAATTAAAAAATATATTTATTTATATTATCCCAAATAATATCTCACTTGAAAACAAGTTAGTTTAATAATTTTTTAATTTTTTACAAAAAAAAATATATTAAAAAATAAAAAATAATATAATAATTTTTGAACTTTTTAATTAAAATTGTAACTTTAAACTATAACTTATAGGCGAAGGTAAAAGATTGGGATATTTTGGAAAGTTGTCAAAAAAAAGTTAGTTTTTTTGACTTTTTAAAAAAAGTTAACTTTTTTATCTAAAATAATTCAGTTTTTTTTGTAAAAAAACACTAAAAAAGTTAAAAAGTCAAAAAATTAATTTTTTACCAACTTCTCAAAATACCACTAAGTAGTAAAAAGAAAAAGGAAAATGAGTGAAAGTATTAATTAGTGCCACCACTAATGATGCGGCGGTAGATTCCACCCATTGATACAGTGTTGTTGTGTCTGTTTTTTTGTTTTTTTAAAAAAAAGTACATGCCAATACATTAGTGATTGCTTTAAAACACCACTTTTAATGATCTCTATCATTGCTGAAAGAAAAAGCTTATAAAAGTGTGGAAATTTTCCAAACTAACGTTTCACTATAAACGATAGAAACTCCTTCTTTCTTTGACCCCACAATTTCAGAAAATGAGTGAGAGCACTAATTAGTGCTATCACTAATGATGTGACAGTGGGTCCCACCAGAAATGATTTGATATTTTAGCCATAGTGTTATATTTTTTTTCTTTTTTTATTGAGTATTATGTCATTAGTAGTCTTTTTAGAATTTCAAAATTAATAGTTTCTATCATTGTTGCACAATTTCACAGATACATATTAATAAGGGATTGGAGAAATAAAAAAAAAAAATAAAAATAAAGTGTCAACCTTTTTTTTTTGCCCTTTTCACATTGGAGTGACCTTTGTCTAGTACACAGTTATTTTTGTCAGTACACATTGGGGTGACTTTTGTGAGTCCGGATCCTCTCCAGCCAAAGGATCCCTCCGGTCCTCCGGTCAAGGGCCACGATTTGGCCACGTGACCCTTTGAAGATCTACGGCTCAGATAAAAAAAAAAAATTGAATTTCGTTTTTCACCAAAAACTTCTTCTTCTCACTGATATCATGTAAGCAAAATGTGCAAATCTGCAAATTTACAGATCAAAAATTTTTAGATCATGATCTTCAAAAAAAAAAAAAAAAATCACATTTTTCAAATCAGATTTCAAATCTGCATAAATTTTTTTGCTTGAAGATCATCAATATCTGCAGAAAAATCTGCAGAAATTTTTTTAGTTTTGATGCAGATTTCTGTGTTCAAAAATCTTTGGTTCAGTTAAGTGTTTTGATAGAGAGAGAGAGAGAGAGAGAGAGAGAGAGAGAGAGAGAGAGAGAGAGATCAGTGAGAAGAAGAAGAATTTTTTGGTTCAGTTCGGCTTCATCACAGTGAGAAGAAGAAGAAAAAAAAAATTACCCAGTTGAAATCTATGCCCAAACTAACAAAAACAACAACAACCCACAAGCCAAAAACAACAGCTATAGGAAGAATATTTTTTCCCCAGAAATTCAAATCTGAAACTGTACAACTTATGAACAAAAAAGTAAAAAATACATCTTCATTTGTATGTATGTATATAGCTCAGTTTGAGATCCATATAGCTCGTTCTTGAAGCCCAAAACAAGAAAAAAGAAAAAGAAAAGAACGAATCAAATCTTCATCATCTTCAACATCTTCATCAAAAAAAAAAAAAATCCTTTGTAGATCCGGATCTACAAATCTTCATCATCTTGATTTTTCTTCTTTTTCTTCTTCCAAAATATCTGCATCAGAAAAACGCAGAAAAAAAGACCGTGGCTTTTGCTTATGAGATCAGATTTCCGCCATTGATGGATGCTTGTTTGGATTTTCTATGGCTTTTGCAGAGAAACGAAATTCAAATTTTTTTTTATTTTTTATTTGAGCCGTAGATCTTCAAAGGGCCACGTGGCCAAATCGTGGCCCTTGACTGGAGGACCGGAGGGATCCTTTGGCTGGAGAGGATCCGGACTCGACTTTTGTCTAGTACACAGTTACTCTATTGTTGTGTTTGGTTGAGGGATTTGATGAGGGATTTGAAAAGAGAAATGGAAAAGGTAGGTGAAATGTGAAAAAAATATACCTACATTTCACATAATTTCACACACTTTTTTTCTTTCCCTTTCCAAATCCCTCCCCAAATCCCCCAACCAAACACAGCGTATAGGTTTCAGTTTTGAAAACTGAATTCATATCTGTGGATTGGATTTTGTTGCGATAGTTATAAATGGATAAAATACAATTATATTTTTGAGATTTATTTAAAGTAGGATAAATTGTAAATATACTTTCTGAAATTTATTTAAATTATAAATTATTTTATGTAATTTTAAAAATTACATTGTGGGTGTTTGGAAAGTAGATTTTTTTGTAGATTTTTTTAGTTATAGAATATTATTGGAGAAAAAAAAATTTGTGTTTGAAAAGATAGTTAGATTTTTTGTGGTTGGATGTGATGTTTGTAAGAAAAAAAGTGAAATAATTCTAGAATTTGATGTTATATTTTGTTTGGATTTGGTCTTTTTGATTTTGTAAAATATTTGTCTTGTAGTGAAAAAAAAAAAAAAAAAAAAAAAAACCCAAAAACCAAGTTCCCAAACACCCCCATTATGCCCTTTAAAATTTTTAATTTCATAATAAATAGGTCTTTTTATTAATAAATTATCAAATTAATTAACATTTTTTAATAATGTTAAAATTTGATTTCAATTAATAAGTCAGATAATTGCATAATAGAAATTTCACTTTTTCAATTAATTCTGTTAAATAAAAAATTCTAACAGTAAGGTATTTGTAATTTTTCAAATCGCATGGAACAATTCGTATTTTAAGCAAATCTCAGAAGGTGTATTTGTAATTTACCCTTTAAAGTATTGATTGTTTTTATAATTTAAAAAATTATAAATACTCTTTTATTAGAATTTTTTTATTTAACAAAAATAATTAAAAAATAAAATTCATAATTACTTTCATATACAATAATAAAATTACTTAAATTATTAATTGAAATATAGAATTCTTTTGAGAACCTAGTTAAAAGTTAATTTTTTAACTTTTTTTAATTTTTTTTTTGGAAAAAAACGTGTAAAAAAAGTAGAGAGATATGATCCAAAATATGTTAAAAATTGGAAGATGGCTTTTAACTATCTTCTCAAAATAGTCCACAATTCTAACATCATCAAAAATTGTTAATTTATTTGATGATTTATTAATAAAATAGACAATTTGTTATGAAATTAGAAATCTCTAAAGGTAGAATATAATTTTTAAAATCACAACGGACAATTTATATTTTAATCAAATCTCAAAGATGTATTTGTAATTTACCCTTTATAAATTTATAATAAAGCTACATCTATACATTTGTATAGCATAAAGTATGTTAAAAATTGGAAGTTGGCTTTTAACTATTTTCTCAAGATAACCCATAATTGTAACATAATTAAAAATTGTTAATTTATTTGATAATTTATTAATAAAATAAACAATTTGTTATGAAATTAAAAATCTTAGAAGATAGAAAATAATTTTTAAAACCATAAGGAACAATTTATATTTTAATCAAATCTCAAAGATATATTTATAATTTACCCTTTATAAATTTATAATAATGCTACATCTATGCATTTGTATAGCATAAAGTATTTGCTATCTTATGTGTTATTAAATGTATTAATATTTGACATGATTAATGAGATTTTTAAACGAACAGACTTATCTAAAATTGTAAAAAAGTTTTGTGTGCTCACCTTATAGTCAATTTAGGGGTATTTGGAAAGTGGACTATTTTAATTAATTTTTTATGAAAAATTGTGCAAAAAATAACGAGAATGATGTGATTATGTGTTTTGATTTTTTTTTTCATTATTTTAGCCAAAAATCCAACACCTCAAGCCGGGCCTGAGATTAGGGTTGCTCTAATGGATGAAGTTCAAGTTTTACCATTACACTATGCAGTTTTTGTTTTATCTTATTCATCTCTTACTGATAAAAATAAATAAAATAAATAAAATATTTATATATATATAAAAAAAAAAATAACCTCTAAGAAACGGTAGTCTCATTATTAAAAATTTTATTAATAATAATAAAGTTCATGTGATCAACGCAATTTAAATATTTCGCTTAGTTAGAAATTCCTTTTAAAAAATGATAATATTTGATTTAGTTTGAATATTTTTACAAAAATAAAATAAAATAAAATAATGAGTTAATTATGATTAGCATCTGTGTTGGACTAAAAGGACCAACTAATTTGGTGAGTTCCATACAATCTAATTCATATTGTAAAATAAACAAGAAAATAGGTGGAGAAAAAAGTGACAAATTAAAGAAATAATATAGACTGAAGATCACACAATGAAAAGATAAATGAAACAAAAAGTGAAGATTGAAGTTAACAATGACAAAGAAAATAGAAATTGTAATGATATTGTGAAATTAAAACACTGGTAGAGTCTTATTTTATGGACCACAGTAGCGGTAACTTTGTCAAATCTCCTGTAAAACTAACGATAACCTTATTGGAGTTGTGCCCTACTAAATGAACGGCTAATTTTGATACAAATTTAAATCTATATGCAATGTATTTGCCTCTGTTATCCATGAATCAATGTTGATAAAGAATTTCGTCTTGGTGCCACAAAAAGTAACTAACTTTGCAAGTCAATTCGCAATCCAAACCATGGTTGTTGCTCATTTTCTCTATTAGTTGGACAACCGGGGGGACAATCGGCTGGACGTCCGATCGGTTGTCCAGTGGGTCCCACCCCCAACGTCCACGCACAGTAAACTGCTGAAATCTGGTCCAGGTCCTTAGTTTGGTGAAAATTTTGGGGCGTTCTCAATTTGATAACGTTTTGATAAAACTGTTGGAGACAAAAAAATGTATCTTTTTTTACCAAATTCAAATTTGGTGATGAATTTGGTTAAATTTTTGAGATGGCCTAATAATAAAGAAAAAGGTAAATTACATGGCACCCCTTAAAGTTTTTATTTAATAAAAAAAAAATTACACATTTGAAAAATTACACATATTCCCTTATCAGATTAAAATGACATATTTATTCATTAGCCTTTATACATATAAAATAAAAAAATAATACTGATATTTTGTTCATGCCATTTCAAGAAAAATAACAATCATTTTCTTTAGTTTAATTTACACAAAAAATTAAATTTTTTTATTTTTACTAATTTTTTTAATATTTTAAGTATTTTTTTATTTTTTTATTTTTTTGATACGCCTAATCTAGATATACTTAAAAAGTATAATATTTTGTATTTTTAAAAAAATTTATCAAATACAAAAAATTAATAATATTATAATAAATGTGAATAACGGTGTTTGGTAAAACTGTAATAAATGTGGGTGAATAGACAAAAAAGAAAAATGATGGTGAAAATAAAAATAAAAAATTCTATTCATATAAAAAAAATTTATACAAAAAATATTAGAAAAATATTGTGATAGTGATATTGTTACAAATATAAATCATATTTATGGGTGTTTTGTTTTAAAGTGAAAGATCACCATAAAGTTATATCATTGTATTTGAAAATTTTATATAAAATTTATGTTTGTATATCATCAGTCAATAAAAATATATTCAGATAGAATTTAATGATAGAAAATTATAGAATATAGTCATGATGATACGAAAAAGAAATAATACGAAAAAGACAAAATGGCCATTTAAAAAATTATAGGATAAAGGGCTATTGATTGTTAGTTTTGGTGAATATGAAGAAAAAAAAAGTATTAAAATATTTAAAAATTATATAGAAATATGTAAAAGTGTTCTAGAATTTGTAAAATATACATTGAAATTTTAATTTTTTTTTGACATTTATCCCTCCATTATTAATAATTTATTAGACTATCATTAACTTAACCCAATAAAAATTTAAAATGGGATCAAAATGTAAACAGAGATAGGGCTTTGTTTGTCTCTCTAAAATAGGGATGAGCACAGAGCAGGTTTGTCATCTCTCACCTCCGCTTTCAAATCCCACCTCGTCCCAACTCCACTACGGATGTAATTTTTCAATCTCATCCCCACTCCTTCGGATACCCAATACCAGCAAATATTCGATCACATTTCAAAATGCCAAAAAAATTGAGATCAATTTTAATACTTAACACGCTAAATAATTTCCTATAACAAAATAAGGGGATAATAATTTGGCTTCTTATTTATTTATATTTAAACAAAACCACAGAGTTTTAGTATTTTTTTCTTATATCTAATTATATTATATATATATATATACATATATTATTTATTTATATATATTACTAATTATATCGGATTAGTTTTGGATCGAAGGAGACGATACCTGCTCCTGCCCTACCCTCGCTGCGAGTGACCAAGATTTAATCCACCCTTATCTTACATAAGTGTTGGTTCAGGTAAAATCCTCCCCATTTGAAATAGAAATAAACTGCCCTGCGGATCAGGCTAAAATACCATCCCCTAATCTAAAAGTAAGAATAAAAGCCTATAGTCAAAAGGGCAAACAAAAAGCTTAAAGAGCACTTGTAAAGCAAAGGTCCCAAACAAGAGCACTAGGTTGAGCACTAATCCCTTTAATTAGCAAGTTCCAACAAGACATTTATACCTTTTTCCCTCTTTAATCAACCTTCAAATGCCTAAATACCATTGGGAACAACCTAAGCTAATCATATATATTGTCAAAAAATAAACAAATAAATAAAAATGGGTCAACCTATTTTATGCATTTTCAAAATCCACGATGTGTATGCACTTTATGTTCCACTCTAATTGAATAAGGTTGAAGACACTTTTTAACACATCTCACAATTTTTTTATATTTTATTATTATTATTGATTTTTTTATTCATAATTATGATTGATTGATATGTTACCAATAATGAAACTTTAAAAATTGAAATATCACTATTTCATTGATATGATAGGTGTCACAAAATTTGTAAAACATTATTCTTGTATACAAACAAAATATTTTAGAAAAATTATATAAAAAAAATTGAGGATTTGAGCCTTATAACAAAATAAAATTTTAATTTTATTAATTTTAATTTTAATATTTTAATTTATTTTTAATTTAAGCCGTTAAGTAAAATTAATGAAAAAGATATTTTAGTCAATATACTCTATGTATGAAAAATGTCTAAAATAGACAAATAGTTTAGATTGAAAACAAATTAAAATATTGAGATTTAAATTGATAAAATTAAAAACTTGGAATTTGATTTATTACATTACTCAAACTTTGAGAATTTTTTTATTAAAAATAATAATAATAATAATAATATTTAATACATAATGATATGTTTCATTAATATTTCTTCATTAACTATTCTAATAAAATTATTTATATGAAGAAATGTGAGATATATTAAAGAGGAAGGAACAAAAATAGGAGAAAGAGGTGATTACAAGGATGCATAACATAAAATTTAATAATATGATTGCTACTCGCGGACTGTCTTTACGTATGACACGCACTTGGAATCTGTGACCCTTGACTCATACACTAAAGAAATAGATAATATAATTAAATGATTATTTTCTTTTAAGTTTTAATCTATCCCATCTTCTCAATTTTTTAAGAAAATGCTATTTTTTAAGTAATTATATTTCATACAAGAAAATATTCCAGACTATCAAAAAGTATGTTTTAATTTGACTTATAATGACATAACATGTTACTATGTGTTATTTTTTATTTATCACAAACTCAATCATATAAAATTTAATTTTTTTACCATGTCATTGTAAAAAAGAAAAAATAAAAAATAAATAAATTATGAATCTCTAACTACTATGATTTCAGGGGACACTTAAAGTTAGCATGATGTAGAATTTAATATGAATTTTTCACCTTTTTTTTTATCAATCGGTATAAGGATATTATATTTTAAAAAATATCAAAACAATTAATCATTCACAAATGTCTTAACAATGCCTTCTCACAAACTCAAACCGATACAAAAATGATCTCATAACGAAAAACAAAACAAAACAAAACAAAAAAATCTCATAATAGAAAAGAAATAATTCATTGCTAGACAAGTTTTTATCCTCTGATCTCTCAGTTGAGAACATATCGAAATAATTAATTGAATTTGTTCAATTGATTAAGAGTTTAACACCTTCCTAGATACAACTTGTGAAATATTGTGTTTTTATCTTTATTCTAATTTTTTTATTATGGTATGAAGGTTTGAAAGAGGTCCATGAAGTATAAGAAATAATGGGTTTTAACTATGGATAAAAGCCCAATGTTCTTATCGCTGAGTGACATGTACTTGCATCTTAGGTGTAATAAGTAAAATGTCTGGAGTTTCGAATGAATAGATCAATGACTATCCTTTTAAGATTTTAACTTAATTGTACTAATTTACTAACCATCTATTTTTAAAGAAAAATGACTGGGGTGCTCGGGATCTTTTCTGATTGGCCAAAAAAAAAATTTTTTTTTTTTTTCTTTTTGGGTTTCAACCAGTGGCAGGCTGTCACGTGACACTGGGGGGTCACTGGGTCCAGCATTGCTGATTTTTAATTATGGAAAGGATGAAAAGGCTTGACTACCCTTTTAGTGAAGGCTTGACTATCCTTTTAAAATTACGTAATGTTTTAAAAAGTTGATAAAAAATTAATTTTTTTGACTTTTTTAATCTATTTTATTTTTTTATAAATAAAAAATACAAAAAATAATATAACTCAAAATAGATTTTTTAAAAAAAATGGGTCTGGCTTTGGTCTAGTCTGCCATCGGACTGGACCGTACTGTTAGGTCCGTAGGGGCCCATCACGGGTCCCGTTTTGAAAATCTGAACCATCAATGTGTAGAACTCGTCGAGTACTAGATGGCTCTGAAAAATCACGTTGATCGAATATCGATAGCTATGTGATCAAATTAGTTTTGTATTAAAAAAATGAACAGTGAATAAATTAACGGTTGATAAAAAACGATTTTGATCACATAACTATCGATATCCGATCAACGTGATTTTTTATAGACATATAGTACTCGACGAGTTCTACACATTTAACGGTTCAGATTTTCAAAACAGGACCTGTAATGAGCCCCACGAATCTAACAATACTATCCAATCCGGTGATGGACTGGACCAAACCAGGCCCAAAAAAAAAATTCACTTTCAACCTCCTTACCAAAGCAGTAAATTGTAGTATTTCAATAGGATGAAGAGCCTCAAGAGGATGAATGAGGCAGTCTCAAGCCTCAAATATCAAAAGATGCAGCCACAATGTTTGAGTACAATTTATAATAAATTATTTTGGCTTCGTTTGGGAAGCCATGGTTTGGGTTTTTTTAGCTATTTTAATCACAAAAAATAAAATAGGTTATTTTAGTCATAACAAACAAAACATCACATCCAATCCATAATCATTACATTCTTTTCTCACAAAAAAAACTCAAAAAAACCAAAAAATCAAAAAAATCCTTCTCAAATCAAACTTTTAAGCCCAAATTAAAATAGCTAAAAAAATCAAAAAGTAAAAAACTAACCCACTTCCCAAACAGAGGCTTTGTACTTTTCCTTAAAATGGATGAATTTTGTTTCAAACAAATAAAATGGACACACATGAGAGATGGAGTGTGGGCCCTCTCTCTCTCTCTCTCTCGACTCTCTATCTCTCTCCCGGAGTCCAAGGTCTCAACCTAAGTCCTAAGGAAGACAATCTTTTTTCCCAAAATTCCGGGGTGACCTTAAAAACTAAACAAAAGTGTGTGCATGTTTTGGACAGTGTGCAAAATTCTAAGTTTTGATTTTTTTTAGATTTAATTTTTTAAAAATTAAATTTTTTTTATTTTTAATAAATATTTTTAAAATTTTAAACAACTTTTCTTCTTTTCTTTCCATCCAAGTAGTTGTCATTTCTCTCTTTCTCTCTTGATTAGAGAAACCTTGTTTGGGTTAGATTTAGATTGTTTAGTTTGAATTTTCAATACTTTCACATCATATTGTAAATTAAATTGACACGTTTGATAATTATTAAAAATATATATATATATATTTATCATAAGAAAGTTATGTGAATCTTTTAAAACTTTTATTTTTTTGTGAGAAATTATCTTATGTTTATAGTTTTGTGTAGCTCTTTTTAACATAACTAAAAGCGCACAGTAAAATTTATCAAAATTCATGTTTATATAAATCTAGAGCGATACTAAAAAAATAAATTATGAAAAAATTACTTATTTAGTTAAACCAAATAAATTTTTTGGCCTTGACTTTTTTAACCTTAAAGCAACTTATTTTAAAAATTGCTGACAAGGCCTTAATAGTATGTCCTAAAGTTAGCTTTATTATAAATTTTTACTTTTTTTATTTTTGGACAAATTAGAAAGAAAAAAAAAAATCTCAGGGTTTAGCGTATTTTTTACATTAAACCTCAATATTTTAATTTTGATAATTTAAATCCTGAATTTTTAACCGTGCCTCAATGTTGACCATCCGTCTGTTTCTGTTTGTTTATGTTAACTTTTTACACTTATTTGATACACGTGTCACTTTTTGATTCGTCCATAATTATTATAATTTTTTTATTTCAAAATTGCTTTGTTTTTCTTTTTCTTTCCTTCTATCAGCTCTCTCTCTCTTCCAGAATGAACGATCATTTCCCACGAAAGCAACCAAACCATTTCTCTTCCAGCTCTCTCTCTCTTCCGAATCGTCGATTTTTGAAAAGCAACCAAACCAAGTCTCTCGTCGCCGACGATGTCACCGAAGGAGTCTCTATCTTTCTCTCAAAAACCAAACCCATAAACAGTCTTTGTCTCTATCCCTTCTCTCTCTCTCCCTCTTCTACCTTTAGAATCCAAATCTGAATCCAAATCTAGGGACCTGACGTACATGTAGAACGGGTGGAAACCATATAGATTGAGGTCAAGATTGGCATGGGATATGTCGCATTCCACAGGGTCAAAGTCAGGTTACGACGGAGCTTGAAGGTCTTCTTAGTGTGCTTCTAAGGCTGTAAAAGAAGGAACGGTAGAAAGGGAGAAAAGATGAGAGCTGCAGATACTAGAGGTGGGGCGCGGGTCGGTTGCGGCCACGAAACCTCCAATCCGCCATCCGTCCGCCAGATTGGCGGATTGAAGAAAATCAATCCGCATTCGTCCGCCAATCCGGCGGATGTGGATTGAGCGGATTGGCGGTTTGGCGGATGGATGCAAATCGGTTTGGCGGTTTGAAATTTTATAAATTTTCAACATAGATCAACTTGTACACTTCCTCAAAAAAAAAATATTACAATCAATGACTTAAAAGAGTATTACAATTACTGCATGTCTCATCCAAAAAAATAAAGTTTGAAACTTTAGAATATCACAATTACTGCATACCTCATCCACATATTATAATCGCAGCATGTCTCATCCAATAAAGTATTAAAATCTGTGGTTCTTAAAATATAAAAACAATTCAAACCACCAAAACCATAAACATAACAATAGTAGAGATTGTGTGTCTCCGTATTGTTACATTTATATATGTTTTTGAAAACAAAAACCAACCAGCATATATCATATTTTCTATTTATTACTTTTAGAGTTAGATTTAAAAACCAAAAAATATAGATAAATAATACGTTTATTTTTTTAATTCAAAAAATATATCCAAGTTGAAAATTTTTTTCCAACAGAATCTTTAAACTCTTTTTCAATTGAAAACACAAACAAAATATTTAAACAAATTAAAAACATAAAGTCTTATAAATTACTAAGGGTGCTTGCGGTTTGGCGGTTCGGCGGTTCAGTTACGGCCAAAGGAACCTCAAATCTGCCATCTGTTCGCCAAATTGGCGGATGGAAGAAAATCAATCCGCAACCGTCCGCTCGTTATCACGCATCCATCCAAAATGTAGCTGATCGGTTCGGTTCGGTCAATTTGGCGGATCGGTATATTCGCTGCTCACCCCTAGCAGATACTGATCCTTCAATATTAGAAATGTACCAAAATCACAGACAATCGGCGAGATGTCGCCAGAAGAAAGGCTTGATCTGAGTTTTGGTGAACACAGTGCCGAGGATTTATGACTAGATCAAGTGAGAGAGATAAGGAGATCGACGGCTTGAGAGAGAGAGATGAGGGAAACGAGGTCGGAGATGGTATAGTTGCAGGTGGATCGACAACCACCGTGGTGACAAATCTAGATATCATATAGACAAAGCTGTGATAGCGTCGATACAAGCAAAGGTGGATGAGGAACAACGGTGGTGGAAGAGAAAGATGAAGAGAGTTAGGGCTTTGAGAGAGAGAGAGAGAGAGAAGAGAGAAAGAGAGCTAATAGAGAGGGAAAAAAAGTAATTTAGAAATAAAATAATTATAATAATTATGGATGAATCAAAAGGTGACACGTGTACAAAATAAATGCAAAAAGTTAACAGAAATAAATGAAAATAGACGGAGGGTTAACATTGGGACACGGTTAAAAACTCAGGGTTTAAATTGTCAAAATTAAAATGTTAAGGTTTAATGTGAAAAATATGCTAAACTTTGGGTATTTTTTTTTTTATAATTTGCCCTTAATTTTTTTATGAGGTGAAAAAAAATTATATTTCAAAATAATTTTTTTACTTATATCGAAAACAATAAATTATTTGTATGTATAACTTTTTTTTAGTTTTTTTTTTTTTTACTTTTAAGACCTCGTTTGAAAGCAAAATATTTTAAGTTTTTTTAAATTTTTTTATGAAAAAATATATTAAAAAAATAATGTGATAATTTATAATAATTTTTTAAGTTTTTAATTAAGGTCAAGTTTGGCTAACCTAAAAAAGTGCTCTTATTTCATCTTTTTATCTTTTTGGGGTCACATCAATCAACATATCATCTCTACTTTTTCTACACATAATATAAAAAAAATCAAAAAATATACTTATTTAGTCTTTCCAAACTTGACCTTAACTAAGTTTAAATTTCTTTTAATGCTTTGGGGGGAGGGGGGGGGGGGTGTTTAGCCCAAAAAAATTTGCCAAACAGGCCTAGAATTGAGCACACAATCTTACAGGAAACACAAACCCGGATTATCCGACCCAATCTCCTAGTCAGCCAATGGCTGATTGCCACGTAAGCTTCGAAAACTGTTGCTACGTAAAGAATCTTAGATCGTATGGGACCCCACATCTCTGCCGTGCTGGTTCTCTGATTAGAAAAATTATTGAGTAAATACCGTGATATTTCTTATAATTTTAATAATTACAAATTTTTTCTTTCTATCAAATTGGAATTGACGGAATTATTATTTTTTATAATAAATGATCTTATTATCCCTTTTAAAATATTAAAAAATACTTTTGAATTGGAAGACATATTTAGAAGAAACGAAAAGCCTTGAAATAGTCTATTTAGATTTATTTTTTAAAAATATTAAAAAATACTTAAGAAAATTTTATTTTTTATTTTAAATATATAATTTTTATTTAAAAATTTTTATTTTAAATTTTTTATTTTATTTTGTAAATATTTTAATTTTTTTAATCTTAATATTTTAAACTCAAAACACATTTTCACACTCATATCATCATAACCAAACACATAACTCAAAACTCAATTAAAAAATTATTTTCAAACCTCATAACTAAATACATAACTCGAAACTCTGCACTACTTTCAAAACTCTACACTCAAATAGTAACCAAACACATAATAAAAAAATTAAAATATGTAAAAATATATTTATAAAATAGAATAAAATATTAAAAATGAAAATTCTATATTTAAAATAAAAAATGATTTTTTAAATTTTGTTTAATATTTAAAATATTAAAAAAATAAAACACATAGATGTATGAAATATAATGGACATTAAAATAAATAAATAACTATTTAAAATATAAAATATTTACCCTAAAAAACTAAATTCGAAAAATTTCAAAACTTATAACCAAATAATTTTTTTTCTTTTCAAAACTCATAACTCAAAATGCGACTCCACACTCAAATTATGATTCTAAAAATAATTTAAAAAAATAAAATATATATATTTTAAATTTTTTTTCTTTTAAAATAGAATTTTGGAAAAAGTTTGGTTTTGAGTTTTGAAAAGAGTTTTGAATTTTAAGTTTGTGTTTGATTATGAGTTTTGAAAATAATTTTTGAATTGAGTTTTGAGTAAAAACATATTATGAAAAAAGATTTTTTTTAGTAATAAGTTTTGAATTGAGTTTTGGGTTTTGTGTTTGGTTATAAGTTTCGAAATTTTTGAAATTTATTTTTTTAGGGTAAATATTTTATATTTTAAATATTTATTTATTTATTCTAATGTGCATTATATTTCATACATTTATGTGTTGTATTTTTTTAATATTTTAAATATATAATTTTTATTATAAATATTTTATTTTATTTTATAAATATATTTTTAAATATTTTAATTTTTTTGTTATCTGTTTGATTACGATTTAAGTGTAGAGTTTTGAAAGTAATGTGGAGTTTCGAGTTATGTGTTTGGTTATGAGGTTTGAAAATAATTTTTTAATTGAATTTTGAGTTATGTGTTTGGTTATGATATGAGTGTGGAAATGTATTTTGCGTTTAAAATATTAAAATTTAAAAAATTAAAATATTTACAGAATAAAATAAAATATTTAAAATAAAAAAATAAAATTTTCTTAAACATTTTTTAATATTTTAAAAATATAAATCCAAAAATACTATTTCAAACGTTTTTTTGTTTCATGTCCTCCAACCCAAAAACATTTTTTAATATTTTAAAAGGAAGGGCAATAAGGTCATTTATTATAGAAAAAGTAACCCCGTTAGTTCCAATTTGAAAGAAGGGGGGAATCTGAAAATTGTCAAGTAAAGTAGAGGAGGTTACCGTAATTATTGAAACTACAGGAGAGGTCGTTGTATTTGTCAAAAACTCAAGGGAAGTTAGTGTAATTTACCCAAAATTATTTGTTAGTTTGGATTATGTAAAATACTGTTAAATCCATCAAAATAGTATCGATTCATATTAATTTGTATCGCTTTATCTGTTAATTATAGTTTGAATTTTAAAATTTACAATTTACTTTCGAAATTGTTTCGTTTTACTATAATTAATATATATATATTTTTAATTTATAATAAAATAACAAAATAAAAATAGTATGAAAGATATTTAATATATAAAATTTATTACAAATTAGTAGTTATATATATATAAAATATTATGCAAAATTAGTTTGTGTTATATATATATATATATAATATTATAAAAATCAATGTTATATATTATGCAAAGGCTTGAAAATTAGTTACAATATTTTTCAATTCGTTAATCTGTTCAAAATCGCTTAAATCACAATTTATCAATCTATCAATCTACTAATCAGTCATTCAATTTATAATTTTATTCTTAAACTATCCAAACTGTACACACCCTAACCACACCCCCACACAAATTACAATGCACTATGCTCCTTTAAATCCCTCAATTATCCAATATAAATTCGTAAATTTCACCCCTTCACCCATCAACAATACTGTTAAAATAGCAACTAATAACTTCTCCTCTGATTAACACATGTCAATCCACGTCATCCAATTTGAATGACGTTGCAGTGACTGATGATGACGTGGAACGGTCCGAGAAGAGTGAGAGTAATTAACGTTAAGGCCTTGTTTGTGATATACTATAAAAATCAAAAAGTTAAAAAATCACTATCTTATTTAAGTCATATCATTTTATTTAAGTCATATTACCTATCTATCACATCATTTCAAATCCAACCCAAACCCAACTTATATTTCATGAAAAATTAGAAAATACACTTATTTATAACATCCTAAACCACCCCTCACTCATTTGTAGATTTTTAAAAATTGAAACAAAGCAGCAATACTTTGGTGAAAATAACAAACAGTCAAAATATTTTTTGAGACTCTTTAGGTTTATTAACTTTGAGTCAAGATGTTTCATCTTTTAGATTCATCCATACTACACGAACTTTTGGGAGTGTTTGGTAAGAAAAAGTTTTGATTTTCTGAGTTAAAATAATATTAAAAGATAAAATAATTTATAAAATAAAATATCACATCCAATTCAAATTATTTAATTTTTTCTTTCACCAATATCACATTTAATTATAAAAATAAAAATTAACTCTCTTTCCAAATATAACTATTTTAACCTATAAACATAACTAAAAACTAAAATAATTTATTAAAATAGTCAATTTCCCAAACACCTACTATATAAGCGAGTGCCAAAGAAGAAAAAAAAATCATTCAATGGTATATCTTGAAACGTTGATTATATTTTAATGTTTTCGAAAATTAAGAGTGATAAACAAGGTAAACGAGCTGAACAATTAATTATTCAAACTTAGGGTTGGTTTGGAATGTTCTAAAAAGTGCACTTTTTGACTTACTGGCTTATATGGGTTGAGTTTGGGTTGGATTTGATGTAATGTGTTAGAGAGGTGATGTGATTTAAATAAGATGATGTGACTTAAATAGGATAGTGACTTTTTGACTTTTTAACTTTTTGTATTATTTAGGTTATGCCAAACTTGGCCTTAATTTAAAATTTTAATGAATTTAAAAATTTGTTTAAGTTTAATTTATTAAATTTTTGAGTTGATTTTAAACTAGTTTTTTTCGAATCAAACCCGAGTAGTTTGATATTTTTATGTAATTTTAAACTTATCAAACCAAATTCAATGAGCAATTACATATTTAAATTTGATTTGAAAATTTTAACAAATTTTAAAATATATTTAAAATTGATTTATTTACTTAATTAACCAAATTGAACTGAACATAAATTGAACTTGAGATGTTTGGTTCCTTTCCTTATCTAAAATTGGGATTGATTATTTATCATTTTCAGGAATTATGCTACCAATTTCCATTTTCGTGTCAAACAGTCGGACGTGAAACGCGGAGCACAGTAACAAAATGATGTTACGAGATCAAGGTTAGATGTACGGTGAGGATTAGGTTTGGATACAGTAAAAGCGAATCTGCTACTTTTTATTGATTTTTGGAATCAACGTTTCTGATTGAGTGATAACTCCGTACTTTGTGACTCTATGATGTGCCCGCCCACAAACTACGAGATATGCTCCCTCCACAGTCCTCACAGTCACCCTCATCGATAAATACCTAACAGTATAATATTTTTTTTAAATTTAAAATTTAATTACAAAATTAAATACAACTCCTGACTTTTAATGTGTGATTTTGACACTGTGAAGAATTTTGATTAATTTTGTCGGATTCTTGTGCTGTTTGATATGACTTATAGAATTGTTTATAATTTTTTTATTTATTATTTATTTTTGAGAGTTGTATAAATTTATTTGATGGATCTATTGCTTAGCCATCTCCAATGATTCACTAAATCTAATATCAAATTTAAATTTGATAAAAAAAAGTTATTTTTTGTGCTTCAACAGTTGCACCAAAATAGTATCAAATTGAGAAAATATCAAATGTTTCACCAAGCTGAGGACGGCTCGCTCCTTTCACCAAATCACTGTGCATAACCGTTAAAGCAGAAATTTGTGAAAATTTTACACATGGTGGTCGACCCCCTAATTGACCACTTGGTCGACCAGCTCATGCAAAAATTGGCCTGCGAACTGGTTCAAATGGTTCAAATTACTAGTTCAAAACGGTTCAAAAATTTTTTGAACCGGTTGACCCACCGGATGTCCTTTTCCTTTTTTGATCCACACTACAGTAAGCATAACTATTGGAGCTACACGTATCAAATCAAGAAAATCAACTTTTTTTTACTCAGATTTGGTGAAAATTTTGCTAAACCGTTGGAGATGCTCTTATAAAATAAGATAAATTACATACACACTTCTTGAGATTTACTTAAATAACAAATTATTTCTTGTGATTTTAAAAATTACATTATGTCCCTTAAAGTTTCTAATTTCATAATAAGCAGGTCATTTTATTAATAAATCATTAAGTTAATTAACAGTTTTTAATAATGTTAAAATTTTATTTCAATTAATAATTCATATAATTTTATTATTGTATAGGTGAACAATTAGAAATTTCATTTTTTTAATTAATTTTGTTAAATAAAAAATTCTGACAGATAGGTATTTATAATTTTCTAAACTACAGAAGGCAATTAATATTTTAAGCAAGTCTCAGAAAATATATTTGTAATTTATCCAATGAAACAATCATCAATTAATTAAACTAAATGAAAATTGATCATTTAAATAACTTTTAATTTGAGAAAAAAATGGATTTAGGATGGTTGTAGTGCGAAGTCACTATTGTGCAATTAAATGGGCCCATTCTGAGGGCACATTTTAATAATCTGAACTGTTCATATCTTAGAATATATCAAGTAGAACACACTTGCAAAAAAACAAGTTAATCGAATATCGTTTACCCTTTCATCCACTCACATTTGTAATTATAAAAATAAATAACAATTGTGATTTAAAATATTAAATAACTTGATTTTTTGCAAGTATATTCTACTTGATGTATTCTAAAATATGAACGGTTCAGATTATCGAAATGGGTCTCGAAATGGATTCATTGGGCTCACAACAACCACCTCAAAAAAAAAAAAAAAAAAAAAAAACCTACATCAAACAAGCCCTATAAAAGTTTAGAATTTTTCAACTTCTTTGGTTGGCTTCCCCCAATCTAAAAATGATTTTATTCACACTTAAGCTTCATTTGGGAACATATTATTTTAATAATTTTTTAATTTTTATGAAAAAATATATAGAAAAATAAAGAGAGTGATATGACAATTTATAATAACTTCTTAACTAAAATAATTAATCCCCAAACAAGACCTTAGTAATTGATCGGCCTCAATCAAAAAATGTGTTGCCTCCATTTAAAATACAGTCCTATTTGGTAGCTCGAAACAAAGATGGCTCGAATGGCCCGAGTCCAAAACGACGCCATTTTGATTTTTTTTTTTTCTCTTCTCTCTTTGAAGATGAAGAACACAGAGAGAAGAGGAAGTTAGGGAAGAACATGTTCATCAACAGCATCTTCGTCAACATCAACAAAAGTCTTCATCTTCATCAACACATCATCATCATCAACACCAACATCATCATCGTCAACACATCATCATCAGCAACAACATCTTCATCAACATCGTCTGCATGCATGGATTTTGTGAAATCCATATCCATTGATTTCGATAAAATCAATCGATTTCAAACACTGAAAGAAGAAGAAAAAGAAGAAGAAGAAACTGGTTCAGCTCTGTCCAGTGGCGGAGCCAGAAAATTAATTTAGATGGGGCACTTACTAATTATAATAATTTTTACAAAAATATTTCACGTAAATTTTTTACGATTGATTTCAGGAAATATCAAGAAAAAAAATATTATTTGTAACTAGTGTATCATGAACAATACAAAAAAAAATATGGATATAAGCCTTAAAATAAATTATATAATGATAAATTATTTTTTGATACAAAATTTGATTAAAAATTCAATATAATGGTAATAACCACGTCATCACTGGTATGTAACATCACCCACTAATGGTAAATAAACGCATAAATAGCGAACCTCACATGTCAAATGTAACTAACAATCTAATAAATTTCATATATTTATAGTGAGATTACTTATACTTGCATATCACTAATAATGACATCGCCGTTACATTCAAAAAAATTTATAGCTAATATGGTTTATTTATAATAGTCTCTTCATTTTTAATCAAAACAACTATTATTGTTTTCATAATTTTTAAAATGTCATTGACATTTCACTCTAATAATATTTTTGTAATTTTTTATTTAATTTTTTTTTATGTTTGCAAAAAAAAAAATCCCAAAATCTGCCCCCTGGTCATATGCTCCTCCGCCCCTGGCTCTGTCTCTTTTCTGGTAGGGCAATCAATCGATTTCAGCGTCTCTTCTCTCTTTCTTCTCTCTCTCTCTCTCTCTCTCTCACTCACACACAGAGATCTATATAGGGAAAAAAAAATCGTTTTGGGCAGTCGGACCATTTGAGCAAAATCATTTTTTCGAGTTACGAATATTTTTCTTTAAAATAGTGGACATTATTTTAAACCAATTATAAGTTATATTTTATTTGCATACATTATTAAGTGGGTAAATAAAAAGGGTGAGACATGTCTTCAGTCTGGTTTTGAACTGGATAGTATTGTTGGGTCTTTGTGGGCCCATCTATGGAGTCCATATTGATAATTCGAACCGTTCAATACGTAGGGCTCGTCGAGTACTTTTTTTATTCAAAAAATTCCGTTGGCCGGATATTAATTGCTACTTGATCAGATCACATTTTTGTTAACAATTTTTTTAAAAATCATATTGAATGTTTACTTTGACAGAAATGTTATTTGATCAAGTGATTATTGATATCCGATCAACGTAATTTTTTGCATGGATTAAATTCTCAACGAGCCTTACACATTGACGGTTCGAATCATCGATGTGGGCTCCGTGGTGGGCTCACAAGGCCCAACAATACGGTTTAGTTCAATTACGGACTGGATAAAAGCCACACCCGAAATAAAATTAGACTGAAAAAAAATGATTATGATTCTTAATTGGAGAGTACTATTTTGTTTGGTTTCAAAAATTTGAGTTTTTATTTTTATTTTTTTTGTATTTTTTTGTTTTTAGTCAAAAAATTTAATACTTTAAGAAATTTTATTTTTTTTTAGATGCCCCTAATCTCGATATACTTAAAAAGTATAATATTTATGGAAAAAAATCTTTAAAAATTTTATTAGTACAAAAAATATAAAAATTCAATACATTTTTGTATTCTTATGTATATATTGAGTTTTTAAAATATTATTTTTATAAATATTTTACTTTTTAAATCCATCTAAGTTATGTACATCTAGAAAAGTAAAAAATTACTTAAAATATTTAAAAAAATACTAAAAATAATAAACTCAATTTTTTAAAAATCAATCAAAATCAATATTTTGATTTTGGTGGGTTAATCACGGGATTCATTTTAATAATCTTCGTCATTCATTTTGTAAAACTTTTCAAATATATCATCCATAGAGTAAATTAGATTGGTTGGACAACTATACTCATATGATGATTAAAATAAATTTGTTTTAAAAATGGAAATTCATTTTATTATATTCTTATTTATTTTTAAGACAATGTGATAAAATAATATGAATAGTTACTTGATAAAACTGGTTTTTTTGTATGAAAGATCTGTTCAAAAGATCTTAAAATATGAATTATCCGAATGATTAAAATAGATCTTGTAGTGGGCTCACTGAAAAAGGAAAGGAGAGAAAATGTACTTAGCTGAGTTTGTAGTAATGCTATATAAACATAAATTGTATATAAAATGGAGAGTTATTAACATGGTTCTCTTGCTGAATTCGGAGTAATGTGACAAAAATAGTACGAGTATATAAAAAAAGTAAAAATAAAACAACAGTTTTTGGGTTATATGAGAAACCTTGAGAATTTTTATTTGTTTTTAAGCCCAAGCTGGTTTGGGCTTATGTCACTTACTAGTCCAACTACAAACATTCCTACGCTACGGGGAATTATATTTGCACTCAAGAATGGTTAATTGACTCCAATTTTTCAGTACATCCTACTAAACTATTTAAAATTACAATTTATTCTTAATTTATTTTATTTTTTTTCCAAATTATCCTTTTAAGATTATCCAAATAAAATAAGGGTTAATTACACTTACACCCTCTGAAGTTTGGATTTAATACATATCACCCCCTGACGTTTGGAAAATTACACTAACCCCCTGTCATTGTAATTATTTAGACGGAATGAAGACATTGAATTCATGCACTCTCTCTTTTTTTTCTTTGCTTTACTTTATTTTCTTTTTTTTTTCCCTTCCTTTACTTTTAAAAAATATATATATAATTTCATCTATTTTTCTGTGAGGAGTTCTTACCTTTTATATAAGTAGGAGGGTTTGTGAAATGAGACTATTAACCACAGGGGTGAGAATATAATTTTCAAAATGTCAGGAGGTGAAGAGTAATTGAACCAAACCTCAAGGGTTGTCAATGTAATTAACCCATGAAATGAATTAAAAAATTCAAATTACTTTTAAAAAATCTTTCTTTTGTTCACGTATATATAGGGAACCTAGCACCGACAAAGGAGAATAGCGAAAGAGGACGGCAGAGGAAAATGAGAGGGTGAACTTCGTGTTCGGGTGTAAACTGTCAAACAAAGTAAATTCGTTAGATTTTGAAAGTCCGAACAATAATGACGGAAATGTAAAAAAATACAAAAATTAATAATTATACTTTGATATTTATATGAACTAACATATTACCCGTGTTATGCACAAAATTAAACAATGATTGATAAATTTATTTTTAAATTAATTAAAAATAATTTTAAAAAATAAATAATAAATAGTAAATAGTATTAAGTAAGTTTTAACTTTATTTTTAAGCAAAAATAGTGTTTGAAATTACTTTTTTAAGCGGCTTTTTGAATTTTTCAAGAGATAAAAAAAAGTTAATGTATTTAGGAATGAGTTTTTAATTGTATGGAAAAATGCAAATTTTTTTATTTGTTAATTAAATTTTATGTTTTACTTAGGAATGGCAACGAGCTGGGGCAGGGTCAGGGATCACACTCCCCGTCCCCGATCCCCGATAATAAAAGTTTTCCCGTCTTTGACTCCGATCCTTGACGGGGAACCTATCACCATCCCCGTCCCGTCCCCTAACGGGGATCGGGTTTCCCCGAACCAGAAAATTCCCCGGCTACAAAAAAAAAAAAACCAGAGATTTAGATCGAGAAATCTATTTCATCTCATCATCATCAACATCAACAAAAACAAACAGACAGATTATTTCAACAACTATAGTCTATATATTAACAAGAATCAAAATCAACATCAAAGATTATTGACAAGAATTAAAAAATCAACTATATATATATATATATATGTATATATCAACATCATCAACATCAAACAGTAGGGATTTGCGCAGATCTGTCGAAAGAGGAGGCGATGGAGGAAGAGGAGGAGGAGGAGGAGGAGGCGACGAGATTTGCTTAAATCTACCGAAGGATGAGACGACGGAGAAAGAGGAGGAGGCGCCGGGGATCTGCTTAGATCTTCCGGAGGAGGAGGCGACAACGGTGAAAATAAGGCGACGGAGCAAGGAGCCACCGTGCGACGGAGTACAAGAGGCGATCAAGTGATGTAGAGGAGGCGAGAGAGTGCAATGTGTTTGTCTCAAACTCTGTCTCTAACCCTAAAATGAGAAAAGAAAGAGAGAAAACATATATATGTGTGTGAGTGAATTTCTGACCACACTGTTTACTCAGTATTCAATTGGAGAGCACTGACGGAATAGATGGCACCTGAATGACCTGTAACAGAAAGAAAAGATTCCGGCAGTGGTTCGTCCACCAGGGGGCACTCCGACGATCAAGTCAGTTATCTCTCAAAGATAATCAATAGAGCTTAACTCACTGTTCAAAATGTAAATTGCGTACGTTAGACCCATGGGGGTGCCTCTCTTTTATAGTTAACCCAATCTTAGTCCTAATAGAAGCCTAGCTTCAATGGACTGCTGCTCAATGCTTATCCTGGACTCTTCAATAGATAAAGATAAACTCCCTAAGAGCTTTATCCTTATCTAGGCTGAAGTTGTTCCTCATTCTAGGACTCTTGTCCCTTATCCACTTATCCCGGAATCCGAAATCTTCAGAGATAACCTCGGCCTAGCCGAGATCACTTCGGCGTTACGACCAGGACACGTGACACCTCGGTTGACATGTCGGCGTCACCTTGGCCACGTGTTGGTGCTTAGAAAATATATCCCCACAACTGCCCCCTAGGTTCTATTACCTTAGCGTACTGAGGTGATGGAACCTAATTCATCATACCGTTCAGTATGTCGGTTATCTTGCTTCACCATCCATTACCGAGGTCATAATACGTCGGCTTGTATGATCAGGTCTTGTAGTCTATCTCATCAAGGTTTTTAGAACCAAAAAATTAGTTTTATTCGAGTTCATTTAGCCGACATATTCCTTACGGCCGAGGTCACTGCTTCATTAAACCAAGAACTCCAAGAGTTTTGTCACGCGTATGAGCTGTCACGCATAATAGTTCAACTGTTTCTACCACGTGTCTGTTCCCTACTGGACCGTGTCTGATACACGCTATTCAAGTCGTTTTGTACCTGCGTGCGCCGACTGACATATACGTCGTTCTAGACTCATTAATTTCTTTTTGCCGCCTTTTCGCATTTTTGACAAAACTAGTACCTTCTCTCTTCGTCTTTTCACTTTACACCACTGTCTTTGTGCAAAAAACTCTCTCTCCCTTTTAATCTGCTAAATCCTCCATTGTTGCTTTCGCGAAGCTTTTTGCAACCAATCTTACGCTCTCCTCCGTCGAGGCTCCTGCTGCAATTCCTTGCTTCTGGCTACCGTTTGACCCCAACAAACTTCACTTCGCTTCATTTTTCTTGGGTGAGTCACTGTTCTTTTCTTGTTTCTCTTCAAAAACTCTACTTTATTTATTTGCTGCCATTGTTGTTTTACTCAAGTTTTTGATCTATGAATCACGCATCTGGGCACGTTTATTCTACGATTTTGCTGTTGTCCAATTCATGTCCTGAATACATACACACTGTTCGCAAATTTGCTCACTTTTGCCACTGTTCTTGGCCTCACACCCTTATGCACACTTCATCACAGTATTCTTGATAGTTCATCACTGTTCTTGATTCTGAAACACATTCTTTGTTTTCTGTTTTCTGCGTCTTTTCCAGATTCGTGCCTCCAATCTTTGTTTCCATAGATCTAGGTTTGGGATTTGTTTATAGAACCCACAAATTCTAAGAAGAACTAAAACGATCCTCACAAATTCTTACCCCATCTCACGTTTAGGTTTTTGCCGAGGTCCTTATAACCTTTACAAAACACCTTCTTTTTGAAATCCAACTCCTCCAATTTAAGCCGACGTTATGGGTATGTGGAAGCATAGGGTAGACACCCCGACCAAATTAAAACACTTTAGGTGGGAGTTTGACATTCTGGCCGACGTTCATCTGAGGTTGGCTGGGGAGGAGGACTCCATCATGCCCACAACCGATTCTATGCCCTTCCTTGTTGTAGCTTTTATCGAGTGCGGACTTCGGCTCCTACTTAATATCCTTTTCTGTGAGATAATCCATTACTATAAGTTGAACCCAATGCAGCTTGCCATCAATTCCTACCAAGCCACAAATTGTATAATTGCCTTAGTCAAACAAGAAAATGCTAGGGTTACTTTAGCTGACATCCAATACTGCTACACCATATGTGGTCTTAAAAACGAGAAAGGCTATATTTACTACCTCAAGCCGAGGTCCCTAGAGTACAAAATTGTTGCCGACCTCCCAGACTCCAACAAGGAAGCTGGGGATGATTACTTCATTATCTCGGGGAACTGGGAGTTTGCTCCAGATGAGGACCTCCACCTCTACCCTCTTCCTCGAACAGTTTTTGTAAAGGGTAATGGTAAGAGCCCAGTGTTTATACTTACTTGTTTTTAAAGTTTTCAATACTTCGTTTGTTTCTAATGTCTGTTTTTCTTGTTGCTCTTCCCCAACCAGAAAAAGGCTTTCGGAAGTCTTTTTTCCCCAACAAGGGTTTGAAGAAGTTATTGGATTTGCCAATCCACAAGCGCAGAGCCCCTTTGGTACTCAATTTCATTCCAACCTACAAATCAGTACTCCCCGACGTCCCAAAGAGGAAGAAAAACCAATCTCTCCCTTCTGCCACAACTCCTCAGGCTGCCTCCACGTCTCGGCCAAATCAAGGATCGACCTCTGATCTAGTAGAGCAGTCGTCAACCTCAGCTCCATATCTGATCCCACCATCTCAACGCCAACAGTGGTGACAAACTGTTTTTGCTGCCGAGATGGGCCGCCAGAAAGCAGTTGCTAAAGATCTCTTGGCGAACATTCCATCCACAGTAGACGCCCAACCAGCGCAGTTCCAGCCTCCACCAAAGTCAAAGCCAAAAAGAATAAAGAAGGCTCAGCCAAAGGCAACAGTGACTCAGATTGATACTGAGGACACCTTGCCAATTTCCAAATTGGCTTCGAGCGAAAAAACCCCTTCTGCTACCGAGAAGAGGCCCGCCGAGGCCCAACCGTTCGAATCCACTCGGTCAAAGAGGCTAAGGTCCGAATCTGCAATAGCTTCAGGCTCCATTAAGTCTAATGGCCCCTGGGCTCCACCCATTACTTTGGAGGATAGGCCGGTTAAAGTTGATGATAGTGCTGATGACGTTAACGTCGGCGTTGCCCTTAGTACAGCTTTGCTCCTTCTTGGAGATCTCGACCGAAATGCTGAGATGAGCGAGTATGAAAACTTTGCTCTGATGCTCCAGCATTCTGTTCAAGTAAGTCTTTCGCACTTGGCATCCTTCTTTCTCTATCCCTTCATACTCAGAGAATTTCACTAACTTTTGTTTTGTTTATTTTCTTCAGGCAATCCAGCACGTCCACTCCTTCTCAATGCAATCTTTTGAGACAAGGAAGGCGTTGGCCGACAAGACTAGGGAGGCTACTAGTCTGCAGAAAACTAATAAAAACTTGCAATTGAAAATGAAGACTTTGGCAGACCAGGCCGAGGTTGTTGTCAAAGCTAAGGATGATGCCGAAAAAAAAGCGAATGCCGCTGAGGCCATTAACAAAGTTCTTGAGGCCCAGAAGAAAGAGGCCGAAGAAAAGACGGCCGAGGCCCAGAAAGAGCTGCAGGATGCCTTGGCCACAAAAGACGCTAAGCTCAAGGTCGCTGATGAGAAGGGATACAATGAGAGGGTGGCCGATGTCACGGCGAACTATGAAAAACAGGTGAAGCAGGCCTGTAACAAGGGTTTCACCATTGGTTGGATGACTTTACTGAAAAAGCTTGAAATCCCTGAGAACTCCCCTCTCAGGAACATCGATGTCCTTGCCCTACCATTTCCCCTAACTCTAAGCCAATCCGACGACGATTCTGAGTCTGAGGAGGAAGCTTTGGTGAGGAAACCAAAGGAAGCTGCTGGGGCCAAGTCCCCAACTTCAAATGAGCAAGTCCTAAACTTGACTCAAGATGAGGAGGGTGAAGAGGTTCCCAAATATGCTACTCCTGAGAAGGCAATATCGGATGCGCCTATTGCCGATAAGAGCCTCGACCAAACCCTCCAGGAAATAGCTGCCAAGCTTGCGGCTGAAAAGGAGGCGGACATGTCTTCTCAGCAGTCTTCCGAGCTCCAAACCCAACATGCTAGTGGCGCTGAAGAATCTTAGTTTGATGCTCTTTTTCTTTTTTTTGTACCTTGTACTTTTTCTTTCTCTGGAACAATGTAAGCAGTTCTTATGGCCGATGTGCATTCTTTTGAATATAAATACAACTTTCTCTTCTGAATGTTTGTATCTTTGTCCTCCTTTTACTGCTTTGTATGACTCTCATACTTAGAATATTTCTGCATATCTTTAATGTACACCTTAACTGTGTAATCTTCTCGGGGTGAAATACCTCAGTTATACCCACCAACGGTTTACGTCGACAAGTACATAAGTACTCATTTTAATACAACCTTGGCCTTTACTTGTAAATTTTTTCACAAATTTTAACAAGTGTTTGACATGATCTCGGTTTAAATTTAACTTGTAAATTTTTCAAAAAATTCAACAAGTGTTAAACATGATCTCGGTTTAACTTCAACTTGTAAATTTTTCACAAATTTCAACATAACCTCAGTTTAACTTCAACTTGTAAATTTTTCACAAATTTCAACAAGTGTTAAACATAACCTCAGTTTAATTTCAACTTGTAAATTTTTCACAAATTTCAACAAGTGTTAAACATGACCTTGGTTTAACTTCAACTTGTAAATTTTTCACAAATTTCAACAAGTATTAAACATGATCTCGGTTTAATTTCAACTTGTAAATTTTTCACAAATTTCAACAAGTGTTAAATATGATCTCGGTTTAACTTCAACTTGTAAATTTTTCACAAATTTCAACAAGTGTTAAACATGATCTCGGTCTAACTTCAACTTGTAAATTTTTTACAAATCTCAACAAGTATTAAACATGATCTCGGTTTAATTTCAACTTGTAAATTTTTCACAAATTTCAACAAGTGTTAAACATGATCTCGGTTTAACTTCAACTTGTAAATTTTTCACAAATTTCAACAAGTGTTAAACATGATCTCGGTCTAACTTCAACTTGTAAATTTTTTACAAATTTCAACAAGTGTTAGACTGATTTTAGCTTGTATATTCTACCTTGCCAGGAACCATTTTTCAACTTTCTGCCCCCTAATGTGAACTTAAGTTCCACTTGGGTTCTCATTATGCATGTATTCTAAAAACATCATCAACTATTTTATCAGTCACAAGTGTAAAAAATCAAGCTTTATTTATTACTTCGGCTAATAACAAAGAACAAAAAAATTTAATGATAAAAAAACTTAAGATTGCAAGTATTCCAGGGCCTCGACAACTCTTTACCCTCATTATCTTCAAGCCGATATGTCCCATTGCCCAGTACCGAGATGATTCTATAGGGTCCCTCTCAATTTGGGCCAAGCTTGCCCTCTCTGGGATCCTTCTTGTTGCCGACGACTTTTCTCAAGACGAGATCACCGATTTGAAACTCCCTTGGGTTGACCTTCTTATTGTAAGCCCTGACAAGCTGCTGGTGGTATGCCGCCAGCTGAATTGCAGCTCTCTTCCTTCTCTCTTCTAGCAGATCCAAATCTCGGGCTAATAACACATCATTAGTTCCGTTCTCTACTTCCCGGGTTCTGATCCCTGGGATGCCGACTTCAAGAGGAATGACTGCTTCTGTGCCATAGGCCATGGCAAATGGGGATTCCCCAGTTGATCTTCTCGGCGTAGTTCGTTATGCCCAGAGTAAACTTGGTAGCTCATCCACCCATTTCCCCTTTGCTGCTTGCAACCTCTTCTTAATCCCATCCAAGATGACTTTGTTGGATGCTTCTGCTTGTCCATTACTTTGAGGAAAGCTTGGGGTTGAAAAATAATTCTTGATCTTGAATTTTGCACAGAAGCTCTTGATTAGCTTACTATCAAACTGTGTTCCATTGTCTGCAATTAGTGCTCTTGGGATCCCAAACCTGGTGATGATGTTTTCCATATAAAGTTCTTCACATCCACGTCTCAGATCTTGGCAAGGGGTTCAGCTTCTATCCACTTGGTGAAGTAATCTATTGCTACCAGCAGCACTTCCTTTGCCCAGTTGCTTGGGGCAGTTTTCCAACAAGATCCATGCCCCATTGGGCGAACAGCCAAGGACTGGATACTGGGTTCAGGTTTGCTGCTGGTTGGTGTATCAGTGGTGCAAACCTTTGGCACTTTTCACACTTCTTGACATAGACTTTTGCATCTTTTTGCATGTAGGGCCACCAATACCCTTGGGTAATGGCCCTATGGGCAAGTGATCTGCCCCCTGCGTGGCTTCCACATATTCCTTCATGTATTTCGTATAAAAAATCTTAAACTTGTAAAGGATGTACACACCTCAAAAGAGGTCCAGTGAAGGATCTTCTGTAGAGATATCCCTCTGCTGTCAGACTGAATCTTACCGACTTCAATTTAATCTTGTGTGCCTCTTTGTGATCATCTGGCAGTTTTCCTTCTTTCAGGAATGCTATTATTGTGTCCATCCAGCTTGGTTCTATGTCCACACACATTGCTTCACGCTCTGTGGTTAGTGGTTCGATACTCGGGCCCGACAAGTAGTCGACCATTATCGTCCTTGCCTTTCCAGGTTGTATTGCACTAGCCTGGTTGGCCAGGGCATCGGCGTGACTGTTGTCATCTCTGTTAACTTGATGTAGTCGGCAATTCTGAAACAAGGCCACCAGCCTGCCTACTTTCTTTGGGTATTACAACCTACGTTCATCTCGGGTTGCGAATTCGCCTTTTGTCTGGTTGACTATAAGCTGAGAGTCACAGAAGACTATTACCTCATTTGCTTCTATTGCTATTGCCAGTTTCAGTCCTGCAATCAGTGCTTCATACTCTGCTTCATTGTTTGAGTCCTTGAACCCCAAACGAATGGATTATTCTAGTATCTGTCCATCCAGAGATACCAGTACTACTCTTGCCCCCGCTCCTTGTCTGTTTAAACTCCCATCAACAAACAGTTGAAAAGAGTCGCCGATGTAAATGTTGCAGGGCCTGAGTTTTTCTTCTTTCCTTTGTTCTGTTGTCCTTGGCTGGGCTCCTCTTTGCTCGCTTGGACATCGATCACCTCGTCTCCTCGGAGCCCGATGTCTGATGGATTCTGGCGTGAACTCGGCCAAAACTTGGCCTTTGATTGCTGTTCTGGGTCTGAACTCCAGGTTATACTGGCCCAAGGCCACTGCCCATCTGGCTATTCTGCCTGTCAGGTCTCCCTGCTGCAATAGGGACTTCAAAGGGTGCTCAGTTAGCACCACAATTTTGTGGGCTTAAAACTAATGGTTCAGCTTCTTTGAAGCCATTACTAAAGCCAACGCCAACTTCTCTAGGGGTAAATACCTAGTTTCTACATCAGCCAGGGTTTTGCTTACATAGTAAACAGCCCTTTGCTCCCCTTTTTCCTCTCGAATTAGCACTGCACTTACCGCGCATTCCGAAACTGCTAAGTATAGGAACAACTCCTCTCCAAGTTCTGGATTTGAGAGAACTGGAGTCGTGGTTAAATTCTTCTTTAAGTCGGCTAAGGCGGCTTCGCACTCCTCGGTCCATAAGAAGTCTGTGGCTTTCTTCACTAAGTTGAAGAAAGGTTTGCACTTGTCTGAGCTTCTGCTTATGAACCTGTTCAGGGCTGCAACCCTTCGGTCAGCATCTGTACCTGTTTTGTCGATGTCGGGCTCTTCAACTCTAGGATGGCCTCGATCTAATCTGGACTGGCCTCAATGACCCTTCTAGTCACCAGGAACTTACCAAATCCAACTCCAAATGCACACTTCAATGCATTGAGTCGGAGTCGATATGTTTTAAGTATGTTAAATACTGCTTTTAGGTCGGCCAGATGACCTACAGGTTCCTTGGTCTTCGCGACTATGTCATCGATGTAGACTTCCACTGTTCGGCCAATCAGGTGTCTGAACATCTTGGTTACCAATCTTTGGTAAGTTGCTCATGCATTTTTCAACCCAAAAGGCATCACTCTGTAGCAATATAGCCCTTTTGGGGTGATAAATGCAGTCTTCTCTTCATCTGGAGGATATATGGCTATCTGATGGTACCCCTTGTAGGCATCTAGGAAGCTCATCCTTCCATGCCCTGAAATGGCATCCACCAGTTGGTCGATCTTGGGTAAAGGAAAACTGTCTTTGGGACAAGCCTTGTTTAGGCTGGTAAAGTCTACGCAGACTGTCATGACCCGAATCCGCCCCTATGGGTTTAGGCCATAACCGGCCAGTAATCCTGAGATTACCTACGGCCTCAAATCAAACCAAACATAACTCATCAGAGTAAAGGGGCCAAATGGAAGCAAAATTTAAAATTTTGTCCATAGAGCTGTGCTTACATGGCACACCAAAACAAACTATACATACATACATTAATAACTCACAACAGAAATATAGTACCATAAAGTTCTGTACAGACAGGATCATCCGAAACTAAGTCAACCCATGAAAACTATATACAAACATATACAAAGACTTCGCCGACATGACAACATAGAACAAAATGACAAAAAAGCGACGGTGAGTCTCGTACGTGAGACACATGGGCTGACTCTCCAAAACCCGGTTGTTCTATACAGACTTCACTGGGGCTGGGTCTGGACCTCTCTTGGCTCACCTACAAGGACATGAATGAACGTGAGTGAAAGCCCAGTGAATAATATCAAATAAAGAAAATACATTGGAACATTATACATCAGACGGCCTTGGGCCCAATTCATTCATGTCAAACTGGCCTTTGGCCTTTTCAAACTTCCATATCAAACTGGCCTTTAGGCCTTTCAAACTTTCATATCAGACTTTGTCCACCATTCAAATTAATGAACTTTATAAAACTTACATAGAAGTAAGCAATTGAACAACAACATATTTCAGATGTTACTCACAGTGATTGGCTTGTGGATTTGCCTTGGAGCTTGACCCTACATATCACATAACACGTATGGGTTACAAATAATTCAATCCGTTCTTTAATTATTCCTCTTTAGGCTTCATCCTTATCTATTTAATTCAATTACAATGCTCAATGTATGCCTAAGAGTGCTTAGAAGTGAAAGGGAACGGAAAACAGAACACAGAATGCATTTTTAAAATTTCAGAAAACAGGGTCCCCGCTCCAGCGTGGACTTCCCCGCTCGAGCGGACCCATGAGGTCTGCAAAAGTACTACTTACATCAATTTCACGCTCGAGCGCGAACTCGGCCGCTCGAGCTGAAGCTCTGTCTACATAGCTCCCGCTCGAGCGGGAACTTCCCCGCTCGAGCAAAAGCCATGTCTGCAAAATATGTTGGGAGCTCGTATTTCACGCTCGAGCGGCGGTTTCCTCGCTCGAGCGGACATCAAGAATTCTGGGTTTTCCAGAATTTGTTCTTGAGCTCAATTCGACCTCCAAAGGTTCCAAACTCATAATTTTTTGCTCAAACTTCAAATATATTTATGCTATCATGATACAAACACCAAATTATATCATTATGAAGCTCAATTTCATGAATCGAACACTTACATGTCCCAAATTAACCCAAACTCATCACTAAATCATCAAATTCATGCATTCAAAGCTCCTACTCTTATAAATTGTACATGTATGTGATATATTACCCTCATTACAACTCACATAGTGCAAATGGTGATTGTAAACATGAGCTTCAACTAGAAACTTACATGGATCATGTATTTCAAACTCAAACATGCAAATCCCAAATAATTACATACATGCGAACATACATTAACCTTCAATTCAACACGATCAACTCAATTTCATGATCTAACCCACCATTTCACCTTCAATTCACAAACTCACAATTCACACTTATGAATTAAGGGTTGATTACTCACCTAGGAGCTTTAATCTTCCAAACTTAAGCTTAATTCTTGAGTTGGTCTTCAAATCTTTCAAGTTCAAGATCAAAACTCCAATTGTTTCCCTCTCTCTCACTCTAGCCGACCCTCTCCCTCTTTTTTAGAGTAACTTCAGCCAAAATGAAACTAAAGGAAAGAATTGAGTGTATTGCTCCACTTAAATATAAGTCCCCTTAATCATAATTAACAATATTAAACAATTGAGCACTATAACACCAATTTAATTTACTTAATTTGATCCAAATCAATTTTCAATTAAATTTCACCGCAGGTTCTAAAAATTATGCCAATCACAATGGCGTAATCAATTTTAGGTTCTATGGCCGATAAGGCCATCAATTTAATTTCCAAAGCAGATAATCAAACAGATATTCCTACGGTGAATAGATAGAAATTCAAAACCACATATTTTCACATAATGGCACACAAAATCATATTAAACACATAATCATGCTCATATTAAGGACTAATTAACATATTGCGAAACAGGGATATCACTGTCTCCCCCCCTTTAGGAAGTTTGGTCCTCCAAACTTATTTTACCTTGGTCGGGAAACAAATGTGGATAGCGTAGTCGCATTTTCTCCTCTTTTTCCCATGTAGCATCCGTCCCATAATGTTCTTTCTATTCCACTTTCACCATTGGGATGGACTTGCTTCTCAGTTGTTTCACTTGTCGATCAACAATTCGTTCCGGCCATTCGGCATATTCTATATTTTCATCAATAGCTACCCGGTGATAATCAATCACATGAAACGGGTCTCGGAGGTAACCCCTCAATATCGACACATGAAACACGTTATGGATCTGTTCGAATCCCAGTGGCAAAGCAACTCTATAGGCAACTGAACCAAGTCTTTCCAAAATCTGAAACGGCCCAATGTAACGACAACTTACCCTTCTTCCCAAACCTGACTTGGCCTTTCATTGGGGACACACGAATAAACACATGGTCACCGACCTCATACTCAAGAGGTCTTCTTCGAACATCTGCATAATTCTTTTGTCGGTCCTGAGCTGTTTTGAGCCTTTGCCGAATGGTTTTGATTTTCTCAGAAGTGTCTTGCACAATTTCAGGCCTAAGTAAAGCTCTATCATCGACTTCTGTCCAACAAATAGGTGATCTACACCTTCTACCATAGAAAGCCTCGTATGGTGCCATACCGATACTGGAGTAGAAGCTGTTATTGTATGCAAATTCTACAAGTGGCAAATAATCTTCCCAACTCCCCTGAAAATCTAAAGCACACATTCGAAGCATATCTTCAAAAGTCTGTATTGTTCGTTCTGATTGCCCATCTGTCTATGGGTGGAATGCAGTACTGAACCTTAGTTCTGTCCCCATAGCTTCCTGCAAACTTTTCCACAATCTAGATACAAATTTCGGATCTCTATCCGACACAATAGATACCGGAACTCCTTGTAAACGGACAATCTTATCAACATATATGGTAGCTAATCTATAAGCGTTAAACGTAGTTCTAACAGGTAGAAAATGTGTAGATTTAGTCAGTCTATCAACTACAACCCAAATAGAATCCATACCTCGAGGAGTCCGAGGTAGGCCAACAACAAAATCCATAGTCACATGTTCCCACTTCCATTCAGGAATAGGGAGAGGTTGTAGTAGATCGCCTGGTTTCTGATGTTCAGCTTTAACTTGCTGACACTGAAGACATTTGGACACATATTCTGCAATCTCTTTCTTCATTTTAGGCCACAAGTAGGTTTGTTTCAAATCCCGATACAACTTATTATTGCCCGGATGTATAGCAAACACTAATTTGTGGGCTTCATCTAAAATCCTCTTTTTCAGTTTCGGTACATCTGGGACACACGTTTTGTTTCGAAATTTCAACACTTCATTTTCAATACTGAACCCTGCCTTCGGACTTGCCTCAAATTCATCAATCACCTTCTTGAGGAATTCATCATCTTTTTGTTTTCGTTTGATTTCATCAATGATTGTCGGCTCGGCTGTAATAACGGCTATCAATCCACCCTATTCACACATTATCACTTCAATTTCAGACTTCTCAAAATCTTGCAAGATCTCTTTCTGTTCAGTAAGCAAACAAGCTATACTCCCCGTTGATTTTCTGCTCAAGGCATTAGCAACTATGTTAGCTTTCCCGGGGTGATACTGAATCTCTAAATCATAATCCTTTATTAATTCCAGCCATTTCCTCTGTCGCATTTTCAACTCCTTTTACGTGAAGAAGTATTTCAAACTTTTGTGATCCGTGTAGACTTCACACTTTGCTCCATACAGATAATGCTACCAGATTTTCAAAGCAAAAACAACCACGGCTAATTCTAGGTCATGTGTTGGATAATTCTTCTTGTGTGGCCTCAACTGTCGGGAGGCATAAGCAATAACCTTTCCGTTCTGCATTAACACACAACCCAAACCTTTATAAGACGCATCATTGAAAATTACAAAATTTTTCGTACCTGATGGTAGTGTCAAAATCGGTGTAGTGGTCAATCTTGTTTTCAATTCATGAAAGACTGATTCTCTTTTATCATTCCACTCAAAAGGTTGCCCTTGGCGTGTTAGTTGGGTAAGAGGCACAACTATTTTCGAAAAATCTTTCACAAACCTCCTATAATACCCAGCTAAACCCCTAAAACTGCGGACTTCTATTACATTGGTCGGTGCAGGCCAATTCACAATTGCCTCTATTTTCTGTGAGTCCACTGAAATCCCTTCCTTGTTGATCACATGCCCTAAGAAAACAACTTCATCCAACCAAAACTCACATTTCTTTAGTTTAGCAAACAATTTCCTTTCCCTAAGTATTTGCAGGACAGTTCTCAAATGTTGTTCATGTTCAAGTCTATCTTTAGAGTATATCATAATGTCATCAATAAAAACCACAACAAATTCGTCAAGGTAGGTTTTAAAAATTCTGTTCATTAGGTCTATAAATGCTGCCGGAGCATTAGTCACTCCAAATGGCATAACAAGAAACTCAAAATGTCCATACCTCGTTCTGAATGCGATTTTATCAACATCTTCCGCCTTTACCTTCAACTGATGATACCCGGATCTCAAATCAATCTTGGAAAACACTTGTGATCCCTGCAACTGGTCAAACAGGTCATCAATACGGGGTAAGGGATATTTATTTTTTATTGTTACCTTGTTTAATTCCCGATAGTCGATACACAAGCGTAGGGTTCCATCTTTCTTTTTCACAAACAACACCGGTGCACCCCATGGTGAAGTGCTAGGTCTGATAAATTCTTTGTCAAGCAGGTCTTGTAACTGTTCTTTCAATTCTTTCATTTTAGCTGTAGCCATTCTGTAGGGAGTTTTAGAAATAGGCTGGGTGCCTGATACAGTTTCAATAGTGAATTCTATCTCCCTGTCCACCAATTCCCCTGGTAGTTCATTTGGAAACACATCTGGAAATTCTCTAATAATAGGGATATCATTCAATTCAGCATTTACAGATTGTTCAGACAACACATAACACAAATAACCCTGACACCCTTTCCTGATAAATTTACATACTTTCATTGCAGATATCAAATAAGGTGGAGGCACTACCCCGTTACCCACAAACACAATTTCTTCTTGTTCTGGTGGTCTAAACACAACCCGTTTTGTCACACAGTTAATGGTGGCACAATATTTAGATAACCAGTCCATGCCCAGAATTATGTCAAAGTGCCTAAAGTTCAAGGGTAACAAGTTCACATATAGAATGGTGTTCCCAATTCGCATGTCACAAAAACAATAGATAGATTCACACAATACCGATTCCCCAGATGGAGTAGACACACATAGTAGATATGGCAATAATTCTAGAGGTCTACTCAGTCTAGATGCAAATGCACATGTTACAAATGAGTGTGTTGATCCAGAGTCAATTAACACAAAAGCATTCTGATTACATATAGAAATGGTACCTGAGACAACTACGTTGGCATTTCGGGTATCGCCCGAAACAAGCGCAAAAACTCTCCCTTGTCTTATGGTATCTCCGGCGGGAGTAAATCTCGTAGCATTTCCTGGTTTTGGGACTGACGCTGTCAAACTAGCAGCAAATTTTCCACTATTCTGTTTGCAATCTCGGGCCATATGCCCTTGTTTTCCATATTTGAAACAGGCTCCTGACACACGGTAACAAACTCCACATTGCCTTTTTCTACAAATATTGCACATGGGAGATGTGTCTTGGGAAGAATTCGAAGTATTTGAGGAGCCCGTATTCTACTTTTTCAAAAATTTCTTCTTCGAAAAGAAGCCTTGTCTTTTGTTGGCTTTCCATTCTGTTATTGGCTTAGCCTGTCTGGCATTGTTAGCCTCTGATATTATGGCCCTGTCTAGCACCCCGATGTAGGTTTCTAGATTCAAGACATTTACCCTTTCTAATATGTCACTTCGAAGCCCACCTTCAAAGTGTCTCGCCTTCTTATAGTCTGTATCGATCACGTGTGGCGCAAACCTGGCCAATTCAGTGAACTTGGCCTCATACTCGGCTACAGTCATACTGTCTTGCCTCAGTTCCACATATTCTGCCACTTTCCTTTCTCGGACACACTGCGGGAAGTACTTGTCGTAGAAAATTTCTAGAAATTTTGCCCAATCAGCATCCTTGTAACTCTCACGCATTAACATCCACCATCTTCTTGCTTCGTCTTCTAGCATAAAGGTGGCTAGAAGCACTTTATGTGTCTCCGAACACAAGAACACTTCAAACAGTTTTTCGATGCTGAGGACCCAAGCTTTAGCTTTCAAAGGATCTAATCCACCATGGAACTGTGGTGGTTTCATTTTCTTGAACTCTTTGGTGAGAGCTATGATTCGATCATCATTCTGATTATCCGACACAGGAGGTGCCGGAGGCGAAGGTGGAGGATGTGACTGCTGCCACTGTTGTTGCCATTCATGTTGTTGCCTTAATGTCTCTGCCATTTCCTGAATCAGTCTTTCCATTCTATCCAGTCTGGCAGTAGAAGATTCCTCTATCTCATCACCTCTTGTTCTCACCATCTGATTAAACTTACATTATACTTTATACAAAAGGTACACAGGTATGCATATACTAGAGAGCATACATAATCAAATAATTTGAATGCAAGCAGTTCACAAACTTATAACACATAGTTGTTCACATTAACAGTTAAGCGTATTCTTGATGCTTTCAAATTTATACTTATCACATGAATGCATCCTAGATCTTTTCTAGACGCTTATTGCTCTTTTGGACAACTGTGTGAGTTATTAACTCGTGCTCTGATACCACTCTGTCATGACCTGAACCCGCCTCTATGGGTTTAGGCCATAACCGACCAGTAATCCTGAGATTACCTACGGCCTCAAATCAAACCAAACATAACTCATCAGCGTAAAAAGGCCAAACGGAAGCAAAATTTAAAACTTTGCCCATAGAGCTGTGCTTACATGGCACGCCAAAACAAACTATACATACATACATTAATAACTCACAACAGAAATATAGTACCATAAAGTTCTGTACAGACAGGATCATCCGAAACTAAGTCAACCCATGAAAACTATATACAGACATATACAAAGACTTCGCCAACATGACAACATAGAACAAAATGACAAAAAGGCAAAGGCGAGTCTCGTGCGCGAGACGCATGGGCTGACTCTCCAAAACCTGGTTGTTCCATACAGACTTCACTGGGGCTGGGTCTGGACCTCTCTTGGCTCACCTACAAAGACATGAATGAACGTGAGCGAAAGCCCAGTGAATAATATCAAATAAAGAAAATACATTGGAACATTATACATCAGACGGCGTTGGGCCCAATTCATTCATGTCAAACTGGCCTTTGGCCTTTTCAAAATTCCATATCAAACTGGCCTTTAGGCCTTTCAAACTTTCATTTCAAATTGGCCTTTAGGCCTTTCAAACTTTCATATCAAACTGGCCTTTAGGCCTTTCAAACTTTCATATTAGACTTTGTCTACCATTCAAATTAATGAACTTTATAAAACTTACATAGAAGTAAGCAATTGGACAACAACATATTTCAGATGTTACTCACAGTGGTCAGCTTGTGGATTTGCCCTGGAGCTTGACCTTGCATATCACATAACACGTATGGGTTACAAATAATTCAATTCGTTCTTAAATTCACATATTCCTCTTTCAGCTTCATTCTTATCTCTTTAATTCAATTATAATGCTCAATGTATGCCTAAGAGTGCTTAGAAGTGAAAGGGAACGGAAAACAGAACACAGAATGCATTTTTAAAATTTCAAAAAATAGGGTCCCCGCTCCAGCGTGGACTTCCCCGCTCGAGCGGACCCATGAGGTCTGCAAAAATACTGCTTACATCAATTTCACGCTCGAGCGTGAACTCGGCCGCTCGAGCTGAAGATCTGTCTACATAGCTCCCCGCTCGAGCGGAATCCATGTTTGCAAAATATGCTGGGAGCTCGTATTTCATGCTCGAGCGGCGGTTTCCCCGCTGGAGCGGACATCAAGAATTCTGGGTTTTCCAAAATTTGTTCTTGAGCTCAATTCGACCTCCAAAGGTTTTAAACTCATAATTTTTGACTCAAACTTCAAATATATTTATGCTATCATGATACAAACACCAAATTATATCATTATGAAGCTCAATTTCATGAATCGAACACTTGCATGTCTCAAATTAACCCAAACTCATCCCCAACTCATCAAATTCATGCATTCAAAGCTCCTACTCTTATAAATTGTACATGCATGTGATATATTACCCTCATTACAACTCACATGGTGCAAATGGTGATTGTAAACATGAGCTTCAATTAGAAACTTATATGGATCATGTATTTCAAACTCAAACATGCAAATCCCAAACAATTACATACATGCGAACATACATTAACCTTCAATTCAACATGATCAACTCAATTTCATGATCTAACCCACCATTTCACCTTCAATTCACAAACTCACAGTTCACATTTATGAATTAAGGGTTGCTTACTCACCTAGGAACTTTAATCTTCCAAACTTAAGCTTAATTCTTGAGTTGGTCTTCAAATCTTTCAAGTTCAAGATCAAAACTCCAATTGTTTCCCTCTTTCTCACTCTAGCCGACCCTCTCCATCTTTCTTAGAGTAACTTCAGCCAAAATGAAGCTAAAGGAAAGAATTGAGTGTAGTGCTCCACTTAAATATAAGTCCCCTTAATCATAATTAACAATATTAAACAATTGAGCACTATAACACCAATTTAATTTACTTAATTTGATCCGAATCAATTTTCAATTAAATTTCACCGTAGGTTCTAAAAATTATGTCAATCACAATGGCGTAATCAATTTCGGGTTCTATGGCCGATAAGGCCATCAATTTAATTTCCAAAGTAGATAATCAAACAGATATTCTTACGATGAACAGATAGAAATTCAAAACCACATATTTTCACATAATGGCACACAAAATCATACTAAACACATAATCATGCTCATATTAAGGACTGATTAACATATTGCGGAACAGGAATATCACACAGACCTTCCATTTATCATTCTTTTTCTTCACTACCCCTGTATTTGATAGCCATGTCGAGTAATTTACCTCTCGAATAGCTCTGGCTTCCAGAAGTCTGTCTACTTCATCTTCCACTACTTCAACGTGCATCAATGTTGGTCTTCTTGCTCGTTGGATTACAGGTTTGGCCGACCTGTCTACGTTCAGTTTGTGGCAAGTGACCTCGAGGTCAATACCAGGCATTTCGTAAGGCGTCCAGGCAAACACCTCAATGTTTGCTCTCAAGAAAGTCTCAAACTCTTTTTCCTCTTCTTCGGCTAAGCCCGAGCCGAGAAGGAAGAAACGTTCTTCATCCCCCGGCTGGACGAGGATTTTCTTTAGTGCTTCTTCACTCTTCTCGACTGGCTCCTTGCCGACGTCCTCTAGGACCTCCACGTCCTCGTCTTCGATCTCTGCCCTCTCCGGTTCTCGTATGCTGCAGGTGAATTTCATTGCTGCCATGGAGTAGTTTTTTGCCTGCAACTGATCTCCTCTGACCTCCTTTATCCCATGCTCTGTTGGAAACCACAATAGTTGATGCAATGTTGAGGGAACAACCCTCATTGCATGCAACCATGGCCTTCCCAGGATAGCATTGTAATGGGAGGGTGTGTCGATTATGGTGAACTTTGTCTTTATCTTCCTGGTGCCAACCTTCACCTCCAAGCTTGCTGCTCCCAGTGGCCATGTCGGCATTCCATTGAATCTAACCATTGGGCCATTGGATTGCTCCATATCGTCTGGGTGAAGGCCAAGCTCCTTGTAACACCTGACATACATGATGTCACAAGAGTTGCCTTGGTCAATCAGGATGCGCTTCACTTGGTACTCCCTAACCTGGAGGGATGCTACCAAGGCATCGTTATGTGGATGTTGTACCATCTCAAGGTCGGCTTCAGTAAAGGACACTATTGGTCCCTGGCACTCCTCGGCCCGTTGTCATTTCTCCCCGACCTAGTACACGTGTTGCAAATGCTTTACGTTCTAGGTCTCCCCCCGTATTTCGTTTTCGTTGACCTTCGAGTGAATTACATTAATTATCTGAGGTCCGCCTGCCTGCGGTTGTTATGCTAGAGGGGTGGAGTTGCTGGTGCCTGAGGCAATCTTGCCTGCACTTCCCTTGTCCTGGCCTCATCCATAAGGTCCTTCAAGTGGTCTTGCCTTACCAGGTCTTTTAGGTGTGACTTCAGGGCTCTACAACCCTGAGTTAGATGCCCATCCTCATTATGGTAAGCACAATGCTTACCAAGGTTTCTTCCCATAAACTTTCCTAGTACCCTAGCTGGTGCTCTGAAATAGGGCTGGGATCGGATTTTATCCAGGACTTTATGAATTGGGATTTGGAACACAGTTGTGACTGCCTGTGCAGCCCTCAGTCCTATCTCTTGCTTGTTGGATCCATTGTTACCTCGGCCTCGCTTCGACAAGCCGTTTCTTTTCTCTTGCTTTGTTTTCTTAGTTCCTGACGTGTCTTCCTCGGCTCTAGCATATTTCTTAATTCTGGCCATGAGCTCTTCCATGCTTTTTGGCAATGTCTTGGCCAAAGACTTTCGTAGTGGACAGTCATCTTTTAGGTCGTTCTTGAAGGATATGACCACCAGCTCTTGGTTGCACTCGGGTATTCAGTTGAACACTTCATAGTACCTTTTAGCGCAGGCCCTAAGGCCTTCATCCTTACTGATTCTCAAAGCCATCAAGGTGTCTACCCTTAATGCCTATAGTTTGTTTGTCACGAACCTGGCCACGAACATCTCGGCTAGGCCTTCTCAGGTCTTCACACTTCCCTTTGGATGAGGGGAACACCTTGCAGAGCAACGGCTCGTTCCCAGTGTACAGTGCCATCGAGTTCAAGTATAATCCGACGTGAAAGTTGGGGTCCGACTTTCCGTCGTATATCTGGAACCTCGGCATACTGAATCTTTTTGGGGCCTCAAATTTGTCCAACTCTACCGAGAATGGTGTTCTCGGCTTAACAGGGGAAATTACCTCGGCATCTTGTTGCTTCCTCTTGAGGTAATCTCTCAAGTCCTCCTTGGTCCGATCAGGAGCTCGGCTATCTCTTGATTTCAATGTTTTTGGTGCACTACACTTAGCTTCGTTGTAAGCCTTTTTTGACCTTTCTCTATTAGTTGTGTCGAAGCACAGCTCCTACCTTTGAACATGCCGATGTTCTTTGGGGTTTGCCTTCTTAGTGCGATGTGTCTTTCGTGACTCTTCCCTCATCGACTCTCCTCGCCCGACCTTCCTTGAAGGCCGGTGAAAGTGTTTTTCGCTCCTGGTGTGCTGGGGGGCTATAGGGATTGTTTTCTGCCCTCCCTTTTGGGCATTGGTCGCTGGAATTAATGTGTCCTGCAGCGAGAATAGTGGCTGCATGACGTTATTTTGCATCATAAAATTAATGACCGATTGCAGGTCAACCAATTTGTTTGCCATCTCTTTTGCCTCTTCGTCCTTTCGTAGGCATCTATCTTTCCATACCTGGAGGTTGTCCTCATTGTAATACCCGCTTCGATCCGACTTCTTTGGTACGTCGCCCTCCTGGCCAATGTCTTGTTTACCGTGATTCTGGTCCTGGGTCTCCTCGTTGCAACCATCTTCCTCCATGTTAGGGTCAACATGTTTACCGTTCCCAGCAGGGATTTCGCCCCCAACCTTATCCTTCTGTCCGTTGCTGGCCATCTATCCTCCTTTCTTTCCCATAGACGGCGCAAAATTGTGTGAGTGAATTTCTGACCACACTGCCAACTCAGTATTCAACTGGAGAGCATTGGCAGAATAGATGGCACCTGAATGACTTGTAATAGAAAGAAAGAGATTTCGGTGGTGGTTCGTCCACCCGGGGGCAGTATGACGATCAAGTCAGTTATCTCTCAAAGATAATCAATAGAGCTTAACTCACTGTTCAGAATGTAAATTGCGTACCTTAGACCCATGGGGGTGCCTCTCTTTTATAGTTAACCCAATCTTAGTCCTAATAGAAGCCTAGCTTCAATGGACTTCTGCTTAGTGCTTATCATGGACTCTTCAATAAATAAAGATAAACTCTCTAAGAGCTTTATCCTTATCCAGGCTGAAGTCTTTCCTCATTCTAGGATTCTTGTCCCTTATCCGCTTACCCCGGAATCTGAAATCTTCGGAGATAACCTCGGCCTAGCCGAGATCACCTCGGCGTTACAACCAGGACACGTGGCACCTCGGCTGACACGTCGACGTCACCTTGGCCACCTGTTGGTGCTCAAAAGATATGTCCCCACAATATATGTACACAGTGGTATAATGGTAATTTCATATTGGGGAAGTGGGTACCGGGCCGGGCCGGGGCCGGGGCTGTGAAACATATCACAGTCCCCGGCCCGAAAATGGTTGGGGATTTATTTTTAAATACCATCTCCGGCCCGTCGGGGGTATTTTTCGGGAAAAAACCGTTCCAATCGGGGTCGGGGGGTCGGGTCCCCGTCAGGCCGGTTTCAAATTGCCATCCCTAGTTTTACCCTTCCAAAGATATAAACACCCATGCATCCACCCATAAAAGTTGTTTAGTCTTTTCAAACAGGTACACTGATTTTTTAACTTTTTATTTTTTGGTACATGCCAAACACATATTAGAACTCTTTAGTTTTCGTTTAGTATTGGCTTTTTTAGCTGATTTTTTTTTTTTTGTGTTGGGGCTTTTTTAGCCTTGTTTGGTTTGGCTTTTTTGACTTTTGTAAGAGAAAAAGTATAATGATTATGATGTGGATGTGATATTTTGGCAGTGTTGGTAACGGGTTAAGCAGGCTATTTAAGCCCAAAATATAAAAAAATTTGTGTAGCCGCATTGTAGCTAAGTTGGAAAGCTACAGTCCAGCTGGATGGCATTAGTTAGGTAAAAAGACATGTTTACCCTCTGTTGCTCATATCCAAAAACCAAAAAAAATACTACTGTAGACGAGGCTTTCATATCTCTTATCTTACCACCTGTACTTTGGGTCGAAATGGAGGATTTGAGAAAATAGTGAGGTACCTCTCTTCGGCAGCTTTTACTTCGACGGGACTGTTGCATAAAGACCAAGGAGCAGACTGTCTTGCTCACCAATCGTCGAAAACCTGCAACAGGTACAATAGCCAAACTCAATTTCTGTGCTTCTTCTTCATTGGCGAACTTGGTCTTACTAGTTTTCAACCCATTGTTTCAGATCTTACTGTGATTTGGTTGGTATTGATGGTATTTTCTTTTTTCTTTCACCGATTTGCACCTATGAACTTCTTTTCCCCTATATATATTTTTTTATTTTTTTTGTTGTTCCAACTTCGGCGGTTCAGTTGTCATTGGACTACAAAATACGGCAAAACAACTGACAAACTGGAAGTGTTAATGTTGTTTTATTTTTTTTTCTTCCTTCAGATCTTACTGTGATTTGGCTAGAATTGCAAGTGTTAATTAATTTTTTACAAACAAAATTTTGAACCCCAACGGAACACAGGACAAACGATGGCAGTGTCCTCACTGCCACGTGGACATCTACCTTGTGTATTTTGTAAATATCTGTATGGGCAGTTTGGTCAATTTACATTCCACCATCATTTCAAATACATTTTCCAATACAATAACTCCTAAAAAATCAATCATATATTTCCAAACACAAAAACTAAAATAGTCTACTAAAATAGCCAAAAAACCACTTCCCAAACACCCATTTTGTCTTGTTAGCTTATTTAGCATATTTTGTCATTTTATACTTTTTTAGCCCAAAAATGTTAGCCAAACAAAGCTTTAGTTTCTTAATTTTTTTAATAAAAAAGACAACATCCCAAACATAGCATGAGTTACACAAATTTTATTTTTTTGTTACTATTAATGTTTTGTCGTAAGTATTCTATAACAAATAGATATATAATAATTCAATTGGTAAAATTTTTAAAAAATGAATTTTCTAAAATTACAAAAATTATACTTTCGGTCAAGTATATATAATTACATTATCAACGAAATTCGTAATTATAATTCATTATACCACAATTTGTCAAGTGATATAACAATCTTATTTTATTTTTTGTCTCTTCCTTTCTCCCACTCAACTTCTATCTCTCTTTATTTTTAAGGCGATATAACAAAAAAAATTGAAATGAAATATTTAAATATTTATATTTATTTCAGTAAGTACATTAGGAAAAATATTACCGTATTAGTAAAATTTAGTTTGTCAATTGATAGAGTATGATATATTTAAATTGATTGTAAAATATAAGGGTATTTTAAATTTTTTTAAAATTTAACTTTATTTGTAAGCCATGTTAGATTTATGTCAATCAATACAAATTGAAGAGTCACTTAATCAATTTGTTTATGTAAATATTTTTTTAATTGGTAAACATACATTATTAGTAATTTTTTTCATAATAAAATGTACGTATTTATGCATATTTAATAGATTTTAAAAAATAGGTTAATTGTAATTTTTTTTTATAGTGTTGTAATTATGGTTGTAATTTCACTTTAATCTAGATAATTGTAGATATTTTTATAATATTTTTAAGGGATACTTTTTCATAACTCCCTTTTCACCTACATATGTTCCATTTAGGCCTCGTTTGGGAACAAATTATTTTAGTTACTTTTTACGAAAAGATCTATAGAAAAACAGAGAGAGTGATGTAACAACTTATAATAACTTTGTAACTTTTTAAATAAAATAGTTACTCCCCAAATGAGGCATCACATTATTTTTTTATGTTTCAATAAGTCCTATGACTGACATAGTTACCAAAATACTCTTAATAATATTCACATTTACAGTGTGAATGTTCATGCCATCAATATAAATGTTAACATGTCGATGTGAATGTTTACACTGTCAATGTGAGCATTCACACATCAATATGAATATTTACATTGTAAAATATGAATGTTCACATCATCAAATTGCTAACCGTTTAAAAAATATTTATAAGGATAGAAATCTCCATAAAATACTTTAAATATGAGAATTAGGATTTGGTAAATCAAATGTCCAAATAATAGGACTTATTTGAATACAAAAATATCTTATAAACTAATTGAGATATAAGCACCTGAAAAATGATTTTCAAATAAATCTCCCTATTTTTAAACATAATTAAACAAAATTAAACAAATATTTGTTTATGTAAATATTTTTGAATTGATATTTTTAAACAAAATCAACTGTAGATAAAAATATTAAAGAAAAAATTATTACGTAATTTTGAAATAATGCTACACACTAATTGTCAATTAATACATATTATGATGTCACAAAAATATTAAAAGCAAAAAATAATAATAAAATAAAATAAAATCAATACTAAAAAGAAATATTAATAAAGATTTGGTTGGATTTTGATCTATCACTTTACAATAAAGAGTCCATTGACATATTTTTTTATTATATAAATGACACTATCACATCATTTTAAGATAAAATTTTACATACAAATTCTAGTGAAATAATATTTTCCAAAAAAAAAAAAAATTGGTTACAGCAAAAAAAAAAATGGCAAGTCGAGAGTAGAAGGACAAATGATACATAAAATATGAAATGTAAAAATAAAAAATGGTCAGAACTAAAAATAAAATAAAAAATAAAAATAGGTGAACTTAATAGATGAAAGAGTATGTTTAAAAAATACATAGCCATTGTTTGGGAAGTGGGTTTGGGACTAAAACAGCCACAATAAATAAAATAGGCTTTTTAGTCCTCAATAAGACAAAACATCACATTCAATCCAATCACATTCAATCCATAATCATTACATTCTTTCTCTCATAAAAAAGTTAAAAAAGCCAAAAACTCTTCTCAAACTAGACTTTTTAATTCCACGTTAAAATAATCAAAAAAGCTAAAAAGCTAACCCATTTCACAAACCAAGCCATAAACTATAATTAATCTCCAATTGTCTCATAAATATAGAGTAACAATAATGAGTTGCATTATTGTATAAATATAATATTTATAAGATGAAGAGATCGTGAATGATTTAAAAAGTGTATAATATATCACAGCTAGGGTTTTAGGGTAGTAGAAAAAATTAGTTAGAGAAAGAGTGCACAAAAATGATCTTCTTCATCTTTCATTTTCTAAATCATAATTCAGAAATCATGGTTTTTTTAAACTATTTTTTAAACTTAAAAAGTCACAAATTTAGTATGAAAAATAGCCAAATCAATTTATTTATAGGGAAACAATTTAATTATAGGGAAACAGTTAAAACAGTTTTCCAAATTAATTATAAGGAAACAAAATCAATTAAACAAAATAATTTAAATAGATTTGAATTGTTTTTTTGTTTATTTTATTTTAAAAAAATGAAAGATTTTATGTAGAGATTTTAGAAGATAGGCAAATAATTGGAAGGTCAACAAATAATTAGATTTTTCTCAATTGATTTTTTTGAATTTTTACCCCAAAAAAATTAAAATACAGAAATCTTACCCATGTAATGTATAAATTTGGACAAAATTAGAAAAGGATACAATTTCTCGCTTTTTTTTTTCTTTTTTTTTTTGTTTGAGAAAAAAATAAAAAAATCTAAACACTTTCTCATACTTTCTTATCATTTCTCACCAAATCCCTTCATCCAAACAGAGCTTAACTTCTAGCAGAAAGCCCGATGTAATTTTTGGAGAGGTTGATCTACTCTCCACTATGCTCATGTCTTCCTCCGGGTTCTATTCTTCTTCAGGTATGTATTGCTGTGTTGCTCATTATCATCTCTTCCTTAAAACCCTCCTCTCTCTTTTTTTATTTTTTATTTTTTATTTTTTATACATCTTTTAGATTTGATCATACAAAGAAAGACGGGTTTAATACTTGTGAATTTTTTAGCTGTTTTAATTGAATTTTAAGATATATGCTGTGGATGTTCTCTGAATACAGTTTTATTGTCAAAATATATTCCATATATGTCTTATATATTATTTTGAATTGTTCAAGTGACAAGAGAAAGTGATTTGAGTGAGAACCCTAAAATCTTTGTGGACCCATTACCAAAAATTGCACTGGATCTTAGTTTGTGAAAGAGGGGACCGGAAATCTTGTGGGGTAAAAGAATCAAAGAAGTAAACACACACACATATATATAATCTTCTTGTAGAACAATTGATTTTATCTGATTTACCAGTACAGTACAGGTAAATTTTATATTATTACTAGCAGCGGGTGCAAACTCGATGTGTTTGCAATTGTAGATCTAAATTTTTTGATGGTTTTATTAATGATTAAGATGTTAATTTTGAAATAGTTTAGTAGATAGTTACTGAAGTTTTAGCGGTTAACAATTTTATGTGTGTTCTTCGAAAACAAAAAAGCATGCCAAAGCTTTAAGTTTTAAGTTGTGTGATAGTCTAGATAAATTCAATTATAGTTAAAATTTGAATTTTGGAATTAAGAGTACATATTATTGATTCAATCCCAAAGAATAGTAGTTTTGAGTAATAATGTACTTTTTTTTACCAACATGATCTTCACATGAGCATGGAGTCTCAGCTCATGGTGGCTGATACAATGACTAGGCTATAATTTGGTTGGCATTTTCAAAGTGCATGTATTGTGTTTGGGAGAGATTTTAAAGCACTTTTTGTTCAATGATGCAAATAAGTTCTTTTTAGTTGCTTCCAAACCAGTCCTAGTTAAAAAAAAAAAAAAACTGGTGCAACTGACACTTTAAAATGGATACCATGTCCGTGTAGGACACATATGGGACACCGACGCACCGGGGACATGCATATCAAAGTGTTAAACATGCCACATGTCGTGTTTATTTTTTTAATTATTATTTTTTCGCAGGATGCTTCGGGGATATTTCATAGACACGTGTGTCCATTGTTTGGAGACGCCTCAAGATACATTTGTGAGTTTCTTTTTTATAATTTTAGAAAGATGACTTGGGGTTAAAGTAAAATATATGAAAACAAAGGAGGAAGTGAAAATAAATAAAAATACACCCACATATATATTGATGCATCTTATATCTCTGTACTCTAAAAATTATATTTATATCCATAGCAAATAAAAATATATAAAAAAATTGTTGTATCCCCTCTATGTCTGTATCCTAATTTGTTCAAAATTGCCGTGTCCTAGCTTTTGAGCTAGCACCTAATTCTTACTACTTTTCAAGGAATTTATTTGTCTAATAACCTTCATAAATTTGCTTGAACTTATGTAGATATAGGCCAATTGATCTTCCACTCGAATAAGCTCTTTCAAAAGTGAACTTTAGGAAGCAAAAGCAAGATTTCCCTACTCATATAATTAAAAATGAGTGTATACATGTTTTTTATTTTTATTTTTAAAGTTGATTTCAAAATATTAGGAGGATTAAAATGAACAAATTTGCTGATACATGTTTTATGTCATGTTGAGACAAGCTTTTGATATGGATTCAATGGACTCGTGCAGTCTGGACCCTATGGTACCTTAAAAAAGAAAAGGGGAGAGTAATTTGTCAAAGTCCTTGTTGACATGACTTAATTGACCCTTGATTGTAGTTTTTGATTTGATGTGTTCACTTTTCCTTATCACTTTTACATGTGCAAATCCATTTAGTCTTTTGAGGTTTCAATAAGCTTGCCTTTCACACTGAAGGGATCAGCATCCAGTCTCTAAATGGTTCGGTAAAAGTGATTGTTTGGGTTATTCTATTGCAAATTCATTTTGAACATGATTTAGGATCCCAAAGGCATGATGCAAGTCCTTTTTTGAAAAGCTTTTACTATTAGACTAACGCTTCATGTGATCAGTAAAAAATATTTTCTTACAAAAAACATTTTTTAGAAAACATTTTATGTTTGGTTGCAACCTTGAAACTAATGTGCTAGTGGTTGTAGTAGTGGTGGTGTTCGTGGGGAGGCCGTGGTGGCGGTGGTGGTAGTAAGGTGGTGATAGTGTGATGGTGTTGGTAAGAGTTTAGCGTGGAAAGTGTTTTCCACCTTTTAATGGTGGAAATTTTTTTAGCCCAGATAAACTTATTTTTTATTGACCATGGAAATGTTTTCAGTCTTACCATATGCCAAAAAATGCTAATATTTTTCAGAAATGTTTTATGCCAAAACGAACGGAGTGTAAAGTAGGAAAATAACCTTAGCCCTATAGAGGGTGTCCCAAGCGTAATAGAAGCAAGAGTCACAGAGCTTTTTTTCCATAATTAATGAGTGGTCTACAAGAAAAATGTGTACATCTTATTGTCCATTCTAATTTTTTGTGAATAATGTTACTGTTTTCCCACCTGCTTGTCCTTCTTCGTACATAAGTGGGACTGAATATGCGGCTGCAAATCATTATGCTAATATTAGAGGTATAAATGTATCTATGTATTCATTTTTACATCAAATGTTGTTGTGTCAAGACATTATTGAGTTGTTTGAACCTCTCACAGCTTTACTACTTTTTTTTTTCAGAGACAGCTGGAAGTAATATTACTGTAGCCAGGACACCTCTGGGAAATAGAACAAAAATGTCCTTCCAAACAGATGCATGAGACAAAGGCCATGGCTGGAAAATCAACTAAGGAGTGTACAAATGCATGTAAACCTTGGCAGTTGATGCTACTTTCTCAAACATTTTCTGATTATGACAACTTTTTTTTTCTTCCCCCATATAGAAAAGTTTCTTCAGTTTTCTCTCAGTTTTTCAATAAACTCAATGAAGATATTCTCTAGCCTGCATTTTTTTTTTGCTGTATTGTTTACTATCAAGTTTTGTATTTGATGATGGAAAAAGCGGCGCTTCAATTGATTAATAATAACAATTTATTCAATAAGCCTAAAATTGACACAATTCAGTGAATTTGAGAAACACAAGATAATGAAAAACTTAAAAGTAGAATTGACTATGGAGTGGAACTTAATCAGCTGTCTTTGGAAGTGATTTCTAATCCCACTAGATTATCTAATGTATATCTATATGGCGTAGGAGATTCAAGATAAAAAATGTGTTCGTACCACTAGTCAATGAATTGAAACGCTGATAGATATGATCCGAATTTGGTGTTGGAAGATAATAATATTGTTAAAGAAAAGGTTCAACACATGGGTGTGAAATGTTGACTATAAAAACTATAATGATGGTTTTTGAATTAATGTATCAATATATGAAACTAGGAAATCAATCCAACATTTGTTGTCATAATGAGAAGATGAAACAGAGGTAGAAAATAGAGCAGGACATAGGCCGCTCAATCACCCACTTGAGTAGCTTTTCTAGTAAGTCAAACTGCCAGTCCATCCCAAGAGGCTGCCCGATAGTATGCTCGAGCGACCTTTCTAGCAAGTAAAACTGCCTTTTAGAACCGTATCCAGCTCAAGTACTCTAGTCTGCTCGACCAAGTTTCTTGATTAAGTAAAAATTTGAAGCATTCTGACACTAGAAACTACTTCTCTCTCAACAAGTCCGCTTTTGGTGATTGCTTTGTTTCATTATCGGTTTTGCTCTATAATGGTGAAAGAACACACATATAGTGAAACCTCAATGACCATGGACATAACCCTAGATTCAGGGTGAACCACATAAATCTTATGTTCTTGCATGTGTGCAATTTACAATTCTTCTTTATTGTTCTTTGTTTTTCATGTTTCACTGATCCTGATTAGGTGCTTTACAATTCCAAAGAAAAAAAATCTGCGTTATCAAACAAGATTATGTAACTAATTGGGACTCAAAGTTATAAACATTTCCAAGATACCCTTTTCTATATGATAGAGGTTGCTCTGTTATGGTATCAGAAAGATATAGGATCATAACTTACACCCCCCACCCTATTTCTCAGTAATTTAAGTTTCCCTTGCCATTTTCCCAAGAAAAATAAATAATGGGAAAAAAAATTACATACCAGAGCTAGTTCACTAGCTGCTGGTTGCTCATATGGATATATAAGCTTAAGCTTCATTCAAATATGATCAGTACCCACAAACTTACCAAAAAAAGATCAGTATCAACAAATTCTTATTCTTCTTCTCTAATCATTCTCATCTTGAAGAAAATAGCTCACTTCCTGGAGTAACCGTAGTGGAACCCTCACCCATTACCGTGGTGAGTGTGATCTCTTTGTCAAGTATTCTATCAAGCTCTGAGACAACCATTTCCATCTTTGGTCTCCTTTCTCCTGGAAAACTCATGCATTGCAGTGTCAGCCTGATAAAATCTTTCATTACCTCTGTAGTGAAACTTCCAACTAGTCGACGGTCCACAAAATCATTTGAACTTAAATGTGTTTCCACCTTCATAAAGTTCAGAGGAATTATAAAATTTAGAAACTGATACCGTTTATATGTTCCTGGAATAAGTCAAATGACACACTGCTAGATAGGAAGCTAACTATAAAACTATGCTTTTAGCTCATGTGTGAACTTTGTGTTTAATATAACAACTATGCTTTTAGCTCATTTCCTCTAAAATGGTTATAAGTTATAACCAAATAATTTAAATACACATTTCTGAATTAATTCCTTGAAACCTTGGAGTAGAACATCAGAATAGATATAAATGGCATAAATTCCTAGTAAATCCTTTATGCTAGAGACAAGATCCTTTTGTTTCTATTCTAATGCAAATACGAGCACGATGTGTTTTACATTTCTAGAACTAGTAATGACATGGTTGTGATTTTACAAAGTTCCTAATTGCTACTGCATATTATAAAGTTTATGTAACCTAATTTTATAGCTTAGAATTGAATAAGTTGGAAGCTTTCAGGATTATCACCACTAATGAACTTATATTGGAAACACTTGTAAAATTTTGTTGTTATTATCAATTTCAAAGTTGTCATGTTCGTGTTGCTAGTTATTTTCAGGTTTTTTCCTAGTCTTTCTTTTGTCACATATATTTCAAGGGTTAAATTTGCAATATAAAAATAAAACAACAACAAAACCTGTCTAAAGCAGACAAATAATGAAATGATTTTTTGCATACCCATTGAAGTATACTTTCATTAGATCCGAATGAGTCAATATGTGAAGCCTCCCTACCAGTTACAAGCTCCAAAAGGAATACCCCAAAGCTGTACACATCGTTCATTTCAGAGAAATTCCTCATTTGGTCTACCCTAAATGTGAATACAAAAATAAAAAATTAGGTCAAAATTGTTCTCCACATAAGCAAATAAAAGAAAACAAAACAAAATTTTGTTTACTCCGGATCTTGGAAAACATTGCCGCTGGCCCTGCTAGATGGACCTGCATCGTCTATTCTTTGAAGTAGTTTGCAAACCCCTGCATCTGCAACTTTAGCAATGAAGTTTGCATCAACCAAGACATTTGCTGTTTTAAAGTTTCCGTGCACTATGGGAGGCTTCTGGCTATGCAAGTGGCATAAACCTGCATTAGCAGCATGTACTTTCTTTGAGTATCCCATTTTTTTTAAACTCTTGACAAAACCAAAACATTTTTTTGCCAGCTTGTTTTGGTAGTACCTTTAGCTGCCCCAAGACCTATGGATAGCCTTTGCTTGAAGTCCAGTTTTGTTGCCGAGTCCTCTCCTTTATCTGTCAAACAATGAATCAAGTATATTTGTCTAGTGCACAATTAACCACTTCTATATATAAATCTACATTTTAGTACACATAAATCACTTTATTAGATGAGTCGTCACTCATACCATACAAATGATTGCACATGCTGCTGCCATTAGGTAAATGTTCGAAAACTAACATTTGATATCCACTTTCCTGACAGTAACCTAGGAGTGCAAGTAGGTTGCGGTGCCAAATCCCTGATAAGTAAGTGACCTGTCATTCAAAATTTTAGAATTACAAGCTCCAGGAAACAATTTGTGCAATCAGTTTAACGTGTACGAGGATGGAATTTGAAATATTTTGTTTCATTATACTGAAAAGAAGAAAAACAAAGCAGAAGAAATTTCACTTCCAAAAGTGACATGAATACTTTCCACTAATGCAGAAAAGATCAACCGGGAACAGATGGATTGAAATGAGAAATTCACTGTTGATGAAATGTAGAAATGATGTGATTTATAGGTGTTTTGATTTGTCTTCTTATAGGATTGATGAGGGAAGACAAAAAACGGGGCCATCTAGATATCATGCATGCTGTAGTTCTCAAACCTCTTCAACAAGTTCTTGTCGAGGGACACCAGAACGCCTTTTGATAGCCACAAAATTGCCATCACGAAGAAGCCCTTTGTAAACAAGGCCAAAACTTCCATATCCAATGAGATTGCTTTCATGGAACAGATTGGTAGCTTGCTCCAACTCTTCCATTGTGAACTGTGTAGCTCCGTGTGGTCCAGGCACGGGTGGGGTGGCTGTGGATGAACTGGGTACACCTCCTCTTTTCCTCTCCACTGTAATATTGATTTTTTCAGGGAATTAGAACATGAATTGGCAATTGGGTAAATCCCCATCTGATCAGACCTTACCTGTTGCAGGTGGCTCTGAAGAACCCGTATCTGAATTCCTGTTTGATAAATTTCTACACTGCGATATACAGTAACATGCGATGCCAATAGCTATTGCCAGTACTGCTAGCGCCCCGACAACACCTCCAACTATGGCCGCGAATGAGTTTGACATCCGGTAAATGTAAGTCCTCCAATTCCTCCTCAAACCTGAACATTTGAACCTGTGATATAGAAGAACTAGATAGTTATTTAGAACCAGTTTACTTAAAATCTCAGTGATACCAATATTTAGATCCACAGCTCAAGTGGTTCTCTTGATTTGAATGAAATAAGCCTTCTGTGCTTGTTTCGCCGACAAAGTGCTCAGATAGGTGAACTGGCTGATCTCAAAGTATCCACATAGGAAACAGCTATTGTGGTGAGGGATTAATGCTGCCAATTTTTTTCTTACAAAGAAGAAAAGAGGACAACTCACTGGCTTTTCATGGTATACCCCACTCTCTCTGCTGTCTATTGTTCAGTATGTCACTGAAGATGACCCATTACTAAGAACATCCTGTCCTCTTTGCATGAGAAGCCCCTGTTTTTTATATGGTTTTGTTTGTTGGTGAGTGAGGGGCTATGTTACACGGACTCTTCATAACAAATCAAATATCTGTGTCGGACACTCGACACTTGGACAGGGGTGTGGGATGTGTCAGATGCTTTCTATCGAATACTTCTTACATAATTTGTATTTAATATATGTTGGTGTGTAATTGTCTTAAAATTCTTTTGGATACTGTATGTTATATATAACACCATTTTATCTCTCGCAATATATTAAAAAAATAAAAATATGACCTTTTTTTTTTATTGTGTCTATTTACACAACCGCACCCGAGTCCATGTAACATAAGGTGGGGGAGGCCTGTGATTCTCGAAACTCGAGTCAAAATTATTGGTCTACTACCTCTTTTTACTGACAGAGACAATGCATGTTTGTTTTCCTCAGTATGGATTCCATACAAACCCTACAAACAGTGTTTGTACTTGCATACTTCTGGTACCTCGGGCAAAAAAAAAAAAAACAGTGGCTTAGCAAGAACTTAGATGGGCATTTCTCAGGTAAAATAGACCATTTCATATACACTTTCTCATGCATATATATTTACACATAGTTATGGATTATGGAAAACCCCACATGTGGATCCTTGATAAATACTGAACACTAACCATTTGATCATGATTCACAAATATTCACAATTTTTGCTCTGTTGCCCTAATACTATGTATTTAAAGTTGAAGTGTCACACCTTTTTGTATTGTATTGGAACTCTTTTCAGGTCATAGTGAAACTGCAACGACAACCGTGGATGTAGCCTTAACCACATAAATCTTTGTGTTATTATGTGTTTGATTTATATTCTTGTTCGATTTTTGTTTGTGTTTTTGTGTCTCACCGATCCTAGTTAGTTGTATCAATTTTTAACAGTTTAATCTTTTACACAGCTCCCAAACCCGGAAAAATAGAAGGGTTATGAACATGAATCCTAATATAAATATGCAAGTTGATATAGATTAATGGAAGTTGGTGTCATCATCATGATGGAATCTCTGTACAAAGGAATCAATGGCCTTTTTGATTTGCTGTTACTGAACTGTAACATTTGTGTTTTTTTTTTTTACTATGTGGATGTGGACAGTGATGAAAGTGACTTTTATTCGAGTGGGATTGGAGGGACATCATTATTGAAGTTGAAGGGGATCAAAAGAAAAGGTAGTTATCAGTCTATCAATTCTGCCCCCTCAATTTAAGTGGGGTTTGGCAATTACTTTTTTAGTATTTATTTAATTTATAAAAGATCACAAGGGTGATGATTGTTAAAAAAAAATTACTTTTTGGGTCTTTTCAAACTTGGTTTTTGGTGAGAAAAGTGGAGCCATTATGGGGACATGATGAAATTTCTGAAAGTATTGAGAGCAAAATTGTTTTTCACAAATTTGCTAAAAAACTGCTCTTTTTTTTTTTTAATGGAGATTATATACTTTTGACACTTTTAGCAAAAAAAAAAAAAACTACTTAGTTCTTCCCAAACAGAGCCTAAGCCACTGTTTATTTACTCTATCTGCTCTTTTTTTCTTTCTTTTTTTTTCTTTGCCTTTTTTTTGTCACCTGGCCTGGAAAGAAGAGAGTGAGTTCCTATTTTTGTATTGAGTGATAAGACTGTTCCTTATAGGGATCAGAACAGCTGAGCCAGATTTTATTTATTTATTTATTTGTTTGTTTATTTATTTATTTATTTTTCCTTCTCCTTGCTTACTTTTGTAGATTGAGCTGTAACTAGAGGCTGGTTCTAGTTACAAAAATAACTTCTTTCCAAAATGGGGTAAGGTTGTATAGATGCCTTTCTCATAGCCCGCTTTAACAGAAATCTCGTGCACTGAGTTGCCTTTTGATCGAGCTGTAAGGCTGTATAGATGCATTTCTCGAATCCTGTTTTAACAGAAGTCTTGTGTACTGAATGGGCCTTTGATCGATCTGTAATTAGGAAGTGTTGTTGAAGTCTGAAAGATTCTTGAGCTGTAAGGAACCCCCCCCCCCCCCCCCCTCCCATATTTACTTGTTTTATATGTTTTTTGTCTTTTGATTTTGTTGTGTTTTGTGTTGGGCTGGAAAGCAGACGGGATTGGTGGAAAGGAAGTTGCCAGACTGGATGTAGAAGGCTCATGTCAGAGCAATAAGTCTAAGAATACAAAAATCAAACGCAAAATCGGATATAAAAAATAAACAATGGATAGGATTTTTGAGAAGTGGACCCCACAAACAAATCTGGTCGATTCATGTATTTTCTATGTCTGATTATGTGTTTGGTTTAGCATTGTTGTGCTAGACCAATTAGCTTCGGAATAAAGAGACCAAACACAGAAGCGGCCACAGAAAACAAATGGTTGGATAGGGTTTTTGAGAATTTAACCATTCATGTGTTTTCTGTCTCCGGTTATGTGTTTGGTTTCTAGCATTGTTGTGTCAGAGCAATAAATCTGAGAACACAAAAACCAAAAATAGAACCGGACATAAAAACCAAATGGATGAACATGATTTTTGAGAAGTAGGCCTCACAAACAAATCTTGTTGATTCATATGGGTTTTGTGTCTAGTTTTGTGTTTAGTTTTTGTATTCCTAGCATTGTTGATGAGGGAGCGCGAAGGGTTTTGTTGGGAAATGTGGGTATCTCAAACGGGATGTTTGTTTGGATCTGTACTCTGGAGCTTGGCAGCAAGTGAGGATGTTTTTACAAAACGTTTTTCTTAAGTCCACAGTTTTGTTCTCATGAGCTGAATTGTAGGTGTTAAAAACAGCAGAGTTATTTGGGTTTTTGCATTGCTGGCCAAACAGAGCAGCAATTCAGGTGGTCCTAACTTCAGACCAGCTAATCTCATTAAAAAAAAACCTCACAACCAAACAGTACTCTTCTCTTCAACTTCAAATGTTGTTTTGCTTCTCATTCACTTGCCTGAGGACTCCTAAAGTTTAAACTGTGGGAAATCACCTGATCTTGCAATATGGAACCATCTGATATTTGATTCTTCATTGTGGTGTGGGGCCCATTTTTCCTGGGGTTTGTTTGGCTACCAGGCTGTCTGAGTAAATGATACATTTGCTTTTTTGTCATATTTGTGAAAGATTGATAGTAGTAGTAAAAGAGTGATTAGGGTCTCTGGACCATAAAATGTCATTTCTTTCTTATTAGAGGTAGTTGATAAGAATGGAACAAGAACAATTTGGATTTGTAGAATAAAGAACATGAAATGAAATAAGAAGTGGGACCTATTTGGTGTTTTTTTTTTTTTTTTTTTGCCTCCCGATTTTTGTTTCCATTTTTCATGTTTACGGAAAATAACAAGAAGTTTGAAACCACTTAATTGTTTTGACATTGTTTCTATTTTTGTGTAAAAGTAATTTTTGAATATTCAAATTAAACTTTTTCGGTGTTTCCTAAAAGTGAGTTATATTGAATAAAAAAAAATCCAAAGTTATATTCATAAACACTTTGCCAAACAAGTTTGTTTTTGAAACAATGAACTCAACAGTCCCCATAATTTTTATATCCAAACACAATCCAAGTTAAAAAGAAACCCATTTGGGATTATTGCCATATGTCAATGGGTGAATTGTTGATTTTCTAAAACCTAGGAAAATTGTGCCTTGTGAATAAAATTTACAATTTTATTTTACCAAAAAAAAAAGATTCAAAATTAAAATTTCTAGTTCAAATTACCTTTAAGGGTTACTAAAAGTTTGCACGATTATTAATTTTAGTATTTCAAGATAAGTCGTACCTAGATATACCTATTTATTAAAAAAAAAAAAATTGAAAAAGGTGGGGGAGGGGGAGCTTGAAACTTTGAGATCTGCATGTCAATTCAAATGAAAATGATCTTTGATCAACCAAGCACTGAAAATTGCAGTGGAGTTCCAGAACTGCCCTTGTCTTTTGTGTACCTTTCCCTCAATGTGCCCTTTGATGTGTCATAGTCTTTGTAGGTCATGCATGAAATATGAGTTTGACCCGTCTAGGGGTACTTTGGTAATTAAAAAATAGGCAAATGTGAAGCTTTTAATCAAGGTATTATTATTGCTCTTATTGTTGGCTCATCCTTATCCTACATATTCAATAATTGTTTCAATTACAAAATGTTGGTGCTTTATTTTTGTTATACACATCTTGATTAGTATCTTTTAGTTTTTTTTTTACCAATTGGTGGGAGATTAATTATAAATATAGAAAGAATTATAATATTATATCAAATTAGATAATTATAATAAATAATCAATCTTCGTCTTTAATAAGAATGGACTCCCAATATTTCTAATAGAAAGTGCATAATAAGAATCAATTAAGCTAACTCAATTTGTTATCTCATTCTCAATTCTTGTCTGTTTTTTGAATTAAAATGAACTGATTGGGATTAAAAAAAGCAATAGTTAATGTTAAATATCCAAAAATATTTCCAAGAAAATTACTTAAAATAAAAAGAGTAGTTAAGATTTAATTGATGTATTATCGGATCCAAACATAAATTTGGACTACACATTATTATTTTTTACTCCCTCCGTCTCAAAATACTAGTCCCTTATTCTATTTTTCATTATCCTAAAATATTAGTCCATTTTAAAAATCAATAACTAAAATAATATGAATTTTCTATTTTGTCCTTCTTTTAAATTCATTAACAACACAAAAAGTACAATTATGACAATTAATATTTTCTAAAAAAATGCACTATTGAAGGATAATTTTTGAAAAATTAATTTTTTTAAAATGCAATAATTATATTATCAAAAAAAATTAATTTTTTCAAAAAGAACTATTATTTAGGGATAAAATGGATAGTTAAATTCTCAATATGTAATTATTGTCTTTTCTTATTTCATGATATTCAACCTCCTCCTACAAAAATAATCAGAGGTGGACTAGTTATTCCCATCGTGACATCTTGGTTTGATTAGCATCATTACTCAAAAAAACAAAAAAGAAGCTTAAATAAAAAATAAAATAAAATAAAAAAATTTGATTTTTTTTTTTTTCTATTTTCTTTTTGGTGGAAGTGACTTTGATCTTTATGTGTAGGACCTGTCGAGTGGGTTTTGATTTGATATATGAAATGATAATTTTATTATTATTATTTTTTATAATAAAAATTGGCTAGTATATGGTGCCTGTGAGAACTCTACTTATGTGTAAGGTTGTTAAAAAAACACTCAAATGATTCAAGTTTGGTTCGTTATCTAAACAAATTAAAATTACATTAAATTTGAATATCTTATTACACGCCCGATTCAATTATATGTATTATAAAAAATTAAAATACTCAAACTTAATATATGATCAACTTAATTTAAGATTGGCTCAAAAGATAAATAACATATATTTAAATAGCTTTTGAAACTAATTAAGTTTTAAAACTAAACTTAAACAAATTATTATTAAGCTCCACTTGTCTCATTTACAACCTTACTAGCAATTGAGCCATCAATTATACTTAAATGATTTTTCTTTTTTACTTTTGCAATTATCTTTCAACTAGCATATCACCCGTGCTATGCACATGATAAAATAATATATTATTTAATAAAAATATGATAATTATATTTAATTTTTTTGTATTATGTAAAATAAAAATTAAATGGAAGCCAGTCAATTGGAATTTTCTTAATTGTTTAAAATTAAGAAAATCAAAAAAATTAGTATGAGATATTGATCATAAGGCTTCTCACTAAAAATCTCATTTTGCTTATATAAATAGGAGTATAAGATTCACTTTATGTAAGTGAAACAATTCACTTTTTCCTTTGGATTATAAAATAAAAGTTAAATGAAAGGTAGCCAATGGAGATTTTCTTAATTGTTTAAAAGTTAACAACTGTTTAGACGGAAAGTTTATTTTGAATCAAGCAATCTTAGTCGTTTAATTTTTAATTAGGTCAATCTTTAATTTATTTCGAATCAAACAGATTTAACCAATATATTTTGATAAAACTGCTAAAATCGTAGTTAAACTAGCGAATCAGTCAAACTGAAAATGGTTCACCATATCGGCTAGGTCAAAGAACAAACCAATTTATACAAAAATTAATTAATTATAACTTTTAAATTTTATTTTAATTTTAAAATTTAAATTATCTTGAACTGGAACATACACAACACTACAATATTAAATGGAAGCATAAGATTTATATAGTGAAACAACTCATTTTTTCTTTATTTTCTTGATGTGGAATTATAAAATAAAAGTTAATAATTGTTTTGACGGAAAGTTCATTTCTAATCCATCAATCTCAGTCGTTCAATTTTTAATAAGGTCAAACTTAATTTTTTCAAATCAAACAAATCTAAGTCATGTATTTTGATAAAACAGCTAAAACCGTTGTTAAACCAGTGAATTAGAAAAATTAAAAACGCTTCAGCCTAATCAGCTAAGTCAAAAGACCAACCAATTTATAATAAAATTAATTAATTAAAACCATTAAATTTTATTTTAAAATTTAAACCATCATGAACTGAAACATACACAATCTATATATTATATAAGGAAAAGAGACTTTTTAGTAAGAAGCCTTTTAAGAGCTCCAAATCTTCATTCTAATTTTCTTTATTTTGTTGATCTTAAATAATTACTTGTATTTGATAATCCCACATCGAAAAAAAAAAAAAAAAAAGAATTATTTTACTCATATAAAAAAATTCTTATACTCCCGTCTCTTTTAGTGAGGAGCCTTGTGAGAGGTTCAATATTTCATATTAATTTTCTTGATTTTCTTAATTGTAAACAATTAAGAAAATCTTCATTGGTTAACTTTTAATTGATAATCCTACATCGGGAAAGAAAGAAAAAAGTGAATTATTTAGGTTGGGATAGTTTAGGTTAGAAGTTTTTATCATAGTTTAAGTTGATGGTTCACCAAATTGAACGGTGAAAATATGCATCTCTAATAAGAGGTCAACTTATATAATTTAAAAGTTTTTTTTAATAATTAATGTTGTTATTATTATAATAAATGGGTTTCAAAATTTGGACCCATCTTCCTCAATTGGGTCCATCCTACTTGCATGACTACAAGTAATTATATTTTTAAAACAATATTTTGCTCAAAATGCAATGATGCAAGTTAATTCCACGATTATGACTGCATGGATGACAATGTAACAAGGCGCATGTCGGAGAAGAGAAGAGGTCAGTTGATTGACTTTGATTTATTTTCAGTTTTTATTAGCAATCCCTATTGTTTAACTTATATAAAATGAATTTTATGGTCCCATTTATATAAGTAAAAGAAGATTTTTATTGAGAAGCCCTGTAATCAATACTAAATTTTTAAAATAAAAAGAGTAGTTAAGATTTAATTGATGACAATTAATATAAGTAAAAGAATTATAATATTATATCAAATTAGATAATTATAATAAATAATCAATCTTTGTCTTTAATAAGAATGGACTCCCGATATTTCTAATTGAAAGTGTATAATAAGAATCAATTAAGCTAACTCAATTTGTTATCTCATTCTCAATTCTGTCTGTTTTTTGAATTAAAATGAATTGATTGGGATTAAAAAAAGTAATAGTTAATGTTAAATATCCAAAAATATTTCCAAGAAAATTACTTAAAATAAAAAGAGTAGTTAAGATTTAATTGATGTATTATCAGATCCAAATATAAATTTGGACTACACATTATTATTTTTTACTCCCTCCGTCTCAAAATACTAGTCCCTTATTCTATTTTTCATTATCCTAAAATATTAGTCCATTTTAAAAATCAATAACTAAAATAATATGAATTTTCTATTTTATCCTTCTTTTAAATTCATTAACAACACAAAAAGTACAATTATGACAATTAATTTTTTCTAAAAAAATGCACTATTGAAGGATAATCCTACATCAGGAAAGAAAGAAAAAAGTGAATTATTTAGGTTGGGTTAGTTTAGGTTAGAAGTTTTTATCATAGTTTAAGTTGATGGTTCACCAAACTGAACAGTGAAGATATGCATCTCTAATAAGAGGTCAACTTATATAATTTAAAAGCCTTTTTAAATAATTAATGTTGTTATTATTATAATAAAAGGGTTTCGAAATTTGGAAGCCATCACCCATCTTCCTCAATTGGGTCCATCCTACTTATATGACTACAATTAATTATATTTTTAAAACAATATTTTGCTCAAAATGCAATGATGCAAGTTAATTCCACGATTATGATTGCATGGATGACAATGTAACAAGGCACATTTTGGAGAGGAGAAGAGGTCAGTTGATTGACTTTGATTTATTTTCAGTTTTTATTAGCAATCCCTATTGTTTAACTTATATAAAATGAATTTTATGCTCCCATTTATATAAGTAAAATAAGATTTTTATTGAGAAGCCCTATAATCAATACTAAATTTTTTTGTTTGTGTGTTTAAGAACACATGTACAATACTCTTAGCATATCACTCGTACTATGTGGAGGTGCAATGTGAATGTGTTTTTGTAACCACAATTTCAATCTGCAATCCAATGTACATATCTATTTAATTTTTATTTTATAATCCCACATTGAGGAAAGAAGGAAAAAGTAAATTGTTTAGTTTATATAAAATGAATCTTATACTCCCATTTATATAAGTAAAAGAAGATTTATAGTGAGAAACCCTATAATCATACTTTTTTTTTTGTGTGTGTGTTTAAGAATACATGTACAATACTTCTAGCATATCACTCGTGCAATGCTAATGTGCTTTTATAAACAAAGTTTTAATTTGCAACCCAATGTACATATCTATTTAATTTTTATTTTACAATCTCACATCAGGAAAATAATGAAAAAAGTGAATTATTTCGCTTAAATAAAATGAATCTTATACTCTCATTTATATAGACAAAATAAGATTTTTAGCCTCCGTTTGGGAAGTGGGTTGGCTTTTTGGCTTTTTTGACTATATGAGTCTGGGCTCAAAAGCTTAGTTTGGGAAGAGCTTTTAGCTTTTTAGCTTTTTTGATTTTTTTGTGAGAGAATAGTGTAATGATTATGGGGTTGGATGTGATGTTTTGTCTGTTGTGGCTCATGAGCCTATTCTGTCTTTTATGGCTCATTGAGCCAAAAAAGCCCAGTGAGCCCTTGCCAAAAGTGAGAAACTCTATAATCAATACAATTTTTTTATTTTATTTTCTTAATTTTAAACAATTAAGAAAATCTTCACTAGTTAGCTTCCATTAAACTTTTATTGTATAATCCCACATAAACGTTTTGATTTTAAAAATAATTTTGTATGAGATTTTGAAACTCTCATAATATTTAACTTAAAAATAATTACAATCCCACGTCAAGAAAAAAAATAAAAAGTGAGTTGTTTCACTTATATTATAGTATTGTACATGTTTCGGTTCAAGTTGATTTAAATTTTATTTAAAATTTAAAGGTTTTAATTAATTAATTTTGTTGTAAATTGATTGGTTTTTTGACTTGACCGATTAAGCTGAATTATTTTCGGTTTGACTTATTCACTAGTTTAACCACGGTTTGTCAATGTGTTTTTGTAAACATAGTTTCAATTTGCAATCCAATGTACATATCCATTTAACTTTTATTTTACAATCTCACATCAGGAAAATAATGAAAAAAGTGAATTGTTTCACTTAAATAAAGTGAATCTTATGCTCCCATTTATATAGACAACATAAGATTTTTAGTGAGAAACTCTATAATCAATACCATTTTTTTTTCTTCTTAGTTTTAAACAATTAAGAAAATCTCCACTGGTTAGCTTCCATTAAACTTTTATTGTACAATCCCACATAAACGTTTTGATTTTAAAAATAATTTTGTATGAGATTTTGAAACTCTTATAACATTTAATTTTAAAATAATTACAATCCCACATCGAGAAAAGAAATAAAAAGTGGGTTGTTTCACTTATATAAAGTGAATCTTATACTCTCTTTTAATATTATAGTATTGTACATGTTTCGGTTTAAGATGGTTTAAATTTTATTTAAAATTTAAAGGTTTTAATTAATTAATTTTGTTGTAAATTGGTGGGTCTTTTGACTTAACCGATTAAGCTGAATTGTTTTCAGTTTGACTTATTCATTGATTTAATCACGGTTTTAGCTGTTTTATCAAAATATATTGTTTAGATTTGTTTGATTTAAAATAAACTAATATTGACCTTATTAAAAATTGAACGACTGAGATTGCTTGATTAGAAATGAATTTCATGTCCAAACAATTGTTATCAAGAAAATGAGGAAAAAATGTGTTGTTTCACTATATAAACCTTATACTCCCATTTAATATTGTAGTACTGTGTATGTTTCAGTTCAAAACAGTTTAACTTTTAATATTAAAATAAAATTTAAAAATGTTAATTAATTAATTTTTGTATAAGTTGGATGGTCTTTTGGTCTAGCCAATAGGGTGAACCGTTTTCGGTTTGACTAATTTCCGAGTTTAACTGCGATTTTAGTGATTTTATCAAAATATAATGGTTAAATTTCTTTTATTCGAAATAAATTAAAGATTGACCTAATTAAAGATTAAACGGCTAAAATTGTTTGATTCGAAATAAACTTTCCTCCCAAACAATTGTTAATTTTTAATCAATTAAGAAAATCTCCATTGGCTACCTTTCATTTAACTTTTATTTTATAATCCCAAATCGAGAAAAGAATGAAAAAGTGAATTGTTTCACTTGCATAAAGTGAATCTGATACTTCCATTTATATAAACAAAATGAGATTTGTAGTGAGAAGTCTTATGATCAATATCTCATGCTATTTTTTTTTTCTTAATTTTAAACAATTAAGAAAATCCCGATTGGCTAACTTCTATTTAATTTTTGTTTTACATAATATAAAAAAATTAAATATAATTATCACATTTTTATTAAATAATATATTATTTTATCTCGTGTATAGCACGAGTGATATGCTAGTATTATAATATATAAATGAGAGTATAAGATTCACTTTATATAAGTGAAACAATTCACTTTTCTTTTTCCAATGTGGGATTATAAAACAAAAGTTAAATGGATATGCATATTAAATTGCAAATTGAAACTGTGTTTACAAAAGTACCTTCACATTATACTTTTACATAACACGGATGAAATGCTATGAGTATTGTACATGAATTCTTAAATATACAAAAAATAAAAAAAAAAATTAAAAAATGGGTATTAATTATAGGGTTTCTCTAGGGATAGCAATTTGAACCCAGCCTGACAGGGACCCGACCCCGATTTCAGCGATTTTTTCCCAAAAAATACACCCGACGGGACGGGGATGGTATTCAAAAATTAATCTCCGATCAGTTTCGGGCCGGGGACGGGGATAAGTGTCCTCGCCCTGTCCCCCGTCCCCGTCCCCGTCCCTGTCCCTGTCCCTGTCCCTGTCCCGTCCCCCAGGCCGATTTGTCCTTGAAATAAAATTACCATTTTACCCCTATATATATATATAAAGACCGCCTCCGCTTCTCCATCTCAGATTCTTCACTGATGCAAACCCATCTCTCTCTCTCTCTCTCTCTTCTCCCCTACAAACCCACTTCTCTCTCTCTTCCCTCTACTCTCCCTTCCGTATCCGAAGTCGTTGACTCGACGCATCCTCCGACGCCATTACTACCGTGCTACCCTTAGCCTCCGGCTCTCTCTAGATCTTCGCCGCTACAGATTTACTCAAAGGAAAACGAGATTGATCAAGCATGGTGGAGTCCTCCATGAACTCTACTAGATCTAGTTTCTCTCTCTCTCTCTCTGTATATCTATATATTCGTGTGTTTTACAACTTCAACTTCTCTACTAAAAAAAAAAAAAAAATACAGCTTCAACTTTTGATTCTAATTCTACTAGTGGTATAAAGAGGCTGTGATCGTGATTGTGATTGTGTTGTTATATTGTTTTTGTGATTGTGATTGTAATATAAAGAGGTTGTGATTCTGATTTTGATTCTACTTTTTTGGGGTTCTATTTAGGGTTTTGAGTTGGTTGTGATTGTGGATCTGCAATTGGAGCTTCTTTTTTTTTGGGGGGGAATTTTCAGGGTCGGGGAAATCCGATCCCCGTTAGGAGGCGGAGACGGGGACAGTGATAGGTTTCCCGTTGAGGATCGGGGCCGGGGACAGGGAAATTTTTGCCATCGGGGATCGAAGACGGAGAGTGTAATCCCCGGCCCGCCCCGGCCCGTTGGCATTCCTTGGTTTCTCACTAAAAATCTTATTTTGTTTATATAAATGAGAAGACAAGATTCATTTTATATAAGTGAAACAATTCACTTTTTCCTTTTTTTTTTTTTCAATGTGGGATTGTAAAACAAAAGTTAAATGGAAACTAACCAATTGAGATTTTCTTAATTGTTTAAAATTTAGAAATTTCAGTAATTTATATAAATTGGAGCATAAGATTCATTTTATGTAAATGAAACAATTCATCTTTCCTTTTTTTGCCTCCCGATTTGGGATTGTAAAATAAAAGGCAAATAAAATCTAGCCAATGGGAATTTTATCAATTGTTTAAAATTAAGAAAATTTAATAATTTTAGTATGAGAGTTTGGACCTTCTCAAAGGCTTCTCCCTTAAAACTCCCTTTATAAGATTCATTTTATATAAGTGAAACAACTCACTTTTTCTTCTTCTTTTTTTCGATGTGGGATTGTAACACTTTATATAAGTGAAATAATTTATTTTTTCTTTCTTTTTCTATGTGAGATTGTAATTATTTTAAAATTAAATATTATGAGAGTTTCAAAATCTCATACAAAATTATTTTTAAAATTAAAATTATGTGGGATTGTAAAATAAAAGTTAAATGGAAGCTGGGGATTTTCTTAATTGTTTAAAATTAAGAAAATCAAAAAAATGAGTATGAGATATTGATCATAAAGTTTCTCACTAAAAATCTCCTTTTGCTTATATAAATTTGAACATAAGATTTACTTTATGTAAGTGAAACAATTCATTTTTTCTTGATTTTTTTTTTCTTCGATGTGGGATTGTAAAATAAAAGGTAAATAGAAACTAGCCAACGAAAATTAAAAAGGCATAGTTTAGGTTGGTGAATTTATCATACTCGATCATTTTGTAAACTCATATACATATCAAAGAAAAAAAAAATCAAATTCATTCTAAAATCATGTTTATGTGATTTCAATGTATTTATCTTTAATAAAAATATATGATCTATTTATAAAATTATATATATTATTTATTTTTAAAATTTAAATATAATAAAATTACGTAATTATAAATGATAGTATCGCTCAAAGTAAATCGAACTTTAATTTGTTCAGAATGTTACTAATAAAAACTGAAAATAAATCAAAGTCAATCAACTGACCTCTTCTGTTCTCTAACGTGTGCCTTGTTACATTGTCATCCATGTGGTCATAATCGTTGAATTAAATTGCATCATTGCGTTTGGAGCAAAATATTGTTTTAAAAATATAATTAACTATAGTCATGAAAGCAAGATGGACCCAATTGGGGGAGATGGTGATGACCTCCAAATTTCAAAAAAAAAAAAAATCTTTAAATTATATAAGTTGGCCTCTTATTAGAGAGACATATTTTCACCGTACAGTTTGTTGAACCATCAACCTAAACTATGATAAAATCTTTTAACCTAAGCTATCCCAACATAAACAATTCACTTTTTCCTTCTTTTTCCAATGTGAGATTATTAAATAAAAGTTAGCTAATTGAGATTTTCTTAATTGTTTAAGATTAAAAAAATCAAGAAAATTAGTATGAAATATTGAAACTCTCAAAACTCCTTTTATAAGATTCATTTTATATAAGTGAAACAACTCACTTTTCTTTCTCTTTTCGATGTGAGTTTGTAACACTTTATATAAGTGAAACAACTCACTTTTTCTTTCTTTTTTCGATATGGGATTGTAACATTTTATATAAGTGAAACAACTAACTTTTTCTTTCTTTTCTCGATGTCTGATTGTAATTATTTTAAAGTTAAATATTATAAGAGTTTTAAAATCTCATACAAAATTATTTTTAAAATCAAAACTATGTGGAATTGTAAAATAAAAGTTAAATGGAAACTGACGATTTTCTTAATTGTTTAAATTTAAGAAGAAGAAAAAAAATGAGTATGAAATATTGATCATATGGTTTCTCACTAAAAATCTCATTTTGTTTATATAAATGAGAGTATAAGATTCACTTTATGTAAGTGAAACAATTCACCATCTTTTTTTCGATATGGGATTGTAAAATAAAAAGTAAATGAAAGCTAGCCAACAGAAATTAAAGAGCCATAGTTTAAGTTTGTGAATTTATCATACTCGATCATTCTGTAAACTCATATGCATATAATAAAATTACGTAATTATAAATGATAGTCTCGCTCAAAGTAAATCGAATTTTAATTTGTTCAAAATGTTGCTAATAAAAACTGAAAATTAATCAAAGTCAATCAACTGACCTCTTCTCCTCTCCGACATGTGCCTTGTTACCTTGTCATTCACATGGTCATAATCGTGGAATTAATTTGTATCATTGCATTTGGAGCAAAATATAGTTTTAAAAATATAATTAATTATAGTCGTGCAAGCAAGATGGACCCAATTGGGGGAGATGGGTAACGACCTCCAAATTTTGAAAAAAAATGTCTTTAAATTATATAAGTTGGCTTCCTATTAGTGAAACATTTTCACCGAACAGTTTGGTGAACCACCAACTTAAACTATGATAAAAACTTTCAACTTAAACTATCCCAACCTAAACAATTAACTTTTTTTTTCTTTTCCCGATATGGGATTATCAAATAAAAGTTAGTCAATGGAGGTTTTCTTAATTGTTTAAAATTAAAAAAATAAAGGAAATTAGTATGAAATATTGAAACTCTCACAAGGTTACCTACTAAATGGGATGGGTGTATAAGATTAATTTTATATGAGTAAAACAACTCATTTTTTTTCCTTTTTTTCTCGATCTATGAATGTTAAATAAAAGTAATTATTTAAAATTAAAAAAATCAAAAAAAATTAGAATGAGGATTTGGAGTTTCTAGAAGACTTCTCACTAAAAAATCTCTTTTTCTTATGTATATAGATAGATTACACTTTGTTTGATTTTTTCATTTTGATCTTTAAAGTAAATTTTGTTCAGTATGGACCTTAATACTTGCAGTTTTTTTTCAATTTACTTCTAAAATCAACTTTTGTCCAGCTTGAATGAAAAATGTCACGTTGGCAACCATGTGACATAAAAACATATTATATTTAAATTTTGAATAAATTAAGTGTATTATTTTTTTAAAAAAAATTTCCTTAAAATATTTTTTCCAATTTGGCCTCATACATTTGTAATTATTTTTAAATTTAATCTCAAAACCAATTTTCGTCTAAGTTTGAATGGAAAATTGTCTCGTTAATAGTTGCATGACATAAAAATACATTATATTGAAAATTTAAGATACTGTTGGCTATATAATTTGTAAAAACCAATCGTGGAGTAACACGTGGCACCTAAAGGGCAATTTGGAAAATTAATGCAAGTCTCCAATCAAAGACAGACACGTGGCAGTTCATATTGGTAGTATCGGATCTGGTGGCATCTAAATAGTCAAGAGGCGTGAGATGACATAGCCTAACGGTTACCTACAATTCAAATTCAAATTCAAATTCAGAAAGAAAGCCTAACTGCAAAAGAGGCGTAGTGGGAGCTAGTTGAGCGAAGCCATGACCAGAGACCGTAGAGATGTATTTCGACGGTTAAAAGGCCACTTCGATAGTTATCACTAAAGAGTATAAATAGCAGAGAAGGCTAAAGAGACTAGGACCCAGACTCAGATCCATAAACCAGTTTATTTACTTCTTATTTGGTTCTAGTTTTTATATTTCCAATTCTTTACATTTCCAACACTTCAATTCCTAGGAGTAGTTTCAAATAGTTTGTTGCTATAAACCTCTACGAGATTGGGTTAGATCATTGTAAGTTTTCATTTACTTAATAAAATTCAGATTTTAAAATTATTCTTCACTTATTATTATTTACTAATTTCTCCTAAACAAGTTACCGGTAAAAGTCATCTTCATTGAGGCCGAAAAAACTATAATACAATCGTCTGATAATTGATTAGAAATTAATATTCTGTAAGGACTAATTGATCCTTGTTGGCACGCTTAAATTTATATTATTAACATTCGAAAGCCAAAAAAGCCAACATATATTTATGGCACGCCTAGTAGGACCCTAAAATGGCTAGACGTAGGAGACAAGGAGAAAATGAACGCTTGGAAGAAGGTGTAAAAGGAGAGGTAGAAGTACCTGATCCAGAGGATAATATGATAACACATCTTATGGAAGCACCTATCTCATCAGAACCTATGGTCGAATAGACCAGCACCTCGGAACATGCACCACATGTTCAAAATATTGGATGAGATCATAGAATTGGACCATCCACTGTTCCGTCTACCCAGCCAATGAATCCGTGGAGAGGCTTAGTAAATGTCATGGGACAACAATTAATGTATACAATGAAAAGATGGGCAACATCCTTCATAGATTGAATGAATTCCCATCAACCAACTATCACAAGGCATATGGAGGAAAATTCAAATGTTCTTCAATAAAGATTGGCTAGAGATAAACAGCTTATGCAAATTAATGGACATACTAATGGTCAGACTAGTAATCAAAATTATGAAAGACCATCACCTGTATCTCAGTCATGGTATGAGCCTCCTTTGAGGCCTTTGGTAAATCAAAATATCTCATTACCTAACAGCGAAGCCATACACATTGGTGGATCTAGGCCAACACAAGAAAATGGAATGAGAATGTTTCCAAATCCCATGTTCGAAACCATGCCTGCCACAAGGATGTTCACTAATCCTCTGTTCGAATTCATACCCAGGGGGTTGGAAGGGTTTCCTGCAGCTGTGAGAGAAACAACACCTGTTCCTCCTCTTGCAACACCTTTCACAGGTCCTTTCGCAGGACAAGCCTAGAGTGGTCAACCATACCCTCAACAACAACCAGTACCACAGGGACAGCTAGTCCTAAATATACCTCCCTATAGACCAAAAGGACCTCAAGAACATAGGATTCCACCAAACCCTGTGTTTGTTTCTCCAGTAGTAGTCCAACAAGCACAGAATATGGTTCCTAGGGACCAAATTGCTGACATTGTCAAAGAAATGTATGGACCTATGGCTCGGGGAGCCCAGACTCCTGTATATAGAAAGCCATACTTAGAATGGGTGGATAGGGTGCATGAATACCTAAGGGGGTTTAGAATACCAGATTTTGCTCTCTTTTATGGAAATGAAAACCAATCAATAGTAGAACACATTGCCAGGTTCACAGGCCAATGTGGTGAATTTACCAATAATGATTATATGAAGTTGAGACTCTTTCCAAATTCTTTAACTGGGGCAGCCTTTGTATGGTATATAAACCTTACACCTGGCTTAATCCAAACTTGGCAGCAAATGGAGGAGGCATTTCATGCCCAATTCTTCCAAATAGAGCCTGAAGTTTCCATGGCAGATTTGGCAAGGTTAAGCCAAAGGCTTGATGAGAAGGCTACTCAATTTATTGCCAGATTCAAAAGAGCACGAAACCAGTGTAGGGTCATTCTACCAGAGCCTGAATTTGTGAGATTGGCTCAAAATGGTTCAAAGTTTAGGCTTCGAAAGAAGTTCGATTCAATTTAGTTTCGAGACTTAGTGGAATTAACCTATAAGGTGCCTAGATATGAATCTTTATTTGAGGAAAAACATGATCGAAGTAATACATCATATAAGACCTATTATATGGACCCTAATTATGAAATTGATGCAGCAAAAATCGTAGGGAAAGAGCCTATGACTTGTGAGGCGTTAATTCAGAAGAACAATATAATAGACCAGCAGTTTAAAAAGAAAAACCTTCATAGGAAGTATTCTTTTGATTTAACAAAAGTATATAACATTTTTGATCATTTGCTTGCAGCAAATTTCCTAAAGTCACCAAAGGGAGTTTAGATCCCTACCCCAGAAGAACTTGAAGAGAAAATGTATTGTAAATGGCACAATTCTTAGTCTTATTCAACTAAAAACTGTATTGTTTTTTAGGACAGGATCCAAGAACAGATTCGAAATGAGAGGTTAGGATTTCCAGCCAAAGCAAAGAAAGTTATGGAGATTGATACCAACCCGTTTCCAGAGATTGGGGAGGCCACAACCAATGTTGGCGTGCTAGATTTCCAAAACCTATCCTTGAAGGAATTAGAGGAGGTTCATGTGCAAATGCATGTTAGCAGCCAGACTGCTTTCAAGAAGGATACCAGAAGTTCACCAGCAAATGGACAGAGCTTTGCAGACCAAAATGATGACTCTAGTAAGGAAACACTGGATGATGACTCTCTTGAGACAGATATCATGCAAAAGATGTGTCCCAGATGCAGGTTAAGTTACAAATGGCTGAAAGGGCTCCCAATTGATGGGAAACAGTATTATAAAGATGTACAGAGATGCCGTAAACCAACCAATGCCTACAACAAGAGGCCATACCTAACTGGTCCCAGACAGCAGCCATTCTTAGCTAGACCACCAGCTACTAGAATGCAATCCAAGGGTAAGAGACCTCTGTATAAGTTTAGACCACCCAATTACTACAGGATGGAAGGCAATTACCCTAAGAGCAGGCCTGAATTGGGCTAAAGTCAGGGAATCAGAGCTAGTAATTGGCCTCTAAAGTCAACTTCTAACAAGATGCAAGGTAATTACCCTGAAAGAAGGCCTAAATTAGGCTTGAGACAGGGTGCCAGAGCCAGTGATTAGCCTCAACAGTTAGTTTCGAAGATGGCTTCAAAGACTAGGAAAGCAAGTTCAGCAACTGAATTAGTGAGTTCATGGGTACCTGAGGTGCCAGACTGGTTTGTTATGCAGAATAAGCCTAAGGAAATACCTGCATAGAGAAATGTCTTTGGAGACAAGGGTAGAATGATTAAACCTCCCTTGACGGCTCCAAATAATTGAGTATTACTTAAACACCCAAAAACAAAAGAACTAGATATGGTTCCAGTAATCTCTAGGTCTCAAAGGAGGAAAATCCAGCAAAGGTACACCCAGTCCCAAAAGGATTTGAAGGAAAGTGGAGAGAGTTCTTCATTAGCCTAGTTAAAAAGCCAGACAGAGGAAAAAGAAAGTCCAAAATTGGCTTATCAAAACAAAAGAAGTGTCAGTAGAAAGCAGTTGGCTAAGGTTCACACTAAACTGAAAGCCAATGAAAGATCCAGCTTAGCAGGTCTTGAAAAGGCCTTGTTGGAAAGCGACAATGAGACAGAAGGAGAAGTTGAACTAGGCCAAAGGAAAGAAATGACTGAAGATGAGATATTTAAAGCCTTCATGGCTGAACAAACCTTTTTGGTCAAAAAGCCAACAGAGCAGACCACAAACGAGTTGATTCGAAGGAAGTCACCAGTACTGAAATACCGGAGTGCAGCATGGAAGATGTTTTGGAAATAACTGAACAAGTTAGTTTGGAAGAGAAACAAGTACAGCCAACAGTTAAGTTTGGCTTATTTTCTCCAGTGTCAGTAAATATGGTATATATATTGCCACAGGAGTTCTAGGCTGAAGATGAAAACCAAGAAGGTCAGAAAGATGGCCCTATTCCAGTTTATAGTGAAGATTCACAGGTTAGCATGATTCAAGATGAGTCTGAAGTGGCCACACCAATGGAAACTGAAGATGAAAGTGAAGAGGTGAGTATTAATCTCTTGTATCCCTTTGAGTATCCTACAACATCTATGACGCAGCATGCTAAGACTTGTATATCAAGGCTTATTTCGATGAGATACAAATGAACATGGTGTCAATGGATAATGGGGCAGTGGTGAACCTGCTTCAGAAGTTCTCTTTGAAGAAATTGGGAAAAAGAAACCCTAGATCAATCCCAACCAGCACAACCATTGCTGGCTTCGCTGGGGATAAGACGATGGCTCAAGGCATCCTACCTATCAACTTGAGTGTGGGAACCAGAGATTGCATGACAACATTCTTTGTTATAGATTGTAATGCCAAGTATAATGCTTTACTTGGCAGCGATTGGATCTACACCAACAAATGTGTGCCTTCCTCTCTACATCAAAAAATAATGATGGCCTTATGCAATGAAGAGACAGAAGAGATCAACGCAAACCCTCAACCCTTTATTGCTTGTGCTGACTTTGCAGAGACCAAGTTATATACTGAAGAAGTGACACCACTCAGTATATTGAGAAAATCTGATGGAACAGCCGAAGTGACGGCTGATGAGGAAGTAGCACACCTGAAGCACTTAGTGTAGGAGAGTGTTGATAAAGAGTTCGTCACTAAGGATGACAATGATGCTTGGTTGTAGGCAAGAAGATGAGACCCAAGAAGCCAGACCCTTGGCCTTGGTCAAGTTTTCAGTATTGGACATAAAGTCAATAGTCCAGAAGGTTCAGAAACAAGAAAGGGAAGCCATGGTGGTTGGCTATAATCAGGAGCAACAAAAGGCCAGGCCTTTGGCCCTTGATAAGTATTGTACATTGGACATCGAAACAAAAGTTCAGAAAATACAAAAAGAAGAAGCCTTATAGATAGATTTTGTCTATGAGGAAGAAGGCAAAGATGTTAAACCAGAGAAGGTGGGAGCAGAACAAAACGAAAAAGTTGCTTCGAAGACAAAATAAGTCAAAGGAGAAGCATTAGTAGGTGCTCAAGTACAAGACCCCTTGAAAGAAGTCAATTTAGGAGAAGGTTCTGCTCATCAACCCACTTATATTAGTGGTTGGTTAAGTTCTCTTGACAGGAACCAGTTGTTGGTAGTCCTAAAGAAATATAAGGATTGTTTTGCGTGGTCTTATAGTGAACTACTAGGATTGGATAGGTCATTAGTGAAACATAGGCTCTAGGGGTGAGCAGCGAATATGCCGATCCGCCAAAACTGACCGAACCGAACCGATCCGTCGCATTTTGGACGGATGCGTGATGACGAGCGGACGGTTGCGGATTGATATTCTCCAATCCGCCAATTTGGCGGACGGATAACGGATTTGAGGTCCCTTTAGCCGCAACCAAACCGTGAGCACCCTTAATAATTTATAAGACTTTGTGTTTTCAATTTGTTTAAATATTTTGCTTGTATTTTCAATTGAAAAAGAATTTAAATACTCTGTTGAAAAAAAGTTTTCAACTTGAATATATTTTTTGAATTGAAAAAAATAAACGTATTATTTATTTATATTTTTTGATTTTTAAATCTAACTCTAAAAGTAATAAATAGAAAATACGATATATGCTGATTGGTTTTGTTTTCAAAAATATATATAAATGTAACAATACAAAGACATACAATCTCTACAACTGCTCTGTTCATGGTTTTGGTGGTTTGAATTGTTTTTATGTTTTAAGAACCACATATTGTAATACTTTATGTGGATAAGGCATGCTGTGATTGTAATATGTGGATGAGGCATGCAGTGATTTTGATATTCTAAAGTTTCAAACTTTCTTTCTTTGGATGAGGCATGCAGTAATTGTAATAACTTTTAAGTCATTGACTGTAATATATATATATATATATATATATATTTTTTCAGGAAGTGCACAAGTTGAACTATGTTGAAAATTTATAAAATTTCAAACCGCCAAACCGATTCGCATCCACCCGCCAAACTGCCAAACCGCTCAATCCACATCCGCCGGATTGGCGGACGGATGCGGATTGATTTTTTCAAATCCGCCAATCTGGCAGACGGATGGCAGATTGGAGGTTCCGTGGCCGCAATCGACCTGCGCCCACCCCTAATAGGCTCCCTATGAAGCCTAACTTCAAACCACACAAACAGAAACCAAGACAGATGAGCCCTGAAGTGGTTCAGAAAGTGAAAGAGAAAATTCTCAGACTCCTTAAAGCAAGCTTCATTAGAACAGTCAGGTATGTTGAATAGTTGTCTAACATTGTGCCTGTCGTTAAAAAGAATGGCAAGATGAAGGTATGCATCGATTTTAGAAATCTGAATTTGACAACTCCAAAAGATGAATACCCCATGCCTATAGTGGATCTATTGGTAGATAGTTCAGTAGGGCACAAGATTTTGTCTATGATAGATGGACATTCTGGTTACAACCAGATCTGCATTACAGAGGAGGATGTCCACAAAACAGCATTCAGATGTCTTGAGAATATTGGCACTTTTGAATGGGTAAAAATGCCATTTGGTCTAAAGAATGCTAGAACAACATATCAGAGGGCAATGAATACCATCTTTCATGATCTTATTGGAGGATAGCTAGAGTGCTACATTGATGATATTGTTGTAAAGTCCCAGTCTATGGAGGAACACTTGGTTCACTTAGTAGCAGCTTTCAAAACAATGAGAAAGTTCAAGTTAAAGCTTAATCTTCTCAAATGTGCTTTTGGTGTATCAGCTGGAAACTTTTTGGGGTATGTAGTGCATAAGAAGGGAATAAAGATTGATAAGAATAAAGCCAAAGCTATCATTGAGGTCAAACCTCCATCAAGTAAGAAAGAAGTATAAAAGTTCCTTAGTTAGGTTAATTTTCTTTGAAGATTTATTTCTAACACTACAGAGATAACTAAAATATTTTCTTCTTTATTAAAGTTGAAAGATGAAGAGGAGTTTGTGTGGACAGCAGAGCATCAAACTGTTTTTGAAGGAATTAAAGTCTACTTGACCAAGCCTTCAGTGTTGATGTCACTAAGGAGCGACAAGCCCTTGAAGTTATACATTGCTGCAGCAAAAGATTCACTGGGAGTTTTCCTAACCCAGGACAATGAAGAAGGCAATGAGCAAGCAGTTTATTACCTAAGTAGGTTTTTAAATTCTTGTGAATGTAAATACTTAGCTGTAGAAAAGTTGTGCCTTGCATTGTACTTTGTAGCAATGAAATTAAGATATTATCTTTTGCCTACTGTTGTCTTGGTAATTGCAACCACCGACTTGGTTAAGTACATGTTATCTAGACCTATGTTGAGAGGAAGAATTGACAAATGAATATTAGCTTTATCAGAATTTCATCTTGAATATGTCCTCCAAAAGGTAGTAAAAGGACAAGTTTTGGCTAACTTCTTGGCAGATCATCCATACCAAACAGAAAGCCAGGAGATAATAGATCTTGGTATGGTCAATGTTGAGCCATGGCAGATGTGGTTCGACAGATCAAAGGCCAATGGCCTTATTGGAATTGGTGTCGTAATTAAGTCACCACAGGGGGTAGAAACCACACATGGTTTCAGGGTTGATGAAACCACTTGTTCCAATAATCAAGCTGAATATGAAGCTTTAATAATGGGATTGGAAATGCTTATTGGATTACAAGCTCATGCAGTTGAGATATTTGGAGATTCTCAATTGGTGGTCAACCAAGTGAAAGGAATTTTCAAATGTCAAAGTGCAAGCATGTTGCCATATTATGTTGTTGCATTACATTTGCTTTCTCAGTTTCAGATAACAGATGCGACTTATATCCCAAGGTTCATGAATAGCAAAGCCAATGATGTAGTTGAAAAGACTTTGAATTTCAAAATGAGGGATGACACTGAATTGAACATAAATCAAGCAACATATAAAAAATTAATACCACATTTAGCTAAAAGGGATGTTGTGTTGGAAGTCAACCATAATGGCCCCGTTTGGTGTAGCTGTTAAAACAGTTTATAAATTATAGCTTAACAGATTATAGATTATGACTTTAATCAGAAGTTGTTAATCTGTTTGGTGTAGCTGTTGGATTATAGATTTAAGTTGCTGAGTAGTGTTTGTTAAATAAGCTGTGAAATAGCTTTTTCAATTAATTTTTATTTTTTGTTTGTCTATATTTCTCATAAAAAATAATAATAATAATCTATAGTCCATTTGAGTCTTTTTCTATTTTTAAAAAAATAAAAAATAAAAAAAATTAAGAGTATAACCATAAATTAACATGTCCACAGCAGAAGCTGATAATCAGAAGCAAGGGGTGAGCAGCTTCTCAGAATCAGTTTTTTTGAGTTAAAATAAGCTATTAGAATCAGAAGCTGTTTGAAATAAGTTTAACCAAACAGTCCAAAATAACTTTTTCAAAGCTAAAAGCCATAAGTTGGCTCTGAAAAACTGAAACAAACACCGCCAATGACTTACAAGATCAAGATTGGAGGCATCCAATCATACAGTACTTAATTGGGAAGGATCATATCAAGTCCATAGAGTTATGCTTGGGAAAGCATACCATCTGAGAAATCTAAATGGTTATGTACATCCCAAGAAAATCAATGCCAGGTATTTGAAGCCTTATTATCCAACTGTGTGAGAAACACAAGAAGTGTGAGAAATGCTAAACAAAAGAAGCGTGAAAACACTCAAATAATAAATAAGGATTTCATTTCATAAAGAGTTAAGTCCATGCAGCCATAGATTGGCCCAAAAATCAGTACAATACTTCAGTTGTTCCCTTATAATTGATTCTCTGCTCCTAAGGGATGGGAACAACTGAATGAATGTAGTTATGCCTTGCCTACGATTAACTAGCCCTTGATTGGTAATTTGCAGCTTTTTAGCAATTCGATCCAAGGTTAGGTTAACAGCTGCTAAGTCCTCTTCTAATTGGGCCTTTTTCTCCAAAATCTGGATTCGAAACTGAGAAGCAGATGAATGTTGTCCTTTTAATTCAGATATCTCAGTATGTATATGGGAAACAAATTCCTTGTCTTTTAATAGCTTCTCTTCCGCGGCTTTAACAATGTGGCAGATATTGACATAGAAATCTATGGTAGTTGCTGCTTGGGATAAGTGGCTTGAAATAGCCGTATTGGATTGCCCAATGACTTTGCAGCTTTGGAGGAAACCATTCTTAAGTAGAGGTAATTGTAAGACTTCAAATGGGATCCTTGAAAATGATGTCAGCAATTCCAAACAGGTGCCTAAGTCCAATGGAGGCAAAGAAACTCTGCTGATGGTTGAAGAGCTCTCAAAAATTTTCAAGAAGAAGTCAGCAAGAGCCAATGGCTCAGCTTCACTGTTGGCTGCTGGAGTGGTTGAAGGTGTGACAAAAAGGCTATCCAACTGGGCCTAAAAAATGTCCATCTCTTCCACTGACATTGAAGGTGCAGAAAGGTCTGGAAGAGGGGGTTGCATAGGGGTAGGAGAAGGGGTTGAAGTGTCCCTGGCAGTGTTTATAGTCCTGGCCACCAGCAAATCAAAGGAAAATGGACTAGAGCTGGATGGTGGTGGTGGATAAGAAATTGATAAGCTACTAGTATCTTCTTTGGAAGCACCAGCTATCACTGCTGAAGTGACAACTGGGGCCTTCTCAAGTGATGAAGGAGCAACTAGGATTGTAGAGGGAGTGAATTGGGCTGAGGTGAAGGTTAGATGAGGTAGATATGGAGTTAAGCCCGGGCATAAAGAAATAGAGATGCCTTGCCTCAAAAAATGTATGGAAAGTGTAGAGCTGGGAAGTGGAAGTACTGTCTGGATGGGCTCTACACTTAAAGGCACTTCGGTGTTAATCTTCTTCCTCCTTTTCAAGGTTGCCTCTAATGGCCTTTCAATTTCAGACAAGGCAGAAGAAGCCATTGTCAAATGAGGAGGAAGTGAAGTAACTGTTACTGCAAGACAGAAAATAAAAAGCAATGGTAAGTTTTATTGCTGAAAACTTGGGAAACGAAATTACTAAAGAAACTAAAGGAAATTACCAGCCTCGGAAGTGGTGGTGGTAATGGTTGGAGAGTTGCGAAGAGCATAATGTTGGCAGTTTGTTGCCCCCTTGCGGCTTCCCTTTGAAGTGTATCAGCAGCAGCAACTTCATTCCTTAATATCTGTTGTTGCCTCATTTTCTCAGATCTCTAGAAAACCATCAATTCCTTGGATTGCTCCCTCTCTGCTGCCTTGGCAGCCACTTGATGAGTAGGGTCATCAATGAAATTAGAGGGGGAGACTGTTATTTTTCTTCATCCTCTTAAGTGGTGTTTCTTGTTCCTTTTCTATAAGAACTTTAGGGACCTCCTCCTCTTCAGGATCAAGCACAAGTTTCCTTTTCTTTTATTGATGTTGCTGCTTGTATTTAAGAATGCTTAGAGCTTGAGCCCTTTGAGGAGAGTCTACTAGTGAAGCTCCTACATAAATAAATAAAAACTATAAGTAGATGAGCAAGACATTATAAAGAGAAGAGAAAGGAAAGATAAAAGTGCATGCCTCTTTTCGAAACAGCCCTAGTGACTCTATGAGGAGGAAGAGAGGCAGCAGGAGCAGTCTCTGTGGCAACAGGAGTAGGAGTTGGGATAGCAGGAGTAATAGAAGAAGTGATGAGCCCAATCCCCTTAGGCTTGGCTTGAGAAGGCAAATCTAGTCCCACCAATAGATCCTGAGGGGGAATGGCCAAGTGCACCTCCATATTTGCTGTCCGCCAGTTTTGATACCTCTTCAGTGCAATGCCTTGTGGGATAAAGGGAGTGAATTGAAACTCGATTAAGTCTTGAATAAATTTGGAGGTTGCCTCCTCCAGCTTGGTTCTTTGCACTCTCAGCTCTCTAGTGGCAAGGTTGGAGTTAGTTTGGCTGCAGAGAGGGATAAGGATCCCCTGAGTAAGCCCAAATTGCCTAGCAAATTGAGCAGGGCAGTAGGCTTCTGCTATGCATTTTATAAACTCGAAGGTGTAAAGTGCCAATAAAGAGCTCTCTTGTAGTTAAGATAGAAGCCCACATGTCCTTGTGCTAAGGTTGGGAACAGTTTTTGGCTCCATTTGGCAAGGAGGTTTAGGGCTATTTTAGCCACAAAAGACAAAATGGGCTATTTTAGCCACAACAAACAAAACATCATATCCAACCCATAATCATTACGCTCTTCTCTCACAAAAAAAGTCCAAAAAGCCAAAGAGCCCTTCACAAACCAAGTTTTTTAGCCCAGGCTAAAAAATTTAAAAAAGCCAAAAAGCCAACCCATTTCCCAAACGGAGGCAAAGCCAACCAAGAAAGTCCTCAACTAGACTAGGCCAACATTAGCTTCGAATGGACAAAAGAAGGTTTAAGAAGGAGGGGAAACTGAGAGTTGATGGAAAACAGTAAAGTAATAAGCAAAAGTGGAAGGGTAAAGTGAAACTCTGGCATATTTTACTCCATAAGAAGTAGGGTCTGATACCAAAAATCTCAGGCACTTAGAGTGTAAAGCAGTGAAATAAGCAAAGAGCTAAAGTTGCAATATCCAGAGTGGCCCTTCTTGGTTAGCATCCAAAGGTTTTTCACAAAATTAGGAGCAGACTCTATACATATGGCCTAAAACGTATGGAGCTAAGGCTATTTTCTTCCCCAAAACAAGGGCCTTAGCAAGGGGAGCAAACTCAAGCATAATCCTCTGAGAAGACGTATAGAACAAAAATTTGCAAAGCCAATATAGAACAAAAGAGAAGAACTCTTTGTCTGACACAGGCCCTCTCTTGGTTTTTCAGAATGTGCAAAAATCACTAAAGGAGGAATTCAAATGAGGGATGAAAAAAGGCACATTAAGGTCAGGGTAATCAGGACCAAAAAGGGTGCCAATGGGGAATAACCCAAAGAGATAGCATATATCAAGAATGGTGGGGGCCATCATGCCACATCGAAATTGAAAAAAATTCAAATATGAATTCCAAAAACAGAGTGTAGTAAGTATGAGGAAAGGGTCTTCAGGGATAGAAAACCTGGCTAGTCCAAGGGCATCAAGGAGACAGAGTTCATGAAGGTCCAACGTTTTAACAAGGACAACTCAATCATACCATTCTTCCTATTTAGGTCACATTGTGGGCCAGCAACGGTGGGGTCGGTTCAACCTCCAGCTCCCCAGTCAAGGCCACCCTCGTAGAGTAGACAGTGGTTCTCCAGACGAGGATATAAGACAAGGAGCTGAGCAGGGGCCTCCCTAAAAATGGGTCAAAGCACATACTCTCCTTGAGCATGGTGACGAGGAATGAGGATGCGTTCATCAATAGCACACAATTCACTAGCTTTATATTTCTCAAATTCTTCATTAATGAGTCTCCTCAAAGTCACAGAGGGGCTCACATGCTCAACAACGGGCACTTTTAAAGACGAAGAAGCCATTATCGAGGAGTTGAAAGAGGAAGGTGGACGAGGAGTGGAAAGTTGCAGGCAAGAGCAGTAAGGGTGAGAAGGAAAATTTTGGGCAAGTGAATAGGCAAAGTGCAAAGGAATAGGGTTTTTAACCTTTCTGTCCAAAAGATTACCAATTCAACCCAACGAGTTAGTTAGACCCGAAATAAACCATTTGATGGTTTTGACTTAAGTGGAATTAAAATGCTAATTTCAGAACATAAGGGGTTTTAAAACCACATCATAGAGAGTCTCTTTCAGGAGTAAGTTGTGGGAGGGAAGTACATTTTTAAATGCTCAGCTTGGCTTCGAAAACCTGTTTTCTCCCAAGATCTTTGAAGCTTATGCCTCAAAAGTAAAATAGTTAAGGCTTGTTCTTTCAAAGGTTCTATAAGCATACTCTTAGACCATCTTTATACGGTAATGTCCTTCGAAAGAATCTTTAGAATGCCTATCTTGTTTAAAGTTGTGGATTCTGAAAGTAAGCACTACAAAACCAATACTTGGCCAAGTAGTGAAGGAACCCAAAATGACTTACTCTTTGAGAGTAAGCAGTATAATTCCTAAGGGAAAATTCCATACTTTGAAGCACATAAATTGTATTTCGAAGCAAAAATGGTTAATTCAAAACTGTTGGTTATACAGATTATGTTAACCATGTAATTGGAATGGAAAACTTAGGACAAAGATTGCCTTTCTTAAGAGAAAATTCCACACTTCGAAAATACTTAAGTTAGGCTTTAGAGAAAAATTAAGTTGATTCAAAGTTTTTGTGAACACAGTAAGGAGCAATGTCATATCAACCACACAATCAAGCATACAATTTTAACATAAAACCAGGTCATGCCAAATAGGAAAAGAAAACCCTTAGTTTTATTGATATATACGTAATTATATTAGAAAGACCTACTTGGCTATGAATTTGACTTCATAATAATAGGGAATAGAAAAAGTAATAAGTTCATTAAATTTAACCCAGCAGTGTTCAATGAACTTATGTTCTTTTTCTATTTTATTTTCTATCCTATCGAAGCTAGGTTGTTGTAGCTGGTATGCTCTTATTTGGTGAAAAAACTGTTCAGCTTTCACCTCGAACTCTGTCTTTTTCAGGCCTTGCTCAATTTCGTTCATATTTAAATCATCCCAGTACGCTGAATCCTTATTCTTGAAGTCATCATATCCTTTAATAAGGTTATCTGCTTCGTATTGAGTCTGAATACGATTGATCGTGATTTCGTCCAAAGAATCACTGGTAGCCAAAGAAATTTTGTACCAGTGAAGAAGGAGTGGAAGTTGATCCAAAAAAGCTTAAAGCTTTACCTGGGCAATGGGGTTGAAAACATGACCCCGAGTCATAACATCACAGGCCCATTGGAAGTTCTTGAGAGGAATCTCGTCTCCAAGAACATTGAAAGACAAGTGAGAGAAGACAGCAAGCAGAAGCTGAACTTTGTATCGCTCATATGCAGTTGGAAGAGCTAGAGGTTGGTAGGAAGGAAAAAACTGATTCTCGAAAAGAGTAAGTTTCAATTCATCCATCCAATGAGGATTCTGAGGAAAAGGAGGTGCAAAGGGATCCATCCCGAAGGAAGAGGGGAATTGGGGGTCATTCACACATTCGAGTCAGTCAGAAGAGCAAAGTTTTGCCTTCTTAGCCAAGAATAACGGATTATATCCCTTTGCTTTGTCTGGATGAGAAGTTGCTCACACTATCTTCGCTGGCATGGAAAACATGTACCACACCACAAGTAAGTTGTCTTCCAGACTGCGTTGGTGATCAATACGTATATAGGGGTAAACCACTGAGTTTCGAGTAGAATGAGGAATAGAGAAGGGATCATCAAATTCAACAACTTGATGATGAATCTGCTCCCTTAATTGGGGTTCATCAGGTTTTGACCAACTTTCCCAACCAGTGGACTTGGAGGAAAAAGAAGTGGCTTTGTCCCATACGGAGAGTGATGGGGCAGAAGAGGAGCTTCTAAGATCTATATCTGCAAATGTTTGGTTCAATAGTTTGTAGTTGGCAGATTCTTGGTCTAAAGGTTAGTAATTTGCAAAAGCTTCAATGACTTGTATAAATGGAGGCGGATAAGTGTAGCCAATAAATGCGTTAAGGTTCTGTCGAGGCCTGCAATCATCTTCTAAAGACTCCTCGTATGCTCGATTAATGTAAAAGAATGTGTGATTGGCCATTTGGGATGTATCAGTCTTTTCGTCTACTCAAAGAATGGAAGTGCAAAGCACAAGGATTTAATGAAGTTCACTGCTTCATTGTTCAAAAACAGTTATACTTCCGGAATATACAGGGTCAATGCACGTCGCAAAACGTGGGTAGATTGTACTAATCCACTAATATCACCAAGTATTAGGTATATTAGTGAGTGGAGTAATGTTGGCTATGTAATTTGTAAAAGCCAATCGCGAAGTGACATGTGACATCTAAAGGGCAATTTGGAAAATTAATGTAAATCTCTAATAAAAGACAGACACATGGCAGTTCATATTGGTAGTATCGGATCTGCGTGGCATCTGAATAGTCAAGAGGCGCAAGATGACATAACCTAACAGTTATCTACAATTCAAATTCAAATTCAAATTCAGAAGGAAAGTGTAACTGCAAAAGAGGCGTAGTGGGAGCTAGTTGAGCGAAGCCATGACCAGAGATCATGGAGATGTATTTTGACGGTTAGAAGGCCACTTCAACGGTTATCACTAAAGAGTATAAATAGTAGAGAAGGCTAAAGAGATCCAGACCCAGACTCAGACTCAGATCCATAAACCAGTTTATTTACTTCTTATTTCGTTCCACTTTTTACATTTTCAATTCTTTACATTTCCAGCACTTCAATTCATGTACTGCACTTCATTTCCTATGAGTAGTTTCAAATAGTTTGTTGGTGTGAACCTCTACGACACTGGGTTAGATCATTGTAAGTTTTCATTTACTTAATGAAATTCAGATTCTGAAATTGTTCTTCACTTATTATTATTTACTAATTTCTCCTAAATAAGTCACCAGTAAAAATCATATTCACTGAGGCCGAAAGAACTATAAGACAATCATCTGATAATTGGTTGGCAATTAATATTCTGTAAGGACTAATTAGTTCTTGTTGGCACGCTTAAATTTATATTATTAACCTTCGAAAGCCAAAAAAATCAACAGATACAAATATCAAAATTAAACCCAAAATCCAAAACAAAAACTTTAGGTGTAGCGTTATGGTGGTAGAGGATTTTGGGTGTTTGTGAAAGGTGGTAACGGTCCAGGGTAGTATAATGGAGGGGTGGGATGAAAGTAGATGTTGGAAACAAGAGAGTAAAAAGACAATGGAAGTATGAGGGTGAAAATGTAGAAAATAAAGAAAGTGAGGGCTGGAATTTGGGTTCAGCTTTTGAATTTTGAGTTTTTTTTTTTTTTTTTTTTTTTCCTCCTGATCTTCAAAGTAAGTAAAATTTGATTTTGAGAATAAATTGAGAACAACAACAAATGACCAAAATAAATAAAATAAAATAAAAATTTAAAGACCAAAGTAAATAATTTATGAAATAAAAACAAAATATTATTTTTATTTTTATGCCACATGGCACCATGTCAACATGAAATTTTTTTCCAAAACCAGAAGGTGGATAAATTGCAAGAAATTACAAATAACAAAAATGATCCGGACCCCTTTCAAAATGTGACCCCCACGACTCCCTTACTTGTGATTGGCTAGGTTTTTTTTTTATTTTTTATTTTTTTTTCTCCTCTTCCAATTACCAACCCCTACGTGTGTGTGGGGGCGACGGGATTGATGATTGAGGGGGTCTCAATCACTTCTCTACAAATAAATAGGGCCAAAGTGAGAGAATAAATACTATAAGCCCCAAAGTAAAAAACTAAATAAATACTATAAGCCCCAAAGTGAAAAACTAAAAACTTTAGGGCAAATTACATATACCTCCCTCGAGGTTTGGTTAAATTATAGATATCCCCTTGAGGTTTTGAAAATTACATCCCGTCCCTTGAGGTTTGTATTTTTATAACAATTTGCCCATTGAGGTTTATATTTCGTAACAAATTACCCCCTAATTTGTTATGCAAATATAGCATTTAGGGAGAAATTTATAATTTCTCAAACCTCAGGGGTATTTGTAATTTAGCCAAACCTCAAGGGTATATATGTAATTTGCCCAAAACTTTAAGGGGCAAAGTATAATTTACTTTTTTTTTTTATTACGAAAATGGCAACAAAACATTTGTGCAATTTCACTCTGGTACAAATTCAGAAGCACATGGAAAAATGCCCAATCTCTGTGTCTTCTAGTCTAGGGTTTTGAGAACCAGTGAGTAATGTGTCTGATTCTAGGGTTTTTGCAGTGTCGAACTGTCCCGAGATCGAGCTGTGTCTGAAGATTAAGCTCGTGAGATTTGAATCAGAGACGAAGATTTTAACCTGTCTCAAGCAATGTACAGTGGTTCGAGTGATGGTGAAGGCCACGAAGCATCGGCACCGAGGAAGATTCCACCGCCGTCGTCCATGTTGTGGGTCAGAAATCTCCGCCGCTACATCGGATCCGGCGCTGGTCTCGGCTCCGAAGCCTTGATGGGTCTGTAATTTCCCATCTTCTTTGTCCATTTCTATACATTAAGATTGTGTATTTGTGAGTATTTTTGGCTGATCAATTATAGAACTTGATGGGTCTGTATTCATTTCTATATTGAAGATTGTGTGTTTGTGAGTTTTTTTGGCTGATCAATTGTAGAACTTGATGGGTCTGGATTTTCTCATATTCTTTGTCCATTTCTATATATCAAGATTGTGTATTTGTGAGTGTTTTTGGCTGATCAATTGTAGAACTTGATGGGTCTGTATTTTCTCAATTTCCTTTTCCAATTCTATATATTAAGATTGTGTATTTTTAAGTGTTTTTGGCTGATCAATTATAGAACTTGATGGGTCTGTATTTTCTCATCTTCTTTGTCCATTTCTATATATTAAGATTGTGTATTTGTCAGTTTTTTTGGCTGATCAATTGTAGAACTTGATGGTTCTGTATTTTCTCATCTTCTTTTTCCATTTCTATGTATTAAGATTGTGTATTTGTAAGTTTTTTTGGCTGATCAATTATAGAACTTGCAATGATGTACATTGATAAACCTCTTTGTAGAATTGACATGACTGAATGGGTGATATAATTTCAAAAATCTGGCAATTTCAGTAATGTACCTTGATCTGAATTTAGTTCTCTACAAAGCTGTTGTGCAAGAACGTGGTTTCAATCACACAATAAACAATAACAAACGAACAAGCACACAAAAAATAACACAAGATATATGTGGTTTGGCGAGATGCCTACGCCCACAATAGAGAAACGATCTAAATCCACTATACGCAATAAGGATTATATGAACAACTCCGCAACTCTTCTTTTTTCTGTTACACTCTAAAACCCTACCTGAAAATAACAATATATATATACCACCAAATCTTCTCCGCCCTTCGCCTCCATAAAACACCTCTTACAGTACTTTTAGTGTACAGTAAATACAAGACAACTTACAACAATGTCATGTGCATGGATTTGGAATTGAGGCTATCAGCTATCTTAGTTCAAATATTGAGCTATGGTGGTCTCCATTTCAAAATCAAGGCATGAAATCTGCTCTTCTAAACACATTTGAATGATCTGGGGAGGTTTTGATGCTCAAAATTTTGGTATGGAGGTTAATTCATGATACGTAGTTTTTGGGTTGGCATTGCATTTTTTAGGAAATTTTGGTTAGGTTTTGATGGTTAATGGTAATGTAGGTAAGATTTGGTGTGTCGTGATATTTATGCTGAGGGATTACTCCTTTGTAATGGGGTTTTGGTAGAATTGATGTGTATGATTAATGATGCCTTGACGCTACAAGTTGAATGATATTATAGTGGGCAGTTTGTTTATTAATGGTTTTACTTGAGGTGGAATGTGGTTTAATTGCAGGAGTGTTCAATGTTAACTTGACAGTTGCAATCTTGAACTATGACTCTTTAGAACTCAATTTTCTAAAGCGGTTGTCCAATCTAAAAACGTCACTGTTGCTGGCACTCTTGACATTCAAATGATCTTCAAAGGGAAATTATTCATCGTCCCTCCTAATATCAAAGAGTGGTAGGACTGAACCAAGAATATTCTGTTTCCTTGATTACACCTCATTTTATCCATCCCATTCTTAGGTATTGCAATCCTATGAAGGAGCTCATTTGTAGCCTCCAATTCCCAGTTTTGAAGAGACCTAATGAAGAGAGTTCCCACACCATCCAGAAATCAGAGACTCTCAAGTATTAGGCTACCAAAGCATCCTTATGTATAGCAATGACTTATAGATCCTTGAATGCCACTGATAAGGGAATATCCCCACACCAAACATGTTATCGAAATTGTATTTTTCGACTATCACCTAGCACAAGTCTTACATGTTTGACAAAATCTGATCAACCTCTCATAATACCTTTCCACAAACCCACCTCATATGACTCTCATACTTCCTTGGATGTCCATCCCCTTTGGCACCAAAAACCCTTCCATCTTCAACCACATTCTCAAAATGGAAAGGGCTTTTTCTGCAATGAATAATCCTACAATCTAACAAGACTGGCAAGTGGTTGAGGCCAGTAAATAAACTTATTCTAGCCCTTGTACCTCTTTAACGCTTATAAAAAAAGAAAAACGATTCTTGGCTTGAACCTCTTTAATACTTATGTCACTTTGAGCTATTGTGAAAGAAATGTCATTGAATTATTAGTATCATATGTTAGAATGAGATGTAATTTCAGCCCCGTTAGTACAACATTTGAAAGCAAACAGATGTGAAATCATATATAAATTACACATCAGATGCAAATATGAACATTGATAATGTATAAATATTCACTCACAATTTAACTGTCTACATTGACAGAGCTTGAGACAAAGAGAATCTTGCTTGATATATTCAAAGAGAAGCAACAAAAGAGTGCTGAAGCTGGAACAATTCCGAGCTTCTATAAGAAGGTAAGGTTATGGTTTTCGCGTCCACATTTGAGCGGAAAACTTTATGTCTTACACTATGCCAGGTGACCTAACAGGAATGCGTGCAAGTCACTTTAAATTTTCCCTTCTTCTTTCTCAGTGCTTGTTTTTATTCAGGCAACTTTTGTCTCTCTCTCTCTCTCTCTCTTTCTCTTTTTTTTTTTTTTTTTTTTTTGTGTCGGTATTTACTTGTAATGGAACTCAAGTGCAAATGCTGAAGGGAGAATGTTCTTACCCCTGTCCTTTTGTTATTTGTTTCCACTTTGTTCAGAAACCTGAAGAAGGTTCCATCAGTCACAGGGTCCAGAGGCTGGCTAAATATCGTTTTTTAAGGGTATGATGTGCACTTATTTTCAAAGTTTGAGTACTGTTGTCAGTTATCATCACTTAACATTTCAACTCTTGGCAGATCTAAACCAGTATTTTAAAAGTTTATTATAGTAAAGAAGTATCTGTGTCTTGGGGTGTGATATTGGAACTCCATATTGCCTTTTTTGTTTTTTCTAGATAGATTATTGATAAATTTGTTAGCTGGTACAAAATCTCAATATGATTTTCAAGCTGACATGTGCTCAATTATTTGGTTTAGTTTTTTTAAGATGTGGATTGGCAATAATTAATTCTAGTCATGATTTCACATGTGCAGAAGCAATCTGATCTTTTGCTAAACGCTGATGATCTGGATGCTATGTGGGTTTGCTTAAGAGAAAATTGTGTGATTGATGATGCCACTGGTGCTGAAAAGGTGTGTGGACCCTGTCATTTTAATGTACTTTTTTTTCCCCCCGTGTTGTTAAATATAAGTTCAGCTTCTCTGCAAATGTCCACACTAGCAGTAGTAGTTGATTTCTTATCTTTTGAGATTCTTCCAGATTTCTGACCTGTGCTGGCAAGTGCAATACTTTGTTGCGCAATCATTTTACCGACTGTGTGTGTTGATGAAAAGCCTATTCTGCAGTGCAGTGCAATTCTTTTATGAAATTGAGTCATTGAGTTTCCTTTGCACACAAGTGCTCATACAGTTTTATAATTGTTGTTATTATTGCTGATGTTTTTTCTTTAGATTCTAATGGTTGGATTGGCATTACATATTATTTGAACTTTGTTGAATATACTACCTGTACTCTCTAGTTTGTTTATACTTATCTGCAATGATGATGTTAAAACATGTCTTGTTTGTTGTCTTGGTAGATGAATTATGAAGACTTTTGCCACATTGCCTCTGTATGTACAGAACAAATAGGCCCTAAATGTCGACGTTTTTTCAGTCCTTCAAATTTCATGAAGTTTGAGAAAGACGAGTCGGGAAGAATTGCCATTCTGCCCTTTTACCTTTATGTGATGCGCACGGTAGGTCTTGCCTTTCTATGCTTTACAAGTCTTGTTTTCTTTAACCTGTTTCTTTTATTTTCTGGAAGGATCAATGTCTGTGTCCTATATTGCCTGTTCTTTTTTTTTTTGGTTGAAGAACATATTTCTTGCTGTCAGTTTATGTCAATTGTAGAGAACCCTTTCATTTGCTAATAGAACTTATTTTGGTGGTTGTTGAGTCTCTCTATGTTCCTGTATGTGTGACCTCATTTTGGTTTGAGCTATGCAATAAAGCCACATCAATACCAAGTTGCCTATTTCCTGGCATTCTTGCAAATAATTATTATAATATCTTGCTCTATGATAAGTAACAAGAACTCTGCAACATCGATAACGATAACCCATGCCAATATTACAATGCTTACTGCACACATATTTTAACTATAAAGTTGTGTTTTGACTATTTGCTATTGATGCTCAATTTGGTTTAAGCAATGTGAAGAAGGCACAACCAAGTCATGGTTCCTGTTATTTTGATTCTAAGTGGAATATAATAAAGATTCTATGTGATAGAAAAAGTACACACACACACACACACACACACACATATATATAAAACTAAATGAAAAATGACATTATGTGGATGATTCCGTAGTAACACTTTATGCAAAACCGTTGCAGCCTAGTAAATCCTTCCATAAAAAAACAATAGAAGTGTTTTCAAATGACTTATAATTGCAAGCAAACTACTCCAGTTAGCCATTGGAAGGGGGATCTAAGATGATAAAGGGTAAACTACCAATAGGTCCTAATAGTTGGACTTAATTCCCATTAAGTCCTATTGAAAGTTAGTCCTAATAAAATCTTCACTAAAAATGATTTTTTGTGACGTTTTTTTGTATATGTTGCTAAAAATTAAAAATTAGTGACCTTTTTTTTTTAATCACAATTATTATTAATTGTTGCTAAAACTTACAATTAATGACGTTTTTATGTGACGAATTTTTCAAATTGTTGATGAAAGTTGAAAATTAGTGACGTTTTTTGTGACCTTTTAAATTGTCACTAAAGTTTATAATTAGTGACTATTTTGTGACATTTTTTAATCTGTTGTTGAAAATTAACATTTAGGCCCCGTTTGGGAACTTACTTTTTTAGCCAATTAGCCAAAAAGTTACTAAATTAGCTAAAAAGCCAACAACTCATACCAAAAAGTCAAAGATTCTCTTTTCTCTCTACTTTTTGCACATCTTTTTGTAATTAGCCAAAAAGTCATCCCAAACATACAAGTTTTTTTTACCTACCTTTTTAGCCAAATAGTCAAAAAGTTACTAAATTAGCCTGTTCCCAAATGAGGCCTTAGTGACGTTTTTTAATAGTATTTGATGAAACCATTAATTATCATAAGACCTAGTTCATAATAAGTCCACTTATTATGATCTACACGTAAGTCCTCTTAAGACAAACAAGATGGTGATGTCATGATCTGCTTATCTTAGGTGCCAATCTATGAGGCACGAACACCTCTTCGGAGGATATGTACAGTGTCCGACACATGTCGGACACGGACACGGACATGCTCCGAACACATGTTAGACACTCTGGGACACGCTACAGACACGTTGCGGACACGTTAAGGACACACCGAGGACTATTCTTGTTAATTTTTTTAAATTTTTTTTACTAAAATAACATACCTAAAGTTGATAAATTTGATAAAATTAAATATTTGACATAAATTACATATTAGATATTTAAAAATATAACATGTAATAAATATATAAAATTATATTTTTTACACTTGTCCCCAATGTGTTGTGTTCTGCATTTTTTGAAAATTTACGTGTCTGCGTGTCCGTAACGTGTCACATGTCTGTGCTTCTTAGGTGCCGGTGTTATAACCTGTAGTTGGCAACAGCTGTCATTATGCCCTTGTGTTCAAAATTGATTCCCAAGGGTGTATTTTTTTTGGTCTAAATCCAAATTGATTTTAGGAGTGGATTGAGTTTATTCGAGAGAAAAATGAAAAGAGGAGCATGGTCCTTTCTCTGAATATGTAATCAATAAATTTCAATAGTACCCTCAAATTCAATAGTATATCAGTTATAAACTTTACACAACTCCACAATTGTTCGGTCACTGCAGTTTGACCTGCCTGATTGGGCTATTGCAGTCCTGATTTCAGCCTTGAGTATTTAAATGTGAACTTTGTTTAATTTCTTTGTGGATCTCTCTCTCTCTCTCTCTCTCTCTCTCTCTCTTTTGTAGTGTCATGTAATACTACTTCATTTTTTGTTCAGGTTTCACTTACACAGGCCAGAATTGATATGAGTGAGCTTGATGAAGATTCTGATGGTTTCCTACAATCTCATGTATGGTTCTTTACTTTTTTCAACTCCTCATTATCTGAAATTGGATAGTAGGTTTTTTTAAGTATAATCTTCATACACAGTAACTACTTGTTGCAAGAAAATTTATTTTGTGAATCTTGTATGAGAACAAGCTATATTTTGTTAATTGCAGGAAATGGAGGCTTATATACGAGGCCTTATTCCTAATTTGGCACAACTTCGGGACATGCCTACAGCCTTTATTCAAATGTACTGCCGCATAGCTGCACACAAATTTTTCTTCTTTTGTGATCCTCATAGACGAGGTTTGGGATGTTCTAAATCTTATTTAAAAGAAAGAGTTGATTTTATATAGCAATATTTTAATTGTTCATTTGTTGCACTAGAGTTTTCATGCTTCATTTAATGTGACTGCACCGGTGCTTGTTAGTTTGCTGTAACTGAGTATATTCTATCATGTGGTATCATATTATGCCAAATGCAACTCTTTTTCTCAACCACCACCAGCGCAACCCCAGATTTTCTACGTATGTTTTAATTAAATTATTAGCTCTTCTTTCATGTTTTCATATATATTTTTTTTAAATATGATTGCAATGGTGGCATGTTGTTTTACTGTAGCTACAAACTATTTGGTTTCAACTACATGAATCTTGTTTTACCATTTTCTTTGTTGAGGGCTGTAAATGTTCTTTGATTGATATAACTTCATGAAAATTGGGCCTCTTTTGATTTCTTAATATCTCCCTTCATATGGGTTCTCAGTTTTCTCTTTGACTGTTGGATGTACGAAAGTTGAGAGTTAAGCTTTCCTTGCAGGAAAGGCATGCATAAAGAAGATTCTGCTTAGTAACTGTCTCCAGGAACTAATGGAACTACACCAGGTAATATGCTTGCGATTGTTCCCAACTCACTAACCATCTGCAATAGGAAGATATTATATTTTTATTTAGGCTGTTTCTACTGTCTTTGGTAAATTTGTTAATCTTTAACTTTGAAAATGCTCTCTCTATTACTTTGCGGGAATTTGTTAATCTTTAACTTCGAAAGTGTTGTTCTCTCTGTAACTTTGTGGGATTACTATGAAGTGATTTGTTATAGACTTCATTTCCATATATTATTCCCCACCTTGCTGTGGTCCCGTTGGTGGTAATAGTTCCACATTAGAACTCTTATATTGCTGCTATTGTGAGTTGAGGAAAGTTCACATCTATGTACGAAATTTATCTTGCAAGGCTAATCCATTTAATTGAATTTCTGGATGTGTAGTGCACTTCCATTTGTTCCTGATCTAGTTCATTTTTGTCTACTTGCAATCTTTATTCACTATAATTTGTTTGATAGACACTGGATTTTGTTCCTTTGCTTTGTGGTGACTTATTTCTTTGATTTTCCTATTTTTCTGGCCAATTTTCTTAACAGATTTGATGATATTTTCCAGCATGAAAATAAGCATTAAGCGCATGCATTTCATTTTTGTCCTTTGCTTTATATGGAATTTTATAGTTTCTGTCTTGATGAAACGATGAATTTAGATTTCCAAATGTCTGCTGCAATGCTATACCTGCAAGACTGACTACAAACATCTATTGCTGTCATTGGCTTGCTTCTTTCAGACTGTATAAAATTGGTAGTAAATAATTTGTGTTGATCTTAAAAGAAAACTTTCCACCATTAATTCAAGTAAATAAGCTGTATAAAACTTGTTTTTGCATTGTATCAATCACAGTTATTGAGTTGGTTTTAACTCAATTATGTATGATGTAAGAAGCATTGAAATGTAATTTTGTTCCTGCACATTTATAGAAGCTGACGTTGGATTCTTACCTTTTATGTATATTAGGAAAGTGAGGAAGAAGTCACTGACACTGAACAAGCTGAAAACTGGTTTTCATTGACATCTGCCCAACGCATATGTGGTGGGTACTTTGAATTTATCAAGTTTTGATACATGTTGAGTCCCTGGTATCTTTTTTCTTGTTCTCATGTTGTTCTTTAAATTGATCTTATTCTGCACATGATAAGTTTGTGCTACACTACTAGTATTGAAGTGCTACACCAATACTTTATGGTTTGTATCATATGCCAGAGCATGTGAGTAATACTGTTGAAATGTGAAAAGGGATTTGAAATTGACAATCTGACACCCGTGATATAAAATTTAATTGGCAAGTAAGGTACAAATGTATAGATTGGAAGGGCCAAATGGTTATCACCTCTAATTGTTGATATTTTGTAGATGAAAGGATTTCAACAGTCAGGTTTATGCATCTGAAATTCGTTTAGAGTATACTTATAATTGTAGATTTATAAGTGGCAATTAGTTACCTGTATATATTATCTTTTTATTTACATGTTCCTAACTTCCCGAGTTCTAATTGCATTGCATAGCTTGTAATTGCTGTTATCATTATTGTTGTAGCTTATGGTGATCATTTTAGTTCTGCAGATATGTTTCTTGCCCTTGATAAAGATATGAATGGAACATTGAGCAAGCAGGAACTTCGAGAATATGCAGATGGGACTCTGACAGATATTTTCATTGAGAGGGGTAAGAGGTTGTGCCGTGCATGTTTTCTGTTTTCCATTTCTTGAAATTAATGCAGGACTTACCCTTATGTAATGAGTGGGTTGGTCGCACTCCATTGCTTTACTGTCTATCGAAATTATTGACATTTGCCTCTTTTGCAAAATGTTTTGGTTGCTTAAAAGTTCTTTCGTTTTGTTACTAGTGGAAGGTGTCAATTCCAGTATTTTTTTTTAAGCTGTCTTTGCTTAATTTTATTAGAATTGATTGTAACATTTTGCAATGTTTACTAATCTTTAGGATAGAGATGTCTCTTGTGGTCATTAGAAAGTAACACAGAATGTCAATTACATTGTCCGAGCTCGAAAAAAAAAAATCATCACTGTTTCATCAGCTGTGCTTTAACCTGGAATTTTCCCTACCTGTTACAATAATGGGAATATATTCAGAGTAAATTGTTTTTCTGCATTTTGTTTTATTAACCTTTTGTTCGTTGTTGGTTTTGGTTTGCTAACAGCATTTGATGAGCACGTCCGCTCTGGAAAAAGTGGAGGAAATAATGCTCGGGAGATGGATTTTGAGAGTTTTCTCGACTTTGTTCTGGCCCTAGAAAACAAAGACACTCCAGAGGGGTTAACTTATTTGTTTCGTTGTCTTGATCTCCATGGAAGAGGATTCCTCACAACAGCTGATATTCACACGCTTTTCAGGTAAAATTTCTTTGTTCAGCTTTCCACTTATTTCATTGGGGAGAACTTCTTTTTCTTCAATTATTCTTTTGTGCTTAGTTTGGTTGCTGAGAATGTATGTTAGAATTTTGGACTTCTCTTTTTCTCTTCGGCAACTAAATAGAGTGAAATCCTAGCATGGAAGAAAAGGAAGGGAAGCATCACCAAGCTGAGATGTTTCCTGATACAATCTTCCTAGAGAAAACGTCTGTATTTTCCTACTTGTGGTGGTTTAGTAAGTTCCACAAGTCTCATTTTACAGATACATGAACTGAACTATTTGGTTTGGAACCTTGTTAAAAGCTAAGAAGCACAGATACTTATAAGAAGGTACCGTGTCATGTCTGTTGAACACTTTTCAACAGTTAGACATACATAAAACACATTACAAGTATAATAAAATAACTTAGAATCCAATGATAACTTAGAATCCAATGATAAAACAAAAACAATGTCAATTTATACATATTCTCCTATTTTAGACTCTAAAATTTATTACCTTTGACTGAAATATTAAAGCAATAGTAGTATATCAGTGTTCCTAAGTTTTGTTTTACATGTAGTTGGCAACTTTGAATTACTTTTGTAATGTATTATACTAGTATATTATGTGAGCTGGGTTCAGAATGTCGTGAGACAGTTCGGTCCATATCCGGTGTGGGTGTTAGAGCATTGAGAGGACCTTTCCCTAGTACGAGAGGACCAGGAAGGATGCACCTCTGGTGTACCAATTATCGTGCTCACGGTAAACTTTGGGTAGCCAAGTGCAGAGCGGATAACTGCTGAAAGCATCTAAGTAGTAAGCCCACCCCAAGATGAGTGCTCTCCTATTCCGACTTCCCCAGTAAGACACATGAACCAAGCATAGAATTGGACACAAAAAAAGTAGAATGAATAAATAAGATTTTTGCGAAGTGGGCTCCACTAATAAATCTTGTTAATTATTGTTCATTCATATGTTTTATGTATCCAATTTTGTGTTTGGTGTGTAACCCAATACAATCATACTTATGTGCATTTTTCTTAAGCAGCAGGTCTTTCAAAAGACCTAATATGGAGATAGGTTTTTGAAACATGGCATATACTTTTGAGCATTTTTTTGTCACACTTCAATGCATACTGTCATCATCTGACAATTTCTCTCCCATGAGTGTGAAACAGAGATGTGCACCAGAAATGGATTGAGGGAGGGAACTATGAGCTATGCATCGAGGATGTAAGAGATGAAATTTGGGATATGGTGAAGCCAGCCGACCCTCTGAGGATCACACTGGCTGATCTACTGGCTTGCAAACAGGGCGGGACCGTTGCCAGCATGCTTATAGACGTGCGTGGTTTCTGGGCCCATGACAATAGAGAGAATCTTCTCCAAGAAGAGGAAGAGCCAGAAGAAGAATAACAGATGCATTGGAGAGAGTTCATTGGAACCGTCTCTGTACTAACACGAGTTCTAAGATTTGGGCTTGTAATTTTCACCGATGGGGATGTGTTGCTGCATTGCTTGCTGCAACTTCACAAGGTGAGTTTGTCTTATGTTAATGTTGTACAAGAACATCTGTGGTAGTGTTGGATTGGAATCGCAGGGCACAAAAACTGAAGGATCATTTTGAAATCTCGATGCTACTGGTTATTATCCGGTGGAGGTGTGGCTCTAGTAAGACTTCAATTCGAAAAATGATTTAGAAATTGTTTATGTCCAAGTTTGTTTTGTGTCTTTGATTTTAATATTGTACCCTTTGCCAAAATCCAGTTTGAAACATTATCTTGGGTGCCAGTCTATATTGCCAATAGTGAAATACAGTAGCTTCATAGATTCCATCACTTTTGTTTCATAATTACAAAAATGATACGGGCACGAATGAGTTTTGTGAATTTCATTTAGAATGATGTGATAATATTTTAAAAAATTGAAGTAAAATGCCTGATAAGAGCAAGATATCACATTATTATGTGTTGAATTTTTAAATTAACACGGCTTGTACAAATTTTCTATATGTATAATGTTATTCGGATTGTCACATGCCCGCCTTGCGGAGAAGAGCATGTCTGATGGTAGTTAGACTCTAATTAGATTGCCAAGACAACTTGTGAGCCTCAAAGTGATACCCAACAAGCACAAAAACAAACTAGTAAGTGGGGGTGTGCACGGGTTGATTCAGTTTGGGTTTGGCATTGATCCATTACTTGAACCGACTGTCGGTTAAATGTTTTTGTTTTGATTCCAACCGTGCTATTGTTTGAAACCACTCACTTTGAAACCAACTTTGGCAGTCGGATTTTGGTCGGGAAGAAACAAAACCGGGGACTCACTTTTCTCTTCAAATCCCGATTTGTATGTACAAATCTGAGACTGAAGAAAAACAAAAAAAATGGAAGAGATTTATTGGGTTCATTTTATCACCATTGATTTCTGACCAAAGCAGCCTTCGTCGTTGCCAACGGCAAAATAACTGTTACAATAACCCTCTGGTAATCAGAGAGGGTAAGAGGGAGAGGAGGGAGTTTCAGAGGTGAGGTGTTGATGAATACTAACAGAGGGATCTGAGAAATAAGTAGAAAGTAGGGGAGATATGAGGCGTCAGAGGTGAAAGGTTATGTTTGGCATGTGAGGTTAGGGTTATTTTAGTACAAAAAGATAAAATAAGTTAAAAAATTAATGAGAAAAAATGGCACATTCAAATCGTAATTATTTTATTTTTTTCTTCATGAAAGTTAAAAAAAAGTTAAAAAATTCATAATTATCTCTTTTTTTTTCTCACAAAAATTTTAAAAAAATAATAAATTTGTCACAAATGAAACATTTAAATTTAAATTAAAATAATTAAAAAGTTAACGAAGGCAAAGTGTAAAAAAGATTTGAAAGAAATTCAATTAGAGAGAGAGAGAGAGAGAGAGAGAGAGAGAGAGAGAGAATTAAAGGGGAGGCTAAGGGATGAGAATTGATAATCTTCATCAATTAAAAAACGAAGTTTAGGCTTTGGGATAGGCACTAGGTAGCTGTTTTCCTATAATGGGTTTTTTAAGAAAGTGAGTTAAAAATAATTTTCTTAGTTTTTTTTTTATTTATAAAAATATATAAAAAACAGAGAAGAGATATAATTCAAAATAAGTTAGAAGTTAAAAAACAATTTTTAACTCTCTATTTTTTTTTTTTTTTTCTATCTTTTCTTCTTCTTCGTTCTTTCCTTCTTCTCTATTTTTTCCGACGAGCTGCCATAACCAGAGGGGAGGGGAGGGAGGAGGCTGCGCGTCGCAGCCCGTCGCCTCGCCGCCAGCCGTCGCAGCCGTCTCCGCCTCCGCCTCGTCGCCTCGCCGCCGGCGCGTCGCAGCCCGTCGCCCCGTCGCCTCCTCCTCCTCCCCCACTGGTTATGGCCCCCTCCAGTCCGGCCCTTCCCTTCCTCCTCCTCCTCCTCCCTCCTCCTTCCTCCCTCCCTCCCTCTTCCTCTCCTTCCTCCCTCTCTTCCTCTGCGTTTTTTTTTTTTTTTGAAAATTTGCCCCCAAAACGACGTCGTTTTGGGGGCTGCTGGAAACGGCCGCCGGGTAGGGCGGCCGAGAATCCGGACTCGCCAAAATATACTAATGATTCCTTTTCTTTTCTTTTCTTTTTTCAGAGACTTGCAGGCTTTTTGATAATACGTTAATGACTTTTGATATTTTCAAGACATAGCTTGTAGACAAATTTTTAAGAATAAATAACAATACAGTAGTTAACAAACGAGAGTATACCACGTATAAAATTTAATGTATAGTTTGATTGGATCGGATTGAATAATTTCACATTCTGGCATTGTTTGGGAACTTGGTTTGGGGTTAAAATAGTCACAAAAAATAAAATAGGATATTTTAGTTACAAAAAACAAAACATCAAATCCAACCCATAATCATTACAATCCTCTCTCACAAAAAAAGTCAAAAAAGTCAAAAAGTCCTTTCCAAACCAGGCTAAAATAGTCCAGACTAAAATAGTCAAAAAATTAAAAAGCCAAAAAATCAACCTACTTTCTAAACGGAGGCTCTATAAAACGAAGGCTAGATCATATATGAAAAAAAAATTGCATTACTATCCGTAGCTGACCGAATTGTCTGACAAAACCGTTAACAGCATCATTTTTTTAATTGGTCGGGTACATCGGTTTGTTGCACACCCCTGCTAGTAAGCAAAAACGAATGTCAAACAATAAACATGATTTGAGCACAATTTTTCTTGTTAGTTTTTTTAAATTTTCTTTTCTTAACAAAAATAAATAAATAAATAATTTAGCACTTGCCAGAGAATGTCTCAATACGTGTAGTCTCATGATTCTGTAACAATTATATATTTAGGCCAAGTTTGGGTACTTTTAAAAAAGTCAAAAAGTCAAAAAGTTACTCAAAAAGTTAAAAAGTTAACACTATTCACCAAAAGTCAACAATTACGGCTGCACAACTCCCAATTCAAAATTTTCCCTACAAATCAATTTTTACAATTTTTTATTACACATTTTTCAATAAAAAGTCAAAAATTTAACCCAAACATCCATATTTTTAACCTCAATTTTTTAATCCAAAAAGACAAAAAGTACACTTTTTTAGTCTTCCCAAACTTGGCCTTATTTATTGGAGAGATGTTGACTATTTTTTAATCAAACGACATTTTATTGAAAAAAGAAGGAATGCAAAGGATGACCGGAAATCCTCAAAAAAAAAAAAAAAAAAAATTAATGAGATTGTTTAAACAACAATGATTTAGAGCATTAATTTGGGTGGTCTAATAGAACACTAATGACATGATAAGGAAGAAAAAAAAAAATCAAAATATCACATCACAATAAATGAAGTCCACTACCAACTCATTAGAATTTGCTTTAGAGTTCAAGAATTAGAGTTTCAAAATATATTTTTTATTTAAAACTCAAATACTGACATCCAATCATTAGAAGTCAAAAAGAGTGGGATTCTTTTAAATGAGCTAAGCCCAAATAAATATATATTGAGATTTTAAAAATTCTATTAAAATCACACCCATGTAAAATATTTAGTAAAAATTTTAGTAGAATTTTTAAAATCTACAACATTACTTAGCCTCCATTTGAGAAGTGAGTTGACTTTTTAGCTTTTTGGTTTTTTTTGCTATTTTAACCTGAGGCTAAAAAGCCTAGTTTGGGAAGGACTTTTTGGCTTTTTTAGATTTTTGATGAGGTGTCTTCCTATGAATTTACCAAAGTGCCCTTGATAAGATTTGTACCTGTAATTGAAATGTATTTGACGTCCATGTCAGCTTCCCAACTGTCCGAACTTCTAATTGTTGTTGTTGTTTTTTTTTTTTTTTTTCCTTATTTTCGGTTTAGATTTGGCGTTTTTTGCTAACTTTTTTTTTTGGGGGGGGGGTTTGATTTGGCCTATTTTGTTTAAATTTTTTTTATATTTTTATTTTGGGTTTTATTTTATTTTTGTAAAATATTTATTTATTTTTTTGTATTTTGGGTTTGGGTTTGGATTTGGCGTATTTTGTTTAAATTTTTTTATTTTTTATTTTTTTATTTGGGTTTTGATTTTGGCTTATTTTGGTAGATTTTTTTTTTTTTGTTTGAATTTGACGTATTTTGTTTCAATTTTATTATTTTTTATTTTTATTTTTTGGGTTTTATTTTGGGCTTGGATTTAGCGTATTTTGCTTAATTTTTTTTATTACATTAATTTGTTTTGTTTTTTTTTTTTGGTCTTGGTTTTTTCATGTGTTTTTTTATGTTGATTTAAAATTTTTTTTTTTATTTTCTATAAAATGATAAAAATGAGGTTTTAAATAATTGTCCTATGTATTTTAAGGTCTTATTTTATTTTTTATTTTTTTTTCAAATGGTTTTTTTATTTTTTATTTTTTTAATTTTTGTTTTTCATTTTATGTAAAATGATAAAAAGTGAGGTTTTAAATAATTGTCCTGTGTATTGTAAATAATTTTATTTTATATATTTAAATATTCAAAAAATTTAAATAATTTAAAATGTTAATATTTTTAATTTAAAAACAACTCTACACTCAAATCGTAACCAAACACATAAAACAAAACTTAATTAATTTTTAATTTTAATTTTAATTTTAATTTTATTTTAATTTTTATTTTAATTTTAATTTTATTTTAAAAATTTAAATAATGTAAATAATCTAAAAATTTTACCTTGGCAAAAATTTAAAATAAATATTCAAAAAATTTAAATCGTGAAAATTTAAATATTCAAAAAATAATTTTAACAAAAAAATTTAAATAATTTAAATATTTAAAAAATTTAAATAATTTAAATTGTTAATATTTTCAATTTGAAAGCAACTCTACATTCAAATCGTAACCAAATAAAACTCAGTTAATAAATTATTTTTAAAACTCATAACTAAATACATAACTCGAAACTCCATACTACTTTCACTACTCTACACTCAAATCATAATCAAATACATAACAAAAAAATTAAAATATTTAAAATATTTTTATAAATAGAGTTTGAATTTATTTTTATAAAATATTTTAACAAAAAATAAATAAATGTTTTTAATTTTTTTTTTCAACTTTCTTTGTTTTTTTCTTGGGAAAAGGATTTTTTTGGGAAAAGGTTTTTTTTTTTACTTTTCATGTGTTGAGGCATTGCCCATAATTCATGTGGGGTAATTTCGTAAATTTACGTTGCCCTTGATTGTTACCCAGCACCTCACAACTTTTTGTCCTCACTTGGCTAATTAAGCCTGTTTTGTCTTCACTTGGCTAAAATAGCCCAACTTTCCCTTTCCAAACACAGACCATGTCATCAATTGAACTTTGTACTATAAAGAATTCGAATTCAAAAATTTGTCTACAAAGATTTTCATGTTTCTTTCCAATCAAATGACTTTTAAAATTGCAAACACTACACAAAGCCACAATAGTGCTATTTGTTGCAACTTGAATGCTTTATTTATAATTTTACTTTTATTTGAGATTTTGTGTCAAAATATACAAGATTAAATTATTTTAAATAAATTTAAAAAATTAATTATCTTATCTTAAAACTGAAAAATGGGGCATTGTGGTTTTAGAAGAACTTATAACTTATCAACCTCGAGTTAAAATAAAATTAGCAAATAGGCCCAAAATGATTGAGATGAGACATCAATGTCACACAAATATATGAAAATGATAGGTAAATTATTGATTTTTTTCTCTTCTAATTTTTGTACCTTTTTTTTTTTTTTTTTGTAAAAAGTTAAAAAATCATCCCAAATATATTAAAATAGTATATTCTTTGTTTTTGGGTGAATTTAAAATAGTATATTCCCAGCCATAAATACATTTAAAAAGTAAAAAAATTTAAATATAAAAATTCACTTGAAAAAAAAAACATTAAAAACTTGAAAATAAAAAAAATTGTGATTGGCCCAATATCCTATCATACAATTTCAAGTTGATTTGGAGGAAATATTATGGTATACACCTGTGTGTACTATATATACTTTATAATTAAAGGAAAAAAATAATGTAGCTCCATACTTTTTGAGTTATAACTGAAAAAAATTATAACTGAATATCACATGAGGCATAACTTAAAATCTCATCAGTCATAACTAAAATAATATCATAAATAAAAAACAATAATCATAATTAAAGAAAAAAAAAATTGACATAACTTAAGTGTTAGCTTTGTCCAGCTGACTCTTTTCGGATATTTTGTGCCGTATTCTGATCGATACTCGACTTTTTATGTGGCATGTGATTGAGCTCCATTAGGTGTCTTGGTGATGGGTCCTTTTTATATATATATATATATATATATATATATATATAATTTGGTCAAATTTAGCTGTTAATTGATTATCTCAAGACAGGGCATGCGGATGATGTGCTGTCTCCTCAAAGTATTTTTTTTTCTTGATAAAAAACAGAGTGTTATTGTTAGCACCCTATCAATTATTTTGGATCTCCAATTTCTTTGGACCCCCACTTATAAATTGTAAAAGCTTTAAAATTTATTTTTGCCCTCCAAATAATACCAAAATTATATTTGTAAAAACATTTCACCCATTCAAATGCACAACCTCACATCCCCTACACCCAAAAATGAACTCTCTCTTAAAATCCTAACAAAACCCATGATGGTGTAATCTCCAAAAACCAATGAAAAAAAATTATGGTTATTAAAAAGTTTTTTCTCAGTTTCATTACGAGATTTGTTAATTTGTTTGATTTTTTTTCCCCCTATTATCTCTTTTTATGCACACAGCACAATCCACTTTCACGCTTCTCTAATTAGTTTTTTGTCATTCATTCATGGCCTCGCTTCTGTATGAGCAAAACTAGGCAGAATTTCACTCATCGATCTATCACCCAAGGGTGGTTTGACCTCCTTTGTTTGTCTTATTCTACTGCTACTTTGGTTATTTATTCTCGAACAAATAAGAAATGTTCAGTTACTTGTTCCTGAGCAAATAAATAATGCTCAAGCCTATATTCCAAAATTTTGGTCATATGTACGGGAGTTTAGTCACAAAAAAATAACGAACAACTTTTATTATTTTTGTCCTTTTTAAAGAAACTCACCTTTGTAAGGCCAATTTCCTTTAAGTTAAGAACACTATCAAAATGATAAACCTCTTATGAGTTTTTATTGTTGTACTCCTCTTGTCTGATGGAGTTGTAGTTGTCGGAAAAATTTTCACTCATTGTCATTGTTAGAAAAGTGTATATAATTAAATGGTTGTCACTGTTACCCCCAGAATATTGTCGCCAAATGGTTTTCAAGATTTTGAGGGCAGGTATGTTTTGAAGGTGAGATTTGAGAAAGATGAATGAATGGTGATGGAGGTGGGTGCTTTCATAAATCATAATTTATGATGTAGTGAGTGTGTAAGCTAATTGTGAGACGAGGTGTTCCAAAATTATTGATGTCTTTTTCAATAATTTCATTTGAGATTATTATTGTAATAAAAAAAATTAAAAAATAAAAAGTGAAAAATAATTAATAGGGCGGTAATAGTAACACTAAATAAATAAATAAATGAATAAAATAATACTAGATTACAGAATTTCCCATTTTACCTTGGCCTTGTTTGGCCAATGCTATTTTTTATTTTTTGGGTTAAAATTTACAAAAAGATAAAATAAATTAAAATAGATAATAAGACAAAATATCACATCAAACTCATAATAATTTTACTTTTTTATCTCTCAAATATCATATCCAAATATAAAAAAATTCAATCATCATTCTAAATACAAAAATTTTAAACCACCGAGGCCTTGTTTGGAAAGTTGGCTATTTTTTAGCAGACTATTTTAATTTTTGACTATTTTAGTAAGTTAAAATTTTTGTGATCGAGAAGATGGTTGAATTTTTTTATAGTTAAATGTGATGTTTATGAGAAAAAAAATAAAATGATTATGAATTTAATGTGACATTTTATTTTATTAACTATTTTAATATATTTCATATTTTTATAAATTTTAACCTAAAAATTCAAATTTTAATATCTGCCAAACAAAGGTCCTGTTTGGTAGAGTTGTGGGAAAGTGATTATGTGCCGTTTTGGCAACACACAAAAAACTCAGCTTTTTGTGTGTGTTGCCAAAAACGCCAGGTTTCCCAACACGCCCCAAATCCCATTTGGGAAGACCAAAAACGCAACACCCAAATTTACCAAACTACCCTCTAGAAAATTTTAATTAATTAATTCAAAAATCAAAAAGTAAGGATATTTTAGTCATTTTGGAGCGATGTGACACTTTTAAAAAATATTAAACCAAAAATAAAAAAAGTCAGTTTTTTATCAACTTTTCAAATCATTTCCAAAAAAGTCAAAAAGCTTGATAAAAAGCCAAAAGCCAGCTTTTACCAACTTCCCAAAACACCCCTATGGCCCTATTTGGTAGAGCTTATTTCCAGCTTATTTCAGATTTTAGCTTAATTTAAGCTATTTTGATGTGTTTGATTTAGCTTAACAATACAACTTATAGCTTTTTGTAAGTCAAAAATCAATTTATTATTTGGGGGAGGAAAAGTTTAATTTATAAATAAAAAATCAGCTTATATTCATAGTAATAAGTTATAAGCTGTTAAGGTATAAGGTATAATCACTTTCTCACAGCTCTATCAAACGGGGCATATAACTTATTAGTCTATCAGCATATAATTTATAACTGTGAACATAAACTGATTTTTGACTTATAAATTAAGTTTCTTCTCCCCTACTCAAAGAATAAGTTAATTTTTTACTTACAAAAAGTTATAAACTATATTATTAAACTAAATTAAATACATCAAAATAACTTAAACTAAACTAAAAACTAAAATAAATTAGAAATAAGTCCTACCAAACCGGACCAAAATCTGAAATAACTAAAACTTAAAAGAATCTACTAAAATAACCAACCAGAGAGTGTTTTTTGAAAAAGAGAGCGGGGGTTGGGTGGGTTTCAGTGTTTCTCTCTCATCGGTGTAGAGTTCACACTCTTTGCCAATTTCTCACTTTCTCGGCATCAATGGACGTTCCTAAGGACCAAATCTCTACACTTCTCGATCATGGCCTCTACACCTCTGCTCAATTCCTTGTAAGCCCTTTCTCTTTCCTCATTTCAGTGTAATCGAACCCAATTCGATTCTAATCAATTGCTCACTAGGGTTTTGGAATTATATCAATGTTTTGATCTGAATTCATGCTCTGTACAGGCTTGTTTTCTTGTTTCTTCGTCTACTGTCAATGCCGAGACCAGTCCACATGTCAAAGCCGAAAACTTGGTATGCGAGTCTCTCGATTCGTGTTCTTGTTTGGCATTCATTTGTCAAAACGTTGTTTGATTATCAGTTTGTTGTGTCTTGTTCCAGGTTCTCCTCGCCGATGCATTGTTTCGCGAACGAGAGTTTCGTAGGGCAATTGTAAGATCATATTATTAGTATGCATAAACATTTGTATATCTACATATATGCGTACTACATATCCAAAAACATCAATGTGGTCAGATTCATTATGTACATAAATCCCACAACGCACCAATTAAATTTCAAAAACTGTCTTGACAAAATTTATGGGTTAGTAGAGTTTTCCTATAAATATTTATAGAAAATGATTTGTAAATAGAAATTTTGGACAGAAAGCACAAGAAGAATGATGTGCCAATGATATTTTTGAAATGATGAGGGTAATGTGGGTGTTTTGATTGGAAATGAAGGAATCACAAGAAGCCACATCATTATGTATGACAATTTTGTATAAAAATTCTGTTTGTATATCATTACTCTTTCTAATATGGCAATTATGAACACCCATTTATGATTGTGTATGAATAAATAAATCACATCTAGTGATAATTTTTCCAGGGGCTTCAATTATTTTTAATTTTGATATTGGGTATTGTCGAAATAATTTATTGTTTGATACTGCTTGATTGGCTTTCAATATAGGTGCCCTTGTTATGAGTATTTCACTTGTTCGGACTCTGCGATAGTTTTATTTTTTGTTGAAAATTCAAAACGCATAACATTTGTAATCTAAGTTTGTATGACAGTTCTTCAGATGGACAAACCAAAGGGTAAAATTAATTTCAAAACACGATTTTATGTTGTTGGAAGATCAGAGCTCCAATTTATGTTTGTCATGTCACAGAATGGCTTGGCCATCTTCTGTTCCTTTTGAATGTTACTTACTATATGCCAACACTACTAGCTACTATTTTCTGCCCATTTAATTTATGATTCATCTCTTTCATCTGCTATACTTTTCCACTGCTACGGTTTTTATTTTTATTTTTGATGCCCTCTCTCACCATCATCCACTCCTTCCTTGGGCAGAAGTTCCTTTTAAGTTGAAAAGAACATATTTCATTAAATACTGCTAATTTATCCCTCCCCTCTTTCCATGTGAACAAAGATATTCAAACATAGCATGTCATCATATCTTTTTGTATTGTGACAGCATACATACAAGCAAGCGCTACAACATTGCAAGATTGTTCCCAAACAAAGTACAATGACTAGAAATTCGTTGCCTACGTCAAACAGGTCGTCTTCTCCAAATTCTTTTAATAATTTGGGGATTAATGAAAATGAGGTAGTTTGACATGCTCCCCTGCTTGTTCTTTTCCTTTTTTGACATATTTGGGTCATAACAAGTTTTGTTTATAAATCTTGTATATTCAAGGTTAGTCATTTCATAAACAATTTATTCTCACATCTTGGTGCAGGTGAAGTTCAAAATTGCATCTTGTCACTATTCACTGAATGAGAATAGAGCTGCTCTTGTTGAGGTTCCATCTCCATACTCTCTGTTTGCATTCGTGTTTCTTTAATCAATTTGTTAAGTCACTTTTGGTGAGGTTATATTTAAGTATATGAATGTGTAGTTTATGTATAAATTTTGCATTTTGTTGCTAATTGATATTCTCTGCCGTCCATTCCTTGCTCCCTTTATTTGGCAAATGTCATCATAATTTGGAGGATTTATTGTTATCAGGAAGACCTTAGATTACACTTTTCATCCAGTAGCTAAGGAACTTGCTGTATTGTTTGTCACTTTTGTGTAAATGTTCATGTTATCCATGTAATGTTGCAATTACATTGTATGTTCTAGGACGAGTGTTCTGAGCAACTTGGGTTTGCTACATGGTCTTTTTACAATTTAACTTGGACGTGGTTTTATTCATTTTTAGTTTCTTTCATTTTAAGAATATAAGAATATGCTTTACTCCTTTATTTTACAGATGGAGGGAATTCCTAACAAAGCAAGAAATCTGCAAATGAATCTAATGATGGGCAAGCTTTATCGAAATTCGAGACACACTCGTTCTTCCATTGCTTGTTACAAAGAGTGTTTGAGGTTTGTCATGTTGGATTTCTTAATGCCAATTTTCATTCCAAGGATAACAATTTAAATTTGATTATTATATCATTTTGTGTATGCTTCTTTTATTCAGTTCTCTTTTTAGCAATAACATAAGAATTTTTTGGGTGCTTTTTGTGAGTCTCACTTGAAATCTGAACACATCTAGCATCATAAAGTTTCGTGCTTGCACTTATATAGATATTTCTTGATTGGATGATTGGTGTGTCCTTTGAAAAAAGGCACGAGTGTCTATTTTTGTCTGTAGTTACGTAGTTATCTTATATTTCAACATCTTGATCATTCCCATTGTTTTTGACTTATTAATTAGAGTGGTTTATTGAATTGTTTTTAGTTTACCTAACCCCATTCATCAATGAGCAGGTGTCTTTCACCTGTTAAAAATAAAATTCTAGAAATCCAGCAAAGCTTTTGAGTCCTGGCATTTCTGTGACCGTGCAACTCTTTATTTACTACATAAAGTTGGGCAGTGCATTTTTTATTATTATAAGTAAATGTAACTATGAAAGACGGCGAAGGACCACAACCATCTAAACACAGAGTATACACCAACAAAAATGCAAAGCAAAACAAAACAAGACAAAGCCCTATATATCAACAAGCATGTACAAATCACCAAAAATAAAAAATAAAATCCACAGAATAGTATAAAGAAAGGAGCAGCCCCCTTGAGGCAAAAATACAGTTGTGCGAGCACTGATCCTTTCAAGGAATTAATGGAATTCTCCCTCCCTTCAAATGATCTACAATTGCACCACAAAACGCACAACGGAGCTACCTACCAAGCCTTCCAACTAACCCGACTCGGGCAACCCCTATGCCAAGAAACAAAGAGGTTCTTTACCCACCCAGCATAACCCAAGTGACACCAAAGACAGAGAATTAAGCTCCAATTATCTGAGGCCACTTTGCAATAAAGCAATAGATGATTGACTGGCTCCCCCGTCTCCTTATGCATACAACACCAATCCAGTTGAAACTAATCTTCCTCAAATTTTCAATGATGAGAATGGCCGTAACAATTTTTTTCATTTTCTATGTCAAAATTTAGAATGATGAGAATGACTGTAACAATTTTTTCCATTTTCTATGTCAAAACCAAACCAACTTATAAGCCTTGTGTCTCAATCAAGTGGGGTCGGCTACATGAATCCTTTTTTTCCATTTCATTTTCTATGTCAAAGTATGTTAATTGTGTCTCATTCCTTCTTGCTTTTATTTTGTATGTAACTTTCTTTCTTTTCTTTTATTTTAAAATTTCATTTTATGTCTGGGGGCTGGTGGTTGAATATGATTACAGTCTTGATTGGGTCAGCCCATAAATAACAGTGCGGAATCAGTGAGTAACAGTGTAATTATTGACTGTGAATGCCTCATAGATTCACATCCAAGGACAGTTTCTGCTGTTACTACTACTATAATAACAACAATATCGACCATACTGCTAACACTGCTACTAAGATATTTAATTGTTCTTGTTGTTATCTTTTTATCATTTATGCATTGCTGGAAGATTTCAGTACTTTTATAGCATGCTCATTCTTTATTTGTTTTGTTTTTGACAGACATTGCCCTTATGTTATTGAGGCTATCATGGCCTTGGCTGAACTAGGAGTTGCTTCGAAGGATATTATTTCATTATTTCCTCAGGTTTGTTGGTAAAATAAAAATCAGAGTGCTGCTCCATTGATTCAAAGTGTATGTAATATGATGTTCTAAGATTATTATTTTTCTGAGAAGTATTCATGTTTTGATATAAATTTAGCATATCATGCTTTATGAAGAATTTTTAATTATGCACTATGCCATTCCTTGGAAAAGATGAAAAGGGGACATAAAATAGTCCGTTTTGCTGATCTTTTCTTGTGCTAGACAAGTGGAGTAAAGGTTGAGGTTTAGTGGTTTACACTTGAATTTGATTAATTAAACGTATTTGTTTCGCTAAGCTATGATTTTAGTTTTAGTATTTCTTTCTAAATTTTTTGTATTACTTTCTATTTTTCTGGTGGATTGATGGTTTTACTCTTTTCAAAATGATTTGGTCAGGGTTTGCATCTCTCAGCCTTGATTATATAGGTTCAGCTTTTAGTCAAGCCATTTTTTGGCTGAATAGAACCATCTTAGCCTCTACTTGAACGCCCTTGAAATTGTCCTCCCTTGAAATTGTCCTCTTTTACTTTCCATGGAGTTCCTAACATTGAACTTGAACTGGTGGCTCATTTGTGGCATAACCTAACTATTGCACCTCCCAACTTGTAATGTCATCATTTAAGCATTTTCATTGTTGCCGATGATGTTTTATTTTTAAAAATAAAACTTTATTAGTTATAGTGGGTTTGGTAAATAATAACCATTGGTGTTCTTTTGTGTGTTGCAAGGAATATATTTTCAATCACTATAATAAACGGACTGGAGTTTTTTCTTATAGATTTTTCTCTGGTGTTAAAGAAATAACATTTTTCTATATTTTAGCTTGAACCTTTTCTGTTGTAAATATACTATCCTGTTAACTGCAGTTTATTTTTTTAATGTATCTTTCAGACACCAAATAGAAGTGGTAGACCTCCATTTGATCATTTTGACTCAAGTCGCTGGTTGCATGTAAGTACAATGTGTGATAGATGAGATTTTGTCTTCATATTTTATATGTTGTACTAGACTATACTACCAATTTTTTTTCTACATTAACATTACTTGTCCTGTTTGAGCATATAACTTTTTCCCTTGTCTAATTAGCTTGCTTCAATGGTTCTGAATCAGCCAATCATAGCATTGTCCTTAGGTTCAGTTCAGAACCTCCTACTTTTTTGACTAATTCATTCCTTCATTTCTTTTTTACTTTTAAGTTAAGATTTAATAATAGCATTTGATCTGAAATGACTTTGGACCTTTTCTATTGGTGGATTTGGTGCTCAGTCTAAGATTCTTGAGGTGAGGCTAAGGTCTAGTCTAGGGATGGCAATGGTGTGAATTCCAGATGGGGCATCCCTATCCTGACCTTAGCATGCCATAGAATACACCAACATCGACTTGCACGACTTTGTCCCAAACCTAACGTCAGTTAAGGCCAAGTTTGGCATCCTCAAAAAAATCTAAAAAGTTAAAAAGTCACTATCCTATTTAAGTCACATCATCTTATTTAAGTCACATCACCTCTCTATCACATCATTTCATACCAAACCCATATTTCATAAAAAGTCAAAAAGTGCACTTATTTAGGACACCCCAAACAACCCTTAAGTCTTATGAACTTGTTTCTAAGGCCCAACATCCCCTGGTGGGGTTGTCTTTTCTCTCTTTGTTTTCTTTTTGTTGTGCTCAGGATGCTGTTCTCTGCTTCAGCAATACCTTTGATCATTTGTTCTTTCTGTGCAGCGTTATGTTGAGGCCCAGTGTTGCATTGTTTCAAATGATTACAAAGGTAGAATAAGTTCTTTTTTTTGGTTTGATCATTTTTTTTGGGGGAGGGGGTGTTATTTTTTTAACATTGTACTTTTGATGCTAGTATGCTTTGCAGCCACTGTTGTCTATACATCTTCCTTTTAGAGATCCCTTCTTTTATGTTGGTGGACACAATGCACATGCATTCATATGCACACTGCTTCAACGGATCATGCTAATGTCAGGCATTGCATGCAGTCCATAAAAGACACCACATGAGATATTTGAATACCGTTACATTTATATTTTAGAAAACATATGAGCTTATCCTTCGAAAAGTAGAGATATGTGGTCTCTGTCCGTACATGCAATTTACATAATCTTAGTGTTGAACTTTTTGCTTTGTGGTCCATGATCACTTAATGCTTTAAACTGTTCTTGCTTGCAGAAGATTACCTCTAGTTGTTTGAAAGGCTTTAAGCTGTGTGAACCAGAAGTAAAGAGGGAAATAGAGAAAATATAAATGGCACTTTTACTGTTGAATAATATCTAGCTATGACACTCACAATCATGAACGCAATTACCTGGTGTCCTGTAAAATACAAAATATATAAAGATTGATAACAGCCATTACTTGTCATAGCTTAATGAATAGTTTCAGGGTTATGATGCATGGCTGTACTTTCCATGGCATTGGTTCTTGATTCTGAATGTTTGGTTGCACCTTCAGTTTGAGTAGATTATACATGAAAATTGATTTTTTGGGGGGATCTTTACAGCATTTTTTTGATTGGCAGGTGGTTTGGAACTCTTCACAGAACTTCTACAACGTTTTCCTAACAACATACACATATTACTTGAAATGGCAAAGGTAAGCATTTCAGTGAAGCTAAGCTTGTTATGTTTGCCAAAGAAGTTTAGACTTTGCTAGCATTTTGTACTCAGCTGAGTGCAAACTTAGTGACTTTCATTTTGTACTAAAATATGTAGGCCACTTCTATCTACATTTGGTGCGTCCAACACTTGTTGGCATGAAAGCCAACGTCAAACACTTGCTTAGGCAATTTTAAAGTGTGGATACTAATTCTTTTTGCAAGTTGAAAGAAACTTTGAGTACTAGAGTGTTATTCCTTTTATACTACAGAGTTATCATTTTACTGTTCTGTGCCTGGATTTATTGGAGATGCATTTGGACTCTTAAATCTGTTGTTTGATTACAAATCTAGTATTTTTTAAAGACCAATAAAGGAGTGAAGCCAATAAAAAATTTTAGTGATAAAATAATTGTATAAGAGAATCAGAGATTTCGATCTGCCAATGATCCTCTTATTGACATGAAGATGTCAATTTATGTTCAATTGAAAGCAAAATTCTTTGCATTTAATAGGTTGCTTTGGCTTAACTGATGGATGTCGTTCTATTTTTTTGTTCAACTTACACATAAATCATAATGTGAAGGTTGAAGCCATTATTGGAAAAAGAAGTGCAGCCATCACGAATTTTGAAAAGGTAACTGTTCATTAATTATATTGACGCAACGAATCATTATTTTGGGAGATGAAATTTATTGATTCTTTGCAGGTTCGATCAATCGATCCATACATCGTCACTTACATGGATGAGTATGCAATGCTTTTAAAGATAAAATCTGAGCATTCAAAACTGCACAAGTTAGTGCACGACTTGCTGAATACTGATCCTACAAGGCCAGAAGCTTTTGTGGCGTTGTCTGTTTTATGGGAGAGGAAAGATGAGAGGGGAGCTTTATCTTATGCTGAGAAGGTTAGGTTTATTACTTTCAATCAGATCAGAGAGTCCCTTCTTGTGAATATATCTCACCATTTCATTATTTCTGCAACCAGAGCATTCGAATTGACGAGAGGCACATACCAGGTTATATAATGAAGGTACTATGAATTCTGATCTGTAACTGAACTGGGATCTGCCATCTGGCATATATTGGTAAAAGTATCAGCATGGAAAATTCTTTGAGGACTTCAATATAAATGATGTATATTTCAATTTGTTAAAAGTTCTTGTAACCTTTCAGGGCAACTTGTTCTTATCAATGAATCAGCCACAAGCAGCTGTAGTTGCTTTCAGGGGAGCTCAAGAATTGAGACCTGATCTTCGTTCTTATCAAGGTTAGTTTTTAGACAACCAAGCCACATAATTAATCAGTTATTTTGATGTGCATTTTATTTGAGTGAAATACATTTCAACAAGAAACGGAGGAGCCTGGTGTGATCAGAAACTCTTGTCTCCTTCCAGGTTTGGTTCATTCTTATTTGGCACTTTCAAAAATTAAAGAGGCACTTCATGCTGCAAGGGAGGCAATGAAGGCCATGCCTCAATCAGCAAAAGCTTTAAAATTAGTTGGCGATGTGCATGCTAGTAACTCTGGTGGAAGAGAGAAGGTAAGCTTGTTATGTATCACTAATTTAGCATTGTGTAATGTTAGCTAATAAATCTCACCTTTAACTGTTTTATCTGACCCGGGCTGTAGTTTAAGTGGTCTTGAGAGAGCTCTTAGGTGTCAGTATGAGGTCTCAGGTTCAAGTCTATGGAGATGCATCGGCTTGTGTAGTAATCTAACTACTAACTTGCTAACATCATAAAACTATGTTCTGTTGTTTGTCAAACTTTGAGAAGGTTTTGTGCAACCAAGAACATGGTGTATAAATGTAATTTTTTTTTTTGGGTTTGGTTTGTGATAGAGATTATTGCTAGTGCTGTAATATAATCAGTAATGTGAAAAAGATTGCTAGTTCCATAAATAAATTTATATGAACTTGTTACTACTATTTCAAAAGTTGGTTGACATCTATCTTTCTTTTGTAGTGGAATTCTACAATGTTGGTTTTTAGTTTACAGTGACGTGAATTTTCATCTGAACTTTAATCAGGCAAAAAAGTTCTATGAGTCAGCTCTCAGGCTGGAACCGGGTTACCTTGGAGCTGCATCGGCACTGGCCGAGCTCCATGTCATTGAGGGCCGAAATGGAGATGCTGTATCTCTCCTCGAGCGATATCTCAAAGATTGGGCCGATGATTCTCTTCACATTAAGCTGGCTCAAGTATTTGCTGCTACAAATATGCTGCAAGATGCCTTGTCACATTACCAGGCTGCACTAAGGTTATTCTTCTATATTGGTTGAGATATTACAGTCTAATGTTGAATTATGGCCATGATATGAACGTCTTTTCTTTTTAAAGTTTAAGTTCCGTGCCCTCTTGTCGTTCATGCACATCTTTCTAATTTAAATGTGTACTTCAGGATAAATCCACAGAATGAAGCAGCGAAAAAAGGATTAGAACGCTTGGAGAAACAGATGAAGGTTGGTCTTAATGTTTTTATGCTTCGTAATAGGCAGATGGTTCATGGATATACACTCTCCCTTTCTCTAATTTGTGCCTTTTGACCTACCTCCACAGAACATAATGGGCAATTGTTTTTGTTTCCAGAAGATAGCAACAATTTTCAACATTTGAGGACTAGAAAAACAAGGGTTCCGTTTGGTTAGAGTTTCGAATCATAGTTCCACCCATTGATTTGAGTGTGTTGTTTGTTTTGAGCTTTCAAATCATAATTCTACACCTATTTTTCAAAACTCAATTCAAAACATAATCATTACTTTTCAAAACTCATAACCAAACACATAATTCAAAACTCTTTTCAAAACTCAATATAAATCAATATTTTAAATATTTTAATATTTTAAAAATATTTTAATTTTGTTAAGATTTTAAATATTTTAATATTTAAATATTTTACGATTTTTTTAATTTTTTAATTTTTTGAATATTTTGAAATATTTTAATTTCAAAATATTATGATTCAAATTTTTTTAAATTTAAAATATTTTATAAAAATAAATTCAAACTCTATTTTATAAAAATATTTTTAAATATTTTAATTTTGTTTTTATGTATTTGGTTTCGATTTGAGTGTAGAGTTGTGAAAATAGTATGGAGTTTTGAGTTATGTGTTTGATTATGAGTTTTAAAAATAATTTCTTAATTGAGTTTTGTTTTATGTGTTTGGTTACGATTTGAGTATAGAGTTGCTTTTAAGTTTAAGATATTAACATTTTAAATTATTTAAATTTTTTGAATATTTAAATTATTTAAGTTTTTTGAATATTTATTTTAATTTTTTACTTATTAAATTTTTTAGATCATTTAAATTATTTAAAAATTTATGATTTAAATTTTTTGAATATTTATTTTGAAAAAAAATTTATTTCTTTTGTAGTATTTTCAATTAAAAAATTGATTAATGTTACTTTCTGTTAATAATAAATTTTTTTAATTGAATTTTAAAAAGAATTTGGTTACGAGTGTTGATCAGAATTTTCAATAGTGTGAAAGTAATGTGTTTTGTTATGAGTTATAACAATTTGAATTAAGTTTTGAAAAATCTTTCTAAAACTCATAACCAAATAAATTTTCTTACTTCACATATCAAATCAAACTTTTAAAACTCAATTCAACACTCTATTCAAAAACCATAACCAAACAAATTTTCTACACTCAAATCATAATTCCACAACTCACAAACTTAAAATACAACTCATACTTTCAAATCATATTTACAAAACTTTACCAAATGCAACCAAGGTGTTTTGCTTGCTTTCAAAACAAGTTTTCATTCCTTCCTCTTCCACCCCTCCGGCCTCTCCCAGACTCTAACCAGGACCTCTGATCACCTTCTAACTCTGACCACTACCACTGGCCTAAGAAGTACGAACACGGACATGCCAATACAAAAAATTAAGACTTGAGATGACACGCAAGGGATACATGTGAAATATAGAATCATATATTTATTATGTGTCATATATAAGGATAAATAATTATTATATATCAACATATATGAATATTTAACTCAGTAATTTTAAAAGTCCAACGAGGAGAATAGATATAAATTTACATGTTTTTGTTTTATCATTGGATTTCAAATTGTTTTATTCAAACTTGTAATGTGTTTCTTGTCTGTCTAAGGGTTGGAAAGTATATGACGAGTGGAGTGGAGTGTCGGCGTCGGACACAATATATTATCTTCGAAGTGTTTGTGATTCTTAGCCTTGTGTTGAAGAAAACAAGAAATTGGCAATCATTACTAAAAACGACCTTTTGTTTTTGTTTGGCTGAGTTATTTTCTCCAAAATGCAGTAATCGTGATTGGTAAATACAGGATTGGTGAAAATGTTAGAATGCAGTCGGAATGTTTACTTTGAATGTGTAATGGGATTAACCTAAAGTGGTGGTTTTCTGTAGGGAGTGGATCCAGATGCTCCTGAAGAAGATGAAGAAAATGAGGTTGAGGATGCGGATGGAGACCAGATAGAGACCGAGCTTCTATGATCAACAGCTGCAACATCTTTTCTCTGGCAATTTTTTTTTTGGGTGCAAGGACTGCCATGGCGTTTGGCATATTTCCTGGCAGATTGCTCTTTAAAGCTGAAAAAAAGAGGAAGCGTTGTTAACAATCTTGTTTGAGATGGTGCAACTATGCATCATATGTGAGCACGTACAGTTCTTTTCTTTTGATTGTTCAAGGATCAGAGGAGCAAATAAATTTCAGGCCTCACCTGCAAGGTTGCTGCTTCGGTGGAAACAAATTAACTTGGCATCATTGTCTCAACTCCTAGAGAAATTGTCACAAGTGATTGAAACCCTTTCCCAATGTTGTAGAATTTGGCACCAGAATTGTTTTATTCCTTCCGAGTTGAAATTCAAAGCAGAATATGTAATCTTTCATATGTAGATTTGTTCACCCATGAAGGGAACTTACAGGTGCAACAGGGGGAGGGGGGAAGATTGTACTTTTTTTTGCAAATTTTCAGCTTTCTTTTCCATTGCCAATAGTTAGATTGTGTTTAGATCATGAATTTGGATAGGGATTTAGAAAAGGAAATGAAAAATGTGGGTGAAATATAATTGAAATATAGTTACATATTACTTATATTTCATTCAATTCTCCCTTTTTTTCATTTCAATTCTCTATTCAAATTCATTATCTAAACGTGGTTTCAATATTCTTGTTCAGCAATTGTTTCTCTCTTATCTCTTTCCACCGACAAATATCTGAGGCTGCACCCAGATATATAGACAGCTGTAAATACGGAAATTCGGAATTTAAAATTTGAATTTCCGCCCATTACTGTTCATTCACGCGGAATTTTGTGCACCTTTGCTTTATATCCAAGCAAAACCATCACGATCGTGAAGCGTGGGTGGACAGGAGATGGCCACGTCTACTCACACCAAGCCCGGCTACTCACACCAAATAGTGATTACTATTTGGTGTGAGTACGGATTTAATCTCCGCTTTACATGTCACCATCCGTACGTCCATCAACGGATGAAATTGCCTAACGGGTACAATTTCAACAGGGGGCGCTAGTAATATTATATATAGTGCCCCCCAGTTGGTGGTGTTTTAAAGCAAACATCTAGTTGAAAGTTGTTGATTAGAAATCTGAAAGTAAGAATACTCATTCCCAATCTCTAGATGGTCGGTTTTTTGTTTTTTGTTTTTTTTTTCATATTATTTAAGTTATTTCTATCTCAAAAGTTATAAACAAATATTGTGTCCAATATTTTGACATGAATTTTCAAATTTTAAAAAAGAAAAAATTATGAATAGTTTCAATAAGATCACCAAATAGAGCCTGCGTGCATGGCATTAGATGAGCCATACCAGGTGATGGTCTCTGCTAACTCATCTTTTATGGCACTGCTAGTTTTAATGATGAAAACTTAAAGCTCATTTTGAAGCTTTTTAACTGGCATTGGCATATTAGGGTTTTGAGGAAGTTCATGTCATGACAGTTTAGTCATCTCTAGTCGATGATATAATGCTGCTGGGGAAGCAGGGACTCCAGTTCATAAATCTCCAACCTTGATGAAGATCATCGCTAAAAGAAATATAATTTTTTGCGACTGAATTTTCATTACAAAACAACACTTTTCATTGCAGAAACTAATGTTCATTTCTCCATAACACAATTGTGATAAAAATGATATATATATCTAGCAGATAAAATTGATACTCCCTAAATGTGTACATTACAACTTCATTGAAATCTAGAGATTTATGATACATAGAATAATTGGTTTTACAGCAATATATATGTGTGTGTAACTAGCTTCATTGGCATCAATTCTCCATGCTAGACATGGAAAGGTTTCCTTGGACTCGGTGCTCGGTTCTGCAGAGATGGCAATGTTTAGTCTGAGATGGAAAACTTTGACCTGTAAATCAATGGGACCAGAGCATAAGCCAACAATTGTATGATTAATGGTAAACAGTCTTCACAGTTTTCACAGTAACACTTAAAACTTGCAGTCTTAAGAACTTGGGAGTAGTTTGATTTAGTGGTTATCTAAATCAGGTCCTCATATGAATCCAATCATCATTCCTTAAAAAAAGGAGAAAAATAAAAATAAAAAATCATCATGATTGGGAATTAAACAAAAAAATCCTTATTTCATTAGCAGCAGCCCAAATGGTTTGAGGCCCCAGGCTGAACATCAAAATGAGGCTTTAGGCCCTAAGCATTGGATAATTGCGGCCTTTGGCAAGAACGGATTTATTTATTTTTTTGATAACTCGGTATCCGGCCCACTGGGCCAACTAATTATGAAAATATATGGTTGGTTTGTACAAAATTCTCTAACCTTATCTTGTTTCCAAGTCAAGTTTCGAACCACCATGTCATGTTTAGAATCATGGTTTAAACAGTTGAAATGAAGATCTATAAAACTGCCTGTGATAATATGTCCCTGTGGTACCTGTAGTTGGATTGCTCTTTCCCTCTCTCCTACAACTACTCCTCTACTTGAATGCAACTCCTACAACAAATGTATTTTAATCATATGACATATCTTCCAACGCATGAAGCAAGAATACCATTGCGTTTTCCAGTCCTGTCATTGAAAGAAAAGCAAAATTATATCAGTCAAATCAAACATTAATAAATGGAAATGAACTCATTCTTTGGTAGTAGCTCACCTCACAGAGTATTCTGCTATACTTGATGAATAGAAGCTAATGTGCAAGTCGTGACCAATTATCATAATAGATCTCTTCAAGCTCGATGTTTATGTGCTTTACAAATCCATCAATACTTATCCAAACTACTTCGAGAAAAGTTCACTTTTTTTACTTTACCCCGGGTAAATACTTAAGGCAGTGCATCAGTTCTGCAATTTTCCATGAATTTCACGCATCAACAATTTGGAGTCATCAACGACACGTCTACTTTCACATACAAGGAAATGACATAATACGTGCCGAGGTGCTGGCCTCAGTGATCTTAACTGAATAAGGGGATTTGTGATAACAGATTTACTACACAACTCTTTTGCCGGCAGGACATGCTTCAACCAGAAATCAGATAGAGCTATTTTCATGGTGTCCCAATATTCTACATCTCGATATAACCTAAACAAACTGCTCCCCTTAGGGGTCCAAACATAAAAATCCATCCAATCCCGATCCATAATTTCCATCAAACCTTGAGCTTGTGGAATACAATAAAGGGGTATTCGTGACCACGGGGAAGCCTTGCTCATATCACCACCAAAAAATGGGCATTTTATTTCAAGAACTCCACGGGAAGGCAGTCCATAAACAAGCTTGTCAACAACTCCATCTGGTGAAGCTGCAATCCAGTCATCATCTGGGTTATTATTATCCCCATAGACCTGAAATTCAGGAAATAAAACGGAATTCCCTGTTATCAACTTGTACCTTTCAAGTGCTTCCTCTTCTTTGATGTTGCTCCAACAGGTAGCAAGGTTACCCATGAATGGCTCAACTGCCCCAAGCTTTTCCAACCAAAGTTGGACTCTTCGTCGAGGCCAAAATCCAACTGCTCCCCCAAAAGTGCTTGCTGTCAGCTTATGTTTCCTAAGTTCTTGCCAGTTTTTGAACCAGTGTTGAAGACCACTTGATTGAAGAACGGAATAAGTTTCAGGACGATAAATTTTGGGCATAGGACCAGCATAATTGCAAAATTGTCCATTGGCAGTAAGAGTTTTACTTCTTGATTCTGAAAAATCCTGGCTGCTGTATTTTCTTCTGTTTATATAACTGAAAGCAGAAGATCCTATCTTAAGCCCATTCCCGTCTTTGAGATGTGACAAACAGCTGACCACAGTGGATGGGAAATGCAAAAGTTTCACTGCTCAAGAAAAACAGGCATCAAAATGTAGTCTACTAATTTATAAGAGATGCTTTTCAGACATGTAAAATAATACAAGCTTGCAAAAGGGAAAAAAGTATTTGAACTGCTATGTGAACTTGCGTTGATTTTTTAAACAAAAACAGATTCGAGTATCTGAAGCATTTTAAAGTGGCAGGCACATGCACATGCACATACACAAACATTACTTTCTAATGATCTTTGTGCAGATGAGTTTCCAAAAACATTTACACAGATGCGTGTAAGCATGTATCAATCTTTGGGTAATATATGTACTAAGAAGCATCGATATGAATACTGGACACATATATGGACATGACGACATGGTAATTTCCAAAACAATCAGGACACAACATGTTAGGAACATGACAATGAGTATAATATACATAATATTATACATTTTTATATGTATAAATAAAAATAATTATTATTTCTTCATTTTTTACATTACAAATACATTTATGATTTATTATATCAAAATAGAAAGAAATCACTTTCCACATTCTACATATTCGAAAAGCAGAGTGAACAAAACGTTCCTAATATATTTTATCAAAACTATATTTATTAACAAATCGAAAGTTTTACGCTTTAATTGATGTAAATCCACTTAATTTTTTGTTTTAGTATTGGATCCTAAGTTGTTTTCTTCAAACTTACAATGCATCCCCCAAGAATCTGAAGCATGTCCTGATCTAAGAAAATTTTAAAAATAATGAAACACATTTAACTTGTGTCAAGGAGCGTCTGATGAGTGTCGATGTTTGTTGTGTTGGACACGGACACGGAACATTCTTAGAATTGTCGGTGCTTCATAGGTAGGTATGTATATAAATGCAAGTGTTAAGGACATCATCCTTATTGGTGGCCTTCAGAAATATGAATTGTGTTATGTAAGTCAGTAGAAGATCAATTAATAGACATTTTCCCAATATTGTAGGCAGCCAGACACTAAACGTACCATAAGAGAAACACCATGATATTAATTCTCAATCCATAGGAAGAAAGAACAAAAGAAAGACATTTCTTGGAATCAAAGTAAAGAGGAACTCATTGCAACATCTAGTAAGTAGCATGCAACAAAATTGGAGTAGGCTGGAATAGAACTAAAGTAAAAGCCTCTGCTGAGAAATCAAAGAACAAAGCAAAGAAAAAGAAAAGAACATCTGTGAGGTTTTCTTTTGCCTTTTGACCCTCCACATGCCTACTAAACATGGTTATACATTTGCCATAAAAACAACAAAAGTCATGCAAAATGATGTACTCCATCCTATTCCTCAATAATTTGATCACTTTGTCATATTATATATCAATAATTGTTATTAAAAAAAAAAAAAAAAAACTAAAATCCTAATTTTTTTATTTATATATTTCTAACATTTTTCTCTATTTTCTAAAATAAACAAATCACAAATACACAAAATCACAATTTAACAATATAACTTGCAATATAGAATTAAAAGATCATTTAGAATTATGCTCTATTTGATTCACCAAAATGATATGGAATGAAATTGTCATTCCATAAGCTCTCCTATGGAATGATTATTCGCTTACAATTGGTAAATGATGATTTTATTCACAATGTATTTTTCATTCCTTTTTTTAGCCAACCAAACATGGGAAGGGAATGTATATATTTTGATGGAATGATCATTCCAGTGAACCAAACACTACCTTAGGGTTATGTTTTCCAATATTTGCACACTGCTAAACTCTTGATATCTCTTTGCTCCCCCTTCTTATTTCCCAAATTTTTACCAACTATTTGCAGCACTCTATTAGTTTCTTGTCAACCCAATCAACATTAATGCACCAACTGACTTCAAACACCAAAACATTTCTGTCTAATTCAATTTTGAGTTGAACCCTATGAGAACATCATATTCTCAACTCAGAAGTATATCTATTCCAACCACCTGAGAAATTTAAAATTCTCAGCTCAAATGTGTCCTATTCAAACACAAACCAATAAAATAAACCTGAATTACATTGATTCATAGAAATAGATTGAAAATTCTCGAGAAAGAAAGAACGAAATGAAATGGGGTTTTGAGAATGTGAATATATATATATATATACCTGAACGAAGTTGAAGTTGAAGTTGAAGTTGAAGTTGACGATGACGCCTCAGAGAAGAGTCAGCAGAAGCACCATTGCTGCGATTGGCATTGTTTCGAAGCTTCCAAGAATGGGTTTTGAGCATGTAGAGAGAGGTTCGATTGGAGGGGTCGCCGGAGCCGGAGAACTTCGCCGGAGAAGAAGCTGTGAAAGCTGGATTGAAGATGGCTGGCGGTGGCTGATACAGCGAATGGGTTTTGAGCCTTAAACCCTAAACCCTTTAATTTCACTTTTTATTACATTTTATCTTCTTAAATATTACTATCATTTTTTTAATTATATTTCAAAATAACTTAAATATATCAAAATTTCAATTAACTAGAAGCAGGAGAGAGACATTTTTAACTTTTGATTTTTTATTATCAGCTTTCAGTTTGAGAAAAATTATACCACATAGACTTAAAGTTTTCAAATTTATTTATTTATTACAAGTTGAAAAAAATTTGGTCAAATTACTAATCCATCTAACAAATTTTGAATGAGGTTTTAAACATATAAGTTTGAAAATCGTACTTTTTGTTGTTAAGAACTATTGAAAAAACGATGCATTTGTTGTAAAAATCAATATGAATGGGGAGCCGTGAGTTTTTATTTTTTTTATTATATTAGATTGGAGAGAATTGTGGGTTAACCGGGTTGGATTGTAAGCATAAAAGTAGAAAAGTAGGTTAACAGTTCAAGGCTTAGGCCTCGTTTGGCAAGAGGTTATTTTAGTCAATTAGTCAAAAAGTTACTAAATTAGTCAAAAAGCCAACAATCCATACAAAAAAGTCAAAGATTCTCTTTTCTCTCTACTTTTTGCACATCTTTTCGTAATTAGCCAAAAAGTCATCCCAAACATACAAGTTTTTTTTACCTACCTTTTTAACCAAATAGCCAAAAAGTTACTAAATTAGCCTGTTCCCAAACGAGGCCTTAGTCTCGGGTAATTCTATTTGCACACTACATTTTGTGTCAATACATCCCTCCATTTGACATAAGCTAAATTAGATTTTTTTTGGGAGTTAAAATAATTACAAAAAGATAAAATATATTTTTTAGTCCAATAAGACAAATTGTCACATCCAAACCATAATTATTTTATTTTTTCTAGTACAAAGGTAAAAAAAAACCAAAAAATCTATCCCAAATAAGATTTTTTAGTACTAGGTTAAAATAACTAAAATGTCAAAAATTTAACCCATATCGCAAATGAACCCTCGTATTTATGTCGTTTGGATATCAATTTCTGCACAAAATGCAAATGTTCAGTTATCATTACGAACAAAATACAAATGTTCGGATATTAACTATCGAATGTAATTTTTGTTCAAACAATTGATTTTTATTCAAAAATTAATATCTGAATAATACAAATAATGTGTATTAAGATAACCGATACCCTAGTCCCAAATGCAAATAAGCCCAGTTAAATAATTTTTTATTAAGGCATTTGGGCTGCATTCAAGCCCATGCAATGGATCTGGGCTTGATTAGGGCCTAGTTGGGGAATGGGCATTGTGTGCAATGTCCCACTATCCAACAAGTTTGTTAGTCTTGGTAATTTTTTTAGGGTAAATTACAAACACACTCCCCTGAGATTTACTTAAATTATAAATTACATATTGTAATTTTAAAAATTATATTATGCTCTCTAAAGTTTCTAATTTCATAACAAATAGGTCCTTTTATTAATAAATCATCAAGTTAATTAACAGCTTTTAATAATGTTAAAATTTTATTTCAATTAATAATTCAGATAATTTTATTATTGTATAGGTGAACAGTTAGAAATTTTACTTTTTCAATTAATTTTGTTAAATAAAAAATTCTGACAAGAAGGTATTTGTAATTTTTTAAATTATAAGGAACAATTTATATTTTAAGCAAACTTTAAAAGATGTATTTATAATTTATCCTTTTTTAATATGATAAATTTGTATCAATTCATTTCAAAGTAGAAGACTGGTGAAAGTGGCATATCATTCTAATAGAATTTTTTCTATAAAGTTTCTATTTACAAATTATTTTCCTTTTATTTTTTTTATTGTATAACTTTGAAGAGCATCTCCAACGGTTACTCAGATTTTTCACCAAATTTGAGTAAAAAATGACTCATTTTACCAATTTGATACCACTCGCTCCAACGGTGCACTTTCATCAAATTTGTGCCAGGGACAACCGGTTGGTCGACCGGTTAAGCGGATTTTTTTTTTTTTTTGAACTTTTTGAACCTTTTAGTGGTCTACCGGCTGGTCGACCGGTTAGGCAAATTTTTTTTTTTACTGTTTGAACCTTTTTTTCGAACCGTTTAAACCTTTAGGCGGTCAACTGGTTGACCGGTTGGTCTCTCCCAACGGTTAGGAACAGTGATTTGGTAAAATGCTTCGCCTGTTCTCATTTTGGTACAAGATTTGCTGAATTCTGGATTTGATATCGATTTGGTGAAACGGTTGGAGCTCAAAAAAGTGACTTTTTCATCAAATTTTGAATTTGATATCACGTTTGCTGAAGCGTTGGAGATGGTCTAAATTGCTCGTCTGTTTCATTAAGTATAGGAAAAAGTTAAATCTATCTATGGTAATATTTATGTTTTCTATTTTAATATTTAAAAAATAAAAACTGTACATAAAAACATGTTTGACTACTACTTTAAATTCAAAAAATATGAATGTTTTCAAATTTGTATGTCCACTAGTTTTGAAAATGAATTTTCGTTGCCTCTTTCACCTCCCTGCGGTCACCACTTCTAACCACCCTCACTTGTTAGCCACCACTTTTGGCAACCCCCATACTCTGACCACCACTTGACCACCCTCATCTATCTGCCACTACCTCTAGCAACCCTCACCCTCCAAACACCTTCATATACTCAACACATATTCATATCATGCAAAGCAACATTGTTGAATTAAACATGTGGGGGCGTATTTTGCGAATGACATCACGTGGCCAGGATGGTTCCGAAATGTCGGCTAAAGTGCCACGTGGGTGAGTCATAGTTGCCGAGATGATCGTGGTATTGCCGAGGTTCAGTGTGGTAATACCGAGATTATAAGATATCTGGATAGAGGACAAGCCCTAGATAAGAAGAGGCTCTTAGTCTAGATAAAGATAAGGATCTTGAGGAGTTTACCCCTATCCAGCCGAGAGTCCGAGATGAGCACTGCGCTTGAATCCTGTGATGTAAGACTTCTAGAGGACTGGGCCACTGCTGGCTATAAAAGTGAGGCACCCTCGTGGGTCTAAGGTATACTTTAATTGATGTATTGTGTACTTGTGAGAGATCTTTGAGAGATTGATTGACTGACTTGATCATCGAAGTGCCCCCGGGTGGACGAGCCACCACGATATTCTCATTTTCTTGTTGGTAGGTGGTTGGTTTCATCTATTCTGCCGTGTGCTCTTTAGTTAAGTGTCTTGTTTGGTTGTGTGGTCGAAAATCAACACCCACAATTTGGTGCAGCTTGTGGGAACTTAGCATAGAATAGATGACCAACAACGAGTAAGGAGAGAGGATCGGAGATGATCTTTACAGTAAGGAGTAGGAAAATATAGGTCCTAATACTGAAGGAGGGAACAATAACGAAGAAGTACATGGGGTCGACCTTGGGACCAACAATGCCGGCAAGGGTTGAGGCATGAACAAGAAGGGTAGTCGAGATGAATACTACCACAAAGGCGATCTCTAGGTATGGAAGGATAGATGCCTGAGAAGAGATTAAGAACTAAAAGACATGGCGAACAAGTTGATAAACCTGTAGACAGTAATCAACTTCATGATGCAAAACAACGTGATGCAGTCGACGTTTTCCTTACAGGACACTAGCTCCAGTAAGCAAGGCCGATGCCCAGAAAGAAGGACAGAAGACATTACCCATTGTCTCGCAGCATGCAAAAGGACATGGAAATTCACATTGGTAATCCCGAGATGTTGGACAGACAGAGTTTGTGTGAGAGTCACAGAGAACACCACTGACCAAAGGGACCTATGTTAGGGGATCTTAGCAGATCCAAGGGCAAGGCCTTTGTTTTGATGATGCAGTGGATGAAGGGAAGTCCAAGAGAATGCACAATTACATCGAAAGCAGCGTGTCAGAAAGGCTAAAGTCGATTGATAGCCGAGCTCTCGAATGAACGAAGGAGGACATGAGAGACTACCTCCAACGAAATAGGCACAACGCCAAGATCATATCCAACACCTAGCCAAAGACGCCATTCTGAGTGGAGTTGGATGCATTCGAGGCGCTGAAGAGGTTCAGCATGTCGATGTTTAAAGTTTATGATGGTAAGTCCGACCCGAACTTTCATGTTGACTTATATTTAAATTCAATGCTTTTGTGGAGTGGGAATGAGCAACTATTGTGCAAAGTATTGCCGTCGTTGTTTGGGGAAATAGCGTTAGATTGGTTCCACAAACTCCCGAAAGGAAGCGTGAAGAGTTGGGAAGGCTTGGCCGAGATATCGAAGACCCTGCCAAAAAACATGGAGGAACTAATGGCACGAATTGAAAAATACGCCAGAGCAGAGGAATATACGAAGGGGAATAAGTCACTAAAACAAGAAAAGAGACATGGTTTGCCAAAGCGAGGCTGAGGGAATACCTACGTTGATAGACCGGATTTGGGGTTGAGATCCATGCAGGTAGTAAGTACAGTCTTCAAGATCCTTGTCTACAAGGTCTTGCAGAGAATTAGGAACCAGCCATACTATAGGGCACCACAGAGGGTCCCAGGAAAGTTCATGGGCAGGAATCCTAGGAAGTGTTGTGCCTTCCATGAGGAAGACGGGCACATGACACAAGAGTGCTAGGCTCTAAAGTTGCACCTGGAAGATCTGGTCAGATAAGGACACCTGAGAGACCTGATCAACGAAGCAGAAACAAGAGAGGAGCATGCAAAGCTGGCCCAAGCGCCGGTAGCGCCGTCGCCACCACCACCACCGCAAGTAGAGGGGCCACGGGTAATCAATGTGATTCACTTGAAGGTTAATGAGAACGAAGTGCGAGAGGAGACTTAGAGGGTAAGACATCTGCAACATGTCCACCAGGTCCAATAGAAAAAACCTAGGATAAGTGGACTTCAAGGGCTAATGATATCGTTCACCGAAGAGGACCTGGACATGGTTCAACATCCCCACAATGATGCACTAGTGGTGACATTGAAGGTAGGAGATTTCCAAGTGTGGCGTATATTGATTGATCAGGGAAACTCTTGTGACATCATATATGTTAAATGTTACAAGGAGCTTGGCCTCTATAAGGATAATCTAGAGCAATTTGACAGCCTTATGGTCGGATTCAATGGGACGCGGATGTGACCATTAGGAGCCATAAGTCTAGAGGTGCAGGCAAGGACCAAGAAGGTAATGACAGAATTTACTGTGATAGATGCTCCCTCCCCATGCAATATCATTTTGGGAAGACATTGGCTGTATGCAATGAGGGTTGTTCCCTCAATGTTGCACTAACAGTTGCGATTCCTAACTGAACATGGGATTGAAGAAGTAAGGGGAGACCAAGTAAAAGCGAAAAATTGCTCCATGGCAGCAATCAAGTACACCTACAACGTAAAGGAAGTAGAGAATGCAGAGATTGAAAGCGAAGACTACGAGGTCTTGTGTAACAACCCCGACCCATGATTAACATTAACCCATGATTTCATATGTCCAATAAGTTATTAAGGTCAAAATTTGAATTAATTACATGTGTGTTGCATTATTTGTGTTTATATCTGTTTAACGTAGGAAAATCTATTCATGTTTCTGTTTAGATTTGCGAATTGAAGGCCGTATCGGCATCTGATTCAGAAATTGACTTGATTTATGTGTTATTTGGAATTTTGAGAACATTATGGTAGGTTTAATTAAAATTCAATTCGGAACGATTAAATTAGGAAAATATCCAAGCCTATATAAGGCACATTTTCTACTCCCACTCATCCTTGTTGATTACATTTCAACACATTCTTAAGCCTATGCACACGCAAACGTGAGAATAAGAGGGAATTAAAGGGGAGAATTGATTTCAAGATGAAAAAGGAAGAATTGCTAGGCAACCAAAGGGCAATTTGAAGAATTGAGCTAGGACTCGCCAAGACTCACCCAGAATTCAAAGAATTGAGGATTTTAGGTAAGACTTGCATTCCTTAAGCTTTCATTTAACTCACTCTTACAAGAATTCAAGAGAATTTAGTTGAATTAAGCAAATCTTGAGCTAATGAGTTGGTAAGAAGACCATATCATGCATGCATGCTCTTTTTATAGCAAATTGAAGTTGTTTTCAATGATTTCCTCTCATGCATGTTATAATCCTAGCATGGTTTGAAGAATTCATAACATTTCTTACCATTGGACCGCATTTGGTCATGTTTTGGAAGCTATGAGGTCAAATGAATACATGCATTTTATGTTTATAGGATGTTCTTACATTTCAAGTTAAATTTTTGCACAATTGACTTGCTTTTGGGCCTTGATTTCATGAAATGAACTTCAAACCAAGATGTTTTACAAGTTCTTAGATGTTTTCTAGAATTTTGGCCCAAGAAGATGAGTTTTGAGGTGTAAAATTTGAGTTTGGAGTTTGGGAGTGCAATATGGAAATTCCAGATTCTGCACTTTTGCTTGAACGTGAGATTTTGTGCTCGAGCGGCTACCTTTGTTTTTGCATCTCCGCTCGAGCGACTACCTTTGTTTTTGCATCTCCGCTCGAGTGACCAAAAGTTCGCTCGAGCGTGAAATACATCCTCCCGGAAGTTTCATGTTTTTGCAGATCACCCGAGCATCAAAAGTTGCGCTTGAGCGGGGACACGACTCTCATGCTCGAACGACCATCAAGCGTCTGTCGAGCATGAAAATCACATAACTAGTACTTTTTTTTTCAAAATTTGCAGAGTGCTCAAGCGTGGGAAGTTGCGCTCGAGTGTTCCCTCACACATTGCATGTCCGCTTGAACGGGAGAAGTTGCGCTCGAGTAGGACCCCACAAGTTTTGTTAAATGTGTTCAAGTATATTTTGGCATCCTCATTGCATCTTAGGCATTCCTAAGTCAATATTAAGACATAATAATGAGGGTAAAATGTAGAAACACACTAAGAATGGAACGTAATGAGTTATATATATTCTAACGTGTGTTTCAAATGTGTATTTGTTATGTGTTGACGTAGGTCATGTGCCGTAAACCGTTTGATTAGTCTGCTTTGTCTGTCTGTACTTGAAGCCAACCGTGAGTAATAACTTAGTAAAGCTATATTTAACTTTATTTATTTTCTGTATGATGAAATAAGGTATGCTTTCTGAAATGTTATGTTCAGTATAATGAATGATTGTCTAAATTTTGACATATATTCGTAACATCCTTAGTATCATGTGATATCTGTTAGCTGTTACCCGGTATTGGAGGTTCCATTATGGAACTTATTATGTCTATCCTGTTACCTGTACCGGAGGCTCCATCATGGGGCTCAGCATATCTGTTATCTGTTACCCCGGATCCGGAGGTTCCTTTATGGAATTGCTTACTCATAACCACCATATATTCTGCATCTGTTCTGTATCTATTATGTTAGCGCTAATGGATGTACCACGTATGATTAAGCATGAACTCTAATTTCTGTATATGATTTGGACAAGATTATGAATATGGATTTGCTTATGTTTTTGAAATAAACATGAATTTATTTTCTTGAGTTGATATGGGACATTATTCATGGAAACTCTTTACTTTGTTATTATTCGCTGGGCTTCTACTCACTATTTATATTATGTATGTAGGTGACCAGGCACATGATCAGGGCTAGAGTTGATGGCCTGGGATTCCATTTTGTCAGCCACTTTTTGCGCCTCCCGAGGAGGTTCCGGACCAAGTCAAGTCGTGTGGCCATGTCTTTTTGAACGTTCAATACTTTGTTTTCTCTTGTTTAATGAACAGTTTGCTTTTGGTTGTCTGTACGTGGGGTGACATATAATTACTGTACCTATGTGATGTCATGAGCATGCTTAGAAAGTTTAAAATTATTTTGTTCCATGTATGTCTGCACAGCTCAATGGACGTTATATTTTGTATATTTGCTTCCGCAGCCCCTTGATTATACGTTATTCTGTTCAGAGGCCTTTGGTAATCCAAGAATTACTGGCCAGTTACGATGCTAAACCTATAGGGGCAGGTTTGGGTTGTGATATCTTGGATGATGTCGGCAAAGAACCCGCCGACAAGAGCAAAGAACCCTTAAAAAAGGTTCTTGTACAAGAAGGAGATGATGAGCGATGTCGAGGAAGAAGAAAGGTAAATAAAAGTCTTTTTGAGAGAAAACATAGAAGTGTTCGCTTGGACACCCTATAAGATGTTGGGGGTTAGTCCCGAGGTCACCTGCTGCAAACTTAACATGGACAGGACGGCCAAGCCAGTGATTCAGAGATCAAGAAGACCAACTTTGGTCCATGTGTAGGCAGCAGAAGAGGAGGTGAAAAAGCTACTAGAGGCACAAGTGATCTGGGAAGTAAACTACCCCACCTAGCTGTCCAACACGGTGGTGGTAAAGAAGAAGAATGGCAAGTGGAGGGTCTATGTAGACTTCACTAGTTTAAACAAAGTATGCCTAAAGGACTGCTTTCCTCTGTCCAAGATTGATCAACTTGTTGATACCACATCACGGCATAGAAGATTAAGCTTTCTAGATGCATATATGAGATACCACCAGATAGCAATGTATGCCTCAGATGAAGAAAAGACAACATTCATCACCTCGAAGAGACTTTACTGTTACAGGGTAATGCCCTCTGGGTTGAAGAATGCAAGAGCAACATACCATAGGTTGGTTACCAAGATGTTCAAACACTTAATCGAGAAGACCGTGAAAGTTTACATTGACGACATGGTTATCAAGAGTAAAGAACTAGAAGATCATCTAGTAGACCTAAAGGAAATATTTGAAATATTGAAGGCATACCAGCTTGGGTTGAATGTCTCAAAGTGTGTGTTTAGGGTAGGATCTGATAAGTTCCTAGGGTACTTGGTAATCATGAGAGGAATTGAAGCGAGTCCAAATCAGATCAAGGCCATCTTTGATTTAAAGAGTCCAATGACAGCGAAACAAGTCTAGATTTTGACCGGTAAGGCAGCAACGTTAAACAGATTCATTAGCCTGAGTTCAGATAAATGTAAGCCATATTTTCAGTTATTAAAGAAGGCTACAGAATTTCTGTAAACAAAGGAGTGCGAAATGGCCCTAACCAACTTGAAAAGGTACTTGACAACAACACCTGTATTGTCAAACACAGTACCTAGGGGTGTAAAAATGACCCGAGGCCCGTAGATGGCCCGAAGCCCGATGTGGGCCCAGCCTGTTTCGGCCCGATTAGGCCCGGGCCCGAGCCTAGCCCAGTACCTTGGGCCTGGGCCGTCCATTTTGGAGCTTGGCCTTACCCATTGGCCCGGCCCACCCGTCCGTCCCTCTTTATATCAATATTCAATGGTCAAATTTTAAAAAAATAAAAATAAAAAACAACTTGTAATGGTTAAATAATTAAAAAATAAAAAAATAAAATAAATAAAAGATTGATTTTATAAAAATAAAAAATAATCTTGTAAAAATAAAAATTTATATAATTAAATAAATAACATTAATAATTTAAAAATAAAACAAAAAAAATAATAATTTATTAAAATAAAATCAAACTAAACTGTGTTTGGTTATGATTTTTTAAACACAGATTTTTAAAAATTTTTGTATACTTGTTTGGTTAATCTGCAGTGATATATATATGTGTGTGTGCGTATGTGTATATACATGCTCTTAGTTTGATATATATATATACATGCTCAAAGCTCAATCTGCAGACTGCAGTGATGATGGACCATGGTACAAATAATAAGGCAGATGCACATGATATACAGGACAATGCTGTTAGGCTTGTGGGGGCCCATCGCGGGTCCCGTTCTGATAATCTGAACCGTTCAATGTGTAGAACTCGTCGAATACTATATGATTAAAAAAAATCACGTTGATCGAATATCAATAACTATATGATTAAATCGGTTTTGTATAAAAAAAATGGACGGTGAGCAAATTAATAGTTAAAAAAAAAAATTAATCCGATCAGATAGCTATCCATGTTCGATCAATGTGATTTTTTTACAAACATATAGTACTAGATGAGTTATGCACATTAAACGGTTTCGATTATCAAAATGGGACCCGTAGTGGGCTCCCACAGGCCCAACAGTACCTGTGAAGCCTCATCCTATATTCATATGATATATGTTCTGAAGTTATCAACTTACACCATTTTGAAAGCAATCCGTAAAAGAAGGAAAGAGTCTCAAAGAGATAAAAAGAAAGAAATAGAGTAATGTGACATTGTGTCACTGACATTGCGGCTCAGTGGCTGCTACTAGCCTCATCAATCACTCAATTCAAATTTCAAACGGTAATATACAAATGGTCATAATTAAAATTACTATAAATATCTTTCATTTTTTAAAATAAATCTCACAACAAATAATTCTCTTTCTCTTTCTTTCTTAAACTCTCTCAATCTCTCCTAAACTCTTAATGTCTCTCAACTCTCAATTAATTTTGAAGTGCCATCCCTAAGTGACAATTGCAATTGTGTAACAAGAAACTTTTATCAGAAGAAGCAAATTTATGTGTCGCATTCAGCAATCGGTAACATTAATTAGTTTAATTAAATTTATTAGTTACTCATTTTTTCATTAATTATTTGTGCACATATATTAATTATTATTTTTTAATGATTGTATTTACACATTATTTAAATTAATTGTTAATTTTTATATATTGTTTTACTTACATTATTATGGATCCTAATATGCCTAATGTTTATGTTGATGTTGATACATATATTACACAACATGAATTTGTTGATTCTCCTTCTAATATCCTTCTTCCAACAGTTGGATCATCATCTAGGAGCAGAAGTAGTAGTGTTTGGGAATATTTTGAAAAAATATCTATAAATAATCCTGATGGTACAATTACATTTAAAGCAAAATGTAAATATTGTGCACATTTACTTAGTGTTGCATCTGCAGGGGGTACTAGTCATGTAAAAAGGCATGCTAACAAACATTTATAAAGTCGACAACCTGATATTCGAAGTCAAATGCAATTAGGGGCTTCATCAACTGGTAATTTACAAACATTTTCATATAGTCCTATACGTGCACAAAATTCTGTAATTGATTATATTATTAAAAAAGAACAACCTTTTACTACTAGTGAATGTCCCGATTTTACAGAAATGATTCACGAAAGTTTCACACCGCAATATCAAAGTTTTTCAAGAAATAGGATTTTAAAAAATTTTGAGGATGTTAAAAGTGAATTATTTGACATCTTTAAAAATTTGAATGGAAGAGTTTGTTTAATATCTGATCTGTGGTCAAATAATGGTTTTGAAGATCAATGTATCACTGCACATTTTATTGATAATGATTGGAAATTAAATAAAAGAATTATTTTATTTAAATTAGTTAAACTTCTATACACTGGTCATCCGCTTGGTGTAGAAATAAGAAATGTATTATACGAGTGGGCTTTACAAAATAAAATATTTACGATTAGTTTAAATAATACATCATATTATCATCAAACTGTAGCCCATTTAAAATTAACTTTACAATTACTTTTTGATGGTGATTTATTTCAATTTTGTTGTTGTGCCCATATTTTCAATTTGATTATTAAAGAAGCTATGCATGTATATGAAACTTCTGTACACGAAACTTCTGTACTTGTAATAAAAAATACAGTTGTTATTATTATGTCTTTTGTTAATCGAATTTCAGAATATAAAAAAATTTGTCAATGAGAAAATATACCATTTAGAAAATTAATTTTAGATGTAGATAGTAGGTAAAATTCAACATATAATATGTTAAAAACAGCTTGTAAACAAAGAAGAGCAATAACCTTATTTTTTGCAACAACATCAATAAGAGGAATACTGACTCCCATTGAACTCTCCAAGTATCCTTGTATAAAGATTTTTTAAAAGTTTTTGATACTTTAACAAAATTATTTTCTTATATATATTCCTACTTTACCATTTTTTTTTATATATGCTAGTAGAAATAATTAAAGTTTTCATAAAATATATGTGTAATGAATATTATACAACCATTATTACTTCAATAAAAGAAAATTTTGATAAATATTTTGATCCTTTGCCTCATCTATTAGGTTTAGCCATAATAATTGATCATAGGAGTAAAAAAATTGGTTTACAAGAATTTTTAGAGCGTATTTTCCCTGATCAAACACTATTTGCCCCTATTATACAAACATGCAACAAATTATTTGAAGAATATAGGACAACTGCATCTGTAAATATACCTATACACACTAGACTAGAAGTCTCATCTCAAGGTGGGAGATTAAGTGTTTTTTCAGCAACAAAAAGTAGAAAAATATCTCAACATACAAGTGTAAGTAATTATGAATTACAACGTTATTTGGAAAGTCCATCAATAGATTATTCCGATGATTTTGACATTTTGGAATGGTGAAAACAAAATGAAACTATGTGGCTTGTGGTTTCACAAATGGCTCGTGATATACTAACCGTTCTTATTTCTACAGTTGCTTCGGAAATAGCTTTTAGTGCCGGTGGACGAGTGTTGAGCGATTACCAAAGCAGGCTTTCACCCGAAATGGTTGAGGCATTGATGATATCCAGAGATCATATGCATGTGCTTACAAGAAGACAAAATTATAGTGAAAATGAGCGAATTCAAAATGATTTAGATGACATATCATCGGGCAACGCGACTGAAATGTCTGTCTCCTCCGATGATTGATCAACAATTTATTTTTTACTATTTCATTTTTTTTTTGGGTATTAGATTATTGAGGTAGAGTATAATGCAAATGATTGGTAGGCTAGTAGGTGCCAACCCAGTTGAGATGTACTTGACCTATAGTGATGCAATTGCTCTACCATTATCAGTAATCTACACCTAATTTATTTAATAATATTAATTTTTGTAATATTTTATTTTGTTTTGGAATAAAAATTATTCATTCAATAAATGTTATATAAATAATTTAATATTGTAATTTTGAAAGTTTGATTTTCATATATATAAAATTATTCATTTTGAAATTAAAAAAAATACATAATTGCATACTTTTTTAGTTATAAGTTCATAATTAAAAAAACATAAATCATACATAATTAAATTAAATATGACCATGAAATACTACATAACAAACAAAACATCTCGTTGATCTCAACTAAAATAGTTTAGTATAATTATTTTTAATTTTTTATTCCTAATACCAAAAAAAAAAAAGCCCGACTAGGCCCGGCCCATGGCCTAAGGCCTGCGACCCAAGCCCTAGGCCCTATTATGAGTGGGCTTGGGTTAGGCCTAGGCCCTACTTTTTGGCCCATGAGCCGGCTCGGTCTGGCCCGCGAAGCCCGCTTGGACCGGCCTGAGTCGGGCCATTATTACATCCCTAACAGTACCAGAAGAAGAATTCTTTCTATACTTAGCAGTTTCAGACTACGTTGTCAGTGTCGTGGTATTCGGAGAGAAAAAGGGAAAGTAGAATGTAGTGTACTATGTCAGCAAAACCCTGGCCAATGTAGAGACCAAGTACTTGCCCCTAGAGAAGTTGGCGTTTGCTTTAGTAATGGCTTCAAATAAATTAAACCATTACTCTCAAGCCCACAAATTCTTGGTGCTTACAGACCACACCCACTGAAGTCCTTGTTACAACAAGGAGATTTGACAAGTAGAGTAGCACGATGGGCTGTAATTCTAGGTCAGCATGACTTAGAATACAGGCCAAGGACAGCGACAAAGGGCCAGGTTCTGGCTGACTTTGTGGCAGAGTTCATTTCAGGCGCGACTCCAAAATGAGCACCAATGAACCTTAGCCTCGAATATCCAAGAGAGAAAGAATAAAATCAATTGGTCCCACGGAACCCCACGTTGGAAAACAAAAGAAGGGTAAAGAAAAGTTAAAACCCTGCGATATTTACACCAACGATTCCTTTTGTTTGTTTGTCAATGGTGGTTCAAACTGACAAAGAGCGGGGGCAGGAATAGTTTTGGTTTCACCAGATAAGCGAATGATAGAAAAGTCTATATGGTTGGGGTTTAAGGCCTCCAACAACGAGGTGGAATATGAAGCACTAATTGTTGGACTGAAACTAGCAGCAACTGTGAAAGCCGACTAAGTGGCAGTTTTCTGTAACTCCCAGCTAAGTGTAAATCAAGCAACATGAGAGTATACATCCCGAGATGAAAGAATGGTGGCCTACGTAAAGGAGGTCATCAAGTTACTTACACAATTCCAAAGCTGCCGACTACAGCAGGTAAACCGAGATGACAACAATCATGCTAACGCCCTAGCAAACATAGTAAGTGCTATAAAATCAAGTGAGCCAAGGATAATCATGTGGATTACCTGTCTGGCCCAAGTACTGAACCACTCATAACAGAGTATGAAGCAATGCGTGTAGAGTTGGGTCCAAGTTGGATGGATGCCATAGTAATGTTTCTAAGAGATGACAATCTCCTAGACGATAGAAGGGAAACCCACAAGATCAGGCTGAAGTTGGCCAGGTTCTGCCTATCAGCAGAAGGCCATATGTACAAGAAATCTTTTATTGGACCTCTATTGCGATGTGTACACCCATCCTAAGTAAAGGACTTTTGTATGAGATCTGTGAGGGAGAATGCAGAAGCCATGCAGGGGGTAGATCACTTGCTCACAGGGTTATATTGCAGGGATACTGATGGCCTTACATGCAGAAAGATACCGAAGTCTATGTAAAGAAGTGCGAAAAATGTCAAAGGTTTGCAGCTTTAATACACCAACCTGCTGGAGATTTAAATCTAGTATTCAGTCCTCTAATGGGGTATGGACCTTGTTGGACAATTGTCCTAAGTAACTAGATAGAGGAAATTCTTTCTTGTAGCAACTGAAAACTTCACAAAGTGGGTAGATGTTGAATCCCTCGCCAAAATCTGAGATGTGGATGTAAAAAAATTTATCTGGAAGAACATAATCACTAGATTCGGAATCCCAAGAGCCATTGTAACAGATAATGGCACTCAATTTGACAATAAGTTGATCAAGAACTTCTGTGTGAAATACAAGATCAAGAACTATTATTCTACTTCTAGCTTCCCTTAGAACAATGGACAAGTAGAGGTATCCAATAAGACCATCTTGGATGGAATCAAGAAAGGTTGGAAGCTGCCAAGGGTAAGTGGATGGAGGAATTCCCAATGTCCTATAGGCATATCGTACAACACTGAGAAGGTCTATTAGAGAGTCTCCATTTGCTATGGCTTATGGCACATAGGCTGTTATCCCACTAGAGATTGGCATCCTTGGAATCAGAACCCAGGAAGTGGAAAATGGAACAAATGAGGCATTCCTTACCCGAGATCTTGACTTTACAGAAGAGAAAAGAGAAAGAGAGTAGCAATTCGGTTGGGGGCATACCAATAACAACTTGCTAGGGCATACAACAAAAAGGCTAATCCAAGCGAGTTTCAGATAGGAGACCTCTCCTCAGGAAAGTTGTCGACAACTAGAAAGATCCCAGAAAAAGGAAGCTTGGTCCAAGCTGGGAAGGACCATATCGAATCATCTCGGTTGCCGGCAATGACGCGTATCGACTTGAAGATGTTGATGGCAAGGAACTGCGACCGTGGAACACCAGCAACCTAAAATTTTTCTATCACTGATTGTTTGAATTGATTTTAGCCGAAGCATTAATAAAATACTAGTATCGATTTTTAGTTTTACAAAATGTTGTTGAAATTTATGATTACGAGATACGATTGAGAAAAGACGATGTTCCCAAGGTGAACAAGGCGATTAACTTAGACTTGCTATGAAGGCAGAGTTGAACTAAGTATGAGCGATGTTTCAAAGTGGAACAAAGCGATTAACTTAGACTTGCCATGATGACAGAGTAAAACCAAGTGTAAAGTGAGGTTCCAATGGCGAACAAAGCGAATAACTTAGACTTGCCATAATAGTAGAGTTGAACTAAGTATAAGACGATGTTTCAAAGTGGAAAAAGGCGAAAATACCCATGTTTTGGTCGATTTATACGAAAATCTGAGGTAACTACGTACTTTCGGTACACTAAGGTCAAGCCTTAAGTGTTTAGTTTAGGCGAGCCAAACGCGATGACCTCGGTCATGGATGTCTTAGGCAGGAATCAGGTGATGCATCCTTAATGTGAACAAAAAGGATACCTAGGTTCACATTAGGGGCAAGAAGCATGAGTGAGTGTAACACTTGTGAAAGCATGAGTGATGCTACACTTGAAAAAAAAATTAGGAATTTTACAAGTTGAAGTTACCCGAGATGATTATATTCAAATTTTTTACAAGTTGAAGTTATCCAAGGTAAATGTCAGTGACACTATCGAGATGTTTGATGCCAACATGTTCTAATCCGAAGCGATTATTGAAGAAAATCTCACTTAGAAGAACTTCAAAAGATTTGAAGTATGGAAACATACAAGGCGTAAAGAAAAGGCAGTGAGCGTACAATATGAAGCATTCAAACACTTCGAAGAGAAAGATAAATTACATTAAGGAAAACTTGCTCGATTACAAGCAAAAGGGCACATCGGTCCGAGAAAACAAAGATTGTTCAAAAGTTGTTAACAAGAAAAAAGGAAAAAATACAACTACATCTAAGCATCAGGGTCCTCGACTTGATCTACCTCAACATTTGGTGTTGTCTCAGCCTCGGCGATTAGTTCAATTTTCTCCACCGTCACCTCGGTGCCGATCTCCAGTAGGGTTTGGTCCACGCTTTTCTCGGTGGCAAGGATTTCGGCATCAGAGGTAGCCTTCTAGGGAGAGGTGCTTTTGGAAACCTCGGACTCCTCATCTCCAGTCAAGTCCAGGACTTGATCGTTAAGAGTTGGGGACTTGACCCCAACAGCAGCATCCGCCTTTTTATTGGCATTGGTTTCTTTCTCTTTGGCCATGTCCTCGGATTGGTTTGGCGATGGAGGAAAAGACATGTCAAGTTGGTTGATATCCCGGAGTGGCAAGTCCTCAGTGACAGATAACTTATTGAGTGTAGCCATTCTGCCCAAGTAATAGCCTTTGCTATAGACTAGATTGCATTGCTTCTTATATTGTTCGCGCACGTTGGCTTACCCCTCCGCATAAGCCTTCTCATCGGTGACCTTGATTTCGGCCTCATTGGCCTCCTTGAGCTTGGCCTCGGTGTCAGCAACCTTCATTTCGGCCTCGGTGTACTTTGTCTCTGCTGCCTTAGCCTTGTCTTCGGCTTCCTTCTTAGCAACCTCGGCCTTGTTCTGGGCAGACTTAGCGACGTTGACCTTGTCCATGAGATAGTGGATGCAGGTCTCGGCCTTATTTAAAGAAGTAAGGAGACCAATAGCCTCCTGGGTCTTCTTCACCAAGTCTTTCTTCACCATCTCAGCTTTTACCGCATGAGAATGAACATGCAGGATAGCTTGCAAGAGAAGAAACAGATTAGCAAAATTTGTCTAAGTATGAAAAATGAATGAAAAGATAAAAGTTAAGGGACTTACCAAGACCAAATGCCGCATAATCATGGCGAAGATCTCATATTGATTGAAGTCGGCTATATGATTCATGTCGGCTGGCAAAAACACGGTTGTGGATAAAGCAACGTCAATCTCCAGACTCTTAAAGGCGCTATCACTGGCCTTGAGAGGGCGGTCTCTAACCAGGACCTTGGGCGCCCATGTAGGGTGAAAATTGGCCCCACTCTTTGGGCCCTCAGACCTTGGCTTCTTTGGCGGCGGTATGTCGTACGATTCGGCGTCGGCTGGCCTCTTCTCGACGTCGGCCAGTTTCAATATCAGCACTGAATTTTCTAGATCCTTTTCAGAATCAGAGGGAATATAGGTGACAGTGGCCTTGGCCTTTTTCACCTGTTTTGATTATGGTTTTGGTTTTGGCTTTGGCTGGGATTGAGAAGAAAGAGGAGACTGAAGAGTCACTATATCTGGTAGGCTGACAAGTAAATCCTCGGTCACAGTTGGTTGGAAACCTATCTCCACGGCGGTGGCGGCTATGGTTACTCCGATGCCGAATTTAATAGCTGAAAGGGTAATTAGAAGATTAATGGGATCGTAAGCCGATATCTCCGAATCTCGGCGCCTTCTGTTGTGCATTCTTCTTGTAAGAGCGTTAGGAGGTCGGCGACGGCGTTGGTGTTGAGATGGTGGGAGATGTTGGGCTTGAACAGAAGTAGAGGGTTGGTTCACAGGGTCAGATATGGAAGCTTGGTTTACCCTTGGTGAGGAAGTGGCAGGTGGAGTTGAGGTAGATGGAGGAGTCTTGCTTCATTTGGAGATGTCGAGGAGAGGAAAGTGGTACGTCAGCACGTAGTTCAACAAAATAAAGGCCTTGCATTTTTCGATTGGTAGATCCAGGAGCTGTTTGAGATCTCGGCTCGGGACGTAAGACTACTGAAATGATTTGCTCAGCTAAGGAAAAGCTGTAAAAATAAGAAGAGAACATTAAAATAGATATGAGAGATAAGTGCATAAGTGCAAAAAGATTGGGATTTTGACTAAGTTCTTACTCTCATCCTCTCTAAAAACTCCTCAACATAGAGAGTAAAGATGAAGATCATCATCAGGCGCGAATTCCCAATTACCTGAGACGATCATGTAGTCATCTCTAGCGCATTTGTTGGAGTCTGGGAGGTCGGCTATCAGTTTATATGCGGTAGATTTGGTTTGAGGTAATAGATGTGACCACTGGTGGACTTGAGGCCACACATGGTATAACAAAATTGGATGTCGGCAAGGGTGATCCTAGCATTTTCTGGACGAGACAACTCGGCTATGCCATTGATGACCCTAAACGTATTTATGGCTAGCTGCATGGGGTTAAGTTTATAGAATTACAACACTTATCTGAAAAGGATGTTAAGGAGGAATCTAATTCCACCATCGATAATGGATACTACTGGAAAAGGCATGTAATTCTCTCTGGGCATGATAGAGTATTCTTTTCCAGCCAACCTGAGTTGAACATCGGCTGCAATGTTAAATTCTTGATAGAAGAACTCCAACTTACTAGGCGAGTCTACTCTCCACTTAAACCTACCCATGACCTCGGCTAATGTGGGTCGGTTAGAATTTATCAGTAGAAAGGTGGACTGTGTAGGTTAAGGGACCTTGGTGAAACCCTAATGGGTGCTAGGGTAGAGATTTTGGAGATCTAAGAGAGGTTATGTTCCAGTTCTTCCTAAGAATATGATTTCTAGGCAATTCCCAAACCTAAAATCTATGCAAATGGACAAGAATCAGAGGCAATAATCTGGAAAACAGGAAAAACAAGATTCATAATCGAATCAAGGCAAAAAAGAACACAGAAGAAATAGGGACAAATTCAACGCAGTGATAAAATTCAAAATGCAAGAGAGCCAGTGGGCAAGAATGTGGAAATGTGAACAAAGCATGTAAACAATTTTGAAATAAAGATAGAGCATGAACAAACAAAATCAGAGCCAAGTGACATGAGGAACAACGGACAAATCAAGGGATAAACATGAACATTTACAATGTGTACAGTGGATTAAAGACAAATTCATTCACGAACAGTGACGCATTCGAAATGAAATAGAAAGAAAATGAGAAACTTACAAAATGGAACTGAAGAAGTGGATGCCAAAATGAAGTTTGCCGGAGTCAAACGATGAAGATAATCGGAATCAAACGGTGAGGGACTCGCCGGGAGGGACTCGCCGGAAGAGTTGAACGGAACGGTTGTAGAAGCTTGAAAATGCAGCAATAGCAGTTTGAGAGAAAGGTTAAAGAAAAAAAATGTGAGATAAGAGAGATTGTATTTGCAAAAGTGAAGAGACGGAGAGAGAGGGAAGAAGTTTTGTTAAAAAATGAAAAAGCAACAAACATGATGAAATTGCCTTGGACGACGTGCCTATCAGGCGGCGTAGCAGCTTTGATGCGACTTGATGGCGTGTGACAGGTACGAACCAAGAAAAATGGGACATGTGGAAGAAACAGTTGGGGCAATGGAGCGTGATAGCTCATGAGCAATAGAGATTCTTGGAATTCTTGGACTAATGGGTTGATAACCTCGGCTAACGAAGTGATCTCGGTTGAAAAGTGCGATCTCGGTAGGGATGATGATCTCAGTTGAGATGACGATCTTGGTTGAGATGGCGATCTCAGTTGAGATATTGATCTTAGTTGATATGATGATCTCGGTTGAGATGCCAAAAGAACTTGGTTCTTGATCCTTGATTCTTGATGAAATGGACACTTGAGTCCTTGTTTCTTGGCACCGACGAGTCACAATCTCGGTCGGAGAAGTAAATGTACAGGTTTTATCACCTCAGTTTGCCGAGGTAATAGAACCTAGGGGACAGTTGTGGGGAAATATTTTGTGAATGACACCACGTGGCCGAGGTGGTTCTGAAATGTCGGCTAACATACCGCGTGAGTGAGTCATAGTTGCTGAGATGATCACAGTATCGCTGATGTTCAGTACGGTAATAACGAGATTATGAGATATCTTGATAGAGGACAAGAGTCCTAGATAAGATGAGGCTCCTAGTATGGTTAAGGATAGGGCTCTTGAGGAGTTTATCCTTATCCAGTCAAGAGTCCAATATGAGCACTGAGCTTGAGTCCTGTGAAATAAGATTTCCAGAGGACTAGGTCACTGCTGGCTATAAGAGTGAGGCACTCCCATATGTCTAAGGTACGCTTTAATTGGTGTATTGTGTACTTGTGAGAGATCTTTGAGAGATTGATTGACTGACTTGATCGTCGGAGTGCCCCCAAGTAGACGAGCCACCGCGGTATTCTCATTTTCTTGTTGGCAGGTGGTTGATTTCATCTATTCTGCCGTGTGCTCTCCAGCTGAGTACCCTATTTGGTTGTGTGGTCGGAAATCAACACCCATAAAACATATAACACATTTTTGCATTTTCCATTTCTTTCAACACTAGGGGATACTACAAGGCGATCTTAATTTTCAAGCCATCTAATATATTTTTCTTCTTCTTCTTCTTTTTTCCAATAGCAAAGGTAGAGGATTTCATTCACATTGTCTTTAAAGAAGTGATAAGTATTGAAAGATATATATCTGTGGTGGCTGAATAAAAAGATTATTATTTATGACTCGTGCTCAACGTATGGCCGAATACAAGTCGGCCATGACGGGTGAAGGCAAGTACAAGCAAGTTATGAATGCCGAAGGAGCCGACTACACCCTTTCATATTCGGAAGCCTAGGGACAATTAAAGCTTAGAAAATAGTAGGCCTATGGAGGGGGCCTTGAAGGAATCATTATAAAAGGAAAAGCCATGCTCAAAGAAATGGGAGGAAAAAGTAAGAGAAAATGGGAGGATTAAGAAGTTTTATTTGGATGAAAGAGTATTTCTAAATCCATAGCCTTGAATTTTGACCCAGTCATTCAATCTTCACCCTCAACCTCCATGCAGGAAACCATGCAGACAATTATGGATCAAGCAAAACGAAATGAGCAACGTCTGGAAGAGATGGCGGTTGACAACGAGCGTTTACGTAAAGAGTTGGCTCTGGAGTTAGCCAAATCTCAACAGACCGTACCACATCACGAGAGAGACCAGTCACCTGAACAGTAGAAGGGAGCTCAACGACGTCGGTATCGGAAACACGATAGCAGCAGCGCCTTTGACTCAACAGCTTAGGAACCTCCAAAAAAAGGGCGTGTTGGCGTATCTAGCTCATCTAAGGGAAGTCTATACATGCGGCATAGACAAGGGAAGAAAGATGGGTCAGACGGAGAAGATAAGCATGATCCTTTCGTACGACGAATTACTAGGGCTGTCCTACCGAAAAAGTTTAAAGCCCTAACATTTACGTTGTATGATTGTAAGTCTAACCCAACGGACTACATTTGCCATTACAAGCAGGCAATGACCTTGTACACTGATGATGAAGCGCTTATGTGTCGCATATTCCCAAACAACTTAGGTCCGCTGCTAGTTCGGTGGTATTACAAACTTGAACCAGCCTTAGTCAAGAGTTTTCACCGGCTCCAAAAATCTTTTCAGGCAAGATTTATCACCAACGAGGTCCAGCCTAAGCAAGCCAACTTACTCTGGGCAATGCAAATTAAGCTAGAAGAAACCCTACTCATAGGCAAGCGATCGTATGGTCTCTTTGGCAAATACAGCCGCCATATATCGATCAGCAATAACGTGATCAATTAGCTGTTGATTCACTTTATCAGTAACAGCTGTAGTCACCGATACCAAAGCCTGTTTCTCAACGGCTTTGGCTTTCCACCTTTTGCTCTCAGCCTTCTTGGCACGACGTTCCAGATCATGAATTCGGCCGTCCTTCTGCGCTATCTCTTTCTAAGCAGTCCGCATGAGCATGTCGGTCTCGTATGTACAGTAGAGCCCTTTGATGGACACTATCTCTGAACACTTCGTAGTTACTTCGCCCAATCATGGAATGTTGAACTTCGGGCGAAAAATCTGCCTAGCAAAATCCACTGCCACGTTTAGATCATGAATGATTGAATCTGCCTCAGTCATAGACTTGTTGCCAATAAAGAGGGCGTGACAGCCTACTCGGTTCGTGTTGGTTAGACCTTTCACTATTTTTCTGTTGCGTCCTGCCCCTGTTCATTTTCTCCGCCTTACCCCTCCTTGGCGGTCTACTTCAACAATAGGGCAAGCGGCGTCTCTCTCGCTCTTCTAAAGCTATTGTATTCGCTCTGACAGCATGGCTACCCTCTCCGCGATTCATCTCTACCTCCAGTTCCACCAAACTTTTTCCTTCACCTTTGTTATTAAAGAATAACCTACTAGACATATGTACACATTATTCGCTGCACAAGGCTCCTAGCTCTACTCTGATTTACCGGCCACGTCATGGGTTAGGTTACATATCGTCTATTTAATGACATCCCTACATTAATGACAGTGTATCATTTACGATGCGTCCACAGTCACTGAAATGCACGCTTCACCGCTATTTCAGCACTGGATGTGTCATCAACGACGGTGGCAGCCTATGTTCAACTGGGGCAGGGGGAGGTCTGTGAATATATTCGGCATACTCCTTCATCCACCGAATTTCTTCACTTCCCTACTTGAGCACTTATCTTCTTTATTCAACCCTGGATGAGTCATCAACGACGGTGGCAACCTATATTCAACTGGGGCAACGGTAGATCTGTGAATATATTCGGCATACTCCTTCATCCGTCGAATTTCTCCACTTGAACACTTATCTTTTTTATTCGGCCCTGGATGCGTCATCAACAGTGGTGGCAACCCATGTTCAACTTTTTGGCATACTCCTTCATCGCCGAATTTCTCCACTTCCCCACTTGAACACTTATCTTCTTTATTTGGCCCTAGATGCGTCATCAACGACGGTGGCAACCCATGTTCAACTGGGGCAGGGGTAGGTATATGAATCTATTCGGCCTTTTCCTTTATCCGTCGAATTTCTCAGTTGTCCCAACTATTAAAGTTTTCAATCTTGCGATTATTCTGCTTTAAGTGCATCATGCACTCCCTACATTATCTGAATGTGGCTGACTTAACCACCAGGGTTAAAACATTAAAAGCATTCATCATTGAAACAGTACTTCAAGTGTTCATCATTCTAACCAACAAGGTTAAAACAAAATATCAAAACAGGCATTTTCATTCATAAATTGTACTTCAAACATAGGCCACTTTATCAATGAAAATGACCGACTTCTACAATAAACAAAACAAAAGTACAGGTACAATGGAAGCTTCAAAAAGAAATTAAAACGACATCTTAACAAAAATGCAAAAAAAAAAAAAAACTAAACTAATTATCTTCAAACTCCTCTGGATCAGACTCTAGGGGCTCTACCTCTAATTGCTCATAAGGAATTGGCTGCTCTAGTGTTATATTGGCAGCTGCTAGAGCCTTCACCCAGCCATGCTTGAAGCCACAGTTCTCAAACTTCAATGCCCCATCAGCATATAGCTCCTTTGTTGCCGTTTCTTCGGCTTTATATGCTTTGGTCGCATCGGCCTCCGCCCATGTTTGTGTCTCTTTTGCTTTCTCTAACTTGGCCTGTAATTTGACATTTTCTTCCTTGGCTAACTTCAATTCTCAGTCCATATTGTTCGCCTTTTCTTCGGCGTGCTTGGTCCTCTCTTGTTCGACATCCCCCTTCAGCTGTTCTTCATCAGCTCTTTTGGATTTGGCTTTTGCCTTCTGTGTTGCCATTTGGAAGTCAGCCATTGCAGTTCCAACCTTGCGTTTTTCCTCTGCAAGTTCGCCCTCTAGAACGCCGAGTCTTTCCACAGCATCGTAGTGTCGACGACCGATCTCAGTTATTCTCTCTGTCGCCTACAAAACATGGTATAACAAAGTTAGTAGTCGACACAAGAACGATATATAATCCAAAGCGACTTACCAATATTGCCGATTGTGCTGCCAATGCAATGGAAACGACATTTGGCTCGGCACGAAAGGTTGACCTGTCAGACGGAAGTGAAAGCGTCGACGCGACACTTAACGTAACGACGGGATCTTTGATGGCCGATCTACTAGCCAGACCATGCAAACTCTTCATCCTGGGCTGAATGATGAATGGCTTAGCCGAGTTAGGAGAAAATGCCTCTATTCTTTGCTGTTTGCCAATTAGTTCTTCTAATGACTCATCAAGGGTGTCGGCCGGCTGTTTCTTGCCTCTCGGCTCTATCTATTCAGAGCTTGAAGTATCCATTTGTTGCCGACTAGGTACTTCGACAACTTCATCTCCAATCAATTGATCAGTTTCTAAAACGGCCGCTGGAGGGGGAGTTTCCAGGCCACTCCCAGCACTGGCTCTCCTCCTTACTACCATTTTTTCGGCATTTCTCCGTCCGGAGAATTGGGTAAGAAACTCTTTCCCCATCATTTCAAAATCAACCTCGGGCAAATCTCCTAACTCGGTGACAATATCGTCTTCAGGAGACGCAACTGCAGCTCGGTCGGAAGTAGAGGGCTGGCCGCTACCCTTTGGGATGAACTGCTTAAAGGCCAACTCAAGCTCTCTGCTTAAGTCTTGGTCTTCTCAATAGGCTTCAGGTCCAGACCCTTCACCATCTGCACCCTCTTCTAAATGGTCTTCAGGTCCAGCCTCCTCGACGTCTGAACCTTCAAACCCAATATCCCTAAAACTTTTGAAATTAGGGAAAACAAGTGCCATCAATTGCTGTTCACCCCTCGGCACGGGAATATGATCGGCGAGTGAAAAAGTAGAGTAGGTGGGATCATACTTCAGCAGAATATGAACGGCGCGCCCTTGTCCTTGAAGATTTGACCGTCCTTTGTATTTAAAGACCGTCTTCACTTGACTAAGAACGGCTTCGTCTACCAAAGGGAGGGCTCTTTTTAAGTCGTTACCTGCACACAACAAATTGGGTCAACATCGTATTTTTGAGCCGAATAAATCTTATTATAAACCAACTGATCGGCCACCTGGCTCGTCTTTCCGTCTTGGCACAGGGTCTTGGCGATCCTTTCATTCGCCGAATTCCCAATTGCCTCAAATGGCGACCATAACACCGTCAACTCTTTTTCCAGAGCTGGCAAGCATAGTCACCAAGTGGTGATTTATATCCTTGGCTCTGAGAAAATAACGGCCCTAGCGACCGGTTGACTTCGCCATAACATAGCAGTGCCGAATAGACGGAATCCCCAGGTTGAGCCCAAGTAGACGGTTCAATTCTACCAAACCCATGATTATGCGATAAAAGTTCACATTGGGTTGAGAAGACAAGAGGCCCTAGTAACGCAGGATCGTCCTGAGGAATGGGCGTTAGGGGAAATGGACTCCACCTTTAGCGTTTGACAAAAGAGGAAAAATGATGGTGTTTGCATCCGTCCTCTCCATGTCAACCACACTGTCTGCAACGAGGGACAGTTGGACGTCATTTGGAATTGAAAAGCGACGGCGAAAAGTGGCGACTCGCTCCTTAAAGAGGAGAGCTTTTAGATGAGTTGCTATCCCAGACGGAGGGGAAGATGAATAAACAAAATACAAAAAAGGGCTGGAATGCGAACAAAAGAATGAGAGAGAGGGGGGACTTACAAGTTAGAGCGAAAGAGCGAAAGGAAGCAACAGTTACAAATCGTAGGAGTCTTGTGAAGAAGGAAGAATGGAATGAGGAATGTCAAAGAGCCAAGGTTCATGCATACGAAGGGACAGATTTTAAATTGCATTAACTGAATGTCAAAACACGAAGGGATGGAAAGCAATGATGATATCATATTTCGGCTGTTTTGACGCATTAGCACTAAAAACGTGCAAGCACCGTATTCTCTATTATCGAGGAATCGAGGACCATCAAGTCTATGAGCTGAAAAAGTAGACACTGACCACGCCGAATAAACGAATGTTAATCGGATGTTCGGGGGGGGCAATTATGGTGGCCGAATAAAAAGATTATTATTTAGGACTTGTGCTCAACATATGGCTGAATACAAGTCGGCCATGACGGGTGAAGCCAAGTACGAGCAAGTTATGAATACCGAAGGATCCGACTACACCCTTTTATATTCAGAAGGCCTAGGGACGATTAAAGCCCAGAAAGCAGTAGGCCTATGAAGGGGCACTAAAGGAATCATTATACAAGGAAAAGCCATGCTCAAAGAAATGGGAGGAAAAAGTAAGAGAAAAAGAAAGGATTAAGAAGTTATGTTTGGACGAAAGAGTATTTTTAAATCCATTTCACCACAATATCAATATTGCTTGCATATTTAGCTTTTTGCATGGACCATAAATAGGAACCATGCCTCAATATGTGTAAAAGAAAGGTCAATTCTTCTCTTTGGACATTCTTTTATTATCATATAATATCTTGAAGATATATGCTGCCATTCAAAGTGAAATCATGTTTTGATCCACACTTGCCTTGGGTGCCCATGTTGTGATAAATTTGATCTTTCACTGTTTTCAATATATGCATCACATTGTTCTTTTAGATTTGTCTAAGCATAATTCAACTTGAATAAAAATAGTTTGAACTAACAAAAGTTTGAAACTTTCTACTCTCACAAGCAAACACCACCACAACCAAAATGAAATTTTAGGACGGCTTGAAAAGCAACAAATTGATGTCAAGAAATTATTCACACGTGACAGTGAATAATTTTCAATTTTAATAGCACTTTAAAGCGTTGTATAGACCTTTTAGTAGTGTTGAAAAATAAACTTTTTTGAAGAAAATGGAATGGGGAGGAAAACTTGCTCACACATGCACAAACTAGAAACCCCAGAGAGCAATCTTCTTATTATAAGCAGTGGCCGAGGGACTTAGCGAGCAGGGCGTCACGTGTCCCTAGATTTTGGGATTTTTATAAAGAAAATATTTTAAATAAAAAAAATTATAAAAATATTATTAGAGTGAAATGTAAATAATATTTTAAAAATTGTGAGAACAATAATGATTATTTTGATTGAAAATGAAGAGATTACTATAAATTATATTATTTATGAAAATTTTTGAATGTAATGGTGATATTATTATTATTGACATACAAGTATAAATAATTTCACTATAACGATATGAAATTTATTTGATTGTTAGTTACATTTGATATGTAAGGTTCACTCTCTATGTATTTATTTAATATTAGTTGGCAATATTACATACTAATGATGACATGCTATTACTATTATATTGAATTTTTAATCAAATTTTGTATAAAAAAAATTATCATTATATAATTTAGGATAAATTATAAATATACCCCACGAGGTTTGTTTAAAATACAAATTGTCCCCTGTAGTTTGAAAAATTACAAATACTCCCTTGTTTGTATTTTTTATTCAATAGAATTAACAAAAAAATAAAATTCATAATTGCTCTTCTATACAATAATAAAATTACCTAAACGATTAATTGAAACATATTTCTTATATCATTAAAAACTGTTAATTGACTTGATAATTCATTAATAAAAGGGACGATTTGTTATGAAATTAAAAACCTCAAGGGATAGAATGTAATTTTCAAAACCATCGGGGGCGATTCATATTTTAATCAAACCTCAGGGGATGTATTTGTAATTTACCCTATAATGTATTTTAAGACTTATATCCATATTTTTTTATATTGTCCACACTAGTTGTAAATAACATTATTATTTTGATATTTCTCAAAATTAATCGTAAAAAATTGTGTAAAATATTTTTGTAAAAATTTTCGATATTGTAATTAATAAATACCCCTCTTACTGCTTGTAAATGTAGGAACATTGAGAGATCTTACTTTCAAAATTCAGTAAATGTAGGAACATTGAGAGATCTTACTTTCAAAACTGCTATACATGTCCGAGCCCAAGGTCCAATATTGAAATAATTTTAGAGTTTTCTCTAACATTGATCGTGTCAACAAAGATTTTGAAATATCTCGACTTTCTTGGAACATGTTTGAGTAAATAGCAATGATCCGAAGCAAAGCACTTCCTTTTATAATATTTATGAATCCAAGGACTCAATCGTATGGATTTATAACATACTCTTAAAAGACATTAATAAGAAACTAGTTAATCACCGTAAACTCAGCTTTTTTATTAGCAAAAACTCGAAGAGAGATTACATTACAAAAAAGCTGATTTACTACACATTATTTAGTAGTATTGTGAATTATTATAGCACTAAAGTAGGCTCTCTCACTTCATATATGCTACTAAACCTAATAGCTCTGCATTCAAATAAAACACAGAACACGAGTGTCAGTGTTATTTTTTTTAGGTAATAAGGAAAGTTACGAGTGTCAGTGTTATGACGTGGCATCAGACCCACAAAGCTCCTGCCCGCTTAAGCATTGGGATTAATGCCCGCCTGAGGTGGAGGCTCATGATCTCATCGGCTCCGCCAACAAGTTCACCGCCAATGAACACTGCCGGCACCGTCGGGTTGCAACCGCGTCGCAAAAGCTCCTGCTCGATCTCCCACCCTCTCGACGTTTCATCGAGCTCATGAACATTAGGGTTGACCCCAAAATCACACAAGAGGGTCTTGATAGTGTGACACATGCAACATGAGCTATTGCTGAAGATCACCACTGGTTTTTGGGACACCATATTTGTCACCCTCTCCATTGAAAATCAAAAGTTTTTTGGAAAATGCTAAAAAGGGTTAGAGAGACTGATGTGAGAGTTGTTGTAATGGAATGTGAGATTTGATGAGTTTGGTTTGAAGAATTTGAGATGAAAACATATATATAGGGATGCGGAGGGTACTAAGGTAGTGTGTTAAGCAATTTTCTCGAGAAAAAAAAGAGAGAGAGCAAGTTGAAGGGATAAGAGAATGTGGTCCAATAGATGTTTTTTTTCATATTCACAAATTTACACTTTGATCATTAGTTGAAAGTGAAGAGTGATAGAAAGTTGGGAAGATAACGAATCTTTGCCTACGGAAATAGAGACGTGTCCATGGTGTACGGCTTCATATATTGCGTGGTGACATTCACATTTTTTTTTTCTCTTTCTTTTTGTCCTAAGTTTTGTTCTTGTTATATTCACTAACAGTTCTCTCTAATTATATGATTCTTTTGTACTATGAAATGATTATCATAACGTTTGCATGTTGAGTTGGCTTAATCTCAACTCCATCTAGAAAATGGAAAATAGCTTGCCTTCTCTCCAATTTGGGTTTAGACTGAGGAAAATAGACGATGGTTGGATGGATGTGTGTCACATTTGTATTTTTTTGTAACATGATTTATATTTTGTTTACCAATTTATAGATTAAACATTGGGTTTGATTTTTTGTTGAGATCTATTATTGGGTTTGTAAATATGTAGACAAAATTTAGGCCATTGATTTGTAAAAAATACTGGTGTACATTGGTAGTCCAAACTGGACGTCTAGTTCGGTTGCTTATGTAATGTTTTCGGTAAATGAAAAATCACAACTCACACTAAACTTGTCATTTCTTATCTTTTAATTACTTTACAAAGATGAGTTCTCATGTCTTATCCTATAAAGTTTTCAATTATGTTATTGGTTTAGACCACTACATAAGAAATGTCACATATGGTACTCAAAGGAATAAATTGCACATTGCACCTTTACACTTTCACTAAATCTCACTATAGTTTCTTTATGTTTAATTATAACAATTATCTTATGACATGAGTGTTGGGATCTGGGATCCCGCCCAAGACCTTATAGAAATCAAAACAAGCAGAAAAACACACCTACACACAAGGAGACACAATATTTTACGTGGTTCGGCCCAATGCCTACGTCCACGGGAGAGTAACCGGTTATCACTATACCAATGAGGAGATTACAGAAAGATTACAATAGAGGAGGAGCTCACACTCTCCTCACTCAGCCACTCACCCGTCTCCCTCGCTCACACCGAGAGAGACGGTCTCTCCGCCTCACATCTCTCGCACTCTTTGGTTCACGGTTTTCTTCCTCACTCACTTACTCACATTTTGCTCTCTCCTCTCAACCTCCATTTATAGGTGAGGGAGTAGGTAGGAGAGCCTTTGGGCAGCCTCCATCCTTGACTCTTCAAGATGGTTGGTGGCCGCCAAGGTGGACTTTGGTTGGTTGCCTTCCCATTGTTGCCAACCAAACTTGACTTGGATGATCACCCCTTTCACACATGGGTGAATTCAACAAATCACCCCCTCAACCCATGTGAGGTGATCCACTGCATACACTGCTGCTAATCTTGTCACGCCCAAATTCAACAAAGTCTGCATCTCTTCACTGAGACGCTGCATCCCCTGAAGCTAGAGATAAAACACCAGAGATACAAGAGGAGGAGGGAATCCGACATCCTCAACTCAACTCACACCACTCTCTGATTTGGAGAGAGCCACTGCTCCTATCTCCCACAGATTTCTTCCATGCTTCCTGTCTCGGATGTCTTCAGCATAGTCTGCATCTTCTCACTGAGATGCTTCCACCCCCTGAAGCTAGAGATAATACACCAGAGATATAAGAGGAGGAGGGAATCCTACATCCTCAACTCAACTCACACCACTCTCTGATTTGGAGAGAGCCTCTGCTCCTATCTCCCACAGATCTCTTCCATGCTTCTGTCTCGGATGTCTATATCTGCTATGCTTGAACTTGCGCAACCAAGATATCCGACACCCCCTGATTGGATGTCCTGCACCCCCTGCTTGGATGCCCTTGACTATCATGCAACTCCTTGCATGATGAACACTGGAGCAACTAGAAAACTTCAGAGTTTGACACATCAACAGCCTCAAGTTTCCTTGCTCGGAGCTTATTTCTGAACAACCAGCCTTTGCCCTTCTGCACTTCTGAACAACCTCCTGGCGTTTCCACATACGCTTGTTGTCTGTGCTGCAATCCCTGATGTTCGGTTCTGTCTCACTTGTCCGTACTGATGTTTGACAGTTAGCCCTTCTGTCAAGACAACTTCCACCGGTCTGTACAAGTTACCACTATGCAACTCCGTGCATAGTGCTCGTACCCATGGCTTCTGGTCTCCCTGCGTCAAGCTTGCTTGAGAGATCTGCATCAACTCTATCATCTGCTGCCATGGAACTAAAGAAACCACCATAGAGAAATAAGACTTGTCACTCCTTGGCACGCACTCTTGCGTTTTACCTGTCTCAATTTCTCTGTCTGGAAGTTCCTGTGAACTGTCAACAACCCGCTGCTGCACACTCTTCTCGCGCCTCTGTACGACACTCTAGCGTACCCTTGCACTGTTGCACGTCTGCAATTGTACTTCTGCGCTTAGTATGCTCCTCTGCAACTATTGTTCTACATGTCCACATACCATTAGTACCTTCTCATATACAGTAGCTCCAACAGCCACAGTATTTCCCTGAGCCTGTACTGGTTGCCAAATCATCTATCCGTCGATGAATGGTCTTCTCTTTTGATTGAACCAGATCCTCCGATCACCTCAACAACCAGGAAAGTTCCCAGGAAAGACTGGTGGGGTCACAACCGGTCCCACTTAAGAACCAGTCTCCTTAGACAGTGTCTTTTTGACAGAACTTTCCTAGACCTTTGATCTTGAGATAATCATGTCTGCAATCCTCTGATCGCCCCTGACCAATCCTGATCTCCCTCGATCTGCCATTTGATCAAGCCTGATCTCCTCTGGTCTTCAATGATCTATCTCAATCTGTATCTGGTTGTCCAATCGGGTCAGAATCTGCCCATTCTAACCTCTTCAGTGAATCCGCAGCGTTCCACAATATCCGGCAACCTTCCTTCGAGTATTGAAGATGACAAACTTCCATGTTTTGACAATCTTTCAAAACCGTTCAGAATTTCACTATTCTGACCTCGCGGTTGCGTCCGGAGCGGTCCGTTTAGCTAGGACCAACCTTCGCTGCATTTCCGGGGACCTCACTGAAAACTATCCCCGAAAGCTAGGCCACACCACAATTTTCTGAAAATGTTGGGCCAAATTGCAATTTTCAGAAGTTCAGGGAATATTCCGTGTTCCAACAGAATATTCTGTCCACTGTACCTAACGCCGTCTGCCACTTTAATCTGCCTTCTTTTTACAGAAACTTCATCTACAAAATCTGACCGTACGGATGTGTCCGGAATACTCCAAATAGTTGAAAACCACTATTGGATCGCCAAAAACGGACTCCAAATGGCTTCGATCTAGCCAAAACATTTTGTACGCCTCAGATCTGCGGCTGTACGTTCGCCGCGAAACACAGGATTCTTCCTCCTGCGGATGACGTGGCAGCTGACGTGGATGCTGACGTGGCACGCGCGTGCCATACACGCGCGTCCCCCCCACTCGTCTTCTTCCTTCATCCGCGCGTGGGGGCGCGTGCCTGCGACTGGGCCGACGCGCCGGCTGCCTTCACGGCGCGTGGCGGCGCGTGCCGAGACTGGGCCTCACGCGCCTTCTTCAGGTGGCGCGTGAGGGCGCGTGCCGCCTCCTCTGGGTGTCTGCTTTATGTGGTTGGACTCCTCTTCTCGAGCCCTTGCTCCTGGTATGCTCGAAACCTGATTTCGAGCAACTTGATTTCTGGGCAGTTTCGGACAACACGCTGTTTTTGTTCCGAAACGCCACCGACGAGGCTCTGATACCACTTGTTGGGATCTGGGATCCCGCCCAAGACCTTATAGAAATCAAAACAAGCAGAAAAACACACCCACACACAAGGAGACACAATATTTTACGTGGTTCGGCCCAATGCCTACGTCCACGGGAGAGTAACCGGTTATCACTATACCAATGAGGAGATTACAGAAAGATTACAATAGAGGAGGAGCTCACACTCTCCTCACTCAGCCACTCACTCATTTTGTCATTTTTTAAGACAAAAAAATGTAAATTTTTTTCTATTTTCTTTCTTTTTCTCTACTTCTTAACTATATTTTCTTTTTTTGCTATATTTTTTGAATTGACCTGATCACCCTTTTCCGTCACTTCCCTGCCTATTCCCTAACCACCCATGGCCACTGCCCACCCATTCTCACCACTTCACGACTTCCCTTTAGGGGTGGCAAGCAAGGGTGCAGGTGGTGATGGAAGGTGGGGGAGTCGATGGAAAATGGATGGGGTTGAAGGAAAAAAGATGGGCAGTAGCCATGAGTGATAGGAAAGGGTGAGAAAATGGCAAAGAAGGAGGGATGAGTTTAAAAGAAAGTACAGAGGAAAATTACATGGAAAAATAGAGAAGGACAAGAAGGGGAAAAAATACATTTAAAAAAAAAAAATCTCCTGTGCATATTCGTTGCTGAATTTAACACCAGATTAATAGAAAAATCACATTGCAATTTAACTAAAATTGCAAGAGGTTCACGGTTACAATTAAGAAATAAGAAATCAAAGTGAGATTTAATATAAAGTGTAAGAGTATAAAGTATAATTTACCGACATACACCTATTGCGTTACCGTATACATTTTTAATACTGTTATGTTGTTTAATTCTACATTCTGACAAAAATAATCAATGAATGAGTATACTATTATATTATACAAATACTAGAAATCTTTAAAACACTCTATTTGGCATAAACTAAATAAGTGCACTTATTTGGATCACATTATCTTTCTACTTTTTTACATATTTTTTTTATAAAAAGTCAAAAAATATACTTATTTATATCACCTCAAACAATCTCTTAATTGTGACAAGGACTAATTTTAAGTGATTGATTTTTAAACAAATTAATAATTGACATGGAGTTATTCTCATAATTGTAAGTAAATTTCACTACAAGAATTAACACTTTTGGCAACAAAAAAATTGGTCGCTAAAAGTCTATTTTTGGTCGGCAAAAGTTATCCGCGACCAAATTTTTTGGTCGCTACTTTGGTCGCCAATTGAGGGTCGGCAAAAGTAATTCGCGACCAAAATTATGGTTGGTCGGCAAAAGTTGGATTTTGCCGACTAAATATTTGGTCGCGAAATATTTAATTACCGCGACTAATTTATTTTGTCGCCAAAACACTTCGGTCGCGAAAAGTAATATTTTCCCGACCAAATTTCTTAGTCGCCAATTGTCACATTTGGCGACCAAACTTTTGGTCGCCAATTTTTACATTTCGCGACCAAATTTTTTGGTCGCCAATTGTCACATTTCACGACCAAAAAAATTGGTCGCCATTTGTGTCTTTTCGCGACCAAAACTTTTGGTCGGCAAAAGTGAGATTTCACGACCAAGAGCTGTTTTGGTCGGCAATACATGTATTTTTTGCGACCAAAACTCTTGGTCGGCAATTGTCATTTTTTGCGAAAAAAAATAATTTTGGATGTCGCGACTAATAAATTGGTCGTCAAAGCAGGAAAACAATACACCTGTAATGATGTTATAATTCAATCAATTCATAATAAACTTGTAATTTTAAAGTATCATTCAAATTAACTGAATTATTAACATTTGACACAATACATAATTCATTAACATTCGACACAATACAACTATTCTAAGTTTTCAATTCATATTCAACACAATACATTAAGTTGCCTTGATAGCCAATCAAAAGGATCCACTAAGTTTTAATTCATTAACTATTCAACACAATACATAATTCATATTCTAAGTTTTAATCCACTAAGTTGCCTTGATAGCCAATCAAAAAGATCCTTGCGCCCTTTCGTGCCAAGCTTCGCATCCATCAAAGCAGTAGTGATGTAAGGCACCTAATAAAGAAACAGAATTGGAAAATTTATCAGAGAAGCATGATAGTGGCAGCAACATTGGATTGCAAACCCGTATCTTTGCAAAAATCAATTAAATCCTATAAACATGTACATCGTATTAAGACAACTAGCTGGCATAATAAAGCTGTACCTGTTGTTGTACCTGCAAATTTCAATACACGATGATTAATAAGCTAACAGCCATAACAACCCTGCCAGTAAGATAAGCAAAAAAGTTAAATACCTGTGTCATTGTCAAATCCTACTCCAACACAAATAAAATTCAATGATTGCTAATTGGAGGTTGAGCAGTTCTATCAGACACTAATTACTTCTCTAGGTAGCATATCTTACAAATGATGAGTTATTGAAGACCTAACATGAACTTATTCGGGCATAGTTAACTATCAAAGCTCCATTCCCTTTAAATGACCTAAAATTTGCAATTCACCTGAAGTGGGCCCTTCAGCACAATAAATATTTTCTTACTTTCCAATTTCCCAATAGGCAATAACATAGCACATAAATTCGAGGAATGGCACAAGTGACGTTCCATACAGTGGTAAACCCAACATCATAAACTTTGACACTCTTTCATTCTTCCCTTCATGATCACCAAAACTCATGGTACATGTTCAAGAGAAATCAGAAAAACTAAGTATAAACATTGGACATGGAGAGAGAATAACCTTCCAGCCGTTCTTTCCATACAGCACTCTTCAATTGTGAAACACTATCAGCATTTACTCCTACTGACAGTGATGAATTGCATTACTCATATATATATAGTGTTGTGGGTTATCATGAAAAATTAGATTTTATTATTTTGTCCAAAAAGATAACTTACTTGAAGAACAATCATGAAAGAAAAATACAAAAAAGGATAGAACTCAATTCCCCTAAAGCTACTGACATAAAGAAATGACATGAGACATTCTAAACATCACTAGAGGTCCCACATTTTAGTAACACATTTTTGGTAACAGATTCTAAACATTCTAAACAGATTTTTGTAACATATAAAATTTCACCATTGTCCATTGCATATAGATAAAACCAAAAGAAAAGACTAAACAAGAAGTTAAATGTTTTAAACCTGATCAGTCATGATCATCAAATGACCATATCTCAAAGTCTTCACACTGTCATACTGTTTTCCATGTTGAAGTCCAAGAATCTGCTTGATGCTTGTGATTTCAGCGTTCTCCATGATCTGTTTATGGCTTGCTTTCCTCACATTAAGCAATGTACCTCTCAACGGGAACACACCATAATAATTTCGATAATAAGACAAACAAAATTTAAATGAAATATTACCACAGTCAAAGACAAAAGCTAAGAAAATAGAAGAATATATTATTATGGAGGAAGAAGAAGCAACAAGAAATTCGAGCAAGTATCATTAGCATCAACAACAAGCCCATTCATCAAGAGGCAGCATTGGAGCTTAACTAAACCCAGCTTAAAAACAAACATGGAGCTCTGTTGAGATAGTTCGGTGAAATTTTGCTCTGTTTCCAGTTTTAGTAAAGCATCTTGAGGTGGAGATTTAGCCTTTGGTCTACAGAATATAAGTACATTTGAGTGGTAGACTACTAAAAGGAACAATCAACCAAAAGAAATTGAGTCCAGCATGAAGACAAATTATATACCTAATAAGCACGGTCAACCCTTTAATAATTACCTAATAAGTTCATAAACTTCAATAATTAATAAGTTGACAAATTTGGTATTTTGGTATTTTGGTATTTTGTCAGTAGATCCAAATCATATCTAGATGCTAAAACAAAAGGAAACTGCAGCCAGATTGAAAGCATGAAATAGAAAAAAGAAATTCATATCAGGGAGTGTACCTGGATCCATTTGTCACTCAGTCCAAAACTACGTGCCTTGGAAAGCAAAGTTGGATAAAGTTCATCGGTTAGCACACCCGAAAATGTACTACCAAAATCTGAAACCCAAATCAGATGACGCCAAGACAAACTTATCAAGAAGAACAACACAAGACAGCGGGACAATCAACATTTGAAAAATTGATATCCATTTCAAGCCTTAAAATGACTCGTCAAGTTACCAGTATCAAGCTCAATGGCTTCCATGTTGGTTGCTCTGTAGTGCGGACGATCAGCAGAGCCAATATTCAAAGCAGCATAAGGGTTGGTGACAACAGATTTCCTTGAAGTAGTTTGCAGGCTCCTACTTAATCCCACAAGACAGACGGCATCTCCACGACGCAGTATAGGTTCTGTCACAACATGTATGATCTTTCTTCCCATTACCATTAACAGAACAGAGAGTCTCATTCATACAATGCAAGTGCATTAATTTTGATATCATGGAAATGCTTATCAATTTAATGCAAATCTACATGGTAAAAAGTAAAAATAATTACATTCTATTTTGGTAGAGACTATAAAGAGCAGCATAGTGAGAACATCAAGGAATGGTATTACACAGAGACCGCTTCTGGCGCACATTATTATCAGGCTTTTCAGGGTAGTCTCATGGCTTTGACTATCCTTGGTTAAAAATGTTCACGAAAAGCATGTGCTCTCCAAATATCCATCTACAGTTACGATAAATTTTTGTTTCTTAGTTATGGATTTCCACTTCATGCCCATTTTTAAATATATAATAATATAGGCCCTCAAGCTAGGTATTCTTCTGGAATTCAATCGAAACATTCCATATTTGTAAACAGAGATCGGTGAATCAACAAATAATACACCTACCAGGTAGAAGTTCCGCAGCACGAACTGCCGAGGCGCCATCAGCTCCCAGAGCAGAAGGGTCATATGCAACAAGAGCATAATTATGGACAGGATGGAGGAAAATCACCTGCACAAGAAGTTAGTGGGTAGTGGCTAAATCACGATGGATGAAAACAGTCTTCAGTCCTGAACAACGTTTAAAATTTTACCTCCCCAGGGATTTCAATTGGAAAGGCAGCAAAAGAGAGCATCACATCAGACACAGATATCGCAACTGTGTTTTTGTCAACAGCAACCAATCCCATGTTATGAGAATGATATATAATAACACCAGTTCCTAAAAAATGTTGCGAGCGCACACCATCAACCATGCATGATGGTGGTACATGAACCTGCAAGTTTTCACATCAGGTGAATTACTTCTCATAGGATTACTAATTTGAAAATGCTCATCCATCAAACCATTCTCAACCACACAGCAACTACCATATCTACGGTAACAATAATTTTTAATAATAATAATAATAAATTATAGTTCATGAAAACACAGACAGAACTCATACACAAATCTCAGAAGGACCATATGCTTGACGGCGGAAATGAAAGCAAAATTCAAATATTTCATTTTGTTCTTTATACTGTGATCTCCTTCCATGTATGAAAACAGTTTGCATCTGAGTAACATTGGGCTAAAGGCAGTACAAGTGGAAACATCAGTGGGTTCATAGTTTCTATCTCTCCCTCACATATATATTGTTTCAAGAACGCAAATATTGCCTACATCATTGTCACCTCATGTATCATATCATGAAAGAGAAATCAAAATAGCCAAATAGGTGTAGAAAAGAAAAGGTGTTGCACTTTTATAATAGAATTAAAGCAGATCCATGAGAAAAATGATGAGAGGATTACTTCTTCAAGAATACCAAATTTGTTTTGAATCCCAACTCTTCATCCTCTTAATAACTAGTATGGTCACGACTCACAAGTATCTTCTGGACTTAGCATTTACACATCCATGCTCAGTAATTGTCTTTCCAAATCTTTTGCCTTCTTTTTATATTATTCTTTTTTCCAATGACTCTTAATCCTGTCAAGTCTGATGCCATCCAGCAACAAACAATTTTTACTATTTCCATTACTAATAGTAATGACAATACTTAATAATAGTAATGATAAATAAACAAAAATAGCAAAAATAAACAAAAAATTAATACAATAGAATAAACAGTCAAAAGACAACCAACAAAGACAGTATAATATGAATCCTCGACAAAATTACCTCAAACATCACAAGAGTAGGTTCTATAACACGCTCAGCTACTGAAGCATTAGCTGCTGTGACTGATACACCTTGACAATCTTCCAGGAAAGCATTTTCTGAGTTTGTCGAGTCCTCCAACTTTTCTTCTCTAGGCTCATGTAAGGAACAGTTAGCGACAACAATGCTATCAGCAGATGAATCCTCTTCTACTTGCCGTTTTTTGGTTCCAACGTCAGAGTCATCATGAGAATGTAATCCCACAGCAACATATTCAGAACTAGTTTCGATACTAGGGGAACTATCTGTTGATTCCTGGTTGATATCATGATGCACATGCTCCATTAGACTAGCCTCACCAGCATCTAATGGAGCTGTATGTTTTGCAGGAGCTTTTTCGGCCTTATTCATGCCAAGGGACAAGAATGGAGATTCAGGTGGCAAAGCAGGCTTTATTTTCCATGAACCAGTACTGTCATTGCGCGTGTAAATCTGAGGAGGGGCATACCATTCATGGCGATCAATCGTGACAAGGACAGACTGCAGCAAAAAGAACAACTTCAAAGCAGAACATCAGCAGACCAAATAGCAGCCTCAGAGCAGCAACATAGAGCAATAGCATACACCATTAAATAACCTTTGATGGGGTTCTAATTTGTTGGATATGGGAAACAACATCCTGTACTGAGTAGTAAAACCCTGCAGTGTTGCTTTTAATCCACAAAGCCACTCTGAGTTTAATCAATTCCTTAACATACTAGAACCTTAACCAAAACCAACGGAAGCTGCATAAGCCTGTGACTCCAGTCCACCCACACACAACAAGGATCATACCAGCAGTGGCTCGGCCCACCCCCAGCTCACCTTAACACAGTAGCATTCACAGTCACTTGATCCACATTGCTACCCTCACCCACCCCCAAAGGTATTCCTAGAGCAGAATCACAGCAGAAAAAAAATAAAAATAAAATAACATACCAGCAGAGCACACCCACACCCAGTAGAAAAACATACCAGCAGAACACACCTGGGACCATGTCAGCATCAACCACCATGCTCACAGAACAACAAGGCAGCCATGCTCACCCTCCAGTTCTGCTACAGTGCTTGACTTAAGGCAGATTAAAGACCAAGACAATAATAGAGTAGAAGTCCATTTTCCTGACTTAACATTCTATTCCTAAAGAGAGCCAAAGTTTTACTTTTAAAATTCTACGATCAAATTCACAAGTGACTACTTATGTTACAGTTTCACTTCCATCTCCAAAGAACTGTCCCTAGTTCCAGTTGGAGCAACTCGGCCCTAGCAATACCAGCACAATCATTTAACAGAGAGCCATTCACTATAAACCAAATACAAATGCATCAAAATCATTTTGCTGACTGAAATTTTAAGGGAATTTTCTATGACTTGTCCTGACAGTGAGCTCAATGGATATGCAAATAACAGATAGTATTACAACATTATAACAACACAGCATTGGTGTTATTGGTGCCAAACAAAAGAATCTCCAGTTGTCTATTGTTCCAGCTAGAAAGTGGCCGTACTCAATAATATTTGGCACATTAAATTTGTATTGTCACTATATTACAATTTACATGTTTGATGTCTCCATAGAGTTACAATTAGCAACCAATTTAATGAACATAAATATACAAATTCCATATGACTTCCAATCACTGTGTAATCTAACATGTTGAACAAAAGCAGCTCAATAAAAAATACACTACACCAAATCGGCATGAATAAATATGTTTTGAAGCCCATTAAACGAAAGACAACATCAACAAGCAGACATGGCAAATCAGATGCAGTTTTGTTTATGGAACTTACCTGCCGAGCAAGTCTCTGGGCACCAAGTGATTTGGCAACAATAGGCCAAAGCTCAGCTCCAACTGAATCCCATGCTGGATCCTTGAAGGATGTCATTGGAAGCACAATAATATCCCCTAGTCGCTCCCACCTGATGTAGACAAAAGTGCAAATAATAAATGACTTAATTACGTAGTTGAAATGCAGCATCTTATTAATTAATTGACAAATAAAAGGGGAAGAAATAAAGATATGAAACACAAACCTTGTGGGTAGCTGGTCTAAAAGTTCAGTAGGTAGGCCTTTGTGTTATATTTTTAGTTATTGTTGAGCTAATAATCAGCTTGATATAATATTCTCATATTTATAATTATTGTCCTACTTATTGACATAAAAGAAACTTATCAAGCTACCCGTGAACGCAAATTTAACTTGCCAATTTTTATTTGTGGGATTGTTATGCCTTACTTTTCGATGTTGTAATTATTCTCCCACCAATTGGCAATAAAACTTGTCAAGCTACCTTTGAACTCAAATTTGACTTGCCAACTTCCATTTATGGGATTGTTATGTCTTGAAAAATTCTTCTGTATTTGGTTTCTGTGTTCTTAGAGACCAAATATGAAAGAATAGAAATAGACAGATGAAGTGACAAAGAAGGGCTTATTAAAAAATACTGAGTAGTAATTGAATAACATATGATTTGATCTTATGTTAGGATAATGAAAAAGAATTTAGGAGATTGAAGATTTCAAACAAAAGCAACTATGTTGAATAGTTTAAACGTAGAATAGAGTAGCGGTCACGATGAATTGGAATGCCAAGTCAACGTTTCTAAGGAATGTAACATCAAGCACTTCCAATTGCTACTGCTCTGCCTCAATTGATTCAAACAAAAACAAAAAAATTTAAAAATCTCCTTTCTATTCAACTGTTTTCTCACCAACCAAACAGCAATCAAAGAAATTTATCAAAAAAAGAAAAAGAAACCCACCTCTGAAACAGGACTGTGAGATGGATCAGACAAATGCGGAGGTAGAGAACCCGAATGCACAGATCTCAGCACCTCCATTCTCTCTCTAACTCTCATCTCTCTCTTGATCGCTTTCTTCTCTTCCAAATTGTCCCCAACCCTAGGCGACGGAAACTCATTCATCTCCCACAGCGTCGCCGCCAGCTTCCTCGCAGACACTGGCCTCGACCTCCCACCACCGCTCTGCGACGGCGCGTACTTGCGAGAATCCAAAGCCGCGGCCGTCGTCCTCCAAGACGGAACCGGAGTGCTCGATCTGGATCCCGGAGGCTTACCCACCAAAATGGCCCGCTTGAATTGGTAATTCTGCAACACAGGACGAAGACGAAGAGCAACCCCTCTTTCGGATCTTGCAGGATCCGGGAATCAAACCCTCCACAACCCGATTCTGCCTTGGCATTATCAATTTCAATTTATCACACACTCTCTCTCTAATCTCTGATCTATGAAGAAGAAGAAGAATGGATTTGCATTTGAAAATTCAAACCCTAGAAATTTATGATATGGGTTTTGAAAGTGTATGTATATGCTTTTTACATAGCTGGACCTGGTGGATGGAGTGTGTTGGGGTAATCAGTAGCAGAGAGTGATGCAAACAAAAGGAAATGAGAGAGAGGGAGCGTGTGAAGGTGAATTTGTATTTTTAAAACGACGTCGTTTTAGTAATGGCGACCAAATTTTTTTGTCGCCAAAAATTTTCAATTCCCGCCTCTATAAAAATCAAATTTTCCTCCCAATCTTTGGCGACCAAAAGACCATATTGGTCGCAGAAAAGGTACCTTCGCCAACAAATTTTTTTAGTCGCCAAATCTCATTCAACAGCGACTAAAATATTAGTCGCAAAAAGTATAAATTTGGCGACTAATTTTTTTTGGTTGGTGAAAATAAGTTTTTGGCAACCAAATTTTTGGTCGCCAAAAATTATGTGACCTTCCGCGACCAAATTTATAGTTGGTCGGCAAATGCATACCACTTTCTGCGACCAACTCATTTTTTGGTCGCCAAAATATAACCTTCTGCGACCAATAATATTTGGTCGTCAAAAATAATGATCATTCGCGACTAATTAATATTTGGTCGCCAAATGTCATTTTTTTGCGACTAAAATTTTTTTGGTCGGCAAAAGTGGTCGGCAATTGTGTAAATTCTTGTAGTGTTTATAGATCGATATTTTAAAATTCTTAAACTTTTTTAATTATTTAATTATGTGTATATAGCATTATTATGTTGGGATAATGCTATACCAACAAAGGGGCTTTATGGTTAAAATAGTCACAAAAGGACAAAATATGTTTTTTTGCCCAATAATATAAAATGTCACATCTAAACCATAATTATTTTATTTTTTCTCTCACAAAAGTCAAAAAAATCAAAAAAACCTATCCCAAACAAAATTTTTTAACCCCAGACAAAATAACCAAAAAATCAATCCACATCCCAAATGAACCCAAAATTGTTAAACACAATAACAGGGCATTTTATGATCTTCTCATTGAGTAAAAATACCCATTATGTTTTATAATTACAAATATACTACTACCACATTATTCTAGATGTACTTCATGGATATAAATTCTGTTTAGAAATTACTTTAAATCCAGGAGGCATCTGAGTTGGATATCAAGGAAAGTGGATTTATCCAATTGGGTCATTCTCTTTTCTTTTTTTTCTTGCGTTTTTTTTTTTTTTTTTTCCTTTCTTTTTTTGTGTAACAACGATTCGCATCTAATTCATGAAGGGGGAAAAGAGTAATGATTCATCCCCCTTTTCCCCCCACCCCCTTTGACCCCCTCTCTCTCTCATTGGTTACCTTTTCTTTTTCTTTTTCTTTTTTTTCCTGCTCCTCCAATCACCCCCTGCCACGTGGCAAAGGGGGTGAGGGGGTGACCCCCAAAAGGGGGTCCCAAGCATTATTCAGGGGAAAAAAAGGAAAGCCAAAAAAGAAAAGAGAATGTGGATAAAATCTTCTTTGATATTGATAACACATGCTTATTTGTACTGCTCAAGAATATTATCAATTACTTATGTTCCATTTTGTTGCATATGAGAAAAAATGAAAAAAAAAAAAAAATTGGAATACTAGCAACAACCCTTTATCAAAAGAGTGATCTAAATTGATTTTATGCCTATTAGTTAGCTTTCTCTTTTTATTTATTTATAGGTGAGCTTATATAAATCAAATAATTATATATTTTGACACCCTTTGTTCAACAATATACAATATATATTTACTTGATTTATAAAAGACCACCTACAGAAAATTTGCTCTAGAAGAGCTCATTATAATTAGTTGTTGAATTAAAAAGTAACATTATTATTTATATTTTCAGCACGTGCTCTCATGTGTGATCAGAGTTTTCTCCATAAGCAGGCAAAATACGTAAAAATATTATAATTATCGAGTAGACAAGTGGTGAGGTTTGAACTCAGAATTTATTGTCTACTTTAATACCATACAGAATTATAAACTATTGATTCATTTATACACTTAAGGTATTATTAGTAATATTTTCAACATTTGTCTTATGTTTCATGACATCAACAAACAACTAATGCTAAAATATAATTAGGTCATGATTGGTGAACCGTTGATCTTCCAAATTCTATATGGATTCAATTCAAAGTAGGTGGGATTGACTTGGATTTTGATAAGGACCATTTCATACTCAAACAAATCACCCCTTTATGACTTTTTTGAATTTAATTATAATAATGTATGATGCAAGTTACAGCTTAAATTTCAAATTAAGCCTTTTCATATGATTTGTTTTTTTTTTTTTTTGTTTGACTCAAAGGATGTGTTTGAGGCTTTGCAAGAACATCGATATTTTTAGGTAATTTGGAAGACTAAGGAGTTGGCATGGTGATTGAGGTGTTCTCTTATCAAGTGTAATGTTTGGGTTCGAGTCTTATCAAGTGTAATATTTTCAATTAATTTGGAAGGCTAAGGAGTTGGTCGGGTGATTGAGGTGTTCTCTTATCAAGTGTAATGGTTGGGTTCGAGTCGTATAAATGAGAATGCAGCTTCTCTTTCCCTATTCTCCTTGGTTCTCATAAAGGCAAAAAACAAAAACAAAAACAAAAACAAAAACAAAAACAACAACAACAACTAGTGTTTTCATATATATTTTTTTTAATTTCATGTTTTTTAACACAAAACAATGAAAAGTTAGAAAACACACACAAAAAAATTATTTTGTTTTCATTTTTGTGAAAACATAATTTTTCAAAATTCCAAAATAACGTTTTGTGTGGCATAAAGATTGGATTGTTTTCTATTATTGAAAACACACCCATGGTTTGAGCGTAGTAGTGGTTTGGATTGAGTGGTTTGCATACTAAATTTATACAAATAAGGCTATGTATAGCTTAAAATTTTCGACCCACTTAATTAACCAATCCAACCAGCCAATACTTACATAAATTAATTATTCCAATCCTAAATAGATCTGCCCATTTTTTACTCCTATCCTCCTCAAAGTCTATGTCCCCTCAATATCGCTTCCTAAACGTACATGTATCTAATCAACCATTTCTCTTATTTTGCAATCTGCAGCTCACTATTACAAAATAAAGTTTTATGATTTTAAAATATGTTTGTACAATATGTTAGAATTTACAATCCACCTTACTCATTGGTTCGATACGAACAAATACTCAAATCAACCTACTAATTTTGAGATCTTGTGAGTTAAGACATTACCAATATATCAAGAATAATTTTTAGTGCGATTTTTTTCCCAACACACAAACTTGTGTGACAATTGACAATGACATTTTTTATATATATAGTTTTTTTATAAATTCTTTCTAATGAGGACAGAAGAATGGCCGTACATAGAAAGGAAACATATGCTGTGAGGTCCCAAAACCATTATTCTCTACTTTTATGCCTTTATTTTATTTTTTTTACTACTTTATATTTATATAAATATATAATTATATATATCTGTGAACATCTAGTTGTTTTTATCAAAATGTGTATACAAACATACCTTTAAATTTACTAGTAAGTCACAAATTAGAGTATCTCCAACGGTAATAGGCATTTTACCTATCTAAATATTACTATATAGTATATATTTTATTTTGCCTATCAACTATTTCATATTTCTACTCCAACCATGCTCTTTATTTTAGCTGTTTATCTAAATACTATTAATTTTAGAAAATGACACATCAGCAACAAAGATGGAGGGAAATGATCCTAATTATTAAATTCATTTTGCCTAGCCTTGAAGGCTAGCCACATGTAGCTAGTGAATGTGAATTGAGCTAAAATGCCTAATCATATACCTAGTGCATTGAAGTAAAAAAAAATGAGTTATACTAGACATTTTAACTAACAAGCATTATATACCTAGTGGGTTGGAGATACTCTTAATCCCTATATATAATATTAAAAAAGAAAAAGAAAAATGCAATTAAGTGGTGTTTTCTTAAAACAAACTACCAGTTCGTAAAAAAAAAAATTAAAATTTTAATTATTAATGTTCATAAATTTTATCACTTATTTGAAATTACTTTTAAAAACCTACACTTAATTGTAATTCTCCCTAAAATTTTTTTGGTAATGATGTTTTCACTAATGTCCTAGTTATGTAATATTTCATTGAAACGTTTGTAGAGTTTTAATATATATTTCACGTGAATGCCATGTCTCTCTGGAGAAATCTCATCAATTCGAAAGCTACTTCACTTTTTTTGGGCTTTATCGTCACCAACTCGAATCTTTTCCGTGCTTACTCTACAAATGTATGCATATACTATTTTTTTATTTTATTTTTTATTTTTTATGACCAAATATTCGGAATAGTTTATGCGTACCTCGATTAATTTTGAAATTCACACAAAACACCTATTCTAGGTGGATCGCACAAATCTCGAGCAGAACCTGTGAATGTAGTCCAAAAGAGTTGATAGCACTTGGTGAAAGTTGAACCTGGAATCTGAAAGGAATATATCTATATGTTCTATTATACATGCATATGTATCCAATCTCAATTTAATATCATTTATTAGTCAATAATATATAATATGATGTGGCACTCCTAGTGAGATGCAGGGTTTTAATGAACTGAGTTAGCTCAAGTTAATTCAAAAATAAATTATATCATTGTTTTCAATAATTTTAGAGAGATTTCATTTTAATCCTCGTAATTTTAATTCTAACTGTATCGTAATGTGATCCCCCTATCAATTGTCATTAAAAAAAAATTATACATATAAAACTAGAGGGACCAATGTAAAAAATCAAAAGAAATTATTGGAATAACTAGTGTAATTAATTCAATTTTATTTCTTAGGCGGGAATCGTTAAAATGTCTATATGAGTTGCATGTAACTTCTTACTCTTTCATTTTTATTTTTTTTTAGTCTAAAATGCTAACAACAACTAACTATGAATCACGTTAAAATTTAATTAAAAATATAATATTTAAATTGATAAAATTAAAATTATAGAGGACAAGCTAAAGGGACCCAATATTGTAACTTACCCTTAAATTCAATGTACTTCATTCTTGATATACGTGTACACCATACACCATGAATATCAAATTATCTAAACATTCAAGCACACCATACATGAAAATGTGGGGATAAGGCAAATGTGAGTCTAGAAGATACACCCAACATTGGTATATGGATACAACAGAGAGAGAGAGAGAGAGCATGGACCTACTTGTGCAAAGAATGTCAACTTTACACAAATAAGATAAAGAAGAATGCGCTGCTAAAAAAAAAACAAAAAACAAAAAAAAGATAAAGAAGAATGCGAGATCGGTTCTTGGCATACACAAAGATTGGTGAGAGGTACACAAAATTGTACAAATCGCTCTCTCATTAGTTATATTCCTTTATATTAAAAAAAAAGAGGGAAAGAAATGTGAAAAAGATTGAGGAACATTTTTCGTTCTCATCACCTTTATTCCTTGTCTAGATCTACATCCAAAATCCAAAAGCATAGAACACAAATTCTCACACAAATGTTTTGTCACTTTAATTTTAGAACAAAATGCCATTCACAAGTTGTATCAATACCACTCATTTAACCATAAACTAATTTTCACTTGTTTTGTTTGTTTGGTGCAATTTTTCTCAATTTGAAAGTTTTAATAAGCAAATAAAAAATACTCTTCTCATTCTTTTAGATAATTAATTTTTTTTCAACTTATTTAAAATATTTTCATCTCATAAGTTACAATTAATAGAAGTTTCTGTTAGATAATGTCTCAATGGGACCACATAATTAAATGTGATGTTATCATTTATAAGAAGCCTACAATTTAAGTGATTCAATTTAGTTAATAGGCTTAAGGGTATATGTGCTATGGACCTAATGTGTAGATACTAGTTGTATAATTTCTATTTCTATGAGGGGCAGAAATAGAAATTAAAACATATTGGTTAAAGTTGGTTTTCATTCCTTTTGAACTTCTACAACCTTTCAGTTTTGAAAACCAATTACAACCTTTAAAAGGTTATGGTCCCTATTCCTTCCCAAGTGAAAATAAGAACACTGTCATTTTTTTTTCTAAATCCTCTCAAGGAAAAACATAAGGCACCAAAGGGGAAAGGATTAGAAGGTAATAACATAATCAATAACAAAAAGTTCATTGATAATCACGCTTCCGTTTAACCGTTCATCAATGGATTCAGGTATGTCATTTTGTCTTGATTTCTTGATAATACACATGGTAAACGATCCAAAGTGTAAGGTTTATGTTCTGAAATTTATGTTTACAATTGGTATCAGAGCAAATCATCATGTGTCTTATCAGAATTGATATGCTTTATTCATTCTATTTAGTTTCCTAGCATCAGATTCTGAATTTTCTTATGGATGTAAATTTTTTTTTTCCTGTTTTGTTCTGTGAAAATGGCAATCTGTTTTCTGGAATTGTAAAATGATTCGGTGGGCAGTTTTTTTTTTTCTCAAATGGATGAACATCATGTATTTATATATATATATATAGATATCTTGCGATTTGATCGGTTTTGATTTTGAACATCATAAAAAAAAAAAATTATTTGTTTTTTGGACCCGTCAATTCTATTTATATATGTATATATATAATTGGAATTGCTTCAGATTATATAATATATACGGGGTCACAAATTTAGAAATCTTTAAATTTAATGTAATTTCATACAACGTCTACAGAAATTTAATTTTCTAACATTCTCAATATAAGTCAATTCAAACAAGATGTCACAAAAGTGATCTCTCTTGTCTAGATTGTTTTATATGGAATGTTTTGAAGTTCATGTCTGTGTATCTCATGCGGGTATTTATCGGTCCAAAGACATGATTAAGACTTGGCAGAATTACACACACATTTTGTGGTGATAAACATGTGCCAATTGTCAAGAAAACCTAATGTGAATAATAAATCCATCAAAAGATAGATTTGTTATTTGACATAACTTATTGTCAATGTTTGATCATTACAACAAGAATACCACTTACAGTTAATATCACTACCCAAAGGCTTGGTATTAATGTTGTGCTAGGTATCTTGAGATGTTGTCATTAAATTAATTTATTTAGAGATTATCTGTTTGGTAACTTAATGTAAAGATGAGGTAATTGCAACATTTTTTGAGGATGTTGAGTTTGGGGGAAGAAATCCAGTTAGAGACATTGTCTTTGAGGAGGAAGCAGGAGTAATCCCACTTCCTACTACTACTTTTGACCAATCACAGGTTCCTATACCTGTCATTGCTCGAGAAGTAATTTCGGATCCTCAACCAGACAATGTTGTTCAAGATAATATAGTTCAAACCCCCATTCAAGATGAGGTAATTGTTCTTGAGGAACAAACTCTACAACCTCAACCTCAAGAATCTGTGCCATTAAGGCGATCCACCAGAGAAAGGACATTTGCATGTTCAGATGATTATATTGTATATCTCCAGGAACATGAGGTAGAAAATGGAATGTCGAAAGATGATCTAATCAACTTTCGTCAAGCCATGGAAAGTTCCAACTCTCATAAGTGGATAGAAGCCATGAATGAAGAATATAAGGCACTGCAAGACCACTTAAGTTATATTGTGACAATAAGTCTGCAGTTTTATATTCCAATAACAACAGGAGCTCGACAAAATCAAAGCATATTGATATCAAGTTCCTAGTTGTAAAAGAAAGAGTGCAGAGTGGACAGATTTCCATAGAGCACATTGGGACAAACTCCATGATAACGGATCCACTTACGAAGGGACTACCACCCAAGGTCTTTCATGAGCACACTGCTCAGATGGGTGTTGTTCTATTTGAGAACATTCTGGTTTAGTGGGAGTTTGTATTTATATTACTGCTTTATGTCAGCCTTGAGTTTTATCTATGTAATTAGATTAATTTCTGCAGAAATGAAATATTCAGTTTATTACGCTCTGTTACGTATTGTGAAGTATTGATCTCAATAAAGTTAAGTAGGACCAGTTGGAAATAGGCATGTATGGATCACATCACATGTAATTTCCATGCTACGCATCTATGATTGATCTATGTCATTTAGCTGTATTAGTATACGTGACCATTGGTAGGTCGAGTTACGATTGATGTAACGAAGATCGCTTTGATCCTATATTAATATAGTTAATGGACAAGATTGTTTGGATACCCTCAAGTTATGATAACAAATTTCTGAGCTCACTAAAGTTAAGCACATTTTTCAGGATACATATGTGGTCCAGTGGGAGATTGTTAGATAATGTCTCAATGGGACCACATAATTAAATGTGGTGTTATCATTTATAAGAAGTCTACAATTTAAGTGATTCAATTTAGTTAATAGGCTTAAGGGTATATGTGTTATGGACCTAATGTGTAGATACTAGTTGTATAATTTCTATTTCTATGAGGGGCAGAAATAAAAATTAAAACATATTGGTTAAGGTTGGTTTTCATTCCTTTTGAACTTCCACAACCTTTCAGTTTTGAAAACCAATAAATAGAAATTAAAACCAATAATGGTTAAAGTTGGTTTTCATTCCTTTTGAACTTCTACAACCTTTCAGTTTTGAAAACCAATTACAACCTTTAAAAGGTTATGGTCCCTATTCCTTCCCAAGTGGAAATAAGAACACTGCCATTTTTTTTTCTAAATCCTCTCAAGGAAAAACATAAGTCACCAAAGGGGAAAGGATTAGAAGGCAATAACATAATCAATAACAAAGAGTTCATTGATAATCACGCTTCCGTTTAACCGTTCATCAATGGATTCAGGTATGTCATTTTGTCTTGATTTCTTGATAATACACATGGTAAACGATCCAAAGTGTAAGGTTTATGTTCTGAAATTTATGTTTACAGTTTCACCCAACATTCTGACATAAATTCTCAATATACATCTAAGAACAATTAAATAAGTTACAATAAACAGGGCCAATCATTGGAAAGAAGTAGCTTATCTATAATCTTGTAGATAGACTGGATCGTCGAGTATGGTCACGAAGTTTATTTTGAAAATTAGTGACATTCATATTTAGCCTTATATATGTGTATATTATTTATTAAAGAAATCAAATTTATTCAATAATTATAACTAAATAATTTTTTTTATATTTATATTAAAATGAATGATAAATATAATTTTGAAAATAAATATAAAGAAATGATGTGACACCCAAAATCCCAAAAGCATAGCATACAACAAAAAGTGCTCACAAATGTTTTGTCACTTCAATTTATAGAACAAAATGTCATTCACAAGTTGATTAAAACCCATTTAGACTTAAATTCTCACATGTTTTGTTCTTTAATCATCACTCAAATTATTCTGCCAAAATCTTAACGACATAGATTGTACAGTTTGTGTGATTCCTTATCTTGCCATATATTTTTGCACAAAATCTCTGTAGATATCATTCTCAAACACCACTATGTAACATGGGAGTTTCTTTGCAAAAAAATTGCATTGTATTTCATTAATATGATTGTATTTTATTGGGTTTTATGGTAATATCTTATATAAATTAAATCTATAAAAAAAACACCAGTATGTAACATGTGCATAAACTTGGGATTTTTCATATTACAAAAATCTTAGATATTAAAAAAAAGTATTTTCTAATTTGAATGCATAATATAAATTTAAATTTAGTATAACATGAGTTATACTCAAAATGAATCTGATTCATACTTTTTAAATATTTATACATTTTTTTGAATAATTTTTTTTTTCTAATTCCTATTTGGATTGTTGTTTAATTTGACAACTTTGGTGAATAGAATTGTTTTAGATGTTTGTCACCGACATATATATGTACAAGTGGAATGTTTCATATTGATGCAATCTTTGAGAATTCAACCCAGATCAATCTTTCATTGACAAGACTGGGCAATGCTAAATTCTGTTAAAGAATCTAATTTAAAATTAATGGGAGAATTACTCAATTGTAATGTTTAAAAATTATACATTAATAAAAATTAATAATTTTAATTATTAATATTTATTATTTTTTTATAATTTTTTCCCTGACATCCACTGTGCAGTTATTATCCCAAAATTAATTAGCTTGACAAAGTAGAGCGAGTGTTACACTCCATGTTCCTCTACACAAACAGAGACTTGACCCTGCACTAGTGATTATTTAAGCCCAACTCTGATATTACCTTTGAAAATCCTAAGCGATTCGTAATTAGATAAAAATTAAAATATTTTAAATCTCAATTATTCAAAACACACAATCTAAATCATGAAGTACTTACGAAAGTGATTTAGATTGTTGTTTTTCTGAATAAACAATAAATCGACACAAACGATTTTTACGTGAAAAAAATCACAATTGAAGAACCTTCAATTGTAATAAAAAATCACGGGCGAAACGCCACTAATCAATCCACTACTGAAGAAAGAAAGATTACAAAGATAATACACAAATTACCCAACTCAGTCAATTTGTTTCGAATCTTCTGTAACTCTTTCACCACGCCTTCGTCTCAGAACTAATCAATCTTGAAGTTGAATCCACAACTTCACTTGTCGAATTAATGACTACGTATAGAATCAAACGCCTTTTGAAACTCTACGTTTGAATCTTCGGAATCTACCGAAGAATAACACTCTTGTATGTATACGAACAATCTCCTTGATATGTGCTTCTCAAATCATGAGTTGAATACTCATTCAATTTTATCAAGGAAAACTCACAAAAACCTCAGAAGAAAACCTCAAACAAAACCCTAGGACTCTTGAATAACATCTAAAAAAAGTAAACCCTATCATCAGCCTAAACAGATATATATAGGAGAAGAAAGTCTGCGATCTCCGCTCGAGCGCCAAACAGCTCGCTCGAGTGGCTTTAGCAAAACATGCGTGTGACAAAACAGAGTTCCGCTCGAGCGCTGGAGAACCCGCTCGAGCGCGAAATCACACATCTTAGTATTTTTACAGACCTGACGAACTACTGAGACATCCCATATTACGCTCGAGCGCCAATGGTTCCGCTCGAGCGGGAAAGACAAAAACCTAGGAAAAAAAACAACTTTATCAAAACAAAGTTTGTACGCGAATTTGACAATAAAGGGACCTAACAATCTCCTCCTTTGTCAATTCCCGGACAAAACTTTTCTAAACAATTTTCCTTAAACATACGCACTAGACAATGTAATAACCAAGAAAAGAATAATACTAAACAACTCTATGATCAACAAACAATCCTACCATGCGAAAAATCAATCCTGCCATGCGAATAATCCATCCAAAATACACCTGTGAAATAACAACCAACATACCAAGAAAAAAAAAAACTGTGGAATGGCATAAGAAGAGATATAAATATAAAGAGATGTCAAAATATCAACAAGGCAAAGTATCCAAATATCCAAATATCTAAATATCAAAACATGTACCACCACCAAATACTCTCCCCCTTTTTGGCCGGGAGACAAGGAAGACAACCGGCGAATGAACAACCAAATCAGACATCAGGTGGAGGATGAGGCTGCTGAAGCTGTAGTAAGGAAATAATGTGCGCTAGCTGAGTGGTAGTTTGGATGGCAGACTGCTCCAATTGTCCGAGACGACCATCAAAAGCATCAAATCGAGCATCCAAAAAGTCCAACCTCTGTGTCATAGCATCCTCGAAATGCTGAAGCTGGTCACGAAAAGCCCGGGGTGGAACAACATCCTCCTCACTACCAGCTGCAGCAGCATCAAACTCTGCCTTCTCAGCAAGGCCAGCAGCTGTACCTGCAGAAGTACCAGCCCTAGAAGACTTCCCCTTAACATGAGCACGACTCTAGGAAACAGTCTTTTTAGTGAATGGCCGAGAGGGAAAGGCAAACTCATCATCCTTGAAAACGGGAACCTCAAGCTCAGACAAAAGACGGTTGATCATACAACCATACGGGAGACCTAACTGTTTGTTCCCAAACACACCTATCATCTTTCTAATAATGAGGGTGGCAAGATCAATGAACATGTGACGAGCAAGACAGAACAAAACGAACCCCTGGTCTTGATTAATTTCTGATGAGTAAGTGGTCACAATGATATTAGCACAGACAATTAGATTAAGCAGCCTAAACTCGGGAAGGAGTTCAAACTATTTAATCAAAGAACTCTTAGGCCAAGTGCGGGGAGCACCACATAAAAACTCAGCCACATTATTAAAGTCACAGGTAGGACGGACTGGAAAATGATAGTGTTCAGGAAACACTCTATCAATCGTAAGAAGTCCTCGAATAAGCTCAGGGGTGACAGAAATGGATTTAGACCTAACCCAAGTGTTGAAGGAAGGCTTAATGTCACTGATTTGCTCAATATTGCAGAAAAATTCTCGAACCCAGTCAAGATTTTGACAACCAGAAAATGACAAAACTAAGTCACCACCTAAGGGGTCAAACAAGGGACGGATGTGAATGGACTCGAAAGTATTGGGCTGGACATTTTGTTCGAGGTGAACAGTCCGAGCCTCAAAGGACTTACGAAATAATTTGGCTTGTTTAGCAGATTGAAACCTCTCAGAATTGAATGCAGGACGCGACACAGTAGACTTTCCTCGCTTAGGAGCAAACATGATGACTTGAGACACAATAGAAACCCAATACTAAACAAACCCAAAGAGCAAAGCAACACAACACAGAGAACATTAGTAACATTAGTAATAATGAGATTGACAATAAGTAAAACAAATATGAGACTTACAATATGATGAAACTCACAAGCACAATGCACAAACATGGATGACAGATGCAGGGCATAATATTAATGATATAATGATGATAAGAAATCACGAAACAGGATCCAAAACCTTGCAAATAAGAACCAAGCCCCACCATATCAACACTATTTGGTACCCACAATCTAGTACATCGAAATCAAACCAAACAAACACATGAAAGTCATGAGACCATAAAAAAACAACAATGAGAAACCCTAGGTCTAATGACACAACAAACGACATAAAAAAAAACATGAAATCCATCATTAAAAGGAAACCAGGACTCAGTGAAAGTGTGTGAGGGAAGGGAAAAAAAAACTAGACACAGAACAAACAAAAAAACCGAAATACAACCCCCACAAGAGCCGAAATGACGAAAAAAAAAATAGAGAATGAGAGGGAAAACACTTACCAAGGTGGAATCGACGAGGAAGAGGAAGAAGAAAGGCAAAATCGAGCCCAACTAGACCACGAACCAAACCCTAGGGATGAGAGACGAAAAAAGAGGAAAAAAAATGACCTGAAGAGTCGAGGGAGGGTGTTTTATACAAAATGGGTCCGCTCGAGCGTAAAGAGTAACGCTCGAGCGTGAGAGAAGGCAAGCAAATACCAGCTCGAGCTCAAAGACGGATGCTCGAGCGCAAAAACACCCCTCACAGAACTGTAAAACAAGGACAAAAATGTTGCAAGGCTAAAAAATAAGCTCGAGCGTGGAATAGTCTGCTCGAGCGGAGACCCTTTTTTTTTTTAATACAAAAAACAACTAGGATGACCTGTAACAAGCAGGGAGTCCAAGTGAATGTCTATACCACTAGGATAAAAGCATCCATCAATCATGAGTCCTGAAAATTTGTAAAAAAAAATTGAAGCACCAGGTCATGAACAAAACAGATAGAATTTAATCAAAGCCATAAGCAACATACGAATGCATAACTCAAAAACACACATGAGAGCTCACAAATAGAATGTGTGTGTGTGCAATCCTTGAGAGCCACAGAGCTAGAGTTAATCCTCGTAGTGATCGGATGGTTGGACCTCCGACAAGAGTAACGGACAATCACAGAGAAAAGTCAAACCACTAGGAATCACGGGGTATTTGTTGAGTAAATGCGGAGGCTCCCCCTCAATCAATGATTCCTTTTTTTTTTTTTTTTTGAACTTTTCGTTCTAGTGGGCACTCACTGGTGGCATGCACGTTCAAGAGTATGGAGACCAAACCAGAGAAGAATGGAATAAAAAAAGATGGCCTGGTTGGTGCCTCTGAGGTAGCCTTTTCCTAATGCCTGGATTTCAATGAACTGAGGGAGAAACCATGGAAGTGAAAAAAGATGGTAGATGGTTAAGAGTCTCAACATCACCCATGATATACTAGTATAGGTCAATTCCTCTAAAAAAGTATCAAAAACACTGTTAGTGGTCCATAGAGAACTTTGATCACTTGTGCGGAAACCCCTGCAACAGTTTATCTCAAGAATGTGTACAGAATAAGATCATGAAGTAAATGAGTATAGGTATTCAGAATGAGCTATGAACAAAGACGAATGAGATCTTGTAAGCAACATGAGCAGTGTTCATATTAAATTTTAGATGCAAAGACATTAGGACTCAATGACAATGAGATTATCACATCCAAGTATACAATAAGCCAATCACTCACACTCACTATAAAAAATAGGAAACAACCTAGTTACTGAGCACTACACCCAAGGTCTTTCTAAGAAACTCAAATCGAAGAAGATCAAGGGGTTTTGTAAAAATATCAGCTTTTTGATACTCAGTAGGTACATATTCCAAAACAACAAGGCCTTCGTCCACTAACTCTCGAATAAAGTGATGACGGATGTCAATATGTTTGATGCGAGGGTGTTGGACAGGATTTTTTGAAATGTTTATGGCATTTGTGTTAACATAAAAAAGAGTGAGAGTGTTCTGTTCTATCCTATAATCATGAAGCATTTGCTTCATCCACAACATTTGTGCACGATAACTCCCTGCAGCAATATACTCAGCTTCAGCAGTCGAAAGAGAGATGGCATTTTGCTTTTTACTATGCTAGGAAACCAGATTATTCCCAAGGTAAAAACACCCCCCGGATGTACTTTTCCTATCATCAGCACACCCTGCCCAGTTGGCATCAGAAAAACTAGTAATTTCAGCTGTAGTATCAGTAGAAAACCAAACCCCATACCCCAATGTCCCATTAACATATTTAATGATGCGTTTGACAGCAAGTAGATGAGACTCTTTAGGACTGGCTTGGTAACGGGCACAAAAACCTACACTAAAAGCAATATCAGGACGACTAGCTGTGAGGTAAAGAAGACTCCCTATCATACTCCTGTAAAGGGTAGGATCAACATCAGTACCAGAAAAATCTTTGGAAAGGTGATGGCTGGTGCCCATGGGAGTGCGTGCATGTTTGGCAGACTCAAGACCAAACTTTGACACAAGATTTTTGGCATACTTAGACTGAGAAACAAACATACCTGAAGGAGACTGTTTAATTTGAAGACCCAAAAAATAAGACAACTCTCCCATCATGCTCATCTCAAACTCATGTGTCATGCAATCCGAAAAATATTTCACAAGATGATCAGCAGTGGATCCAAACATAATATCATCAACATAAATCTAAGCAACAAGAATATGAGACTTAGTATGTTTCACAAATAGAGTCGTATCCACACTACCCCTTTGAAAGTCATTATCAAGAAGAAAGGTAGTAAGTCTATCATACCAAGCCCGAGGAGCTTGTTTCAACCCATACAAAGCCTTGTCTAACTTGTAGACATGGTTTGGACATTTAGGGTCCTCAAATCCTTTTGGTTGCTCAACATATGCCTCTTCTTTCAAGTACCCATTCAGAAAGGCACTTTTCACATCCATTTGAAACAATTTGAAACCAAGAAAACATGCAACACTAAGTAAAATACAAATAGATTCAAGACGTGCAACTGGGGCAAACGTCTCATCATAGTCAACACCCTCTACTTGTGTGTAGCCTTGAGCAACCAACCTAGCTTTATTCCTAACCGCAGTACCGTTCTCATCAGATTTATTTTTAAAGATCTACTTGGTACCTATCACATTCATGTCTCTAGGTTTGGGAACTAGAGTCCAAACTTTGTTACATTCAAATTGACCTAATTCTTCATGCATAGCATTAACCCAACTATCATCTAGCAAGGCCTCTTTAAAGTTCTTAGGTTCAATTAATGAAACATAACACATATGTGATACCTCATCCCGAATCTATCTTCGAGTTTTCATTCGATTCGATACACTTCCAATCACCTGTTGAGCTGAATGATTCAGTTTCACCCTTGTTGATGGTTTGAACTCAGGACTTGCGGTGAAAGAAGCATCAGGAGTGATGTCCCTTTGAGCACTTTTTAGACTTGAACTTACCTGTGAGGATGGTGCTGTGACAACCTCTTGTGATTGGACCTCAGCTTCTCTTTGACTTTGTGGTTCAGTATCCAAGATTGGAGACTCACCATTGTCATCCTCATTTGTTACTGGAGTAGGTTAGCCTGTGTCATCTATCACTACATTGATAGATTTCATTAAAGAAGAAGTTCGTAGGTTATAGACTCGAAAAGCCCTACTGGTGGTTGAATACCCTAGAAAAATACCTTCATCACTTCGGGATTCAAATTTGCCCAAAGGCTCTCTATCTTTGAAAATGTAACACTTACTCCCAAAGGTTTTGAAGTATTTTACATTAGGTTTCAATCCCTTCCACAATTCATATAGAGTTTGTAAAGTGCCGGGCCTTAAATACATGTGATTTATGACATAAACAGCAGTATTTAAGGCTTCAGCCCAAACCTTTGGAGGAAGACTCTTACTAAAGAGCATGACCCTAGCCATTTCTTGAACAACTTTGTTCTTCCTCTCAACCACTCCATTTTGTTGTGGAGTAATGGGTGCAGAAAATTCATGCTTAATTCCATGCATATCACAAAAATCCGAAAACGAACTATTTTCAAATTCACGACCATGATCAATTCGGATTCTTATGATACGCCCAATGGAAACATCCTGTTCATTTTGGATTTTAAGGATTAAAGCCTGGAAAGAATCAAACGTATCAGATTTTTCCCTTAAAAAATTTACCCATGAAAATCGAGTAAAATCATCAACAGTTAAAAAAATATATCTTTTACCTCAAATTCTTTCAGTACAAGTAGGACCCATTAAATCCATGTGAACCAATTCAAGAGGACATTTGGTTGTAAAGCTGTTCACCTTTTTATGAGGGGCACAGGTTTGCTTTCCAAGTTGACATGGTCCACACACGTGGCTCAAATTCTTACCCAGTTTAGGTACTCCTCTCACAAGCTCTTTGTTGGCTATCTTAGTTAGGTCTTTGAAATTCATGTGACCTAATCTTTGATGCCACAAATCAATGTTACTTATGATGACAGAGTGACAAGTGAGATCATTAGTAGTAACAATCCCATAGTAGTTATCAGATGTGCGAACCCCATGTAAGACAGTATTTCCCTTTTTATCCAAAATTTCACATTTATTTTTTGAAAACAATACTTCATGATGAGAATCACACATTTGACTAATGCTTAAAAGATTTGCTTTAAGACCATTAACAAGTAGAGCATTATCCAGCTTGGGAAGACTAGCAACACTTATAGAGCCCTTACCAATGACCCTAGAAGTGCCGCCATCTCCAAAGGTAACAATCCCTTATTCATATTTTTCAAGGGAGGTAAAGTAGGATTTGTTACTAGACATGTGACGAGAGCACCCACTATCAAGATACCACATGTGTGAGTCATGTGCTTTTAGAGCAGTGTGAACAACTAAACAAGTCAAGTCATCTTTTCTCACCCAAATCTTTTTGGTCTTAATAAAATCAGGTCTAGTGGTCTTGGTAAATGTCTTGGCGTTGTGAACACCCTCATGAAACTTGGTATTCCGCCTAGACATGTAAGGTTGTCTCCTAACCCAAAAAGTATTCGAATTTCTACCCTTTTAAGACACTTTACCAAACAATTCAAAGTAATAAGGACGAATGTGGCCATACCTACCACAGTGATGACAAATAAAAACAGGTTTTAACTCCCTTTTGACGATCTTACCCCTTTTAGGTAGATGAAGAGAGGGATCAGCCTGGTCTACCTTCAGCTTTCCCTTTGCTTGAGTCTTCAGATCATGTGAAGTAGAGACCTGTCCCGTGTGAGCTGTTGCACTATGGCCTAACCCACTTTTGTCACAACCCGTTTGTTGAGACCCGAGGATGTCTTCTAAAGATTTGGAACCTTTGTTCCACATGGCAATAGTGGCTCTAGCAATACGGAGTTCTTCATCTCACTACAACATATAAAAGTTTTAGAAACCAAATTTATTGGTCTTTAAAAGTGAAAATTTTGTTGCAAAAGACATTTAGGGACTAATATCTATTATCGTAAGGATAGTCGTTAAAATGTCGTCTCGAAAAGTAAAAAATAAGGCTTTTGGTGACAAAATTTTAAAAATGTCACTAATAAATACACTTTTAGAGACAAAATAAATTGGTCTCAAAAAGATAATAATTCATCACTAATGTCCAATTTTTGTTGCTAAAAATATAATAACGACACTTTTTGCAACAAAAATATTTAGTCCCTACAAAATAATTTTGTCCATAAATTTGGGTCTCTAAAACCTTAATTTTTTGTAGTGTCTTTCTGACAGACTATTTTTTCCAATGTAGCTTGTGACATCTCAAGGCTTTTAAGCTTCTCTTCATATGTGGAATACACCTTCAGAAGTTCATTCCTTTCAGTTTCACAGGATAAAAGTTTTTCACATAAGTCTTGCCTGTCACTTGAGATCTTGATGATATTCTGCTTTGTTGCTACAAGTTCTCATTTCAGCTTGACATTCTCACTTTCACATGCTTTGAGCATGAGAGTGAGTTTGTCATTGATTTTAGATAGATTCAGAGATTCATCATAAAGCTTTTCGTAAGCTTGTTGTAGATCATCACCAGTGATCTCATCATTGTCTTCAGATGTAGATGTTTCATCATCATCTTTTTGCTCCTCTTTCTTCTTGACCTCATCCAGTCGGGCAACTAAGGCAGAAAAGTTGCTGGATGGTGGTGAAGGTGAATTTTCTCTTTCATGGAATTGGCTCAAAATTTCCCATGCCTCTTTAGCCTTTGTGCAATGAGCAACCCGTTGCTGCTCTTCAGCAGAAATTGCTCTACGGATAGTGATTAGGGCTCTCTGATTGCTCGGATTGTCAGCACTTTTTTGTATCTTCTTCACTGGCTTACCAGCCTTCTGGGTCAGAAGCTCTCAGAAATGCCCTCATTCTAATCATCCAATACAGGTAGTTACTTCCATCAAAGGTGGGAGCATGATGCAGGCTTTGACCACGAGAGGTTGAGTGAAAGTGGACCAAAATGCCGTAAAAGCACTATCCCCGTCTTCACCGGATTCAGGTTCTTCGGGTTCTTGATCCGATCCAATTTTATCATCCCAGGTCACAGTGTAGACTTTCTTTCGATTCTTTTTCGAAGGGCATTCAAGGGCAATATGACTATACCCCTGACATTCATAGCCCTTATCCCCTTGCCCCTTTACAATCTTCTTTTCAGTTTTTGGAGCAAGTTTTGGTGGAAAAGTTTTGGGTTTTTCATTACTCTTGTCTTTTGAAATAGGGTCTCTGAAATTAGGCTTCTTTTTCTTCAAATTTTTTTTAAACTGTTTAGCAAACATAGCCGTCATCTCAGACTCTAAATCAAATTCAGTCTCCGGAGTTTTTGCAGTCTCATGAGCACTAGTGAAAGACACACTATCTGTAGACACCCAATTTTTGACCGACCTTAAGACTCAGACGTCACCGATTGAGTGCTCGGTGATGTTGCGTTTTGTGCTCGTTCAGAAGTCTCAGAGTCGCGGCCGTGAGCCCTGCCTCCGGATTTCTGAACCCTCTTCTGTGCCTTGCCTCGATTTGCGAACCAAACTCGGTTTTCTCTATTTCTTTTCCTGAGGGGAGGGGGAGGTCTCGTAGATCATCTCTTAGTGGCCGTGGGCTACATTTTGTGGCTGTAGGCCATTTTGCCCATTTCGGAGCTCGGTTCCCGGTTTTTCGGAGCCGTCAGGCCGTGTGGCTCGGTTCAGGACCGCTTAACCACCTCCGTTTGCTCCGATTTTTGGCACACACCTTATTTAATCCCTTTTGAGGGACACTGAGGTCTGAGAGACCCACTTCGTGGTCGAACGCCACTTTCGGTGCTTAACAGGCAGTTTTCGGGGCCCCGAACTGCGCGTTCTGGCCCCCGAACATTCGTTTTGCATCGGTTTTCGTTCATTTTTGGCAGGTACCTTTGTTTCATCACCAGGAAGGCCGTAGAAGGGTGGGAGGCCAGCAATTGATTCAGCAACCAGTTATATTCCTCCGACGCCCGTTTTTCTCACTTCCAAGCCAATGTTGACCACCCTAGGGTCACTTTCTTCAATCCTAACCCCCATATTTGTGTTGTACACACATGGGAGGACACCAAAAGGTGGTGGCCGGCCAGTAATTCCACCTGATCCTTTTGAACCCTTCCTAAAAATGGCCTATTCTCTCTCCTGTTTTACAGTTGACAATTTTGAACCACAGGGTTGTGTTGAGGGCACCTGGGAGGACATCAATTTGTGGTGGCCGGCCATTAATCACACTTGACCCTCTTGACCCTTGGCCGGTCGGCCATGGGGGGTGGCCGGCCGGCCACCTGCAGCTCCAAAACCTGGCTGGCCTTGATCCTTGCACCCTGCTTAGTTCAGAACTGACCTCTTTGACCCCCCAGATTTTGTATCCGGAGGGCCAAATTTTGGGGGGGAAACTTGAATGTTTCCCCCCCCCCCATTTTTCCCCCTCTTTTTCCCATCCTTTTGCCTATATAACAGAGCATCCAGCTCTGGTTTTGGGTTGACAAAAAATTGCTTAGGGGCTCTTGCTTGCATATCTCCCTCCATCTCTCTCATTTCCTTCAAAAAAACACCCAAATCCTATCCCATTTTCACACCATCACCTAGCACCACTCCACCACTTCCATTTACAGCAGCTTGGAGGTCTTCTCAGAGGCTAGGAGGCAGCAAATTTGGTCCAAGAAGTTGTTAAAGACTGGTCTACAAGGGTAAGCACCCTTTCCCCTCTTTTTTGGCTTTTTTTGTATCTTTTTTTTAGTTATTTTTATTACTGTTTTGAGCTCCGACCAAAACTGAAAGTACCCTTTATTTGAGCTCTATCTCATGTTTCATTAAGGGAATTTTGTCATTTGAGGTCCCCATCTTGCACCTCCTTCTTTATCTCTTCTTTAGGCCCTAATCTTGCATGTTATTTTTGGCCTATATGTAATCTGTTTTGGGGCGTGTTATAAACTGTAAGTGAGCTTATTTTGAGCCCTTCTTAAACATTTAAGAAGGGCTCATCACTGTTTAGATACCCCATGTGCTACTTTCTTTGAAATCCATGTTTTTGCCTCATTTTGCATGATTTTTTTAGCCTATTTTTCTTCTGTTTTTGGACCTTGGTCCGAACTGAAAGTGGCCATATTTTGACCCCCTTGTCATGTTTCATTTAGAGTATTTTCGTGTTTGAGGCATGCTTTGTATACTTTGTCTTATAACCTCTTTTGGGCCCTACCTTCCATGGCATTTTGAGTATGTTTGTATGCTGTTTTGGGGGCTGCCATAAACTGTAAGTAGTCATATTTTTGGTCCCTATTCAGTGTTGTAGAAGGGTCTTTTTCTTTTTGGGCTTTGCATCTACCACTTGCTTCATTGCCTCCCTTGCGGAGCCACTTTTGTATGCTAATTTAGCCCAACTTGTGTTCACTATTTGGCCATGCTTTAAACTGTAAAAATGCTTGTCTAGGGGCTTCCTTGCTTCTGTATTTTCATCCCATGTACCAATTATGCATGCTTTGTATAGCTTTAAGCCATTTCATGTACCTAGTTTTGCATTTCGGGAGAAATTCCATGCATCGGGTGTCATTTCGCCTTGTTTCGGGGCTGTTTTGCCCCTCATTTTGCTACTGATTTTTGCATGTTTGCATATCATATTCCATGTCTTTGCCATGTCTCATTAGAGTGGCATTTCGGTGCCTGAGGGTCGGTCCTCGGTTTGCGTGCACGTGTGCACGCATTTCGAGTTGTCTTGTTTTCATCTGATGGCCTCCTATGTGAGTGTGGCTGAGGCTCTCTCATGTTGGTGTAAGCCCATTATTGCATTGCGTATGCCATTTCATCCATAGCATTGTGTATGCCCGGTTGTGTATTACCTCGTGCAGCTTGTATGCCATTCCATAACATTGTGTATGTTAGGATTGTATCTTAGTTGCATTTCATGCATGTCATGCATATTGCATCGTGTTCAGGATAGGAGTTAGCCCGGGCACGGGAAACGAGGTACGTTTCGTACTCCGAGTGACAGAACGTGTCTCAATTCCCCAGTCACCAACACTCCGGATTATCCATGATGGAGTTAGGTTTTAGTTGAGTTTTCATATGCATTCATTCTATATTGAGTTGCATAATTCGACTCCTCGGCCATCATGCATCGATATGCGTGATTGGTGGCACGAGGATCGAGGCATGCATACATTTGTGAAAATACACTGCTATGCCCCTTTCCTGCTCTCTGTTGCAGCAAATCAAGAATTAGCAACCTTCTGGAGCTTGGTGGGCTTTCCAAGAATAATTGCAAAACAGAGGCTAATTGGGGCATCCCAGTGGATTTCCGCGCAAGGCAGCCCAAACATACATCATTCAGAAGAGTCAAGGCAGTCCCTGGCTTGCATGCCAGTTTACAGCTTTCTTAGTTAATTTGTAAATTAATTAGGAATTTGTATATATTTGGACTGTATTATTTGGACTGTACTATTTATTCGGACCCTCTGCGCGAGGGCACAACTGTAATAAGTGTGCGTGTGTGTGTGTTGTATGTCTTCCAACCCCACGTCTTTCTCCCTTTTATTTATCCGCTTATGATGGTTAGATTAGGGCATATTTCAATTAGCATACAGTATGATAGCATGTTTGCATTCATTCATCTGTATTGCATGCACCGGGCTCGGCGCATCATACTAACTGCATTGTATTTTCAATTCCAAATTGAATACTTGTTAGCTGTTGCATCTCATGTGCCATGTTTAGAATAGCCGAGCCTGCTATAGTTGCATTTTGCATGTGTTTCATTAGACATTTTTGTATAATTAGGATCATGCATGGATTTCTAATAAGTTTCTGTTTTGGCTTGGAGTACTCGGTGAGTTTTATGCTTTAGCATCCTTGCATGCGTGTGAGTGACTGCCATGAATAACATGCTTACCATGAGGCTAATTGCTTATGTGATATAACTACCTGAATGCCTGTGGGTGAAGGTTGGGTTATTTGGATTGGAACAAATCATCAACTGTGAGTTTTAAGCCCACTAGATAGTGGCAAAACCATCTTTTTCTTAAGTCCACCCGAGGGTGGCAAAATCTGCATCTTTAAGCCTACTTGCGAGTAGCAAACCATCTTTCAAAAACAAACATGAAATGTTTTGTTCCAATTCAGGTGACCCAATCTATACTTGTATACTGTGCGCATCACATAGTAAATCTAGGCTAATAACCGGAATAAGAACACACAATGTTTTCAAAATTTGATATCATGGTTAGTAGAGGCCGATCTTTGATCGGGCGAGCGGGGGTGCTCACGAAGTGACCTTCCCCAATCGTACCCAAGTTCCCGAGCCGAGGCAACTTTGGTGATGACGGACACGTGGCCTTAGGCAAACGAGTCAGCGTTTCCTAAATTTCCCCAAAATAAAATATTTAGGTGGCGACTCTGTATCTGGCAAAGCAGTCCATGTTTGGCACTTCTTTCAAAAATCTATTTTCTCAAAACGATTTGCCGGATTTGGACTCTTTGGTTCAGACTTAGAACCGTGACAATTTGAGAGTCCTGAGCTGTAGTGACCCCGAATGAACAGAACGGGACTCACCCTCCCGGGGCGTTCGGGGACGTCTACAGTTTCTGGCGACTCCGCTGGGGATTTAGAGAACTTGACTCGAACTCATGATATCTGGTTTTGACTACACTTATATGTTTCTTTGCATTGCATTTGCATTGGTGCGTCTAGGACACCGTGTTTGCCATCTGCTATTCCTGAACGGTTTGCCGGAGGCTTGTCTTGTCAAGGCATGACCATAAGTCTGACCGGTTGTGGGCTCTGCCAGTATGGGAACACAAACCCCGGTTCGACCTAGTGTATATTCGGATCCATAGTGACCATTCCAAACTAGGACAGGTTACTTACCCAATATAGGTTGTTTGAAACCGCTGCGTGCGTAGTGAAACCCTAGCTCCTGACAAAATAGGACAGGGAAACCCTACCCCAACATAGGGGTGTTTTGGCCTTCACTTGCTTGTTATGTGCTTTTAGAGTGCTTCTCTATATGAATGCATATATCAGTCTACGAGTTTGGGCATCGGGCCTGCGGGTATCAGTTTAGTAGTCTGGGCATCAGGCCTGCGGGCACCAATTCAGTACTTTGGGATTCAGTTCACCTGAGGGTATCAGTTTGCAGGACAGAGATTTGGGCAGAATTCAGTAGAGGGCACACTCATTCAAACTATGCTCATATCTGTTCAGGTGAAATCAGGCTGAGATGCTCTCTGTTTTCTCTTTTGCTAGGTAGTCTGGGAACCATAGCTTCAGAAGGCTCCGATATCCCCCGAGGTTCATCAAACTTGTGCTGATAGACTTTGTTAGGTCAGAGATTCAGTTCAAGGGCAATCAGTGTTCCTCCACCAGAGGTAGGGTAAAAAGGGCCAGTCAGGCACAAATCACCAGTTCAGCAGTTACCAGATCAGTGGCCCTTATCCACCCCACCAGTGAACAGTCAGGCTGAGATCTCAATTTCTACTGCAGGGATAGATACCAGTCAGTTAGATGGATCAGCAGAACACATTAGGGATGGAGGCAATGATGCGTCAACTTCAAGAAAGTATGAAACTCATACAGCAAGACGCTGCCCGTCAGGCGAAATTTGCCAAACAACAAGCTGCGATCATGGCCCAGCAAGCTGAGCTAATCACCAGGCTGCAACAGCAAAACGGAGCATCTGCTTCGCATCAGGCTCCTCCCCCACCAGGAACTCCAGCGCCTGGGGAGACACCAAATATCCGGGAAGGTACGGACATTCCGATGGGACCGGCTCCGCCCCCAATCCTACCCCAATTATCCAAAACACCCACCAACCCACCGGATTCTCCCTTTGAGTCCGCGGTGGACCCCACAGTATTGAAGATGAGCAAGCTTGAAAAGCTATTCAAGAAATCTCAGGGCGCCAAGTCCATCCCGGACATTGAGGATGGGTATACCGATGCGGCCGTGACGCTGCCAGACCGCTTTAAAATGCCACATATCGACCGCTTTGACGGGTCCGGGGATCCCATGGTGCACTTACGACTGTTTTCAGACATACTAAGGCCGATGGGCCTCACCAGGCTGCAGAAACTTTCATTATTCGGCCGGACCCTATCAGGTGTGGCCGCTATCTGGTATGCAAAATTAGAAGACGATGTCAAACGGAACTGGGATGAGATGACCGAGGCCTTCGTTGCGCAGTACTCCTATAACACGTAAATCGAGGTCACAACCCGTGATCTTGAGACAACAAGGCAAGAGCCTAAGGAGAGTTTTTCTGATTTCGTAGCCCGCTGGAGGGCCAAGGCTTCTATGATGACCCTGAGGCCTACTGACAAGGACCAGATCAGGATGATTGTGCGCAATCTCCAGCCAAAACTGATGCAAAAGATTATTGTACTCCCCTTCCCTACCTTTTCAGACCTACATGAGATGGGAGTACAGATCGAGGACGCTATGAAGCAAGGCCTTCTTGACCAGGAGAAAGAGCAGCCCAGGAGGGCATTTTCCCGCAGTTCAAATGTGACCACCAGTGGTGATGCAGCTGCAAGATCTTCTGAAGTGGGCATGGTTACCACATCCGCATCAAAAACAGCTACCCCATTCACCGGTGCATCCAGGAGTAGCTCACAAGAAACCAAATATTCACCTCGAGTCAAGAGGGTTTTCACCCCACTTCATATGCCTCTGTCAAAGGCTCTAGAGGTCTTAATCCGGAAAGGACATCTAAAACCATTGGAACAACGGCCCTTACCCGATCCTATCCTTGCAAAACATGATCATACCAAATACTGCGCCTACCATCAACAAACCGGTCATGACACCGACAGTTGCTTTCGTCTGCGCCATGATGTACAAGATCTGTTTGACAACGGGGTCATTGCCGCACTAGGTCCTACAAAGTCTATCGGCACTTGATCAGTTGAACTTGTGGGGGATAATGTGATTATGTGATCAAGGGATGAACCTGTAATAACCCTCACAACTGATTACCGATAAACACTGATTACCGTCAAACTGAACTGATTATGACTGATAATTGAACCGATTAAAGTACCGAACTGACTGATAACTGAACTGATTAAAGTACTGAACTGACTGACTGAAAACTGGAACTGAATTGACTGAATATGTATGTTAATTTGTATTCTATCTGTTTGATTGTAAATTTGATCTGTTCGTGTTTTAGTGTTTAAACTGCTAATTGAAGGCCTTATCGGCGGCCAAACCGGGAATTGATTGATGTTTTATGATCCTCATAATTAATGTGAATTTATGGTATATTTAACTGAAAACTGTTTAGGTATGACTAAACTAGATTAAAACAAGCTAATTAAAGAGTTTTGGACTTAATTACCAAACTAGCCTTAGTGGCCACTACTTGATTCATTTTTGAGCCTCATTACATACACATATCATCAGCTCTTTCTTGAGCCTTAGTCGACCAAGAGAGGGAAAGGGAGAGGACTTGAGTTCTATCTTGTGAATTGCTTGGAAACTTGAGGAACTGCTTGGTCATTGAAGTGTAGATTGCTAAATTGAACCTCTAGACTTGCATTCAAGGAACCTAGGTATGAATTTCATCTTTTTGAGGTTGTCTTTAGGTTGATTCATGCATGGTTTATGATTAATTGTAGAGCTAAGTCATGTTTTAATTCATACATGGTGAATTGAAGCTCATTTCATGTATGCATATGTGAATGGTTGAGTTGTGAGTTGATTTCATGGTAAAAAGGTACATGTATGTCCATAGTTTTGTAATGGTCCATGTTTTCAACTTGTTTTTGGATCAATTGGCTCCTTAGAGCATCAAATTGAAGTTTTGAATTGATTTGAATTCATGCATGTTTGCATATTCATATTGTTCATGAAATTGGTTTGAAATTGGGTTTGAATCAAACACCCTTGGGCTTTGATTTCTCAAAATTGAGCTTTGAACCATGTTATTCTATGTGTTTACAAATATTTTCTGGAAATTCAGCCCAAGAGGTCGAGTTTTGAATTGTGAAAGCTTGGTTTAAGCTTGGAGGTGCAATCTGGGTTTTCCAGATTTTGCACTTCCGCTCGAGCGGGGAAATGGGCGCTCGAGCGGATAATCCGAGCATCCAGCATTTCTCTGCACTGTTTTACAGTCCGCTCGAGCGGAGGATTGGGCGCTCGAGCGGAGTCTTGTGTCTCAAGCTCGAACGAGCGTCGAGCGGAGATTTCACCCATCCAGTACTTTTACAGTACGCTCGAGCGGGAAAGTTGATGCTCGAGCGTGTACCTTTGTTGCATGACCGCTCGAGCGGGGAAAACCGCGCTCAAGCGGGACTCTGTTTTCTGAAAATTCTGAAACTGCTTTTTGAGTACATCTTTGCATCCTCATCCCATTCTAGGCATTCTTAGGCCTAGTTTAAGACATCTTGGAGGGCATAGATATAGAACAAACCGAGGCATTTAGGGATTAAGTTATTATCTTTCCCAGCTGTGTAGCTTAGTGTGTTCAATCTGTTAACTGTGTAGGGTTGGCGACTGGGGAGGCACGCTCTAGCTTACTGTAACCCAGAACTCTGTGAGTAACGATTGTGTAAAGATATGTTCAAAAATGATTATTTTCTGAACAACTGAACTGTACTGTTTCTGAATTGAATACTGTTAACTAAATGAATGTATGTCCTATATTCTGAACTGTATTGTGGCATCCTTAGTACCTACTGTTTACTGTTACTGTGACAGAAATCTCTGTCGGTTCCCTTGTTGGAACCACTACTGTTTACTGACTGATGGCCATCATTACTGTTTGGTCTTTTAAGACCTACTGCTTTCTGTACTGTTATGCTAATGGGTGTACCACATATGACTGTACTGACTGAACAACTGAAATACTGTTTAATTGAACTGTTTTCACACTGTAAGGACATTCATTCTTAACCTCTTTACGCATTATGTTATTCACTGGGCTTTAGCTCACTGCTCATATATATATGTAGGTGTACAGGCACCGGACCGCGGCTAGGAGCGTCAGGGTTACTCCAGTTTTGTCAAGCCAGCCTTTGTGCCTCAATGCGAGGTTCCGAGTCGCCATGCTATGGCTTGGGGTGCTCTGTTTTTCCCTTCCCGGTCACTGTTTGACTACTGTATAGACTGTCAGCTGCTAACTGTACTGTTACCAAGGGATTAGGTCCCCGTACTGTGTAACTGTAAATTTTGTATAGACTGTACTGTGTAACTGTAAATTTTGTATAGACTGTACTGCTTGTATATGTGAAGGCATGAAAAATCATTTTGGCATACAGACTGTCACAGCTCAGTGGACATTATTTATTTACTGTATTGGCTTCCGCCAGGCCCTGTACTCTGTTTTACTGTGTTACTGTTCTGCAGGCCTTCGGTAATCTCGGATTACTGGCCGGTTACGGTGCTAAACCCATAGGGCCGGGTTTGGGTCGTGACAAAGTGGTGTCAGAGCGATACTTACCACGAGTTATACCGCACACACGTGTCCAAATGAGCTATAGGGTGTCCTAGAAACGTGATTAGGGCATCTCATGAGCATGATAAGTGTGTGGTTATGCTATGACTGACTATATGCTAACGTGTTAAACTGTTAAACAAATGACTGCTTATGTTTAAAACTGTTCTAACTGCTTATAGTGAAATGGATAATCCAAACACTGCAAATGAAACTGGAACCTCATCCTCTGAGGCCAGAATGGCCAGATTGGAACAAATGATGGAGCTGATAACTGCAAGACTGGACCAACAACTGAATCAACAGCCTCCACCTCCTCCTCCTGTGGTACCGGAACAAAATGTGAATGTGAATGTACATAATGCTAATGTAAATGATGGGGACATAATTGCTCTCACCCAGAAGTTCAGCAAAATGAAACCGCCATCCTTCCAAGGAGGCCTTGAACCATTAAAAGCTGAAGCTTGGGTTCTGGAGACTGAAAAATTATTTGAAGTTTTCCCGTGCTCTGAAGCACACAAAGTACTGTTAGCCACCTTTACCTTGCAAGAAGAAGCTAGAAGGTGGTGGATGCTCATCCGTGATGAAAATACCGTTCTGACTTGGGCTCAATTCAAAGGAGCCTTCTTTGAAAAATACTTCCCTCAGTGTGTTAGGGACAGAAAAGTAACTGAGTTTGAACAGCTGAGACAAGGAGCAATGTCTGTGGCTGAATATGAGACGAAATTCACCGAGCTTGCTAGATATGCACCGCATATGGTGGATACTGAGTATAAGAAGGCCAGAAAGTTCGAAGGCGGCCTTAATGTTGCAATCCTTGATCGGATTAATGTTTTGAAGCTACCAAACTATGTAAATGTTCTTGACCGAGCCTTGATGGCTGAATCAAACATTGAAACACTAAAAACTGAAACGCCAGCGTCGGAATGGCGTAGTAAGAGGCAGGGTTTCAAGTTCAAGAAAGGCAAGCATGGTCCATTGAACAAGAAACAGAACACGGGGTCAACGACTACGTCTAGTCAAGGAAACCGTACAATACCGCCCTGTTCTGAATGTGGTAAAAATCACAAGGGAGTTACAAGATATCAGGAGCCTGTTATAGGTGTGGCAAAGTGGGCCACATGGTTAAAGACTGTCCCTCTGCTCCACAAGCTAGTAGTAAAGCTACACCAAGCGTAGCGGCATCAACTGTTACACCAAAACCGAACCCCAAAGCTACCGGGAAAGAGCCTATGAGGCAGGGCCGAGTGTTCGCCCTAGTACCGGGAGACGTCCAGAATACCGAGACCGTTGTGTCAGGTATTCTCTCTATTTGTACTCAGAATGCTTATGTACTGATTGATTCGGGGTCTACGCATTCTTATGTGTCGCATGCTTTTTTGCGTAAATTGAATAGACCCTTAGAACCTATGAACTATCTGTTAGCTGTATCATCACCCGTTGGGGGATCTATGACCTGTGCATACATGTACCCTGCTTATGAAATTATTGTTGGAGATGCACATCTGTTTATCGATTTACTGCCATTGAACATTGATCATTTTGATGTAATATTGGGGATGGACTGGTTAACGAAATATCATGCCACCATAGACTGTGTAACAAAACAAGTAGTTTTCCGTCCACCTGGCCTACCTGAATTTGTGTCTAATGGGATTGGGGTAGTACCCCCTCCGTATTTGATTTCATCTGTGAAGGCTGTTAAACTGGTTAGAAAGGGCTGTAAGGGATATCTGTGTTCTGTATTGACTGTGTCTATTGATGATAATGCTAATGTGAACTGTATTCCTATAGTCAGAGAATTCCCAGATGTTTTTCCAGACAATTTTCCAGGGGATTTGATCGACCGGGAGATTGAGTTTACTGTTGATGTGGTTCCCGGAACACAGCCAGTTTCTAAAGCTCCTTACCGAATGGCTCCAACTGAACTGAAAGAACTGAAGGTGCAATTGCAAGAACTATTAGACAAAAAGTTCATCAAGCCCAGTACCTCACCGTGGGGCACACCTGTTCTGTTTGTAAAGAAGAAAGACGGCTCACTGAGACTGTGCATTGACTACCGTGAACTGAATAAGGTAACTGTAAAGAATAAATACCCATTACCGCGTATTGATGACCTGTTTGATCAGTTACAGGGTGCTAAAGTGTTTTCGAAGATCGATCTCAGATCCGGATACCATCAGTTGAAAGTTAAATCAGATGACATTGATAAAACTGCTTTTAGAACGAGGTATGGACATTACGAATTTTTAGTTATGCCTTTCGGAGTCACGAACGCACCAGCTGCATTTATGGACCTCATGAACAAAATTTTTAAACCATACCTTGACAATTTTATTGTTGTATTTATTGATGACATATTGATTTACTCCAAGAGTATAGAAGAACATGAACATCATCTGAGACTTGCCCTACAAACCTTAAGAGAACAGAAACTGTATGCTAAACTGTCTAAATGTGAATTTTGGCTTGACCATGTTATATTTTTGGGGCATGTTGTTAGCAAAGATGGAATTTCTGTTGATCCGCAGAAAATCGAAGCTGTAGTGAACTGGCCTAGACCAACCAACGTGACTGAAATCCGAAGCTTTTTGGGATTGGCTGGATATTACAGAAGATTCGTCAAAGATTTCTCCAAAATTGCTCTACCGTTAACTCAACTAACTCAGAAGGGGATATCATTTGACTGGACTGACCAAAGAGAATCTGCTTTCCAGGAGTTAAAAACTCGACTAGTGACTGCGCCTGTTCTTACCTTACCTTCAGGTACGGATGGTTATACTGTGTTTAGTGATGCTTCTCATAAGGGTTTGGGATGTGTTTTAATGCAGAATAGGAAAGTAATTGCCTATGCTTCCCGACAACTGAGACCGCACGAAAAGAACTACCCGACCCATGATCTGGAACTTGCTGCAGTAGTATTTGCACTGAAAATCTGGCGTCACTATCTGTATGGGGTGACGTGTGAAGTATATACCGACCATAAGAGTTTAAAGTATTTCTTCACACAGAAAGAACTGAACATGAGACAGCGGAGATGGCTAGAACTGATCAAGGACTATGACCTATAGATACTGTACCACCCGGAAAAAGCCAATACCGTTGCCGATGCATTGAGCCGGAAATCAATTGGAAACTTAGCCTGTTTACTCACTGGACAGAAAGAGCTGCTTTGCGACCTTGAAAAATCTGAAATTGAAATTGTTTTGAGAGAACAATGTGGAACCTTAGCTACTATTTCTGCTCAACCGGCACTGATTGAAGAAATTAAAGAGAAACAGCAACTGGATGACTTCTTGAAGAAGATCATCGAAGAAAGAGAATCTAAACCTAGACCGGGATTCAAATTTGAGAATAATGTACTGAAATTTCAAGACAGACTGTGTGTACCGAGTGATACTGAACTGAAAAGAAGAGTTCTGTAGGAGGGCCACAACTCAAAATTTTTTATCCATCCAGGGAATACGAAAATGTATCAAGATCTGAAACTGAATTTCTGGTGGCCGGGAATGAAGAAAGAAATTTCCGATTTTGTATCCAAATGTCTTCATTGCCAACAAGTTAAAGTCGAACATCAACGACCCGCAGGCTTATTGCAGCCCTTACCAATACCGGAGTGGAAGTGGGAGCATATCACCATGGATTTTATAGTGGGATTGCCTCGCTCCAGTAAAGGTATGGATTCGATTTGGGTTATTGTTGATAGACTGACTAAATCTGCTCACTTCTTACCTGTCAAGACAATCTATAATGCGGACAAATTGGCTGTTATCTATATTGATGAAATTGTGAGACTGCATGGAGTGCCTGTGTCTATTGTTTCTGACAGGGATTCGAAGTTTACATCGAGGTTTTGGCAAAGCCTACAGACTGCACTGGGTACTGAATTGAGACTGAGTAGTCCCTATCATCCTCAGACAGATGGCCAGTCAGAAAGGACCATCCAGACTCTAGAGGATTTACTAAGAATGTGTGTCCTTGATTTTCAGGGAAACTGGGAAAGCCATTTGCCATTGGCTGAATTTTCTTACAACAACAGCTATCACTCGAGTATTGGCATGGCGCCTTTCGAGGCATTGTATAGCAGAAAATGTAGATCTCCGATTTGTTGGGCAGAAGTTGGAGACGGGCCTTTGCTTGGGCCCGAGATTGTATATGAAACAACTGAGAAAGTGAAACTGATACAACAGAGATTGAAAACTGCACAGAGCAGACAGAAGAGTTATGCTGATGTCAGAAGACGAGACAGAGAGTATGAAGTGGGTGATCACGTATTTGTGAAAGTGACACCGATGAAAGGCCAGACTCGTTTTGGAGTCAAAGGCAAGTTAGCACCGAGGTACGTCGGACCATATGAGATTATTGAGAAAATCAATCCGGTGGCGTATCAAGTTGCGCTTCCTCCTGAAATGGAGCATATGCATAGCGTCTTCCACATTTCTATGTTGAGAGACTACCTCTGGGATCCTTTCCATGTAATTGAGCCTACTCGTGTAGTGCTGAGTGATGACTACACTTACGAGGAACGACCTATACAGATTGTAAACAGACGGATCAAGAAACTGAGAAACAAAGAGATCTCGCTAGTGAAAGTCGACTGGCAAAACCATGGTGGCGTGTATGCTACTTGGGAAAGGGAAGAGGACATGGCTAAAAGATATCCTGAACTGTTTCCACTGAATCCTGTTTTCTTCCAGAATGAAGGTAACTCGAGTTTAGAGGACTAAACTCTTATTAAGAAGGGGAGACTGTAATAACCCTCACAACTGATTACCGATAAACACTGATTACCGTCAAACTGAACTGATTATGACTGATAATTGAACTGATTAAAGTACCGAACTGACTGATAACTGAACTGATTAAAGTACTGAACTGACTGACTGAAAACTGGAACTGAATTGACTGAGTATGTATGTTAATTTGTATTCTATCTGTTTGATTGTAAATTTAATCTGTTTGTGTTTTAGTGTTTAAACTGCTAATTGAAGGCCTTATCGGCGGCCGAACCGGGAATTGATTGATGTTTTATGATCCTCATAATTAATGTGAATTTATGGTATATTTATCTGAAAACTGTTTAGGTATGACTAAACTAGATTAAAACATTAAAGAGTTTTGGACTTAATTACCAAACTAGCCTTAGTGGCCACTACTTGATTCATTTTTGAGCCTCATTACATACACATATCATCAGCTCTTTCTTGAGCCTTAGTCGGCCAAGAGAGGGAAAGGGAGAGGACTTGAGTTCTATCTTGTGAATTGCTTGGAAACTTGAGGAATTGCTTGGTCATTGAAGTGTAGATTGCTAAATTGAACTTCTAGACTTGCATTCAAGGAACCTAGGTATGAATTTCATCTTTTTGAGGTTGTCTTTAGGTTGATTCATGCATGGTTTATGATTAATTATAGAGCTAAGTCATGTTTTAGTTCATACATGGTGAATTGAAGCTCATTTCATGCATGCATATGTGAATGATTGAGTTGTGAGTTGATTTCATGGTAAAAAGGTACATGCATGTCCATAGTTTTGTAATGGTCTATGTTTTCAACTTGTTTTTGGATCAATTGGCTCCTTAGATCATCAAATTGAAGCTTTGAATTGATTTGAATTCATGCATGTTTGCATATTCATATTGTTCATGAAATTGGTTTGAAATTGGGTTTGAATCAAACACCCTTGGGCTTTGATTTCTCAAAATTGAGCTTTGAACCATGTTATTCTATGTGTTTACAAATGTTTTCTGGAAATTCAGCCCAAGAGGTCGAGTTTTGAATTGTGAAAGTTTGGTTTAAGCTTGGAGGTGCAATCTGCGTTTTCCAGATTTTGCACTTCCGCTCGAGCGGGGAAATGGGCGCTCGAGCGGATAATCCGAGCATCCAGCATTTCTCTGTACTGTTTTACAGTCCGCTCGAGCGGAGTCTTGTGTCTCAAGCTCGAGCGAGCATCGAGCGGAGATTTCACCCATCCAGTACTTTTACAGTACGCTCGAGCGGGAAAGTTGACGCTCGAGCGTGTACCTTTGTTGCATGACCGCTCGAGCGGGGAAAACCGCGCTTGAGCGGGACTCTGTTTTCTGAAAATTCTGAAACTGCTTTTTGAGTACATCTTTGCATCCTCATCCCATTCTAGGCATTCTTAGGCCTAGTTTAAGACATCTTGGAGGGCATAGATGTAGAACACACCGAGGCATTTAGGGATTAAGTTATTATCTTTCCCAGCTATGTAGCTTAGTGTGTTCAATCTGTTAACTGTGTAGGGTTGGCGACTGGGGAGGCACGCTCTAGCTTACTGTAACCCAGAACTCTGTGAGTAACGATTGTGTAAAGATATGTTCAAAAATGATTATTTTCTGAACAACTGAACTGTACTGTTTCTGAATTGAATACTATTAACTGAATGAATGTATGTCCTATATTCTGAACTGTATTGTGGCATCCTTAGCACCTACTGTTTACTGTTACTGTGACAGAAATCTCTATCGGTTCCCTTGTTGGAACCACTACTGTTTACTGACTGATGGCCATCATTATTGTTCGGTCTTTTAAGACCTACTGTTTACTGTACTGTTATGCTAATGGGTGTACCACATATGACTGTACTGACTGAACAACTGAAATACTGTTTAATTGAACTGTTTTCACACTGTAAGGACATTCATTCTTAACCTCTTTACGCATTATGTTATTCACTGGGCTTTAGCTCACTGCTCATATATATATGTAGGTGTACAGGCACCGGACCGCGGCTAGGAGCGTCAGGGTTACTCCAGTTTTGTCAAGCCAGCCTTTGTGCCTCAATGCGAGGTTCCGAGTCGCCATGCTATGGCTTGGGGTGCTCTGTTTTCCCCCCCTCCCCCGGTCACTGTTTGGCTACTGTATAGACTGTCAGCTGCTAACTGTACTGTTACCAAGGGATTAGGTCCCCGTACTGTGTAACTGTAAATTTTGTATAGACTGTACTGTGTAACTGTAAATTTTGTATAGACTGTACTGCTTGTATATGTGAAGGCATGAAAAATCATTTTGGCATACAGACTGTCACAGCTCAGTGGACATTATTTATTTACTGTATTGGCTTCCGCCAGGCCCTGTACTCTGTTTTACTGTGTTACTGTTCTGCAGGCCTTCGGTAATCTCAGATTACTGGCCGGTTACGGTGCTAAACCCATAGGGCCGGGTTTGGGTCGTGACAGAACCACCTGCGGGCGGTGCTCAGTTTACTCCTGATGTGGCGTATGGCACGCACTGTTTCGAGCATTTGTGAATGTTAGTTTTTGTACTTTCTAACTTGGGTATTGGGTCAGTCTGTTGTTTTGTATATAGTCAGTCTTTTGTACTGAGTCAGTTGTGTCTGTCTTGTTGTATCGAGTCAGTCCTGTTAGAGTCGGGTGATTTCGGGGGTGTTACCTCGGGCATCACTTGCTTGTTTTCTATTTGTCTTTTTATTTTCTTTTGAGTCTGTTTTTGCCAGGGAGCCAGTAACACCAAAAGATTTGAATGAAACAGCAGTAATTTTTGCACTTCTGTGTTCGCTTCTGCCGTGTGCTAGTTGTGCCAAAAAGTTTGAATGAAACGGCAGTACTTTTCGCCTACTCTTCTGCATCCCAAAATCATTGCATTGACCTAAATTTTTCAAAATTTTTTTGAACACTGCGGTGAAAACGAAGAGGAAGGAATCCCTCGGGTTTTGCAAAATTTGATCATTTGAGAGAAAGAGATGCATGCTAAGCCTTTAATGATCGAAATCATGCTTGTTAATGTGAGTATTGGGAAGGATCCTGGCTTAATCTAAATTGGTCCCACACCGTCTTCAGCGCGAGCGATTTATCGTTTTCTTAAAAAAAAAAATTCAAAAAAAAAAAAAAAATGTTTTGCGCGGTCCTGCGAAGACTTGTGTGGAACCGCTCTTGAGATTGTGCAGTTTTGGATCGCTCTCAGCCTCGAGACTTGAGCCCTTGCTTTCAAACCTTGACCTTGGATTCAGAATGTTCAACGATCAACCATGATATGAGGCCTGTGTGGCCAGATTTGAAACAGCCCTCGAACAAGAGGCACCAAAGTCAGATCAAGAAAATCAGACCTCATCAGAAGAAGCTTGCAAAGCTAGAACAGAAACACCCTTCGAACTAGGGGCGAAAATGTCCGATGTGCTCGAAGAGCCGAAGATGGATCCTTCTGCAAATCGATACAACAGCCACTCTCCTGGATTCAGACGACTTCAGGATCTCAAAACTATTTGACATAGACAAAGCTACACTTTTACCCTTTGAGAGGCTCGCTGGGCCGAAAACCCAGAAGGGCGGCCCAGGCAAAAGTTAGAGCAAGAAAAAAAAAGAAGAAGAAAAATGAAGAAAGATGCAAAGAAAAGAACAAAAAAAAAGAAAATCAAAAAAGAAAAGAATGAAAAAGAAAGAAAAACAAAGCTCGCAAGGTCGAAAACCCGCGACGGGCGCCTTGGCAAAAGTTAGAGCCTAAAAAGGAGAGGTTAATACCCGAGTATACCTTAACCCCGAACTACGTAAGGCTTGATTCCCATGTTTGGGATACGTAGGCAACTTCATTCTGAAGTCCAGCCACAAACACTTCCAAATTCGATTGTGTCCATGCGATGGTTTTGGTCATCTTTGTCTTCTCTGTATCTGAGAGTCTGGTTGTGTTCGTCGCTCTGAGGACTGACTACAATGCGCTGCGGTGCTATCCAAACAAGGGGCAACTTTCCGTTGCCATGCAGTGTCCTTCAGACAAGGGGCAATTTTCCATTGCTATGGGTCCGAGGTTGTGCATCTCAAGAGTAGGTTCCGTGCTCGTTGAACAGTGGTCGTTTGCAAAAATAGTTTTTGAGAATTTTTACTGAGGTTGACTAATCTTCTCGAAAAGTACTCCATTTTTCAAAACTGGACCATTTCTTGGACCCAAAAAAGGAAAACTCTCAGTGCTCATAGCCTAACTTGCATGATTTTAAATCAGAAAATCGAACAAGCATGTTAATCAAACTCTCATTTTGGTCAAAATTGTCTTAGTAGAAAGCCAAAAACAAAAAAAAAATGGTCGAAATGATGAACTAGGGGCACAGTTGAGTCAGGTGTTCTGTCTTTTCCCCATTGCCACAATACTTGCCAAGAAAGGCACTCTACCTGCCAAAAAAGGGCACAACTGAAACTGTCAACAAAAGGGCTGAAAGCTCTCTCGTCCTCCAAGCAACGAGGTATCAAGCAAAGTGCGAAGCACGAACTAGAATGGGGCAAGATATTCCACTTCCTCATCTGGACAGGTCTAAACACGTCCAAACTCCCCGACAGAACATCATCAACCGATGTTAGCTGCAGATTTGCTACACATCCTGTTATAGCACAACCCCTCTGAGAGAGGAACTTACTAGCTGCACGCAGGAAAAGAAGAATCTAGCAGAATGCTAGGGGCACGAGCCCACAGTTTGCTGTTCATTCATCAACCACCCAGGGGAGGGATGAAAAATGAGAGATTGAAGAATAGAGAGATGTGCGATGAGAGAAAAAGTGAGAAAAGGGCTTTCTCAGAAAAATAGAGCTTGAGGGCCGAGTGATGTGAGGATCACAGATGAGAGAGGGTGGGGAACAATACCCGGTGAAACAGGCTCCCTGTGCACGTCTGTGTGTCATGTCCTTTGTTTTGTTTGCCTCGATTCTTGCTTTGAGTCGTTCCGAGTGTGTCTCAATGTGTTTAGATTGTTTTACTTTGTTTTTCCTTTGTCGAGTGGTGTTTAGGTTGTGTGCCTTTTATTTCTGTGTTGAGTTGTCTTGCTATGTTCAGTCGTAGGCTCAATACCCGGTCAAAAGCTCATTTATCAATTCAAAAATAAAATCGTTTTGCGCTCCGAGTGCCGCGCCGTTCTCCACATCTGTGCAAAACAAGATTCGTTCTTTCATAAAACCGCAGGGTTCAACCCAGGTCACGTCAGAACAGTAAAACCAGGACCTATCTAAAGCTATATGAGTTCCAGACTGCAAAGCAAAAGCAAAAGAGGAAAATGTCGGGTATCTGAGTTTGTTTCGACTTCAGTAAAGTTCCAGGACTACATTCCGTGTGTACCTCTTCAGGTCTTACCAATGCTCCGAAGTATGAGTGTACCTCTACCTCAAGCTCAAGATCAAGTCTGCTTCAAGCCAAGATGGCAATTAGAAGTGCTCTCCTTGAGGACCGTTTCATGCTAGGGACATCTTGGCCGTGTTTGCAATGAGTTCCTACGAGACTAGCTGAGACGGTGGAAACTAGAGTTCGAATGGCTGATGCCTAGAACACAAAGGTTCGGGATTTCCGACACTAAAGTCTGGTTTAAATACCCAGAGGCGTGTCCTCGGCTTGAAATCTGTATGGAAGCCCCATAGGTTGAGATAGCGTGTATGCACCTCAATTCTGGATACCGAACCAACCTAGTCTGTCACCCCGTTGGAGAATAGGGAAAGTTGTGAATATGATCAGGAAGAAAAGCAACGTCCGAAGTGTTCTACATAAAAAACCCTTGTCAGTATTTCAGAGCCTTTGTACTATAAGTTGAAGGTAAGTGTTCGAAGAGCACAGGAGAAGATCTCCATCGGAGCAGAGCGGTTCACCGCCACTCACCTCATGAGGCGCTTTCTAAAGCGCCGCTACGCTTGTTTATTGCTTTCCTTAAGCATCATGCATTGTATCGCATTGTACCTATCAAGTTTCTTTCTCATTCATACACGATATTGTATGTACGGTTCATTCAAAGAAGTTCTGTTTAAGATCATTTATTTAGTGTATCTATCACACCTCAGTTTGTGTATCTATCACACACATTCTCATTTTCTGTATCTATCACACACATTCTCATTTAGTGTATCGATCACACCTCATTTTCTGTATCTATCACACACATCCTCATTTTCTGTATCTATCACGTACATTCTCATCTATCACACATATTCTCATTTTTTGTATCACACACACCCACATTCAGTATATCAATCATACTCTGTTCACATAGTGCATCTATCACACTTTATGTTCATTTTCAGTATATCAATCATACTCTGTTCACATAGTGCATCTATCACACTTTGTGTTCACATTTAGTATATCAATCATACTCTGCTCACATTGTGCGTCTATCACACTTTGTGTTCATTTTCAGTATATCAATCATACTCTGTTCACTAAGTACATCTATCACACTTCGTGTTCACATTTAGTATATCAATCATACTCTGTTCACATAGTGCATCTATCACACTTTGTGTTCATTTTCAGTATATCAATCATACTCTGTTCACTAAGTGCATCTATCACACTTTGTGTTCACATTTAGTATATCAATTATACTCTGTTCACTAAGTGCATCTATCACACTTCGTGTTCACATTTAGTATATCAATCATACTCTGTTCACATAGTGCATCTATCACACTTTGTGTTCATTTTTAGTATATCAATCATACTCTGTTCACATAGTGCATCTATCACACTTTGTGTTCATTTTCAGTATATCAATCATACTCTGTTCACTAAGTGCATCTATCACACTTCGTGTTCACATTTAGTATATCAATCATACTTTGCTCACATTGTGCATCTATCACACTTTGTGTTCATTTTTAGTATATCAATCATACTCTATTCACATAGTGCATCTATCACACTTTGTGTTCATTTTTAGTATATCAATCATACTCTGCTCACATTGTGCATCTATCACACTTTGTGTTCATTTTCAGTATATCAATCATACTCTGTTCACATAGTGCATCTATCACACTTTGTGTTCATTTTCAGTATATCAATCATACTCTGTTCACTAAGTGCATCTATCACACTTCGTGTTCACATTTAGTATATCAAGCATACTCTGCTCACTAAGTGCATCTACCACACTTTGTGTTCATTTTCAGTATATCATTCATACTCTGTTCACTAAGTGCATCTATTACACTTTGTGTTCACATTTAGTATATCAATCATACTCTGCTCACATTATGCATCTATCACACTTTGTGTTCATTTTTAGTATATCAATCATACTATGTTCACTAAGTGCATCTATCACACTTTGTGTTCACATTTAGTATATCAATCACACTCTGTTCACTAAGTTATCACACTTTGTGTTCATCCTTTAGTGTATCCATCACACCTGTCCACTTAGTGCGTCTATCACACTTTATGCTTACCTTTTTGTGTATCAATCACATGTTCGCTCTGTGTATCTATCACACGTGCACGCTGTTTTCGCAGTGAGAGTTCCATAATTTTCTTACATCCTTTCTGCACAAGGTGTAGTTTGGCTCGAGTTTACTTGCTTGCCTAGAATTCGCTTAAAATGTTGCATTTATTTCGCATAATTACTTCATTACAGCTCTCTTTGCATGATCATGAGTGATGTCCAGCTTCGCGTAGCGTATAAGTCCAATCTTCAAAATCTTCCTGCATATCATTTTGCATTTTGCCCCCTTGCCTGCGGGCACATCTTTGTTTATCTTGTACGTTTGTCTAAGTCTTCGGCCTTGTCAAAAATGGGTCGTCTCTGGGCTTTGACATTCACTCCCATCACTTGTGACTTCCGAGTTCTGTCAAAGAGGGGCAACTGTAGACACCCCATTTTTGACCGACCTTAAGACTCAGACGTCATCGATTGAGTGCTCGGTGATGTTGCGTTTTGTGCTCGTTCAGAAGTCTCAGAGTCGCGGCCGTGAGCCTTGCCTCTGGATTTCCGAACCCTCTTCTGTGCCTTGCCTCGGTTTGCGAACCAGACTCGATTTTCTCTGTTTCTTTTCCTGAGGGGAGGGGGAGGTCTCGTAGATCATCTCTCAGTGGCCGTGGGCTACATTTTGTGGCTGTAGGCCATTTTGCCCATTTCGGAGCCCGATTTTTCGGAGCCGTCAGGCCGTGTGGCTCGGTTCGGGACCGCTTAACCACCTCCGTTTACTCCGGTTTTTGGCACACACCTTATTTACTCCCTTTTGAGGGACACTGAGGTCTGAGAGACCCACTTCGTGGTCGAACGCCACTTTCGGTGCTTAACAGGCAGTTTTCGGGGCCCCGAACTGCGCGTTCTGGCCCCCGAACATTCGTTTTGCATCGGTTTTCGTTCATTTTTGGCAGGTACCTCTGTTTCATCACCAGGAAGGCTGTAGAAGGGTGGGAGGCCAGCAATTGTTTCAGCAACCAGTTATATTCCTCCGGCGCCCTCCGACGCCCGTTTTTCTCACTTCCAAGCCAATGTTGACCACCCTAGGGTCACTTTCTTCAATCCTAACCCCCATATTTGTGTTGTACACACATGGGAGGACACCAAAAGTTGGTGGCCGGCTAGTAATTCCACCTGATCCTTTTGAACCCTTCCTAAAAATGGCCTATTCTCTCTCCTGTTTTACAGTTGACAATTTTGAACCACAGGGTTATGTTGAGGGCACCTGGGAGGACACCAACTTGTGGTGGCTGGCCATTAATCACACTTGACCCTTTTGACCCTTGGCCGGCCGGCCATGGGGGGTGGCCGGCCGGCCACCTGCAGCTCCAAAACCTGGCCGGCCTTGATCCTTGCACCCTGCTTAGTTCAGAACTGACCTCTTTGACCCCCCAGATTTTGTATCCGGAGGGCCAAATTTTGGGGGGGAAACTTGAATGTTTTCCCCCCCATTTTTCCCCCTCTTTTTCCCCTCCTTTGCCCTATATAACAGAGCATCCAGCTCTGGTTTTGGGTTAACAAAAAATTGCTTAGGGGCTCTTGCATGCATATCTCCCTCCATCTCTCTCATTTCCTTCAAAAAAACACCCAAATCCTATCCCATTTTCACACCATCACCTAGCACCACTCCACCACTTCCATTTACAGCAGCTTGGAGGTCTTCTCAGAGGCTAGGAGGCAGCAAATTTGGTCCAAGAAGTTGTTAAAGACTGGTCTACAAGGGTAAGCACCCTTTCCCCTCTTTTTTGGTTTTTTTTTGTATCTTTTTTTTAGTTATTTTGCTTACTGTTTTGAGCTCCGACCAAAACTGAAAGTACCATTTATTTGAGCTCTATTTCATGTTTCATTAAGGGAATTTTGTCATTTGAGGTCCCCATCTTGCACCTCCTTCTTTATCTCTTCTTTAGGCCCTAATCTTGCATGTTATTTTTGGCCTATATGTAATCTGTTTTGGGGCATGTTATAAACTGTAAGTGAGGTCCCCATCTTGCACCTCCTTCTTTATCTCTTATTTAGGCCCTAATCTTGCATGTTATTTTTGGCCTATATGTAATCTGTTTTGGGGCATGTTATAAACTGTAAGTGAGCTTATTTTGAGCCTTTCTTAAACATTGAAGAAGGGCTCATCACTTTTTAGATACCCCATGTGCTACTTTCTTTGAAATCCATGTTTTTGTCTCATTTTGCATGATTTTTTTAGCCTATTTTTCTTCTGTTTTTGGACCTTGGTCCGAACTGAAAGTGGCCATATTTTGACCCCCTTGTCATATTTCATTAAGAGTTTTTTCGTGTTTGAGGCATGCTTTGTATACTTTGTGTTATAACCTCTTTTGGGCCCTACCTTCCATGGCATTTTGAGTATGTTTGTATGCTGTTTTGGGGGCTTCCATAAACTGTAAGTAGTCATATTTTTGGTCCCTCTTCAGTGTTGTAGAAGGGTATTTTTCTGTTTGGGCTTTGCATCTACCACTTGCTTCATTGCCTCCCTTGCGGAGCCACTTTTGTATGCTAATTTAGCCCAACTTGTGTTCACTATTTGGCCATGCTTTAAACTGTAAAAATGCTTGTCTAGGGGCTTCCTTGCTTCTGTCTTTTCATCCCATGTACCAATTATGCACGCTTTGTATAGCTTTAAGCCATTTCATGTACCTAGTTTTGCATTTCGGGAGAAATTCCATGCATCGGGTGTCATTTCGCCTTGTTTTAGGGCTGTTTTGCCTCTCATTTTGCTACTGATTTTTGCATGTTTGCATATCATATTCCATGTCTTTGCCATGTCTCATTAGAGTGGCATTTCGGTGCCTGAGGATCGGTCCTCGATTTGCGTGCACGCGTGCATGCATTTCGAGTTGTCTTGTTTTCATCTGATGGCCTCCTATGTGAGTGTGGCTGAGGCTCTCTCATGTTGGTGTAAGCCCATTATTGCATTGCGTATGCCATTTCATCCATAGCATTGTGTATGCCCGGTTGTGTATTACCTCATGCAGCTTGTATGCCATTCCATAACATTGTGTATGTTAGGATTGTATCTTAGTTGCATTTCATGCATGTCATGCATATTGCATCGTGTTCGGGATAGGAGTTAGCCCGGGCACGGGAAACGAGGTACGTTTCGTACTCCGAGTGACGGAACGTGTCTCAATTCCCCAGTCACCGACACTCTGGATTATCCATGATAGAGTTAGGTTTTAGTTAAGTTTTCATATGCATTCATTCTATATTGAGTTGCATAATTCGACTCCTCGGCCATCATGCATCGATATGCGTGATTGGTGGCACGAGGATCGAGGCATGCATACATTTGTGAAAATACACTGCTATGCCCCTTTCCTGCTCTCTGTTGCAGCAAATCAAGAATTAACAACCTTCAGGAGCTTGGTGCGCTTTCCAAGAATAATTGCAAAACAGAGGCTAATTAGGGCATCCCAGTGGATTTCCGCGCAAGGCAGCCCAAACATACATCATTCAGAAGAGTCAAGGCAGTCCCTGGCTTGCATGCCAGTTTACATCTTTCTTAGTTAATTTGTAAATTAATTAGGAATTTGTATATATTTGGACTGTATTATTTGGACTGCATTATTCGGACTGTATTATTTGGACTGTACTATTTATTCGGACCCTCTGCACGAGGGCACAACTGTAATAAGTGTGCGTGTGTGTGTTGTATGTCTTCCAACCCTACGTCTTTCTCCCTTTTATTTATCCGCTTATGATGGTTAGATTAGGGCATATTTCAATTAGCATACAGTATGATAGCATGTTTGCATTCATTCATCTGTATTGCATGCACCGAGCTCGGCGCATCATACTAACTGCATTGTATTTTCAATTCCAAATTGAATACTTGTTAGCTATTGCATTTCATGTGCCATGTTTAGAATAGCCGAGCCTGCTATAGTTGCATTTTGCATGTGTTGCATTAGACATTTTTGTATAATTAGGATCATGCATGGATTTCTAATAAGTTTCTGTTTTGGCTTGGAGTACTCGGTGAGTTTTATGCTTTAGCATCCTTGCATGCATGTGAGTGACTGCCATGAATAGCATGCTTACCATGAGGCTAATTGCTTATGTGATATAACTGCCTGAATGCCTATGGGTGAAGGTTGGGTTATTTGGATTGGAACAAATCATCAACTGTGAGTTTTAAGCCCACTAGATAGTGGCAAAACCATCTTTTTCTTAAGCCCACCCGAGGGTGGCAAAATCTGCATCTTTAAGCCTACTTGCGAGTAGCAAACCATCTTTCAAAAACAAACATGAAATGTTTTGTTCCAATTCAGGTGACCCAGTCTATACTTGTATGCTGTGCGCATCACATAGTAAATCTAGGCTAATAACCGGAATATGAACACACAATGTTTTCAAAATTTGATATCATGGTTAGTAGAGGCCGATCTTTGATCGGGCGAGCGGGGGTGCTCACGAAGTGACCTTCCCCAATCGTACCCAAGTTCCCGAGCCGAGGCAACTTTGGTGATGACGGACACGTGGCCTTAGGCAAACGAGTCAGGGTTTCCTAAATTTCTCCAAAATAAAATATTTAGGTGGCGATTCTGTATCTGGCAAAGCAGTCCATGTTTGGCACTTCTTTCAAAAATCTGTTTTCTCAAAACGATTTACCAGATTTGGACTCTTTGGTTCAGACTTAGAACCGTGACAATTTGAGAGTCCTGAGCTGTAGTGACCCCAAATGAACAGAACAGGACTCACCCTCCCGGGGCGTTCGGGGACGTCTACACTATCTTTTTGTTTTTTCTTTGAAATATGGTGGGCTTCATAAGTCTGCAAGTTTCCAACCAACTGATCAAGCTTGAGGGTATCAACATTCTGAGCCTTCTCAACGGCTGTCACTTTTGATTAGAACCTCTCGGATAATGACCTCAAAATTTTTCCAACAACTTTAGCTTCTGGGATTTTTTCCCCGAGTGTGAAACAGGAATTCACGATATCGCTGAGTTTTGCATAGAAATCATCAAACGTCTCATCATCACGCATAAAAAGGGTTTCAAAAGTAAAGGTGAGACGTTGAAGTTTTGACTTTTTGATAGAAGTAGTACCTTCGTGAATCATTTCCAAAATGTCCCAAGCCTCTTTTGCTACTTCACACGTGCAGATACGACGAAACTCTTCAGGTGTGACGGAGCAAAACAGGGAATTGAGAGCCTTACTGTTCCAACTCGAGTTTTGGTAATCAGTTGTGTCCCATTTATCAAGGGGTTTAGGAATATCAACACCATCAATGGTGACAGTAGGTTCAATCCACCCATAGATCACGTTGTGCCAAACTTTCTCATCGATGGATTTTAAAAACGCTCTCATACGAGCTTTCCAATAAGAGTAGTTTGTACCATCGAGTAAAGGAGGTCTATGGGTCGAGTTACCTTCGCGAATAGAATCCATATCACTAGTCACACAAAATCACATTCCTATATTTTTAAAAAAAGAGTGACCCGCTCTGATACCAATTGAAAATCCTAAGTGATTCGTGATTAGATCAAGATTAAAATATTCCAAATCCCAATTATTCAAAACACGCAATCTAAATCATCAAGTACTTACAAAAGTGATTTAGATTGTTGTTTTTCTGAATAAACTATAAATCGACACAAACGATTTTTACGTGAAAAAAATCACAATTGAAGATCCTTCAATTGTAATAAAAAATCACGGCCGAAATGCCACTAATCAATCCACTACTGAAGAAAGAAAAATTACAAAGATAATACACAAATTACCCAACTCAATCAATTTGTCTTTGAATCTTCTGTAACTCTTTCATCACGCCTTCATCTCAGAACTGATCAATCCTGAAGTTGAATCCAAAATTTCACTTGTCGAATTAACGACTACGTACAGAATCAAATGCCTTTTGAAACTCTACGCTTGAATCTTCGGAATCCACCGAAGAACAACACTCTTGTATGTATACGAACAATCTCCTTGATATGTGTGCTTCTCAAATCATGAGTTGAATACTCATTCAATTTTATCAAGGAAAACTCACAAAAACCTCAGAAGAAAACCTCAAACAAAAACCTAGGACTCTTGAATAACATCTAGGAAAAGTAAACCCTATCATTAGCCTAAACAGATACATATAGGAGAAGAAAGTCCGCGATCTCCGCTCGAGCGCCAAACAGCCCACTCGAGCGGCTTCAGCAAAACATGCGTGTGACAAAACAGAGTTCCGCTTGAGCGCTGGAAAACTCACTCAAGCGCGAAATCACACATCTCAGTATTTTTACAGACCTAACGAACTACTGAGACATCCCATATTACGCTCGAGCGCCAATGGTTCCGCTCGAGCGGGAAAGACAAAAACCTAGGAAAAAAAACAACTTTATCAAAACAAAGTTTGTACGCGGATTTGACAATAAAGGGACCTAACAACCTTAAAACATCTAATTCAAAATTAATTGGCAATAAAGAGAGGCAGGTAGGAATGGTAATTTGAATTCGACCGACGGGAACCCTGCCCCTTGACCCTGATTAAAACGTTTTTTTTTTTCCCGAAAAATACCCCGACGGGCCGGGGATGGTATTCAAAAATGAATCCCTAACAATTTTTAAGCCGGGGATGGTGATACTTTCCTCGGCCCGTCCCATCCCATCCCCGTCTCCGTCCCCGTTTCCGCCCCAAACTAAAATTACTATTATACCCTATGTGTGTGTGTGTGTTTTTCTAGGAATTTTTTTACTTATTGTAGGGTTTAGGTAATAACGTTGGTTGTGCATGCTACTTTGCAAAATTCACAAGTGATTTTTTTTTTTTTTTTGGTTGTGGTGTGGGTGTTGTTTTGTATCTTATTTGTCATGTTGTTGTTGTTTGGACATTGCTGGATTATGCTTTTATATATATTATTTTTATTTGCCTCAAAAAAATTTTAAAAAAATAAAATGGGATATGCAAAATTAAAAAAAAAAGGGTGGGGGATTTTTTGGGGTCGGGAAAACCCGATCCCTATTAGGGGTAGGGGGCGGGGGCGGGGGCGGAGAATTTTATATCTTCAGGGATCAAGGACGGAAAGTGTAATCCCCAGCCCCGCTCCGGCCAGTTGCCATTCCTAGAGAGAGAAAGGGAACTAGGAGAAAGGTCATGGCCTTCTTGCTTCTATAAAAGATATTGTTTGTCACAATACTTTCAAAAATATATAAATCTCATTTTATACAAAAAATGATCCCCCTAGTATAAAAAAATATTTCATTCTTCTCCCATCTTTCATTCTCTTTTTATTTTGAATAAAAAAAGTTTTTTCATACTATTAAAGATCGTTTCTATGGTGTTTTAAAAAAAAAAATTGGGGTATATATGTGACTTATATATGATATTGTTCATACATGTATACTTGTGTATATGAGAGAAAAAAATATTCATCTTTTGACCTCTTCAATGATCAAATCCTAAAGTATGTCAACTAAGTTTGAATGATTTAAAAAGACGACACGGGATAAATCTAACAATTCGATACAAAATTATTCATTGTATGGCATTGTCACAAATGCATAGTTGTAATGTATTTTTGGCAACTCTACATGAAATTCACAAAAATGAATTGATAAATTGTATTTGTGACAATGTTATTGACAAGGATGAATAAATGCTCTCAATTCAATGGTTTGGAATTCTTATTCATCATATTTTGTTCAACGGGCTTTGATAGAGACCCTCTCCAATCACCACCCCCACACACACGTGGCTGGTGGTAATTGGAGGAGAAGGAAAGAAAAAAAAAAATTTAACCAATCAGAAAGAGAGGGGGTCAAGGGGATGGGAGGAAAAGGGTGTTGATCTTTTTCCTTTGTTCAACCCTTTGTCCCACTTCATCACAATTTAAAGTTCATAAAGTTTATTTAATTTAAAAATTATTAAGAGAATTTTAAGTTTTAAAAAAGCGTTAAGTGCTATAGAGCTAGATCTTATAGAGTTGAGACAGAAAATGAGAACATTTTGAATCGACACATTTATTTGTATTTTTGCTTTGAATGGGGTAAAATTAACACTCAAAATTCTAAGAAAAATAACTTCTGAGAATAAATAAATTCATTTGTAATGCTATGGACCACAAATATATAAACAGTTTGCACATCTTGTAAGGGCACTCCCAAATTTAAATGGATTAACATCAAATTAAAAGGTGAATAATATCTTGTCATACATTCTGATAATATAAAATGGCAAAAAAATTATGTTGTTCTAAATTCTAATATCTCTCAAAATTCTCAATAAATTATTCTCTTTGAATTGTACTCTTATCTTATTTTGTTTTTATTAATAAAATTAACCTCAACTGGAAAATTAAATCCAAATTTGACAAACTTTTTATTAGCAAATATTTAAATAGTGCTCACAATAATTTATTTGGAATTAAGGCTTGCAATGAAAATTTTGGGGGTTTTTTTTTTTTTTTTTTGGGTGGACATCTTGTCAATTGTGGGTTTAGGTATTTTTGCAGATGATTTGCTGGACAGTCTAGACTCTGTTTGGGTCTTCTTTCTTAGCAATGCTGCATTTTTCTTTCTATTTCCCCCCTTTACATCATTTCCTCTTCTTTCTTTCTTTTTTTTTTTAATTTTAATATTTTTTTTCTTTCTCTTCCGCATTAAAAAAAACAATCAAACAAAAACAAAAACAAAAACTTGCACATCAACCACCATGCGATGCAACTATTCATTTGCGCCATCACCTAAGTTGATATTCCCCATATCCACCCTTGAGAAGTCACACACTCACATGTTATGAAGGTAACTTTGATCCCAAAAAAAATAAGGAAAGAAAAAGTTTGCCGTACTAGGTGATATTCAATTTTTAGGTTATTTTGCTTTCGGCAGCATTTGAATTATTTGAATAGTTTCATAGATTCTTAGCACAACTAGGGGAAATAGAATGTAGCAAGCCATACAAGTCCTTATCAAATCAAACGTTATGTGGTTTTTAGCATCTATATCCAAATATCTCAAGGAACCTTCACCTTTTCATCTCCTTTTCTTCCTTCTGCATTAAACAATAGAAACCGAATAAATCTACTGACGCATAAATCAGTCACATAGTATATGGGGATGAATAAAAAAAATTAAAAATTGATCTCATTAACAAATTTTATAAAATCTTATCCATGTATATTCATATTTGTTCTATATCTAGTTTTGTGATCAATCTCTATAATTTGGAAAAAATCTTGGGTGTGCATTGTACATCATATGTAACCCTATACAAAATTACATAAGTGATTTCACAAAAATTCGCAAGTTTCAACACAAATTAGTGTAACCATTTAAGCTTCATGAATTTGTGTAAATTTGTGTTCAAATTATGCATATTTGTGTTATTACTTATGTAAATTCATAAAAATTTATGTAATTTTGTGTAAAGTTACATATGGTGTGCATTACACACCGGAGCATTTCGCTTATATTTGTGATAAAATTGATGGAAATATGCAATATTCCACCACCTTCACTTATGTATATATATAGATGGTAACTAGAGCTACAATACCACCAACAAACAAGCCAAGTCTTCTATCAAACTTCATAACTATCATTTGCTCCAACTTCCTAAGTCTTTACCTCTCACTCACACATCAAAATTCATAATAATCTTCGTTGCAACCCACATCCAATCATATACATATATTAGGTTATATACTTTCATTGTATCTCTCTTGTCCTCTTTAAATCCCACTTTAACAACATTTTGTGTACTGCATCATCTTTTTATTTTTATTTTTATTTTTTTATTATCTAGAGGCATTTTTTGGGATCGATATGGATCGCATAGCAAAGTTGGCACAACAAAAGGCGGTTGTGATCTTTAGCAATAGCTCGTGTTGCATGTCCCATGCCATCAAGAGGTTGTTCTATGAACAAGGGGCAAGCCCGATGATTCATGAGCTTGATGAGGACACAAAAGGGGGAGAGATGGAGCGGGCTCTGACGAGGCTTGGGTGCAACCCTGCAGTTCCGGCAGTGTTCATAGGGGGGAAATTTGTGGGTTCTTCTAGCACCGTCATGACCCTCCATCTCAATGGCTCCCTTAAGAAGATGCTTTTAGATGCCGGAGCTATATGGTTTTAGTAATGAAAATTGAGCATGAGATCTTTTGTCTCAAACACTTGATTTTCCCCTACTACTACTTCTTAGTGCTAAGCGGCTTTAATGTGTACCTTGTATGGAAATTAATGATATATCGAGTTTACCATGGTTATATGGTTATAATAAAATGCAATATTGTTATATTATTGGAGGCATTTGCATTTTGTTTTCTTCCATTAACCACCGAAAATGTGCTTTATTATCTTCTTTTTTTTCTTTTTCAATTTCTTAATGCCTCTGAGAAAGCCCAAGATCTTTTATTCTAAAATTGATGTGATATATTCTCAGCTACATGATATAGTGAGAATTTTAAAATCTAAAAATCTCAAAAGGCGATTTTATAAAAATAAGATAACATGAAATTTGAAGATAGATCATGTGCCTTCAGAGATATTTTTGAAAACTAGAATTTCATGCATTTGTGGCTATTAAGGATATAATATAAACAATAAAATTAGCATTCACTCTAATAGTTTAAACTTTTAAATAAGTTAATTAATAATTCAATATGATATAAGAACATACAATAAATCACGTGTTCAAATTTCACAACCTGCCTAATACATCATATCATGTCTTGATTAATAGATCATATGCATTATAATTCCTTGCATTAATAATGTCTTGTCAAAGAGTATATATATATATTGCGGTATTGTCATTTCAAGGAATGCCATTCCTATTCTTCAATAATCAATAACTAAATTAACACTGGAATTACTTTGGATCATATTCTTCTCAAGTTGGCCTCAGCTTTTTTAGATCATGTCTATTAGATCAATATTTTTTGCAATGAATTTTTCTATAATGATTTTATTGTCTTAATCTAACGATTTATTTTAAAATGGAAGTAAAACTATATTATTTTATGGTTTGTGATTTTAATTTTATTTTATTTGAGTGTTAAACTCGAACTATTGGATTTTGTACATTGTTGATGTGTCTTGTTGCGATAAAAAACACAAATGATATAGAAACTGGACTCGTGTCTTTTCAACTCACATTTCACATGCATCATTCGGGTTTTGGTGCATCACTAAAATTGTTCTATTGAGATTTGAATATCACTTTTTCAAATTCCGAAAACATACTCTTTATTCACAGAAAGAAATAAAATTAATACACATATAATCGTCTCAAAATCCTACTATAACAAAAATCTAGTACACGGAGTAGTGCCCCTTTGATAAAACTCAAACCCAAACACACAGTAATGTGTATTATTTGAACGTTATTTTATTAAGTTCTGAATTTTTAAAGTTTTCCTTTCGATCTAGGCAAAGACAATCAAATCTCAATCACCCATTTGTTTGTTAGACAATTTTCACTGTATTATGAATAAATTATGTTTGTGTACTTAACAATAAATAGAATAAAGAAAATGAGAGAAATTGTTTGATTACAAAAATCAAACCAAAATATAAAATAAATAAATAAAAATAAATTTTTATTTTGTTACAAAAACAAAATCAAAATCTGAAACAGAAAAATAATAAAACAGAAAATAAATTAATTACTTACCAAATTAATTTCTTGAACAAATTTTTGATCAAGTCCAGTGTTTAACACTGTGTCCTTAAGACAAATACATCCTCTCGTCCTTTCCACGGTGCTTTCAGATTGTAGACGTCTATCTCCCAGGATAAAATTATCAACAACGAATTGCAGCACTACAAATTATTCGCATAACAAACACACTTTGTGTATATATTCATTCTCATAGAAATTTAGTGCAGCAAAATGCAGAGATTTATTACAGCAAAGAAGAACGAAAATTGTGAATGAATAATCCAAATGAGAGCATGTCTTATTTATAGATGATTTCGTGGCTATACAGATAAAATTCAAAAATTGAAATTAAAACGGACAAATTTTATTTTATCAAAAAATAAAATTAAATTCAAATATTTTTTGCCCAAAAAGATAAGTATTGGGCTAGACAAGCCCAACCCAACCTCACACCATGTACCCGCGCCCAAGCCCAGCCCAGCTTAGCCCAGTCCGCCCGACCGACTGGACGGACGAACAAATAGACGGCGGCGCACGCGTGTGTGTTTATTTTTGGGTCCAATGGATCTAGCTTAATTTGCCTATAACCTCACCCTTTTATACACTTGAGGTGCCCCTTGGGGCCCTCCCCAAGTTACAAACCCATGCCTTACAAACCCACGCAAAGTTTGCCCATCAAATCAATGTGGGACAAGCCTTAAACCAAACCTTTAAGAAATTTCACCAAAAATACCATTTTCATGGAGCTATCTTTGCCTTCAATTTTTCATTCACCCGATAATGGTTTTGAGCAACCAAATATACCACGTGAATTACAACGTGACATAGAACGCGTTACCACTTAGACCCACCAACTTTGGCGCATGGGTCCCACCTAAAAAATTGACCAAAGTTAAGGAAAAATCAGATTTTTCAAAAACTTCCAAAACCATTTCTAACAATCCCCCACATGAATAGAATTTGATGACAACAGGAATGCAACAATATGCAGAATTTGTCGAAAGAGTATAAATCGAAAATATCTTACATCAGAATAGGTAGCTCTCGGCCTTGAACCTTCCCTAGTGATAACCTATTGGACTTACTAGCTAACCAATGGACGCGATGCCTTGAATTGTTCGGCCGTTTGTGTAAGCCAAGACAAAAGATTTTACACAATATTTTTTGACACGTCGTGGTTCTCACGGTTGTGTTCATTTTGGCCTTGAACGCTCCTGGTTGTTCATGAGTGTTTCTAGAGAACTTAGCCTCTTCATGCTCACAGAACTGGCCCCAGTTCGACACTCATATAGGTGATTCTTATTGTGAGTATCTCTTATACTCGTCTTGATTTTATGCCTAAATCAAGATATAAGTAATCATTAAAAGCAAAGCTTATCCTTAAACCCCTACATACAATATATGTTGAAGATATCACTCTTACCATAGGAATGGGTAGAGAATTTTAAATCCCTTAGTGATTTTTGGTGAGCCATACATAACTTAGTTGTCCATTTGAACTTAGTTATTGGGATCTGCAATCATATAACTAGGGTTACCATTATATGATGACTCTTATGTAATAGGCTTTAATCCCATCTCCTTTGATGAACTATACACTTGTTCTTTTGTCAAACCTTTTGTTAACGGATCCACAATATTCTCTTTAGACTTTATACAATCTATTGAGATTATTCCATTTGACAGCAATTGTCTTATGGTATTATGCCGACGACGAATATGTCGTGACTTACCATTATACATATAATTCTGTGCCCTGCCTATTGCAGATTGACTATCACAATGAATGCAGATAGCTGGCACAGGTTTTGGCCATATTGGAATGTCTTCTAAGAAGTGACGAAGCCATTTTGCTTTTTCTCCTCCTTTGTCTAAAGCCATGAACTCAAATTCCATTGTGGATCGTGTGATGCATGTTTGTTTCGTAGATTTCCAAGAAACAATAGTGCCTCTCAGAGTAAAGACATATCCCCTAGTGGATTTTGAATCTTTAGTATCCGATATCCAATTAGCATCACAATAACCTTCGAGTACTACTGGATATCGAGTAAAGTTCAAACCATGATCACAGGTAAATCTTAGATATCTAAGAACCCGAATGATCTCTTTCCAATGGTTTTCTCCGGGGTTACAAGTGTACCTACTCAATTTACTGACAGCATAATGTCACGACCCAAACCCGCCCCTAAAAGTTTGGCATCGTAACCAGCCAGTAATCCAAGATTACCACAGGCCTTCCTGTACAAAATGTAAATAATCGGGGTTAACGGAAGCAAAGACAAAATGCCATAAGTCCAAAGAGCTGTGCATATGTATGAACAAATATTTACATGTCAAAAATGTTAATTTACCCACTTACATTACATAACATATAACGAAATAACAAACACAAAACAAAGGCACGTGCCACAAGTGTACAACAAAAACAAAGCTTGCAGACGGCCTTCCAGGCCTAGCCCCAGCTCGGAGGCACACAAAACACCTAGTAGGCTTCCAAAACGGCGGCTCGGTTCAAGACTCCGCCTAGGCTTGACTCCCAGAACGCTCACCTATAATACATATATATACAAACAGTGAGTTAAAACCCAGTGAATAACATTAAAGTAAAAGGGTAGTGAACGAATTCCACATATAAAGTATTCATAAAATAAATCATTCATAAACATTCATATCAGAACATAACATAATGGTACATCTCACAGGATACAACATATATCGTCTTCCGACTAGAGAATCGGTTCCGGTCACCGATTAACACATATCACCACGATGAAGTGGCTAAAGAGATCTCATATCACGTGTATGTCATGGACCCGCACTAATGTGCCGTCCGCCATGACTTGGGACTATCCGTAGATGCCATACTAGTTTCGCAAATAGGATATTCGTTCACAAAATCAAGATAGCACTTTGAGAAAATATAGCGTATCAATAACAGTTAAAACATAATTTTTTATCAACATAACTTTACAGAAATGTTACTCACAGTGGGTTGCCAAAATCGGTCGTGCGGTCTTCGAGTTTTGACCTACAAATACCAACATTATAACACAATTCCTTAACACATTTTGCCATCGAATCAATTAGTTAATGCCATTCTATTCTTTCTTTACTTTGTTTCATGCTTCTGAGATGCTAATGGATGCAAATGACATGCGAAAATCAAGTAAATGAAGGCCCAGAAGTCAGAAAATAAGACAAAAACAAAATTAGAAAATGTGCACTGTTTGGCCGCACGTGCGGTGGCTTGGCCGCTCGTGCGGTGGCCTAGGCCGCACAAGCGGTGGAACTGCAGTAGCCAAAACACTGTTTGGCCGCTCGAGCTTAATCAACCTCAAAATCATAAAACTCAAGGCCAAATTTAATCAACCTCAAAATCATAAAACTCAAGGCCCAAACACTTGAAAACAACTTAAATTTCTAGCTTCAAATAGAATTCATACCTTCCAAACAAAAATCTAAATGCATCATGTAAAGATTTAAACCTTGAATTAAGATGAAAAATCATAAACATGCACATAAAAGCTTCATTTCTCAAATCCAAGAGTTTCCTCCCCAATATGCCAATCATGCAAGGAAAACATGATTATAAACATGAATTTCATAATCTTATGCCATGTATGCTCATATATGCATCCTAGGTTAAAATACAACACAATACTCTCAATTAGACATAATTTTCCCTTAATTCACTTGACTTACCATAAGATCATGGGTGTATCAACCCTATTTCAAGAAATTAGAAGAAGATTCTTACCTTAGGTAGCTAATTGGAGAAGATTTGGCCCAAACCCTTTCTTCCTCCCTTCCTTTCTCTTGATCTCTTCTTTTCTCTAGAACTCTCTCTCTTTCCCAGATTTTTTTCCCTTTTTGTATTGAGTCAACAATGGGCCATATCTTTAGTTTTATATTTGTGCTTAAGAATTGAGCCAAACATGGCTTAACGAATCAGACGAAAATCAGTTCTCAATTAAATTTCCCAAATGGCTCTAAAAATTTCCGGTAACATATAGGCGTGTTCAATTTCGTTTTCCGAACCCATTATGGTCGTCAATTTCAGTCCCGAAGTTGTAGTCCCGACAGATATTTTTTTCCAATTCAAATAGATATTCCCCAATTAATTCATATCATCGCATAATCAATGAAGGATAATTGTGACATGCGTTTTGGGCCGTTACATATAAGCTATATCAGGACGAGTACAATTCATTAAGTACATTAAGCTTCCAATGATTTTGGAGTATTTTAACTGAGACACCTTATCACCTTTATTTTTCGATAATAAAGAGTGATGTCTACAGGTGTTTAAACTACATTCATATTATCCTTGATAATTTTACCAAGAATTTTCTCAATATAATGTGATTGAGATAATGTATATCCGTCAGATGTTTTAGTAATTTTCATTCTTAATATCACATCTGCGACCCCCATATCTTTCATATCAAATCTTTTGTTCAGCATTTGTTTAGTTGATTTGATCATATTTCGACTGCTTCCAATGATAAGCATGTCATCCACATAAAGACAAACTATGACATATCCTTAGTCAGTGTTTTTGACATAGACGCACTTGTCACATTCATTTATCTTAATCCCATTAGTAAGCATAGCATGATCAAATTTTTCATGCTATTGCTTAGGTGCTTGTTTTAATCCATTAAGAGATTTTACAATCCAACAAATTTTCTTTTCTTGCACTGGCACTAGAACCGCTTCAGATTGCTCCATATAGATCTTTTCATTCAAATCACCATTTAAGAAAGCTGTCTTAACATCCATTTGATGTATCTCTAAATTATACAATGCTGCTATGGCAATAAGCATGCGGATGGATGTTATTCTTGTCACAGGAGAATATGTGTCAAAATAATTCAAACCTTCCTTTTGTCTGTAACCTTTTACTACAAGCCTTGCTATTGAACCATCTGCTTTCATTTTTCTCTTGTATATCGACTTATATCCAAGAGGTTTAGAATCAGGTGGAAGATCTATCCATTCCCAAGTATAATTTTGCATAATCGATTCAATTTCATTATTAACAGTCTCTTTTCACAAAGGTTCTTCAGGACCTGTCATTACTTCCTTAAAGCTTAAATGTTCATTTTCTAACAGGTATGTCAAAAAATCTAGACCAAAGGATTTTGATGTTCTTGCTTTCTTACTTCATCTTGGTTCATCATCAGTTAAATCCTGTTGGTCGAGACCAGTACTAGTCTCTTGTGTTTGATTGTCATTAGTCTCTTGACTTTGTGTACAATGATAAGTTTTTTTCTGTGAACTTAATTCCTGTCCTTTCTTGTAAGGAAAGACATTTTTAAAAAACACAGCATTCCTTGACTCTATAATAATGTTCATATTTATATCAAGTATTTCTGATTTATAAGTCAGAAACCGATATGCACTACTATTCTAAGCATAACCAATAAACACATAATCCACTGTTTTTGGTCATATCTTAGTCTTTTTAGGAATAAGAACTTTTACCTTTTGCCAAACACCCCCACACTTTTAAGTATTTATAGGAAAGTGGTCAACCTTTCCATAATTCATAAAGAGTGTTGTTGGTTTTCTTATGGGATATTCTATTAAGAACATAATTAGCAGACAATATTGCTTCCTCACAAGTTCTGTAGTAAGCCTGAACTTAGTAACATGGCATTCATTATTTCTTTAAGGGTTCTATTCTTCCTTTCAGCAATTTCATTTTGCTGTGGAGAATAGGGTGTTGTATTTTGGTGAACAATGCCATGTTATGCACAAAATTTATTTAATGGTGCATCATATTCACCACCCTTATCACTTCTAACCATTTTAATAGTTAAGTTGATTTCAACTCCAGTTTTGTAGAGTTTAAACATTTTTAAGACTTCATCTTTATTTCTAAGTAAGTATACATAACAATATCTTGCGCAATCATCGATAAATGTTATGAGATATTTTTTGCCTCCTCTAGTTTGAAAAAATTTAAGATCACATACATCTGTATGAATTAATTCTAGAGATTCGATTTTTCTTTCAACTGATTTAAATGGAGCCTTAGTTAGTTTCGTTTCTACACAAATCTCACATTTGTGATTAGGATCAATTTCAAACTTTGGTATATAATCCAAATCAATTAATCTACGCAAAGCATCAAAATTTACATGTTCTAATCTACCATGCCATAATTCGACTCAAGAATATAAGCAAAAAATATGTTATTCTTATTAATAGCAATGTGACAACCCTCACCATTGATTACTGCTAAACTATGACTGAACATGATAAGTAACTGACTAGGATGAAATCCTAAACTGATTGCATGAATGTGTTATGTTAAATGCATTTCTATCTGTTCGCCATTGATTTATCTGTTCATGTTTTAAGTTTCGAACTGTAAATTGAAGGCCTTATCGGCGGCCGAATCCGAAACTGATTAGTGTTTTGTGTTAATTAGAATTAATGTGATTTTATGGTATGTTTAGTTGAAATTTGATTTGGTATGCTTAAATTAGATTAAATAATGTTAAATTACATTAGTTGGCTTATTTACCAAAATGCCATTAAGTGGACTTTGCTAGACCAATTGTTTAGTCTTGATTTACATGTGTTGACATAACATTTCTTCAGCCCTTTCCTTGAGCCAAAACCGACTGGGGAGAGAGAGAGTTAGGAGAGTTTTGGTTTCAACAAGTTTTGCTTGGAAAATTAGAAAAATTGAAGAGTAGATTGCATGATTGAGCTTCTAGACTTGAAATTGAGGACATAAGATAGGATATTCATCTTCTTGATTATGAATTCTAGTTGTACCTTGCATGGTTAATGAGTCTTTAGTGATCTAAGTCTAGAATTGGTTCTAACATGCTGAATTGAAGCTTAAATCATGCGTGCATGTATACATTGTTGAGTTTTGAAGTTGTTTTCATAGAATCCTCACATGTATGTCCATATTCTAGCTTTGGTCCATGAATTCATCATGTTTTTGAAAGGATTGGCTCATTTGTTCTTGTATTAGAAGCTTTGAAGTTGATTCAATTCATACATGTTGCATGTACATCATGTTTTTGAAGTTTTGTTTGGAAATGGGTTCAATTGAACTACCTTTGGGCTTTGATTTTGCAAATTGATCTTTGAAACATGTCATATTATGAGTTTTAAAGTGTTTTCCAAAAAATTAGCCCAAAAGGATCGAATTTGATGCTTTAAATGTTGAGTTTCATGCTTGGAGACAAATCTGGAAATTCCAGATTTTGGATCCACGCTTGAGCGAGGAACTTCACGCTCGAGCGTACACTCTGAGTTCATGCAGTCCGCTCGAGCGAGTAAATTGACGCTCGAGCGTGAAACGCGTGTATCCAGTACTTTGCATGTGTTTACAGTTTGCTCGAGCGAGGGAATGCACGCTCGAACGAGGACTTGTGTCTCACGCTCGAGCGGGGGTCGAGCGCCCGTCGAGCGTGAATTTCATGCATCCAGTACTTTTGCAGTCCGCTTAAGCGAGGAAAGTCACGCTCGAGCGGAGCTCCTTTGTCTGCATGTCCGCTCGAGCGTAGTAAGCTATGCTCAAGCGACACCCCTATTTTGTGAAAATTTTGAAAAGTGTTTTAAAGTGCATCTTTACATCTTCATTCCATCCTAAGCATTCCTAGGCCTAGTTTAAGGCATCTTAATGAGGTTATTGATGTAGAACCACACCGAGTCAAGATAGGGACTAAGTTATTGTTTCCCCAAACGTGCAACGTAGTGTGTGTTCATCCTGTAACTGTGTAGGGTTGGCATCCGAGGACGCTCACTAGCCTATCTGTAGCCCAGAACTCTGTGAGTAACAATGTTGTAAAGATATATTCAATCATGAATATTTTCTTAATGATCAACTGTACTGCTTTCTAAAATGATATTTCTTACTGAATGAATGTTTGTCCTATTTGCGAACTATATTCGTGGCATCCATAGTAATTTACTGTTACTGTACTGTACTGCTACTGCCATAGAGATCTCTGTCGGTTCCCATGTTGGAACCACTACTGTTCACTGTTATGATGGCCATTAACTGACTATTCGGTCTGCTAAGACCTACTGAACTGTTTGCTATTAGATGTACCACTTATGACTACTATGATCGAATAACTGATATACTGTTCAAATGACTGTTTTAAATACTGGAAGGACATTCATTCCTAACCTCTTTACGCATATATTATTCACTGGGTTTTAGCTCACTGTTTTTATATATATGTAGGTGTTCAGGCACCAGATCGGAGCTAGGAGCGTTGGGTCTAACTCCCTTTTTGTCAAGCCAACCATTGTGCCTCACTGAGAGGTTCCAAGTCTTTCAAGCTAGGGCTGCTTCGGGGTGTTTTAGATTTCCCCTTTCTGTCTCTGTTTTGTATAGACTGTATAGACTTGTACTGTACTGTTATGGTAGGGATTTGGTCCCTAACCTGAATGCTTGTATATATATATGTATATACTGTTTTGGTTCTGAATGTGAATGTGTATGAAAAGTCGTTTTGCATATAGACTGTCACAGCTCATTGGACATCTTTTATTACTGTTTTGGCTTCCGCCAGCCCCTGTACTCTGTATTACTGTTAATACTGTTAAGCAGGCCTTCGGTAATCACGAATTACTGGCCGGTTATGGTGCTAAACCCATAGGGGCGGGTTTGGGTCGTGACAAGCAAGTTTTAGTACAACCGTCATTACATTTAACTTGAAGAGATCATCACTCATGTATCCCTTACCAACATACATACCACTATTTGTTAATACAAATTTATCAGACTTAAACACAAGCCTAAAACCATTTTACTTAACAAGGAACCAAAAACTAAATTCTTTCGGATGTCTGGTACATGCAGTACGTTGTTGAGGGTAAGTTTCTTCCCTGATGTCATCTTTAAGATCACCTTTCCTTGTCCAGCCATAGTAGAAGTAGAAGAATTTCCAATGAAAAGTTGTTCACCATTTGTAGCCTCATTGTAGGTAGTGAACATCTTCTTGTCCGCGCAAATGTGTCGAGTTGCCCCAATGTCAACCCACCATTTTTTTGGGATTTCCAATCAAATTAGCCTCAGACACTACAGTAGAGAGATTGATGTCATTTATCCCATCAGAGATGTAATCAAGTTCTGTCATATTGGCTTGATTGGTAGTCTTCTTGCTTATACTTCCGCGATCCTTCTTAGGGCGACGGCAATCAGAAGCTCGATGTCCGGTCTTGCCACAATTATAGCATTTACCTTTGAACTTTTTATTGCCATTGTTGTCACCTTGTTTAGGACCATCTCCAGTAAATTTCATCTTTTTGTTATGTGGTTTGTGCACTTGTTCAACCACCACTACAAAAAATAACACCTTTGCCGACCAAAAAATTGGTCGCTAAAAGCCCATTTTTAGTCGACAAAAGTTATCTGCAACCAATTTTTTTGGTCGCTTCTTTGGTCGCCAATTGAGGGTCGGCAAAAGTAATTCGCGACCAAAATTTTTATTGGTCAGGAAAAGTTGGATTTGCCGACTAAATTGTTTGTCGCTAAATATATCATTATTGCGACTAATTCATTTTGTAGGTAAAACACTTTGGTCGCGAAAAGCGATATGTTCCCAACCAAATATCTTAGTCGTCAATTATTACATTCCACGACCAAACAGATTAGTCGCCAAAAGTTGAGGAATCGCAGACTAACAATTTAGTCGCCAAAAGGTAAGATATTGCCGACCAATGATTTTAGTCGTAAAAGTGTAGAATTTTCCGACCAATTTTTTAGTCGTCAAATCTCTTTTTTTTTTTTTTTTTACATTCAATCCAATATTAAGCAGAAAAGGAAGCAAGGGTATTCCATGGTATTCCATTCAATCCAATAAACATTCAATCCAATAGTTCTGAGATAACCTGATTGGCTTCTTTATGCCACTTGGGACATATAATAAGTAGACAGTAAGCAAAAAAGGATGCAAGGATATTCCATGGTGCTCCATTGTAACACCTCATTTACAATACAATCATGTTCTATTCGCACTTCATCAGAAAAAGACATCGGCTCAACTCAAGAGCTTCCAAAAGTTCTGAACATGTCAGTTCACCAATTTCATCTCCTTTTATAGTTGCAGCATATCTTGCTTTCTCTTTTGCTTCCTTAATCTGCAACCATTCCAGACTACAATTGTGAACAATATGTATCAATATAAGCAAGACATGATGATAAAAGAGGCAAACATGCTAAGATACCAAAACATAGCAGCTTTTCAGAATGATAAGTTCATCCTGATGTTCTAACTTTCCTAAGGCAAACATAAATACCTAGGCAAATCATCACCAATGCAAAACATAACATCATTCCAAAACAAAACATCACAATTTCTCCCCTTGTGATACAATCAAAAACACATAAATGAGGGCTTTCACAATGTAGCATGAAGTGCTTATGAATGCCATTAGTTGTTTGTATAAAAGGATCCAAAGAAGATACCAAACATTTGCAAGCTTAGTATAATTCAGATAAGGAAGTTACAGAACAAGTTTTGAAAGAATTTCAAAGGTTAGCCAAAGGGATATAATAGTAAGTGTGAGAATGAAAGAAATGAGCTCAATTGATTAAGAATGGATCACACATTCTGTTGTAAAAATATATGGCAAGAGTTTTGAATCAACAAGTTCATCCACGGTAAAAAAAATAATAATAAATAACAATTATTCTATCTTAAGGAGACAATAAGAGAAGGGCAACATATGTCTGTAGAATTATGCTATCTTAAAAAAAAAAAAAAAATGCTATCTAACAACTATGCTATCTTTATGCAATATATTTGTATGCCTCAATAGAAAATGTCTTGAAATATATATGTATATACATATATATATATAAGGTACTTTTGAGCAGGAGAACCCAAATTAGTACCAAACTCAAGACCTAGCCTGCAATATTTAAACACAATATGTCTGCAGAAAGTCAGACTTACTGCCCAAGATGTTAAAAGTCAAGTAAAAGCTGAAGAAGATATAACTTGTGGAGTTCAGACTCTCTTTCATGATTCATACAGTTGTCTGTGTCTCTGTTTCATGACAGAATGATATTTAAGTACTAAGGGCAACATACAATTGTCTGTGTCTCTCTTTCATGTATACATAGTGAGTAAGGAGAGATTTTGACCTTGACAGCACTAGCAATATTCTTTCCTTGAGGCCTAAATCCTCATATTTATGCTCAAGAATTAAGGAAACTTTACAATTCATCAAACACTTGGCCTTCAACAATTCTGAGGTGCAAAAAAAGGTTAAATGGCACCTTAAGTTAAATGAAGTTAGGTATAAGAATAAAACTCAGATCATGGACCTAGGACCAAGGATAGGATCTATAATTGTGTAATGCAATTATATCCTTACATGTGGTGCTTAAGGTATTCTAAAGTTGGCTCTTGAGATTTTTTTTCTTTTTCATCTTGTCTTGATTTTCTGCACTTTTAATCCTCTAAACCTCATAACTAGATTCCATTCACCACCCCTTTCATTAATTTAAATTCCTAATTTATGAGCTCATCGTATTCTTCTATAATCTGTGTTTTTCAGATTAAGTTAAATTCCTAATTTAAATTTCTTTTTCATCTGGGTTTTCAGTCCACTGGTACTTTAACGCAAGAATCCAAGAAACATATCTTTTAGACAAGCATTTGGCATCGTTTTCAGTTTTCTATCTTAAGAAACAGAAAAATGCTGAAAACGCATTTGGCAAATTGTTTTCGGGAATGTTTTCTGTGAACACTTCATTTTTTAGGAAACACCTATAGTTATTTTTGTGAATTTTAGATAACTGTTTTTGCAACAACAAAAAAAATGAAAAAAAATATAAAATGCATGGGTGTTCTTCAATGTTTTATTATTTTGTTCCCCATGACGTGAAAACAAAAAACAAAAACAAAGAAGATAAATATGATACCAAGCAGCCCCAACTTCGAAAAGAAAAGAAACATGGTACTCAATTTGTTCGTATAGCTTGTACTATAAATGATAACTAGTATCATTGTGACAAAATTTGAGAACTCATATTTATCCACAAAAAAAAAAAAAAAAAAATTGTGATAACCTTCATCATTATGACAAAATTTGTATCTAGATCTCACTTTACTAGCCAAGAGGAATGTACAGGTAACGTGATTGATTTGAGGAAGTCACCAGTGTCTCTAATGACAATTATTATGGGAGAGCAGCAGTAGCTACAGGAAAAAAAAACATTTAATGAATTGGGCAGGAGTACAAAAACATTCATTTGGAATACAAATATCAGGTTTTATTTATTTTCTTTCTTATTCTCTCTCATCCTTTTTTACCCTTAATCTACTAGAACAGTTCAGGGTTGAATATCATACCTAGAAATTATCTGAACTACCAGCAAGAAAAAACTTGCAAAATCACACAACTAAGTGTATGCTATGATAGCTTTAAATAATTGTATATAACATTGCGAATTGAGAGGCCAAATACCTGTGGAAGTGTAGCAAATAGGAAAGCTCTAACTTTCAGTAAAGTAATATTTCCAGCTTGTATTAGAGATTCAACTTGAGTGATGGCTTCTTGTAATATCAGCAGCTGCTCTACTGCATTTTTATTTGGGGGAATGGTAATTTTAAATGCTTCCACTGGCCTCTCTTTCTTTATATGCCCATACCAGAGTATGAGAACTAGAAGAATTACAAAAATGAAGGGCAGTATATACCTGATCCATCCCCTACAAATCATAATGAGTCATTTTATTAAATTTTTTTCTTCAAGAAGAAATGAACAGACCAAAAAAACAGTCCACCAAAGGGATAGTAGAAGGATGTCAAACCTACATCAGTAAAATCCCATCTCAGAATTAGCATGAAAAAGGCCAATTTCTTTAAACTAACTTCCTTTTCATACTTTAATATTAGAAGGAAAGGAAAAGAAGTTAAATTCTCAATTCCATCATTTTAAGGAACATTTTGGCATGCAATCTGTTATCCACAAGCATTTACTGTAGAATTAGGCAATCTATAACATTTGGAAACAGATTGTACACATACACATGTCCATTTCATCCACAATCAAGTTAATCAAGATCAGTCAAAATGATGAAATATGTATATTAGACGAACTGAGAGTTTGTACAATGTGCAAATGCATAGAGAGCTCATAAATACATATTCCCCACAGTACAAAAATATATCTATATCTATATCTATATGTGTATTTATAGAAATGTATGCATACATATTCCCCACAATACATATATATCTATATCTATATGTGTATATATCAGGTTACTCATACATAAAACTTAACTTTTTGTCACATCTATGGAATTTAACCAAACAATCAAAATACACAGGCAGAGAGAGATTGATCTGATTCAGGGGGGGAAAACGAAGAACTTAACTAATTAAAATACCTGTTTCGGATTTCCTTGAATATTGACGACAACCGAGTACCGATCTTCCTGGAGACGGTGGTGGTCCAGTGAAATCTCCCTTTTGTAGTGGCTCCTTTCGAAATCTCCCCTATGGCTAAAATAGAAAGTTTGGGGCCACCACTGTTGATGAAGATTGGGATGGCGGAGAGAGGGAGTGAGGAAGAGAGAAAATGAAGACAGTAATAGGTGGTTCGGGGTTGGGTCTGCGACAGGGAATTGAGGAAAGAGAGAGAGAGAGAGATAATCGGAGGAGGGCAGATGCGAGAGAGACAGAGAGTCACAGAGAGAAAAACTTTTGTTTCTAAGCCCTAGCTCATTTGTGTGTTTGAAATCTCTCCAAAATCCCTCCAGAGTCCTCACCAAATTAATTTAAAAATCCCTAAAAAATTTGAAGTCCAGCCTCCAAAATTTTTAATTTTAATTAGCGACCAAAATTTAATAGCTAAAAATTAAATAAATACCGATTAAATTATTTTTAGTAATTAAAGATTGCACATTTAGGAGACCAATTTTATTTTTTGTAGTCCAAAACATTATTTTTGACAATTAAAACTCAATTAGTCGTCAAAAATAAAATAAATACTGACTGAATGTGTTTTGGTCACCACAAATGTCACCACGAGCTCTTCGAAGATGTTAATGGCGTCGCAAGAGCATCTGGACAACATGCAGCTCTGCCAGAACTACTGTAACCTCTGGCACACCGATCTCATGGGCACCATTCAGGTCGACACTCCATGTGCTCTCTCTCTCTCTCTCTTTCTCTCTTTCTCTCTCTCTCTCTCTCACTTTTGTACTCTAGTATGGTATTAATTTTGGTTTGTTTTCTTTGATGCAGATTGTTGCCTTGCGTTTTGGTGGCCACCAGCAGTGAGGTGGGGATGAAGGAGAATCTGTGTGAGAGAGAGAACAATCTGATTTGTTTAAATAGAGAACAGGCGGGGACAATTGGTTTCCCTCTAAAATTTTCACACCTTTGGCGACAAAAGTAGTTTTTGGTCGGCAAATGTTAATAATTGGTGACTAAAATTTTGTTGTAGCCAAATCTTAATTAACGACGACTAAAATATAAGTCGCCAAAAGTATTAATTTGACGACTAACTTTTTTTTGGTCGGAAAAAATAAATATACGACGACTAATTTTTTTTTGGTCGCTGAAAATAAGTTTTTGGGGACCAAAGTTTTGGTCGCCAAAGATAAAAAATAATTTTTTATTTTCCATTTGGCAACTAAATAGTTTTTGTAATCGAAAGTCAATATATGGTGACTGAAATATTTTTAGTCGCTGAAAATAAGTTTTTGGCGACCAAAATTTTGGTCGCCAAAGATAAAACAATAATTTTTAATTTTCCATTCAACAACTAAATAGTTTTAGTAGCCAAAACTCAACATACGGCGACTAAAATATTTTTAGTCGCTAAAAATAAGTTTTTTGGCGACCAAAGATAAAAAATAATTTTTTATTTTCTATTCGGCGACTACATTATTTTAGTAGTCAAAACTCAATATACGACGACTAAAATATTTTTAGTCGCTAAAAATAAGTTTTTTGGCGACCAAAAAATATTTTTTTTCCCCCATTCGGCGGCTACATTGTTTTAGTAGCCAAAACTCAATATACAGCGACTAAAATATTTTTAGTCGCTAAAAATAAGTTTTTTAGCGACCAAAAAAGATAAAAAATAATTTTTTGTTTTCCATTCGGCGACTACATTGTTTTAGTAGCCAAAACTCAATATATGGCGACTAAAATATTTTTTGTCGCTAAAAATAAGTTTTTGGCAACCAAACTTTTGGTCGCCAATTCTACAACCAACTTATTTTTGATCTTTCGCGACCAATTTATTTTTTGGTTGCCAAAATGTGACCTTTCACAACCAAATTTGTAGTTGGTCGCCAAAACCATACCACTTTCTGTGACTAACTCATTTTTTGGTCACCAAAATATGACCTTCTGCGACTGACTCATATTTGGTCGCCAAAAATAATGATCATTCGTCACTTAATAATATTTGGTCGCCAAAAGGTAACTTTTAGCTACCAACTTTTATATTGGTCGCAGAAAGTGGTCGCTAAAAGTGCAAATTCTTGTAGTGCACATTAGCCTTGGACTCAATAGGATTTTTACCATTCCTCTTTTCAGCATTTCGGTTATCTTCCTCAATTCTTAGTCTTACAATCAATTCATCAACGGTCATTGTCAAGGCCCAAACCCGCCCCTATAGGTTTAGCGTCATAACCGACCAGTAATCATTGGATTACCAAAGGCCTCTTAACAGAATAACATATAATTAGGGGTTGCGGAAGCAAATAGCAATTATACAACATCCATTGAGCTGTACAGACTTATATGAAACAAAAAAAATTTAAACTTTATATACATACATTTACACATCATCATATATATACAAAGACTAGACAGAAAGGGACTTGGCCCTAAATATAGAATAAATAAAAACAAGAAAACAAAACAAAACTTTAAGTACATAGCCATAATCACTTGACATATCCGAAACCTCCACGGGAGGCACATAGGTTGGCTAACAAAATAGAGTGCAGGCAAAAGCTCTTGACCTGGTCAAGCTCCTAATCACCTATATACATAAATAATACAGTGAGCTGGAGTGTGACGATCCCGCCTCGTATAATATTTTATATTTGATTAATTATGGAGATTTGGATTTAATTAGTTATTACCTTGATTTAAAATCGGAAATTATGAAAACTGTAGAATCTGATTCGTATATGATTCTATTAAAGATTTATTTTGGAATTAGAAATTAAGTGTTCAAATGACTTAAGGAAGTGAAATTAAGAAGTTGAATCAATTTAATTTTAATTACGGACCCATTTAGGAGTTTAATTAAATATTCGATTCGGTTTAGTAAAATTAAGATTCGATTAATTAAGTCCGAATTGGAGGTAATTAAGTTAATTAAATTATGAGAATTGAGAATTGTGATTATTACGAATTAAATTTATTTATACAGTGTCCAATTTGAATATGTAATTTATGGACGGAAATTTGAAGTCTGATTAGAAATTGAAAACCTAAATAGTTTGAAAAATCAAAATTGATGATGACAATGAGTTTAATTTAATATTTGGAGCCTCTTGAGAGTTTGATTAAAAATCTGATTCAAACTGATAGATTTAAATATAATTAATTGGGCCTCAATTGAAGTTGATCAGATTAATTAAATTATGTGAGATTTCTGATTAATTATGATTAACTAGATTATGTGCTAATTAAGATCAAATTGTGTTTAATAAAATTAATAGATAATTATATATTGAAGTTAATTCTAATCATCAATTAAATTGAACAAATATCTAGAATGTGCACGTGTGTAGTGCGATGATGCTTGTTGGAGACTTTGTTTACTCAAGAGAAAGAATGAATTAAAGAAAGAAATGAAATCAAAAAGGGAGATGCAAGGGTGCTCTGGAAGCAGCCGAGAGAGAGAGAGAGAGCTTCATTACTTATATGTATATGGTGGTCAATCTGCTAGGGCAAAGAAGAGATGAAGAATGATGAAGAAGAAAGCTTGTGGATTACCAAAAATTCAAGTTAAAAATTATGAAAAATTCATCGTAAGGTAAGAAATTCCATTATCTTTTTAATGTTGTTTAAATAATCCAAACAAAAATTGATTCAAGGTGGATTTTGAGGGGATTAAAAATGAAGATTTAATCAATTGTATAAATTGTTGAAAGTTGGGTTTGCATGTAAAATCAAGTAAGATTGAAGCATTTGAGTTATGATTCCCTTAAATTTGTTAAATTTGGTTTCAATTTTGAGAATCATTCATAAATTGAGATCTATAAATTAAATGCAACAAGAAATGATTGTAGATTGGATCCATGCAATGGAGTATATAAATGACCTTGAAGAAAAAGTTATAAAAATCATGAGTTCATGAAATTTGAGAGTTGATTTTGGAATTAAAGGAAATTTTGATTTTATTATGAAAACTAGGAATTTGTTTAATCCATGCATGTGATTTAATTTAAAAGGTTTATTCAATTTAAGCACATTTTAGAACATCTATGATTATAAATTAAGTTTTTGGTTAAAAATTGAGTTAAGTTGAATTTTAAGGAATTGATTTTGTAATTCATTGGTTAAGTTTGATTTTATTATTAATAATGAACTTGGGTTCTATTTTTGCATACATCATGAAATTTTCAAGGGTTTGGAAAGTCTAATTCATATTTTAAAATTGTGGGTTTGATATAAAGAAAATAAATTAAATCTAAATTTGGACAATTGGAGCATGATTTTGTAAGAGAATGAGTTTTGGTCCAAACAGGGCAGATTTTCTAATTTTATTATTTTTCTGTTTTCTAATTTATGGGCCTTCATTTACATGATTTTCAGGTGTCATACACATCCATATGCATATTATAAGCATGAAAAAAATTAAAGAAAGAATATAAACAACCGAACGAACAAGTAGCGGACAAACCGAAGAAGGTTAAGAATCGACTGATTGACTTGAATGTATATTGAGAAATTGTGCTATGAATATTTGTGTTTGTAGGTCAAGACTCGAAGACCAAACAACGGGTATTGGAAGGCCACTATGAGTAACATTTCTGTAAAGATATGTTGATATAAATTATGTTTTAATTGTCATTGATAAGCTATGGTTTCTTGAAATGCTATCTTGATTATGTGAACGAATGTCCTAATTGTGAATCTATTATGACATCCACAGATAATCCCAAGTCATGGGGGGACGGCATGTAAATGCAGGTTCATGACATCTATGTGATACGAGATCTCATTAGCCACTTCATTGTGGTGATATGTGTTTAATCGGTATCCGGAACCGATTATTCTAGTCGAAGGACGATATATGATATGTTCTGTGAGATGTACTGTAACAACCCTCACCTTGTCTTAGTCATGCTTGCATGATTTGCATGATCCTTGTCTTGATTAAGCTTGCCTATTTGCAAACTTTGATTTGTTTTATCTAAGTGTTGTTTGCATGCTTTGTTCCTTGCTTGCGTGAGTTTAGCCGAGGTCATCTTAAGCCTAGGTTACACCTTTGAACTTCTTACATCTAGGACCATCTTGGAACCACTTTGGTTGACCTCCACCCTCACCCTGACATGTTGGCCGAGATGTCATTATCTAGACCGAAGTGTTCATCACCAAGGCCGAGATGTGTATCATCTAGGCCGAGATGTTATACCAAAGTGATCTTGTCCTTGGATTGGTATAACCTAGACCGAGGTGTAGCACATCTAGGCCAAGGTGTGCCACAGCTAGGCTAAGTGTTGTCCTTCCTAGCCGAGATCATTGAGACCCTACTTGCCGAAGCTTTGTCCTAGCTGAGATCATTACCCGCCGAAGTGCCCATGTCACCTTACTTGTTGCTTACACTTTGTCATGCCCTTGTCTTATCAATCTATCACCTTTTTGAGGAGATCCAACCAGCCATTGCCACGTGTCCCAGCAGAGGGTTAAGTCAGCTGGCAGAGTTAGAATTATATCATTTTGTGTCATATCTCTTGCATGGTAGAGAGAGAAGCTCTAGGAAGATGAGAGGAAGTTGGAGTGAGAGAGCTAGATTCCAAGCTTGATCTTTAGAGTTTGAGCCGTTAATCCGTGTTTTGAGGTTAGAATCTTGATTTACTCTTGTTATTTTTATGTTGATCCGATTGCATTGCATGATCTAGCATGATTCATGAACCATGCATTGATTTAAAGCTTGCTTTAAAAAGAGAAAATGATGTTCTTATGTTCTTGAGATAAAACCATGTTTTGATCCGGAAGTTTATAACAAGTTCCATGTTTTTGTGTTTGTTTCCATGAAATCTTCAAGTATGGGTACCCAGGTCCATGTTTTCAAACTCATCTCATGAAAACTTAGATTTCGAATAAAGAAGTTATGAATTTAGCATTCATGCTCTTCATGTTCTTCAAGAGGGAAACCCAGATTTTCCCAGACTTCATTTCCTTGAATGTGGTCGTCGGGAACATATCTCGGCCTAGACCTGGTTAGTACCCAGCATGTTTTCCCGAGATGAAAAGGCAGTGTTATAACTCCCAGCATGTTTTGCTTTGTTTTGACTTGATTTTGAAAGAAATGTCGAGATCCTTTCCTGTTATGTAAAGCTTGTTTTAAGGATGCATTTCATATCTATCTTTGAGCATCTCACCTTGTCTTATTGAAACGCATTCAATAGGATTTATTATGTACTTGTAGGCCTTGGATCCTTGCTTGTAATTCCTACACCCGAAGAACTATGTCAGTGGTATTTTTAATAAAGCTATGTTATAATGTTTTGGTGAAAGCTTTGCTTTGCTTTGCTTTGCTTTATTTTGAAAAAGTATTTGATCAAACATGAATGATTGTCCCTAGTTTTGTATCTAGTATTATAATCGTTTTGATGACATTTGGAAAGTCCTTAGTGCTAGGGAACTATAATGCAACTGCACCCTTGTTTTGAAAGTCCTTAGTGCCAGGAGACTATAATCGTTTTGAAAGTCCTTAGTGCCATGGGACTATAATGTAACTGCACCCTTGTTTTGCCACTGACGGTTTTCCACATGGGTTTGATTGTCCGGAATGTCATCCCTTGTATTATATTGATGCTAGTAAGCATCCCTTGAAGATTTAAAAGACTTGATTGATGGACTTGGTTCATCCCTTGATTTTGTATAAGTTATGCTCTGTATTGTTTAGAAAAGAGATCTTGAATATCATTCATGCAAAACCTTTATTACTGGTATCATTCACTGAGTATCCAAGCTCACCCTCTCTATATATATGTAGGTGACGAGCAGGAAGGCGGTGACACCTAGATGATTGTTTGCAAAATGTTTTTGGATTCATGTTTTGTAGTATCTTGAAGATTATGCTTCTTGGCTTGTAGTTATTTCTTTTGTATATGTCGGCTTGAGAAGCCTTTTAATCAAGATGTAATATGTATTTATTTTACTTGTACTCAAGTTGTAAAACTACGTTATGTATGACATTTCATTTGATTTATGCATAGTTCTTGTGGACTATTTAGATTTAAATTTATTGCTTCTGTACTTGTAAGCCCCGTATGTATACTCTGATTGTGTGTGAATCTTCGTAAGTTGGCCTTTAGTAATCTCGAATTACTGGCCATCACGGCATCATTCTACTAGGGGCGGAATGGGGTCGTGACATGTACCATTACATTATGTTCTGATATGAGACTGATATGATTGATTGTGATATGATTTGTTTTACGGATATTGTATTTGAAATTTGTTCACTAACCCCTTTACGTTAATGTTATTCACTGGGTTTTAGCTTACTATTTTTATATATATGTATAGGTGAGCGTTTTGGAGGGCAAGCCTAGAAGGGGTGTTTAGCTGAGCCACAGTTTTGAAGCCTACCAAGTTGTTTTCTGAGACTCTGAGTTGGGGCTAGTCCTGGAAGGCCGTTGTCAGGCTTTTGATCATGAAGTACACTTTTATTATGTTCATATGTTATGTATAAGAAGTTAAGTTATAAGTCATGTACTGAATGTAGATAAATTAACGTCGTTGCATGTAAATATTTGTTCATATAGATGCACAACTCATTGGACAATTGGTGTTTTTGAATATTACTTCCGCTAGCCCTTATTATTTTTGATTGTACAGGAAGGCCTTTGGTAATCTCAGATTACTGGCCGGTTACGACACTAAACCTATAGAGGCGGGTTTAGGTCGTGACATGGAGCCCAGTGAATAATAATAGAGTAAAGATTTTACTGAATGATATCCATACAGAACAGAGTCTTGTACATGATCAGGTGTCAAAATAGAAACAGATTCATGTACATAGTCATATTCATATTCATATTTAAAGTTCGTACATTTCACATTATGGTACGTGGCACATCCATTAGCGTTAACAAATCCGATGACCCATGAAGGAACGGCCGTAAAGGCATTTCGATGACCCATAAAGGGACAACCATAAGACATTCCGATGACTCATGTGCACAGAGACGTTTTCGATGACTCATAAAGGGACGGCCATAAAGGCATTCTGATGACCCATAAAAGGACCTGATGACCTATAAGGGAAGCAAAATATCACATGATACTATGGATGCCACGAGTACATTTTAGAAACTTGGACAATCATTCATTCATACAAAACATAGCATTTTAGAAAACTGATCATTTCATATCATTAGAAAAATAATTAAAGTTAAACATAACTTTACACAGTTATTACTCACAGATAGCTGCAAAAGCAAATCAGACAGACAATAGCGCGTGACCTACACAAATACATAACATATACACATTGAAACACAATATCAATTGCTTGATCAAACTTGACTTTTCTTGTCTTTTTCTGTCTAAGTAGTTCGAAATTCTATTATGCTTATTCTTTCTTATTTAAATGAATCGGGTTCTCATTTCACATATCCTTTCATTACTAAATCATTTTTTTTTTGAATAAATCAATTTTTTACTTGGCTTCTTAATCAAGTACTGCTAAGTCAATGACCTATGCTTTAATCAACTAATTAATGTTGATTGTTAGCTTATTAATATTTATTGAGCCATAAATCATGTCTAGAATGCTTTGGAAAGAGATAAGAATAAAAATGTGAACTAAATGTAATTTTTCAAAATATGCTGAAAATAGGGTCTTCACTCGAGCGGTCTGCAAAGCTCCATAAAATACTAGTTGGCCTTAATGTTCGCTCGAGCGGTGACTTTACTACTCGAGTGGCCGGCAAATTTCCTGTGCTTTCAAAATCAAAAAAAAAATTATGAACATATTTTCAAAACTTAAACTCTTGCATTAACCAATTTAAACATGTAATTTTATTAATAAAGATGAACCCATGACTAATTTTTCAATTTCTAATACAAAAATATCTTTGATCATTAAGATTAAAACCTATAATTTCATGAATATAATAATTACAACATTCTTCTTTTTTTTGTTTTATAAAACATAAATTAAAGCTATAAAGCCCTTTTCAAAATAATTACATGTAAGAAATTTGAATCAAAATCAAACTAATTTTTGATTCTCAAATATAAATTATAATTTATTTCTAAATTTAGATTTAATTTATTTTCTCTATATCAAACCCAATTTCAAACCCACAAATTTTAAAATATGAATTAAACTTTCAAAACTCTTGAAAAATTCATAAAGCATGTACAATTGAAACTCAATGTGATTAATTTCTAAATTAATTTCCATAAATTTGAGCATAGTTCCAATTCCTCATTTTCTTTTTAATTACATAAAATTCACTTCAAGCTCTATCTATTTTCCTTCAAAACATGAAATTAAAGTTATAAATTTCTTAGAAATCATTTGCATGCATGAAACATTCATCAAAATCCAACCAATTCTACATAATCAAACTCAAACCATAATTAAAATCTTGAATCGCTCTAATTTAGATTTTTATTAATTTTCCTCATATCAAATCCAAATTCAAACTCATAAAACATGAATTAAAATCTCAAAACCTTGAAATTCTATGATGCATGTAAGGTTGAGTTTCAAATTTTTGAAGAATGACAAAATCAAACTCAAACTAACCACTTCCAAACTTATTTACTTAAATCATAGATGTTCCAAAATATGTTTTATTTGAGTCAAACTCTTAAATTACATTACATGCATGGATTAATAATCAAAATCAAAACACATATTTATTCTTTAATCCTTCCAAATTACATGCATGTAGAAATGAGGCCCAAATTCAGGCAAAATATTCGACATCAAACCAAAAATAATCAATTTTCATGTTTATTCCCATAACCATGAACCTAGCTTTATTTTCTTATTCAAACCCATTTCCTTACAAATTCCATGGAATTGTTTTTAAACTCTTCTTAATTTCAAGTGTAATGTAAAGTCCTTACCAAATATTTTATAAACATGCTGATGCAGTGCTAATCGAAATAGTAGTAACAATCTTAAGATCCGTTGATTCACACAAGAATACCGGAAATAAGACTCTTCTCTAGACCCGTTGATTCCTCAAGAATACCGAGTTTAAAGGCTCAACCAAAGTTGATTCACACAGAATTAACCAAAGTTGGAACAAAGAGTAATAAAACTCAAAATATATTAATCATCAAAAACTCCCCCCTCTTGCCCTAAGGCTTACATCTTTATTTATAATGAACCTAATTCTTGTAGAACAAGAAACAAATAAAATAGGAAATAAAATCAAAACTAAGAAAATAGGAAAACTACATCATATTAAATTAGGAAACTAAATAACTAAATAATTCCATAATATTCTATACCAATTTAGAATATTCATGGTCAAATATTAATTTTAAAATAATAAAATAAAAATACTTATTTTCTAAAATTCAGTCTGCATCATTCTTCCCCGCTTGAGAAAACTCGTCCTCGAGTTTCTATTGCTTGAAATAACTTGGCACGTCTGCACTTATCCGCATCAACCTTGTATTTGAGGTTAATTTTTGTAAATCTAAACTTCAAAGAAGAGTTTCCTAAACTTAAAGGAACAACTTTCTTCAACAAATTTAACACATCTTCATCAAAGCCCAAATTTGAACGGGTCAAACTAAAATTTGTAAACTCTTCATGAAATTTCTCTTCAAACGGATCATAGAAAATATTCTCCATATTGTAAATCGATTTTGAATGCTCATTGAACTCATGTAAACCAAGTATATGATCTTCCGCAAAAATAAAATTAACACCAACCCTTCCATAACTCTGATTTATGCTTCCAATAGACAAAATATGATTAAACATATTATTAGTTCCATCAATGAATGGTTCATCATCAAAAATCGGTGGTTTACTCCAATCCACAATCGGATCTGGAATAAATTTTGATGTAAAAGGCCATTTAATCAGATCATCCTGTTTAGTGATTTGGTTCATGTGATCTTTATAATTTTTCAATACATGATCTCTCCTCGGTCTTTCACTATGAAAACTCAGCAGGTTAGAATCATCATCTATTACCTCCTCCTCCACAGGAACCTCTCGAGCATCACTGTGATTCCTAGGCATGAAGCAAGAACGTAGCAAGCTCTGATACCAACTGATGCAGTGCTAATCGAAATAGTAGTAACAATCTTAAGATCCGTTGATTCACACAAGAATACCGGAAATAAGACTCTTCTCTAGACCCGTTGATTCCTCAAGAATACCGAGTTTAAAGGCTCAACCAAAGTTGATTCACACAGAATTAACCAAAGTTGGAACAAAGAGTAATAAAACTCAAAATATATTAATCATCAAAAACTCCCCCCTCTTGCCCTAAGGCTTACATCTTTATTTATAATGAACCTAATTCTTGTAGAACAAGAAACAAATAAAATAGGAAATAAAATCAAAACTAAGAAAATAGGAAAACTACATCATATTAAATTAGGAAACTAAATAACTAAATAATTCCATAATATTCTATACCAATTTAGAATATTCATGGTCAAATATTAATTTTAAAATAATAAAATAAAAATACTTATTTTCTAAAATTCAGTCTGCATCACATGCATTTAACTTAAATCTTAAACTCTTACTCAAAACCCAATTTCTTATAATTTACAAGAAATTGATTCCACAGTCTCAATTTCAAGTGTTATATATAGATTCTACATGATTTGAGCATAATTTCCTTACCGTGAACTCTGATTTCAAAACTTATGGTTGATTTTCTCTTGGATCTTCTTCCTCTCTTTAAATTTTTCTTGAGCTTTCTTTCCTTAGTTCATCTTTTTCTTGAACTAAGCCCCTCTCTCTCTCTCTCTCTCTCTCTCTCTCTCTCTCTCTCTCTCTCTCTCTCTCTAAATATATATATATATATATATATTTCTATTCCTTAGAATGTCAAAGGATTGAATAGAATGTCAAGCAATTGTATATTCCAGCAGAGGGATACACGGTGCGCACGAACACCACCTTCTCTACACACGCATACTTCTCAATACACACACATGCACCCTCAAAACTTTAAATCATTCTACAATTTAATTTATGGTTAAGATTAATTTAATTAAATAATACTAATTCTTAATAAGGCTAGGTTTGGCATAACCTATATAATCTATCTTTTTATCTTTTTATCTTTTTTCCATCACATCATCTCTCTACTTTTCTGCACATCTTTTCGTAAAAAGACAAAAAGTGCACTTTTTTAGGACACCCCAAACCAACCCTAATTCTTGATTAACACATAATTAAATTAACCATAACGAATTATAAATCCCACATAATTTAATTTGCGTAATTTGACTTCATTTAGAGCATAATTAATTATATTAAAATTCATCATTCTAAATCAGATTTTTAATCAAACTCTCAAAAGGCTCCAAATATTAAATTAAACTTATTTCCATCCTCAATTTTGGTTTCTTGAATCATTGAGGTCTTCAATTTCAGATTAAACTTCAAAATCTTTGCCAATAAATTACATAATCAAATGAATACCTTAATTGAATGTCTCATAAATAAATTTAATTCATAAAACCTTAATTCCTAATTTTCATAACTTAATTAACTCTAATTCGAACCCAATTAATCAAATCTTAATTTTATAAATCTGAATCGAATATTTAATTAAATTCCTATATGGTCCGATACTCAAAATTAAAATAATTCAATTCACCAATTATACTTTCTTGAGCTATGTAGGCTTTCAACTTCTAATTCCAAAATAAATCCTCAATAGAATTATATACGAATCAGTCTCCATAGTTTTCTTAAATCTCGAATTAAATTGGAATAATTGACAATTAAAATTCAAATCTCCTTAATTAATTAAGTGTTAATTACTATACGTGGTAGGATCGTCACAGTCATCTCCTTGCATTTGTGTTTTGAATAATTTTTGAAATCTTTCCAAGCCGGTGGTAACTTTTCCACTAAAGTAACGACTTGGAAAGACTCGTTAAGAGACATACATTCGGAATGAATATCATGCAAAATTAATTGAAAATGTTGAACTTGAGAAATTACCATTTGGAAATCTATCATAACAAAATCTAGAAATTTACCGACAACAAATTCTTTGTGCCGGCATTCTCTATCTTGTATTTTTTCTCCAAAGAATCCCACAATTTTTTTGTTGTTTTCAAAAGGCCGTAAACGTTATACAGCATATTGTCAAAGCCATTGAGGATGTAGTTTTTGCACAGAAAATCAAAATGTTTCCGTGCGTCTACAATGGCAACAACTTGCCGATCACTTTCATCCTCTCTAAGTACTGGAGCCTCTTCATGGAGAAACCGGGCCAAATTTAGAGTTGTAAGATAAAACAACATTTTCTACTGACATCTCTTAAACTCAGTGCCATTAAATTTTTTCTGATTTTTTCCATGATTTATCAGAACTTGAACATGGTTCTGGATAGGGACCAGAGTCGTTGTAACGATCGGATTTAGAGTACTACTTTTAGCAGCCATAATATCTGATTACAAAAATCAGAAAAAACCAAAACACAAATTAATTTTCTAGTTACTAAAATCATAAAATAAATTATAACACAAAATAATTTTACTTTTCTTGTTACTAAAACTAGAAAAATAAAATACCACAATAATTTTCTGTAACACAAATTAATATTCTGCAATTGTTAATGATACCAGTATATTACTACTAGTTGTCAAAGAAAATAAACAGTATATTACTACTAGTTGTCAAACAATATATTACTACTATTTGTATTTTTCAACTAGAATATCATTTTGTGAAATCACAGAAAATTAAATACAATAAAGACACCAAAAAAGAATCTGTCTTAAGATTGTCGGACAATATTCACTGCATTACGAATAAATTATGTTTGTGTACCTAACAACAAACAGAAGAAATAAAGAAAAGAAGAGAGATTGTTTGATTACAAAAAACAAATCAAAATATAAAATAAATAAATAAATAAAAACATATTTTTATTTTGTTACAAAAACAAAATCAAAATCTGAAACAGGAAAATAATAAAACAGAAAATAAATTAATTACTTACCAAATTAATTTCTTAAACAAATTTTTGATCAAGTCCAATGTTTAACACTGTGTCCTTAAAACAGATCTGTCCTCTCCACGGTGCTTTTAGATTGTGGACGTCTATCTCTCAGAATAAAATGATCAACAACGAATAATTACAGTACTACAAATTATTCGCACAACGAACACTTTTTGTGTATACACTCTTTCTCACAGAAATTTAATGCAGCAAAATGCAGAGATTTACTACAGCAGAAAAGAACGAAAGTTGTGAATGAATAATCCAAATGAATAATCGTGGCTGTACAGATTTGAATTCAAAATTTGAAATTAAAATGGACAGATTTTATTTTACCAAAAAATTAAATTAAATTTAAATATTTTTGGCCGGACAAGTCCAACCCAACCTCATACCACGCATCCACGCCCAACCTGCTCGACCGAATGGCAGAGCGCGTGTTTATTTTTTAGTCCAATGGGTCTAACGCAATTTGCCCATAACCTTCACTTCTATAAACTTAGGGTGCCTTTGGGGCCCTCCCCAAGTTACAAATCCATGCCATATAAACCCACTCAAGGTTTGTCCACCAAATCAATGTGGGACAAGCCTTAAACCAAACCTTTAGGAAATTTCACCAAAAATACCATTTTTACGGAGTTATCTTTGGTTTCAATTTTTCATTCACCCGATAATAGTTTTGAGCAACCAAATATACCACGTGAATCACAACGCGGCATAGAACGAGTTACCACTTAAACCCGCCAACTTTGGCACATGAGTCCTACCTAAAAAATAAACCAAAGTTAAGGAAAAATCAATTTTTTCCAAAACTTCCAAAACAATTTCTAACATTGTTTTCTGGATATATTTCTTAACCCAAGTTCTGGGTGTCTAGAATTTTCCTCTCTGCTTATGTGAAGGCATGATTTCATCTCTAAATCCTAATTAGAGTTACAAGTGAATCGAATTATTCATGAACAATTTAAGCTATAATGATTTAAAATTGATTTGAGTTTGATTCATTTGTTAGATGAACGAGTTTTTGAGTCAAATATTTAAATTTGGAACCAATCTCAGTTCTAAAAGACTCTCGAACATGAAAAGATATATAAATTAATATTTATTTTTAATAATATGTAATATATCTTTTTTAGTTTATTTTATTTCTCTAATTATGTTTGATAATTGTGCAAATTTAAATATTTAATTGATATAAATTACTAATAATATTAGTATTTTTTTTATATATATTTTGATCATAATCTTCTCCTCTCTCTTTTTTCCCTCTTAATATACATATTAAATTTGATTTTTGTTTTCAAATTTGAGTCAAGAGGTTGAGTTTGACTATATTTCTAGGAATGAACACTTAATTGTTCAAATTTAATTTGAAAAGTTTAATAAGTTTCAAAATTTATTCAATCAAAAATTTTAATAAATTTCAAAATATATTCAAATTTAGTTTTTTTTTTATTTAACTAATTCAACTTTTAAAAAAAATTAACAAATCAAACACAAATTTGAATGGTTTGATTCATTTATGACTTCATTTATCTAGAAAAAAATGATAAAAATCTCAAAAATTTTATCAAAACCTACACCATAAGAATGCCATGTAAATCCTATAATAAAAAATTTAATAAAATTTTTGGGCTCTATAGTTATTCTATCCAGACTCGTGGCAAACTTGAGTAACCGAAGGTAAAAGTCAAATGGTCAACAACCATCCACCATCAGCAGTGAGCCACGTGTCAATCAGGAGCAAGATTGACGGTGGTCCAAGGATGGTCCACTTGACCACGGAATTCCCGCCTACATTACGGAAGACAAAGCTGTGATACAGTACATCTCACCTATAATATTGGCTTGTGATGATGGATATAGATAGATTGATCACAACATAGATTGAGAATTTGGGACCGTTGAATTAGTGGAACCACTAGTGGACCATAGTTATCAGTGTATAGATTGAGATCATGTTTATTTGGGTGGACATGAGCTTGGGATTGGACTAATAGTCCAATAAAATTATTAATCTGATGTTTGGTTAAACAATTGAAGTACGGACTAATTATTTTAAACTTGACTATTAGTTAAGATAGGATACATAATCCAACGGATTGGTATTCCTAAGACTATTAGTCATGAAAATGCTAATCTAATCCGTCCAAACAAACATGACAAAGATTAGTATGACATGGACCCTACGATGATAGGACAATCTCTGGTTGGCTGGCTGGCTATATGGTGCACTGATTTCATAGGATATGCTGCACGAACACGTACGTTACCACCAATCCTAGGTTATTCATAAAAAAAATTTAAAATATTCATAGTTTTATAATTTTTTTTTAAAAAAAAAACAATTCACATATAGGGGCTCATAGAAAAAGCCATTCAAAAATTATATATTTTGATTCCATTTGGTTTAGTTTTAAAATTATGATTTGAGTGTGAAATTGTGAATTAAGTTTTAAAAAGAAAAAATTTGTTTAGTTATGAATTTTGAGTTTTTGAATTTTGAATTAAAAAAAAAAATTTTGAGTTTTAAAAAAAGTTTTGAGTTGTATTTTGAAATTTTTTGAATTTATTTTTTAAATATTTAAAAATGCTTTAAAAAAATTTATTTCTTTATTTTAAATCTATAATTTTTATTTAAATATTTTTTTATTTTAAATATTTTATTTTATTCTTAAATTTTTAATATTTAAACTCAAAATACAACTCCACACTTGAATCATAACTAAACACATAATTCAAAACTCAATTCAATTTTTTTTTTTCAAAACTCATAATCAAATTCTTTTCCAAAATTCTATTAAAAAATTTCAAAAAATATTTTTTTTGTTCTTTAAAATTATTTTTTATTTTACATTTTTTTGAAAACATTTTTTTTTTTAAGAAAAATATCTTTTTATTTTTTCAAACTATAATTTTTGTTATTATTTTTAGGGTAAATTACAAACACACCCCTTGACCCCTTAAGGTTTACTTAAATTACAAATTATCCCATGTGGTTTTAGAAATTACATTATGCCCCCTAAGATTTCTAATTTCATAACAAATAGATACTTTTATTAATAAATTATCAAGTTAATTAATAGTTTTTAATAGTGTTAAAATTATATTTCAATTAATAATTCAGATAATTTTATTATTGTATAGGTAAACAGTTAGAAATTTTACTTTTTCAATTAATTCTGTTAAATAAAAAATCCTGACTGGGAGGTATTTGTAATCTTTCAAACCGCAGGGGACAATTCATATTTAAGCAAACCTCAGGGAGTGTATTTGTAATTTATCCCTTTTTTTTTAAGTATTGGCCAAATAATTTGTTATGATATAGATATATATATATATATATATATGGCGATTCAATTTTTTTCTAATTTTTTTTAAAAAAATTAAATATTTAAAAAAAATTCAATTTTTTTTAAAATAGTTTAAAAATATTATAAAATAAAAATTATATATACAAAATAAAAAATAACATTTTTAAATATTTAAAAAAAAAAGCAACACACAAATGTATGAAATACAGTACACATTAAAATACATAAATAAATATTTAAAATATAAAATATTTACTCCAAAAAATTAAATTAATTTTTTTTAAATATTTAAAAATATAAATCTAAAAAATTTCAAAATACAACTCAAAACTTTTTTTAAAACTCATAAACAAACAAATTTTTTCTTTTCAAAACTCATAACTCAAAATATGATTCCACACTCAAATCATGATTTTAAAAATAATTTTAAAAAGAAAAATTAAAAAAATTGATTTTTCACATAGAATTTTGAAATGAATTTTGAATTGTGTGTTTGGTTATAAGTTTTAAAAATAATTTTTAATTGAGTTTTGAGTTGTGTATTTGATTATGAGTTTTGAAATTTTTTTATTGGAACTACGAGTCCAAAACTAAACCAAACACCAACTTTGATTTTCAAAAAGAGTTGGGTTTCCCTCATATGTATATATCAAATGAAAATATATAAGGAGTTCATGGTACTCATCACGAGTTCCGTTTCGATTATTCGAACAGTTCAATTTGTAAGATCCTCAATATATATCATTCATAAAAAAATGATATCCATTCAATAATCGTAAAATTTTTATTTTGTCATATTTATCTCTAAAAAATTGATAGTCTATTTTTAAAAATGTATTTGCCATCCATTTTTTAAGTTACAAATACAATAAAACGAAAGGTTGCGATTGTCAGATTGAAATAATTTTTTATGTATAATATACGTTAAGGACCTTACAAAATTAACAACTTAGATCATTGAAATGAGACCAGTGGTTGGTCCCACGGGCCCTTTTGAATTTTAAATTGAGATGTGAATATGAGAAAAGTCAAACTTTGTGAAAATTAATTCAATTGTGAGATGCATGATATAAAATTGATTTTTTTTTTTTTTTTTATAACTCAGAATTCCCCTCCTCCCCCCCCAAAAATAAGGATAAACTACCAATAGGTCCTAATAGTTAGACTTAATTCCCATTAAGTCCTATTGAAATAAGTCTTGGTAAAATTGTCGCTAAAAATAATTTTTTTGTGATAATTTTTATATGTCGCTAAAAATTGATAATTAGTGACTTTTTTTTGTTATGATTTTTATAAATTGTCGCTAAAACTTATAATTAGTGACTTTTTTTATGACAAATTTTTTCATAAGACCTATTAGATAATAAATTCACTTATTAGGACTTACACGTAATTACTCAAAATATAATAATAATAATAATAATAATAATAATAATAATAATAATAATAATAATAATAATAATTCCATCTTCAATTTTAGGAAAATTTACATTGTCAATTTGGTTTACCATTACAGATTAGGGTACCGTCCTTTCTATAAAAAAAAATTAAAAAAAAACAAAAGATTAAGGTACCGTACCACAATTGTTTTATTTTTTTATTTTTGTGTTTTTCAAATATTTTTATTGGCCCAAACGGCTCAACACAAAAATGGTTTTCAAATTTTTTTTTTTTATATTAATGTAATATTGGGCTACGCATCCAAGCCCAATGTGTAATGGTTTTGGGAAAGTGTCAAGGTATTGGGAGTATGGGCCTAGGCAAACAATCTACTTGAAAAATTAAAAAAAAAAACAAAACAAAACAAAAAACTTGGTTTGTTTTTTAAAATATTTTTGAATGATTTTTTTATTTATTTTTAGTAAATTTTTTCATATTTCAATTTAATTTTTTAAATGCTATGGATCTAAATGCTTCTAAAAACTTTAACAAATAATTAAAATATAAATAAAAAAATTCAATAAAAATAAATTTAAAAAATTGTTTAAAAATAATTTTAAAAAAATCAAACCAAATTTTTTTTTAAAATGGTATGGAATTTTCCTTAGTTGGAATATCAGACTCGACCATCTAGTCCCGTCCAGTATGAGTCTATTTTAGATTCGTCTTGATAATTTAAATTATTCATTTTATAAGGTCATTCGAATAAATCATGCATATCAAAATTCAAATTGATCGAATATTAGAAACTATTTCATCATATTACATTTGTCTAAAAAATAATTAATAGACAACATAATTTTAAAAATAATCCGTTACATATTTTCAAACAAACGTGATCCGATCAAATAATTCTCGATATTCAATTGACCTAATTATTGATATATATTATATTTTTAATAAATTTTATAAAATAAACAATTTATGTTATCTAGACGAGGCCAAAATAGGTTCGCAATAAGTTAGATTGCAAAGTCCAATTGAATTATTGAACAGGAGAGAATCTAATTTATTAAGTGTGTTTGGTTTCAATTTTTTAAATTTAATTTTTTGAAAATTAATTTTTTTATTTTTCGTGTTTTTTTTTTATTTTTAGTGAATATTTTTAAAATTTTAAGCAATTATTTTAATTTTTTAGATGCACCTTATTTAGATGTATAAAAAATAAAATATTTGTGAAAAAATATTTTAAAAAATTAATAAATACATAAAAATACAAAAAAAAATGTACTGAATTTTTATTTTTTAAAAATTTTTAGATGAATTTTTATTTTTTTTTTAAGATTTTTTTATAAATATTATACCTTTTAAGTATATTTATGTTAAGTGTGTCTAAAAATTACAAAAAATGCTTAAAATATTAAAACAATCAGTGAAAACAAAAAAGAAAAAAGAAAAATAAAAAAGTACAATTTTTTAAAATGTGAATTTTAAAAATCAAAACAAAACAGAGTGATGAATTTCAAAAATTAATTCAAACAAAAGAGGCTCATTGGATCAAAGAGGACCACGACAACTTTTTACCCACCTCCCATCATCACCATCCCATCAAACGGTCCAAAGCCATATGATCACTCAAAACCCAGAAATCTCAACCGTAGGTCATCTTTTACTACACTCTTACAAAGTATTTATTTAAATTTTTAAAACGTGTTAAAAAATGTCAATGACAAAGTGTTAGAGTGGGACATAACCTCTCTCCGACCGTGTTGATGCTTTTTTTTTTTTCAATCCAAAGCCGTAATTTCTCCGTATTTTAGGGGCTATAAAGCAAAAGAGAAAAGGTGAGAACACCCAAAAAGCAAAGTGGCATTTCCGTAGATTCCAAGAAGACATTCACTTAATTATCTTTTACCCCCAAAACTTTAACACTTATTTCACTTTCACCCCCATATTTCTATGTATTTCCATACATGTAAATTCTCAGACATATATATAATGTAATATTATAGTATTTTATTTTTATTTTTTTTTATGTCTGAATATTTTTTCAGCGTTTCTTTACCTTCTATTCAACCCATCAAATTCTTCGATTTGGTGATCTGCTTTCTCATACAAGAAAAGAAAGAAAAAAAAGGGTTGTTGATCTTTGTTCTTGAGCTAATTGAGTTCACTGATAAGTGACTAATGGCTGAAAATTTTTCAGTTTGGATTCTAGACAAAGAAAGGAGTGATTGATTGGGATTTTTTCATTTTTGGAAGATGAGTTTGTGAGATGATGATGATGAGAAGTGATTGTTGGAAGGGTTGAGTATATATTTTGGGGGTTCGGTTGTCTCTTTGATTTGTGAGGATTTGATATGGGTGGGTGTTTTGAATGCTTTGGATCATCAAACAAGGATGGGAATGGTGTGAAAGAAGTGGCAAAGAAGGATTCTGAAAAGGAAGCTTCAACTGCTCAGTCTCAACATGTGAGCAGGGTTAGTTCAGGTAAACGCCTATTCTCTCTGTTCTTGTTTTTGAAAATTGCTTTCTTGGAAATATTTGCTGATGGGTTTTATTGGGTTTTGTGTTTCTTGATTGTTTGGACTAGTTTGTATGCTTTAGGTTTGTTGAATTTTGTTTCGTTGATGATATATGGATGCCGGGTGGTTGTTAGAATTTTCTGTTAGTTTGATCTGATTCATCCATGACTGTTTGTTTCATTGGGTGTTTCCTGAATTGGGTTTTCTAGGGGTTTTTTTTTTTTTTTTTTTTCCTTGTTGGTCTGTGGATTTGTTTGTGGTTCTTGCTATTTGATTGATCACTGATGTGTTGTGTTTGAGGGAAGTGTTTTGGAGATCTGCTAGTTTTTGGATTTCCATACATTTTGCTTTCATATAGTGAAATTTTCTATTTGTTTACTAGTTGCCAAGTTACAACAAAATGGATGTTTATGAGTGCCTTAAAAAGGACAATTTGGACCTAATGCCTAAGTAAGCCGGAATTGAAAGTTGGCATATAGCTAGTGGTAAAATGTTGTTTGGCATATGGCCAATTTCGTGTAAAAGTATCAAGATCAAGTAACCTTTAATGCAAAGGCAATTAAAAATTCCAAATGAGTAGGATTATACTTTGTACTTATGATTGCATTCTATTTGGTGTATAACAAGAAGATAGTTATATCTTTGTTCATTGTTTGTCCCTTACACTGTATCTGATTCTCTTATTTTTCTAGACAAGTCAAAGCTGCGGAGTGGTTCTGATTCCAAGAAGGATCCTAAAAAAGAACCAGCAGTTCAAAAAGCTGGACCAACAGCACATATCGCTGCACAGACATTTACATTTCGTGAGCTAGCAACTGCCACAAAAAATTTTAGGCCAGAGTGTCTTCTGGGTGAAGGTGGGTTCGGACGTGTTTACAAGGGGCGCTTAGAGACCACAGGGCAGGTCAGTTTTGATTGATTGAACACTGATGTCATGACCACTACAACATTTCTATTCCGTTTTGCTTTTCTCTGTACAATATTTTAGGATTTAGATATGAAGTATCACAAGAACTCCCACAATTTTTGAAGATTTTACCTCCAAACTTTCCATTTGTAAAATATAAGTGTGATATTAAACATGTCCAGTTTTCACTTTAATGATGTTTGGTTGTTTGAGATAATGATATTTGCAGGTAGTTGCTGTGAAACAGCTTGATCGAAATGGCCTTCAAGGAAACAGAGAGTTTTTGGTGGAGGTTCTTATGCTTAGCCTCTTGCACCATGAGAACCTCGTCAATTTGATAGGCTATTGTGCTGATGGGGACCAGCGGCTCCTCGTTTATGAGTTTATGCCATTGGGATCATTGGAGGATCATTTACATGGTTAGATTTTCATGCCTTTGTGTAGCAGTTATAATACCATATTATAAGATAACCCTTTATCTTTGTGTGTGTAGTTTACTTGTGATATTTTTTTTTATTTTAACACGAAACTAATCAATGCATACTCAGGAAGAGTTGTTTTTAGTTTGTATACTACTGCATTATACTTAAATGGTTCTTGGGGTTGCAATATTATTCATTACATGATGACATAGATTGATCTGAGGTTAAATCATTGACTGTATTAGCCTTTAGGACTTCAGTATCCGACATGTTAGTGAAAAATTCAGTTTGCGTTCTTCTGAGACATAAGCAAACATGTAAGCTGAGAGGGTAATTGATACTTATAAATTAGGCCGAGCTGGGTAATGGGCCGTTACGGGCCACGTTACGAAGGACTGGATAAAAAGGCCATGAAGTTACTCCGGCCCAAGAGAGGCCATGAAGTTACTCCGGCCCAAGAGAGGTGTAAAGTTACTCCGGCCCAAGAGAGGTATAAAGTTACTCCGGTCTGAAAGAATCTTGAGGTTACTCCGCTCTAAAGGAAGCTTTGAACATAGCTCGGTTGCCGTACTCGAAGTTAGCCCGGTCTTGGCTTATCGAGGTTATCTCGGCTAGAACCTTGCTTTTGATAGCTCGGTCTGATAACACCATGGTTGGCGCTAGGAGAAACCTGGGTAAGAGCAATGAATAGAAGAGCCGAACTAAAGTTAGCTCGGTCTAGTCTGCGGCTTAGCATAAGCCATGCTTACCTCGGTCATAGTGGAATCCGACCATGGTAAAACCATCTCACTTGGTTTAAGCAGTGAGGAGGGTGTTGAAGGATAAGCATTATCTTTCAGGAGTATGAATCCTAAGAGGACTCTACATAGAAGAGTAAGAGTCCTACTTGGGTTGTGCCACACGGAACCTATAAAAGCTCACAAATATCACCTATGGGGAGGTAACACACAACTTTGATACACAGAGCTTTTTGTCTACTTGTCTATTTTGCTGACTTAGGCATCGGAGGGGTTTCCGGCACACACCCGCCGACTAGCTCACGTTTCTGTTTTCAGGAAGTAAAGCAACGACCTTTGGAGACGCATAGACTTGATCAGTAGGATTATACAAGAAGGTTTATTTCTTTCCCGTACAATTGGCGCCATCTGTGGGAAGTCAGACAAGAACAAAACCTCTTGATCAAGCTTCTCCTTTATAGAAGCAATGGCGCACAACGAAGATTTGCCGCATTCCGCCATCGACGGACAAACACCAGAGGGGGATGCAAGGCGCGAAGGCCTACCTTCTATCCCTCCCATGGCGGACTTGGAGCCACAGCGACAAAATCCCAGGAGGGATACAAGGGGGAGGAGGCGGACTAACAGCCCCCGTCACTCTCGTTCACGAAGTCCTGACAGACAAAGGCGGAGGATTGATCCTCAAGTTCTGGAGGACCGCGTAAAGGAGCAAGATGAATTAATAAGGCAGATGGCGGCGGACATGGAGGCCATGAAGCGCCAGATAAAGGGAAAAAGAGTGGCGACAGGAGAGGGACGCAAAAGCAAAACGCCCCATCGCCGCTCAGAAGACCGTGGAAGGTATTCCACACCATCACAAGCAGAAAGTAAGAGCCTCAGGACAGGCGATACTCAATCCAGAACCTCCAGAGCTCATTTCTCCAGGTCTGAGAGAACGAGATCATTGAGGTCTTACACAGAAGGAAGTACCTATCAACCCTCGCGCTCGCACCAGACATCATCCAGGCAAACGGAGTTGCCCAAATCATCCGATTTGCGGATCATGCTAGAAAAAAAGGGGGTGCAAGGCGCGAAGGCTTACCTTCTATCCCTCCCATGGCGGACTTGGAGCCACAGCGACAAAATCCCAGGAGGGATACAAGGGGGAGGAGGCGGACTAACAGCCCCCGTCACTCTCGTTCACGAAGTCCTGACAGACAAAGGCGGAGGATTGATCCTCAAGTTCTGGAGGACCGCGTAAAGGAGCAAGATGAATTAATAAGGCAGATGGCGGCGGACATGGAGGCCATAAAGCGCCAGATAAAGGGAAAAGGAGTGGCGACAGGAGAGGAGTGCAAAAGCAAAACGCCCCCTCGCCGCTCAGAAGACCGTGGAAGGTATTGCACACCATCACAAGCAGAAAGTAGGAGCCTCGGGACAGGCGATACTCAATCCAGAACCTCCAGAGCTCGTTTCTCCAGGTCTGAGAGAACGAGATCATTGAGGTCTTACACAGAGGGAAGTACCTATCAACCCTCGCGCTCGCACCACATCATCCAGGCAAACGGAGTTGCCCAAATCATCCGATTTGCGGATCATGCTAGAAGAAAGGGCACGTTTGAAAGAAGATACTAGGGCGCGCGACCCTCGCAGGGTATCTGCCCTTCAGTGGTTGGCTCCTCGGACGCATGGAAGCGTCAAGGTTGGAATGTCATTACCGCACCCTGCCTACGAACCAACGGACAAAGCATTAGCAAGGCTGCAGACCTCGTCGTTCGTTCCGGCAATAGAAAACGCGCCCCTACCTTCAGGCTTCCTTCAGTCCAAATTTACCACGTACGAGGGGAAGACGGACCCCTATATACACCTAAGCCACTTCCGCCAGGTTATGGCGGTATATCGGCGAAACGAGGCTTTGATGTGCATCATCTTCCCATCAAGCCTTGGTGATCTAGGTTTAACTTGGTTCGAAAAACTTCCAAAAGGCAGCATAGCCTCCTGGGCACAATTGGCGGAGGCGTTCGTCACAAGGTTCAGAACAAACACCAAAACCCCGGTGGAGATTGACCAGTTACTCTCCATCGACATGAGCAAAAAGGAGACACTAAGATCCTACAATAGTCGCTACTGGGAGACATTCAACCAGATTGGGGACTGTCCCACCAATCTCGCCATTGCACAGTACAAAAGAGGCCTTCCAGTCGGAAACAGACTAAGGGACTCAATCACCATGACACCGCCCCTCACCATGGAGGCCTTGATGGAAAGAGTGCATCAGCACATCAGGGTGGAAGAGGATGGCGCCCGTGCTAAGGCAAAATCTGGCACGACTACTGTACCAGATAAAAAGACCACAGCAAAGATCAACGCGGTAGAACGTCCAAACAAAAACGGACGAGGCAGGCGGGACAACGGAGAAGACCAGGATAAAAAATGGTTGAGAATCCGTACTGCCATAACCACGGTATTCAAGAAGCCGATCTATCGGATTCTGAGTGAAATACGCGATGAACCTTTCGTCAGATGGCCAGCTAAGCTAGGAGAAGCACAGAAAGACTACGACGAAAGGTCACGATGCACCTTCCACAAAGAAAAGGGGCACCGCACTGAAAATTGTATGCCATTGATAGGGGTGAGCATGGTCCGGATTGGACCGGATTGGGATAAAACCAAGACCAATCCGTTATTTACGGTTCCTAAAAAATTGGAACCAATCCAATCCGTTTAAATCATGGAACCAATCCGAACCAATCCATTTAAATACGGATTGGATCGGTTTAGGACCACGGATTCACATAATTAAATAACAAAAATATATATATAACACTTGAATTTCATAAAAATATAAACATAGCGCTATATTAGTTCCATAATAGCAACATGTTTTTCTATAATAACGACATACTGTTCTAGAATTTAAACAACCATAAGAAAACTGGTTTCACCATAAGTATTTAGACCATTGCAAATTAAAACTTAAAACTAACAAACAAAAGTAATAAAAGAAGATATTATACGATTTTAGGTTTGAGTTTAGATTTTACATAGAATAAGAAAAGATACTATGGGGGAGGATGTATAATAAAAATATAGACTATTTGTATACGGTCCGGATCGGTTCCAATCCGGAACCGTGGGATTCAATCCGGAACCAATCCGTGAACTACGGATTTTTAATTATTCAATCCGGAACCGAACCACGGATTCAAAAAACCAATCCAAACCTATCGGATTGGACTGGACTGGATCGGATTACGGATTTCACGGATTCCTTGCTCAGCCCTAGCCATTGAAACAGCATCTGGAGGAGTTGGTGGCAGCCGGTCACTTAGATAAATACATTGAAGGAGGGACGCAACCAGCCCCCCAGGACCCACAATAACCCCAATGGAATGCCAATTGACGCCCCACCTCAAGGTGTGATCAATGTAATACATGGGGTATTCGAACCTGAGCGTATATACGAGCTCAAAGAATCGATCAAGAAGGCTGAGCACTTAAGGGAGGTACTAAGTGCCCAACCTACCATCAAAAAGGGGAGAACAGAGGCCACAAACATCATGTCTTTTTCAGACAAGGACTTGGAGAGAATATATTGCCCTCACAACGATGCACTAGTCGTCACCCTCCGCATCAAAGACTATGACGTCAAGCGAATTCTGATAGACCAAGGTAGCTCGTGTGAGATAATGTACTACGACACCTTCAAACAACTGAAATTGGAGGACAAAGACCTGGCACCAGCTGTATCCCCCCTGATTGGATTCAACTCAATGCCAGAATGGCCAGTCGGCAAAATCATTCTTCCAGTCAGGGCAGGAAGCGTGACAAAACAAGTGGAATTTTGGGTATTGAAAGTCCCTTCCACTTACAACATAATCTTGGGAAGAACATGGCTCCATGCCATGAAATCAGTAGCATCATCCTACCATCAAGTAATGCGGTTCCCCAACGGAACTGGAGTAATTGAAGAGGTCTTTGGGGACCAGATTATGTCCAAGCAATGCTTTGTCACAGCTAATGGTAGCCGCGTTGCCAAGGGATATGTTCATTCGGTGGAAGAACCTGAGAGTAATGAACTGTTCGCAGATGTCGGCAGAGCAGCTGATCAAAAAGCGGTGGAAGATTTGGTAGAGGTAATAATAGATGAAAAGAACCCGGATAAGTTCTTTTTGCTTGGTTCGTCGTTGTCCAGCACTGAGAGATTAGAGGTCTTGGAATTCTTAACCTCTAACATTGAAGTGTTCGACTGGACGCCCTACGACATGCCAGGCATTGATCAAAATTTCATCTGTCACCAACTCAATGTCCACCCATCTGCCAGACCAATCATTCAGCGCACTCGCAGATCGGCACTCCACCACGCCGAGATAGTGGCAGAAGATGTGGGAAATCTGTTAGAGGCAGGAGCTATCAGAGAGGTGCACTACCCCAGATGGATTTCCAACACAGTCGTGGTACCAGAGAAGAATGGCAAATGGCGTGTCTGCGTCGACTATAAGACAGTCAACAAAGCATGCCCAAAGGACAGCTTCCCCTACCACGGATAGATCAATTAGTAGACCTAACAGCGGGGCACAACCGGCTTAGCTTTCTGGATGCATACAGAGGCTACCATCAGATTGCCATGTACGAACCAGACCAGGAGGTCACGTCCTTTACCACCCCAAGAGGACTGTATTGCTATAAAGTCATGCCCTTTGGCCTAAAGAACGCAGGGGCAACATTCCAGAGAATGGTCACCAAGATGTTTGAGCCGTTGTTAGGCAGAACAATGGAGGCTTGCATCGACGACATGGTGGTCAAAAGCAAGGACGAGAACGGCCATCTAAGGGACCTAGGTGAGATGTTCCAGATTCTGAAGAAACACAAGTTGCGCCTTAATGCATCAAAGTGCGCGTTCGGTGTAGGATCTGGCAAATTCCTAGGCTTCTTGGTGACCAACCGAGGTATAGAGGCAGACCCCTCCCAAATCAAAGCTATTCAGGATCTGGAGAGGCCTAACTCAGTAATAGAAGTACAGCATTTCACCGGCATGGCTGCTGCACTCAACCGATTCATCAGCCGGTCGTCAGACAGACTACGACCATTTTTTCAAGCATTAAAAGTCAAGTTCGAGTGGGACGAAGAATGCGACCGCACTCTGGAAAGCTTAAAAGAATACATGTCTTCTCCACCACTGCTAGTCACCCCAATACCTGGAGAAGAACTCTTCCTATACCTGGCAGTCTCTCAGCATGCAATTAGCGCAGTGTTGGTTCGCGCGGAAGGAATCCAACATTTGCCCATCTATTATGTCAGCAAGACGTTGCTGGGTGCCGAAACAAAGTATTTGCCACTGGAAAAACTGGCATTGGCCTTGATGATGGCCTCAAGAAAGTTATCACACTACTTTCACGCCCACACTATAGTCGTCCTCACAGCTTTCCCATTAAAAGCTTTGTTTGAGAAGGCAAACTTTTCTGGGCGAATCTTGAAGTGGGCAGTAAAGTTGGGACAATTCGACATCAAGTTCCAACCCAGAACCGCAATAAAGGCCCAAGCTTTGGTAGACTTTGTCGCAGAATTCCCCCCAGGAAGTCATCATATCTGCCAGTTGACCTGACTGATACAACCAAACCAGGGATAGAAGTTGACGCCGAAATAGCGCAATCCCTGGTACAGAATATTCAGTCAGACCCGAAGGCAGACCAGAGTAAAGACAGCAAGGAAGAAGCAAACCATGCTACACCAAGCCAAGACTCACCAACAAATAAAGACTTGGTACAATCAAATAGCAAGGAGCAGACAGCAAGCATGGACCTTGAAAAAAACACCCGTAACATTCTTGACACCACGACATCATCTGACCCCTCCACTTGCTGGAAGTTGTTCGTTGGTGAGATGTGAAAGCTCTTTGTGGATGGAGCATCCAACCGGCATGGTGCAGGACTTGGCATAGTCCTCATCTCACCAGACGGCCTGGTTGTGGAGCAAGCAATCAACCTTGGCTTCTCAGCATCAAACAACGAAGCGAAGTATGAAGCACTTCTTGCAGGACTCAAATCAGCATTCTACATGAAGGCCACCGAATTAATGGTCTACAGCGACTCACAGCTAGTGGTAAACCAAATTTCTGGCGACTATGAAGCAAAGGATGACAGGATGGCCAAATACCAAGAATTGGTCAAAACAGAGATCAAGAAATTTGAAGTAGTAAGGATAGAACAGATTGGCAGGGAGGAAAACAGCAGAGCAGAGGAATTAGCAGGCTTTGCGTCAATGGCAGATACATCCATCCCTCACCCACTACTAATTGACTACCTACCAAGGCCAAGCATTGAAGACCCCGAAGTAGAAGAGGTATGTTGCGCCGAATTAGGCCCCTCATGGATGGATCCCATTATACTGTTCTTAAAATATGGCATCTTACCGGAAGACAAGAAAGAAGCCAACAAAATTAGAGCAAAGTCATAGCGATTTTGGCTCTCCCCATCTATGGCATTGTACAAAAAGTCATTCTCAGGACCTTATCTAAAGTGTGTCCACCCCAGTAAAGTAGAAACATTCTTGTTCGAAATACATGAAGGGGTGTGCGGAAGCCACCAAGGAAGAAGATCGTTAGCTTGCAGAGCCATTTCGCAAGGATACTGGTGGCCATACATGCAAGCTGACTCAGAGAAGTATGTGAAGAAGTGCGAGAAATGTCAGAAGTTTGCACATCAAATACATCAGCCAGCCAGAGAACTCCTACCATTGACCAGCCCATGGCCCTTTGCAATGTGGGGCTTAGACATAGTAGGACCACTTCCAACAGCACCCAGAAACAGAAAGTTCTTTCTCGCAGCAACAGACTACTTCACAAAGTGGGTGGAAGCAGAAGCATTGGCATCAATCAAAGAAAAAGATGTGAAGAAGTTCGTCTGGCAGAATATCATTACTCGATTCGGCATACCTAAAGCCCTAATATCAGACAACGGCACCCAGTTTGATGGCAGAATCTTAAGAGGCTTTTGTGAAAAATACAAGATAGAATTCTACAATTCTACACCAGCATATCCTCAAGCAAATGGCCAAGCAGAAGCATCAAACAAGGTTATCTTGGATGGACTGAAGAAAAGGTTAGAGAAGGCAAAAGGCAAGTGGGCGGAGGAACTTCCTCATGTTTTATGGGCTTACCGCACCACACCTCGACGTTCAACAGGAGAAACACCATTCTCCTTAGCCTACGATATGGAAGCAGTAATCCCACTGGAAGTTGGCCTCCCCACAATTAGAAGCGAAAATTTTGATCCAGACTTGAATGGAGAAGCCATAGCATTGGAGTTCGACCTCGCCGAAGAAAGAAGAGAAAGAGCACTGGTTCACATTGCCTCATACCAACAAGAGTTATCCAGGAAATACAACAAAACAGTGCATCCAAGGCAATTCAAGATCGGAGATTGGGTGCTGCGCAAAGTGATGGGAAACACCTTGGTACCAGGAGATGGCAAGCTAGGGCCTAATTGGGAAGGTCCTTACAAAGTGGTTGGGTTAGCAGGCAAAGGGGCATACCACCTAGAAGACAAAGACGGCAAAGCAATCCCTAGGCCATGGAACACCCGCCAATCTCAAGTTATTTTATTTTTAACTTTCCTCTTTCAAACATGTGTAATTTTTTCTTTCCTCAATAAAACAAGTCGATTCTTTTCAGCATAGTTGTTTTCTGTAAAAAGTTAGTTTTAGTGACGTTAGGAACATTGCAAACATTTTATTCTAAGCTGGCTGGAAAAACCAACTTAGAGGTTGGCTAGATTAAACCAACACCCCTCCTAAGCCCAGGATAAGGATCCAGGCTGCAGGACGTTTGGTCGGAATAACCAAACACTTTACTTTAGGTTTGCTGGAAAAACCAACACCCTTCCTAAGCCGAGGATAAGGATCCAGGCTGCAGGACGTTTGGTCGGAATAACCAAACACTTTACTTTAGGTTGGCTGGAAAAACCAACACCCTTCCTAAGCCCAGGATAAGGATCCAGGCTGCAGGACGTTTGGTCGGAATAACCAAACACTTTACTTTAGGTTGGCTGGAAAACCCAACACCCTTCCTAAGCTCAGGATAAGGATCCAGACTACAGGACGTTTGGTCGAAATAACCAAACACTCTACTTTAGGTTGGCTGGAAAAACCAATCTAGAGGTTGGCTGGACTAAAACCAACACCTAGTACTCTTTAGCCGAAGTAAGGACATCGGCTAAAAGAGTTGTTGGCTGAATTAAACCAACTCTTAGTACTCTTTAGCCGAAGTAATGACATCGGCTAAAAGAGTGGTTGGTTGGATTAAACTAACTCTTAGTACTCCTTAGCTAAAGTAAAGACATCGGCTAAAGAGTGGTTGGCTGGATTAAACCAACTCTTAGTACTCTTTAACCGAAGTAATGACATCGGCTAAAAGAGTGATTGGCTGGATTAAACCAACTCTTAGTACTCTTTAGCCGAAGTAAGGACATCGGCTAAAGAGTGGTTGGCTGGATTAAACCAACTCTTAGTACTCTTTAGCCGAAGTAAAGACATCGGCTAAAGAGTGGTTGGCTGGATTAAACCAACTTTTAGTACTCTTTAGCCGAAGTAAGGACATTGGCTAAAGAGTGGTTGGCTGGATTAAACTCTTATTACTCTTTAACCGAAGTAAGGGTATAGGCTGAAGAAAGGTTGACTAGATTAAACCACTCTTGGTACTCTTCAGCCGAAGTACGTATATCGGCTAAAGAGTGGTTGGCTAGTAAACTCAGTCAGATTGCTCAGCTAAGACCGGAATAAAAGTATCTCGGCCAAAAAATATTGTGTTTCGTTCAAGTTGCAATTAGAAAGCAAGCACAAACAGGAAAGCAAATCGAGATAACAGTTGGAACAAAAGAAGTCATTGACAAGACATTACAGTTACAAGCATACAGATCAAACCGGAATAAGCGTTGAGCAGAAAAGGTGATTTTCATTGATCAAATTCAAAACAAGTACAAAGGAGGGGCCACAGCCCGGTTACAAGAGCAAAAAGAAAAGAAAAGATACAAAATCAGTTAAAGAGATCGTCCAGATCAGCATCCAGCTCAACTCTGAGTCCGGTCTCAGCAGGAAGTTCGGTTGTAGCCAGAACTCGGTTGGGCTCGGTTGAAACAAGCTCCTTTGGGTTTGGCTCAGCTGGAGACACGACTATAGCATCAGGCGTTGGGGGATTGGAGATCGCTGGAATTGGAGGAGTAGGCTGGCGACCGGGCTGGGAGTCGTCTTCAGAAGAAGAGCCTTCATCTCCACCTTCTTCAAGAAATTGCTTCTGAAGGTCGGCAGCATACTCCGCCAGTGAGGCCGGAATAAAATACTGAGAAGCATTGTAGATTTCGGTTTCAGGCCCGCAACCGAGCTGCTCCACTACACCTCTCCAGCCGCACTTGAAGAACAAATCCTTTGCTGCTTCACATTGTTTGATATAAAGGGCTTCGCCCTCCTTGAAACCCCGGAGCTCGGCGTCTTCTGCCTTCTTCTTCAGCTCCGTTATCTCAGCGTCCTTCTTACCTTCGAGATTGACTAGCTCACGAAGGTACTTGTCCTTCATCACAGCTAGGGCCTTCTGTTTGTCTGCATCGACCGAGGTAACTAATCCGGTCAGACAAGCTACCTAGGCCTCTAGCTCGGCCGTTTTCTGGTAGGACTCCTTCAGTTCGGTTGTTTTTGCTTCAACCTTTTCCATGGCTTGCCTTGCTATGCTCCTGAGCTCCAACACCTTTTTATGCGCAATTTGGCCTTTTTGCACGGCCTGAAAAAGAAACTAATGTCAAAACCGAACAGAAAGTTGGTGATATTTAGAGAGACAAGAAGAACAACTTACCGGGATCATGGATTTCGTGGCCGAGCGGATGGCCTTTAGCTCGGTCAAGTTCTTGTGGTGCTCCATGTCAGCTAGGAGGCACACACTCTTGGCAAGGTTGAAAGCCATCAGATGGTCTTTTTCAGCGACAACTGAATCAGTGTCCTGAATATCATGGTTCTGGAAAGACAGTTTGGGTGCCCACTTGGAAGAGCTGGCTCGGTCGGCATGTTCCGGTTGCGAGCTCGGTGGTGGGCTTGGTGGCAGAGTGGTTTCGTCTTCATCAATTAAGCGTTGTTCGGTCTGGGTAGTACGGGCGCGCTTAGTTCGGCGTGATGAAGAAGGTTGTTGAGATGGAAGGGCCACTACTGTTTCTTGTGTTTGGTTTGGTGGTGGTACCTCGGCCCTGTTTGTCTCGGTCAAGAGAGCCTTGACTCTGTTCCTTTTGGCCATCTCTTCTTCAGCAGTCAGTGGGATTAGTATAATTTGTGGCAAGGTTGGGTCCGGTTTGGAGGCGTCCTCCAACAAAAAGTCAGTTACTCTGGCTTTTTGGCGGCCGCTGTATCTGTATGTCGGTTCGAAATTTAGAAGTTTGGCCCAACTTCTTTCTGGAAAACGTAGTGCGGCGCGGATAGTGTTCAGGTTGGGGTAACTGTACAAGGATTGAAGATGGGTTGAATCTGCATAAAGAAGACAAACTGTTAGTTCGGTTCAGGAGCAGGTAACCGAAATAAAACAAAGCATTCCAACAAACCAAAGTAATTATACCAGGTTCTCCTTTATTCCAGTTCATACTTCGGCCAGGGATCTGGGCTTGCTGGTCTTCAAAATTGCCAGACACCCAGAAAAAGTCATCATCATTCAAGTCTTTGTCCGGTGTGTCTTTTATTATTTTTTCTCGGCGACGGCGTATTCTAAGAGAGTAAACCCAGCGGTCTTCTTTTGACCCTATGGAGTATTGATGGAACAGTTCGACTAAGCCGAGGTTAATGCCAGCACGGCGGTTTAGCTCGGCTATGCCCATTATTATGCGGTATGAGTTAGTGGAAAGCTGGGTTGGGCATATTCTCGTTTGCCTAAGGAATTCACAAATTAAAGGTTGGACTGGAAATCTTAGTCCGGTTTCTATTATTGATAAAAGGGTAAAGGGTACAAAGCCCTGGTTTCCCCAAGGTATAACATCTTTTTTGGCTAAGGTTAGGTGGACATCGTCAGGGATGTTGTAATCCCTTCGGAATTCGGCCATGCCACCTGGTGTTTCTACTAAAAACCTATATTTACCCATTTACTCCTAAGTTATATATAAATTATGCTTGCTGCTAGCTCGGTCGGAAAATGTTGTTGTGTAGCTCGGTTGAGCGATCGAAATGAGTGCCTGGGCAACCTAAGTCTGCAAAGTGAAAAAACAGAAGTGTTAAACACAGATCTGTAGACCGTGCTACAAAGTAAAAACAAGTTAAGTCCAACTTCGGCTTTGTGAAATGTTGCAGGTCCTATCTCAGTTCAGCAAGGTGCTTGGTAGCTCGGTTGGGGCGAGTGATTTGTTAGATCGGTTGAAATTCTAGGGGCAGCTTTCTTAGTTCGGTCTGAACTAAGAGTGCTGGTTTAGCCCTAAGATGGTTCGGTCGGAATTAAGGCCTTCAAACACACTAAGTGCAGACTTAGTTCGGTTTGTTATCTCGGGTAAGATAAATCAAAAGATGGTTTTTTGACTTGTTAAAACTACTGGTGCAAGTGTTGGTTCGGTTGAATGGTCTGGCTAGACTTACACATAGCATAAACAGTATCCTAGTCTGGTTGCATTATGATTTTGGATCGAAAACCAGTGTTCTACAGGATATTACATGTATTCAAGTGTTCTATTGCTAAGCTTTTCCAGAAACATACGAATCAAGTAGAAAGAAAGAGTGTGTTTTGCAAAAACACACAAAACAAGATACAATGGATTGAACAAATACGAAAACAAGAAAAATAAAACAGATTTATAATGCTTACCTGATGAAGATCGAACAGCCTAGAGGATGGGAGCACACGGCAGCAGCAAAACACGAGCTTCATAGTTGCAAGGTTGAAGGACAGTGGAGGTTAGAAGAGAGAAAGAAGGAGATGAATGGTGATTCAAAATAGCAAGAGTTTGTTTTGTGTAGATGAAAGGACGAAAAGGCGGGAATTGTTCAAAAAACGCGAGGTACGAGGGCGGCGTGACAGCTGCCTTCAGTCAATAAGAGCATGCCACGTGTCCATGAAATAAGAAGCGTTTCAGTTGCTGTGATTGAAGAGACGTTTTGACCGGACAGGTACAATCCGGTGTGAATTTAGCTCGGCTGGAAAGGCTAAGATGGTTTTTTAGCCCGGCTGGAATGGCTAAATGATTTTAGCTCGGTTGGAATTCTGAAATTTTTTAGCTCGGTTGGTAACAGGTAATCCCTTTTATGCTACGCAGATGGAATTAAGGGGCAATTGAGAGGGTAATTTATACTTATAAATTAGGCCGAGCTGGGTAATGGGCCGTTACGGGCCACGTTACGAAGGACTAGGTAAAAAGGCCATGAAGTTACTCCGGCCCAAGAGAGGCCATGAAGTTACTCCGGCCCAAGAGAGGTGTAAAGTTACTCTGACCCAAGAGAAGTATAAAGTTACTCCGGCCTGAAAGAATCTTGAGGTTACTCCGGTCTAAAGGAAGCTTTGAACATAGCTCGGTTGCCGTACTCGAAGTTAGCCCGGTCTTGGCTTATCGAGGTTATCTCGGCCAGAACCTTGCTGTTTGATAGCTCGGTCTGATAACACCATGGTTGGCGCTAGGAGAAACCTGGGTAAGAGCAATGAATGGAAGAGCCGAACTAAAGTTAGCTCGGTCTAGTCTGCGGCTTAGCATAAGCCATGCTTACCTCGGTCATAGTGGAATCCGACCATGGTAAAACCATCTCACTTGGTTTAAGCAGTGAGGAGGGTGTTGAAGGATAAGCATTATCTTTCAGGAGTATGAATCCTAGGAGAACTCTACATTGAAGAGTAAGAGTCCTACTTGGATTGTGCTACACGGAACCTATAAAAGCTCACAAATATCACCTATGGGGAGGTAACACACAACTTTGATACACAGAGCTTTTTGTCTACTTGTCTATTTTGCTGACTTAGGCATCGGAGGGGTTTCCGGCACACACCCGCCGGCTAGCTCACGTTTGTGTTTTCAGGAAGTAAAGCAACAACGTTTGGAGAAGCGCAGACTTGATCAATAGGATTATACGAGAAGGTTTATTTCTTTCCCGTACATAAGCATACTTTTGCCTGTGCATGAATGGCTTCCTCAATTTTACAAATAGGTGGTATAGCTCTTAAATTGAGTGAAGCCTTATGAATGTACACAAATGGTTTGGTTTATGTCAGTCAAGGCTAGGATTTTGTCATTTGCCTAAATGATTTGGCCATGGAGTTTTTAAAGTGAGAGTGAGTGTGGGATCGGGTTATTTTGTTTTTTCTGATTTGTTGTAGGGGTGTTTGGATCTGTCTTTTTTCTTTTTTTGATTGTACAAGGCTTGTTCTCTAATACAATTTTCTTTGTTGCTAACTTGCTAATCAAAAAAGATTGCTAGAGACGAGGTAAATATTGGATTAGAATCTAAGTGGGCTCCTGTTTAAGTTCATCATTCTGAATGCCAAACACAGGTTCCTAATTGGTGATCCTTGAGGTGAAGTGATTGTTCAACGTTAACATCAAAAGACTATGATTAATTGCTCAAGCAACTAGGCTTGCATAAATGAGGGTTTTTTGCTGAAATGGTAGCATAGTTGAGCAGGCATGGCACATGTAAGAGAGCTGGCAAAAAGATTGAAATTCGGTTTTTAGAGTACAGTTAAGGAAGAAGAAAAAGGATGATTTTTCTGGAGAATATAAGCGACCATTGGCAATGGATAAACCCACTATTAGAAAAGCATTTTATAGGTGGGAATGCAGATATAAAGAAGTAGGATGATCAGATTTTAGCATGAATCATTCAGAAAATGTTAATGAATCACATCCATTTAGAATCTGGAATAGTGGTAGTTGTAGTTGAGCCTAGCTTGGTAGAGTTAGCTAGCACTAGCAGTGCCTTAAAAGTGGTATGTTGAATTTGACATGGTGATGACCTATGAAGCACGGGTACTCCAAAAATAGTGACGTACAAGTACCGGGTGCGGGTGTGGGTGCAGGTACCGGTACGGCGGTATGCGTACTGGGTACGGCAAAAAAAGGTCCGGTACGTTTGGTTGGTTTATTCGGGTACGCCATGGGTACGGCGTGGGTACACCAGGGCCAATTTTTTTTTTTTTTTTTTTTTTTCCTGCCCTTGGAGATTAGCATTTTTTTTTTTTTTTTTGTGGCCTTGCAGATCAGTAATTTTGATGTTTCTCTGTTGTCCTGTCTATCTGTAAATTGTATAATCATATCTGCAAATGATTTTGATGTTTTTAAAAAGCAATTTGAACCAAAAAAAATAACAAGGCCTATAAAGGATAGTTCTGTGTATAATTATGCATTATGCTTTTGCTTCAGATCCTCCTAGAGTTTCTTTATAAAATCTTTAATCATAACAAACTTTTAAAGTTTATGCACAAAACATTAAAAATTGATATTGTATTAGTTGATTAGTAGTTGTTGGGAATGATGCAATTTTATGTATTATGCAAATTGCAATTGATAACCTGCCCCAATTGAAAAAAAAAATTCCTTTATTGTTTGACAATTAACTTTAAATCTTTCTTTGGTCCCCTGTTATTTATTTGGTCTCACCTTATAAAAATAGCAAATTGATGAGCAAAAAGAAAGATTTTAAAAATAAATTATGATCACAAATTCACAGTGCATAACATGTCAAAGTGAGAGATTCCACAAATATTATTTTTAATGCTTAATGGTTTTAAATTATAGGAAAATAAGTAGTTCTTTTTTTAATTTTGATATTTAATTTTAATTTGTAGGTTGGATCCTTTAATCATAATTATATTTAAAAATAAATAAAAAAATATTGGCGTACCGCAGCCGTACCCGTATCGTATTTTTTTTGAGTTTTGCCGAATCAGCGTACCCGCACTCGTACCCACACCCGTGCTTCCTTGCGGTGTTAGTAGGACCTGTAGTTGATTTGACCTATTAGCACCCGTATTAGTAGCAGAGAACTTTGTATGGTGGTGGGTGGTGGTAGTAATTAATTTATGATCAAGTAGAAATCCCAATGGGTTGGCCTGGTGGCAAGGCCTTGGGTCTTGGGGATGTACTCCCTCCAAGGTTCAGGAATCGAAATGTCTTAGGTGCTAACAATTCCTTAGGGTCATTAGATTGGGGGAAAACCTTTGAATTAACCGTGGTGCATTTACGGAAAACTCTTTGCCGAGGGCCTATGCACCCCTGGGGATTAGTCGGGTTTTGATCCGGACATGCCAATGCCAATTGGAAAAACAAATAAAAATTTTTGATCAAGTTGAAATTTTATTAGCAATAACTCTTGCTCTTTCAGTTGAATTAGACAAAGTAGTAGCCACAACATTAGTCTAATTTGTTACCATAGTAGTAGTAGATGATGTAGTTTTTGGTGGTCTTACAGTAGTCTCGTAGTTACTTGTGTAATATTGGGGTTAGTAGTTGAAACCTATTATTGTCCTAATAGTTGAATTTGGTGTTGGTGTTGGTGTTTGTAGAATCCACTGTGTTGTATAGTATTTTTGGTGGTCTTACAGTAGTCTCCTAGTTACTTGTGTAATATTGGGGTTAGTAGTTGAAACCTGTTATTGTCCTAATAGTTGAATTTGGTGTTGGTGTTTGTAGAATCCATTGTGTTGTATAGTAGCAACAGTTGATCGTGTGATAGTGGTTGAGGAGGAAACTTTGTGGTGAACTTATAGTCTGAGAAGTATAAACCCTTCTAAGAAGGTGACATGTTTAAGTCAGCCACGTGTCGGATACTAACACTTGTCAGACACTTCCTGACACTTGTCACACACGTTTTTTAATTTTTTTAAATTAGAATACTATAAATGTAAACAAAATAACTTAGGATACAATGATAAAAGAAAAATAATATAGATTTATACCCTTTTTTTTTGTGATAAATTATATAGATTTATACCTTTTAATCCTCCATCTTTTTTAACTTTAGGAGTTAGTGTTATGTAACTTATGTTGCGTTTTATAATTATCTTTGAAAGAAATACTCATAATATATATATATATATATGTATATATAAACTATATATTTTATGTGTATCCTTCACGCACCGCGTCTTGCATTTTTTGAAATTTGTTTTCAGCCTCTCTGTGTCTATGCATCTTAGGTTCTAGTGGTAAAGGCATAGTAAATACTAAATTCTCAAATTTGGCATGTTGATATGAGTATACTGGAATATAAGGAATTTCCATAACGCATTTCATATGATTGTTGCATTTGCATTCCTATTCCTTAATAATTGGTCCTCATTTTAAAGGTTATACATTCATATTCAATATCCACTTATAATCGACCCATTATGAACTCACGTTTTGGCTGTCCCAACTGCCCTGATATTGTAGAACTGGCAGAGAAAGAAATTCTTGATTTAAATATATTACATAGTGTGTGATATTCTTACATAAGAACTTGTAAATTAGTAAGAATATAACTTAAATTATTTGAGATTTAGGAAAAAAATGGGATTTCTATCTCTCATACCAAATGTGAACTTCAAACAATTTTTAAAATTAAAGGATCCAACCGTTTAATTTGGGTACAAGTGTTGGACACAAATCCCTTACTTTTACCCTTGTCATGTTTAGTGGACATGTGTATATTGGGAGAATAGAAGAGTCCGAATTTTCTTCTAACGAGTGTGCTTTTTGTAAACCTACTCAATTATTTCATTTGATACTTGTTTTCAGATCTTCCACCTGGCAAAGAGCCGCTGGACTGGAATACAAGGATGAAGATTGCAGCAGGTGCAGCGAAAGGGCTCGAGTATTTGCATGACAAGGCAAACCCTCCTGTCATATACAGAGACTTAAAATCATCGAACATCCTTCTAGATGAGGGCTATCATCCCAAGCTATCTGATTTTGGACTCGCAAAACTAGGTCCAGTTGGTGATAAGACGCACGTCTCCACCCGGGTTATGGGGACGTATGGTTACTGTGCTCCTGAATATGCTATGACCGGCCAACTCACACTCAAGTCTGATGTCTACAGTTTTGGAGTCGTGTTTCTGGAGATTATTACAGGACGCAAGGCTATTGACAACACTCGGGCTCCAGGAGAGCATAATCTCGTTGCATGGGTAAGTTGTTCTCTTTATATTTCTATAGTATTATTATTTAGGGTTTAGTTGACTTCTTTAGCAATTAACACAAACCAAGAGATGAAATGTTGTCAATGTTATGATGTTCCACTGAATTATCATAGAAGTAGTGAATCTGTTTCCTTGTGTTTTTGCTTTTATTTTTTGTTTTTTTATTCTGGAAAAAAATGTTTCATTTTTATTTTCGCTTTCATTGTGTTTTTGGAAACAAGAATGGGTTGTTTTTAGAAAAAATTTCCGAAGAACAATTTTCAGAAATAATTTGCCAAGTGGGTTTTTTATTTCCCATAAAAGAAAACCAAAATGAAAACACAGCCAAACGAAGCGATTTTTTTTCTTTTAAATATTTGCTTTTCATTTTTGTGGGACATGGTTGTCGAGGTTATGCTGTTCTAGTGAATTAACATAAAAGTAGTTTTTTTTTTCCTTTTCCATTTCTGCTTTTCATTTCATGGGACACGGATTTGTAGGCACGGCCACTTTTCAAGGATCGCAGGAAGTTCCCCAAAATGGCCGATCCACTATTACAAGGTCGTTACCCAATTCGAGGACTCTACCAAGCACTTGCCGTTGCAGCCATGTGTTTGCAAGAACAAGCTGCTACGAGGCCTCTAATAGGGGATGTTGTGACCGCTTTGACTTATTTAGCTTCCCAAACTTACGATCCAAATGTACCCACTACTCCTAGGAACAAGGATGACAGAAGGAACATGGCAGATGGACTGGATAGTCCAGATGGGCCTCGACGTGGCGGACACCACGGCTCACCTTCCAACCATAAGAATTCTCCTGATTTCAGAAAGAGAGACTCTGTAAGGGAATTGAATACTGGAGCAGAGCTAGGAAGGAGCGAAACCAGTGGTGGGTCTGGGAGGAAATGGTGCGTGGATGAACTAGAACGTCAGGAATCTCAGAGAGACAGCCCAGCTAGTGCAGGAAGAGCAAGAGAGACTCCAAGGAACCGAGATCTCGACAGAGAACGTGCGGTTGCGGAGGCAAAAGTGTGGGGTGAGAATTGGAGAGAGAAAAAGCGGGCAAATGGGAAGGGTAGCTTTGACGGTACAAATGAGTAAATTGCAACAAAAACCCTAGTCATGTCACTTCGGCCTTTCTGGTGGCCATCATGAAGAAAGAAGAGAAGAGAATACGCAAAAATGTCATCCTTTACTGCTGCTTGTAGGGGTTGATATGAAACCGAATGCTTGAAGGAGAGGAACCTCATGGGGTCAGTGTTGTAGTTTTGGGCATTTTCAGGTAAACCCCACTGCATAATCTGGTATGCAAAATGTTAATTTATGTATTTAGGGTTTTTTTTCTTTTTCTTTTTCTTTTTCGTTTTCTTTTCTTTGTGAAGTTTATGATACAGGAGAGAAGCTTGGAAGATGTTTCATTTTGTAAGCCCATGTATTGTATGTGTAGCTGTGTGGGGAAAATTTAGTGGGTGTGGTGTGAGTCTCATTGTTCGATTGTTATGATGATGTGCTACTATGGATTTGAGTTGTTTGTGTTTTCGGCTTATACTAAGGGGGTTGATCGTTGTTGCGTCATTGTCCATCAAACAACCTCTCTGTTTCTGTGCATGCTTGCATCTGTGTAGGCTTGATTTTCTTGTGAGGGCTTGTAAATAGATTTAATTTTATCGAAGTTTCAACAATGTTTAATGTTTTCGATTGTCTCCGGAGTTTTATAACCTTCGAATTTTGTAAGACACAACATTGATTATGGTTCATAATTGATTTATTATATGATCTGCGTCATGTCATTGATTTGCATACCTATTTTGAATTGGGTTTCATGCTTCTTCCCTACATTTTAGTAGTCTATATTAGAGGCGTTTGTTTGGATTTCTTTGAACCAATTTATAGTTTTTAACTTTTAAAAAATTATATTAAACTTTTTTGTTAAATTTATTTTAAATAATTTTTTATTCTAGCAACGTATTTTAAGTCAAAAAAACTCACCACTTTCTTCTGACTATCAATTTATCCTGTAAACATATTAATTTATGATTATACTCTTAAATTTTTTTTTTTTTTAAAATAGAAAGTGACTATAGAATGTTATTATTATTTTTTATGATAAATGTAAACAAGTAGTGAATAACAAAAAATAAAAATTAATTAAAAAAATTATTTCACAACTTATTTAACAAACATTACTAAACAATTTAAATCTATAACTCAACAACTATACCAAATAAATTAACAACTTCTACTTAAAATTATAATCTATAATCTATTAAATTATAAATTGAAATCATAATCTATAATCTATTAAATTATATTCTATAATTTGTTTTAACAATTACACTAAACAGGCTCATTGTGGCCCCTTATTGTCTATAATTAATTTATATTTTTTAAACTACTTCAATAATGACTTGTGTTGTCCAAGTATAACAATGTTGTATTTATTTCCGAATTACCAGGACTAGCATAGTCGTTAATTTTTATGAAAATTGAATTAGTTATACTACTAAGTTTATTAGAATACTTGATTGGACTCTCAACTAGCTACCACCATTTTGACAATAAGCAGAACGCATATAATTTAAATTGTAATTTTTTTCTTAAATAAAATACAGACCAAGTGCACTTTGTTATTTTGAACTGATGCATCATTTCAAAAGCACAAGAGGTTCCTATTCTCATCTTACAAATGTGTTGCTGCCCAATAAATTAAAATTGAAGAAAGGTGATAGCCTCTCCTCTCTCAATCTCATATGTATATATATATATATACACACACATGTACAAAAACTATCCATCACTGCTTCCATGGCAATTCACTAATTTGTTCTTAGAAGTGAATAATTTGCCACATTCAAACCTCAAGTCAAGTGGACTCTGAGTATACGCATATCCCAACTTACAATTCTCTCAAAAGGAACAACGGCAGAGAAGTAACTTGAGCTAATAATTCAAGAAAGCCCAGATCAGGGAACAACTAAGAAGCTACCACTGTTACAAGATCAAAGCAAAATCAAAATCAAAACTACCACAGTTTCTCGATGATTTGGTAAACTACATAACACAGTCAAGTACAATATTTCATGCAGTCAACTGTCATAAGTGAGGTGGTTTCTAAATTATCCAGTATTTACTCATTTATACAACTTCCCAACCCTAACCTATAATCTAAATTATATATTACCCTCTTCTGCAGATGAGTCAATGGCTTCTGCCAAGCCTAGATTAAAAATTACAAAAATAAGATAAGGTGAGCAGTGTAATCATGAAATCAAAACAACAGCAACACCATGCCATAATAGTTCTGGTGCAAACTAAACACCAGATGCTAGCTTTGTATTTTCATAGTTCATTTCCTCCTCTTACCCTGCAAAAATAGCATAATCAGCTTTTTACCTTATACCAGCTAGCAAACGAACTTAGAAATGATAATCAACATATAGTTTCCAGGAGGGGGCAAATATATACCGAGCTCACATAGTCATCCATCAACAATTGCTTCCGCTTCTTTACAGTTGGAGGAGGGCTCTCCGCTGCTTGCCTTGCCAAGGCACGCTTTGATGGAGTCATGTTCTGGTGGGCCATAACAAAAAAGTTCATCTTTATAAGATTCAAGCTTGCAAAGAACAATTGCTTAATTACAAATGAGTTATGCAATCTAGTAAAGTAGGGATGGTGAAGTGAAGAATTAATTCAACCTTTGCAAGTTTCTTCTCTTTACGGGCTTGTCTCTCTCTTTCGTCAACCTCCTGGTTTTCCCTCTCCACCAACCGAATAAGAGTATCACATCTCCTTGCAAGTTCTTGAGTTGTTCGGGACTTCACAAACCAATCAAAACGGAACAAAGGTGATGTGCGGAAAGCAGCCTTCAGCTCATCCCAATTTCCATAACCAAGCTTGTGAACCATGCAGATCTATACAAAGTGTAGTGGGCAACTATTATTATAACCATAAAACAAATATAATAAACCAGCAGTATGTGCCAAAAGAATTTAATTGCTTAAAAATCTCACCATGAAACGATCACATTCTTCATTGTACAGCTTCCCTTTGTTCTGACCATACTGGATTTTCAATTCGAGCCATGGGTTCTTGTATCTATCCAATTTCTTCCCGATTGCTTTCATGATCTCATCCTTCCGAGAAATTCTAGCCTCCCCTCTTTCAATGTTCTTGATGATCCTATCATAATCTGGATACAACATATTTGCAATTATAATTTAAAAGAAGCAAGAATTTTAAATTTAAAGTTCTAAACAAGTTCATTCTAAGCCACTTTGAGATACTTGTAAACAAATCAAATACAAGAATGGTTCTACGCATTAAAACATTAACAAACAACTAAAATTTATTTTTTGTTCTGACCATCAAACCACCCATGCGATGAGAAGAAATATGGGGTACATTTTCCAATTAAAAGTTCATTCATATTATTAGAGAGGGCACCAACAAAGCTAAATTGTGAGAAAATTTGTTTCCAAGCATTATTGTCAAATACCCAAAATTCATCAATATTTACAATAAGTTACGGCATTAATTCTCACTCACCATTCAACTCTTTGTATCTTTCTTTAAAAACTTTTGCATATCTTTCAACTTCCTCGTCTGTTTTCCCTTCCATTTCAAAAGCTATACTTGTCACATCATTCCGACCATACTTCTCACAAGCCCTAATGAAAGTATTAAAATCTCTTCTACTCCACGTAGAAAATCCCTAAAATCAACAAAAAAAAGTGAATTTTAGATGAAGCGATAGATAACAGAAAACCCAATCTATGTTTATTAACCACTCACCTCCTCTAATAGCAGTTCCTTTTCCTCCTGCTCTTCAGCAGTTAAGGGGTCTCCCAACTCTAGATGATCAACACTCAATTATCAGTTGGTTGACTAGAGAAAATGTTACTTAGAAATGACACCGTCACCAAGAGTAGTGAACATACCTTCTGGTTCATCCACTTCTATGGTGTCCTTTAACTGATTCTTTTGATGTGTTTGCTGACAATTGTGAAAATAAATTAAGCAAAACAAAAGACTGCATGATTTAAATCCTATTACAACAAAGTGAGGACAAAAATAAGAAACAAAGAAACATGAATATCCAAGGAATTACCCACCATGAGATAGCGTACTTCTTTTTCATACAGCTCACTTAGCCTTTGTGTGTTAAAAAACTGGAAATCATGCCTGAACAAAATAAAAATAAAAATAAAAAGGCAAAACATGTAAAACAATTTTCGACCTGAACTCTAGTCTAAGAAAGAATCAATTTCAAGTGATACTTACAACTGGGGCATGCGGGGAATTCGAGGCTCTTTTGGTCTTGCTGGACCACTTTGGCGCATTGTTTGCTTGAAGTATTCAGATTCTGAGTAACTAAAAAAAGACAAGAAATAATGTTTCAAGAAAAGACAAGAGGTGCAAAAGACACTGAAAGGGAAATGAAAAATCACTATTACTTTCGCTTCCTCTCTCTTTTCGGTGGTTCAATCCAATTGTCACTGACAATTTTCTTGAAGTCTAACTTGTTCTCATCCTTCATCAAAATCAAAAATGTAAATGAAATAGCAGTTCAAAAAAATTAAGCAAAAGATGATAAAACAGTCCAGAGTAATCATGGAACACATGCAAGAATGGTTTGTACCTTTTCATCATCAAAATCATAGAGATCAGCAGCTGCACAAACCCATAAGTTGCAATTTGACTTAGTTGTAAAAAGCATAGAGTAAAAAATGTTTTTAAAAATAACTTTCGATAATAAATCCACATACTGTCATCCATTTTGAATTTGATTGCATCTTCTGTAAATTTCTTCATCTTAGCATCAAGCTCAGCTGTTGCCTCTTCTCCTTTAGCAATGATCCGATCTATATCCTCATCAGTAATTGTGCTATCCTTGGAACTGAAAACCATTTCAGCACCAAACCTCACCATTTGCAGCAGGTCATCTTTGTTAACAGCTGCCAAAAATAATAATAATATTAAAATGAAAAAAATGCCATGAATTATCAAAGTACTGCACTTGCACTAATTTGAATATTAAATCATAATTACGAAAGTATAAACCACTTACTCTTTTGCTCTGCTAATCGCCCTTGTTGGATCACCAGAGCATCGAGTGCAAGCTTTTTATAAGCCCTCTCAATCACTTTTTCCTCAATTGTATACTGTTCATAACCAAATTGAGAAGAACAATGATATTAATAGACATTTTAAATAGCTTATGACATGATGTGTTATACACTAATACATAAACAAAGCAAACCTCAGTACAAAAACGGAATACTTGAACTTCTTTTGTTTGCCCAATCCTGTGAGCACGATCCTGAGCCTGCAAATCAACTTGTGGGTTCCTAAAATGTAATAAAGAAGAGAGCATCAGATTATCAGATGATATTTGCAATTCTGAGCCTGACCAGATCAAAAATAAATTTAAAAAAAAAATTACCAGTCACTGTCATAAAGAATGACAACATCTGCAGTAGCAAGATTGATGCCAAGGCCTCCAGCTCTGGTTGACAGTAAGAAGACAAATTTCTCACTCCCTGGCTTATTAAAGGCTTCAATTGAAGCATCACGATCTTCTCCGCCAGTATTGCCATCAATCCGACAATACAGGTACCCACGAAACAATAAATAGTCTTCCAAAATGTCCAACAGCCTTGTCATCTGGGTCATACAACAGTATCATCATCTTTATCATGATAGTACAATTCGGTTTAATGGAATTGCTGGAAATTTGTGTAAATGCATATAATATGATAGTGGTGTTGGTGGTAGATAGTGGCATGTATAGAATATGATAGTGGTGTTGGTGGTAGATAGTGGCATGTATATAATATGATAGTGGTATATAGTGGTAATATATAATATGTAAGTGGCATATAATGGGTTATAATGATGTTTGTAATATCTCCTATATAAGGAGTGTCATTTGGTTTTGTAAAATAAGAAATTTTGAATATAACAGAAATATATTCCTTCTTCCTCATATTTTCGGAGTTCTTCTTCCTCATATTTTCTAAGTTGGTATCAGAGCAACAAAAAACACAGCAGCCCTAAAACCGCCATAGCCATGTCGGAAGTCACGTCCGAAACCACTTCAACCCCTGCCGCTGCCATTCCGGTGAAAACGTTCAACTCTCACTCTGTCCAAATCACCACCATCCGCCTAAATGGTGATAATTTTCTCCGCTGGTCACAATCTGTCCAGATGTATATCCGTGGGCAAGGAAAGATCGGTTACATCACTGGTGACAAGAAGGCTCCTGCTGTTAATGATCCGCTGTTCAACAGTTAGGACGCTGAAAACTCCATGGTTATGACATGGTTGGTCAATTCCATGGAAGAGAATATAAGCTCTAATTACATGTGTTATCCTACTGCACAAGAATTGTGGGATAATGTTAGTCAAATGTATTCTGACCTAGGAAATCAATCTCAAGTTTTCGAATTAACTTTGAAGTTGGGAGAGATTCGTCAAGAAGATGATTCTGTCACCAAATATTTCAATTCGTTGAAAAGGTTGTGGCAGGATCTTGACATCTTCAACACATACGAATGGAAATCGGTTGACGACTGCAACCACCACAAGAAAACTGTGGAAGACAGTCGTATTTACAAGTTTCTTGCCGACCTCAACATTGAGTTCGATGAAGTGCGAGGAAGAATTATTGGCAGACCTCCTCTCCCATCCATTGGCGAAGTATTTGCCGAAGTCAGAAGGGAAGAGAGCCGAAGGAGCATCATGCTTAAGAAAAAAGGTACTGGTGAATCAATTGAAATTTCTGCTTTAATTAGCGATGTTGCGGCCAACAAGACTGCAAATTACCAGCGGAGGTTTGATGATAAGCCACGGGTCTGGTGTGATTTTTGCAACAAGCCTCGCCATACACGCGAAACGTGTTGGAAGATCCATGGCAAACCTATCAACTGGAAAAGCAGCAAACAATGAGAGAAGAATCGTGGCTTTCCTACCGCTAATGAAGCCGATTCAGGTCCCTTCAACAAAGAGCAGATTGATCAATTCTTAAAGCTGATAAAATCCAACTCCTCATCCAGTACTCCTAGTGTTTTGTTGGCACAAACAGGTAGAAATCCTAAAGCCTTCTCTTGCCTAAACTTCTCTCCGTGGATCATAGATTCCGGTGCCTCCGATCACATGACTAGTTTTTCCTATTTATTTAGTACCTATTTCCCTTGTTCTGGTCATGACAAAATCAGAATAGCCGATGGTAGTTTTTCACCTATTGCAGGAAAAAGATTTATTAAACTAACTGAGAAAATTAATCTCAATGATGTTCTTCACGTCCCTAACTTAGCCTGTAACCTTTTGTTTTACATTTTTTGAATCCCATTGTGAATTTCAGGACCAGAACTCGGGGATGATGATTGGGCGTGCTAGGATGCTTGAAGGTCTTTACTACTTTGATGAAGTACCTGTTAGTAATAAAAAAGCTCAGAGCTTTAATAGTACTAGTTCAATCTCTGTTCGAGAAAAAATAATGCTATGGCACTATAAGCTAGGACATCCTAATTTTCTTTATCTGAAACATTTATTTTCAAAATTATCTAAAGGGATTGATTGTTCTTTTCATTGTGAAAGTTGCATTTTTGCAAAATTTCATCGCTCTACTTATTTGCCAAAACCTTACCAGGCTTCCAAACCTTTTTATTTGATTCATAGTGATGTTTGGGGCCCTTCTAAAATCACTACTATTTCTGGTAAAAGATGATTTGTTACATTTATTGATGACCATACCCGCTTATGTTGGATTTATTTGATGAATAAAAAATCTGACGTGAAAAATTTATTCACAAATTTTTACAATATGATTAAAAATCAATTTCAAACCAAAATTGGTATTTTACATTCTGATAATGGAACAGAATATTTCAATGAGCAGTTGGGTGAGTTTTTGGAAAAAAATGGGATTTTTCATCAATCTACATGTCGGGATACCACTCAACAAAATGACATTGCAGAACGAAAAAATAAACATCTACTTGAAGTAGCACGTGCTATAATGTTTTACATGCATGTTCCTAAATATTTATGGGGTGAAGCAATTTTAACAGCCTCTTATTTGATAAACAGGATGCCTACAAAGGTATTAACATACAAAACACATTTCGATCGTCTCAAAACTTTTTTTCCTGACACGAGGTTGTTTTCTGATTTACCCGCCAAAGTTTTTGGATGCACTGCCTATGTTCATGTTCCTAGTCAATTTCGTTCAAAACTTGACCCCCGTGCTATAAAATGTGTTTTTTTGGGTTATTCCTCAAACAAAAAGGGGTATAAGTGTTTCGATTCTCAAACCAAGAAATTTCATGTGAGTATGGACGTGTCATTTGTGGAAACAAAATCCTATTTCCCCAACACTTCTCTTCAGGGGAAGACAAGTGGAGTAGAAGACCATTTTTGGGATATTTCTATCCCGCTCCCCAATGTCATTTATCCTACACAAAAACCACATCTGTCTGATAATGATCACTTAGGAGAACCAAGTTCTATGGTGCCTAGTCAAGAAGATTCTTGTTTAGGGGGAGAAGTACTACAAAATGATCTAAATCCTGAGCTTCAGGTTTATACTAAGAAACGATTTCATCTGAGGAATAATGACCCGAATGTCCATCCTAATGACCCGAATGTCCACCCGAGTTCTGGCATCGAAATTTTAGATAATCCTATTCCTTCTATTTCCGACCTTGATGTTCCTATAGCAATTAGGAAAAGTGTCCGAAATTGCATTAAACATCCTATTGCAAATTACCTCTCCTATCAAAGACTGTCTAAAAACCATAGAGCTTTCACATCTAGAATTTCACACTTGTTTGTTCCAAGAAATATACAGGAAGCATTGGATGATCCGAATTGGAAATTAGCAGTCATGGAGGAGATGAATGCTTTAAGGAGAAGTGGTACTTGGGAGATAGTTGATCTACCGAAAGACAAGAAAACAGTTAGGTGTAAATGGGTGTTTACGATAAAATGTAACGCAGATGGAAGTATTGAGAGATACAAGGCGAGACTGGTGGCTAAAGGCTTCACTCAAACTTATGGGATCGACTATCAGGAGACGTTTGCTCCTGTTGCTAAAATAAATTCCATCAGAGTACTGTTATCTCTTGCAGTAAATTCAGATTGGCCTCTACATCAACTTGACATTAAAAATGCATTTCTCAATGGTGATCTTGAAGAGGAGGTGTTCATGAGCCTACCGCCGGGATTTGAGCAGAGACTTAGAAGCGACAGAGTATGCAGATTGAACAAGTCATTATACGGACTCAAACAATCACCAAAAGCGTGGTTTGAACGCTTTGGGAAGGCAGTTATCAGTTGTGGCTTCTCGCATAGTCAAACAGTTCACAATATTTTATAAACATTCAAAAAACAATAAAATTATAATTTTGATTGTTTATGTTGATGACATCATTTTAACTGGTAATGATGAAGCAGAGTTAGCAGCCCTCAAAGAGAAACTCGCAAAAGAATTTCACATTAAGGATCTGGGAGCCCTCAAGTATTTCCTCGGAATGGAATTTGCAAGATCCAAAGAAGGTATATTCGTTAATCAGAGAAAATATGTTCTTGATCTCCTTGGAGAAACAGGTATGCTTGGTTGTAAGATGGTGGAGACTCCGATCGAGCCTAACTTGAAGTTACAAGCTGCTAAGGCTGAAGAAGTCAAAGAGAGAGAACAATATCAGCGACTTGTCGGGAAATTGATTTAATTGTCTCATACGCGGCCTGATATTGCCTTTGCAGTCAGCATGGTAAGTCAGTTCATGCACTCACCAGGGGCAGAGCACTTTGAGACCGTTTATAAGATCTTAAGATATTTGAAAGGAACTCCAGGGAGAGGCTTACTGTTCAAGAAACATGGACATCTTCAAGTTGAAGTATACACAGATGCAGACTAGGCAGGAAGTGTTACAGACAGGAGATCAACATCCGGATACTGCTCCTTTGTAGGTGGGAATCCGGATACTGTTCCTTTGTAGGTGGGAACCTAGTTACATGGCGGAGTAAAAAACAGAATGTGGTAGCTAGAAGTAGTGCAGAAGCAGAGTTCAGAGTTGTTGCCCATGGAATCTGTGAAGTAATGTGGATTAAAAGAATTCTTGAAGAATTAAAGCTTTCTCACCCGACACCTATGAAGGTCTATTGTGACAACAAAGCAGCTATATCTATAGCTCATAATCCAGTTCTACATGATCGCACAAAACATATAGAAGTGGATAAACATTTCATCAAGGAGAAAATCAATGCTGGCATAATCTGTATGACCTACCTTCCAACAGGTGAACAATTAGCTGATGTGCTAACGAAGGGACTACACAAGAAGCAATTTGATAAGCTGACTAGCAAGCTGGCTATGGAAGATATCTTCAAACCAGCTTGAGGGGGAGTGCTGGAAATTTGTGTTAATGCATATAATATGATAGTGGCATGTATAGAATATGATAGTGGTGTTGGTAGTAGATAGTGGCATGTATAGAATATGATAGTGGTGTTGGTAGTAAATAGTGGCATGTATAGAATATGATAGTGGTGTTGGTGGTAGATAGTGGCATGTATATAATATGATAGTGGTAGATAGTGGTAATATATAATATGTAAGTGGCATATAATGAGTTATAATGATGTTTGTAATATCTCCTATATAAGGAGTGTCATTTGATCTTGTAAAATAAGAAATTTTGAATATAACAGAAATATATTCCTTCTTCCTCATATTTTCGGAGTTCTTCTTCCTCATATTTTCTAAGTGGAATAATACACATTTGTTCTCTCATGTTTCTAACACTCAACCAGGGAGGAGATAGGCACAAAAGACACTCTTTAACATGAGACACCAAACCCAAACCTAGCAACAAACCTCTCAACCAAAGAGGATAGGCACAAGCACCTCTCACAACGAAAGTGAGAAAACCCTGACCCCACATCTCCTCCTAGCATTTTCACAGAAGTTTCTTAGGGACAGTAAGACAATTTTCACAACCAAACTGTAGATTTAAAATCTTCTTGTCAAGCTTTTAGTCCTTATCTCTTGAAAGAGTGCAATACAATTTCTTTTGGTTTCATCCTTAATTTCCTTCTCCTTACCTTCTCATTCGTTTTCTCCACCTCTTTTTTGGAGCACACAATGCTAACAAGTAAAAATAATTAGATAAGAACACATCAACCTTCTATTTTGGAGAAGCATATTTCCTTTTTTCGTCTTCACTGATTCCCGTTTCACTAGAATTTATTTCCCCTTTCTCCTCTTTAGTTTGCTTAACATTAAAAGGACAAGACTTGGTAGAGTGACCAAAAGCCTTACTACACTAAAGTCTAAGGGATTCCATGGAACTTCAACTCTAATCTCATAAGAATCACTAAAACTCAAGTCTAAGGGATTCCAGTGATTCCAGTGATTGGGTATCATCATCAGGGTACAAGGTGTACCTACAGTACAAAGGTGTGATGGGGTATATTCATCAGAGTACAAGGTGTACCTACAGTACAAAGGTGTGATGGGGTATATTCATCAGAGTACAAGGTGTACCTACAGTACAAAGGTGTGCTCGGACTGATATTATACAACACAAGCAGCATGCATAGATATGGCATAAAAATGATCCTAACCAATGATAACCAGTATGAAATTCATTGATAGTGATCTTGAAACAAAAGAGGTAGAAAAGGAACCTGTGAAAATATTAGGACCCTTGAATCACGTTCTTTAAGTTTTGGGAGCAACTTATCCAAAAGAACCATTTTACCTGCAAATCAAATAGTTAAAAAAGGCATGAATAATCATCAATAAACACCATTTTTTTTTAAAAAGACAAATACATTAAAATCTTCATAGGCTGAGAAGCTTACCAGCATTTGTAATAAGATGATCTCCTGTAGTATAAGGAGGGCCAGGTTCAGCACCTTGGAACAGATATGGGTGATTACAACATTTACGCAGCTGCATTGCTATGTTCAGAAGTCGCTTGCGCTCGCCACCAGCATTTACAACCTCAAGATCTTTCTGCAATAATGCCCTATAGTACTGCTTCTGCATTTGGGACATACCAACTTTAAGTATTGTTTCCTTCTTGGGAGGCAAACCTTTCTCGACATCTGACTTCAACCTTCGGAGAAGGAATGGCCGAAGGACCTTAAAGATGCATAAAGAAAGAAAATATCATCATATAAGCTTTGACAGATCAGAATGGTGGAAGGAAAAAAAAAAATCATGTAACCAACCCCGCCTAGTCGGACACAAAACATAGTTGGTTTGGTTAGAATATAACAACTTAATACTCAAAATATTAAGGGCTTGTCAACTTACCTTATGAAGTTGCTGAACAACCTCCTGCTGGTCATTTTCACCAGAAATTTGAAACCATTCATCAAAAGTTTCAGCTGAGCTAAATATCTCTGGCAGAAGAAAGTTCAAAAGAGACCACAGTTCATGAAGATTGTTCTGCATGTTGGAAGAGAGAAACAATATCAAGCCTACAATGAAAGTATAAAACAACACACTGTAGGAGAACATATAATAACTCCTATAAGAGAACGGAAACAATAATAAAATTCAGAATACAAAAAAACTGATGACCCTCCCAAGAAGACGCAACAAATCAACCAACAACCTCCCAAACTAAACCCATAAAAAAAAAAATAATAATAATAATAATAATAATAATAATAAAAATAAAAATATAACAAATATGAAAATATGAAGGAAATTGAGTTGTTTTCCAATGCAAGTCATTATTTCCCAATAAAATGGACTCCACACACATAGTCAGAGGTTCAACCAACAAATTGATGTTTCATGTAAATTCTTTCTCCAGAACAAATGGTATTTCATCAATAGAAATGAAACTAGAATTTTAATTGCAACATTGATAAAGTTCCACCAATGCCTTCAACAAAACATTGATACTAAACTGATACGGGAAAGGGGGGAATTATTCTCAAGTTAGTAGGAATGAAAATACTGCAGGCATCCAAGAAGCAACTACGCACAGACATGTATACGGATGCAAATGCGGACACAGGGATTTCAAAAAAATGAAAACACAAACAAGGTGGGGACACAACAACAAAATATATTTTCATATAATTTTATTTACTATCTAGATTAATATTACATCAACAAACAATTAATATTGACAAAAATAACTCTAATTCCTTTCTTTTTTTAAAAAAAAAAAAAATTAATAAATTAACACTTACAATTTATATCCTTTTTTTTTATAAATGATCTATTAAATATTTAAATCTCAAAAAATTAATAATAAACATTCAACATTCATCAAAAATACTAAGAAAAATAAGGGACAAGACAACTTAGCATGTCCCTAATTTGTCCCCGAAGTGTTGTCGACATGTCCTCTGAAAATAAATTAATTAAATAAGAAGGCACACCACCCCGCCGTGTCCACAAAGTGTCCATGTGTCCAACACAAATACGACACTTGTTTTGAAGTGCCAGTGCCTCATATGATCCCAGTCAAGTTGACTAATTCAAGGCTTTATTATACCAGATTGCAAAGCCTGGGGTTTTCTAAAGCCTGTGTATTCCCTCTATTTCTTGGGTTTTTCCCCTTCAAAAACCCCACAACACACCTCCCAACCCCCCCCCCCCCACCACCACCCAAAAAAAAAAATTATACCAATTCTTGATGATGTCAAGAAAATATATTTAAAAAATGAGTCTCTAAAAAGCTACCCTCTTACAGCCATCATCCATTATACCAATTCTTGATGATGTCAAGAAAATATATTTTAAAAATGACGGTCTCTAAAAAGCTACACTCCTACAGCCATCATCATGGATGCTAAATGCACAGGTAAGTTCCCACATCAATGAAGAAAAGCAAGTGATATATACCTGCAGTGGAGTACCCGTGATAAGGAGGCGGTAATTAGTCTTGTAAAGTCTCATTGTCTTTGAAAGAAGTGAATTCTCATTCTTGATTCGATGAGCTTCATCAATGACAATATAGCGCCAACTAAATTGGCGCAGGGCAGATTTCTCTCTAATTGCCATTTCAAAACTGGTGACACATACATCAAACTTCCCAGCAACCAGTAAATTTTCCCGTATATGCTTCTGCAAAAATATAACATTAACAGAGTTATTCAGCATTCATAACTGACAACTATAAATACGGGAAATATTATTTTTAATAATTGAATAAGCAATCATGAGTGACTCACTCTTTCATCAGGATTTCCAAGAAATTTTATGGCACGAATAATTGGACAAAAGCGTTTGATTTCATTCATCCAGTTGCCAAGCGTAGACTTTGGAGCAACAACCATGTGAGGTCCAGTTATTCCTCTGAATTCATGCAGATAGCCCAACAATGAGATTGTTTGCAACGTTTTACCAAGACCCTACATAGTCACAACAACAAATCATTGTTAATATCACAATTGTCAAAAAATGAACTGTTCCATGACAAATTATCCGATAGAATGATTATATAATACAAATCAGAAGTAATGATATTCAATACTCAGGGGAGAGAGAATCTCAAAGAGGAGTATACTATAATGCAAATGGATGCTATTCCCTAGTCAAAAGCTACAAGATATACCATTTCATCTGCAAGGATTCCATTTATGCCATTCTCATACAGTCGTATGAGCCAGTTTAATCCAGCAAGTTGATAATCCCTCATCTTTCCTTCAATACCTGGAGAAATAAAAAGCAAACAACAAAATTATCACTTTTACATTAAATGGCACCTCAAACTAAATAGCACGTTGATATTAAACCACCCCAAACTAGAGAAAAGATAAACTGCAAATCTTTTTTAACAAAAGCCTCAGCATAAACAAAAAGCATTTCAATTCAGGACAGATCTTCACTAGTGAGCTAGACAAATATTATAAAAGTATTAATCTAACAGTAGATAATAAGTCAAATAGTGTCCTTTGGCTATTTTCAGCTTTGGGACACGACCACAATAGAACAACATGGTATAATAAGCTGAAATCCAACTCCAAAAAAAAATTTAAAAATAGTTTCCCCAATATGAAGTTTTGACCCTTAAATTAAAATTAATATACAAATCTACATAAGTAGATATATGTAATACAAAAATATTACAGAGACAAGAAAAATATAACATACATATTTTAAAAAATCCAAACCAGACAATGGGGAAGAATCTTAAAAGCAAAAGGAATAGAACAAAAATCATTGCACATGCCAAACAAGATGCTCAAATTTTCCAAAACACAGCTTTATTTATCCGCATTAGATCCCTACTGATCACAAAGATCAAAGCCACACAAGCAGGAAAATGCAAGCATGTGAGCGCAAAGAGAGAAAGTTATACAAGAGGGTTGAGCCACCAGCCGTGTATTTCCAGTCCCAGAGAGACCATCTTCCTCCTCCTTGAGGCATTCTTCATCTTCTTCCTCTTCAGTAATCTTTGATGCATGACGACCCCTAAATTACACAATTAGCAAGATGGAAACTGTTATTAACCTTTGTCAAATATTGAAATGCATAATGTGATAACCTATGACTGGAAATTGGCCAATAGTCCATCCAATACTTTAATTGACAAACACAACTACAAAATATTCCAAACCACACACACAAGAAAAAACATCCAGCACCAAAGTCCAACCAATTTTTTCCCTATCAATCATGATTCAATCTAGGAGCAAATGCTATAATTTAAATGGAAGAGAAAAAAAAAATTCAAAAATGTTGGGCAACCGAGAACACTTCATTGATCAATATTGTTACACTACAATAAAAAAATCCACCCTTGTTACACTCACATTAATTGCACAACTGTAGTAATCATATAAGCAAAGTTGTATATCCACTAGGGTGTTCAAAAAGCTTAATTGCACAAAAGAGCATCTATTATACCTTCCCTTTGCCTTTTTCTGCGCTGCAGACTGATCACCCTTGGCAAAATGAGCAAATATCTCTGTTTGCTGCAGGAGATACTTCAGGCGACCCTTTCCCTTGTTGTTCTGCCATTAAAGAGAGATTATTGTTTCAGTTATCACTTTCAGAAAAACTTAAATTGATATATAAACTGGAGAAATAGAAATTCGCCCAAGTAGCACACCATATCAGCATCAATGGCAGCATTTTGTTTGTCCAGAATTTCTTGAATCTTCTGCTTCTTTAACTTCTGCATTTCTCTTAATCTGGCTTTTTCACGCTTTCCAATGTTAATATTAGTCACAACCTTCTCATCCTGATGGTAAGAAATTATAAAATGATAGCAATGATGAGCTGAGGAAGTTGATTCAATTAATTACATAATTATGAAAGAAAACTATCACCATAATATTTATGATGGAAACTCTAGAGAAACTCTGGTTTGAAATATTTTAGTCTATGGCTACTATCTAATCACAAACAACTCATCAATTGATAATAAAAATGAAAAAACTGCTGGAATTGAAGTGCCATAAGTTCAACCTCACAATAGACATGTTTAGGCGGCAAGCACTTAGTGCTTTGCAAGAGTAGGGAGGCTAACACTCATAGTTACTAATTTAACAACTAACAACTACTGACATTCACCAGTTCACAAAAAAAAAAAAATCATTTCCAAAAAAAAAAAACAGAAATTTTAGGCAAGTCATGTTGCATGTTCTCATCAACTAAGGGCAGTCTAACCCCAAAACAACAACAACCAAAAAAATAAAAAATAAATAAAATCCTTAAAATTCAAGTAGTAGGAGGAAAGGAATGCGGAGCTCGTATAGTAGCTATCTTCTCAGCCATTACCAAAAAAAAATAAAATTCTACTTCTTTTGTGCTTTTTTTTCATAAAAAAATAAAAAGACACTAAAAAAAAAGTCAATTCCCAAAACAGCCCTTAGTCCACTATGCTGTTCTAGCGTGGCGTTTTTACTCAATGGTTAAAAAGAATGATTAATTAGTAGTAATTAATTAGTGGTTGTTAAGTAGATGGTTAGTGGTTAGATGGTTGTCAGAGATAGTTGGCAGTGATTAGCCAAGTATTGATTTTGAAGGGAAACTTGTAATAGTAGATGGATGATCGGTAAAGGAATGTGAAATTGTTTTGGTGTTTGTTTTCTCTCTTGATTGTTTGAACTGTTAGTTCTTGATTGAATAAACTTGTAATTTCAACTTCTGTGTTTGTTCTTTCTCACAAATTCATCACTCATTCCAGTAAACAAATACACACACACACACATATATATATATATATCAACGACAATGTTAATCAAAGCACGCCCAAATAGTGGAAATTCAACGAAAACTCCAAAACCCCTAAACTATCAAACCCTAGCACATCAAAAACCCTATCAAACTCAACACACAACTAACCCAAATAACTCAGATCTAAACTCACCTCTTCGCTTTCCTCCTCTCCGTCGTCGCCGGCGTCAGCCTCGTTTTCCGTGTCCGGCGACTTACCTTCGCCGGCGTCGTTGTTGTCGGAGTCCGAGTCTTCGTCGGCGGTCCTGGCAACGACCTCGAGCTCCTCCTCATCTTCGTCCTCGTTGATCTGATCGTTGATTTGCTCTTCCTCCGACGAATTAGAGCCGTTGGATAGATCATCTTCCGATGAGTCCTTCGATTTCGAAGGTCTCGCCATGGATTCGAAGCTCAAGGGTTTCGTAGAAGCGAGAGAGAGAGAGAGAGAAGTACCGACCTAGAAAGCCAATACTCGTGAGAATACGTGAGATGGAGGGTATTTGTACCCTTTTTTGGATTGGGTAATGTGAAATTTGGGGATTTTTTTTGGTTGAAATGATAAATTTCCCGCCAGTTGTGTGGGATTTGGTATTTTCCCGCTAACCGTGTGGACCGGTGGCTGGAGGGGCGGAGCGCCATGCTTCTAGGGTGCATCGTAACCCAACCAACTTATTATGTGGGTGTTTGGAAAGTTATTATTTTAGTAGGTTATTTTAGTTTATGATTATTTTAGTAGGTTAAAATTTTTGTATTTGTGAAGATGGTTATATTTTTTTATAATTAAATGTGATGTTTGTGACAAAAAAAAAAGTGAAATGATTATAAATTTGATGTGACATTTTCTCTTATTAGTTATTTTAATTTATTTTACCTTTTTGTAAATTTTAATCCAAATGAGACGAAAATCTTGCTTCCCAAACAACCCAATGTATGGCATAATGGGTTAGGGTTAAAATAGTGACAAAAAAGTAAAATATATTAAAAAATTATCAAAACAATTCATCCCAAATAGGGATGTAAGAAAAATCCAAAAAATCGACCAAACAGATTGAACCGGACCAAACCAACTATATAGCCTGTTTTTTAACAAAAATCGGACTGTGTGGCTTTTAATTTTTTATTTTTTTTTATTTTCAATTCAAGTATCTTGTGTACCAATCTAAACTAAAACCGACCGTTTCAACATATATTATATTTATAATATATATAATCTAATAATGATATTAATAGGTATAATAAATTATTAACCTTAATTAATTAAGTTTATCATGTTTATAACCTAAGTTTGTAAACTCTTATTATATATAATCTTAACTTTAACTTATTATTATTGAAACCTTAATATTTTTAAACCTTTTTTTTTTAATTTAGGAATTTAAAGGTATGTATTAAATTGATGGATTGGATATATTTGACAAGATAGACAAATAACTAATTTAATGTTTTTATATAGATTAATGATTATATTTAAAAGCTGTTTAGGTTTGAAAATTTCTAAACCAATTAAACCGCACAAAATCGGACCGTTTCAATCGATTCGGTTCGATGTGGTTTGATAAGAGAAGCGGTCTGTATCGGTATTCAAAATAATAAAATCGACATTATCGGTTTTGTGTAATTTTTTACTTAAATACTGATTGTACCGAACCAATTACATCCTTAATTCCAAATGATACTTTTTAACCTAAGATAAAAAAGTCAAAACACTAACTCACTTTCCAAACGAATGCTATATAAATTGGGCATGTATCGAAGATTAAACACATTTTTTGAATTAGTAAATATTTGTGAGTTTGACTCGGTCTTAGATTCAATAGTTATTAAAACGCGAATTACTTAAAATTAATTTAAAATCAAATTGGAAGACAAATAAATCAAAATTTAACAAAATATTTTAAACTAGTCGAATTTTCAAAAAAAAAAAAACAAAGTGTGTGCAATTTTAAATTCAACACTACTTGAATGCTTGGAACTAAAGTTGGGGATCGGGCTAAGTCCGAAAATCTCAAGTCCAAAGGCAAATTCTATTCAATGGGCTTGCTTTAGACGGCTAAAAAGTTAGGCTCTGTTTGGTTATGAACTAAAATCAATTTTCAATACGTGAGTTTGCGCATGACGTTTGGAAACGATGTTCAAAAATTAATTTCGCGTGTTAATTCAGATTACATTTTGAAAATCTATTTGGTCGCAAGTATCTCCCTTTCAACGTTTCTGCTTTCATCATCGTCTCCCCCAACTTTCACGTGAACCCCATCTACACCCGTCCTTCAGATTCATCGCGAGTGGCTTCTCTGCATCAAACATCCGTACTTCAGATTCATTACGGGTGGTTTTCAGAATTTCAGAAGTCAGACTCATTTTATAAATAATGAATCCACCCAACTCGCTCTGTACTGGTATCATATTTCACAAATCAACTGAGTTACGATTTGTGCGTTGCGGACGATTCTTATTACGGCAACCAAACAACGACGACTGCGCGGTGAAATTACTCACAAAATTATTTACATATTTTGTTATAGGGAAATTATTTGATAAATTCATCCTAATTTATTTTTTTTTCAGGTCAAATTTATCAAATTTATTGTCGAATCCGACGAGCAAACAGTAGCACGTTCAATCAGTATACACATTTCATCACCGGCGATAATTATTCAACTCCTACTAATCTGGTAAATAAATCCTTCATCCTTCATCTGAAAATCTGTTATCTGAAAATGATTTCAGACGAGTCAATCCTTTCTCCTGAACTGTTTCAACTTTTTGTTCTTCAAGAATAGTCAGTAAATCATTCATCTGTTATGTATAAATGATTTCAGAGAAGTTGAAATCAGTTCGTAAATGGTTTATCAGAATTTGTAGAGTCGTATTTTCCATTTCAGATCGGTTGTTATTTGCAATTATGAACTGTTTGAACCTTTCTTCGATCAAAGCTGAAGCGGCAGTGCCTGGGACACCCGGTCGGTCAACCACCCGATCTTCCCACCTCTCTTCCGGTTTTGTCTTCCGCTTTCTATTCCAGAATGGTTTGAATCACCGGTCCTCCCTGAACTGTTTGAACCCACCGGCTTTTTTACTATTTTTTTTCCTTAATTTCAATTAATAACCTATACTGATTTGTTTTGAATTCAAATCAATATAACACAATGTTAAACACATTGTTAAACATTGAATGTTAACTGAATTTTTTTTGTAAAACATTGTTAACTGAATGTTAACATTGTGTTTTTTTTAATTCATAATTTTTTTTTTTTGCATTGTTAACAACCAATACTAATTTTTGTTTTTTAACACATTGTTAATTCAAAAAAAAATTACTGATTTCTTTCCTACTATTTAAACACAATGTTAACTGAATTTTGAGGCTTTGAGAGCAAAGACACCCCTAGCGCTGGCAGACACGGTTAAAACCAGGGCGAGCAACTGTTACATTACCATTTAGACATATATATGCCTATATTTATTTATTTATATGGTAAATAAGATTTATAGAAAATATTAGTAAAGTTTTTAATTTTTATAGCATTTAATTTTTTATTAATAATGTATCATTCATATGAATATGAATTAAAAAAAATAATAATTGAGAGGGTAATTTTTGGGAAAATTGGGCCGAGCTGCGAGTTGGGCGTTGAGGCCCAAAACACGAAGGACTAGGTAAAAAGGCCGTAATGGATACTCCGGCCCAGGAGAGCAATGTTACTCCGACCTTGGGGAGACAAACTTACTTCGGCTCACAAATGATGAAGTTACTTCGGCTAAAGGAATGGCAAAGCTACTCCGGTTCGGTGGCAACTCGGAGTTAGGCCGGTCTCAGGGTTAGTCCGGTCACAGTATGTTCTTTCGAGGCCGGTTTCGGAATTAGTCCGGTCGTGACTTACAACGGTTAGGTCGGTCAGAACTTGTTACTTGGAAGTTCGATCTAAGCACACCAAGGTTGAACAAGGCAGCCGAAGTAAGGAGTTAGAGAAGAAGACCGAGCTAAGGATAGTTCGGCCCTCTGTGGCTCGGTATAGCCAATTTTACTTCGGTCAAATGAAAGTTCGGCCATAAAGAAAACCATCCCACTTGGTTTAAGCAGTGGGGGAGGGTGTAAAAGGATAAGCATTATCCTTGGGAGAATAAATCCTAGGAGGACTCTGCATGGAGAAATACAAGTCCTACTAGGATTGTGCCACGGGAAACTTATAAAAGCTCACAAGCATCACCTTGGAGGAGGTAATTGAACACAACCTTTTAGAGAACATAAAACTTTGTCTATTTGTCAAGCTTACTGACTTAGGCATCGGAGAGGTTTCCGGCACACACCCGCCGGCTAGCTCACGTTTGTGTTTTCAGGTGACAAAGCGACGTCGTACGGAGGAGCGTGGACTTGGTCAACAGGATTATACGAGGAGAATTATTTCTTCCCCGTACAATTGGCGCCGTCTGTGGGAAGAACAGACAAGAACAAAAACCTCTTGACTAAGCTTCTCCTTTTCTCATTCAATGGCACACATTGAAGACTTGCCGCAGTCCGCCGTCGACGGACTAACTCCAGAGGGGGGCGCAAGGCGCGAAGGATTACCCTCTGTCCCTCCTATGGCAGATCTGGAGCCCCAACAACATAACTCCAGGAGGAGTGGCAGGGGAAGGCGGAATAGCAGCCCTCGACATTCTCAGAGTCCTGACAGGCAAAGGAGGAGGATGGATCCTCAAGCCCTGGAAGATCGCGTGAAGGAACAAGATGAACTAATTCGAAAGATGGCGGCGGACATGGAGGCTTTAAAACGCCAGATGAAGACTAAAGATGTGGCGACAGGAGAGGGGCGCAAGCATAAGACGCCCCCTCGCCACTCAGAGAATCGTAGTAGGAATACTACACCCTCCCAGGGAGAGAGCAGAAGCCTCAGGACAGGCGACACTCACTCCTTATCTTCAAGGACTCGTCACTCCAGGTCTGAGAGGACGAGATCCGAAAGATCATACACTGAAGGAAGCACGTATTGACCTTCACATTCACACCAAACCAGATCCAGACAAACAGAGCTACCCAGGTCGTCCGACTTACGAACCGTGCTAGAAGAAAAAGCACGATACAAGGAGGATGCCAGGACAAGGGATCCACACCGAGTTTCGGCCTTACAACGGTTGGCTCCTCGGACGCATGGAAGCGTCGAGGTTGGAATGCCAAAACCGCGACCGGCCTACGAACCAACGGACAAGGCATTGGCAAGACTACAGACTTCGCCGTTTGTCCCAGCGATCGAAAACGCGCCCCTGCCATCAGGCTTCCTTCAGCCGAAATTCAATACATATGAAGGGAAGACGGACCCATATACACACCTGAGCCACTTTCGCCAAGTCATGGCTGTGTACAGGCGAAACGAGGCCTTAATGTGCATACTCTTCCCGTCAAGTCTGGGCGACCTAGGCTTGACTTGGTTCGAAAAGCTCCCAGAGGGCAGCATAGCCTCCTGGGCCCAATTGGCAGAAGCGTTCGTAACAAGGTTTCAGACAAATACTAAGACACCGGTGGAGATAGACCAGTTTCTCTCCATCGACATGGGTGAAAAAGAGACCCTCAGATCTTACAACAGTCGCTATTGGGAGACATTCAACCAGATTGGAGACTGCCCCACCAATCTAGCCATTGCGCAATATAAAAGAGGCCTACCAGTAGGGAACCGACTAAGGGATTCAATTACCATGACACCACCCCTCACCATGGAGGCCCTGATGGAGAATGTGCATCAGCACATCAGGGTAGAAGAGGATGGCGCACGTGCAAAAGCGAAATCTAGTGCAACCATAGTACCAGAAAAGAAGACCTCAGCAAAGGTCAATACAGTAGATCGGCAGAATAAAAACGGGCGTGGCAGACGAGATAACGGAGAAGACCCAGACAAAAGATGGTTGAGAATCCGCACTGCCATAACAACGGTGTTCAAAAAACCAATATATCGGATTCTGAGCGAAATAAAAGACAAGCCTTTTGTCAAGTGGCCAGCCAAGCTAGGGGAAGGTCAGAAAAATTACGATGACAGATCACGGTGCACCTTCCACAAAGAAAAGGGGCACCGAACTGAGAATTGCACGCCACTGAGACAGCACTTGGAATAATTGGTGGCAGCAGGCCACTTGGACGAATACATTGAAGGAGGAGCACAACCGGCCCCCCAAGATCATAATGACCATCCCAACAGAATGCCAAACGATGCACCTCCACAAGGCATTATCAATGTAATTCATGGAGTTTTTGAACCTGAGCGCGTATGCGAGCTCAGAGGTTCAATCAAGAAGGCTGAGCACTTTAGGGAAGTATTAAGTGCCCAACCTGCCATCAAGAAAGGGAGGACAGAGGCAACAAACGTCATGTCCTTTTCGGATAAGGACTTGGAACGAATTTACTGCCCCCATAATGATGCCCTGGTTGTCACTCTCCGAGTCAAGGATTTTGACGTCAAGCGGATTCTGATTGACCAGGGTAGTTCATGTGAGATCATGTATTACGACACATTCAAGCAACTGAAACTGCAAGACAAAGACTTGGCACCGGCAGTTTCTCCCCTGATTGGATTCAACTCCATGCCAGAGTGGCCTGTCGGCAAAATAATCATTCCAGTCAGAGCAGGAAGTGTAACAAAACAAGTGGAGTTCTGGGTATTGAAGGTCCCCTCCACCTACAACATCATCCTGGGCAGAACATGGCTGCATGCCATGCGTTCGGTAGCGTCATCATACCATCAGGTAATGCGGTTCCCCAATGACGCCGGTATAATTGAAGAAGTCTATGGCGATCAGATCATGTCAAAACAGTGCTTCGCCACAGCGAATGGAAGCCGAGCTGCCAAAGGATACGTTCATTCGGTGGAAGAGCCAGAAAGTAATGAACTATTCGCGGACGTCGGCAAAGAGGCTGATCAGAAAGCGGTGGAAGACTTGGTGGAGGTAAAAATAGATGAGAAGAACCCGGATAAGTTCTTCTTGCTTGGCTCATCGTTGTCCAGCGCTGAGAGATTAGAGATCTTGGAATTCTTGATCTCTAATATCGAAGTGTTTGCCTGGACACCTTACGACATGCCAGGCATTGATCCAAACTTCATCAGTCACCAACTCAATGTCCACCCAACCGCCAGACCAGTCATTCAACGCACACGCAGATCGGCACTCCACCACGCCGAAATAGTGGCAGAAGAGGTAGGCAACCTGCTGGAGGCAGGAGCAATAAGGGAAGTGCACTACCCAAGGTGGATCTCCAACACAGTCGTAGTGCCAAAAAAGAATGGTAAATGGCGTGTCTGCGTCGACTACAAAACAGTCAACAAGGTGTGCCCAAAAGATAGCTTTCCTCTACCAAGGATAGATCAACTGGTGGACCTAACGGCAGGGCATAACCGTCTCAGCTTCCTGGATGCATACAGAGGCTACCACCAGATCGCCATGCATGAACCAGACCAGGAGGTCACATCCTTCACAACACCAAGAGGGTTATATTGCTACAAGGTCATGCCCTTTGGCCTGAAGAACGCAGGGGCGACATTCCAAAGGATGGTCACCAAGATGTTTGAACCATTGTTAGGCAGAACAATGGAGGCTTACATCGACGACATGGTGGTCAAAAGCAAGGATGAGAATGACCATCTGAAAGATTTGGGCGAGATGTTCCAGATCCTGAAGAAACACAAGTTGCGCCTCAACGCGTCCAAATGCGCATTCGGAGTTGGATCTGGCAAATTCTTGGGTTTCCTGGTGACCAACCGAGGTATAGAAGCAGACCCCTCTCAGATCAAAGCAATCCAGGAGTTGAAGAGACCAAACTCAGTCAAAGAAGTGCAGCATCTCACTGGTATGGCGGCTGCACTCAACCGGTTCATAAGCAGGTCATCAGACAGACTACGACCATTCTTCCAAGCTTTAAAGGCCAAATTTAAGTGGGATGAAGAATACGACCGAGCTCTGGAAAGCTTGAAGGAATACATGTCTTCCCCACCACTACTTGTTACTCCAGTACCTGGTGAAGAACTCTTTTTGTACCTGGCAGTCTCTCAGCACGCAGTCAGCGCAGTGTTGGTTCGTGCAGAAGGAATACAACACTTGCCCATCTTTTATGTCAGCAAGACATTGTTGGGAGCCGAAACAAGGTACTTGCCATTGGAGAAACTAGCATTAGCATTAATGATGGCATCCAGAAAATTAGCGCACTACTTTCACGCCCACACCATAGTCGTCCTCACAGCCTTTCCACTAAAAGCTCTATTTGAAAGGGCGAACTTTAGTGGGCGAATCTTAAAATGGGCAGTGGAGTTGGGACAATTCGACATTAAGTTCCAACCCAAGACCGCAATAAAAGCCCAATCTCTGGCAGACTTCGTCGCAGAGTTTACTCCTGGAAGTCATCATATCTGCCCAGTCGACCTGACTGACACAACCGAACTAGGGACGGAAGTTGACGCCGGAATAGCGCAACCCCTAGTGGAAGGTAGTCAATCAAGCACAAAGGCAGACCATACTAAGGACAACAAGGAAGAGCCAAACAAAGGCTCACCAGCAGTTCAAACAGAGGACGAAGGGCAGACAGCCAACCTGGACTTTGAAGAAAACACCATTCTTGATCTCACGACATCATCTGATCCTTCCACTTGCTGGAAACTATTCGTTGGAGAGATGTGGAAGCTCTTTGTGGATGGAGCATCCAACCGACATGGTGCAGGGCTTGGCATAGTCCTCATCTCTCCAGACGGCCTGGTTATAGAGCAAGCAATCAACCTTGGCTTCCCAGCATCCAACAATGAAACGGAGTATGAGGCGCTTCTCGCAGGACTCAAGTCAGCACACTTCATGAAAGCAACCGAAATAATGGTATACAGTGACTCTCTGCTGGTGGTAAACCAAATTTCTGGCGAATACGAAGCAAAGGACGACAGAATGGCCAAGTACCAAGAGTTAGTCAGAACGGAGATCAAGAAGTTTGATGTGGTAAGGATAGAACAAATTGGTAGGGAGGAAAACAGCCGAGCGGATGAGCTAGCAGGCCTGGCCTCAATGGCAGATACATCAATCCCTCATCCATTACTCATCGACTTCTTACCAAGACCAAGCATAGAAGACCCCGAAGCAGAAGAAGTATGTTGCACAGAATTAGGCCCTTCTTGGATGGATCCCATCATCCTGTTCCTAAAAGACGGCATCCTACCAGAAGAGAAAAAAGAAGCCAACAGAATAAGGGCAAAGTCGCAGCGATTTTGGCTATCTCCATCTTTGGCATTATACAAGAAGTCGTTCTCTGGGCCTTACCTCAAGTGCGTTCATCCCAGCAAAGTAGAAGCATTCCTGTTTGAAATACACGAAGGGGTATGTGGAAGTCATCAAGGGGGAAGGTCGCTCGCTTACAGGGCTATTTCGCAAGGATATTGGTGGCCATATATGCAAGCAGACTCAGAGAAATATGTGAAGAAGTGTGAAAAATGCCAGAAATTCGCACACCAAATACATCAACCAGCAAGAGAACTCCTACCCTTAACTAGCCCATGGCCTTTCGCAATGTGGGGCTTGGACATAGTAGGACCTCTTCCAACAGCGCCCGGCGGCAGAAAATTCTTTCTCGCAGCAACAGACTACTTCACAAAGTGGGTGGAAGCAGAATCATTGGCGTCAATCAAAGAAAAAGATGTGAAAAAGTTTGTTTGGCAGAATATCATCACTCGGTTTGGCATACCAAAAGCACTCATCTCAGACAATGGTACTCAGTTCGACGGCAGAATCTTCAGAAGCTTTTGTGAAGAATACAAGATAGAGTTCTACAATTCCACACCGGCATATCCTCAAGCGAATGGACAAGCTGAAGCATCGAATAAAGTCGTCTTGGATGGACTAAAGAAAAGGCTAGAGAAAGCAAAAGGCAAGTGGGCGGATGAACTTCCTCACGTCTTATGGGCTTACCGCACCACTCCTCGGCGATCAACTGGAGAAACACCATTCTCCTTAGCCTATGGAATGGAGGCAGTGATCCCACTAGAAGTTGGCCTCCCCACAATACGAAGCGAAAATTTTGATCCAGACTTAAATGGAGAAACCATAGCCCTAGAACTCAACCTTGCAGAAGAAAGAAGAGAAAGAGCGTTAGTCCACATCGCCTCATACCAACGAGAGTTAATCAGAAAATACAGCAAAAAGGTGCATCCAAGGCAATTCAAGATTGGGGATTGGGTACTACGCAAAGTAATGGGAAACACCTTGGTCCCAGGAGACGGCAAGTTAGGCCCAAATTGGGAAGGTCCTTATAAGGTGGTTGGGTTAGCAGGCAAAGGGGCATACCACCTAGAAGACAAGGATGGCAAGGCAATCCCTAGGCCATGGAATACGGCCAATCTCAAGTTATTTTACTTTTAGCTTTTCCTTTTCAAACATATGTAATTTTCTCTACCTTCAATAAAATGAGAAATTCTTTTTAGCACAAATTACTCTTTGTAAAAGTTAGCTTTCAAGACTTAAGTATATTGCAAACATTCTATTCTAAGTTAGCTGGAAAAACTAACTTAGAGGTTAGCTGGATTAAACCAACACCCTTCCTAAGCCCAGGATAAGGATCCAGGCTGCAGGACATTTGGTCGGAATAACCAAATACTATAAGTTAGCTGGAAAAACTAACTTCAATAGTTGGCTGGAATAAACCAACACTTGTTACTCTTCAGCCGAAGTAAGTGCACGGCTGAAGAGTGGTTGGCTGGAATAAACCAACTCTTGTTACTCTTCAGCCGAAGTAAGTGCAAGGCTGAAGAGTGGTTGGCTGGAATAAACCAACTCTTGTTACTCTTCAGCCGAAGTAAGTGCATGGCTGGAGAGTGGTTGGCTGGAATAAACCAACTCTTGTTACTCTTCAGCCGAAGTAAGTGCATGGCTGGAGAGTGGTTGGCTGGAATAAACCAACTCTTGTTACTCTTCAGCCGAAGTAAGTGCACGGCTGAAGAGTGGTTGGCTGGAATAAACCAACTCTTGTTACTCTTCAGCCGAAGTAAGTGCATGGCTGGAGAGTGGTTGGCTGGAATAAACCAACTCTTGTTACTCTTCAGCCGAAGTAAGTGCATGGCTGGAGAGTGGTTGGCTGGAATAAACCAACTCTTGTTACTCTTCAGCCGAAGTAAGTGCATGGCTGAAGAGTGGTTGGCTGGAATAAACCAACTCTTGTTACTCTTCAGCCGAAGTAAGTGCGGCTGAAGAGTGGTTGGTTGGAATAAACCAACTCTTGTTACCCTTCAGCCGAAGTAAATGCATGACTGAAGAGTGGTTGGCTGGAATTAACCAACACTTTGTACTCCTTAGCCGAAGTAAGTATATCGGCTAAGGAGTGGTTGGCTGGTAAGCATAGATTAAAAAGCCAAAACCGAAATAGAAGTTGGAGTAATAGAAGACATTACAAAATGCAAGCATACACACAACAACCGGAATAAGAGTTGCGTAAAATTTTCATTCAAAGAGAAGTCATTACATGGGCATACTTCGGTTACAAAGAGAAGAAAAAATTAAGAGAAAAGTTCATCAATTTCAGCATCAAAAGCCGCATCATCGCTAACTCGAAGACCGGTCTCAAGAGGAAGCTCACTCTCGGCTGCCATGATTCCTTCGGTTGGAACCACGTCTTCATTCGGCTGTTCGTTAGGATGGTCCTCTACCATGGGTTCCAACCGAAGTGATGGGTCGGCACCAACAACCGGAATGTCTTCAGGAGCAGAGGAGTCATCAGTGTCAGAGTCCTCCAGGAACTCTTGTTGCAAGGCATCTGCATACGCCGCAAGGGACTTCGGTATAAAGTACGCTGGAGGGTCGAAGACCTCGGTCTGTTCATCATGACCGAGCTTCTCCACAGCCGCCCTCCAGCCGCACTTGAAGAAAAGCTCCTTGGCGGCGTCGCATTGTTTGACATAGGCCTCCTCAGCCTCCTTGAAACCTCGCTTGTACCCCTCCTTTTCGGCCGCCTCCATGTTCTTTTTCAGTTCGTTTATTTCGGCGTCTTTTCTCTTCTCAAGCTTCAGCAGCTCACGTAGATATTTGTCTTTCATTACAATGGCCGCTTTTTGCTTCTCCGCTTCAGCCGAGTTAACCAGCTCGGCAAGTCGGCCATTCTCCGCTTGAAGCTTGGTCATTCTCCTTTCGGCCTCCACTAGTTCGGCCGCCTTTGCTTCGGCTTCCGCCATCGCTTGCCTTGTGGTCTTGCGGAGTTCTTGGACTTTCCTATAAGTGATATTGTTCTTTTGCAAGGCCTGGCAAAACAGAGATTTCTTCTCAGCCGAAGTAAAAGTTGGAAAAATTTAGACAGAAAAAACAGACAGAGCTACTTACCAAGATCATGGACTTGGAAGCAGACCGAATTGATTTCATTTCGATGTTCAGCTGCTTCAAGTGGTGCTCCATGTCCTTGGGGAGGCACACACTTTTGGCCAGGTTAAAGGCCAGTTGGTGGTCTTTTTCAGCTACGACCGAGTCAGTGGCTTTGATGTTTCGGTCGTTGAAGGTCAGCGGCGGAGCCCACTTCGGAGATTCAGCTCGGTCAGTTTGCTCCGGTTGAGGGGAAGGTTGAGGGCTCTGGGGGATGGATTCAACCTCATCGACAAGTTGCTGTTCGGTCGATGTAGGTCGGGCGCGTTTGGAAGGGCGAGATGTAGAAGGCTGCTGAGAAGGGAGGGCCACAACGGCAGGCTGTGCCTCGACGGATGGCTGTACTTCGGCTCTGGTCGTTGAAGTTAAAAGGGCCCTGACTCTGCTCTTCTTTGCCATTTCTTCCTCAGCAGTTAAGGGAACAAGTCTTATTTCGGGCAAAGTTGGGTCCGGCTCTGGTTCTTCCTCAAGAAGGAAATCGGTTACCCTTGCTTTTCGGCGACCGCTGTACCGGTAGGTCGGCTCGAAGTTCAGAAGCTTAGCCCAACTTCTTTCTTTAATCCGTAGTGCGGCTCGCAAAACCGCAAGGTTGGGATAGCTATAGAGGGAATGGAGGTGGGCGAAATATGCAAAAAAGAAGAAGTGTTAGTTCGGTCAGTAGATTAAAAAACCGAGATAACATACAGGGAACAAGACCGAAGTTAAATTACCAGGCTCTCCCATTTTCCAATTTATAGGACGGCCAGGAATTGGGGCTTGAAAATCCTCAAAATTCCCAGAGACCCAGAAGAAGTCATCGTCATTAAGGTCTTTGTCCGGGGTGTGCTTAACAATCTTCTCTCGGCGGCGACGGATCCTAAGGTAATAGACCCATCCAGCATCTTTCGAGCCGATGGAATATTGATGGAATATTTCGGCGAGGCCAAGGTTTAAACCGGTTTGGTGGTTTAGTGCGGCTATTCCCATAATAATACGGTATGTATTGGTGGACAGTTGGGTGGGGCATAACCTAGTTTGTCTAAGGAACTCACAGATCAACGGTTGTACAGGAAACCGTAGTCCGGTCTCAATTATGGATTGAAGAGTAAAAGGAACGAAACCTTCGTTGTCCCATGGAATGACGTCCTTTTTTGCTAAAGTCAAATGAACGTCATCCGGTATATCATAGTCCTTCCTGAATTCGGCCATGCCACCAGGGGTTTCGACTAAATACCTATACTTACCCATTTGTTGTATAAATTACGGATAAGTTATTTCGGTGCAAAAATCGTGCTCAGTAGCTCGGTTGAGCGCACGCAGGAGTGCCTGGGTAACCTAAGTCTGCAAAGTAAAAAACAGAGGGGGTTAAAGCACTGATCAATGGACCGTGCTACAATTTACAAGCAAGGTATAAAAGCCCTACTTCGGCCTCAAAGAACTGGTTCTTTCATCTGGTCTGGTAGCTCGGTTGGAGCAGGTTGTTTGATAGACCGGTTTAACGTCTAGGGGCAGCTTTCTGAGTTCGGTCTAAAAAACTAAGGAAGCTGGTTTAGTCCGAAGGCCTAAATCGGTTGCAGTGTGAGGAAAGTTACTTCGGTTGAGCCCCTAGGGGCGGCTTTCTAAGTTCGGTTTAGGAACTAAGAAAGCCGGCTTGGCCCCGAAAGATTAGCTCGGTTATAGACCGAAGTACCTAGTTCGGTATGTGCACGTTTGTTCGGTGATCTTATCTTGGCTAGAGTGGTTCAGAAGAAACTACTGATATTCCTACAAGTTCTAGTTCGGTTATTGGCTGAAGTGATCTACCAATATTGGACAAACAGTATCCTAGTCCGGTTGCTATATGATTTTGGATCTAAGACTGGTTTTCTACATAATAGTTCATACATACATGGGGTTCTACTGGTTTCTTCATAAAAAGTACAAAAGCAAAGCAGATAAATGGAGAAAAATGTTCGCAAAAAGCATACAAAACAGGAACGGATGGTAAAACAAATAAAAAAGAGCAAGAAGGGTAAGCTTACTTACCAGATTGAAGAACAAGAAGCTGAAGATGGAGCAGTAGCAGCGATGAAGAGCACAGATTTGGAAGCAAGAGAAATGAAGACAGAGAGAGAAGGTAGGGTACGTAAATACAAGTGGGTGATTCAGTAAGGAAGGGGTGTTTTGTGAAATATGAGAGAGGGATGAGGAAAGAAAAAAGCGGGAACTGTTTCAAATTCACGAAGCACGAAGACGGCGTGACAGCCGTCCTTAGCCAACCAAAACATGCCACGTGTCATAAGAATGGGAAGCGTTACAGACACTATGATTGAAGAGACGTTTTCGATCGGATAAAATAGGGCCCGGAGTAAAATTAGCTCGGCTTAAAAGTTCGACGGTTTTTAGTTCGGCTGGAATAGCTTAAAATGACGCCAGCTCGGTTGGTGGACTGGTAATCCCAATCATGCTCTGCAGATGGAATTAAGGGGCAATTGAGAGGGTAATTTTTGGAAAAATTGGGCCGAGCTGCGAGTTGGGCGTTGAGGCCCAAAACACGAAGGACTAGGTAAAAAGGCCGTAATGGATACTCCGGCCCAGGAGAGCAATGTTACTCCGACCTTGGGGAGACAAAGTTACTTCGGCTCACAAATGATGAAGTTACTTCGGCTAAAGGAATGGCAAAGCTACTCCGGTTCGGTGGCAACTCGGAGTTAGGCCGGTCTCAGGGTTAGTCCGGTCACAGTATGTTCTTTCGAGGCCGGTTTCGGAATTAGTCCGGTCGTGACTTACAACGGTTAGGTCGGTCAGAACTTGTTACTTGGAAGTTCGATCTAAGCACACCAAGGTTGAACAAGGTAGCCGAAGTAAGGAGTTAGAGAAGAAGACCGAGCTAAGGATAGTTCGGCCCTCTGTGGCTCGGTATAGCCAATTTTACTTCGGTCAAATGAAAGTTCGGCCATAAAGAAAACCATCCCACTTGGTTTAAGCAGTGGGGGAGGGTGTAAAAGGATAAGCATTATCCTTGGGAGAATGAATCCTAGGAGGACTCTGCATGGAGAAATACAAGTCCTACTAGGATTGTGCCACGGGAAACTTATAAAAGCTCACAAGCATCACCTTGGAGGAGGTAATTGAACACAACCTTTTAGAGAACATAAAACTTTGTCTATTTGTCAAGCTTACTGACTTAGGCATCGGAGAGGTTTCCGGCACACACTCGCCGGCTAGCTCACGTTTGTGTTTTCAGGTGACAAAGCGACGTCGTACGGAGGAGCGTGGACTTGGTCAACAGGATTATACGAGGAGAATTATTTCCTCCCCGTACAATAATGTTATCTTTTTTACATTAAAATATTTTTTATTTTGATTATTAAAAGATAAGTCAATATACTTATGTTAAAATTAATTATATTTTTTCATAATCTTTCAATAGATTAGAATATTTGTGTATGTATTTTAATTTTTTATTATTTTGAGTTATATTTTAATTTATAGAAATAAATAAATAAAATTTTCATACCATACTTTTTTTTTGATTGAGGTCATACCATACTTTACTCTCCTTTTATTTCTATTGGCTGAAATTACATTTTGCAGAATAAAAAAAAAAGGTTTAGCGAAATTTTTTTTATGCAAAACTTTTCTTGATAAAACAAAAAAATGTTTTTTCCATGACTAGTTGTAAGGGGTTGTTTGGGACACAAGAAAAAAAGTTGGTTTTGGGTTTATAAAAGTCAAATTTTTTTTTATTTTATTTGTGGTTATATTTCTGCTATCTAAATGTTTTTTTTTTGGATTATATTTCTGCTATTTAAATTCAATTAATCTGCTACGTACTTTTTTCCTTGAAATAAAACCATCTGTTCTTTTTCCTTTATCTGTGTTCTCATTCAAATCATTTTGCACTGTTATTGTTGTATATCCATCGCAGTGTACTTTAAAATACTCTGTTCTTCTTGTATATTCATCCCAAACTAGTTTAAATATAATTTGTATATTTATAGGTGGATGGAAATAATTCCAATGACAATGAGAACACCAAAATGTGGACGCCCAGAATTGAAACGAAATTAATAAATATGTTGAGAGATGAGGTTAGAAACAATCAAACAACGGGCCGTACTACTTCGTGGACAATTAGGCACTAGAATCATTATGCAAATCAGTTGCACAACATATATGGATTTCGGTATACAAGTGTTAAGGTGCGCCAAAAATATCAACGATTAAAAGCTGATTACCAGACATTTAAGCGACTCCATGCACAGACTGGTCTGGGATGGGATCCTATTATAGGCACTGTTGTTGCACCCGATGAATTTTGGGATAAGGTTTTTCATTAATCTGTACTATTTTCTAATTTTATTTTAAACATTTCATGATATATACAATGTTTAATTCTTGTTTTGTACTTGTTGTAGGCTAGCAGAAATGTGAAGAAGTTTATGACAAAAGGGTTTGAATATTTTCAAGAAATGACAGAAATTGTTGAAGAAGTTTATGACAAAAGGGTTTGAATATTTTCAAGAAATGACAGAAATTGTTGAAAATTGTTGTGCTATAGGGGCCCTGTCTCGTGCATCCACACAAGGACCCCTTGACTCAGAAGAAGAAGACGACATGTTAAATAAATTTGGGAACGCTGAAGCTGGTGGGAGTAACGCTGCTGAGGCCATTATTGTTGACTTATTCGGGGATGAGTATATGGATCCGACAAAGGGCAAAAGTCACAAGAGAGGCCCTGCAATCAGCTAGACTGACAGTGGTCGTTCCAAAAAGTCACGGTCAAGTGGGTTTGTTGATGTGTGCGCAGCTTTCACATCCTATGTACAAGCCAAAATAGGACATTCACGTGCACGAGAAAATGAAACTGAGGCTGTAAGTGCAAGTGGTGATGATTATTCCCTTGATGCATGTCAAGATGCATTGCTTGAGCTTGGGGACATACCACCGTTGCAGTACGTTGGGGCACTGACATTGTTCAAGGATAAGGAATGGCGAAGGTTTTTCATGCGCACTCCTACTCATTTTCGCCTAGCCATGATCATCGCTTTGCAGTAAACTGAGACATTCTGTTTTGCTTGTGTTAGCAAATCTTCTTAGCTGAACTGTTTGATCATTTCATTATTCCTGATTTGGTTTTTATTCTTATTTTTTTCATTCCATCATATCCTCTTTCCTTTTCTATGTTCGTATTTTTTTTTTTTTTTGAACTTTTAAGTGTTTTCTGTTATATTAAAACTATGGAAGTTATTATAATATGACCATGTGTTAAATAAATTTTGTTATCCTCTGAATTTTACTGTTTCACCAATAACGTTAACTGTTACTGCATGAATAACATATTTTATAATTATGCTTTTACTGTGATGTAGACAAAGGCATATGTCATCCGACAGAGAAAACAATACAATGGAGCTCTCATCAGAGGAGGATGAGGTTGTTGATGATTTATGGATTTCTTGATGATTGCTTTAATGCATGACCATATCAATGCATCAAGTAGTCGCCGACCACAGCGAACGTGTCCATTCAGAGGTGATGATTACATCTTCGGCCTATTAAATAGCCATCCAGAAACAATGATGAACGTTATGTGAATGGATGCACAAACATTCATTTTATTGAAAGACACTTTACTCCATAATGGCTTTATCGATACTGAACATATGCATATAAGTATGGAGGAATCGCTTGGTATTTTTTTATACACTTTTGCACAAAATGATTGCCATCGAATAATGGCAGATAGATTTCAACATTCCACGGAAACAATTTGTCGGCAAATAAAAATTGTTATGCGGGCATTGTGCAAGCTTTCATTGTTGGCTATGAAACCACGTAACCTAGAGGACATACCGGGAAAAATTTTAAATGACAGGCGGTTTTTTTCCTGGTTCAAGGTACAAACAGTGTGACTGTCCTGTAAATTTGTTCATATCAATAAAGGTTAATAAATATTATTGATTTTTAATTATGAAAGTAAAATCAATCAGTTTATTTCGCTTTTAAAATCAAAGTCTGATATCTGTCAATTAGGATTGTGTCGGTGCTATCGATGGCACATTGGTGGATGCATGGGTCCTTACTTCAAGACAAAATACATTCTGCGGTCGGAAAGCAACGGTATCGCAAAATGTACTCGCAGCTTGCGACTTCGATATGTTGTTCACATTTATTAATTCTGGATGGGAAGGTAGCGCTCACGACAACGCTATTCTGGTTGACTCTATTACACGAGCTGATCTACAGTTCCCACACCCACCCAATGGTGACTGTCCCTGAATAACATATGGTACACTTTTTTTCTTGTCCGTTTTTATACATATCAATTGACATAATTGTGTATTCATTATTTACATGTCGGCAAGTACTATTTAGTTGATGCTAGTTTCACGAACATACCTGGATTTCTTGCCCCATTTCGGTCTCAACGGTATCACTTACAAGAGTTTCGTGGCTATCATTATGCAGGATCTAAGGAATTGTTTAACCATCGACATTCGTCATTACGCAGTGTCAAAGAAAGAACATTTGGTGTTTTGAAGAAGCACTTCCCAATATTGCGGTTCATGCCAAATTACAAGTCTACACGACAAGGGCCTCTCGTGATTACATGTTGTGTAATGCACAATTGGATCCGTTTGCATGCAACTATGGATCCATTCTTTATGGAAGCTGATAATGAAATTGCCGCAGAAGCAGAAGCAGACGGGCTTGTTGGAGACCAAGCTAACTACGTTGATATGTCACAACATGGGTTAACGTCCCAATCGAACGTTAGGGATGCAATTGTTACTGCTATGTGGCAAAATCATGTTCACCATGGGCACTGAAGATAATAGTTTTCTTAGTACATGTGTACTTAAATATGTTGTTCATGCAATGTGTAATATGCAAATTTATGTGTAGTCTACCAAAGACAATTAAATATGTTGTCATTAATATGTCATGTGTTTCTTAGTAATTTTCAGAAATAAATATGTTGTCATTAAATTAAATGTGGTGGTGGGTGGTGGCTAGTAGATGGTGGACGGTGGTTGGTGGTTGGTAGTGGGTGGTGGTGGCAGATGGGTGGTGGGTGGTCATGGGTAGTGGTAGCAAGCGGGTGGTGGGTGGTGATGGGTGGTGGGTAGCGGCGGGTGGTGGCAGATGGGTGGTGGGTGGTGATGGGTGGTGCTGACAGGTGGGTGGTGGGTGGTGATGGGTGGTGCTGGCAGGTGGGTGGTGGGTGGTGATGGGTAGTGGTAGCAGGTGGGTGGTGGATGGTGGTGGGTGGTGGTGGGTAGTGGTGGCAGATGGTGGGTAGTGGTGGTAGATGGGTGGTGGTGGTGATGGGTAGTGGTGGCAGATGGGTGGTAGGTGGTGATGGGTGGTGGGTGGTGGGTGGTGGGTAATGGTGGCAGATGGGTGGTGGGTGGTGATGGGTAGTGGTGGCAGGTGGGTGGTGGGTGGTGGGTGGTGGATGGTGGTGGGTGATGGGTGGTGTTGGCAGGTGGGTGGTGATGGGTGGTGGGTAGTGGTGGCATATGGGTGATGGGTGGTAGTGGCAGGTGGGTGGTGGGTGGTGGTGGCAGATGGGTGGTGGGTGGTGATAGGTGGTGCTGGCAGGTGGGTGGTTAGTGGTGGTAGGTGGTAGGTGGTGGTGGTGATAAGTTCACCGTTTAAAAGTGTAACAAATAACAAATAATAAGAATAATAATAATAAGAATAAATAAAATAACATAAAATAATTATTATATTTTACTTTTTTGTATCACCCGATTTTATAGCAAAAGGTTATATTCACTTTTTTGTACATAATGTTATATGATTTTTTTTTCCCCGCTTCATTAAAAAAAAATTTGGTGATTATTAAATGTCATTTTTTTTTTGGGTACACATGTTTATTATTAAATTGTAACTTGTTGTATTTCATTTCAGAACATTAATTTCATTTTTTCTATTAATTAATGCACACAAATTATTTAATAATTGTGTAATTTTTATTTTTTTATTGAAATGAAGGTTTTCGTAGACATGTATGACATACTATTTATTAACATTATAACTGTGTAATTAAATGCTTCCAAAAAAAACCCCTCGTTCTTATTCATTACGTGAATAGAAAAGTTTATAACAAAATAACAAAAGTAAAACAATCACAACAAAACTCACCAAATAAATAAGCAAAACAAAAATTACTAGAAAAAAAATATAACCACCGTATGATTTTTAAACAAGTTAAGCATCCTTGTCAGGTGGTGTTGGAGGTGGAGGGAAATGCTGATGGTACAGCTGAGTGACTCGATGGTCAATCAGATCAATGCGGTTCCTTGTCAGTTCAGCACGTCTCTCGGAGTCTACACGAAACTCACCAATTTGATGAATTAGTGAGTTCTGAGCGGTGGCAATTTCATCGAATCGAGTACCAAATTAATCAAACCGAGTACCCAGTGTATTGAGCTGATTAGCCATTTGTTGTTCCCATTGTAGGCGCTGATTGAACCATTCTTGTTCCAAGGCTAAATAATCAGTCCAGTAACGGGGTTGTTCATTTGGTGGCATGGCATTGTCATTGGGTTCTTCCTCGTCAGGTATTGGTTCATTTTGAAGATTAAGAGAGCCCATCAACGTGTCAGAACCACCAGCTTGAGTTAGTGTATACTCAGAAATTGGTGAAGTGATTCTGATCCATACTTCACCTTCAAGGTTCACATCATGGGCATTGAAAATTGTGGTTAACAAAGCTCCAAAAGGTAGGGACCAGCCACTCAGAGTATCCAATTTTGCAACCATCATTTCTTTTAGTAATATAAAGCATAAATCTAATTTTTGTCCAATTTCAAAACAATATAACAAGTAAACTTGAAAACATGAAACAATATTATAATGTCCTTTTTTGGGGGTGACATTTTCAACTATCCATCGATGGAGAATGCGAAGGTGAGGTTTTAAATGGCTGACTTTTAAATTAGTGCCTAAATCGGTTGTCACAAATTGTGGTATAAGTCTGAGTGATATCATCAACAATTTTTTGTAAGGCAGACTCATTTTGAAAATAACATTGTAAATCTCCTGTTTCGACTCCAATAATTTGTGCAAAATGACAGAGAGAGAGTGTGATTGTTTTCCCCTTAACATAAGAGGTAAGACTCTACGGTTCATTTTGTTGGTCACCCGCTGTCAAGTGAACATAAAATAATCGTAGAAGACGGGGATATATCTTATTTGGTAAATTATTTAATGGTAACCATCCCATTGTATCTAATTTGCCAAGTAAGAGTGAATCATATTGAGAAGGTAGTTTTACGTTTCTCCCTGTAACAATTGGTCGAGAAATGAAATGTTGATAGGCTTGTTAATGATGATATGTTGCAAAATCATTAGTTGGATAGCCATCATCTTGTTGCTGTGGTGCTGGTACAGGGTTTGACGATTCACCAAGTTCGGGTCTAGTTCGTTTCGTTCTTAGCATGATTGTTCTTGGCATGATGACTGTAAAAGTGAAAGAAAAATGTATATTAAAACATATGAGAGGTAAGAAAAATGTATGAAAAATATATCAAACATTAGTATCTTTTTGTGCATACAAACTTTTTTTTATGTAAAAAATAAATATAAAAAAATTTGTGACAAAATTTAATTAGGCAGATGCCAAACAAACAGATTTGTATAAAAAAAATAAAATTCATAGGGAATGATATTTGTCATTGGGGTTTGATTCATACAGTTTATTAGAACTTAGAAACTGATAATCAGAAAAATAAATGATAGTGTGAAAAAATTATAACAGATATCAGAAAATATAACAGATGAAAATGGAACAGAATGGTAACTGGGCCGAGATGACCAGGTGGATGTCCCACGGGATGACTGGCTGGTCGTCCTTCCCTTCCCCTCCCTCACTCTCCTCTCTGAAGCTAATGTCTCACTCCCTCTGAAGCTAATGTCTAAAGCAAATATGAAGATGAACTGGCATCAAAACTAACCTGTAAATTATGGAAGTAGAGAATGAGGACCTAATCAGATGATGGATGTCTTCTATTTGTCTAATTTTTGTTCTGTGATGTAACTGGAGAAGGTGTTTCCGAGATGGTGAAGTTGGTGGGGTAAACGGAATGAGATTCAGATTTAATAGGAAGGGTGAGGTTCAGAAGGGTGAGGTTCAGAAGATTCTTGTCATTTATTTATTTTTTACTTTTTATTTGTTAAATATAATATTATTACTTTTTGAAAGGTATCACATGCGTGTACTGAGCTGCATCATTTGCTTTTTCTTTACCTCACTGTTGAACACAACTATTATATAATAGGGAGTAGGTACTAAGTAAGTGAAATTACAATCTTACCCTTTGTATTTTGTTTTATATAATCACTTGTCATTTAAGTCCAGAAGGGCATAATGGTTATTTGGTATGTCAATTCCCACAATTATATGAGCTCAACGAGTATAATAATAGATTGGATTTTTGTTACACATCTGTACTAAATTGCAAAAAATGTAATAAATGGAAAATAAATTGATAATGTTTTGTAAGATTTATATTATGATTTGTATTTTAAAATATTAAAGTTAGTATATTTATTCCTTCTTTATTAATATGTATTTTCAAAAGTTGTTGACTTTAACAAAATGTTAGAAAAAAATTAAAAACGTATTTTATAAATGAATTGATAGAAAAATTAATTGGCAGAAAAATTGACATCGGTTTATTTTAAAATGAAAAAATTATTTCGAAATAACAATTGTTCAAAAAAATTACTAAAAAAAAATAATTGACAAAAAAAATTAATTTCTAATTTCAGTATTTTAAAAATAGTTTGGTTATTATTGTTGATAAAAAATATGGATATGGATATTCGATATATGAGTTGTGTGTTTGATGATAAATTATTGGTTGAATTAAGTTTTGAAAATTACTTTCAAAACACATCACTAAACAAATTTTCACCTTTCACATGTCATATCAAACTTCAAAAACTTAATTCAAAATACATCTTCAAAACACAATTCAAAACTCTATTTAAAAATTATAACCAAACAAATTTTCTACACTCAAATCATAATTCTACCACCCATAAACTCAAAATAAAACTCATACTTTCAAATCACATTTACAAAACACAACCAAACGCAGGCTTAGGTTTCATTCAAGTTTTTTTTTTTTAAATTTTTTTGTTTTCACTTTGTTTTGTTTTTTAATTTTTCATATTTTACGTTGGGTCGGTAAGTTATGCTTCAATACCTAGCCCATATTCGGGATAGCCTGCCTATAGAGTCAAAGTTCAATAAGGCAGTCAACTAATTTTCAAATCAAATGATAACTTTAAGGGTTGTTTGGAATGACCTAAATAAATATATTTTTTTTCTTTTTATGAAAAGATGTACAGAAAAGTAGAGAGGTGATGTGACGAAAAAAAGATAAAAAGATGGATTATTTACAACTTCCCAAACATGGCCTTAATTTGAAATAATTCCGTACTCCTAAATTGAATTAAAATAAGATGACTATTTGAAATAAACATCAGAAGTGAATGCAATTTGTTAGTTGGATTTGCAACAAAACTCATAATCAAATAGGGTTTGTTTTTTCAAACAATAAATCGAGTTAGTTTGGTTTTACAATATTCAAAAATTGAATCAATCCAACCATTAGAATCCATCCAAACTGAGAGGGTAATGTATACCTAAATTGGGCCAAGATGGGTAAATGGGCCATTCTTTGGGCCACAGCAAGAAGGGCTGGATGAAATAGGGCTTGTAGTTAGCCCGGTCCTGGTAAGCATTATTGTTATCTCGGTCCGAAAGAACCGTGAAGTTAGTCCGGTCTAGAGAAGCTTTGCTTATAGCCCGGTCACCGTACTCAAAGTTAGCCCGGTCATGGCTTATCGTTGTTATCTCGGTCAGAACCTTGCTGTTTGTTAGCTCGGTCTGATCACATCATGGTTTGTACATAACAAACCGAGGTAAGAGTAGTGAAAGGAAGAACCAAACTAGCTATAGTTCGGTTTAATCTGCGTCTTAGCATAGCCATGTCTACCTCGGTTTTATATTGGAGTCCGACCATGGTAAAACCATCTCACTTGGTTCAAGCAGTGAGGAGGGTGTTGAAGGATAATCATTATCTTTCAAGAATGTGATTCCTAGGAGGACTCTACATGGAGGAGTAAAAGTCCTATTAGGATTGTGCCACACGGAACCTATAAAAGCTCATAACATCACATATGGAAAGGTAACACAACTTTGTTTCTCGAATACACAAAGCTTTTTGTCTATTTGTCTGTTTTTGTTGACTTAGGCATCGGAGAGGTATCCGGAACACACCCGCCGGCTAGCTCACGTTTGTGTTTTCAGGTAGTAAAGCGATGTCGTACGGAGGAGCACAATCTTGATCAACAGGATTATACGAGAAGGTTTATTTCTTTTCCGTACAATTGGCGTCGTTTGTGGGAACAAACAGAACGAACAAAACCTCTTGATCAAGTTTCCCTCATTGAATGGCGCACAACAAAGATTTGCCACAGTCCGCTATCGACGGACAAACCCCAGAGGGGGGTGGGAGGCACGAAGGATTGCCTTCTATCCCTCTCATGGCAGACTTAGAGCCCCAGCGACAGAATCCCCGGAGGGATACAAGGGGGAGGGGAACAACAGCCCCTGTCGCTCTCGCTCACAAAGTCCTGAAAGGCAAAGGTGAAGAATCGACCCTCAAACTTTGGAGGATCGTGTAAAAGAGAAAGATGAACTGATAAGAAAGATGGCGGTGGACATGGAGACCATGAAGCGCCAGATCAAGGGAAAAGAAGTGGCGACGAGAGAGGGGCGCAAAGGCAATACGCCTCCTCTCCACTCTGAAAATCGTGATAAGCATATCACGCCATCACAAGCAGAGAGTAGAAGCCTCAGGACAGGCAACACTCAAACAAGGACTTCCAGAACTCGTTACTCCAGGTCTGAGAGAACGAGATCATTGAGGTCTTACACCGAGGGAAGTACCTATTGGCCCTCACACACGCACCAAACATCATCCAGGCAAATGAAGTTGCCTAAATCGTCCGACTTATAGACCGTGCTTGAAGAAAGGGCGCGACAGAAGGAGGATGCCAAGGCACGCGACCCGCACAGAGTTTCAGCCCTTCGGCGATTGGCTCCTCGGACGCATGAAAGCGTCGAGGTTGGAATGCCAGTACCACACATTATCTATGAACCAACAGATAAAGCGCTGGCAAAACTCCATAGCTCGCCGTTCGTTCCGGTAATTGAGAACGCACCATTACCCTCAGGCTTCATTCAGCCTAAATTTACCACGTACGAAGGGAAGACAAACTCTTACATGCACCTAAGCCACTTTCGTCAGGTTATGGCAGTATACCGACGGAACGAAGCTTTAATGTGCATCCTCTTCCCATCAAGCCTTGGTGACCTAGGCTTGACTTGGTTCGAAAAACTTCCAGAAGGCAGCATAGCCTTCTGGGCGCAATTGGCGGAGGCATTCGTTACTAAGTTCAGAACGAACACCAAAACTCTGGTGGAAATTGATCAACTGCTCTCCATCGACATGGGCGAAAAAGAGTCATTAAAATCATACAATAGCCGCTACTGGGAGACCTTCAACCAGATTGGGGACTGCCCCACCAATCTCGTCATCGCACAGTACAAAAGAGGCCTTCCAGTCGGGAACAGACTAAGGGACTCAATCACTATGACACCGCCTCTCACAATGGAGGCCTTAATGGAAAGAGTGCATAAGTATATTTGGGTAGAAGAATATGGCGCCCGTGCCAAAGCAAAGTCTAGCATGACTGCAGTACTAGATAAAAAGACCACGGCAAATGTCAACACGGTAGAACGTCTGAGCAAAAACGGACGAAGCAGGCGGGATAACGGAGAAGACCAGGATAAAAGATGGTTGAGAGTCCGCACTGCCATTACCACGGTATTCAAAAAGCCAATCTACCGAATTTTAAGCGAGATACGCAATGAACCCTTCGTCAAATGGCCCGCCAAGTTAGGAGAGGCTCAGAAGGACTATGATAAAAGATCACGGTGCACCTTCCATAAAGAAAAGGGGCACCGCACAGAAAATTGTTCACCATTGAGGCAGCATCTAGAGGAATTGGTGGCAGCCGGTCACCTGGACAAATACATTGAAGGAGGAGCGCATCCAGCCCCCCAGAATGACAACCACCCGAACGGAATGCCAATCGACGCCCCACCTCAAGGCGTGATAAGCGTAATTTATGGGATATGCGAACCTGAGCGTGTATGCGAGCTCAGGGGCATGATTAAAAAGGGTGAGCACTTAAGAGAGGTTCTAAGTACACAACCCACAATCAAGAAAGGAAGAACGGAGGCCACCAATGTCATCTCTTTTTCAGACAGAGACTTGGAAAGGATATATTGTCCTCACAACGATGCGCTGGTCGTTACTCTCCGTATAAAGGATTACGATGTCAAGCGGATTTTGATAGACTAAGGTAGCTCATGTGAGATAATGTACTACGACACCTTCAAACAACTGAAATTGGAGGACAAGGACTTGGCACCAGCTGTGTCCCCCCTGATCGGATTCAATTCAATGCCAGAGTGGCCAATCGGCAAGATCATCCTTCCTGTCAGGGCAGGAAGCGTGACAAAAGAAGTGGAGTTTTGGGTGTTAAAGATCCCTTCCACTTACAACATTACCTTGGGAAGAACATGGCTGCATGCCATGCGATCTGTAGCGTCATCCTACCATCAAGTAATGCGGTTCCCCAACGTAGCGGGGGTAATTGAAGGGATCTTTGGAGACCAAATTATGTCCGAGCAATGTTTTGTCATGGTTAATGGCAGCCGCGCTGCCAAGAGATATGTTCATTCGGTGGAAGAACCTGAGAACAATAAACTGTTCACAGATGTTGGCAAAGCAGCTGATCAAAAAGCGGTGGAAGACTTGGTAGAGGTAAGAATAAATGAAAAGAACCCGGATAAATTCTTTTTGCTCGGTTCGTCGTTATCCAGCACTGAGAAATTAGAGGTCTTGGAATTCTTAACCTCTAACATCGAAGTGTTCGTCTGAACACCCTACGACATGCCAGGCATTGATCCAAACTTCATATGTCACCAACCCAATGTCCACCCATCCGCCAGACCAATCATTCAGCGCACTCGCAGATCAGCACTCCACCACGCCGAGATAGTGGCAGAAAAAGTGGAAAATTTGCTAGAGGCAGGAGCTATCAGAGAGGTGCACTACCCCAGATGGATTTCCAACACATTCGTGGTGACAAAAAAAAATGGCAAATGGCGTGTCTGCGTCAACTATAAGACAGTCAACAAAGCATGCCCAAATGACAGCTTCTCCCTACCACGGATAGATCAATTGGTAGACCTAACGGCGGGGCACAACCGACTTAGCTTTCTGGATGCGTATAAAGGCTACCATCAGATCGCCATGTACGAACCAGACCAGGAGGTCACGTCTTTTACAACTCTAAGAGGACTATATTGCTACAAGGTCATGCCCTTTGGCCTAAAGAACGCAGGGGCAACATTCTAGAGAATGGTCACCAATATGTTTGAACCGTTGTTAGGCAGAGCGATGGAAGCTTACATCGACGACATGGTGGTCAAAAGCAAGGATGAGAGCGACTATCTAAGGGACCTAGGTAAGATGTTCCAGATTCTGAAGAGACACAAGTTGTGCCTTAATGCATCTAAGTGCGCGTTCGGTGTAGGATCTGGCAAATTCCTAGGCTTCCTGGTGACCAACCGGGGTGTTGAGGCAGACCCCTCCTAGATCAAAGCTATTCAGGATCTGGAGAGGCCTAACTCAGTAAAATAAATGCAGCATCTCACCGGCATGGCAGTTGCACTCAACCGATTCATTAGCCGGTCGTCAGACAGACTACGACCATTTTTTCTAGCATTGAAAGCCAAGTTCGAGTGGGACGAAGAATGCGACCGCACTCTGGAAAACTTAAAGGAATACATGTCTTCTCCACCACTGCTTGTCACCCCAATACCTGGAGAAGAACTCTTCCTGTACCTGGCGATCTCTCAACACGCAATTAGCGCAGTATTGGTCCGTGCAGACGGAATCCAACATCTACCCATTTATTATGTCAGCAAAACATTGCTGGGCGCCGAAACAAGGTACTTGCCACTGGAAAAACTGGCCTTGGCCTTAATGATGGCCTCAAGAAAGTTGTCGCACTACTTCCACGCCCACACCATAGTCGTTCTCACAGCCTTTCCATTAAAAGCTTTGTTTGAGAGGACAAACTTTTATGGGTGAATCTTGAATTGGGCAGTAGAGTTGGGACAATTCGACATCAAGTTCCAACCCAGAACCGCGATAAAGACCCAAGCTTTGTCGCAGAATTTACTCTTGGAAGTCATCATATCTGCCCAATCGACCTGACTAATGCAACTGAACTAGGGATGGAAGTTGACGCCGGAATAGCGCCACCCCTGGTGCAGGATACTCAGTCGGACCCCAAGGCAAACCAGAGTAAAGAGAGCAAGGCAGAAGCGAACCATGCTACACTAAGCCAAGACTCACTAACAAATAAAAAATTGGTTCAATCAGATAGCGAGGGGCAGACAGCTAATATGGACCTTGAAGAAAACACCAGCAACATCTTTGACCCACGGCATCATCTGATCCCTCAACTTGCTGAAAATTGTTTGTTGGAGAGATGTGGAAGCTCTTTGTGGATGGAGCATCTAACCGGCATGGTGCAGGACTTGGCATAGTCCTCATCTCACCAAACGGCCTGGTTGTGGAGCAAGTAGTCAACCTTGGATTCCCAGCATCAAACAACGAAGCGGAATATGAAGCGCTTCTTGCAGGTCTCAAATTAGCATTCTACATGAAGGCCACCGAACTAATGGTCTACAGCGACTCACAGCTGGTGGTAAACCAAATTTCTGGCGACTACGAAACAAAAGATGACAGAATGGCCAAGTACCAAGAATTGGTCAGAACAGATATCAAGAAATTTGAAGTAGTAAGGATAGAATAGATTGGCAGGGAGAAAAACAGCAGAGCAGACGAACTAGTAGGCTTTGCTTCAATGGCAAACGCATCCATCCCTCACCTACTGTTAATTGACTACATACTAAGACCAAGCATTGAAGACCTCGAAGCAGAAAAGGTATGTTGTGCCGAACTAGGCCCCTCATGGATGGGTCCCATCATACTGTTCTTAAAGGACGGCATCTTGCCGGAAGAAAAGAAAGAAGCCAACAAAATTAGAGCAAAGTCGCAACGATTTTGGCTCTCTGCATCTATGGCATTATACAAAAAATCATTTTCAGGACCTTACCTAAAGTGTGTCCACCTCAGCAAAGTGGAAGCGTTCTTATTCGAGATACACGAAGGCGTGTGCGGAAGCCACCAAGGAGGAAGATCATTAGCCTACAGAGCCATTTCACAAGGATACTGGTGGCCATACATGCAAGCAGACTCGGAGAAGTATGTGAAGAAGTGCGAGAAATGTCAGAAGTTCGCACACCAAATACATCAGCCAGCCAAAGAACTCCTACATTTGACTAGCCCATGGCCCTTCGCAATGTGGGGCTTGGACATAGTAGGACCACTTCCAACAGCACTCGGTAACAGGAAGTTCTTTCTCGCAGCAACAGACTACTTCATAAAGTGGGTGGAAGCAGAAGCATTGGCCTTAATCAAGGAAAAAGAGGTGAAGAAGTTCGTCTGGCAGAATATCATTACTCGATTCGACATACCTAAAGCCCTAATTTCAGACAATGGCACCCAGTTTGATGGCAGAATCTTTAGAGGCTTTTGTGAAGAATACAAGATAGAGTTCTACAATTCTACACCGACATATCCCCAAGCCAACGGCCAGGCGGAAGCATCAAACAAGGTCATATTGGATGGACTGAAGAAAAGGTTAGAAAGAGCAAAAGGCAAATGGGCTGAGGAACTTCCTCATGTTTTATGGGCTTACCGCACCACACCTCGACGATCAACAGAATAAACACCATTCTCCTTAGCCCATGGCATAGAAGCAGTAATCCTGCTGGAAGTTGGCCTCTCCACAATTAGAAGCGAAAATTTTGATCCAGACTTAAATGGAGAAGCCATAGCATTGGAGCTCGACCTCGCCGAAGAAAGAAGAGAAAAAGCACTGGTTCACATTGCCTCATACCAACAAGAGTTATTCAGGAAATACAACAAGACAGTACATCCAAGACAATTCAAAATCGGAGATTGGGTACTGCGCAACGTAATGGGAAACACCTTGGTCCCAGGAGATGGCAAATTAGGGTCTAATTGGGAATGACCTTACAAAGTGGTCGGATTAGCAGGAAAAGGTGCTTACCACTTGGAAGACGAAGACAACAAAGCAGTTCCCAGACCATGGAACACTGCCAATCTCAAACTATTTTATTTTTAGCTTTACTTTAAAATACTTGTAATTTTTCTTTTTCCCAATAAAACAATTAGTTTTCTTTTCAGCATCAGTGTTTTTATTCTGTAAAAGTTGTTTTAGTAGGCTAGGGGCATTGAAACCAACACCCTTCCTAAGCCCAGGATAAAGATCCAGGCTGCAGGATGTTTGGTCGAAATAACCAAACACTTTACTTTAGGTTGGCTGGAAAAACCAATCTAAATGTTGGCTGAAAAAACCAACACCCTTCTAAGCCTAGGATAAGGATCCAGTCTGCATGACGTTTGATCGGAATAACCAAACACTTGACTTTAGGTTGGCTGGAAAAACTGATCTAAAGGTTGGCTGGAAAAACCAACACCCTTCCTAAGCCCAGGATAAGGATCCAGGCTGCAGGATGTTTGGTCGAAATAACCAAACACTTTACTTTAGGTTGGCTGGAAAAACCAATCTAAAGGTTGGCTGGATCAAACCAACTCTTAGTACTCTTTAGCCGAGGTTAGGATCTCGGCTAAAGAGTGGTTGGCTGGATTAAACCAACTCTTAGTACTCTTCAGCCGAAGTAAGGATATCGGCTAAAGAATGGTTGGCTGGATTAAACCAACTCTTAGTACTCTTTAGCCGAGGTAAGGATCTCGGCTAAAGAGTGGTTGGCTGGACTCAACCAACTCTTAGTGCTCTTCAGTCGAAGTAAGGACATCGGTTAAAGAGTAGTTGGCTGGATTAAACCAACTTTTAGTACTTTTCAGCCGAAGTAAGGACATCGGCTAAAGAGTGGTTGGCTGGATTAAACCAACTCTTAGTACTCTTCAGCCGAGGTAAGGATCTCGGCTAAAGAGTGGTTGACTGGACTAAACCAACTCTTGGTACTCTTCAGCCGAAGTAAGGACATCGGCTAAAGAGTGGTTGGCTGGATTAGACTAACTTTTAGTACTCTTCAGCCGAGGTAAGTATCTCGGCCAAAGAATGGTTGGCAGGAATACTTATAATGGCAATGATTAAGACCAGGATAATGTATCTCGGCAAGTGAATGTTGTACCTCTTCCAATACATCAGTTAGAAAGTAAAGTACAAACATAGAGATCAACCGAAATAAGAGTTGGAACAAAAATGCAGACTTCATTAAAAATTCCAAGCAAGTACAAAGGGTAGGGCTTCAGCCCGGTTACAAACTTTTTTATCAAACAAAAAGAAGAGAAATGCAAAGTCAGGCAAATAGATCATCTAGATCCGCATCAAGATCAACGTGGAGCCTGGTATCATTTGGGAGCACGGTCTTGGTTGGGAGCATGTCTTCAGTAGGCAGCTCATTAGTCAGGTCTTCCACCACTGGCTCCAGCCGAGCTGATTGATTGACAGGCTCATTGACGACCGGGGTATCATTGGCCACAGTTTCTTCTTTATCATCCGAATCTTCAAGAAACTGTTGTTGAGTGGTAGCAGCATACTCTGCCAGTGAACTTGGTATAAAGTATTGAGGAGGATTAAAGACCTCGGTCTCAGGACCATGACTGAGCTGCACCACAGCACCCCTCCACCCGCATTTAAATAAAAGATCCTTTGCAGCTTTACACTACTTAATGTATAGGGCTTCGCCCTCTTTAAAGCCTTGGTCCTCTGCAGCCTCCAGCTTCTTCTCAAGCTCCGTTATTTCGACTTTCTTTTTTTCTTCGAGCTTGGCCATCTCACGCAAGTATTTGTCTTTCATCATGGTCAGGGACCTTTGTTTATCAGCGTTAGCCGAGGTAACTAGTCCGGTCAGATGGGTGACCTCGGCCTCTAGCTCGGTCGTCTTCTATGGAGATGCTTCTAGCTCGACCGTTTTGGCTTCAGCTTTTTCCATGGCCTGCCTTGTTGTTTTCCTAAGTTCTAACACTCGCTTATAAGCAATATGGTTTTTCTGTATGGCCTGCAAAAGGTTGGTAAGACACTTTTTCAATATAACCGAGCTGAAAGTTGAAAAATTTCTCTAGAAAAAATAAAGTAAATGGGCAACTTACCAACACCATGGATTTTGTGGACGAGTGAAGGGCCTTCAGCTCGGTTAGGTGGTTGTGGTGCCTCATGTCGGCTGGAAGACAAACACCTTTAGCCAAGTTGAAGGCCATCAGGTGGTTTTTTTCTGCGACCATTGAGTCCGAATCCGTGATAGCACAGTTCTGAAAGGTGATTTTTGGAGCCCACTTGGAGGAGGTAGCTCGGTCAGAGCGCTTCGGTTGTGGGCTCGGTGGAGGGCTTGGAACAGTGGTTTGAGGAATCGCGGTTTCATCCTCATAAACAAGACATTGCTCGGTTTGGGTAGTCCGGGCACGTTTCTTTGGGCGAGATGATGAAGGTTGTTGAGAAGGCAGAGCTACTACGGTTTCTTGAGTTTGACCAGCTGGCAGTACCTTGGTCAGATTTGTTTCAGTTAGAAGGGCTCGCACTGCTCTCTTCTTGGCCATCTCTTGTTCAGCAGTTAAAGGGATTAATCTGATTTGGGGCAATGTTGGGTTCGGTTCAGGCGAAGCCTCTAACAAAAAATCAGTTACCTTGGTCTTTCGCTTACCACTGTATCGATAGGTCGGCTGAAAATTCAGTAGCTCGGTCTAACTTCGGTTTGGATATCGCAGCGCGGCACGAAGTGTAACTAGGTTGGGGTAGCTGTACTCTGACTTGAGGAAGTTCGAGTCTGTATAAAAAGAAGACAACTGTTAGTCCGGTTCAAATATTGAAAATCGAAGTAAAGAAAGGCGTACAATGGAGCCGAAATAGACCTACCGACTACCCCCTTGTTCTAGTTTATTCTGTCACCAGGGATCTGGGCTTGTTGGTCCTCAAAATTCCCAGATACCCAGAAGAAATCGTCGTTATTCACATATTTGTTCGGAGTATCTTTTATTATCTTTTCACGTCGGCGCCTTATTCTTAAATAATAGACCCATCCATCTTCGGCGGATCCTATAGAATATTGGTGAAAGAGTTCTGCTAGCCCGAGGTTAAGACCAGCCCGGTCGTTTAGCACGGCAATGCCGTTTATTATACGGTATGAATTAGTGGAAAGTTGGGTAGGGCAGAGTTTGGTTTGCCTAAGGAATTCACAGAGGAGGGGCTGTACAGGGAAACGTAGACCGCACTCTACGATTGAAATAACATTAAAAGGGACAAAGCCTTGCTTTCCCCAAGGGATGGTGTCTAGCTCGGCCAGTGAAAGGTGGACATCATCTGGGATTTGGTAGTCCTTGCGAAATTCAGCCATCGCACCAGGAGAGTTAACTAAAAACCTATACTTTCCCATTTGTGGTTTAAGTTATGAATAAATTATATGTGGGTGTTAGCTCGGTGGAAAAATGATTCTGAGTAGCTCGGTTGAGCGCTCAAGGGAATGTCTAGGCAACCTAAGTCTGCAAAGTAAAAAAAAGAAGTGTTAAGCACTGATCATTGGACCGTGCTACAAGAAACAAAGGCAAGATAAATAAAGCCCTAGTTCGGCTACGCAGTTTTAGCTCCATTTGAGCGAAGGGATTTAGCTCGGTCGAGCCTTTGGGACAGCTTTCTTAGTCCGGTTTTAACTAAGGAAGTTGGTCCAGTCCCAACTTTTAGCTCGGTCAGCGTTGAGGCTCTCTAGTGTGGCATTGCGCAGATCTAGCGCAGTTCCGTAGTTCGGCTGGTTGAAACAAACTGTGGTTTGACTTAAGGAAGCTACAAGTATGACGCAAGTTTCAGTTTGGTTGCCAGGTATGACTAGGCTTACGACCAAAGCAAACAACTTCCTAGTTCGGTTGCATAGTTATTTGGGATCAAACCCAGTGTTTCTACAGATTGTTTCGTGAGTTCAAGTTGTTCTATTGCTAAGTTTTTTCCAGAAAAATGCATGACCAAGCAGAAAATGTGTTTTGCAAAAACACAAAACAATATGCCATGAATTGTAAAAAAACAAAAACAAAACATATTTGAGTAGCTTACCAGGTCAAAGAGGAGAAAACTGAAGATGGAAGCAAAGTCAGTAAAGAACACGAACTCAGCAAGCTCAGGGTCGAGGAATGTCAGAGACTCGCAAGAGAGAGAAGTTGAATAGTAAAGTGAATGATTCAAAGCATTAGGGCTTGTTTTGTGAAAAGAGAAGGGAAAAAGGTGGGAACTGTTCAAAAAACATGAGGTACGAAGACGGCGTGACAGCTGCCTTTAGCCAATAAGAGCATGCCGCGTGTCCTTGGAATGAGAAGCAATTCAGTCTCTGTGATTGAAGAGACGTTTTGACCAGACAGGTACAGCCCGGAGTAAATTTAGCTCGGCTGGAAAGGCTAAAGGGTTTTTTAAGCTCGGTTGGAAAGGCTAAAGAGTTTAGCCCGATCGTAAGGATAAAGTTTTTAGCTCGGCTGATAACAGGTAATCCCTATCATGCTATGCAGAAGGAATTAAGGGGCAATTGAGAGTGTAATTTATACCTAAATTGGGCCGATATGGGTAAATGGGCTGTTCTTTGGGCCACAGTAAGAAGGGCTGGACGAAATAGGGCTTGTAGTTAGCCCGATCCTGGTAAGTATTATTGTTATCCCAGTCCGAAAGAACCGTGAAGTTAGTCCGGTCTAGAGAAGCTTTGCTTATAGCCCGGTCCCCGTACTCAAAGTTAGCCCGGTCATGGCTTATCGTTGTTATCTCGGTCAGAACCTTGCTGTTTGTTAGCTCGGTCTGATCACATCATGGTTTGTACATAAGAAACCGAGGTAAGAGTAGTGAAAGGAATAACCAAACTAGCTATAGTTTGGTCTAATCTGCGTCTTAGCATAGCCATGCCTACCTCGGTTTCATATTAGAGTCCGACCATGGTAAAACCAACTCACTTCGTTCAAGCAGTGAGAAGGGTGTTGAAGGATAATCATTATCTTTCAAGAATGCGATTCCTAGGAGGACTCTACATGGAGGAGTAAAAGTCCTATTAGGATTGTGCCACACGGAACCTATAAAAGCTCATAATATCACTTATGGAAAGGTAACACAACTTTGATTCTCGAATACACAGAGCTTTTTATCTATTTGTCTGTTTTTGCTGACTTAGGCATCAGAGAGGTATTCGGCACACACCCGCCGGCTAGCTCACGTTTGTGTTTTCAGGAAGTAAAGTGACGTCGTACGGAGGAGCGCAATCTTGATCAACAAGATTATACAAAAAGATTTATTTATTTCCCGTACACAAACCAAATCCAAAGTAATATCAATTTGATTATGATTCAGAAAAAACAAAGACTGCGGTTCAATTTTAAAATGTTATTTTCTCATTGTTTTTCAAAGCATTATCTTAAAAGCCCGATTACTAAAGGTTTGAAACTTCTTTTGGGCCCAATTGCAATTGTAAATTTATTTATTTATTTATTTATTATTATTATTATTATTATTATTATTATTATTCAAGTAATAAAAGAAAAATAAAAGCTATTTACTTTATAATTAAATGTTGTTAATATTTCAAAATATTAATAGATATGAACTAGATTAAGGCTAAAAAGTTTGGCATATTAAAAAAAAGTCAAAAAATTAAAAAGTCACTATCCTATTTAAGTCACATTATTTTATTTAAGTTCTCTTTACCATATCACTTCAAACTCAACCCATATTTTATAAAAAGTAAAAAAGTGCACTTATTTAGAACATCCCAAACAACCCCTAAATCCAATGACAGATTAGATCAACTTGGCTCAATCCAATTTTATTCACCTCTAGTTTTGGACTATAGTGGTTGTTGTTGGTTTATTTAGGGGGGTTTTAAGATTATGGTTAAAAGTTGACTTTTGACTTTTAACAAAATTTTTGGTTTTTTAAAAAAAGTAACTTAGGAAGTTGATAAAAAGTTACTTTTAATTTTTTTTGATTAATATTTATTTATTATGTCACATCGTAATAAAAATGACTAAACTACCCTCACCCAGTGCAAAAAATTTATATTTTCACCCATATAAATATAAAAGAACATAAAAGATGTAATTGTAATTTTATGTGTAATTTTTTTTAGACTTACCAAATGACTCTTTACTATAAAAGTCAGTATAACTTTGTTTAGCAAACAAGCTACAAACGGAGTTTTTTTTGTCAAAAGAGCACTTAGAGCCTGTTTAGGAAGTTGATTTGAGGCTAAATTAGCCACTAAATGACAAAAGAGGCTTATTTAGCCACTAAAGGACAAAAGCTTCACAGCTGCTTGGCAAGTTCCAACACTAAGCTAAATTTACGAAACTACCCCTCATGAAAGAGGGGCATGTGGCAGCACACACACAAAAAAAAAAAAAAAAAAAAAAAAATCCCAAAAAACACATTTTTCCAAAAAAAAAAAACAAAGAAAGTTGAAAAAAAAATTAAACACATTTTTTTTTGTTTTTTGTTAAAATATTTTATAAAAATAAATTCAAACTCTATTTTATAAAAATAGTTTTAAATATTTTAATTTTTTTGTTATGTATTTGGTTATGATTTGAGTGTAAAGTTGTGAAAGTAGTATAAAGTTTCAAATTATGTGTTTGGTTATGAGTTTTAAAAATAATTTATTACTTGAGTTTTATTTTATGTGTTTGGTTACGATTTGAGTTTAGAGTTGTGAAAGTAGTATAAAGTTTCAAATTATGTGTTTGGTTATGAGTTTTAAAAATAATTTATTACTTGAGTTTTATTTTATGTGTTTGGTTACGATTTGAGTTTAGAGTTGTTTTTAAATTTAAAATATTAACATTTTAAATTATTTAAATTTTTTGAATATTTAAATTATTTAAATTTTTACGATTTAAATTTTTTGAATATTTATTTTAATTTTTTACTTATTAAATTTTTTAGATTATTTACATTATTTAAATATTTAAAATAAAATTAAAAGTAAAATAAAAATAAAAATTAAATTAAATTATTTAAAATACACAGGACAATAAAATAAATAAAAAACACATGAAAACCCTCGCCACGTAATTTAAAAAAAAACTGAAAATAAAAAAAAAACTTAAACTTAAAAAAAACTTAAAATTAGCAGTTGCCACGTAATTTACAAATAAATAAAACACATGAAAATCCATTTGTAAAATATAAAAACAAATTAATGTATACAAATAAAAAAAATTACAGAAACGTAAATTTAAAAAAAAAAGAATGACAAAAATACGCGTCCTAAAAAAAAAAGGGAAAAAAAAATCAAAAAAACCGAAATTAGCATTTGCCACGTAATTTACAAATAAATAAAAAAAATTAATGTGTACAAATAAAAAAATGACAAAAACGTAAATTGAAAAAAAATAAGGACAAAAATACGCCTCATTCAAAAACATTTAAAAAAAAAATAAAAACTTAAATTTACCATTCGCCACGTAATTTACAAATAAATATAACACATGAAAACTCATTTTTGAAAATAAAATTAAAATACACAGGACAATAAAATAAAACTAAAAATTAAAATTATTAGCATTATTATTATTTTAAAAATAAAAAATAAAAATAAAAATAAAATTATTATTATTATTATTATTTTAAAATTATAATTTAAAATTAAAATTAGTATTATTATTATTTTAAAAAAATTTAAAATTAAAATAAAAAACACATGAAAAAACCATTTGCAAAAAAATAAAATAAATAAATTAATTAAAATATACAGGATAATAACATAAAACGAAAATAATAAATAAATAAATAACATTTAAGCAAAATTTGCCAAATCCAAACCCAAAATATATAAAAAAAAAAAGAAGCCAAAAAGGGCATATTGGTAATTTAACAGGAAGACACCTCACCAAAAAGCCAAAAAGTCAAAAAAGCCAAAAAAAGCTTTTCCCAAACCAGGCTTTTTAGCCTCAGGCTAAAATAGCTAAAAAAGTCAAAAAACCAAAAAGCCAAAAAGTCAACCCACTTCCCAAACGGAGGCTTAGTCAATATTTGACAACAATTAATTATTTTTATTTTATATGTTTTTGTAAAAAAATTAAAAGACCAAAAAAAACTAATTCCCAAACCAATCCATACACATACATCTTCTAATATATAAAATTTTTAAGAATCTTAGAATTGAATTGAATCGAAATAATCTAATTCATATAATATGATTATGATATAGTTACATAGATCAGACAAACCATTTTATGTTCCGTTTGGTAATATTATTTTTTAGTTTAAAAGTCAAAAAATCATTAAAAAAATTAAAACATCAATAATTTATACAAAAAAATCAAAGATTTTATTGTCTCTCTACTTTTTACACATATTTTATTAAAAAAATTAAAAAGTCACCCTAAATATATTAATTTTTTTACATTATATTTTAATAAAAAGTCAAAAAATTATTAAAAAAAATATGTTTCAAAACGAGGACTAAGTTACTATTAATTTCTTATAAATTCGGATCAATTTGAGCCGTGAACATCTTATATATTTATATTATTTTAAAACAAATAAATAAATTGTTGTGATAATTGCAAAGGTAATGACATAAGCTTCGCCTGCCTATGTCAGTTCGGATTAAAAAAAAATAAAAATTAAAATAAGTTAAATAAGTTAGGAAAACAAAATATTATTCAAATCATAATATTTTATTTTTTTCCGTATAGAAGTTAAAAAATAAAAAATTTGCCACATGAAATTTATAGTCCCAAATTAAAAAAGTCTTAATATTAAAAAGTCAACTAAAAAAAGTTTAAGCTCTGTTAAGTGGTTTGAATTTGAGCTTGCCTTAAATGACTTGAATTTCATTTTGTCGGTCGTTCGATGAAAAGGTTAACAGCTGCGGTCAATAAGATGACAACCGCGATAAATAAGTGTTTTACCTGAATATCCGACTGGTCGACTAATGAACAGTGATTCAAGCCATTCGAGATATATCAAAGATTTTCGAAAAAGTTTTTGCCAAACAGCAACATAGAAGGCATTCAGTGTGTTTGGTTTGAGTTTTTTGGATTAAATTTTTTGATTTTCGTATTCTTTTGTTTTTAGTGAATATTTTTAAAATTTTAAACATTTTTTTTTACTTTTTAGATGCACCTTAGTTAGATGTATCTAAAAAATAAAAAATTTGTGAAAAAATATTTTAAAAAATTAATAAATACATAAAAATACAAAAAATGTACTGAATTCTTATATTTTTTTTTTATATTTTTGGTATTCAGTGAATTTTTAAAAGATATTTTTTACAATTTTTTTACTTTTTAGGTATATTTATGTTAGATGTGTCTAAAAAGTAAAAAACTTGCTTAAAATATTAAAAAAATTTAGTAAAAACAAAAAATCACGAAAAATAAAAAAATAGAATTTTCTGAAAAGTATTTTCTGAAAAATAAAAACAAGCAAGCTGATTCTTTCTTTTTAACGGTGGTGCTAGAGACCACTGATTTAGTGGCTCTAAACCAACCACTAATGAGGTGCCAAAGCAAAAAAAAAAAAAAAATACTGACACAATACAAACTGTGGTAGCGGATGAGACCAATTATCATATCATTAGTGGTAGCTCTAATACTCATTTTCCTTCTTTTTAAAACAAATACAATCCAAACAGTCCCTAGGTATGTATCACGTGCAAATCGCCTGAACATCCGGACAACGACAAACAGCGTCAGCCAGGACCCAGAATACAGTTGCGTTTGACGGCAGACTCTATCGACCCTCAGCCAAAACTCTCCCCAACTACATCATTGTCGTCCCTCACACGCTGTTCCTTAACACGCTACGTAATTTACCACAACACCCCCACACAAACCACCCAAATAACACACCACCAACCACTTCAATAGAAACAACCCCAAGGGGTAAAACCGCATCAACACAAAACCCCAAGACCCAGATAACTTTATTAGAGCCCCTTATCCTTCTCTGTCCTCCATCATCATCAATCTCTGTCAATTCCAAATCTCCATTGCAATTTCCAGCAATCCGTCGTCGTTTTTGTCTACACTGTCGCCGGAAAACTGTCTCCGGCAGATCGGTTCGGAGCTCCGGCGGGCCCATATAGATCTATATTCATATATACATGTATGTATGTATGTATGTATGTATGTATGTATGTATGTATGCACACTTGTTGTTTTATTGGCATTGGTGGATTATTAGATATAATATGATATTTGCATTGATGGGTTTTATAATAATTATATATTTATTAATGGGTTTTGATTTGTGCAGAATATGGAGCAAAGAAGGTGGCTAAAGATTGCAATTTTGATGAGCTTGTTAGCTATGTCTTGCAGTAGAGGTAAGTCATTATCATCAAGTTAGTCTTCAATTTATATTTATGGGCTTGCTGTATTGTTGATTGTAAGTTGATGAGTGCTTGGAATTTATTTAAATTAGGTATTGGGGAACATTGTGGCTTCCATTGTTGGGGTTTGTTAGGAAAAAGAAGAATGAGGGTTTTACACAGGTTCAATATTTTGGATTTTTTTCTTTTTGGTTGATAATTGGGTGTCTTGACTAATCCAGGTCCTAAGTTAATGACCGGGCAAACCTTTAGTGGCCCTTGGTGACTCGAACTGAAGAACTTAGATCTTATTATCAAGTCTTTACCTCTCAGCCAACCCTCCGGGATTCAATATTTTGGGTTTTTAAATGTTGGAACAAAATCTTTGTCTACTGAAATTAGGAGGACGAGGGGTAATTGGGTTTTGAAAAATGTAGTTCAATGGTTTTTGGGTGATGGAAAGATATAGGCAACTGAACATATGACGCAGGCGATGCAAATCTGACAATTTCAGTCTGTTGTGTATTTCTAAAGCTCGCTTGATCTTGGTCGTGAGTTCTGTTTGGCGTTATTCTTCGAAAGCCCTTTAAGTAGAATGGGTTTACGTAGAACTCCCCTTTTCAGGCTGTGATCAAAGACCTGTCACTTGGACAAGCATCTCACGTATGACTGCAATTATATCTCCCCATTTCCTCTGGAATTCATGGTGTATGGCCAGTATATCTCATTCTCTTCTTTATGGCCATCCCATCATAATCATAAAATAAATAAATGTACAACCACTGGGTCAGTTTTTGTTCCCATTAGATAGGGGGTTTAGGAGAATAGATTGGATAAAAACCTAACATTTGGTATAATTAGCACAGAATGGCTGTCACATAAACAAAATATGCATTTAGATGCCTCTTTTGATTTGCATATGCATGACCATGTATTACTAAAAAATTCGGAAATTTTAAATTTAACAATCAAAATCTATCTGCTTTACACGTTGAAAATCTATGTGCATGAACATGCTGTATACAGGGTTTTTCTTTGGTCATGCCTGGTCTTCTTTTAGACATCACTTGAACGTGTAAAGCAGTATGCATGATTAGATTGTATTTTGTTTGGCAATTTTTTTTTTTTTTTTTTTTTTTCTTTTAACGTTGTGCAAAGTTATAATGCAATTTCTTACCAAGTACATATTTTTAATGCAGAACTCAAGGTCAAGCACAAAGATAATTTGCCTGTTTACAATCACACGATTGCAACCATATTAGTGGAGTATGCTTCTGCGGTAAGTTCTGCATCAAATTTTTTTTTTGAGACTTAAGAGGAAATGGATTTGAGGTTTCACAGCATGTGGACCCTTTAACCGTAGTCTCCACGTAAATATACAGTCAACACAACTTTGGATTTCAGTTTTGTACATTCAAATCTTAAAAGGATATCAACTCTGGATTTCAGATTCGTTTTCCAGGACATAAGATGTTCTCTAGGTGTTAGTGAGCACTCCAAAAGTCTTTAAATGTCCCGAGGTGCTCTTCTCAATACAAGCGCATTCAGCTGTATTTGAGAGTCCAACATTAGACTTATCAGATGTTTGCCACGTTCCTTCCCTTCTGCGCCTATTGAGTTATTGTTTTTATGTTCTTGGTTGATAGCTGTGACATGGTTTCTTAAGGGAGATACAACTTCTTTATGTGGGTGTTTGGGAAGTGACTATTTTTTAGGCTTTTTGTCTTTTTGGCTATTTTAGTAGGCTATTTTAGTTTTTGTGTTTGGGAAGATGGGATGAATTTTTATTTGAGGTGTTGTATTGAAAAATGTATTTGAAATGATGTTGAGATAAAAAATAATTAAATTATAACTAAAAGATTGTGCCTGGCGTGAAGAAGTTGAGCAAGTACACGATCATTGCTTTGTTAGGGTATGAAATGATTAAATTGCCCCTATGTGTTGGAATGTTATGTTAGTTTAGTGGGTTAGTCAAAATTAAAAGGGCAGAATCGTAATTTCAAATCTGCTGCACAGTCATGACATTCTGCCAAATCTGTCTGCATCAGTTTCGGATTAACAAAAAAGAAAAAAAGAAAAAAAAACTCAGCTACAGTTGGGCTTTTTGGCTATTTGTTTGAATGAGGCTATAATAGCCTCTCAACCTCCTTCCCAAACACCGCCTATATCTAAGCTCCTTCTTTCTAAAAAACATTAGGTTGTTGAATTAATTCTTTGAAATCATGTACTTGACTCCAGTAATGTGTACAAGAGATCTCTCTAAAGTTTTCACTTGCAGGTGTACTTGTCAGATTTGACAGAACTATTTACTTGGACGTGCTCAAGATGTGATGATCTGACTGAGGTATGATTACTATTGACATCATGTGTTTCAACTAACTGAAAGAGTAGCTTTGTGTGGCTATAAAATGATGTTTCATTGTTGCAACCTTTGATTATTAGTTATTGTCAATTATAGTTGCTTTTGTTGGAAGCAGGGATTTGAAGTGATCGAGCTGATTGTTGATGTCGAGCACTGCTTGCAGGTGCATTTCTCATAGCATAATAGCATATTAAAAAAAAAAAAGCAATAGCTTTCCCTGGCAATGTTCATTTATGTCGTACTTGTAGTTCTTTTCTTTTTTCTTTTTTGATATTAAATTAATATGGATGTGCATCACAGGGATTTGTGGGGGTGGCAAAGGATCTCAATGCTATTGTGATTGCATTCCGAGGCACACAGGAAAACAGGTATGAAGAGGCTCACAGTCTTAATAATTTGTGTTTGTTGGAGCAATGTTTTCAAATCCAGAACGTTCAATGAGCTGAGAATAGGACATTCATAAAAAAATAGATAAATCCTCACTATTTTGTTTAAAAAGTAATAATATGATGTTAACATTTACCAAAAATCTGCACAAAAAATATCACATAATCAATGTAAATGGAAGTAGATTTTAAGAACACTAGCAACATGAGAGGGTAACTGATTTTTTTCAGGAGATATGCCCTCCCCCTCTCTCAGATGAATTTTAGGGCATAGATTAGTTGTTGTAAAGTGTGACATTAAATTTTTGTTTTGATTTATTTTCTAATGCGTCGAGAAAGATATTTTATTATGTTTCATGATAAATCAATGTTCATTACTGTTTAATGAATGAGCTGGCATGTGTACAGCATACAGAATTGGGTTGAAGATCTGTATTGGAAGCAGCTTGACTTAAATTACCCCAGCATGCCTGATGCAATGGTGTGTGTCGCAATAAATTTTTTTTTGCTTGTGAATAATTTTTTTAAAGAAAGGGGAGGTTGTTAAAGTGACTGCTGTTTTTTTAAATGCTTCTTGTGTTGTTTTTAGGTGCACCATGGATTTTATTCTGCTTACCACAACACAACCATACGTCCTGGAGTTGTAAATGCTGTTAAAAGAGCAAAGAAATTGTACGGAGACATTAATGTTATGGTTACAGGGCACTCAATGGGAGGGGCCATGGCTGCCTTTTGTGCACTGGATCTCAAGGTAATCATAATGAAGCTGTTGTTAACAAGGGGTTACTCTTGTTATTATAAAATACATTAATGCACTCTATGTCTGAACAGACAACGGACAATGTGGTGCACTGGTTAGATATTTTAGTATGGCATCAATGAGTGATGCTAGATATACTGCTGTAACTGCTCATCATGTGTCTGTGTCTTTGGCATTATGACGGAACTTTTGGAAAGCTTATACATTGTTGGATGCTTTCCTAATAACTTAAGCCTTTGGGATTAGTGGTATTAGAGCTTTTGGGACTAGTGGTGATTTAAGAGGAACCATAGAGTCCAAAGACTGATCATGAACAGTTGCTTCCATATTTTCCTTCTTTTGTTGGCAAGCACATATTGTGCCTTGGGTCACAGAAAATTCAAATTTCTGCAAGGTTCTTGTAGTATCCATTGTGGCCTTCTCATTTGGAGTATTTATAGATACATTGGGTTTTTTTTGTTTTATAGTTTGACTAGCCTGTCCTTTTTAATTGTTGTATTTATGGTGTTCTGAATGAGATGAACAAGTTATCTGTTTTTTGACACTAATTATATTACAGAACACTTACTCTCTGCAATGTTTTGAAATTTCCTAAACTACCCGTCTGAAATGAAGTTCCATTTCTTGATTCTTGTCTTTACAAAGCATTGCTTTATGACTGGGATTTGTTCTTTAGATGTTGCTTTAGTTTTAAGCACACGTTACACATACTTATTGTGATAAAGGGTTGTCTGCCTATTTTCAGGTCAATCATGAAACCCAGAATGTTCAGGTTGTGACATTTGGACAACCTCGTATTGGCAATTCTGCTTTTGTGGCTTACTATAGCGAACTTGTGCCAAATACATTTCGAGTCACAAACGAACACGATATTGTCCCTCATTTACCGCCATACTATCCTCATCTCACACAAAAGACATACCATCACTTCCCAACAGAGGTATTCTGCCAAATCCCAAAATTGGCTTTTCTATGCTTATGCTGGAAGAACCTTACGCTGTTAAAAGTTAAAACATGTATATCTGATAGTAAAACTGCTGGAATCAATAAATGTGCTTTGTTATCACAAAAGATCGAATTTTAAATAAGTCAGCAAATGGTACGTTGGGTTTTCCTTAAGCTAATGCATGCTGATTCAGAGATATAAATTCAATTCAACGATTTTGAAAAGGGCAATTTGCACTTTATCCCCTTGTGGGTTAATCCATGTGCACATAATCCCTGTCATTTGAAAATAGGCACATATCCCCTGTAGTTTGTGGACTAATGTGCACTATCAGGTCCTTTAATGGCTTTACTAAAAAGACTAAAATAACCTTACACCCAAATCGTCAATAGGTCACAGTTTTGTGATCCGAGCAGTGATGGCTATGAGTTGGAAATAATTCTAGCCAAGCTCTCTAAAACCTGGAAAACAAATAGATGAAGGTGAAAAGCATTTCTATACATTAATAAACTAATGTTGGAGTTGTTGGGATCGTATATTTTCGTAGTCAACGTGTACAGCTCTCTTCTGCTTTAAACTATGTATATACCAATTACACTCTTTTTCTAAATGCAGGTGTGGCTTTATAATGCTGGATTTGGTAGTTTAGTTTATCCAGTTGAGAAGGTCTGTGATGATTCTGGTGAAGACCCGTCTTGTAGTAGGTAAGTGATCCCTTTCCATGATCTTCATATTAACATTTCTGAAGTGGGTAAAACGTTTGTAATCAATGATCTTTACTAGTTCAAAACCGAACTTCCATTTAAATCGTTCAAGATTCTTAAAAAGTGGCTACCTAATGCATGAGACTCGCGTTAAAATGGTAAAATTGTGCAGGTCGGTGATGGGGAACAGCATTTCAGACCATTTAGAGTATTATGGGGTCGAATTAGGAGGCGACACCCCACGCACGTGCAGAATTGTAATGGACCCTCGTGTGGCTGAGTATGGTGTGCAAGATCTCGGGGGGAATTTTATCTTGTCCAGAGATCCTTCTACTTCTGTCGTAAAATTGAAGATAGAATCAAGCATTCCAAGCAATGTCATTTAGAATTCTGTTTGGCTGGGCTTGTGGTTTGGTTTCTGTTGAAGGATCAACCTGAGAGAGGTCATCCCTAGAAGCTTCAGCATTCTTTATTTTTAGCACCTGTAGGTCTGATTGCTGAGTATGGTATATGACTGCTTGGTGGGCGGGTTGGGATGGCTTTGTGTATATATATACTCCTCGTATTGTGTAAATTAAACATGTACAATAACATTTGATATTAAATTAATTCATAAAATTTCCACTCTAGCTGTTGTCTCTCTCTCTCTCTAGTTGTGCTTTTCATGGTAAATTCCGAAATCATGCATCATTTAACATCACATTTTGGGTTGAGATTGCTTCTGGGAAGGGTCTGTTGGGAGCTTGAAAATCATATCATTTAACCTCACATTTTGGGTTGTGATTGCTTTGAAAAGTGGCAATTATCTTAATCATGTTTTCTGATCTTGAGTATTTATATGGGTCGGCATCTGTCAGGTCCATGAAAATAGTGCCCTAGCCTATATGCGTGCAAAGCTCGGCAGGCTTTGTGCCATGTTGGCCGAGGCAAAAACCTTAGGCTCAACCTCTGACTGTGGCTCAGCCCAACAAGTTGACATCTATACTACTTTTGATTTTTTATTTGTCTTCAATTTTTTTCCTATTTTCTATGGCACTTCTGCATGCTGTCCCTCACAGCCCGTTGAGTCAGGTTGGGGTTCAACACCTAGACCCATGCCCAATTTGGGCTCCCCGCCTTGACCAGGTATGGTTTCGGCTGGGTGGACCTAGGTTGGGTCACGGGCCTTCATGCCAAATGATTTAATAAGTTTTATATTGTTGGACCCACAACCCGAGGATCATTTTTTATGATGGGTAAATCAACTAACTCACTTTGTCAGGTGAATGAACTTCAAATTTGCATAATCATATACAGATAAGGTATATCAATTATACCTGAAGTGTTTTGTGCCCCCGAGAGTCAAACATAAGACCTATTTGTGTCTATTATGCATTCTCACCCAAATTTACATGGATTTTGCTTTTGTCAACAATTTCTCTCTGGACGAGGCTGCAATCAAAATGCATGATCATATTGGATCACGAATAGTAAGCCAACTTCTACAATAATGTTTTTGTTTTTTCAATTCAAATCTTGAGTTTTGCCTTGACAACACTTTGCATTGTTTTCCCATTGTAAGAGGAGCTAATTTCAGTCCGCTAAATTAATTAGGCCCAATAGTCCAAGGTTGGTGGGCTCGAATTTATCGCAAGTCCAAGATTGGTGGGCCCGGATTTATCGCCATCAAACGGGCTGAATTACTCTAAGCCTCGAAAGGGTTCGGATCTACGAACTTAGAGACTTACTAAAGTTTGGACTCGAAAGGGTTCGGATCCATGAACCTAGAGATCCGAAGCATCTGGCTTCGAACGGATTCAAATGCAATCTAGAAGTCGCTCCGTTAATGAGTCCCAGAACACTTGCGGGCTCGGAGCTTTCCGGGATCTACGCACCAGAACCATGGGCGTAATGGAGTTCGAACAAAGGACCCGATCCCGAGGACGGTGAGTGGAGATAAATTCACTCTTCGGTTAAACTAGCCTATACCCAGGTCGAGGTGGCACGGCTCCGGGGGGTCCATGAGGCTCGGCAATATTTAGCGGCAGGACGTCCTCTAAGACTACCCCTGACCCTGACCCTTTGGGATGATTGGGGATCATTGGTTAGGTGTGGCTAAGAAGAAGGGTTCGCCGAGGGGTTGATCTCCTCTTCGGGGTTTTCCTCATCCTCGGAGAGGTCACCTCCCTGGACAAGGTGGTTAGAGAGAATATTCCCCATGTGCCTTGCACATGGGCTCCATCCTACATCATGAGGTGCCTATAAATAGCACCCACCCATAGCTTTACAAGGAATGGATTTTGGAGATTTTTAACTCTTGGAAAAGAGCTAATTTCCTTTCTCCATTATCAACCTTGAGAGTGAAAGTGGGAGATCCATGGGAGAGCTTTGCCATTATTTTTTCTCTAGCCATTTTGCTTTCTTCTTCACCCAATCTCTTATCTCCATCATCTCCTTTACTCTTGTGTTCTTGAGTTGAGACCATTGAAGAATCTAAGCCTCTCACATTTCTTCTAGAGAACTCGAAGTTGTTCTTCAAGGTTCTTCAAAGATTTTCGAATTTTCCAACTCCTTTCTTGAACCCTCTCCTACAACCATTAAAGGAGAAACAATACAATATCAATACATAAACTTGAAATGTTATATTAGATTTGGATAACAATTAAGATTGGTATTGTTTTAGTTTTCTCTTCCATTTGTCTTTGGTTCTTATGCTCATGAATCGATTATGATGTTATGAACTCCAAAACCATGTTCGGTACCATGGAATCAAAGGCTCGGAATTGGAAGCCGAAATAATTTTAGTTAAGTTTTTTTTCAAACTAAGACAGATTTCCTTTCTGAATTCAGACTTGAATTTCGTGTTGTCAAATGCTCAATTAGTGCTATTATTCTAAGAACACAAAAAATCTCATAAAAAAAGTTATATGGACACAAACTCTCTCTCTCTTTCCACTACAAAAAAATTATTTTTTTGCGACAGCAAAATGCCGTCACAAATACCCAAAACGTCGTCTTAAAAGCTTTTTTGCGACGGCAACTGACTTTTAGCGACGGCAAGAGGGGGTCGCAACAAAGGGGGTTGCTAAAGTGTTTTAGTGACGGTATAACGCCGTCGTCTCTTGTTTGCGATGGCAAAAATGCATTTTTGTGACAGCAAAATGTTGTCGGTATTAATGCGTGGAAATCTGAATTTTTTGAGATGGTACTGTGGTGCCATCGCTAAAAGGGTTATTTGCGACGGCAAAAATACCGTCGCTAAATGGTTATTTGAGACCGCAAACATGTCGTCTCTAAAAATATTATTTGTGACGGTAAAGAATACCGTTGCTAAAGGTCTTTGTTTCAACTGTTATTTGAGACCATAGACATGCCGTCTCTAAAAATATTATTTGCGACGGAAAAAAATACCGTCGCTAAAGGTCTTTTGTTTCAACTAATTAATGCCAATATCTTTTGTGACGGCTATACTACTGTCGCAAAAAACCCGGTTCTAATTTTTTTTTGAGACGGTGTGGTGCCGTCTCAAAAAAAAAAAAATGCAATAAAATTATTAAAAATATGAAAATTACCTGTATTAAATGAAAAATAACTAAAAAAGAAACCGATAATTACATAATAATATAAAAATTCTAGTATATAAATAAAAATTCATCCATAATTAAAATATTCTTCCATTCATAACAACACATCAGTAAAATTATCCCACCACATAATGTTGCATAATACATACATAATATTGTTCACAAATCTAAATAACGTAAATCAAAAATAAAAGTTTTGTCATGATTCTTCCGTGGGTTACAAAAACAAAAGTTAGTCGTAATCTTCACACGCCTGCATTCCACAAAAAGTAAACTGTTACTCAGGAAATATCTGAAAATAAAAAATAAAAATAATTAATGACAACATAATTATGTGTTAATATTTTAATTACAAAAAAACATAAAAAAATTAACTACTATATAATTAAAAAGATAGTTAAGTAAATAATTTTGGCTAAATAGAAATCCGGCCCTAACTCCCAAACCGGGAACTCGATTCAAGTCCCGTCTTCTCCCACAAGTCTCTCGTGCCTAGGCGGTCATGTGTGCCAAGTTTTGTGCTAAACCGACGTCGTTTGGTGATTTTGGGGCATCAACACCTCGAATTCAAGTTTCTCAAGGAATTAGTTTGCCTAGACCGAAATACGGCTCTAACTCACAAACCGGGAACCCGATTGGAGTCTCGTCTTCCTCCACAAGTCTCTCATGCCTAGGCGGTCGTGTGTGCCAAGTTTCGTGCTAAACCGACGTCGTTTGGTGATTTTAGGGCATCAACATCTCGAATTCAAGTTTCTTAAAGAACTAATTTGCCTAGACCGAAATACGACTCTAACTCCCAAACTGGGAACCGGATTGAAGTCCCATCTTCTCCCACAAGTCTCTCGTGCCTGGGCGGTTGTGTGTGCCAAGTTTCGTGCTAAACCAACGCCGTTTGGTGATTTTGGGGTGCCAACACCTCGAATTTAAGTTTCTTAAGAAATTAGTTTGCCTAGAGTGATATCCGACTCTAACTCCTAATCCGGGAACCCGATTTGAGCCCCGTCTTCTCCCACAAGTCTCTCATGCTTGGGCGGTCATGTGTGCCAAGTTTCGTGCCAATCCGACCCCGTTTGGTGATTTTGGAGCGTCAACACCTCGAATTCAAGTTTATTAAGGAACTAGTTTGCCTTTAGTGATATCCGACTTTAACTTCTAAACCGGGAACCCAATTTGAGCCCTGTCTTCTCCCACAAGTCCCTCATGCCTAGGCGGTCGTGTGTGCTATGTTTCGTGCCAATCTGACCCCGTTTGGTGATTTTGGGACGTCAACACCTCGAATTCAAGTTTCTTAATGAACTAGTTTGCCTAAAGTGAAATCCGGCTCTAACTCTCAATCCGGGAACCCGATTTGAGTCCCGTCTTCTCTCACAAGTTTCATAGCTTAGAATCCAAATAATGTAGCTTAGAATGTAAAGATACATTTTATACCTGATCTTCTGGTGGTGGTGTATATGGATTCTCGTCTTCTGCAGATTCCCTAAATGCCTAGTGGCCACTCGATGCATCAGGAACCTATGATAGTCAATGCATAATGTGTTAATCATATTCGAATTTTATACGTAATGTTGTGTGAAAATTTAACTATCAAACAATTTAATTTATATCGAACCTGTCTGTTGGGATCCACACTTCCCCCCTATGACACAAAGGCCACCATCTTAGCTCTCATCTGCTGTAAATGTGTAGAGAACTCTGCTCGCATCTCCTCCCTCAACTCATCCCTTAGCTCCGCATGAACCTGCAGGGTGATCTGAACAATAGTCGATGGCTAGGGTGTTGACTGTGATGGCCCAGCACCATCTTTATACACTGCTCTCCGAGGCACAGTTCTCCTGTATGTGCGACAATATCCATGTCCATCATGACCTATCAACTCATGGAAAATAGCATTCTTAGCCTCCAAAGTCCGACAATCCTCATAGAGAGTTGACCATTAAACTCATCTTGTATTGAATAAAACATGCAAGTATATGCTAAATTAAGATGGTTGACATACAAAAAATAAAAAATAAACTTTAAATACAGCAAAGGTGTTTGGAAACTACCAAGGTTTGGATAACCTCTGGGTCATCTGCTCTATGTGTCATAAGCCAAACATTCATCTTATCAGTAGACTCCCCCTTATTGGTCATCTACATTTTTTTAGAAATATGAAAATTAGAATCCAAATAATTTGCAAATATACAATGTTTATTTATATACAAAAATAAAACAATAAAATATAAACCTCATGCCGTATCTGAGCGAAAGTAGTACGCCCTGTGGTATGAGCTATGCCGTGAGCTCGCCGATTTTTAACGTTCTTAGTTACAATTTTCTATAACAGGTTCAACAAATGTAAGTATATAAATATGATTTTTATGTTTACATATCATACATATAACTTATTTGTATACCTTAGCATTGGAAGTACGCTAATACTCCATAAGTTTTTTCCCACAAGCTTGGCACAACGTGCAAAAGAACATCATCCTTTAGATTATGATCAGAACTTCTAGGCTTGAAATACTTAGACTTAATCTTATTCTTGTGATCCTTCCATATGCTATTATAGTTTTTCATGCAGATTGGCTTGTATCCTCTGGACATATATTCAAATTGTCCTATAAAACACAATTTCAAAGTTTAAATAATAATAACACAATTTTGGAATTTAAATTTTTGGACAAAGATATACTTTTACCTTCACATCCTTCTAGATAGCATCAAGAATATCATTAGGCATAGTGTTCCAGTCAAGAAAAGTAAGAGGAACAATGTTACCATTCCGCACAATAATGCCAAGTTGAGTAGTTAACTTAGATACGTTATCCCCTATGGGACAGTAATTTTCATCAAATTGTATGTCCAACTTTGTACCAGTACCCCACTCCCTAATGCCCTTGGCACATCCTCTACCACGCCTACTCGAGGTTGATGAAGAACTAACATGACCTGCGAGATACAATAAGAATAAACAATATGCAATGATAATAAACAAATGCAAATTTAAATAATGTCAATACAAATCAATATCTTATATCTGAGGTGGGCTATGAAGAAGTCGAAGGGTCTGAAAAATACAATGAGAATAAACAAGTTATGTGTAATGAGAACAAATAAATATATATTTAATAATTTTCATACAAATCAAAGAAAATTTATATACCTGCGGATGGCTCATAAGCCGATAACTCTAGTCGGGATGATAGCTGTTGTGGTGCCACTGATGGTGGACGCACCGATGGTAAGCGTGGAGGCTGAGTAGATGATAGCTGCTGTGGTGCCACTGATGGTGGTCGATGCGGTGGCACTAATGGCCCCTTTGATGGTGCTCGTTGTGATGCTTCCTCTAATGGTGGTGCCACTGATGGTGGACGCACCAATGATAGGCGTGGAGGCTGAGTAGATAATAGTTGCTGTGGTGCCACTGATGGTGGTCGATGCGGTGGCACTAATGGTGCTCGCTGTGATGCTTCCTCTAATGGTGGTGCCACTAATAGTGGTCGCTGTGGTGGCTGGTCAGATAGTGGTGGCACTAATGGCCCCTCTGATGGTGGTCGATGTGATGCCTCCTCTGATGGTGGTGCCGCTGATGTCCTCTTACGTACCACATCGGACATCATGCGTAGGGGATGATCAGGCTTCCTCTTCCTTGCCATAATAATCTGCAAGTGCCGTGACATTAATTGACATTAGAAACGTAGAGAATGGTTTTGAATCAACTATAATATGACATTAATTGAACTAATACAATTATAAAGACAAAGTAAATTAAGAAACTGAACATTAACTACAACCTTGGCCTGAATTCAATTACTGATGTTTATTAAATATCAGTCTATTTCCACATCAAGTGTTTCTCCTTCTGCAGCTTCCCTCACCTAACCAACTTCTTCATCACGGAGCATTATGTTTTCTTCTAATTGTTGGCTCATATATGACTCGATTTCTGGATCAGTCGAATTCATATCAAATAAACCTCTTTGAGACATCTTCACCACTACTTGCCAGTCTGGTTCTAACGGGTCTGCAACATACCAAACTTGCTCTGCTTGGGATGCCAAGATGAAAGGTTCATTGGTAATTCGATCATCTTGGTACAATAAATGATTGAAGTTGACCAACGTGAAATTGAAGACATCTTATATCTTCCCGTGAGTGTTGTCAATCCAATCACACTTAAACAACACTTGCTTCTTCTTATTGGAATATCGAATCTCAACAATATCTGTCAATTGTCCATAATAGTACACAGACCCCACACGAGGATTTTTGTCTTTCCGACTAGCATAACTTATGGTTTCTGTCTTCAAAGTTACACCACAATTTTGTGTGGCTCAACAATCATCCATGGCTTTTACTCGATACCGAAACCCATTCATTATATACCCGTTGAACCACCTTGCCAGGTTATGAAGACCATTTGTCAATACAATAATCTCTTCATAAAATGTGACATCACTAGTCCTTCGCAAAGTTTGAACCTATTTAAAAAAAAAAAATTGTAAAATTTAAAATATAGTTTGACTTAGGTAAATAGAATCTGTAGATTTAAATACATACATGTTCCTTGAACCAAATGTGAAAAGTTTCAAAATGTTCACGCCGAAGCTGATGATCGTCAACACGAGGCATTTTGACCTTAAGTTTTTCAAGGTGTTTGCTGTGTAGATTGAAATTTTATCAAAAAAAAAAAAAAAAGGTTCAAAATTCAATGAAACATAATAAAATATTGAGTGAGTGACATAATTTACTTTATGAATGGTTGAACCGTGCTTGTATTGAATAAGACATACCGACGAGTTTGTATCCAAGAAGTATTATCAAGATAAAAGCTTGTGCTTTCACCAACAGCACGACTCAGATTATCATCACCACTATAGTTCCTCACGGGTCGATTAGATTTGATTTCCACATTATTGAGATATTGTGCACAAAAATTCATGCATTCTTCCATAAGATATCCTTTAGCAATTGAACCTTCTGGATGAGTTCTATTACGCACATATTGCTTCAAAGTAAGATGATACCTCTCAATTGGATACATCCATCGAAACTAAATCGCTCCACCTAATAATGCTTCGTCAGCTAGATGTATAGACAAGTGCTCTATTATATCAAAAAAAGTAGGAGGAAATATTTTCTCTAGATGACAAAGTGTTACGGTATACGATCTTGAATATATTGCAAATCCGTCGCACGATTCACTTTGGAACACAATTGTCTAAAGAAATTGCTCAATTCAATCAAAGGTTCAATTACATTCTTCGGTAACGATCTTCGAATAGCCAATGGAATTAGTTGTTGCATCAGAATATGACTATCGTGGCTCTTAAGACCCCTAATACTTCTATCATGTAAGCACACGCGACGCAATATATTGGATGAATACCCGTCGGGAACTCTAACTTTCTTCAATACTTTCAAGAACAAATCTTTCTCATCCTTGGTCATCGTGAATTGTGCCGGTGGTAAATAAGCTTTATTCGACCCTCTTAACTGCAAATGTAGGGGTTTTCTAATATTCATTTCTTGTACATCACGCCGAGCATTAACACCATCCTTCGATTTTCCTGCAACCCCTAATATTGTCCACAACACATTGTCACAAACATTATTCTCTATATATATCACATCGAGGTTATGTCTTATTAGATTGTGCTCCCAATATGACAGTTCATAAAAGATACTCTTTTTTTTTTTTCAGCTGTGGGTGCGATGCCCAGATTTCTCCTTCTCTACTTGTCTCTTATACCTCTCCTTAAGGTCATCCCTCTTGTATTGGGTTAAAATACCCTTAGATTCTAATTGTAGCAGAATCTCAGTTACAGACAACAATTTTAGTTTGAATCTAACTTCCCGACTACCATCAAATGATACTTTATCCTTTCGAAATTTATGGTCATTAGGTAAAAATCTGCGATGACCCAAGTATGATTGTTTCCTACTATACTTCAATCAACATGATGTAGTTTCCATATTGCAACAAGGACATGCATATTCGCCTTTAGTGCTCCATCCTAACAAGTTTGCATATGCAGAAAAATCACTAATTGTCCACAGTAAAGCTGCATGCATTTGAAACATTTGATTTGTTGATGCATCAAATGTGGAGACACCGTCATTCCATAGTTCTTTCAACTTCTCAATCACTGGTTGCATATACACATCAATCTTGTCACCAGGTCCTTTCGGGCTGTCAATAAGCACATATAAAATTAGAAATGGTTGCTTCATGCATATCTATGGCGGCAAGTTGTATAGAATAAGTACAACAGGCCAAGTGCTATGAACTATGTTCATCGTCCTGAATGGGTTAAAACCATCATATGCTAAGCCAAGTGTCACGACCCAAACCCGCCCCTATGGGTTTAGCACCGTAACCGGCCAGTAATCCGAGATTACCGAAGGCCTGCTTAACAGTAATACAGTAATACGGAGTACAGGGGCATGGCGGAAGCCAAAACAGTAAGTAAACAGTGTCCAATGAGTTGTGACAGTCTGTATGCAAAAAGACTTTTCATACATATATACAATCAGTGCAAAACAGTTTGTACAACATTTACAATCATTCAGGACAGGGACTTAATCCCTATTGGAATAGTACAGTACAGTGCTATCAGTCTATACAACATTACAAGACAGATACAGAGACAGACGAGGGAAATTAAAACACCCCCAAGCCATAGCTTGGCAGGCTCAGAACCTCGCAGTGAGGCACAGTGGTTGGCTTGACAAAAAATGGAGTCTAACCCACGCTCCTATCTCTCGTCTGGTGCCTGAACACCTACATATATATATATATATATATATATAAACAGTGAGCTAAAGCCCGGTGAATAACATAATGCGTAAAGAGGTTAAGAATGAATGTCCTTTCAATATTGAAAACTGTCGATTGATTCAGAATATCAGTCATTCAGTCATAACAGTCATATGTGGTACATCTATTACCATAGCAGTACAGTAAACAGTAGGTCTTAAAAGACCAAACAGTCAATGATGGCCATCATATCAGTAAACAGTAGTGGTTCCAACATAGGAACCGACAGAGATCTCTGTAACAGTAGCAGCAACAGTAACAGTAGTTGCTATGAATGCCACAGTACAGTTCAAAATAGAGGACATACATTCATTCAGTTAACAGTATCAATTCAGAAACAATACAGTTAAACCATTCAGAAGATATTCATATTTGAACATATCTTTACACAGTTGTTACTCACAGAGTTCTGGGCTACAGTTAAGCTAGAGCGCGTCATCAGATGCCAACCCTACACAGTTTACAGAATGAACACACACTAAGTTCACATTCGGGAAACAAAGACTTAGTCCCTACTTAGACTCAGTGTGGTTCTATATCTATATCCTTCTTAAGATGCCTTAAACTAGGCCAAAGAATGCGTAGGATGAAATGAGGATGCAAATATGCACTTTAAAAGCATTTTCAGAAATTTCAGAAGACAGGGGTCTCGCTCGAGTGTCGATTACTCCGCTCGAGCGGACATGCAGACAAAGGTTTCTACTCGAGCGCAGACTTACCCGCTCGAGCGTACTGCAAAACAGTCAAAAGTGCTGGATAGGTGAAATTCACGCTCGATTGGGCGCTCGACACCCGTTCGAGTGTAAGACACAAGGTCCCGCTCGAGCGTCAATTACCCTGCTCGAGCAGACATCAAAACAGTGCCAAGTACTGGGAGCACGAATTTCACGCTCGAGCACCAGTAACCCCGCTCAAGCGTGAGTTCAAAATCTGGAATTCCCAAATTTGAACCTCAAGCTCAAATTCAACTTCAAATGTATCAAATTCGATTCCTTTGGACCATTTCCTGGAAAACACTTCAAAACTCATAGTTTAACATGATTCAAAGCTCAATTGTAAAAATCAAAGCCTAAAGGTAGTTCAAATAAATCCAATTTCAAACCAATTTTTAAGAACATGATTTCAATTTGAACATGCAAGACTTTAAACAACTTTCAAGCTTCAAATAATTGCTCTAATGAGCCAATTGTTCCAAAAACAAGATGAATTCATGAACCTTAGCTAGAACTTGGACATGCAAGTAACAATTTTCCATGAAAACAACTTCAAACTCATCAATATAGGCATGCATGCATGGAATGAGCTTCAATTCAACATTATAAGGCTCAATCTAGGCTTAGATCACTAAGGACACAAGAACCATGCATGAAACAATTCAAAAACAAGTTCAAGAAGGTGGATGTTCTACCTTAAGTCTCCAATGCAAGATAAGGGAGTTCAATTTTTGCAATTACTCTACAATTCCTCAAGATTTCAAGCCAAACTCTCAATTGAACTCAATTCTCTATCTCTCTCTCTCTAGTCGGCTAACACTCAAAATGGTTGATGAAATGTACAAGGTAAGATGAAGGCAAAGCTCAATATGTTCAATGTAGTGGGCCACTAAGTGGCACCAATGTAAATAAGTCCAATTCATGTAATTTACATCATACCCAATCACATTTCAAATAAATATGCCATAAAATCACATAAATTCTAATGATCATAAATCATCAATCAATTTTAGATTCGGCCGTCGATAAGGCCTTCAATTCGCAATTTAAAACGTAAAACATGAACAGATAATTAAACAGTCAAACAGATAGACATGCATTTAAACTTGTACAGTCAATCAGTCAGTTCAGTATTTCAGTCGATTCAATTACTTATCATAATCAGTCTTAGTTTAGCAGTAATCAGTGGTTAAATCAGTAAAGGGTGGTGAGGGTTATTACACCAAGCCTTACACTTCGGCAATCATTACTAAAGTCAATATTCCGACGGTCAAAATTTTTCTATGCAAGGGAGTCTGCAGGATATCTAAAGACAACATCATCAGTTCATTCCTCTGCATGCCATCTCATTAACTTAGCCGTCTTGGATGACATAAACAACCTCTGCAACCTTGGCTTTAAAGGAAAATACCTCATTTGTTTTGCAGTTATTTGTTTGCCACCGTTGTTAGGACCATTTGAACCACCATCACCATTTGATTTCCATCTTGAACTGTTGCATATGACACATTTATCAAGATTGGCTTCCTCGTTTCGAAACAACATGCAACTGTTGGAATATGCATCACAGGTCTCATATGTGAAGCCCAAATCTGTTGTGACCTTTTGAGCTTTATAATATGAGTCCGGGAGTTTCACACCCAATGGGAACGCCTCATTTAATAACTTAAGCAACATGTCAACAGACTTGTCTGTCCACTGATTAAGCACCTTCAGATGTAGAAGTCGAATAATGAATGACAAAGATGTGAACTTCAGACAACCCAGATATAACTCACTTTGTGCATCTTGAAGAAGTTTAAAATAGTTTGCAGTCTCTACATTTGGACCGAGCTGGGGTTCAGATGCATGGAGATCAGGCCCCTGTGGTTCATTACCCTCAACACTTGTACCGGCATGTGGATTTTCCATAGTCCCTTGTATCATTCCAACCATATCGTCCCTAATGTCTAAATTAGCCAATGTTTCATTCTCTCAATTACCATGCAGAGATATGTAAGATTGCCCATGATTAATCCAATGTTTGTACTTTTTTAAAAAACCATTCAAAATCAGATGCTCCCGTACACCCTCTCGTACAAGATGGTATCGATTCTCACATTTTCTACACAAATAACTAATCATCGAACCTTCAACCCTATTGGTGTAGGCAAACACAAGGAACTGATCAATCCCATTAATGTATTCCCTCGACATCCTATTTGGCAAATCAATCCAACTCTTATCCATCATCTGTACTTCCCTCAAATGCACACTTCACTTCTTTTGTAATCTTCTCAACAATATATATATAAATATATTTAAATGCCAGTCATTTTCCACATGCATATGTGTTTACCACTATTAATTTGCTTTAGGCAAACTTACTGGGAGATGTACATCTCACATGCAAAACAAATATGCTCTAGAAAAAAATATAATTACAACAAATGTAAGGGTCATAATGAGATGTAAGGGTCAAAATATAATTATAAGACATAATATCACATATTAATTATCCTAAGGGAAGAGGGGATTGGTGGGCTTCGAGTCCCGATTAGCGAGGAAACAACCAAGGGCCTGAGCTATTGGGCCAAATGCTATCCTCAGATAGTTCGTAGTTGGTTTACAATATGTTTATAAATTTGAAACTAACCAATGTTGGACAGGTCACAGTAATAAGTTAAGGGTGCATTAGTCTGTCAGAATCTTTGAAGTAATTCCTCACTTATTTTGAGCTGGTATGCTCTTATATATATAGCACATCATAATATGCTTCTCCATTCAACACTCTTGCTTGACTCAAAGATGAATTTTCAAGTATGCTAATTCAACTGTTTGTTACTTCATAGCAACAAGCAAGCAATGTGCACATCATTTCTTTCTTCACTACCATGTGACACACACATATTTCAGGTTTGGTATATCGCATAAAGTAAAAAGACGTCTCTTTAGCGCGAAATAATTACTGCTAAAAGCCAAATCACATGTTTACTTCAATTCTGGTACAAAAATCTATATTAAGGAATATATTGATGCATTAGCTTCCAGCTAAATTGTTTAAATCTAGATTATTAGCCATTATATGTGGCACCAATCTTTGTTGAAACTGGGTTAAGAATATTTCTAGATAAAGCTTGGCTTTACAGAATATCCCTTGAAGAATTGTTTGTCTCTTATGATTCATATTTAGCATGTTAGAAGGGAAAACAATAAATCACCAAATCCTATGGTACTTAGGACTCTTCGGTCCAAGGCTTGCTAGTTCTATTATCCCTTTCATTTTATCTACAAAAATCATTCGTTTGTAAGAGTTTCAAAAATTAACATTCAAGAAAAAAAAAATTCAAACGGATTTATTAGAACTATTGTAAATTTTGATAACATCTCAATGTCAATGCAAATAATTAAGGAAAGTTACCTATTTGCACCAATCCAAGTAGCTAACTCGTTGTCCATCCATTCATCCATCACCCTTCCAAAAAGTTCTATTAAAGCATCCCTATTATCAGCCCATGCTTCCAGAATAACAGGTTTTATCTTTGACCAGTTCTATAATATTTCCTCAACTGTGAGTCCCTGTGCAGCCTTACATATCAAACCACAGCAGTCAGGTCCAGAACAATTTGAAAGAAGTGAATATAAATATCCCAAATTGATCTTTATTTTTTATTTACATTTTTTTTGTTTTAATTTGTGCTAATCAGTTAAAGACAAGAGTTATCAATTTCCTACAAAATTTTTGACTACTTGACTTCCATGTTTACTGAAAAATGGAAGATACCAACGAATTGAATTCATTAGCAAATCAATATAACAAATATAAACGGAATAGATATGCAGACCTGATGGTGACAAAACATATACATATTCTACAGTTCAAAAATATAAGATGAATTTCGCTTTACAATGCATTACATAATTTAGGGGGGAAAAAAATATTTCTCATCTGTTTGCCCTATGATACTGGTAATTTTAAGTCATTTTTTGGAAACAGTTTCTACATATTTATAAATAAAATAAAAAAATAAAAAAATGAAGTTTAATTAGAAATAAACAAAAAAATGCATTGCATGAGATGCTAGTATTAATTCTTATTCTTACTGTGAAGATCACCCACAGAAGTCCAGAAAAGTAGTTAAAAGCTACAAAAGGAATTTTGAAATTGCTCAAAATTCATATAATGCTCCAATCTCAACTAGAGATTGAATTCAACAAAACACAGATTCATCACCTACCTGACTGAGCTCGCGCGCGTGCAAGCGAGTGAGCGAGAGAGAGAGAGAGAGAGCATATTGATTGAGCTCGTGTGAGAGAGAGAGATCGTAATACGCCGTCGCCGCACCACCACTAGCCGTCGTCGCTTGTCGAGAGAGAGATCGTTGGTGAACACTCGCCGTCGTCGCTGTGATCGTCGATGAACTCGAACACTGCTAGTCGTCACCGTCGTCGCTCGTCGCTCGTCGAGAGACAGAGAGAGATCGTCGTCGAACTTGTCTCTGTGATTGTGATACACGAACTCGATTTAGGATTTTTGGGGATTTAGGGATTTTGGGGGTTTTGAGGGAGCATGGTGTTAGGGATTTTAGGGGTTTTGAGGGAGAAATGTGTGTTAGGGATTTTGGGGATTTTAGAGAATTTGATCGAGCGCCATTTTGGTTGAAGGAAGGAGATGGAATTTTTCAATACTATTTGCAACGGCATGGAAAAACCATCACAAATGATCAAATCCATTTATAAAACAACGCCGTTTTAATAAGGGTTTTTTTGCGACAGAGATATCCCGTCACAAATGTCCATTATTTGCGACGGTAAATTTCTCCTGTCTTAAAAAAAAAGTTTTTGCGACGGTAAATAGTGCCGTCGCGAATACTTCCATATTTAAGTGACTTTTTGTTGTGTGCTTATTAGCGACGGGGAAATTGCCGTAACAGAAAACATTATTTGAGACGGCTTCATATGCCGTTGCAAAATACCACTTTTTGCGACAGTATACACGCCGTCGCAAAAAGTTCCGTGTTTTATACCCACTTTTCTTGTAGTGCTCTCTCTCTCTCTCTCTTAATAAAGCTCCTCTAAAAAGCCCCTGCATAAGCCAAGGAATGACAACCAGTAGTTCATTGGCATTTTTAGTCTTTTCTTTCCTGATGGCGGCGATGGTAGCTAAGGCTTTTGGTTCGAGGGTTGGCACTACTTCTGCTTCTTTCTATTTGTTCATTTTCATAGGCTCTATAGTGCCTATACAATCACAATGGCGAAAAAGGATTAATGTAACCAATCCTGTATGCACTTGGGATGATAAAGCCTTGTCAAGTTGGAACGAGGTTATAAACCATTCTTCGTCTCTATTGTTGTCTCTTGGACCAATCTCTTTTCCTCTACAACATTGTTTAATTTCTTAACATCTTCAGAAACACCAACCTTCTATTGGGGAGAATAATACTCTGTCCTTCCAGACATTCCATCTGAAATGATAGCCTCAGCAGTAACTGCAGTAGTATCCCAGTATTGTTTTGGCTCTTTTGCACGTCCTTCCTTATCATCTACTTCCTTGAAATTTGCATTTGCAACATTTATAGAGCCCTCCTTTGATTTTTCATCGCCTTGTTGTTGCACCTGTTGGAACAATCTTCTGTGTATATAAAATAAATTGAAATAAATTCTAACAAAATAAATAAATAACATACCAAATTTATTTATCGAACCGAATTAAACTTAAGACCAAGTCAAGTGTGTGACACTCTGTCCTTAAGACAGATTCACCCCGTTACGGTACTTACGGTTGAGTGGCGTCTATCTCCCAGGATACAATGATCTTCACAAATTGTAGTAGTACTCCAAACAATTTGTTCAGCGAACCAAACCTGTGTTCTAACTCTCTGAAATTTATACTAAATCTAATATGAAGAATAATGCAAAAATGCAGAATTTAGGACAACCAAAGACAATAATCAGACTGATTTTTTCCCGACTCTAGATTGCTGGAATCATGGCAGTATATATAGGCAAAAATCCTTAGCCCCGAAAAGGTGCAATCAAAAGTGAACAGATGCACTATTTATTTCAAACAATTTGTCTGACCATTGGCACTAAGAAAACTAATGTTCAAACAATTTGAAAAGTTGACCGTTAGAGAACTGTTTCAAACTGTTTGTAACTTTTATTAATTAAACTATTGAATATATATATTAAACAAATTGAATAGTTTAATAAATAAAGTAAGAGGTACAAATTTTAAGAAACCACTTAGGAACCCAAAATTTGAATTTAGAATTAAATTAAATTCCCACAATTACAAACTTTAGGAAACCACTCAAGAACCCAAAATTTGAATTTAGAATTAAATTAAATTCCCACAATAATTTTTTATTGAAAAAATTCAAAAGAATTTTTATCAAAGAAATTAATGTTAAACCTGAAAACGACGTCAACTTCCCATTCACTCATAAATGGTTTTGACGTTCCGTCTTCACCGTGTGACTTGCCACGCGGCAAGGAACACGTCACCTCTTCGGACCCACCCCAAAAGATGTTTGAGGCCCACTCAATTTTGGCCTCAAAGTCGGCCCAAAATAAGCCATATAAAACACAATTTTTCCAAAAATCCCCCACATGAATGGAATTTGACGGAGAGAAAATGCAACAACTTGATCTAAATGCAACAACATGATCTAAATGCAGAGAGTTTAGAAATTGGAAATGTTCTGCAAAGGATAGGTAGCTTTTGGCTTTGAACCTTCCCTTGTGAGACACTATCGGATTTACTAGCTAACCAGTGAACAGGATGTCTTGAACTGTTCAGCCGTTTGTGTAAACCAAGACAATAGAACTCACACAGTATATCCCCAGACACAGTTTAGTTCTCACTATTGTGTTCATTTTGGCCCTGAACAGCCTGGTTTTTCATGAGTGCTCTAAAGACTTGTAGCCCTGCACAAATCTTATAGAACCGGCCCAGTTTACACTCATATAGGTGATTCTTATGAAGAGTATCCTGCCATACTCCACTAGGTTTAGCTAGATATAAGAATCATTAAAATTTTACTTAACCTCAAACACTGAAGACATCACTATTTCATCAAAGAAATGGGTAGGAGTTAGACTTCCCAGTGATCCTTCTAAGTCATTCACAACTCGGTTGTCCCTTTGAACCTAGATCTTGGGATCTCCAGTCAACTAGGTTGGGTTGCCGTTGTGGTAACTCTTATTTAATAGTGTAGACACCCCATTTTTGACCGACCTTAAGACTCAGACGTCACCGATTGAGCGCTTGGTGATGTTGCATATCGTGCTCGTTCAGAGGTTTCAGAGTCTCGGCTGCGAGTCTTGCCTCCGGACTTCCGGACTCTTACAAGCTTTGCCTCGGTTTGCGAACCAGGCTCCGTTTTCTCTATTTTCTCTTCCCAAAGGGAGGGAGAGGTCTCGTAGATCATCTCTCAGTGGCCGTAGGCTACGTTTCGTGGTCGTAGGCCATTTTTCCCGTTTGGAGCCCGGTTTCCGATTTTTCGGAGCCGACGGCCGTGTGCCTCTGTTCGGGACCGCTTAACCACCTCCGTTTGCTCCAATTTTTGGCATGTACCTTATTTGCTCCCTTTTGAGGGACACTGTGGCTTGAGAGACCAACTTCGTGGTCGAACACCACTTTCGGTGCCTAACAGTCAGTTTTCAGGGCCTCGGGCTGCGCGTTTCGGCCCCCGAACCTTCATTTTGCATCGGTTTGGGTTCATTTTTGGCAGAGACCTCTGTTTCATTGCTAGGAAGGTCGTAGAAGGATGGGAGGCCGGCAATTGTTCTGACAACCATTTTTATTCCTCCATCGCCCTCCGTCGCCTGTTTTTTCTCACTTGAAAAGCCAATGTTGACCACCCTAAGGCCACTTTTTCTTGCCCCAAACCACATATTTATGTTGTACACACCTGGGAGGCCACCAATATCACATGGCCGGCCAGTAATTGTGTGTGACCCTTTTGAACCCCTCATAAAAGTGGCATTTTCTCTCTCCTGGTTCACTTTCTCCAGTTTTTTACCACATGGTTGTGTTGTACACACATGGGAGGCCACCAATCTGGGGTGGCCGGCCACTAATGCTTCTTGAGCCTTTTGACCCTTGGCCGGCCGGCCATGGGGAGGGCCGGCCGGCCACCTGCAACTTCAGTACCCGGCCGGCCATGATCCTTGTCCCAAGTGCATTCCAGTCATGTATTCTGTTTTGCATTTCACCCATGTCCGAGGGTTTGGCCTTTTGGGGGGGAAACTTGAATTCCTTTCCCCCCCATTTTCCCACACTCTTGCCTATATAAAAGGCCCTCCAGCTCCCATTTCAGAGGTTACAAAATTTGCTCTAAGCCTTCTATATTGTATCTCTCTCTCCCTACACTCCAACCCTCAAAATCTTCCAAACCCTACACCATTTCTACACCACCACATAGCACCACACCACCACCATCCTTTCCAACACTTGGAGCTGGTTTTCCAGAGGCAAGGAGCACCTTTTCTCAAGCCAAGAGGCTGTTGAAGTTTGGTCTACAAGGGTGAGCCACACTTTCCCTCTTTTGGAGCTTCTTTTGCATGCTTTCTAAGCCATAATTGCTTCCATTTTTGGGCTCTGACCCTAACTGAAAATAGTCATGTTTTGATGTATTTTTCATGATTGATTAAGGGTCCTTCCATGTTTAAGTTCTCTAGCTACCACTTGCTTCTTTACCTCTCTTGTATGCCTCTTTCTTGCATAATATTTTAGGCCTATTTGTAAACTGTTTTGAGCTTGATTATAAACTGTAAAGTGGCTTATTTTGAGCCCTTATTCAATATTGTTGAAGGGCTCTTCAATGTTTGAGGCTTCCTTTTGTCACTTGCCTCTTTATCCCTATTTTGGCATTATTTTTGCATGTTTTGTTATCCCCTCGTGCTTGTATTTTTAGGCTCTGGTCCGAACTGTAAATAGCCTTATTTTGACCCCCTCTTCATGTTTGATCAAGGGATATTTGCTTTTTGAAGCTCCCTTTTGGCTCTTTGTGTTTAAACCTCTTTTTAGGCCTTATTTTGCATAGTATTTTAAGCTTACATGTGCACTGTTTTGGGTTTGATCATAAACTGTAAAACACCATTTTTTGGGCCCCTCTTCAACTTTGTTGAAGGGCCCTCTTCTGTTTGAGGTCAGAAACCATCACTTGCTTCTTTGTCTCCCTTTTGGCCCATTTCTTGCACATTGTTTTAGGCCTGTCTGTGTTTAGATCCGTGGCTTGTTGTAAACTGTAAAGTGATTCATTTTAAGCTCCTCTTCAACTTTGTTGAAGGGATCTTGGCCATTTAGGGCCAGCAGCTGCTACTTGCTTCATTACCTCTCTTATGGGGCCATTTTTGCATGCTAATTTAGTCCTATTTGTGTCCATTGTTTGGCCTTGATTAAAACTGTAAATATGCTTGTTTTGGGACTGCCTTGAATCTGTATTCACACTTCATGTTCAAATAACGCATGTTTTGTATAGCTATAGGTCAATGCTTATGCCTAGTTTTGTGTTTCGGGGCCATTCCATGCATCGGGTGCCATATTGGCATGATTCGGGGCTGTTTTGCATCATATTTTGCTACTGAAATTTGCATGCTAGTATGCCATATTTCATGCCTTGCCATGTCTTGTTAGAGTGGCATTTGTGCCTTAGGTTCGGTCCTCAGTTTGCGTGCATGTGTGCACGCACCTCGAGTATCTCATTTTCATCTTATGGCCTCCTATGTGAGTGTGGCTGAGGTCCACTCATGTTGGTGTAAGCCCATATTGCATTGTGTATGCCATTTCATTTCATAGCATTGTGTATGCTAGGTTGTATATTAGCGCATTGTGTATGTCATGTTATCTCGTGCATCGTGTATGTCATTTCATAGCATTGTGTACGTTAGGTTGTATCTTAGTTACATTTCATGCATATCATGCATATTGCATCGTGCTTGGGATAGGAGTTAGCCCGAGCACGGGAAACGAGGGACGTTTCGTACTTCGAGTGACGGAACGTGTCTCAATTCTCAGTCACCGACACTCCGGATTATCCATGATGGAGTTTAGGTTTTGTTGTGTTTATATGTGCATTCATTTCATATTGAGTTGTGCAATTCGACTCCTCGGCCATCATGCATCGAGATGCATGATTGGTGGCACGAGGATCGAAGCATGCATACATTTGTGAAAATACATTGCCATGCCCCTTTCCTGCTCTCTGTTGCAGCAAATCAAGAATCAGCAGTCTTCCGGGGCTTGGCACGCTTTCCAAAAAATTATTGCAAAACAGAGGCTAATTGGGGCATCACAGTAGATTTCCGTGCAAAGGCAACCCGGATATGCATTATTCATCATCTGAAGAAGAGTCAAGGCAGTCCCTGGCTTGCATGCCAGTTTATTGTTTTCTTAGTTAATTTGGTAATTAATTAGGATTTTTATACATATTTGGACTGTATTATTTATTTGGACTGTACTATTTATTTGGAACTGTATATTATTTTATTCGGACCCTCTGCGCGAGGTCAATGTTGTAATAAGTGTGCGTGTGTGTGATGTATGTCTTCCAACCCCACGTCTTTCTCCCTTTTATTTACCAGCTTATGATGGTTAGATTAGGGCATATTTCAATTAGCATACAGTATGATAGCATGTTTGCATTCATTCATCTGTTTTGCATGCATCGGACTCGGCGCATCATACTAACTGCATTGTATTTTCAATTCCAAGATTGAATACATGTTAGCTGTAGCATTTCATATGCCATGTTTAGAACAGCCGAGCCTGCTATAGTTGCATTTTTGCATGTGTTGCATTAGGCATTTTTGTATCAATTAGGATCATGCATGGATTTCTAATTAGCTTCTGTTTTGGCTTGGAGTACTCGGTAAGTTTTATACTTTAGCATCCTTGCATGCGTGTGAGTGACTGCCATGAATAGCATGCTTACCATGAGGCTATATGCTTATGTGATATAACTGCCTGAATGCCTGTGGGTGAAGGTTGGGTTATTTGAATTGGAACAATTCATCAAATGTGTGTTTTAAGCCCACTAGATAGTGGCAAAATCATGTTTTTCTAAGCCCACCCGAGGGTAGCAAATCCACGTCTTAGCCTACTTGCGAGTAGCACCATCAAACCATTTTCAAACAAACAAACATGAAATGTTTTGTTCCAATTCAGGCGATCCAGTCTATACTTGTATGCTGTGCGCATCACATAGTAAATCTAGGCTAATAACCGGAATAAGAACGCATAATGTTTTCAAAAATAGATATTATGGTTACTAGAGGCCGATCTTTGATCGGGCGAGCGGGGGTGCTCATAAAGTGACCTTCCCCAATCGTACCCAAGTTCCCGAGCTGAGGCAACTTTGGTGATGACGGACACGTGGCCTTAGGCAAACGAGTCAAGGTTTCCTAAATTTCTCCAAAATAAAATATTTAGGTGGCGATTCTGTATCTGGCAAAGCAGTCCATGTTTGGCCTTTCTTTTCTAAAAATCTGTTTTCTCAAAACGATTTGCCAGATTTGGACTCTTTGGTTTTGATTTAGAACCGTGACAATTTTAGAGTTCGAACTATAGTGAACCCCAAATGAACAGAACGGGACTCGTTCCTCCCGGGGCGTTTGGGGACGTCTACAAATAGGCTTAAGTTCTATTCCCCTCGATGAATTTTCAACTAACTCTCTTGCTAACCCTTTGATTAGTGGATCCGCTATGTTGTCTTTAGACTTAACATATTCTATGGAAATAATTCCATTAGAGAGTAGTTGTCTTACGGTATTATGTCAACGACGAATGTGTCGTGACTTACCGTTATACATATGACTCTGTGCTCTACCTATTGCTGATTGACTATCACAATGTATGCATATAGCAGGCACCAGTTTTGGCCAAATTGGAATATCTTTAAGGAAGTGGCGAAGCCATTCTGCCTCTTTCCCTGCTTTGTCTAAAGCTATGAATTCAGATTACATAGTAGACCTAGCAATACAAGTCTGTTTGGAAGATTTCTAAGATACAGCCGCCCCACTAAAAGTAAAGGCATACCCACTGGTGGACTTCGAGTCTCTAGTATTCGATATCCAATTTGCATCACAGTATCCTTCAAGTACTGCTGGATATCTAGTATAGTTAAGCCCAATGTTACGAGTAAATCGGAGATATCTAAGAGCCCTTATAATTGCTTTTCAGTGTTCTACTCCCGGATTACTCGTATATCTACTTAATTTACTTATTGCATAAGCTATATCTGAGTGAGTGCAGTTCATCAAGTACATTAAGTTTTCAATAATTTGGGCATACTCTAATTGAGAAATACTTTCCTGTACATTCTTAGAAAGATACAAATTCATATCTACAGGTGTTCTAGCAAGATGATCATCATCTTTGCTGAATTTGTCAAGTATTTTCTCAATGTAATGAGATTGTGACAAAGCATATCTTTCTGAAGTTTTGGTAATTTTCATACCAAGAATTACATCAGCAATGCCCATGTCCTTTATGTCAAAATGTTTATTCAACATTTTCTTGGTAGTTTTAATCATATCATTATTACTACCTATGATGAGCATATCATCTACACAAAGACATACAATGACAAAACCTTTGTCTGTGTTTTTAATATAAACACATTTGTCACATTCATTAATTTTAAATCCATTTGACATCATTGCCTTGTCAAATTTCTCATGCCATTGTTTTGGCGCTTGTTTTAAATCATATAATGATTTAACCAATTTACACACTTTCTTTTCTTTCCCTGGAACAGAAAACCCTTTTGGTTGTTCCATGTAAATTTCTTCCTCTAATTCACCATTTAAGAAAGCGGTTTTAACATCCATTTGATGAATTTTTAGATTGTATAGAGATGCAATGGCAATTAGCATTCTAATGGATGCTATTCTAGTAACCGGTGAGTATGTGTCAAAGTAATCAAGACCTTTTTTTTTATCTAAAACCTTTGACCACAAGTCTAGCTTTGTATTTGTCAATTGATCCATCTGTTTTTATTTTCCTTTTGAAAATCCACTTGTACCCAAGAGGTTTACAACCTGGTGGCAAGTCCACTAATTCCCAAGTGTGATTTTGTAAGATGGATTCAACTTCACTGTTGATAGCATCTTTCCATAAAGGAGCTTCAGGACTGGACATAGTCTCTTTAAAAGTTAAAGGCTCATTTTCTAACAAAAATGTTAGAAAATCTGGACCAAAAGATTTTGAAGTTCTAGCACGTTTACTACGCCTAAGTTTCTCTTCCTCATTTTGGTCTAACTCTTGTTCTTGATCATGTTCTTGATCCTGACTAGTAATGGCATCATGAGATCTTTTATTGTTACTAGTCTCTTGTCCAGTCTTCTTTGGAAATACATGTTCAAAAAATGATGCATTCCGAGACTCAATAATAGTATTTACATACATTTCGGTATGTTCTGATTTATAAATCAAAAACCGATATGCACTACTATTCTTGGCATAACCAATGAAAATGCAATCAATAATCTTATGACCTATCTTAGTCTTTTTAGGACTAGAAATAGCCACTTTAGCCAAACATCCCCACACGTTTAAGTATTTGTAGGATGGTACTCTTCCATGCCATAATTCATAAGGTGTTTGATTCACTTTCTTTCGGAGTACTTTATTAAGTATATAATTAGCAGAAAGTATTGTTTCCCCCCACAAGTTCTGAGGTAATCCAGAGCTGATTAACATGGTATTCATCATTTCTTTTAAAGTCCTATTTTTCCTTTCAGCAATTCTATTTTGCTGAGGTGAGTAAGAAGCGGTGGTTTGATGAATTATTCCACATTCTTTACAAAATTCACCAAAAGGTGATTCATATTCACCACCTCTATCACTTCTAATTTTCTTGATTTTCTTACCAAGTTGATTTTCAACTTCATTCTTATATTAAATGAAAGTTTCCAAAGCTTCATCCTTGGTTCGAATTAAATAAACATAACTATATCTAGTATAGTCATCTATAAAAGTGATAAAATACTTTTTCCCACCTCTAGTTTGAATTGATTTAAAATCACAAATGTCACTATGAATTAATTCAAGTGGTTCCGTACTTCTTTCAATTGAATAAAAAGGAGTTTTAGATAATTTTGCCTCAACACAAATTTCACATTTGTGATTTGAATCAATGTCAAATTTAGGTAAACATTCTATATTAATTAGTCTACGCAAAGATCCATAATTAACATGTCCTAATCTACCATGCCATAAATTGGAAGACTCAAGCAAGTAAGAAGAAGATGTATTATTATTAATAACTGAAGGTACAACGGTCATTACATTTAACTTAAAAAGGCCATCAGACATGTAACCTTTTCCTACATACATCCCGTTTTTGATAAGTACAAACTTGTCACTTTCAAAAACTAGCCTAAACCCATTCTTACTCAACAAAGATCCGGAAACTAAATTCTTGCGAATGTCCGGTACATGCAGCACATTATTGAGAGTGAGTTCCTTTCCAGATGTCATCTTGAGTACAATATTTCCTTGTCCTTTAACTTTAGAAGTTGAGGAGTTGCCCATAAAGAGTTGTTCACCATTGTCCAATATAGAATAAGATGTGAACATCTTTTTGTCGGCACAAATATGACGAGTAGCACCAGTGTCCACCCACCATTCTTTAGGATTTTCGACAAGATTTGCCTCGGAAACAACTGCAGAAAGATTGATGTCTTCGACACCATTGGAAATATTGTCCACTTCGGTCATATGGGCTTGAGCAGGCTTCTTGCTTGTTCTTCTTTTGCCTTTGCCTTTGCTACGACAATCTTTGGCCCGATGTCCCTCTTTGTCACAGATGTAACATTTTCCATTAAACTTGTACTTTTTATTATCCCCCCTTTAGAGCCTTGTGATGAACTTTCTCCAGAAGACTTTCGTTTCTTGGTTTTTGAAGCATGTTCCACCACATTTGCCTTAGACTCCATAGGATGCTTACCAGCCCGTTTTTCAGAATTGCGGTTGTCCTCCTCAATTCTCAAACGCACAATTAATTCGTCCATATAAATTTCTTTACGCTTGTGTTTGAGGTAGTTCTTGAATTCCTTCCAGCCTTTTGGTAATTTTTCAATTAAGGCTGTAACTTGGAAGGATTCACTGAGTGACATGCCTTCTGCGTGAATCTCATGCAAAATGAGTTGGAAATCTTGAGCTTGGCTGATCACAGTTTTTGAATCAACCATTATAAAATCCAAGAATCTGCCAACCACAAATTTCTTTGAGCCGGCATCTTCTGTTTTGTACTTTTTCTCCAATGATTCCCAAAGTTCCTTTGCTGTCTTGATTGGACTGTAGACGTTGTATAATGTGTTGTCAAGTCCGTTCAAGATGTAGTTCTGACAAAGGAAATTGGCATGTTTCCAAGCATCAACCGCAGCAACCACTTGCCGGTCAGTTTCATCATCTTTCAGGATATGAGCATCTTCACGGAGGAAGCGGGTCAGGTTCAGAGTTGAAAGATAGAATAACATTTTCTGTTGCCATCTTTTAAAGTCAGTTCCTGAGAACTTCTCTGGCTTCTCTCCATGACTTAGTGGTACTGTCATCACAGGAGAGGGGGTTGGTGCAATCCCAGCCACCACAGTAGTACTTGTTTGGGCATTAGTTTCAGTAGCTATCAATTCTAATATATAAAACAAAATTATAATTAGAATTTACACTACACAGAAAATTAAACCAAATTCACAGAATTAAATTTTGTAAAAATAAAAGAAACAAGAATGTAACTTTTATTTTCCAATTAATTTGAAAATAAAATAAAATTTTATTTAAGCAAATTAATTCTACATAGAAAATTAAATTCTGTAAAATAAAAGAAATAAAAACTATAACTTTTATTTTTCAATTAATTTGGAAATAAAATAAAATTTTATTTAACCAAATTAATTTCACATAAGAAATTAAATTCTGTAAAAAATAAAAGAAATAAGAATATAACTTTTATTTTTCAATTAATTTGAAAATAAAATAAAATATTATTTAACCAAATTAATTCCACACAAGAAATTAAATTCTGTAAAATAAAAGAAATAAGAATATAACTTTTATTTTTCAATTAATTTAGAAATAAAATAAAAATTTTATTTAACCAAATTAATTCCACACAAGAAATTAAATTCTGTAAAATAAAAGAAATAAGAATATAACTTTTATTTTTCAATTAATTTGGAAATAAAATAAAATTTTATTTAACCAAATTAATTTCACAAAGAAACTTAAATTTCTTGTAACACTCCAATAATTAAAATACTGAAACAGAATTTTAAGTAATGAAAACTCAGAAAATAATTTCTAAAACCCAAAATTAATTTCTGAAAAAATTTCACAAAAATATATTCTGAATTGTTAATGACACTGGTATCGTACTACTAGTTGTCAAAGAAAAGAGACAGTATATTACTACTATCTGTCAAATAGCGTATAATCACTATTTGTTTTTCCAACCAGAATATTATTTTGTAAATTCACAGAAAATAATTTTCTTAAAAGAAGAAAGAGAAAAGGAAACAAACGAAAAATTTTTGTAAACAGAATAAATTTGAATCTGTCTTAAGATTGTTGGAACAATCTTCTGTGTATATAAAATAACTTGAAATAAATTCAAACAAAATAAATAAATAACATACCAGATTTATTTATCGAACCGAATTAAACTTAAGACCAAGTCGAGTGTGTGATACTCTGTCCTTAAGACAGATTTGCCCCGCTACGGTACTTACGGTTAAGTGGCGTCTATCTCCCAGGATACAATGATCTTCACAAATTGTAGTAGTACTCCAAACAATTTATTCGGCGAACCAAACCTGTGTTCTAACTCTCTGAAATTTATACTAAATCTAATATGAAGAATAATGCAAAAATGCAGAATTTAGGACAACCAAAGACAATAATCAGACTGATTTTTTCCCGACTCTAGATTGCTGGAATCATGGGAGTATATATAGGCAAAAATCCTTAGCCCCGAAAAGGCGAAATCAGAAGTGAACATATGCACTATCTATTTCAAACAATTTGTCTGACCGTTGGCACTAAGAAAACCAATGTTCAAACAATTTGAAAAGTTGACCATTAGAGAACTGTTTCAAACTGTTTGTAACTTTTATTAATTAAACTATTGAATATATATATATATATATATATATATTAAACAAATTGAATAGTTTAATAAATAAAGTAAGAGGTACAAATTTTAAAAAACCACTTAGGAACCCAAACTTTGAATTTAGAATTAAATTTAAATCCCACAATTACAAACTTTAGGAAACCACTCAAGAACCCAAAATTTGAATTTAGAATTAAATTAAATTCCCACAATAATTTTTATTGAAAAAATTCAAAAGAATTTTTATCAAAGAAATTAATGTTAAACCTGAAAACGACGTCAATTTCTCATTCACTCATAAATGGTTTTGACGTTCTGTCTTCACCGTGTGACTTGCCACGCGGCAAGAAACACGTTACCTCTTCGGAGCCACCCCAAAAGATGTTTGAGGCCACTCAATTTTGGCCTCAAAGTCAGCCCAAAATAAGCCATATAAAACACCATTTTTTCAACAACCACCTTTGAATTAACATTTTTCCTTTCTTTTTCTCGTTGTTGCATCAAGGAGATGCCTCGCTTGGCGTTTTGACTCTCTTTTTGTTCCACTCTCATGTTTAGGTTCATGTCATTTGTTACTTTCTTGGTAAGGATCTCTTCTACGTTTTTACTCTTATTGGAGCCATCATTTGATTTCTTGTTCTTGCTTTTGGTGTTCCTTGTCGCAATGTCGTATTTTGATCCCCCACAACCCATTTATTGAAACTATAAACAAACAAAAAAAAAGGGTAAGTTTTCTCCTTAATTTGTGAGAGAAAGATGAAAATGAAATCTCTATAGTGTTTTTTCTCACCCTAATTTTGTTTGTGAACCTTGATTTGCATGGGTGTAATAGGGGTGTTTATAGTTAAAAAAAAAAAAAAGACTGTTCCCTTCGTTGTGTTTTGAAAGTTGAGATGGGTCTATCTTAGGCATCTAAATTGAAGGTTGGTATATTTTTAAGCAAATGAAATGGTCCTTTTTCTTTTTTTTTTTGATTTTTTTTAAATCAATAAAAAGGGAATAATAGAAGGAAAGTTTCCCTCGTAACGATAAGATCAAATCATGAAGGTATATTACTGTCAAGTAGACTCATTGATTGGATGATACCATTTTCCTTGATATCTCTAGCCATGTTTTATTATCAATTAATATCTTGTCATGTCAATATTGATAAATGGACTTCTAATCTATAATAAGACAAGTTGAGAAACAGTAGCTTACGATAGAAAGGATGAGAGGACAGGAAGAAAAAAGAGAAAAAATAATCTGACAAAAATAAAAATATTTTTTCATTGATAAATTCTATTTAGAAGTGTTTTAATTTAGGAGAATTGATCAGTAAATCCTATTTTGTAGACTTGTAATCCATAAGGTCTTTAATGTTTTCTTGGTAACTAGATGGTCCCTTAATTTGTTTGTTGACAGTTTTGCCACTGCTAGTATTATTGATTGACATTTGGTGTGGGTTTGTATGGGTGAAGGTGATTGTGTGTTTGTGTGTCACGTTGATCGAAAAAGTACACTAATACATTTTTTAATTTAGTGAGTGTGTGACACTCACAGCATGGGACGTGGATTGTGACGTGAACACAGGTAGTTTGACATTTTTTTTTTGTGAACTAATTAATTTGACACAATTTGACATGTTTCGGCTTTGACCCTTTTTTCCCCGATTGCCATTTGTGACGTTTCGACGTGAACCTAGCAGAATCCGAACAAAACCTTCATAGTTAACCGACAAACATCTCACACAGAGACCGCCACATTGTTATCGAATTCACCACCCTGCTTTTTACTCTTTCTTGAATTCTCTCTAAAACCATCTCTCTCTCTCTATATATATATATATATCTTCCATTCTCGCACCAGTTCTTCATCACTCACTACCAGAATAGAACACATGAGAGAGTCTATATATATATATCTTCCATTCTCGCACCAGTTCTTCATCACTCACTACCAGAATAGAACACATGAGAGAGGGAGAGAGAGAGAGAGAGAGTCGGAGGTGAAGAAGCTATGGACAACGCAATGGAGAGAGAATATGCAAAGACCCAAATGAGAGAGTAGAGCGCAATTCTTCGTTGATTGGCCTATTAGAAACTCCTCCCAGTAAACATTTCTTACAAATTGGTTAAACGTAGAATCCGATCTCCTGTTCCGGCAGGGTACGACGGGCGATGCTTCAGCCAATCCCACGGTTTTGGGTCGTCGTAGAATGCCGGGTCATCCGGGTCGTTGCGCAGGTTAACCCGGTGCACACCCCCAGTGCAATCTCGCTTCTTTGAAGAAATCGATCTATTCATTTCGTTCTTTGAGAAACCAGAAGTAGGGTTAGGGTCTATGAAGGACGAGAAACTCCACCGACGAATAGAAGGTCGATCTGACCATCGTCAAGAACCCACTGTTCACGTCGATCTGTCCGATTCCATCATCATCGTCTTGAACTTTGTTTTCAGGTCGATCTGACGATGCCGACGTGGTACACCGACCTGCTGGATTGATGATCATATTGTACCCATTGTTCACGTCGATCTCACGATGCCGGGTTACCAAACGTGGCACAGGGGAAGTATCCCACAAAATATGCATTCCATCCCAATATACACCTCCAAAGAAAAAACAAGAGAGGGTCAAACCTGTCCACACACACATCACATAAATTTAAAACGGGATCTGATTGTTCACAAAATATGCCAAACAGGACTTGCCAATCCAAGAGAATGAATGTGGGACCAGATGGAACAATAGATTGGTAAATAGGACTTTCTGATAATTTTCCCTTTAATTTAAGAAGTTTATGAAAGAATTTTTTAATCCACTTAGGCCTCGTTTGGTAACGAAACTTTTTAATTAAAAGGTCAAAAAGTTACTAAATTAACCAAAAAACCAACAATCCATACTAAAAAGTCAAAGATTTTCTTTTCTCTCTATTTTTTGCACATCTTTTCATAAAAAGTCAAAAAGTCATCTCAAACATACTAGTTTTTTTAGCTCATATTTTAGCCAAATAACTAAAAAGTTACTAAATTAGCTTGCTCCCAAACGAGGCCTTAGTCTCATATATTTATAATTTTATTCTATAAAATCTTTTTTCTTAATTTATACTATTTTCTTAAACTCTTATACCCTTATATTTAATATTGATATTTAATGTTGGGGGAGGAGAGAGAAGAGAAAGAATCAATGCATATGAAATTTCATACACAAATTAAATAACATTGATGTTATTATTTTATATTATAATATAATGTGAATATATTTTTAATTCATAACACATTAAAAATAATAAAAACATTTTCTTTCATTTGATATGAATATATTTTTAATTGACAACACATTAAAAATAATGTGAACGTTCTCTCTCATCTAATGTGAACGTTCACAACACCTTTTCAAAAAATTCTCTTTCATCTAATATAGTGACGTGAATCTTCTTATTTTTAATTGACAACACATTAAAAATAACGTTCATTATATTTTTAATTGACAGCACATTCTTATTCACAACATGTGAACATTCTCTCACATCTAATGTAGTGATGTGAACGTTCACATTCGTATGTTTTAGTATGAATATTCACATCATATAATTGGTAACACAATGACAAAAATTTATTTCAAATTAATGTGAATATAATGATGAGAATATTCATTTCAATTACATGATGTGAATATTCACATCATGTAATTGACAACACAATGACAAAAATTCATTTCAAATTAATATGAATATAATGACAGTCAACATCCTGATGCATGAGAACTACCAAAACATAATAACAATCAACATTAAGTATCAATATTAATAGGGGTAGGAGAGATTGAAGGTGTTTTGATCTTCTTACCTCAAATAAGATCTAATGGAATAATAAAAAAGAATAGGGTAAATTACACTGACACCCCCCTAAGGGTTTATGTTTATCACAATTCCTCCATCACCTTTTGGAAACTACATCTCTTTCCTTGAGGTTTAAAGTTTCATTACAGATTCCTCATTCAGCAATTTATTTTTTTTAAATACCAATTTTGTCCTCACTGGGTAAATTACATTGACACCTCTTGTATTTTAGAAATTACAATCCCCTCCCTAAGGTTTAAAGTAGCATTACCAATTGGCCCATCGGTTAGTATTAGTTGGAAACAAAATTAATTGAAAAAAAAATTAATTTGGAAAAAAAATTAATTAAAAAAAAATTTTGTTAGTAAAATTTTTAAATTTCTGTTTAAAAACCAATGTAAACTCATTTTTTGAATTTGTGTTTTTTCCTCAAATTTACAAACTGAGACAACAATTTATAAATACAAAAATAATTAAATAAGATTTTATGACAGCTTTTTAAATTTTTGTAAATATGAATTGAAAACTGAAAACGAAATGGTTACCAAATAGGTGTCTGATAGCAAAAAATTCGTAAAATTAACAAATAATTAAATAATTACAAACGTAAGAAATGACTTATTAAAAGATTCTTAAGCTATGTATGGTTTGATTTTTAGATTTTTTTTTTTAAATTAAAAATTAATTTGGTTAAGAAATAAAAAATAAAAAATAATTATTATTTAAGGGTAAAAAATAATTATTATTTTAACTTTTGGGCAGGTTATATATATACGTATGACTGTTTCAATTTAATTTATAAAAAAATTATTTCTAACCACTCGAAAGATAAAAATTATATAAAAATGATAATTATTTTTTATTTCTTAACCAAATTAATTTTTAATTTTTAAAAGAAATTTCTAAAAATTAAACCATACATAGCCTAAGAATCTTTTTATAAGTCATTTTTTACGTTGGTAACTTATTTAATTATTTGTTAATTTTACAACATTTTTTACCATCTGAAATTTGTTTGATAACTATTTCGTTTTCAGTTTTCAATTTATATTTACAAAAATTTTAAAAACTATCATAAAAATTTGTTTGATAATTTTTTTGGTTTACAAATGGTTGTCTTAGTTCGTAAATTTAAGGAAAAAACGTAAATTCAAAAAATAAGTTTACGTTGGTTTTTAAATAGAAATTTAAAAATAATTTTTTTTTTCAAATAATTTTTTTTTGTCAATGAATTTTTTTTTCCAAATAATACTAATCGAGGTGACAATTGGTAATGCTACTTTAAACCTTAGGGAGGAGATTGTAATTTTTAAAATGTGAGGGGTGTCAACGTAATTTATCCAGTGAGGGCAAAATTAGTATTTAAAAAATTAAATTGCTGAGGGAGAGAATTTGTAATGAAACTTTAAACCTTAGGGAGAGAGATGTAATTTTCAAAAGATAAGGGAGAACTGTAATAAACATTAATCTCAGGGGGTGTCAGTGTAATTTATCCAAAATAATATGAATTAGATGGAATAAAACTCTTAGAAAGATGATTTATCAAAAAAGTTCCCAAAATAAAATATCATGGTTTTATAATTATTTTAAAAATTTATATTTCTAGTGTAATTAAAAAAGTATTCTTCATCTTTTGTAATTTTTGCTAGTTCAAATTATTTTCTTTGTTTTTTTTTTTGAGTAAACTATAAATATATTTCTAAGATTTATTTAAAATATAAATTGTCCCATGTCGCTTGAAAAATTACAAATACTCCATCGTCATAAATTTTTTATTTAACATAATTAACTGAAAAAATAATTTTTTTAAATACTCTCCTATATAATAATAAAATTACATGTATTATTAATTTAAATAAAATTTTAATATCAATAAAAATTATTAATTAACTTGATAATTTATTAATAAAAGAAGTCATTTGTTTAAAAATCAAAACTTGAAAGGATGAGATATAATTTTCAAAACTATAATTTTTTTTTTAATTTTCTAAAAAAGTATATATCAAAAAACATTTTGCTCTCTCTCTCTCTCGGCTAATCTTGAGCTCACGAACGCACGTGATGATGTTGGGGGCAATTTGAAAAGCTAATTAAAAGTTAATTTTTAATTTTTTAATCTATTATTTTTACACATAAAAAAATAAAAAAATCATAAAAATAAAAAAATTAACTTTTAATCAACTTCTCAAATCACTCCATTAAATGAAAGGCATTGGTTTTCCTCTAGTCTCAGATCAGATTAGGGGGTGATGTTGGGCTCATAGAGGACCACCACGGGCCCTGTTTCAATAATTCGAACTATTCAATGGGTAGAACTCATTGAGTAATATATGTCTAATGAAAAGTCACGTTGAACAGATATCGATAGTTACGTAATCAAATCAGTTTTATATAAAAAAAAATAGACGGTGAAAAAATAAATAATTGACAGAAAATTGATCCGATGAGATAGCTATTGATATCCGATCAACGTATTATTTTTCAGACATATAATACTCGATAAATTTTACACATTTAACGATTTAAATTATCAAAATAATACTTATTATAAGGTCTCGTTTGACAAGTTAATATTTTAATAAAAAAGTCAAAAAATTATTTAAAAAGTAAAAAAATCTATAACTTATATCAAAAAGTCAAAGATTCTCTTTTTTCTCTACTTTTTGCATATCTTTTCATAAAAAGTTAAAAAATTATCCTAAATATACTAATTTTTTATCTTATATTTTAATCAAAAAATTACTAAAATAATTTATTTCCAAACGAAGCCAAAATCTCTACAAATCCAAAAGCACCTCTCAATCTGATCTGGACGGAAGGGAAGCAGGGCCTATATGTAAACGGGATTGCGTGCACCAAACTGTTCGCATGCTCACAACGGTTTCTTTTCTTTTGTTTGCTCTAGCCTAGCTTTGCTTTCACTCCTCATAATCAAATTCCAATTCGCGGATTACTCGGCGCTTTGTCCCTTTTCCGCCAAGTCAATTCACTCTCACTCTCCTCCCCATCCCCCACCTTATCCCCTCTCTCTCTCTCTCTCTCTCTCTCCCATAGCTATTGTTATCCCATTATCCTATCCGGGTTCAGCTGGTGTCATCGAATTAAACGGTACTATTAAATTTGTAAAGGCCGTTACATTTTGATAATTTAAATTGTTTAATATGTAGAACTTGTCGAGTATTATATATGATTATAAAAAATTATATTGATCAGATATCGATAGTTATATGATCAAATCAATTTTATATATATAAAAAATAGACGTGACCAAGTTAATGGTTGACGAAAAACTATTTTGATCATATAACTATTAATATTTAATCAATATAACTTTTTACAAACAAATTTTTATACTAAACTATTCGAATTATCAAAAAGGAGATACTGAGCTTTCACGGGTGCAATAGCACCATCCAGTCGGAGATCGGACACAAGCTGCTCCCTATCCTATATATCAACAATGATTCATCCCACTTAAAATATCACCACTAATAGCACTAATGCATTAAAAAAAAAATAAAAAAATTACAACTTCAAAACCAAAGCATCACATCATTCATGACGAGACTCACTGCCACCTAATTAGTAGGAGCACTAATTAGTAGTCCCAAACATTTTTCCCTATATATATATATAATATTGAAAATTGGGTGCTGTGCAAAAGTAATGGCAATTGGGCTTTGACGTCCCCATCTTCCCAAATCAACCGATTCTGTGCCTTCCACCTCTCTCTCTCTGGGCTGTTTCTTTCCCTTTCTGGGTTAAGAACAATCTTTTCCAATTCTAATGGAAGGCTCTGCCAATGAACGTCTTTATTTTGGGAAGATGGGTTATGGGTACCCCCCTTTTCTTTCTCTTTCTCTCTGTATTTATTATGCTGTTTGATTGGTGGGTTTGAGTTCTTTTTGATGATTTGTTTGTGTTTTGATTCTCTTCTCTCTATCTACCTATACATATATATGTGCATTTCGCATATTCATGCATTTTTCTACTGTTTGATTGGTGGGTTGAGTTTTATTTGATGATTTGCTTGTGTTTTGATTCTGTGATTTGTGATTTGTGGTTTTTTTTTTTTTTTTTTTGGGTGGGATAGATGCAAGCATTATAGAAGAAGATGCAAGATCAGAGCTCCTTGCTGTAATGAGGTCTTCGATTGTCGTCATTGTCACAATGAAGCCACGGTATTTGGATCACATTTCCTGTCTTATCTCTCTTCTTAGCTCAAGATTTACATCGATGTACCTGTTTTTTTTATCTGAGTTTTTATTGTTTTAGCTTGTTTGATTAATTATAGCATTCTTATAGGTCGTTTTGCACAAATCTTGTATTTTTTTTGGGTATATAACATGTATCTATGGATCTGTTTTTAATGTGGGTATTTGTTGTTTTTACCTTTTTCTGTGTGGATTCATTAGAGCATGTTGAGCAACCCCATTGATCAGCACGAACTAGTTCGAAGCGATGTTAAGCAAGTATGTGTAATCATGGATATATTTGTTTCAATATCTGTTCATTTGTTTATTTAATATTTAGCTTTTACTGTCATCAAGTTGTGATTAAGAGCCATGGATTTTGCATTGCTGTTTCAGGTTATTTGCGCAGTGTGCGACACAGAGCAACCAGTATGTCTCTCTTGGTTTTAGATTTGTTCTTTGTTGTTCTGTTTTTGATTAATCTTCCAATTGATTTTATGGATATTTATCTTGGTTGTAACCAGGTTGCTCGTGTTTGTACGAACTGTGGAGTCAATATGGGAGAATATTTCTGTGAAGTGTGCAAATTCTTTGACGATGATGTATGTTAACTGTTGTGACTTATCTTCGCTGTAATTAATGAAATTAAAATTGAAAATCGAATCATGTGAGCTTGTTTAGTGTTGTTGATCTTTCAGTCAGTCCACCTTTGCTCAAGAAGAGCAAGGATTGTATACAAACTTATGATGACTTGGGATGTTATTGTTGATTTTGTTTCTTGCAAAGGCTAATTACTATGTACACTTGTTGCAGATTGACAAAAGGCAGTTTCATTGTGATGATTGCGGGATCTGCAGGTTATTCAGCAAAGTTTGATGATTTTTCTTCTCTGTTTCTTATTTGTGATATTTGAAATTGTTCTCATCTAAATTTTTTTATGTTTTATTTCAGAGTTGGTGGTCGTGAGAACTATTTCCACTGTAAGAAGTGCGGTATGCATCCGCACCCATAGTGTGCTTGTTCTTTACTGCAACTACAAACCAATTATTTTTAAAAAGTTATTGTTTGTTTTGTTTTTTAATATTGAAGAAATGTTAAATCACCAGCCACCAAGTGTGCCACAAACGTTGCATTTGTTAGTTCATCAAGAACTTATAAAATTGCTGGTATTACCCCTTGATTACCCAATGTTTGGATGGTTCAACTTCCTGCTTCTATCCCCTCAAAAAAAAAAAAAAAAAAACCTTCCTGCTTCTATATATTGACTAGGCTCTGCGCAAGGCAACAATATCTATGCAGGTGAATAAATCACATTTCCTTTTTTCACTAACCAATCAGTTCGTTATAGCTGTTTTAGTTTTGTCAATCTCTAAGGATGAGTCCTTGTTTATTACTTGGACCGCTTTGTCTTTTGAACTTGGGCATCTTTATCAATCTTAATACTTTTCTCTTCGCCGTCTTAAAAAATCTCCTTGATTTTACTATTCCTTTCAGTTACTATTTAATTGTTGCATGCAATGCATAAAACCTTTTTTTTTATTTCTTTCCTTTTTTTTTTGCAGGATCATGTTATGCAATTAGTCTGCGTGACAATCACTCGTGTGTGGAAAACTCCATGCAGCACCACTGTCCCATATGTTACGAGGTTTGCTTTCTAACTTGCTAATACTTTTGATCATTTTTTAACAGCTTAAAAGTTTGCAATATCTTCACATTGGCATGATTGTTTTTACAGTATCTCTTTGATTCATTAAAAGACACTATCGTTATGAAATGTGGGCACACAATGCACTGTGAATGTTACCATGAGATGATGAAGCGTGACAAGTAAGCATTTATATCATTGTAAAATTACTTTATATTCCCTTGTTTGTTTACCATTGAAAAATAGTTGTTATACTCTTACTTGCCTTAAAAATGTCACTCAGATATTGCTGTCCCATATGCTCAAGGTCAGTTATTGACATGTCTATAGCCTGGAAGAGAATAGATGAGGAGGTGGGTTGAATAGATGCTCATTGATCAATACACTTAAAACTTGAACTTATTATTTTCTTTGTTTTTGGTAAAACAAGCTGTCATCCTGTTTATACTAAAAATACTCATATGCATCAATTATATTTAACATGAAAGATTTCATAGCTACTTTTACCAAGCTGTTACTATTATCTTATCCGTGGATTATTCCAACTGTGATTTGCTCAACTTGGAAGTTTTCTTACTTTTGTTAGATTGAAGCAACCGTCATGCCTGAGGATTACCGTTACAAGAAGGTAGGTACTTCCATTTCATCCTTGTTAGATATGTTAAAAACTTGTGCCATTTGTTAATATATAGTAAAATTCGGCGCAACTTGAGGATATGCTTGTGATGTAGCATGACTTTTATGAGGAATTCTTCAAACTCACGATGGACAAAATAATGTGATGGTTTGTGTTTTTGTGTGTTGGCTTTTTGAATTTATTTATTTATTTTAATATTATGTTATAAAGATGAAAAAGATGAAAGAGAGAAAATAGAATATAGGAGAAGGAGAGTAATGAGATAAGATAGGAGAAGAAGATAAAGAAGAGAGAAGAAGAGGTAGCAAGAAATCAAAGAAGAGTCAAGGAGGAGATTAGAGAGAATAGAGATTGGAGGGAAGAGTAAGAGATTGAGAGTAAAGAAGAGATAAAGATAGAGAAGAAAGCAGTCACAAAGAAGAGGAGGAAGAATATGAAGGGAGGGAGAGGGCGCAAGATCTATCAATCAAATCTGAATTATTTATTTTTGGGAGGCTGAATTTGTTTTACGACAATATAGTCTATTTGTAGGTTTAAGAAACTTCGAGAAAGCATAGAAACCTTATAAAACTCTTCCTAATAGAGTTTGCTTCCTATCACTAAAGCCAGTAAAAAGTCTTAAAAGAAAGAAAATATAATAAAATTATCTAAATGACTCCTAATAACACTTAAAGCTATTGATCAATTTATCATCTTCCAACTTGACTTTGCAGATCATTATCACTTTTAAATTCAGCTCTTCAGAGATCTTCAACAGAGATCTACAAGCATGTAGATATGCTAGATAAATAATTATACTTCATATATGACTAGATATAAGTACATAACCGTTAATGCCTCCTTTAGGTTGATTCTCCCATTCCTAAACATTCCTCAACACCAACCTCAGTAAAAAAGATGGACAATGAGGGGGAAAAAAGAGAAGGGAAAACTACAATACAGTGGGATAGAGAAAAAAAATTACAAAAACATGTGAGATGCAAGTAATTTTGTGATGAGGTGCAAGTGAAATGCTGTGGGGTGCAAGTCTTCCATGCTTGTGTAAAAAAAATTGTCTGTCCCACTGGGATGTAATTCCTCCAAAAAAGAAAGGAAAATTGGATTCATCATGCACAAAATCACCTCGTCAATGTCAATTACGAGAAAGAGTAAACAATATACAAACAAAATTCATACAGATTTTTCTTACAGAATGATATGATTCAATGTGAACCTTTTTTTTTAAAACAAAACACCCATAAAGATAACTTTTATTCACAAAACTACTATTGTCACATCATTCTTGTGGTGTTTTTTGCACGAATAAAGTTTTAATATTGCATGTAAAGATCCCATTTCATGTTTGCTTGTTTTGTTTCTGATATATCAGAACATCTCCTGTTCGGTTTAGTGAATCATCTTTATTGGCTTTTAATTACACTAAAATTGCATTTAAGTTGAAGAATCTGAGAAACATAAAATTTGCAGGTTTGGATTCTATGTAATGACTGCAATGACACGACTGAAGTTTTCTTCCACATAATTGGACAGAAATGCAGCCACTGCAAATCATACAATACAAGAACAATTGCACCTCCGGTTCTTCCTCAATGACCAGGTTATGCTTTCCGAGGCAAATATTTTACTGTCTACATGCACTGAAAAAGCTCATGCCTGAGCTAGAAAGAGGAGGGAGGGGGCGGTTTCTAATTGCATCTTCGACCAATTTCTTGTTTTCCTTCTTTATACATGCCACACTGCCATTGCATTATGATTCAAACTGTAGCATTTATACTTGCCTGCTAGACAAAACGTTTTCTGTGGTATTCTTCTCTGATTATTTGGAGTTTAAAAAAAAAAAAAACCCATTTGAATGACTATGGGTTACTGTACTCTTGATGTACACACTGTAATGTGAAAGAAAGGGGTTGCTGTTTATTCTGTTAATTATACCGGGAATAGTGTTGACTAATTATAATATTCATGCATTGTGGTTGAACTTTTGCTACCCATATCCTTGCATATGTTTTATTGATGATAATGTGCAGCAATATGAAATTGCTGATGGATCTCATGAGGATCGGACAGCCCCAAATGTATGTGAGCATACACTATGAGCAGAGGATGGTAAACCGATGCAAATTCATTCAATGAATGGCAAAAATCTTCAGAACATTGTATGAAACTAACACTCTGTATGTTGCTCTTCATACTCGGAATTAGGGGAAGTTTATCATAAGCATACTTTGGGCTTGTTTGTTACAGCTTAAATGATTTGCTTATTTTATATTATGCGGTAAAAATAGCTTAAATAAGTTGATTATCCTAAGTTATGAGAGGGATGCTTTTAGACCTTGCATAATAATCGTACACAACTTGAGCTTCCGAATGTTGTTGATTGATTCATCCTTTATCTAGGATTTTTGCCGGAGGGGCATGCCCTGTGATGTAGATGATTTTTTTTTCAATTTAATATGCATTCATTAATGAAATTTAAGCTGATAGAATGTCTTGATAGACTTACTTGCAATTTGTGTATTGAGTATCTATGTTTCTTGACATGAAGCTTGTACCTTTGTTTCTTCTCCTCCCAAGGGTCCTAATTTTCACTTGTTTGTATCATTGCAAACATTTTTTTATAGGTGCTTTATCTCAGGCTATTGGAAATGGGTTTCATATTTGTGATGCCATTGGATTTTCTTCTTGTATCATACTTTTTTTTTTTTTTTTTTTGGGTAGTAATTTCTTGTGAATGTTTTGATTGGACTATTGTTGAATTTTTTTTTGGATTTTATTCTGTTGGTTGTGTTTTTATTCTATCTTTTTATTTTTATGGAAGAAAGTTATTCTTATTGCGCATTAGGAGGATAACTCTACATATATAGAATTAAATTACAAATGAAATAAAATAAAATTCAAGAATGTACATATGAGGATGATGGGACCTGCCTACGGTAGCAGTTGGCCTTTTGAGTAGGGGTGCGCCCGGGTCGGTTGTGGCCACGGAACCTCCAATCCGCCATCCGTCCGCCAGATTAGCGGATTGGAGAAAATCAATCCGCATCCATCCATCAATCCGGCGGATGTGGATTGAGCGGATTGGCGATTTGGCGGATGGATGCGAATCGGTTTGGCGGTTTAAAATTTTATAAATTTTCAACATAATTTAACTTTTGCAAAAAAAAAAAAAAAAAAAAAAAAGTATTACAGTCAATGACTTAAAAAAAATTACAATCATTGCATGCCTCATCCAAAGTAAGAAAGTTTGAAACTTTAGAATATCACAATCACTGCATGCCTCATCCACATACTACAATCACAGCATGCCTCATTCACATAAAATATTACAATATGTGGTTCTTAAAATATAAAAACAATTCAAACTATCAAAACCATGAACAGAGCAGTAGTAGAGATTGTATGTCTGTGTATTGTTACATCTATATCTGTTTTTGAAAACAAAAATCAACAAGCATATATCATATTTTCTATTTATTATTTTTAGAGATATATCTAAAAATTAAAAAATATAGATAAATAATACGTTTATTTTTTTCAATTAAAAAAAGATATTCAAGTTGAAATTTTTTTTTCAACAGAATATTTAAATTCTTTTTTAATTGAAAACACAAACAAAATATTTAAACAAACTGAAAACACAAAGTCTTATAAATTACTAGGGGTGCTCGCGGTTTGGCGGTTCGGTTGCGGCCAAAGGAATCTCAAATCCGCCATCCGTTCGCCAGATTGGCGGATTGGAGAAAATCAATTCGCAACCGTCTGCTGGTCATCACGCATCCGTCCAAAATGCGACAGATTGGTTCGGTTCGGTCAGTTTTGGCGGATCGGTATATCCGCGGCTCACCCCTACTTTTGAGCACTTTTGTGTGATTTAATTTTTAAGTATATTTGTTGGTTATAATCAATTTTTTTGGTGAAAAGCTACTTATAAACAATTTTTTTGTGAGAGAGGAAGTGAGTTATAATCTGGAAAGTGAATTATAACTCACTTTCCAAAATAGGCCTTTTGAGTTGGAGTTTGAAGGTAGAAGATAAAAAAATTGTTTTATCTTTGTACTTATTTTTTAAGGAGAGTGAAAAAAAGTACTACCAAACCACATAACAACCGGCGAAGTGGATTGCTTGACATGGGAGTTTTATTTATTTATTTATTTCCCTGACATAGGAATTTGGCATTGTTTTTTTAGTGGCCTTCTGGCTTTATTTTTAAAAAAATTTAAAAAGCTAATACATTTTGAAAAGTTACTAAAAAAAAACTAAAGTGAACAAGTTAAAAGTGGTTTTAAATTTGTTAATGCTAAATAGATTTTTTGATTTATTTAATCTTAACAAAAAAAAAAAAAAAACTGATTTATTTAGCCATGTTACTTTTGGTGATCATATTTCTATTTATGGAGGCATTTTGAAGTTGTATTCTAATGAATTAAAATGAAAAAATGACATCACTGATGAGTTTTAGTTTTGATTTTAGTTTTCAGGAAATACTTTTTAGAAAATTTTATTTTTTTACTTTTCTTATTTTTTGTTTTCAATGATTTTTTTATAATATTTTAAGCTATTTTTTAAATTTTTAGGCACGCCTAACATAAATACACTTAAAAAATATAATATTTTGTGAAAAAAATCTTTAAAAAATTCACTAAATACCAAAAATATAAATAAAAAAAAGAAGAAAAACTCAGTATATTTTTGTGTATTTATTAATTTTTAAAAATATTTTACTATATAGATAAATTTAAGTAAGGTGCATCTAAAAAATAAAAAATTATTTAAAATTTTAAAAATATTTACTGAAAATAAAAAAATATGAAAATTAATAAATTTAATTTAAAAAAATTAAATTCAAAAAAATTGAAATCAAACGCACTTATTGTTATGAACATTGTGGCCAAACACAACCTAACCTAATTATTGATCATCTAAAAGAAGATTAGGTAGTTTTGTCAAACAAACTCAAAAGAAGAATTTTTTAGTTATATTTTCCGGTATTTTCTTTCCATCCAATCATCTATTTTCTGTCACCTCTCTGCCTAATCAACCTACTACCCCATCAGTGTTTGTCAAATGACAGATAAGTACATGAAATTCTAGAAAAATACATTCAATCTCTAATGGGTAGTTTTGTAAATTCATAACTATTGTGGATTTGGCACCACTTTGATGGATAAGAACAACATCTTTATGACATGTACATGTGTGTCAGCAAATTTATCTCTCATCATATTTATTGAATGTTTTTTGAGATTTCGTAACAAATTGTTCATTGTATTTTTTCTCTAGAAGGTTCTGCTTCACAAATGAAGTTTACAAATAAAATCAGTTTACAAATAACATCAGTTTGATTGTGTTTTGTTTTTTTCTGCTTTTATTTTTTTGTAAAACACAGAAAATTTGTTTAGCAAATTAGAAATAAATTTGTTTTGATTGTGTTTTCATTTCCTTTTTTTTTTTTTTGAGTTGCAGAATACTTTTGAGAATTAAAAAAAATAATAAATTTAGGGACAATTACAACAACAAAAAAAACTTCATAAGTTGACAATTGTAACAAAATAAATTTTGACTTTTTAATTTTATAAATTTGAGCTATAATCTGTTGATTTATTTTCAATTTATACTATTTACTTATTTTTTTAAAATTGATTTCTTAAAAAAAATTTAATCATTAAATTCAATGAAAAAAGATATTATAAACGTTTTATGTACATTTATATTGAGTTAAATGGTTAAAAATGAAAATAAATGAATAATTTAGATTAAAAATAAATCAAAAAATTAAGACTTGCATTGACAAAATTTAAAACTCAAAATTTATTTTGTCACAAGTGATAATTTTCTCAATAATCTATTATGCATTTTCAGACAATTTTATTTCAAAAAATACAACCAAATAAATTATCCCATGAAGGTCTTTTATCAAGCTTTGAATGAATGATTTAAAGAATATGAGCCATTAAGAAAAACATTTGAATGGGAGGGAATCGAATAGAAAGAAGGCGAAGTGCTACCACTATAGGGTCTTTTTTTTTGTTTTTTTTTTTTGGGGGGTGGGAGACATGCTTGCTTTTTCACAAGCTTATTCTCGCCTTGATTGACAGCTACTGGGTCTCCCCATCTCTCCTAAACTTTCCCCGGTCTTCGGCCAGAGCTGTATGAGGTAGAAACTCGTCTAACGTATAGTTCAAAGGCCGAGCCCCATCCCAGCAGTAAGAGCGCGGCTTAGACCAACTAACACGAGACATCTAATTTATCACGTTGAAAAACTATCTTTAATGATCTGTCCGACAGGTATCAAATTTTAATTTGTCAAATATTTCATTATGTGGGGATCTAATCTCAATGCTACATCATTAGAGATAATTTATGGATGATAAATTTGAGAAGGGCATGGCTTCTGTTCAGTCCTTAATCGGACTGAACCGTGCTGTTGGGCCCGTGGGGGCCCACCATGGGTCCTGTTTTGATAATCTGAACCGTTCAATGTGTAGAACTCGTCGAGTACTATATGCCTATTAAAAATCATGTTAATCGGATATCGATAACTATGTGATCAAATCAGTTTTGTATATAAAAAAAATAGACGGTGAATAAATTAACGGTTGATAAAAATCTATTTTGATCACATAGCTATCAATATCCGATTAATGTGATTTTTTACAAGCATATAGTACTCGACGAGTTTTACACATTCAACGGTTCAGATTATCAAAACGGGACCCGTGATGGGCCTCCACAGATCCAACAGTACGGTCCAGTCTGATTAAGGACTGTACAGAAGCCATTTCCATTAGAGAAATATAAAATATTGTTGAGACATTAATGTCATCATTACCCACCTAGAAAAATGTATAATCATACAATAATGTTGCTTATTTAAAAAATTTATTGAGAAAAATACTCAAATTTTAAAATTTAAAGATAAAATAGTTTCTGATTGCAACCTTACATTAAAAAATTTTAATTTCGCAAATTTCAAAATTGAAATAGTTTTCAATTGATAATCATTTTGCACAAGAAAAAAAAAAAAAAGGGAAATAAGAATAGAAAGACCAGCCTGTCGTTTTTGTGGATATGACCCACAGTATTAAAGAATCTGGTAAACCGAAAATTAATCAGATTGCTTTAACCCAAAAATTAAATAAAATGGAATGGTGGATGCAAAATATTGTACAAAATAACAAAATTTATAATTTTTTTTAAATTTTTTTTTAGGCATGACATATAATAATGTAATTTTATAATTAAAATAGGATTCACATATTAACAAAATTTATAAATTTTTCTTACTCCCAAATGTGATATACAGTAATAAAAATTTAATACTTAAACGATACCCACTAGAATATCATGAGGAGTTTAAAAATTTTGTAATTTATTTCAAGTTATTCGTTGTGGGTTCTTTATGAATAAATTTAACGTCAAGATGATTAAAATTTTATAATAAATTTACTTATTTAGCGTGACACCTTACATGTCATTCATACATTGAAGGTGTGATCCATTAATTGCACTGGTACATTAATGATATATTTTATGATAAACAAATTTAATACAAAAATTTTAAGTCATTGCTATTTTTGGGAAAATGTTGTACAAATTAATGATTTTTTTTACTAACTAATATCTCATAATCATAAAATTTTAAAATCTGAAACATTACCCACTTTAATAATATGATACTTGTTGAATCAAAGATTGAGAAAAAAATTATTAATTTCCTTTGGTGCGACTTATGAGACTATCTATCTATATATATATATATATTGTTGAGAATTTATATTAGAGTGTTTGATATAATTTCTATTTATAATTTATGAGACAAATTAATTAATAACATTTAACTTCTGTTTTCTAATTATTAATTTTATAATTTTTATATATCGGAACTTAGGATACCAATCCAAATCGAACCATAAAACCACTTATTAGGTTTGATATCTTTCACATCAAACAATACATAATGGGCCCAAAATAATTGTGAAAACCTGAAACTTGTCCATCATGCATAGCACAATTTTATTTGAATAATGCTTGGGACCCCTTTTGGGGGTCACCCCCTCATCCCCTTTGCCACGTGACAGGGGGTGATTGGAGGAGCAGAAAAAAAAAGAAAAAGAAAAAGAAAATGTAACCAATAAGAGAGAGAGGGGGTCAAAGGGGGTGGGAAGAAAAGGGGGATGAATCATTACTCATTTTATTTACCTCAAAGCTTCTATCTCTATCATAAGCAAATATCAAAATACCAAATATAATAATTGATAACAAATGACTTTTTTTGTTATCAAAAACAATAAATATATCATTCAAAGTATATCCATCTATCTCCCATTTTCATCATATCTCACGCAATGGAAACAAATGGGCCAACCTTAGTCAAACATTTGATAAAATGCTAGTAAAATTGAAAAATAAAGTAAAGCAAATAGATAAAAACCCCATATAAGACAAAGTGATTAATCTGATGAACAGGGGGTTCTCTTATGAATCATCTAAGTTTAACTTTTATTGTCAATTAAATTTAGATTGAGCCTCCGTTTGGGAAATGAGTTGACTTTTTAATTTTTTGACTTTTTTAGTCTGGGCTCAAAAATTTGATTTGGGAAGGACTTTTTGACTTTTTAATTTTTTTGACTTTTTTGTGTGAGAGAAGAGTGTAATAATTATGGGTTCGATGTGATGTTTTGTTTATTATGACTAAAATAACTTATTTTATCTTTTATGACTAAAATAGCCCGAAACTAACTTGCCAAATGGACCCTGAATGTGTCAAAAAAAACTTTAAATATAATATCAAAATTGGATCTTGAGTCGTTATCAGTGTTCAAAATTTTTAGGTGTTAGAAATTTATCTAGCAATTGTTTAGCCCAGAGTAGTCTAGACGCCTAAAAAAAAATGGTTAGATATTTCTAGAGTACCATGCAGTATTTATTTATCTAACATTTTTGGTCAATAAAAAACTAAAACACATATTAATTGAGTTACTTTTTTTTTCGCTTAACTACCTAATAAAAGTGATTCAACATATTTCACTTTCAAAATTTTTGATTGATTTAGGCTTGATTTGACATATTTTGAAAAAGTCAAAAAGTCACTATCTTATTTAAGTCACATCATCTTATTTAAGTCATATCACCTCTCTACCACATCATTTCAAACCCAACTTATATTTTATAAAAAGTCAAAAAGTACACTTATTTAAAACATCTCAAACAACCCTTTAAAATACCACATAAATAATACCAAATGACATTTCAAAATTACTGAATAATTACTCCCTTTAAATAACTTTGTAAGCAAGAAACCTTCAAATTAAATTAATCTCAAGTCAATTGGGCTTAACGTGTAGGAAACTCCAACTAATCTCTAGCCGGCTCACCCCAAAAAACATTTCTCTCTGTTTTTCTATATATAATTCTCATTTCTCATATGCGTACCCCCACTATATATCCAACTACTACTACTACTATTAGTATTACTATTACACACCAACTTACCACTTAAACACAATTTTAGCCACCATGGCATCCAAGGAAAAGGTTGCTCCGCCACCGGAAGCTTCGGAAAAATCTGCCCCGCCGCCAGAAAACATCCCTCCGCCTGCCGTCCCTAAATACTTGGTGGTGGGTGATGTGGTTCTAAGGTTTTTGTTGTTTGCGGCGACAGTGACAGCAGTGGTGGTAATGGTCACTAGTAAGCAAACGCAACCGACTTCTCCCCCGGCAAAATTCAATCACTCACCAGCCTTCATGTAAGTTGTTTATATGCAAACACTACTGCACTTATATGATAGATATTGCTTTTATGGATTTAGAAAACATAAAGTTGTTTGATTTAATTTTTGAAAATTATTTTTTGATTTCTTACTTCTTTTTTTTTTGTTTTGTTTTTAGTCATTTTTTTAAACTTCACATTTTAACTAATTTTATTACTTTTTAAATTCACCTAATCTAGCTACACCTAAAAGAGAGTAGATGTGAAGAAATATAAAACAGAAATTGTTTTACATATATTTTACTATTGAATTACATCTAACTATATATATACATATATATAAAGAGAAGAAGTTAAACTATGAAAAAATTTCACTAAAAGCAAAATAATACAAAAAAACAAGAAGTAAGAAAACAGTTTTGAGCTAAACCAAACTACTATTAAGAAAGAATATTTTTTGTGGTACTGATTTATGTTTTAAACTGGAACTTGCTGAGAATTCAAGCTTCTATGTATAAAGAACATCTTTATATTTTTTTATATTGTAACTTTTTAAAGTAAATTTATTTATTTTTTTAAAATTTATTCTTGTAACTTGAATTTGAATAATTTAGACCACAGTCGAAAAGAATCTAGCTCACCCCATTTTTTAACAGCTTTTTGAGTAATTTTTTAAAGCTTGTTTTGAAAAAATCCAATTAGTTGCCTTACATGATAGTGATTAAAATATTCACCTGCAGATAATCTTCAAAAAAAAATTAATAATAAAAATTGTCCTTTCTTGGTGTGTTTGTTTAGACGGACTAAATATGAGAAGATTGTAATCTACCAGACTGTTAATCTTGGGATACATTATCCTCAGACTATTTGATTGAACTATTCTATTGAATCATATATTTGTTTAGTCATGAAATTAGATGTTTCGATTAGACTATTCTATTGAATCCGATGTGTATCTTATGTTATTTAATTTTTTTACTAAAACTTATAAAAAAATTAAATAAATAGAACATCAATACAAATTATATAAATTTATTTTAATTTTTAGTTAAAATTTTTTAATTCTATTTTAATTTGAACTTTTAAATAAATTGAACTTTTAATTTTATTTTGGATTGAATAAATTGAAGTTTTAAAGGGGGATTATATTCTATTAGACTCTTAATTTAATTTAATTTAATTTAATTTTTAGTTGAGATTTTTAAATTTTATTTTACTTTACTAAGTATAATTAAAAATAATATAAATAAAAAATTGAGGGCTAAAAATGTCATTTTAACTTTCCAACCCGGAAAAAGAATTATCCCACCCCCCATGATATACAATAATTCCACAAATAAGGGATTGATAGTCCGGTTGGATTATTAGTCCAACTTATATTTTTGAACCAGTAATGCTACAGACCCCCAGTTGGGGTGACCCCCAGTGACCCCCAGTGCCACGTGTCGGCCTGGGGGTGGCTGGAAACTCAAAAAAAAAAAAAAAAAAATTGTTTTTTTGGACCAATGGGAAGGGACCCCAGTACCCCCACTGGGGGTCCAAAGCTTTATTCATTTTTGAACCAAATTTCGGACTATCACATAATAAAGTCGTATCCCATACTCTAATCTTCCCAAACAAACACCCCCTCTGTTTATTGGAATTGACAAACTTACAATCAATTTCGCTATAGAAACCTGAGAAAGTATTTGCAAGGCTCACAAGACCCATATGTGCTGTAACTGATAGATAGGTGTACATGTTACACGAAAGACTTTGTCAAGAAAATCCGAGTCTAAATGAACATCTATACATGTGATGCAGATACTTTGTAGCTGCACTCTCAGTTGCTGGGCTATACAGCATTATCACTTCTCTGCTATCCGTCTTTGGACTCCTCAAGCCACGTTGCTCATCAAAGCTCTCGTTCCATTTTATAATTTTCGATGTGGTAAACTCTTGAAACCCTTTTTGAGTACTTGCTCTCTATGATTATATTATAAAACACATGGACATGAACACAAACATGTAATATGACACGTACACAATACAGACTCGTAAACATGTAAATTTTTACAAAATTGGACACGACACTTGGGCATTTGTGCAAAAAAAAATAATGGGCAGCTCCAATAAGCTTTCATTCTTGAACAAAAATATAATTTTGATTTATTCATCTTATCTTTGAAGATTATATATTTATTCTCTGTCAAATACTACTCCGGACAAAAAGAAAAAGAAAAAAAAAAGGGACACAACATATCTTCAATGTGTTTCAAGTGTCCAAGTCTTCCCAAGCTTGTTCGATTGTAAACAAAAGAGAACAATTCCTCCAACATGTCCGACACTTGTTTGGAGCATGTCTGGTGCATGTCAATGTCCGCATTTGACATGTGTCAGACAACAGTACATGACGTTCAGAGAGGTGTCTGTTCTTCATAGATTATATTTGATAACGGTCTCAAATTGGCCCATAATACATTGCCCATGGTGCAGCTCATGTTGGGTATTGTAGCTGCGGCAACAGGAGCTGCAGGGGCAGTGGCATACCTCGGATTAAAAGGTAACTCTCACCTACAATGGACCAAGATATGCAATGTCTATGACAAGTTCTGTCGACACATAGGAGCTTCCGTTGCAGTCTCGCTTTTCGCTTCCATCATCCTAGCACTGCTCATCATACTCTCTGCTTATTCTCTCTCCAAAAAGATCCCCAAGTAGAGTCTCTGGTGTCAGGACGGAAATCCGAGTCCCAGAAACAGGCATGCTCTGCTAAGTTGTTTGGTGCAAACAAGACCTAGTGTTGTTTCACTTGTGTGTGTGTGAAAGTTTGATTGTGCTGTGGTTAGCAAAAATTTGTATGTGTATTTATGTGAAAATTGTCAGTGTTCTGATACATAGTTGAACTACAGGGGTATATTTGTTGGCTCTAATTGCATGTTGCGTGTGATTTTGTGAAATACAAGTCATTGGCCCTGTTTGGTGCAACGCATAGGATTGCTTATATATATTTATTTTGAAAATTTGTGCCAGATACTTTGTGCAGCTTATACTTACTTCTTATGAGGTAAAAATATCATGTAAGTTCAACAAACTGATTATTGAAAAGAAGGGAAATGGGTGGTGTTGGCTTCTGTTTTCTGATAATAACGTTCAGCTGGCAAGAATATGCACTTGACAGGCCTATCGAATATCACCCTAATCCTATCATATGTGCAGTTGTTGTCTACTTGTGACACTGGTTATAGACGTCAATTCAAAAAAGGGATATGTAGTAAGAGAATGGCTTCTCTCCAGTCCAGTCCCAAGCACCAGATGGTGCCATGTCAGCATTTTTCTTTTTATAAATCAAAGGCCTAAATTTGTTTACCCACACATAAAATCCATTGATCCATCCGATATTGGGTTGAACTTTTTGGTTGAGTTCAAATTTGGATTTTTATGTGATGGTTAAATATGGACTTTTGATTCTTAAAAATGCTTACATGGCACTATCTAGTGCTCGGACTAGATTCTCCAGTTTGGGGGTAACATCACAATGTCCACCCATAGTTTTAAATTCAATCTAGCAACCGTCAATCAGGGCCACTCCTAATTCTAATAGCCAATAGAATAAATTCATATGGTTTGCTCTGATCATACTATGAGTTGACCTAAATCAATTTAGTAATTTGTGTTATTCAAGAAGAACATTTGAATTCCTCCTTTGTCTAGACCAGAGAAAGTAACCTAAATCACTATAAAGCCTGCATCACAAGCACAATCAACCAAGAGGCATTCCAGTGAAAATAGCTATTAGGAGATCACAAAATCAAGATAATATAAATTAGACAATTATAGAGGATTCGATGCCAATAAGAAAGCTCAATTTTTCTTGGGAATGTGTCACTTTGCTATATTTTAGGAGATTTATTTTAAAAGCAATGCAAGATTTTTTGAAGATATATTCGAGGATCTAGAGGGGAATATGGGATACTATTTGTTATTTATCTTCCTTTTGGACTTCAGTTTCTTCTCCTTTTATGGGATTCCTTTCTTTTTGATTAGTGTTGATTGGAGGGTTGTGTATGGTTTGTAATTTTTTTTTTTTTTTTTTAACTTCCTGTCCTCCACCCTCTTTCATATTTTCTCTTTTAATTATAAATAAAATTACCTTGTTGCTATTAAAAATAAATAAATAAGATACCAATATAGGCATTCTTCAATTTACAGCACAAGTTCACCAAAAGGGGCACAAACATATATGAGCATAATATTGAAGAATGACTAGGCATTCCCAATATAAATTTGTTTTGAATGTTGCAAACTTTTCCAAAGACCAATCATTTGCAAGAGAAAAGAACTGCATACCTTAAACACACTGTGGGACAAAACTGGTATATTCAATCGAATATTCAAATTCACAAACTTTTACAACCTATAATTCCTGATCACCCTCTCAAAGTATTCTTCCAATGTGTCCTTCCCATAACTCGGTGTTTTCTCAGCACTGTAATCTCCGGTCTCAGGATCCAAAACCAACATGCTCTCAGCAGCATAATACCTCCCGATTTTCGCAAACTCAGCAACATCTTCCATAGAAGGAAATATTCTAACAAGAAAATCAAGAACACCGATAACCAAATCCATTATTTGCATTGGCACTCTAAAAAATTTGGGCTTTTTTCCTAGAATTCTAAACAGCATCTCCCCCTTATCAAATGGCGTCAACGCCTTCCCCGGCCCACCAATGGGCAAAACCCTGTTAATCTTATCCTCACTCAACATGCAATCCACAATAAATAAAGCCAAATCAGGCTCACTAATCGGCTTTGAAGCACACAAATTCCCATCCCCAAACACAACATAAGGCTTCCCATTTTTCAACATTTCTATCTGTCCAACCAGACTCTTGAAAAATGCCGTTGGCCTCACAATGCTGTAAGTAAACCCGTCATCTTCCTCGGCTTCTCTCATCAATTCAGCCTCGAATTTCAGCTTTGCACGCTGAAATTCGAGAAGGGGCTTTTGTACACAAATTGCAGATAGCAAAACAAAATGCGAAGCCCCATGGTTCCTACCAACAACAAGATTGTTCTTTGTTGCCTCATAATCAATCTTCCATGAATCTTTGACACCACGGTCCACCGGTTCGACTAGCAAGGCAGGACACAACAACATCAATTGGAAACCCTAAATTCTCAACACTTTTTTCTAAACAATCCAATTGGGTCACATCTGAAAAGCACACATTTGCCCCTTTTAACTGTTCTAAGGTATCTTCTTTGCTATTTCTAGCCCCAACACCACTCCTTTCCCTGGCAATGGCTACAACATTAAACCCTTTTTTAACTAACTCTTTAACAACAAAATTTCCAATATACCCAGTTGAACCCACAACCAAAACGTTAATATCTTTAGGGTTTTTGTTTCTGACTGAAGTTTTGGGGGTTTCAACAGTCTCTGTGGTTGAGGCTGTGATAGGTTTGAGTCTTTCTCTGCTAACTAACTCTTTAACTACAAAATTTCCAATACACCCGGTTGAACCCACAACAAATACATTAATTTCTTTAGGGTTTTTGTCTCTGAATGAAAATTTGGGGGTTTTAACAGTTTGGGTGGTTGAAACTGAGATGGGTTTGAGTCTTTCTCTGCTAAATTTACAGGGTTTTGACAAATTTAGAGGAGAGAGTGAGTGTACCTGAATTTGATTGATGGAATGACAAGAAAGAGGTATCGTGAAGCTTTGACCCTTTGGTAATTGGAGTGTGAATCGATTGAAGGGTACACAAATGGACATCTCGAGTTCAAGAAGACAGTAGTTAGATAAAAGGGCAAATTACATATACACCCCTCGAGGTTTGGCTAAATTACAGATACACCCCTGAGGTTTCGGAAATTACATCCCGCCCCTTGAGGTTTGTATTTTTATAACAATTTGCCCCCTGAGGTTTATATTTCATAACAAATTACCCCCTAATTTCTTATGCAAATATAGCATTCAGGGGGAATTCGTAATTTCTCAAACCTCAGGGGGGCATTTGTAATTTAGCCAAACCTCGAGGGGTGTATATGTAATTTGCCCTAGATAAAATGGGTTGTGGTAAAAATTAGGAACATCCCATGAAAAAAGAAAGTAATGAATCGATCAAAATGTGAGTTGATGGAAGAGTGTGGTGGTGTTTCACGGCTGTTGAGACAGCTGAAAGTAGAGTCCAAATGCAAAAGATTAAAAAAAAAAAAAAAAAAAACAGAAAACATTACAAATATTGTATAGTTTTACCACTTCTCCTCTTTTATTTTTCTTTATTTCATTTTTGTTTTTAATAATTTAAATTTTTAATTTTATCATTCAATTATTTCAAGAATGTGAAATTGATATTAGTATCTTAAAGACATTTCAATTACACAAATTTCAATAAAAAAGAATGTGAATTTGATATTAGTGACTAACATCGTATAGTATGCCACATTAATTATATATATTAATTAGTCTGTTAACCCCAACCGTGATATTTGTAAAGGTAAATAAATTCTAAAGCATAAATATGCAAGTCATAAAGGGTCAACCACTGGTCACAAAATTAAGCTAACAAACAAATACAAATGATTCACAACTCAAGTTTAGTCCGGCCTTATGGCCTAAATACTTATTCTAAACCCAAAAACATATAAGGCTCATTGGACTTACACAATCTGGAAAATAACAGTTATTCTATAAACAAGTAAAATTCTCATATAGAAGTGTGAAGGATGGATGTAGTTGTCAAGACTGTATTCTTTCTCTTGGAAGATACTTTGCATCCCACATACAATTCAGTGCACTGTTACAGTATAGGAAGAACAAAAAATCAAAGCACCCTTCACTAAGTACACAGATCACCTCACAACATTTCTCAAAGTTTTGATTCTACAAATGCAAAAAATGGGTAATTCTCAGTCAATTATTAATCAAACTGAAGAAGATGCAAAGAAATACCACTGTTTGTTGGTTTTTTTTTTTTTTTGAATATTTCATTGTTATGCGAAAAATGGAAGTGCAAACAAAAAAAAAAAACGAAAATACAACCAACAGAGAGTTTGCAGGGACAAATTCTGTCAACAGCAGCGGTATATAAAGACAGGTCGACGCCTCGGAGGTGGGCTGCAGATGATGAAGATGACAATGGCAAGAACAATCAGAACTAGAACTCCCTTGAGATCTAAAAAACCATCATCATCAGATTCAGAGCAACAGAGCTTCCCCATGGCCAAACTCACCACTTCTTCAAGCTTTTTTGTTTTACTTGTTTCTCTTCAAGTTATGGGTGATGATAGAATGAATGATATGGTATATAAAGAAAGAGTAAGAGAGACCTCCAAAACATTACTCCAAATTTAGGGGTCAAGTTTTTAGTTAGCTGACTTCTAAACAAATCAATAATTGATAAAAGCTGATTATAACCATCGTCTCAAGATGGTGATATTTTGAGAGTTTAAACATTTTTTAATAAGGTAATTGAATTGTGGTACTTTTGTTTATTCTTGGTGATCCACACAGGTAACTTAACCAATAAAAAGATCAAGTTTAGAGTGAATTGTAAGCTCAGACATCTTAGACTAAGTTTGACATGTGTTCAAAAAGTTAAAAAGTTATTTAAAAAGTTAAAAAGTTATCACTATTTATCAAAAGTCAAAAAGTACGGCTACACAACTCACAATTCTAATTTTCCTTTACATACTAATTTATACAATTTTTTAATATGTATTTTTTCATAAAAAGTCAAAAAATTAACCCAAATAACCATATTTTTTTTCTCAATTTTTTAGTCCAAAAAGTCAAATAGTACACTTATTTAAGACATCTCAAACAACCCCTTAAATTTAACTTTTATAAATGTCTTTTAAATTTAACTGATATCTATGATTTATGAATAATTACAAAGTATTCAAGATTTAATATGTGTGAATGGCCCAAAATGTAATATTTGAGAAGGTTCATAATAATAAATTTGTGGTTGGTGTCTTTTGGTTAACAAACCACTTTTGACTTATTCATTGTTTGGTGGAATTGGGAGCTTCCATTGAATAGGCATGTGATTTCTTTGAATATTCGTCTTGACTTTTATGGTCTTTTATAATTTTACTTACCATGTATTTGGTTAAAAGGTTTGAAAAAAAAAAAAAAAGAATAGGTAAAATATAAATAAAATATATTTATATTTCACCTAATTTCACACATTTTTTTTTTTTTAATCTCTTCTCAAATCTCTCAACCAAACACAATGTTAAGAAATTTTGATCCTCTATTTAAGTCAATAATTTATAGAAGAAAAACATAAAAATTGCTTGTTATATTTCAAGAGAGCAATTCTTATATTAGTTTGTGAATATAAGTATTAATGATGTCACACTAATTTAAATTAAAAAATTATGTAGTAGTAGTCTTGAAACAGGATAGTAGCACGTGCATATAGTGCTCCCTATCAATGAAACCTTATAAAAAAAAAATGAATAAAATCGATTTTTATCTCTCATCTAGTTAATCAAGATAAACTAAGTCAACTTTATCTATCCCGTGACTAGTACTGTTAAAAGTGAAAACAATGAGTGATACTATTGATAAATAAACAAGAAAAAGTCCCAAACCCTAACATCAGATGGCTTCTTTCACTTGATAATTAAATCAACTAGTAATTCAAAGTGATTATGGGTTTGTTTTATTTTTAAGCTTGGCAATCGAACTTAATAATAAGTGACAATTAATGAGCCAGTGATGAGATCCATCAGTAGATCACAAAAATAGGTGACAATTAATATGTTTGGCTGCCCTCATTGATCTGTAATTTAACTCATCAAGTAGTTAGTTTAGCACATGCTGCAACTATTCTAAGCAGTAACTCATCAACTGCTCATTGATGTGTCCACTCATAAGCAGTAACTCATCAACTACTCATTGATCTGTCCACTCATCAAGGTGCGCGGGCACATTTTGTATCTTTTGTACACTTTTTACGTGTCTATGACAAAATTGTACTTTTTAATCCTTTTCACTAAACAAAGATCATTTGTCACTAATCTCTTTGTTCTTCTGTCTTACTGCATTTCTAACCGAACAATCTTATGAAAATCTCAGAGAATGGTTGTACGGTTGACAATTTGAAAGTGTTTGAAGTCATAAAGGTAAAAAAGATTTGACAAAAGATCCCATATCTTTTCGTCATGTCTTGCAACCTATCGAATGGCACTAGATTCTTTTGTTGTCTATTTTTATCACTATATATTTGCATTCCACAAGGCATATTCCCCACAATCAACCAAACAATAGCTAAAACCAGACTATACTTCATACAATCACATCCAAACAAGACCAATCTTCATTGGAAGTAAAAGGAGAAAGTTCACATCCTCAATTTTCTCACCATTAACCAAGAATTACAAAGACGAGATGCAAAACATATAATCACAGTGAGCATGAGACTGTAATTTCATACAAATGAATTTACACCTCCAAAGTCCAATCACATCCCTTGCTCTTATGGTTCTACTCACAAACCAAGGTTAAGATTCTCTGCTCCAGAGTAACTGCAACCAAAAGCAAATATGTATCATCCAGTTGTATGACAAAGACAAGAATCAGCCGGAGTCGATGATCACCTCAATCGCATTCCATCAAAGAGACTGTGCACATGTTCCAATCTGTGAGTGTAATTCAGAATGAATCAAAATGAGCACCAAGAATTTTTATCATCAACACAAATCCGTGAGCAGGTTCAACTTTTCGCAATTGGATCTCTAAAAAGCTTTACCCTTTCACATGAACTCAATTTGATCTAAAAAAATTGAAGGAGCAGTTATTCAGATACTCCAAGGAATTGAGCAAAGCTCGGGTATTTTGGCTTCCACCCAAGTTCCTTACGAGTTTTCTCATTGTTCAGTTTCTTGCCCAAAGGATCATTAGTGCCTGCAAAATAATCAAATGGTTACATTACAGTCCATAATGCTGTAGGTTTCTTTTACATTGAGCATGAGAAGTAGGACCAGCTACATGTTAAACACATTATAAAAGGTTTAATCTTTTACCAATGTAAGAGTTGTTTTTACATATACGTGCTCAACCCGTACAGACAGTTCAATTGTCATTGGTTCAACCTAAGAAGCATGGATATAGAAGTGGACACATGACACGACATGGACATGCATCCAAATTTTAAAAAAATGCCAAACACGACACATGGGGGCATGTGCAAAACTTATAATTTTATATATTTATTATATGTCATATTTTTTAACATTATATTTATTCTATGTCGAATATTTATTCTTATCAGATTCATCAACTTTGGATATGCTATTCTAGTATAAAAAAAATTTAAATGGGACACGTGTCCATGTCGGTGTCCAACATGTGTCAGACACTGGTACATGACCTTCACCCCAGTGAATAAAACACTACATAAGGATCTAACCTGCAAAACCCTCAAACTTCTGACTGTACTTTCCACTCTTATTGACCAGGTCCATTACTTCCTGCCTGCAAATCAATTCACCAAGTAAGAAAAATTATTCATCAGATTGATGACAAATGATGCTGGTAATTGTAGTACAAATTCATGTAGAACCATTGACAGAGGAGTCACTAAAGTTCAACATGCAAACTAATATCCAAAGAAATAAGAAAAAATTAAACCTGGATAAAGGATGATTGTCACATCCCAGAAAAATCTGGCCCTGAGGTTTCTTCTTCAAGATTGCTACCAAGAGGGAAGCTGCATCCTTTTGTGGAAATACACAAGCCAGGCCAAATTAAATAAGTGTGACACCAAATTTAATATATCAATGTGAAAAACACAATTGAAAACACATAGCATAATTTTGGAATCCATGAAAATGTATAGAAGAAAGAAACCCCAAGGGGTTTGGCTTAATGGGTGAAGAAAGCAACCAATACCACCCAAAAGATCGCAGATTTGAAACTCATGAAGGCCAAACATCTCAAACCTTACTGGAGGTTTGCCCGGTCGTTAACTTCAGGGCCCCGGGATTTAGTTGAGGTGCGCATAAGCTGGCCCGAACACCCAAGTATCAAAAAAAAAAAATTGTATAGAAGAAAGACACAGAAATAACATCTGAAACAAAGCATGATAGCATAAAGCGTATTGGACAGACTGCTCAAGTAATTCATACAAGAGGATAAACAAATACGCAAAGGTAAATACTCAACCTCATAGTGTATAAGATTGAGAATGTGATCTGGACGAGCATCAACAATTCCTTTCTTCAACCAGTACATATGTGCACCTCTGTCTGCTTTGTTTTAATAGTTAAGGGGGGTGCACGTGCTAACATGGGTGGGCATGTGTGTATATGACATACTGATTCATATGATGGATCCTCAAAGTTTCATCAACACATATATGTATCTCATGGCTCACATTTTCATAAAGGATATGTAAAGTCCTGCCAATCTAAGAACACAACCTCCATACTCCAGCACTATTTTTTCTGCTTTCAAAAGGACATCTGTCCTAGGGTTCCTCCCAATTGGTACTGATGGATTATCCTGTATAGCCATGCAGAAGAATGTATGTTAAAATTCCGTGACACCAGACAAAAGACAATGTATTCAACATTTCCAAAGTTTGGCAAATTACAAGTCCTGTAATAATTATCACAAAGAATGATTCTCATGAACTAGACCAGGTACAAAATTAATAAATTGTTGTTCCAAATTACTAATAAGCAGAAATATAAATTAAAGATAACAAAAAACCCATGGGTAAACTCTCAAATTGTTAGAAGCTTACAGCCCAATGGATTACCCATCACTATGATTCTGCACCAACCAAACTAGAGTGGAGAAGACCTTTAATAGGTGAAAAAGGAAGTAACAAGAACATTGTACACAAGCAAGCGTTTTCACTTTTTTAACTGGGATTCACCATCATTCCCAAGATAATAGAATTATAAAAACCTCACAAGAACAAAAAGAAAAATAGGTTTGGAATCTAGTTAGAAAATTGCCAGAATAAATTCAGATGATGTGCACAGATCTCAAATTCTGCAGGGAAAGGTCTCTGACAAAGTAAGAAGAACAAAACTGTCACCAGCAAGAAACAATGAGTTGTGTTAGATGTAACACCTCATCACATGGTCCATTGTCACTGCAATCATATGGCGCAGAGCTTGAAGTAAATACAAAAGAACCTTCCCCACTCCAGCTTGATGCAGCTTCCCTGGTTGTTGTTAAGACAATCCAAACCAGCAACATAAGTTTAAAATCGTTGTCTTACTTTGTTAGATCAAAAGAGTAGAAATGTAAACTCAGGTTGAACAAATTGAATGCCAAAAAAGAAGAAAAAAAAAGTAAAACGAGTTGCTGCGAATAAAAATCTAAACATCAACACCATATTTTTTGACCTGATTGCAGTGACAGTATCAGCAAATGACAGTAAGTTTTAATTTCCCATGATCTACATCGCTTACACAGTAACATCTTCATTCCTCTTTGAGGATTGGATATACATGCAAATAAGCATAATAACCAAATGTTAGCATGTGTCTTTAAAATAGACACCCATTTCCTACTTTGTATTCTATTCATTTCCAAATACTACTTTAACCTTGTAATCCACCTGGATCACCAATGAGCAAATGACACTAACGACGTGCTTAAGTTCTATTATTCCTGTCCACACATTTCTGATCTACATAATGAAACCAGAAGGCCAAACAACAATTCTCTCTTTTGTTTCCAATTACCAAAAGGACAAATGATTGTCTATTGCTGCAGTGGACACATCCAGGTTGGATTAGTTCTCCAATTTAATCAAAAGAGTTGGAGAAATAGTCCAGTCCAGAACCATCAAATTAAACTATGGGTGTTTAACGTAAAGTTAGAATATCTATCATCGAGATCTGGATGTTTTCTACATAAAAATTCCAAACTAAGAAGACATGAAGCTTTGGGAGGAACAGGTCGTAATTGACCCGAATGTTTTGCTGAAAGAGAGGTTTAAAGATCCTGGTGTGGCACAATTTTCCACTCGTAACTTTCTTCTCATTTCATGAGTTTGTTTCCCTTCAAGTGATCTCTGAAATTTGATTGGTTTCTCAAAACAGTTTGTGCTTCCTTTTGTCTTAACCTATTTGTCAAACAAGAATGTATGGTTCAGAGTGAATGTAATTCAAGCACCAGTCATTCATTACAAAGGTGCACTAGTAATTCCTACTAAAAGAAGGTAACAGAAGCATGCCTGTTCAATGGAATCACAACGGTAGAATAGAAGTTATCTATAATGAAATTTGAGAGGTCACAATCCTCATGCATACCTGACGTCACCAGGATAGTCCAGGGTTCGGGATGGAGGAGCACAGAAAACCACATATGGAAACCTATGAGTTGCTTTTGTTCCCTTCAATGATGGATTGATCCCAATTTTGATCAACTCATCATGGTGATCTGTAGTCGCTGTCTGCCCAAAAATCTGAGACCCTGGATGATCCTGCCCACAACAAAAGAGACATAATTGAACACAACCCATTAAAACTAGTTCAAAAAAAAAAAGTTTAACATCTACTCAAATTTATACATCAAGAAGCATATCCAAAAAGCTCGGATACCAACAACCAACTACAGATAAGGAACATGAAGATGCAAAAGGATTAGACCAGAGTCATGCCCATATACACAGATAATTCAGATAGTATAATCACCCGAATTATACCTCCTGCCATTTTTCAGCTACTAACCGCCCGAGAACACCTGGTCCAACAATCAGCAAATCATTGGCTCCGACCAAACCAGGAGAGGAAGCATTGAGTGCTTCATTTGCTGCACCTTCAGCATCCAAACATAAATAATTGAAAATTGATCAAGCCAAAAATGGAAGAAAGAAAACATATTAATAACACAAAATTTTCAGATATAAATATGTACATATAGGGCGAATTACACTTTTAGTCCCTAAACTATGCGAAATTGTATCATTTTGGTACCAACATTCCAAGGGCATGAAGTTAATGACCGGGTAAACTTCCAGCGGCCCCTTGAGTGACTTGAACTCGAGACTTTGAATCTTATCATCAAGTTTTTACCTCTCGGCCAACCCCCCTTGGGATTTGATACAATTGAATTTTTTATTTTTATTTTTTATTTTTTATTTTATATATATATATATATATATAACTGGGTATCCGGTTTAGCTTACAAGCAACTCGACTAAATCCTAGGACCAGCAGTTAAGTTAATGACCGGGTAAACCTGATGTGGCCCCAAGGTTTGGGATGTTTGTCATTGGATTTCAAACCTGCAAACACTTGGGTGGTAAGCCTTAAGCGTTGGGGTTTGATACAATTGAAATGTTGATGACCAAATTGAGAGCATATTTAAAAACAAAAGTGAAATTTAGCCTAATAAGGATCACTGGAACAAGCTTATGCATCACCAGTTCAAATTTCAGTAGGGAAACCCACAATGCAAGTAAGAAGTTCATACAATCACATGTACAAACTCAAAAAACAGGCTCAAAACAATGTCTATCTCATTTGCATATATCTATATATATATATATAGACAGAGAGAGAGAGAGAGAGAGAATTGAATACAGACCGATGGTAGAGGACGCATTGACATGCAGGGTTTTGGTCTTGAGTGATGAGAATTTGGTGTTGAAATTAGGGTTCGTGAAGAGAGATAGAAGCGAGTTTGAGCGATTCGAGTTCGAGCCACAGTGAGAGAGCGCAGAGGGAGAGAGCTTCGTCAGAGTGGTAGTGGTCGTCGTGATGAAAGCAATTGCGGTGGCCATGAGAGAGAGAAAGACGGAGGGACGGAGAGAGAGAGAGAGAGAGAGGGATTACTTGGGCGTTGTGCCAATTGCAGAGAAACTACCAAGAGACTGGTTTCGGGGAGAATTCTTCTTGGCCAATGGGCGAGTGACACGTACGCTGTGAAGAGATCGATCTTTTTTTTATTATTAAATGTGAAGTAAAATGGTAGGGTGAATTACATATTTCTCCCTTGAGATTTGGTTAAATTATAGATATTCCTTGAGATTTCAGAAATTATATCCCGCCTTTTAAGGTTTGTATTTCCATAACAATTTATTCTTTGAGGTTTAAATTTCATAACAAATTACCTCCTAATTTGTTATGCAAATATAACATTCAAGGAGGAATTTATAATTTCTCAAACTTCAGGAGGTATTTGTAATTTAGCCAAACCTCGAGGGAGTATATATAATTTGCCAAAAATAATATTTAACAATAATTAATATGATGTTTTTATTATTTGATGATACTTTTGTAGTTGGAAGCTCCAAATGGAACGGGTCGGAATGATCTATACTTCCTAAGCCGTTGCCCGAGGGTTGAACCCACAGAGAATACCTGCAAAAGAGTTCAATGGGGAATGTGGAGTCCCCTAGTGAACCCTTCGACGAACAAGTTAGAGAGGTGAGGGAGATGAAGATGTAGGAAGAGGATGGAGATGCATAACTTAACCTTCTCTTTGTCTTAGAAACCTGCTTACATTTTTTGCTCATCTTTTCCTCACCTGCCCCTACCTGTCACGTTGGCCGAAAGTCTACGTTTTAGCTTGCCTTGTTCATGGTGAAGTCGTTCTGCCCCGACGTGAAGGGGTTATCGTATTAAATGCAGAAGTAAAACTCATTAATAGCTGATGTGTGGTGTAATAACTTTGCAGGATCTTTGTTTGCTTATGTGGCTGGTTCTTCTCTTGACAGGTGTTCTGATGCCATTGGTCCCGAGTGTAATATTGGGCCCTAGCAATGTTGGGCTTTAGTGTTTGAATTATGTATTGGGCCCTAAGTGGTTGGTCAATAGTCCTTGTAGGCCTACATACGTCAGTAGTCCCCTATTCCCGAGTGCAGCTTCAGCCCAACGAAAGGAATAAGATAGAACGGAATAAGGTTAACCGAGTGGGAAGGTGGACTGAGAGGAGGGCCGACCACTAAGGGTAACCGAGCGGGAAGGTCGACTGAAAGGAAGGCCGACCGCTAAGGGCAACTGAGTGTGGAGGGGAAATGGCAGCGCACGAGGCTCGAGGTGCGGTATAGCATGTGATGTCGTGAAGTGGAAAAGACAGGGGAAAGGAAAGGAGTAGGGATCGTGGTCGTACACGTGGCGTAATCCTTTAGTTGGGGAGGTGACGCGTCAGTGCGAAGTGAAGGGGTGGGGTGATATAGGGTAGTGAAAAGGGAGGGACAGGAGTTTTTTGAAATATTTCAAACTGGCAAAGTTGAATCTTGACCCTTGGAATACGGGTAAGCTGTGGGCCTTTGGGGTTATCCGTTTTACTTATTTTTTCACAAAAAACCAACACATCCCTAAAGTGAGCTGATTTGTCCCGTACGATACGCCTCTGTAACGCTTTACAAACTTTCTTATACTAGCGTCCGAAGCAATACGAAAATACGTAGGAGAAATGGTTGAAAAGGAAGTGTCTGCCGCAATGCTTGATTCGTTGGGTGATGACGACATAGTAGACTTGGCAGAACGATATCGGGTAGAACGATATCGGGTGGAGCGGAGGGAGAGGGAGGGGGGCTGGTCAGGTTGTGCGGGCCCCTCATCCTCTGACGACAATGATCGTGGCCACTAGGCCTATAAGCCAAGTGGAGTCGGACCACTGGCACACCAAACCAGACAGATCTACATTCACAGTGGAGGAGTTAGAAGAGGTACGAAGGAAGTATCAAATTCCGGTAGAGATAGAGTTGAGGGTGCCCACTTCTAAGGAGAGGGCGTTAGATGTGCGGCTGACAGAGTTCGCACTGTACGAAAAAGCGTTACGGGCAGGGTTGAGGTTGTCTATCCCCAAGTTAGTGGCAGAGATACTTAATCGACTGGAGGCAACGCCGGGGCAACTGATGCCCAATGCATGGAAAATTGTAATGGTCTGCGCGATCGCATGGCCACGGGAGACTGATGGATCGGCGATGACAGTCGAAGAGTTCTTTTTATGCTACAAAGCATCCGGTCAGTAAGAGACGTGGGTGACTTTGTAGGTAGTGGCGGACAGGGGGTTATTAGCTAGGCTACCATCGTTTGTAAAGGGGTGGAGGCCGAGGCGGTTCTTTGTATCGGCGAATGGAGCGGAAGGGGTGCAGACGATATGGAAGGTCCCTACGAAGTCGGTGGAGCCAAAGTTGGGAGTAGAGGCAGAAGAGAGCGTCAAGCAGGTGAAGAAGTGGAGGGAGAAGGAGGGTGTCAGATGGGACGACCCAGTTCGCCCTTCAGCCTTATATGCCTTGAGGCTAGGACCACAACCGACTGAAGAAGACCGTGCAGTTAGGGGTGTAATTTTGGCTGGCGGCCCGTGGGCGGCCCGAAGCCCACCCGCGGCCCGAAGTGGGCTCGGCCCGGGCCGTTAAGGGCCTTTTAGGCTCGAGCCCAAGCCTAGCCCGAGGCCTTGGGCCAGGGCCTAGGCCATCGTTTTGAAGCCCGACCCAGCCCGCTTGGCCCGACCCGTGGCCCGCCTATGGGCCACTCAAGGGCAGCCCAAAAACCCGGCTCGAGGCCCATTGTTATTTTTAATGGAAAATAATAAAATTTTGGTAGAAAAAATTTGTTTAGGCCCGCCTAAGCCCGCCCAAAGCCCTAGCCCAGGGTCTGGCCCACTGGCCCGCCCATAGCCCGAATACCCCTGGGCCTGGGCCTGGGCCTTGGGCTTAGGCCCGTGGGCCAGCCCGACCTGGCCCAATTTTTTGGCGGGAGCCCGTAAGGCCAGACATGGGCCAGGCCGGGCCAAAATTACACCTATACCTGCAGTGGAGAAGGTGGAGGCGAGGCGAAAGGCAGAGGAGGCGGAGGAGCGGAAGACTTTCGCCAGAGCTAAAAAGTATAAGGAGGCACAGTTAAGGCCTACCCCTAAACTAGTGATGAGGGAGCGGATCCGACCGCGTCCCAAACCATTGGGCGACAAAGACTTAGCTGGTTTTGCCCCACTGCCACCACCAGTAGACCCGTTGAAGGAGAGGGGCAAGCAGGAAGTGAAGGCAGTGTTGAAGAAGCCAAAGAAGAGGAGGGCGGTTGTCGAGGGGGGAAAGAGCGCCCCTGCCGTGAAGAAGACAAAGGTTGGAGGTGAGGACGTCCCTATGGTGGAGATGGTGAATAAGGGATGGGTGGGGGCAGCTCCAGAAAGAGAGATCGACCCCGTGGCAAAAGAGGATAAGGGTCCCAGCACCCAAGTGTTAAAAAAAAAACTTGGAGACCGCCCAGGTGGCGAAAGAAGATAAGGGGCCAAGCACCCAAGTGTTGAAAGAACATGCAAGCCCAAGCGCCCAAATAGTGGTGGCAGTGCCTGTACTAGAAGTAACCTCTAACCCCATGGGAGGGAAGACCGGGGCCAGCACGCCAGGGACAGGTGCCGCGTTGACGATCGCATTGTACCACGCGCGCGCGTTGGCATGGCGCTCCATGGAGGAAGGGGGAAACCAGGGCGCCTGACCGCTTGGTTGGAGTGTTGGAGGACGCTGTCGTGCGGTCGATAGCACGATTGGGGGAGGTCGACCTCCTAAAAAGGTTGTGCTCATCCCAAATGGAGGCAGCGACCTTGGCGGCTGCTTTGTTGAATAAATTAGCACGTGTGAAGTTGGAGATAAAGCCGCTAAGGGTTCAGTTGGAAGGGGTGAAGGGGCAGCTGCAAAAGCTGATGGAGAAGACAGCGAGTTGGAAGGAAAGCGCTCGGATGGCATGTGTATTGGGTGTGGAGTATGCCTAGAAAGCCAAGAAGATGGAAGTGTTGGCGATGGTGCAGGGCTATTCAGCAGAGCGTGCTAATGCTAGGCTTCTCGCGACCAAGTTAGAGCTGGAAACGGAACGCTGCAAGGTGGTATCGCTTGAGTTCCAGTTGGCTGGTGAGCAGAAGAAACTTAAGGAGGCCCAGAAAGCCTGCACCACCGCCAATGAAAGGTGGGATGAGGCCATGATCTGTAATGAAGATCTGCGCGCTCAGTCGATCAAGGAAAAGGAAGAAGCAGATCAGAGGATTGTTAAGTTGGAGAAGGTGCTGGCGGAGGAACAGGCTAGACTGGCATCTGAGAAAGCGGCGTACGTCGACCTATGCATGGCGGCTGTGGAGCAATTCAAGGAGTCCGCCGAATTCCAGATAGCCATCGATATTGCAATCACTAGAAGCTTGTCTAGAGAAGGGGATGGGGGGCTGGGTTGTCGGGAGCGGCCGTTGGAAGTAGGAGCAAAGAAGAAATGATCCAGAGTTTCCAGCAGTCGGACTTCTACAAGAATGAGATGGCTGAATTCTGGGACAGCAGCTGGAAAACCTTTAAACATAAAGCGGAAGAGTTGTTCACAGACTTGGACTTCAGGAGAGTAAAGATAGATGAAAACGACGTTGCCCAGACCCCTCTGGACGAGGGGATTGAGGAAGAGGACCTGGCCTCAAGTGAAGAAGAGTGACTTATGTAAAGATTTTTTTTTTTATGTGTAATTTCTGTAGTGAATTGTAGGTAACTGTAAATTTTGTAAATGAAACAACGAGTTTTCTCTTGTACCACTGTTGCCCTTATTTCTTTTGAGTTGTAAGTTTGAAAATAATGAAAATAGCAGAGCAGAATTTGATGAAGAACGGCTGTAAAAGTAAGACGTGTGTATGAATTGTGAGACCTACTAGTAGATTGGTATGTTAAAAATTTAGAAGTGGGTAACCAATCTAACTTGTGAGAAAACCATGATACAAAAAGCGTTTAAAAATAGGCATGCCTAAAAATGTTGAAAGTGTTAGAAATGAAATATTGGCTTAGACAACTATGGGCCTAGATTTTAAACGAATTAAAAATGTAGAGTTAAAACTGTAAAGAATGTTAAAAGATCAAGCTCTTCGTTCATGCTTGGTATGGCTGGGGCTGAGCCCTTCGTGCTCAGTCTGGCTGAGGCTGAGCTTTTCTTGCTCAGTCTGGTTGAGGCTTTGAATAACTCAGTCTGGCTGAGCCCTTCGTGCTCAGTCTGGCTGAGGCTTTAATTAACTCAGTCTGACTGAGCCCTTGGTGCTCAGTCTGGCTGAGGCTTTAATTGACTCAGTATGGCTGAGCCCTTCGTGTTCAATCTGGCTGAGGCTTTAATTGACTCAATCTGGCTGAGGCTTTGAATAACTCAGTCTAGCTGAGCCCTTCGTGCTCAATCTGGCTGAGGCTTTGATTAACTCAGTCTGGCTGAGCCCTTGATGCTCAGTCTGACTGAGGCTTTAATTAACTCAGTCTGGCTGAGCCATTGGTGCTCAGTCTGGTTGAAGCTTTAATTGACTAAGTCTGGCTGAGCCCTTCGTGCTCAGTCTGGCTGAGGCTTTGAATAACTCAGTCTGGCTGAGCCCTTCGTGCTCAGTCTGGCTAAGGCTTTAATTAACTCAGTCTTAACAAGTTGTTATTGAAACACAATGCAGATAAGGGAGATGCAAAGTCATTCTCATTTAAAGCAAAGCCTATTGATCAGATATTTACATCATGTATGAGAAGGACAAAAGTAACCAAATGTGTAGATCGTCAGACAGCAATTGATCAATACAAAAATAGGACATGGTACTTACTGGAAATAACACTTCAAGTGTTCGTCATTCCACGGGTGGGGGAGGTCTTGGCCTTCCATATCTTGGAGTCGGTAAGTGCCTGGGTAAGGTCTGGCCTTAACGACATAAAGCCCGTCCCATTTGGCGGCGAGCTTGCCTTCAGCTGGATTTTTGGTGGCGAGAGTTGCCTTGCGCAAGACTAGGTCCCTAACTGCGAACTCCCTCGGTCAAACCTTGCAGTTGTAGTGTGTTCTCATTTTTTGTTGATATGAGGCTCGTCTGACAGCAGTTGTCTCTCGGAGCTCTTCAATCAAGTCTAAGTCAACCCGACGCAAGTCTTCAGTGAGCTCTGAATCTGGGTGCAGCACCCTCGGGGTTGGCAAGCCAATTTTAACTGGGATGACAGCCTCAGCGCCGTATGTTAAGCGAAAGGGGGTCTCCCCAGTAGGGGTTCGGGCAGTAGTGCGATAGGTCTACAGTACGTTTGGCAGTTCCTCAGCCCAGAGTCCCTTAGCGGCTTCCAACTTGGTTTTGATGATCTTTAAGAGAGACCGGTTGGTGACCTCGACTTATCCATTGGCTTGGGGATGGCCTGGGGAAGAGAAGCACGGCTGAATGTGGAGCTCTGCACAAAATTTCCTGAATTTGGTATTGTCGAATTGCTTGCCATTGTCTGAGATGAATCTGGTTGTGTTACATTCGGTGATTGTGGCGAAGGGTTTCGCCTCCACCCATTTGGTGAAGTAATCAATGGCGACCACAGCGAACTTTGTTTGGCCCCTACCAGTGGGCAATGGACCGACCAAGTCTATGCCCCACTTGGCGAAGGGATATGGACTGCTGAGTGTAATCAGTTCTGTCGGCGGAGCATGAGGGATGTTGGCGAAGCGCTGACACTTGTCGTACTTAAGCACGAACTCAGTGGCGTCTTGGTTGAGAGTAGGCCAGAAGTAACCGGTGCGGAGTATTTTATGGGCCAACGACCTGGCGCCCGAATGGTTACCACATACACCCTCGTGAAACTTCCCTCATCACATACGTCACTTGGGCAAGGCTAAGGCACCTGAGGTATGGGCGTGAAAATCCTCGTTTGTACAAGAGGTCGCTGATGAGGACATAATTGGACGACCGAGCTTTTACTTTGGTGGCCTGTTGTTTGTCTGCTGGTAACTCCCCATTTGTCAAGAATAGAAGGATGTTCGCTGCCCATGGGATAGGTTCATTTTGGAGGAAGTGGACCTCCAGCTGTGTTGGCGAAGTGGCCCGGTGAGTTAAGTATTCAAGGCGAACTCCGTGGCTGAGGTCGAACTGGTCAACTGAGGCTAATTGGGCCATTTCATCTGCCTTAGAGTTTTCTGACCGAGGGATGTGTTTGATGTAGAAAGTGTTGAAAAGGCGAACAAGAGGGAGTGCAATATTCCTATAAGCTCGTATCGTGTCGTCCTTGGCGTCGAATTCCCTCGTGATTTATCCGATGATCAATTGGGAATCACTAAACACTCGGATATGGTTCACACCAATGTCTCTGGCTAGGCGAAGACCGGCTATCAGGGCCTCATGCTCGGCCTCATTATTGCTTACATCAAACAGAAAGCGAAGGGCACACTTGAAATAACCACCGTCGGGGGCGGTGAGGATGAGACCAGTCCCACTGCTTTCTTTGCGGAATGATCCATTGACATTGAGGGTCCAAGAGTGGGGATCTTCTACCTTAGTGTTGAATTGCTTGGGCGAGGGGGCTGTGGTTGGAGTGAGATTAGTGAATTCCAGGATGAAATCGGCGATAGCTTGCCCTTTGATCGCTGTTCGAGGTCGGTAAGAGATGTCAAATTGGCTGAGCTCGACTGACCATTGCATAAGTCTGCCGGACAACTCTGGTTGCTACATTATCTTCTTCAAAGGTTGGTTAGTGAGGACCACTATGGAGTGGGCTTGGAAGTTAGAACGGAGTCATCTTAAGGCGGTGACCAAGGCCAAGGCCATTTTTTTCTAGCAATGGGTAGTTCTGTTCTGCGCCCCTGAGAGCCCGGCTAATGTAATAAATCGGGCGCTATATTGAACCGTCCTCCCTGATGAGGGCCGCACTGACTGCGGTGCTCGATACGACTAAGTAGAGAAAAAGAAGCTCACTCGTGAGCGCCTGAGAGAGTAATGGAAGGTTAGCTATGCACTGCTTCAATTGTTGGAAAGCCTCTTCGGATTCGGTCGTCCACTCACAAGCCTGCCGAAGAACTTTGAAAAAGGGGAGGCACTTGTTCATTGCGTGGGAAATGAAGCGGTTGAGGGCGGCGACTCTGCCAGTAAGCCTTTGAACCTCCTTAACCGTTCTGGGTGACTGCATTTCTATCAGAGTCTTGACCTTTTCGGGGTTAGCCTCAATACCCCGCTGACTGACCATGAAACCCAAAAACTTTCCAGATCCTACGCTGAAGGCGCATTTCTCCAGATTGAGCTTCATTTGATACTTTCGTAGGGTGCCGAAGGTCTCCCACAGGTCGGCCAGATAGTCAGAGGAGATTTTGCTCTTGACTAGCATGTCGTCGACGTATACTTCCATGTTCTGACCTATCTGATGATGAAAGACGACGTTAACCAACCGTTGGTAAGTTGCTCCGGTATTTTTCAACCCAAATGGCATGACACGATAATAATAAGTTCCCCGGTCGGTGATGAAGGAGGTGTGTTCTTGGTCAGACGGGTGCATCAGAATTTAATTGTACCCAGAGAAGGCGTCCATGAAACTGAGCATTTGATGACCGGTCGTGGCGTTGACAAGCGGATCTATGCGAGGAATGGGATAACTATCTTTGGGGCAAGCTCGATTGAGGTCGGAGTAGTCGACGTAGAGTCGCCATTTACCGTTATTTTTACGGACTAAGACCACATTCGACAGCCATCTGGGGTAGTCCACGCTCTTGACAAACTATGCCTCTAGTAGCTTATCTACCTCAGAAGCAATAAGAGCGTTGCGTTCCAGGTGGAAGATGCGTTGTTTCTGGCAGAAGGGTCGGAAATGGGGTTTGATGCTCAAACGATGAGTGATGAAGGAAGGATCAATACCTGGCATGTCGAAATGGGTCCAGGCAAACACATCATTGTGCTCAGTCAGGAGGGTTGTAAGATTGGCCTTAGCTTGAGGGGATAGTTGGCTGCCGATCTTGGCTGTCTTTGCTGGGTTGGTGGGGTCGATAGGGACTTCAACAAGTTCTTTCACTGGTTCCCCTCTGACTAACTCGTATTTGTCTCTAACGTCGAGTCCTTCGATGATCATGGTCTTCTTCAGCTTGATCTCTTTGAGTGAAGCGACGCAACATTCTTTGGCCACAGTCTGTTCTCCACTCACGGTGCCGACTCCGAGGTCGGTAAGAAATTTCATGGCCAGATGGTACGTGGATGTGACGGCTTGAAAAGCGTTAAAGACGGTGCGACCGAGGATGATGTTATAAGCAAAGAGACAGTCGACGACGAGAAAAGTGAGCAACTTAGTGGTCTGCCGTGGGTATTCTCCAATAGTGATGGGAAGATCGCTGGAGCCTATGGAGGTCACCCGGTCTCCAGTGAAACCAACCAGTGGGGTTTGGAGATGGGACAAACTTTCTTCCTCGACCTTGAGTTGGCGATAGGCGTTTAGGAAGATGATGTCCAAAGAGTTACCGTTGTCGACAAGCACCCGCGCTGACTTTGTAATTGGAGAGGAGAACAGAGATGACAAGGGGGCCGTTATGGAGGTAACGGATGCTTGTGCAATTGGCCTCTGTAAAGGTGATGGGCTCCATCCACTGCTTGGGGTGTTTAAAGGGGCGGTCCAATGTTGCAACTTCTTTATCTGAGCCCTGCCTTATTTTTCTGAGTTCTGCCCATTGAACCGAACGGGATGGTCCTCTACAAGAAAGCCCGCCAGCAATAACTCTGATCTCTCCAACTGGGGGGGCGGGGTTGCCTTGTGCCCGAGGTGGCTGTGGCAGCCGATCATGGCCTTGGTTAGGTTGTGCGTGTTGTCAAGGAGGGGTGCGTCGGTGGTTGTTTCTGGTAGGTTCAGTCCTTTGCTTTTGCTGAGGGTGGGCTGCCGTGAGCCGACTGAGACGCCCCTAGCGTATCAAGCCCTCGACCTGGTCTTTGAGGTTAACACACTCCTTGGTATTATGGTTGTGGTCTTGATGAAAGTTGCAGTATTTAGACTAGTCTCGCCGGTTGGAAGGAGACCGCGACGGTTGGAGCCATTTCAAGGGATAATCTCGGTGGATCTGATTCAGGACTAGTTCCATAGGAGAATTGAGGGGTGTGTATCGTTCGAACCGGACGGGCGGTTGGGTAGATGCTGACAGGTCGGCTCAGGCAGGTCGGTCGGTATACTGAGGTGTTTGGTGAGTATACTGAGTGTTTCTGGTTTCAGAGTCCTTTCTCTTCTCTCTAGGGGTCACGTTTTTGGTCGTAGGATCTTGTCAGGCGGCTAGGGAATCTTCGGCGTTCATGTATTTTTGGGCTTTAGAGAGCAGGGTTGCCATGGAGGTCGGCGGATTTTTGAAGAGAGAAAAAAGGAAATCAGATGATCGTAGACTGCCATAAAAGCCGTGAGAATGACCTTGTCGTCGTTTTTCGCTACTTGCAGGGCTTTGGTATTGAAGCGGGTGACGAAGCTGCACAATGACTCCCCTCGGTCTGACGGATGTTGAGGAGTTGGGTTGCCGGACGCCGCTGGGGCTGGGCACCAATGAAATGGCTGAGAAATGAGTCACTTTGGTGTTAGAAAGTGGAGACAGAGTCTGTTGGTAGTTAACTAAACCAGAGTCGAGCCGACCTCTTAAGTGTTACGGGGAAAGCCCGACACATGATCTCGTCAGAGAATGCATGGAGGACCATGAGGGTCTTATAAGTTTCCAAATGGTCGACTGGATCCGTTGTGTCGTCGAAAGAGTCGAGCGAGGGCATTTTGAACTTAGAAGGTAAGGGTTTGTCCCTAATAGAGGCAACAAATGGTGAGTTGGTTGTGGTGGAGGTTTTATTCTGTATATTCTGCATGACTCCTTGAAGTTGGAGTTTCATGGCTCGGAGTTCTACATCCCAAAGAGGAACGTTGTCACCACCGGAATGCAGCAGAGACTGGACACTACTAGCTTCTCCCTCGGGGGTGGGTGCCTGGACCGATGGATGTGGGGCTCGAAGTAGCAGGTTCATATCTGGAGGAGGGGGTCGCAAGCCTTCCAAGTTAGATGGGTGGGACTTTTGGATAAGATGGCTCGGGGCTCGTTCTCGGTTAGGTGGGATATCTTGAGGCGGAGGAGGAGGGATGAGAAGGTCTCTTTGAAGCAAGGCATTGATCAGGGCCTGGTTTTGTTCGGCTAAGCGGTTAATGCTGTTGGTGAGTTTTGTGAAATCCTGCGGTGGGTTGTTTGGTTTAGGAGGGTTGGCTTGGGGGTCGGCAACGTTGTGTTGAGAAGCCATGGATTTGGTTGTGACCATCCACCTTGGTGGGTGGCAGGTGAGGATTATCAAGAGTGGGTCTCCGGCGACAATGAACACAGTTGTCAGACGGAGCAAAAAGGTTCCCACAGACGGCACCAACTGATGATAATTTCGTAGTTGGAAGCTCCAAATGGAACGGGTCAGAATGATCCACGTTTTCCAAGCCGTTGTCCGAGGGTTGAACCCACAGAGAATACCTGCAAAAGAGTTCAACGGGGAACAAAGAGTCCCCCAGCGAACCCTCCGATGAACAAGTTAGAGAGGTGAGGGAGATGAAGATGTAGGAAGAGAATGGAGATAGATAACTTGACCTTCTCTTTGTCTTAGAAACCTGTTTATATCCTTTGTTCATCATTTCCTCGCCTGCCCCCACCTGTTACGTTGGCCGAAATTCTACATTTTAGCTTGCCTTGTTCATGGTGAAGCCATTTTGCCCCGACGTGAAGGGGTTATCGCATTAAATGCCGAAGTGAAACTCATTAATGGCTGATGTGTGGTGTAATAACTTTGTAGGATTTTTGTTTGCTTATGTAGCTAGTTATTCTCTTGACAGGTGTTCTGATGCCATTGGTCCTGAGTATAATGTTGGGCCCCAACAATGTTGGGCTTTAGTGTTTGAATTATGTATTGGGCCCTAAGTGGTGGGTCAATAGTTCTTGTAGGCTCACCTACGTCATTATTAATCCAATAATTTAAGTTATATTTTTTTTTAATTTTAATTTCGTAATTAAAAATATAATATATTTCTAGTCTTTAATAATAAGAATGTTTCAAAATATTTTTAAACTTTCATTATTTTTGTTAGATTTATTTATTTTGATAATTTATTTAATTATGTTTTAATTTATTTAAAAGAGAAAAATAGAATCCAAAATTTATTTTGATGATTTATTTGAAAGAAAAAAATAGAATCAAAATTTATTTTGTCCCATTATTTTTCACCTAAACCTTTATCCTAAATGTTGTTAGAATATATTTAATATTTGATTAAATCAGGAGTTCAAACAACTCAAAACAAAGGTTCAAACAGTCTAGCATAACAGCAGGCCAAAAGGTTCAAAAGGTTCAAGTAAAAAAATAGTCAAATAAGTAATGATGGAAGTACAACAACTATATACGACTATAAAGGTTCAAAATGTCAAAAGATTCAAATGGAAGATATTCAAATTTGTAATGACGGTGTGGAAGATATTTAAATTGGTAATAATGGAAGTACAACGACTATAAACGGCTATAAATTCAAATGACTACAACGACTATAAATGGTTATAAATTCAAATGAATACAACAGCTATAAATGACTACAATTTTCATTATATATACCAAAGCCTCTAATGTAAACAAGTTACAAAAAATCTAAAAATATTCTTTAATCTATAATCATTCACATCTTTTCTCAGAAATTATACACTAAGCCTTATAACTTTAAGCCCATATTTCCTGTGTGAGATTTACAGAAAAATCAAAGCTTCATTTTATATATTTGTCTTTGAGAGATATTTATTGTAAGCTTTCTTTGAAAGCAAAAATACCATTTCATCTTGTAAAAGTGTTGCACATATTGTGTTCTTGAAATCTTGAGAGTGATTGTGAATCACCTAAGATTTGCAAGGGTTTAAGCTTGTGAAATCTGTGTAAAATCCGTGGAGGATTGCTCCATTTGTAAAGAGGTTGCTAGTACCTCTGTGAAGCTAAAAGATAGTGAAAAATCTTAAGTGAAGCTTGAGGAGTGGACGTAGGCCGAGTTGAAACCGAACCACTATAAATTTGTTTGCCTCTCTCTCTCTTATCTCTTTATTTTATTTTAAATTGCCATAGCTATATTTCACATTTTTACTGTGCTAAAATCATTAACTGACATAGTTGTTAAGACACTTGTTTTAATTATTTTTTATTTTATTAATTATATTTATCTATTGTGCTAGTCATAATTTTTATTAGGATATTATTAATTTTTAATTGTAAAAACCTAATTCAGCCCCCTTCTTAGTTTGTCTTTTGGGTAACAATTAGTATCAGAGCCTAGACTCTTACTTTAGATTTAATCATCTGAGAGTTTCGATCCATGGCAACCTCAGTTAGCACTAGCACTATTGAAGGACAAGCCACAAATAGGCCATCATTGTTTGAAGGAAACAACTATAGTCATTGAAAGGATACGATGACTCTATACCTACAAGCCACTAATTATGCCATATGAATTATTGTCACCAAAGGTCCAAAAATTTCTACCAAATTAGTAGACAATATTAGTGTACCTAAAATTGAAGATGAATGTGATGAGAGAGATTATAAATTATTACAAGCCAATGTTAAAGCCAAACTCACCATTGTTTATGGATTAGACTCTAAGGAATATAATAGAATTTCAAGTTGTGATTCGGCAAAAGAAATTTGGAACAAACTTGAAGTAACTTATGAAGGTACAAACCAAGTAAATGAATCTCGTATTGATATGCTTGTTCATAGTTATAAATTATTTAAAATGAACTCTGAAGAATCTATTTCAAGTATGTTTACTAGATTTACTGAAATTATAAACTCTTTGAAATCTCTTGGCAAAACTTATACTAACAGTGAGTTGGTAAAAAAAATTCTTAAGTGTTTACCAAAAAATTGGGAAGCAATGGTCACCGCCATTATAAAAGCCACAGATTTCTTCACACTTGGATTAGATGAGCTTATGGGTTCCCTTATGACTCATGAGATCACCATGAAAGGACATGAAGATGTTGAAAACAAAAAGAAAAATGAAATTGCATTCAAAGCCTCATCAAATGAAGAAAAACATGAAAACTCCAGTGAGGATGAAAGCTATGCCATGTTTAGTTGAAATTTCAAAAAGCACTTCAAGAAAAACAATTATAGAGGAAGAAGACCTTTCAAGAAAGAGTACGACAAAGATAACAAGAAAGAGCATATTATTTGCTATGAGTGCAAAAATCCTAGACATATGAAGATGGATTGTCCAAAATTGAAGACTCATGGAAAATACTACAAAAGAAACAAAAAAGCCATGGTAACAGCTTGGGGAGAAAGTGAAGATGAAAACTCAAGTGATAAAATTGAAAATAAAGTAGCCAACTTATGTCTCATGGCTCTTGAAGATGAAGACTCTACTCAAGATGAGGTAACTACTCTTTATGATGAACTTGAAAGTGCATTCCATGAATTATCAAATGAATTTAGAAAAGGTTATGCCAAAAACAATGTGTTGAAGAAATCTGTTGCATCTTTATCTATTAATGTAGAAGAATTAAAGAAAGAAAAAATTATTTTGAAAAATGATTTTGATACTATCTCTAATGAGAAAACTACTTTAAAAAACAATGTTGATGATTTAACAAAAACACTTGAAAATTTTTTAAAAGGTAGAGATAATCTCAACATGCTTCTTGGATATCAAATATGTGTTTTTGATAAAACGGGTATTGGATATGACCCTATTAAGAAACAAAAGAATCTCAATACAATTTTTTAAAAAACACCTCTCATGACACACCCTCATATTACTTGTCATTATTGTAGAAAGAAAGACCATTATATATCTTATTGTCCATTCAAAAAGAATATGAACATGAGAATTAAAAAGATTTGGATTATTAAGTGATTTAACAAAACTAACAAAGAATGACCCAATAAACTATGGGTACCAAAAATCAACACTTGATTGTCATATTGTAGGTTTGTTTTAAGTCCAAAGCTAAAGAAAAGAAGTGGTACCTTGATAGTGGATGTTCCAGACACATAACCGGAGATAAATCATTCTTTACTAAACTATCATCAAAAAATGGAGGATTTGTTACTTTTGGAGTCAAAAATAAAGGAAAAAATATCAGTATTGGTAGCATCGGTATTTCTCCTAACCCTTCTATTGAAAATGTTTTATTTGTTGATGGACTTAAGCATAACCTACTTAGTATTAGTCAATTATGTGATAAAGGTAATCGAGTTATTTTTAATAAATCACATTGCACAATTGAAAGCACAAATGATCATAAAGCTTTATTCGTTGGTAATCGCCATCATAATGTTTATGTTTTTCATCTTAATGATCTCTATGCTAGTGATGCTAAATGTTTATATGTTAATAATGAAACTAGTTGGTTATGGCATAGAAGACTTGGTCATGCTCATATAGATTTAATTGCTAAACTTTTAAGAAAGGATTTGGTCATTGGACTTTTAAAAATTAAATTTGAAAAAGATCATCTTTGTAGTGCTTGTCAACAAGGAAAACAAACTAAAATATCATTTAAATCAAAATCTCATATTTCCACAACTAGACCTTTACAACTATTGCATATGGATTTATTTGGTCCCTCAAGGACATCTAGTCTAGATGGTAAACGTTATTGTCTTATTATTATTGATGATTATTCAAGATTTACATGGGTTATGTTTTTAGCACACAAAGATGAAACATTTTATTTTTTCACAAAACTCTGTCATAGAATTCAAAATGAAAAAGGCTTTCTTATTACTAATATTCGAACCGACCATAGTAGAGAACCTGAAAATGAGAAATTTGAATTGTTTTGAGATAAGTATGATGGGGGAGCTAAATTATTTCATTGGGCTTCAAATCAAACAATGTAAGGAAGGAATTTTTATCAACCAAGCTAAGTACACAAAAGAACTACTCAAAAAGTTTGGTATGTATGACTTAAAAATAGCTGGAACACCTATGAGCACATCCATTAAGCTAGACAAGGATGAAAAAGGTAAGTCCATTGATCAAACAAAATATCGAGGTATGATCGGCTCACTTCTTTATTTTACTGCAAGTAGACCCGATATTATGTTTAGTGTTTGTATGTATGCTAGATATCAATCAAATCCTAAAGAATCACATCTCAGTGCTGTTAAAAGAATTTTTAGTTATCTTGTTGACACTCAAAATTTGGGACTGTTTTATCCTAGAGGTGTTGCATTTGATTTAGTTAGTTACTCGGAGTCCGACTTTGCCGGTTGCAAACTTGATAGAAAAAGCACCAGTGACACTTGTCACTTTTTTGGTAACTCATTAGTATCTTGGTTTAGTAAAAAGCAAAATTCTGTTGTTGTATCAACGGCCGAAGCTGAATATATAGCTTCCGGATGTTGTTGTTCCCAAATACTTTAGATGAAACAACAATTAGAGGATTTTGATTTGTATTATGATCATATCCCTATTAAATGTAATAATACTAGTGCTATCAATTTAAGCAAAAATCCGATTCAACATTCACGAACAAAACATATTAAAATTTGACATCATTTTTTAAGAGATCATGTTAAAAAAGGGGATATTGTACTTGAATTTGTAAACACCGATAAGCAATTGGCGGATATTTTCACAAAACCCCTAACCGAGGATCGCTTCAATTTTATTCATGGTGAGCTTGAAATGTCTATTTCTACTTAAAAGTTTTGTTATGACTGTGAAACTTGAATTTTTGTTAAAATGATATATGTATATTGCTACATTGATATGGACACATTTATATCAATTGAATGTTCTCAAGTCCTTCATACATTTATTTTCCTTAACAATTTGCTATTCTCAACTGAGTAATTTTTTTAGGTTATGCATCTTGAGGTAAAGTTAACTTTGCATACATTGATTTTTTTTTTTACACCCTCATGGTATTTTTTTTTGCATTACCATTCCAGCAACACCAATATCCTATTAAGTTTAATTTCTGCTGGTAATATTTTATTTTAATTTATTTTATTTTGCTTTTCAATTTTTGTTTTTTAATTTTACTTTTCAGTACTTAAACATAAAAACAAAAACAAATCCAAAAATAAATATTTACATAAAAAAAAAACACCCTTCATTTTTTTTATGGCCACACGCCAATCAATGTAAACATACAAAAAAAAAAAACCCTTTATTTTTTTTTCCAGCCATACGCCGATCTTACTTACTCGCCTCTTCTATCATTTTCTTCTTCTTTTTACCACCTTGGGTGACCCTTGACGTCCCTGCCCCCGCGCTTTCGTCGAGAGCAATGACTCCCCGCTGACTATCAAAGGCCAAGAACGATTTTGCTCCAAATCGGGCCATGGAGGTGGTCTTCCGTTTAAGCTTTTTATTTTCGGCCTTCAGTGCGCCTATTTCTGCTCGTGCATCCTTGTACATGCGCTGGAGTAGAGAGAGTTGGGCGTTGACCTGATGGAACTCACTCGTCCTATTTTGCAATCGGTGAGCCAATTTTGTTACTGCAGTCACCGTCTCCATACATGACATCAGTGTGAAATGATTGGTTTTAATGTCTGATTGAGCTGTCATTATTTGCTCAATCGACATCATAGGAAGGTTGGAAAGAGTGGGAGCCGGGGCACTCGGCCCAGCAGTGCTTACGGAATCATGCAGGTCTGGAAAGAGCGTAAACGGACGGGACGAGGCCATGTGGTCGCAAAAAGAGCTGTAATTGAAAGGAGGGCAATTTTTGGCAGTCTTTCTGCTCCCGTCAGTCTCTCTATTCTGTCTCTCGAGGAAGAAGCAAATCGCAGAGAGTGATGAAGAAGAGATAGGAGAGAGTGAGGTAAAGAAGAAGAAGCAGACGAGTGTGATTAAGAAGAGAGCTGAGGAGACGAGGCTGAAGAGAAGAAGACAAGGAGGGAGAGATAGCCGAGGCGAGTGGCAATCGAGGAAAGCTGCTTTTGTCGGCCATTGACGCAAAAGCGCGGACTCGTGTCTATCGTGATTTTTGAGGGAAAAGCAAGAGGCGCGTGAATCGTATATATATATATATATGTATATATATATTTTGAATTGTATAGATGTCATTTATCACTATCATTTTCCTCCTCCTCCTCTAGATTCTGACCTATGATTTCCTTTTGATAATGTCATAGGGGGGAAATTATATTGTAACAACCCACATTTATGTCTTATTCATGTTCATGAGCCTTTGTATGATTATGACTCGTCAAGCTTGCATTTGTATGTTTATGACATGTTTTGCCTAAGTAAGGTCCATGTCTCGTTTTATACTTATGTGATTTGTCTAAGTGTTGTGTGCATGCTTTGTTTCTTCCTTGATGTTAAGCCTAGATCATTCCAAGCCGAGGTCATCATCAGTCTAGAAGTATCTTGGAACCCCTTTGTTTGACCTCCACCTTCGCCCTGACATATTGGCTGAGATGTCATTATCTAGGCCGATGTGTGAATCACCAAGGCTGAGATGTGTATCATCTAGGTCGAGATGTTACCTTTGCACCTGAGTGACCTTGTCCTGGAGTGGTATGACCTAGACCGAGGTGTGGCACATCTAGGCCAAGGTGTGGCACAGCTTAGTCAAGTGTCGTCCTTCCTAACCGAGGTCATTGTCACCTTAGTTGCCGAAGTCTTGTTGTTAGCCGATGTCACCACTTGCCGGAGTGCCATACCGAGTAGCTTGTTAGATACACTTTGTCATAGTCTTGTCTTGTCAATCTATCACCTTTTTGAAGAGAACCAACCAGTCGTTGCCACGTGTCCGAGCTGAGAGTTAAGTCAGCCGGCAGAGAGAGAAACCTATCATTTGTTATATCCTTGTTTTGAAGAGGAGAGAGAAGCTCTAGAAGAGGGAGATAAGTTCTTGAGGGAGAGTAGATTTCCAAGCTTGATTCCTAGAGATCGAACCGTTAGATCCGTGTTCGAAGGTTAGATTCTAAATATGCTCTTGTCGTTTTTTATATTTATATTGTTGCATTACATGATTGAATATGATTTGTAAGCTATGCATTGCTTTGAGGTTCGGTTTTAGAAAGAGAAAATAGCATTCATGTGTTCTTCAAGAAAAGTCATGTTTTGATCCGAAAGCTTATGCCAAGATTCATGTTTTTGTGTTTGTTTTCACATGATTTTCAAGTATGGGTACCCAGGTCCATGTTTTCGAACTCATAGCATGAAATCCCAGATTTTGTAAATAAAGAAGTTATGATTTTAGCATCCATGTTCTTCATGATCTTCATGTTCATGTTCTGCCTGTTCTTCACGGGTGGAAACCCAGATCTCCAGACCTCACTTTCCGAAGTGTAGTCGCCGAGATCACTCTCACCTATACCTCACACTTAGGCCAAGCATCATATCTCACCTTGGCCTACCTTGCACGATCGCTTACACCTTTAGTTGTCTTGTGCGCACCTCAGCATACAGCCGCACGCCGAAGCCTAGGTAGCCACACCTCGGCCAGGAGGTGTGGGACCTCGGCGAAGACCTGATTGGTACGCAGCATGTCTCCCTGACATGTAAAACAGTGTTTTGACTTCCAGCATGTTTTCCGAGATCATTTGTATACATGTGAGACTTGTTTTGAGAAGTGCATTCAGTATGCTTTGCCATGTGTTTGTAGGACTTGGACTTTTGCCTTGATCCCGACGTCCCAAGGACTAATGTGAGTGGTATTTTTAATAAAGTTATGTTCTTATGGTTTTGATAAAGCTTTGCCTTGTTTTGATAAAAGTATTTGTTAAGCATGAATGATACCCCTATTTTATGTATCAAGTATAAGCTTTGTTTTGAATGGCAATGCATCAAGTAAGCTTTGTTTTGATGACAATCTTTGAAAGTCCGTATGTGCCAGGGGACTTTAAGCATTTGTGGCATAAGTCCGTACGTGCTAAGGGACTCTAAGCATTAGTAGCACACATGTGAAGTCCGTACGTGCTAAGGGACTCTAAGCATTAGTAGCACACATGTGAAGTCCGTACGTGCCAGGGGACTCTAAGCTTTTGTGGCACCTTTGTTGTTTTGTCCGGAATGTCATCACCCCATGTTTTAAGATTTGACGTATGTTAAGCAAGTAAGTTTTGTAAGATCAAGTTTGATGAACAAGATTTATCTCATGTTGTGAACAAGCTATGATATATGTATTGTTTTGACACGGACCTCGGGAATCATTCATTTAACCCCTTTATTACTTATACCATTCACTGAGTATCCAAGCTCACCCTCCCTATGTATATATGTAGGTAACAACCAAGAAGTCGGCTACGTCGAGATGTGTGTTTTGTATGCATGTTATGTCGGCAGTGAGGATGTCGGCAATTTTGAAGATTATGTCTCTTGACTTGTATTTCATGTATTTTGTTATGTCCGCAATGTTTATGTCGGCAACTTTGAAGCTTATGTATTTTGAACATGTCGGCTTGAGAAGCCTTTTACCATGATGTAATATGTATTTTGTACTTCATCTCTATTTGTATTCAAGTTGTAAAGCTATGTAAAGATGTATGCCATTCCATTTGACTTATGCACTGCTCTTATGGACCACTTGTATTTTAGATTATTGATTCTGCACTTGTGAGCCCCTATATCTATACTCTGATTGTGTGTGAATTTTGAAAGTTGGCCTTCGGTAATCTCGGATTACTGGCCATCACGGCACCAAACTACTAGGGGCGGTTTGGGGTCGTGACATATATGATGTTATGTATTATGGTATTATTTTCAAATTATGGTATTATGTGAGAACTAATCTGATGATTATGTATTTATCGTTTGATATTTTAGTCTTATATCATGTTGTTGATTAAAACTTATTTATTACACATGTGCTAACTTATGTATTCAGAAAGAAATTCAAAGAGCATGACTTGAGGGGGAACCTTTCTTACTCCCAAATCAAATCAAAACATCATTGTGTGCCATCATAAAAAATGGGGAGATTGTTAGATTTATTTATTTTGATGATTTATTTAATTATGTTTTAATTTATTTGAAAGAGAAAAATAAAATCCAAAATTTATTTTGATGATTTATTTAATTATATTTTAATCAAAATTTATTTTGGTGATTTATTTGAAAGAGAAAAATAGAATCAAAATTTATTTTGTCAAATTATTTTTCACCTAAACCATTATCCTAAATGTTGTTAGAATGTATTTAATATTTGATTAAATCAGGAGTTCAAACAACCCAAAACAAATATTCAAACAGCCTAACACAGCACAACAGTAGACAAAAAGGTTCAAGTGGAAGTTATTTAAATAAGTAATTATGGAAGTACAATAGCTATATACGGCTATAAAGGTTCAAAAGGCCAAAAGGTTCAAAAGGTTTAAGTGAAAGATATTCAAATTTGTAATGATAGAGTGAAAGATATTCAAATTGGTAATGATGAAAGTACAATGGCTATAAACGGCTATAAATTCAAATGACTACAACGACTATAAACAGTTATAATTTTCATTATATATACCAAAACCTCTAATGTAAACAAGTTACAAAAAACCTGAAAAAATTCTTTGATCTATAATCACTTACATCTTTTCTCAGAAATTATACACCGAGCCTCATAAACGGCTATAAATGACTACAACGGCTATAATCACTCACATCTTTTCTATAAACGGTTATAAATTTAAATGACTACAACGGCTATAAACGGCTATAAATTCAAATGAATACAACGGCTATAAACGGCTATAATTTTCATTATATATACCAAAGCCTCTAATGTAAACAAGTTATAAAAAATCTGAAAATATTCTATGATCTATAATCACTCACATCTTTTCTCAGAAAATTATACACTGAGCCTTATAGCTTTAAGCCCATCTTAACTGTGTGAGATTTACAGAAAAATCAAAGTTTCATTTTATATATCTATCTTTGAGAGATATTTATTGTAAGTTTTCTTTGAAAGCAAAAATATCATTTCATCTTGTAAAAGTGTTGCAAACATTGTGTTTTTGAAATTTTGATAGTGATTGTAAATCACTTAAGATTTGCAAGGGTTTAGGCTTGTGAAGTCTGTGTAAAATCCGTGAAGGATTGCTCCATTTGTAAAGATATTGCTAGCACTTCTGTGAAGCTAGAAGATAGCGCAAAATCTCAAGTGAAACTTGAGGAGTGGACGTAGGCCGAGTTGAAACCGAACCACTATAAATTTGTTTGCCTCTCTCTCCCTTATCTCTTTATTTTATTTTAAATTGCCATAGCTATATTTCACATTTTTACTGTGCTAAAATCATTAACTGACATAGTTGTTAAGACACTTGTTTTAATTATTTTTTATTTCATTAATTATATTTATCTGTTGTGATAGTCATAATTTTTGTTAGGGTATTATTAATTTTTAATTGTAAAAACCTAATTCAGTCCCCCTCTTAGGTTATCTTCTGGGTAATAATTTTCTTTTAATTTTTTTATCTTATTTGATTTTAATTTTTTTTTATCTTATTTGATTTTAAGGGGTTGTTTGGGGTGTACTAAATAAGTACACTTTTTGTCTTTTTGGACTAAAAAATTGAGGGAAAAAATATGGATGTTTGGGTTAACTTTTTGATTTTTTATGAAAAAATGTGCATTAAAAAATTGTATAAATTAGTGTGTAGGGAAAAATTAGGATTGGAAGTTGTACAGCCGTAATTTTTGACTTTTGATGAATAGTGATAACTTTTTAACTTTTTGAGTAACTTTTTGGATTTTTAGCTTTTTTACAAGTTGCCAAACTTGGCCTAAATTTGAATAAAATTTTTGATTTTATATGAATTACTTCAACTTTTTCATTAAATATTTATCAATTTTTTTTAAAAATTCATTCTTATCCCATTTTTTTTTTCTTTTCGCCAATTTTGATGGAAAAAATAATAATTTTCAACATTTCATCTTTTTAAATTTTTATCAAATTATAATTTGATAAAAAAAATATTAAGGGTTAAATATTCTCTTAATTGGAATTATTGTGAAATAACATCTTGAAATAGTCAAAGTTTGAGTATGTGGTTGGTTAAAATATATAATTTAATTCATTCTCTTTTCATGTTTGTATAAAAATTGATACTTATGACTACATCATTATAAGTCAGATTTTGGAAAAAAATTGCGGTGTCAAACATTTTCCATTTGTAAATATCCTACATATTAAAAAAAATAAAATTAAAAACATGTATAACTTTTGGATATGTGTTTATCAGTTTTGTTTTATGAACATAAACAATTGATATTTCAATTTAAAAATTAAAAAGTAAAATAAAAAACAGATTGGATATTTTAGAGATAAAAGAAGCCATCTAACTCTTCTATATACTATTTAAGATGGACTATTTAATCACATAAAAAAATAGAAATTATATTTAAAGATTATACCTATATATTATGCTATTATATACAACTATAGTTGTAACAAATTAACTATAATATATATGAAAAGTTATATTAAACTTTCGTTTCCAATTAATTGAATTATAATTAACAAACTAACAAATAGATGTAATTGTATAATGGAATAGAAAGAGGATAAAAATAAATAACACAATATTATTTGAAAGTTTTAAATTTACCTAATGTTTTAATAAAATCTTGAATTCTCAATAATTTTTCACATTTCCTATAAAGTGAAATGACAATAAAAAATAAAAAATTTTGATACTCATTTTTTTTACTTCAATTTTATGGTCATCATTAAAGAAAACAAAATCCAATCAAAATTTATGGCACAGAACGAGCATAGATACTTCAATTGCAACTATAATCACTAATAATTATTCTCTACCATATAAACCTATAAACAAACACATAAACCTCAATAAAATCGAAACCGAAACCGAAACTGAAACCAAACCAAAACCGAAACCAAAACCAAAACCAACAACACAGAAAGAGAATCACACATGGAAAAAAAATAAAATTAAAAAACAAATTTTAATAATACCTTAAAAAAAATTATGGCTAGCACAATAGATAAATATAATTAATAAAATAAAAATAATTAAAACATGTGTTTTAACAATTATGTCAGCTAATGATTTTAGCACAGTAAAAATGTGAAATATAGCTATGGCAATTTAAAATAAAATAAAGAGATAAGGGAGAGAGAGACAAATAAATTTGTAGTGGTTCGGTTTCAACTCGGTCTATGTCCACTCCTCAAGCTTCACTTGAGATTTTTCACTATACTCTAGTTTCACAGGGTGCTAGCAACCTTTTCACAGATAGAGCAATCCTCCACAAATTTTACAATGATTTTCTAAGTGAAGAACACTGAGTGTACTACACTCTTACAAGGTTGAAAAGAAGTGTTTTTGCTTTCACAGAAAGTTATAAGAATTATTTCTCAAAGATAGAAATATAAAATGAAGCTCTGGATTTTCTGTAAACCTTACACAGGAAAGATGGGCTTAAAGCTATACGACTTAATCCATAATTTCTGAGAGAGGATGTAAACAAAAATTGAAGAACATTTCTTGAAAATTTTTTCAGAGAATAGATGAGAGTGATTTTAGATCAAATAATATTTTCTGATTTTTTTTGTAACTTGTTTACATTAGAGACTTTGGTATATATAATGAAACTTATAACCGTTTATAGCCGTTATAATTCAATTGAATATATAGTCGTTTATAACCGTTTATACCCGTTGTATTCATTTGAATTTATAGCCGTTTATAGCTATTATATTCATTTAAATTTATAGCCGTTTACAGCCGTTGTACTCCATTATTATTAATTTGAATATCTTCCACTTCATCATTATTAATTTAAATATCTTCCACTTGAACCTTTTGGCCTGTTGTTGTGGTGGGCTGTTTGAACCTTTTGGCTTGCTGCTGTGCTGGGCTGTTTGAACCTTTTGGCCTACTGCAGGCTGGCCTGTTTGAACCTCTGTTTTTGGCTATTTGAACTCCTGATTTAATTAAATATTAAATACATTCAAACAATATTTAGGATAAAAAGTTTAGGTGAGAAATAATGGGACAAAATAAATTTTAATTCTATTTTTCTCTTTCAAACATAATTAAATAAATCATCAAAATAAATTTTGGATTCTATTTAAAACATAATTAAATAAATCATCAAAATAAATTTTGATTCTATTTTTCTCTTCAAAATATATTAAAAACATAATTAAATAAATCATCAAAATAAAAAAGTCTAACAATCTCCCCCTTTTTTATGATGGCACACAATGATATTTTGATTTGATTTGGGAGTAAGAAAAGCTCTCCCTCAAGTCATGCTCCTTCAATTCATTTCTAAATACATAGGTTAGTACATGCGTAATAAATAAGCTTTAATTAGAGACATGATATGAAACTAAGATATCAAACTATAAATACATAATCATCAGATTAGTTTTCAAATAATACTATAATACATAACATCATAACAAAATAATACCATAATACATAACATCATATAATTTCTCCCCCTGTGACATTATCAAAAGGAAATTATGGGTCAGAATCTGGAGGAGGGAGAGAAAAATGATAGTGATAAATGGTATCTATACAATTCAAAACATATATATACATATATGCATACACATACAACTCTCTCGCGTCTCTCTTTTTCCTTCGATAAATGCGTTTAACACGTAGCCTAGCTTTTGCGTCATTGGCCAACAAAAGCATCTCTCCTTGATTGTTGCTCGCCTCGGCTATCTCTCTCTCCTTGTCTTCGTCTCTTTAGCCTTTTCTCTTCAGCCTTTTTCTTAATCACACTCGTTTGCTTCTTCTTCTTCTTGACTTCACTCTCTTCTATCTTTTCTTCTATTTCTTCTTCATCACTCTCTTCGATCTTCTTCTTCCTCGAGGGACAGAACAGAGAGACTGAGGAGAGCAGAAAGGCTGCCAAAAACTGCCCTTCAGTCGATTACATCGCTCTTGTCTACTACATGGCCTCGTCCCGTTCCCTTACTCTCTTTTCGGACCTGAATAATCCTGTAAGCGCTGCTGGGCCGAGTATCCCGGCTCCTACTCTTCCTAACATTCCTATGATGTCGATTGAGCAAATAATGGCAGCTTAATTAGACATTGAAGCCAATCATTTCACACTAACGTCCTGTATGGAGACGGTGACTGCAGTCACAAAATTGGCTCACTGATTGCAAACCAGAACGAGTGAGCTCCATCAGGTCAACGCCCAACTCTCTCTGCTCCAGTGCATGTACAAGGATGCGTGAGCAGAAATAGGCGCACTGAAGGCCGAAAATAAAGAGCTTAAATAGAAGACCACCTCCATGGCCCGATTTGGAGTAACGTCGTTCTTGGCCTTTGATAGTCAGCGAGAAGTCGTCGCTCTCGATGAAAGCACGGGAGAAGGGGCGTCAAGGGTCGCCCAAGGTGATAAAAAGAAGAAGAGAACGGTGGAAGAGGCGAGTAAGTAAGATCGACGTATGGCTGTAAAAAAAATGAAAGGGTTTTTTTTTTTATTTTTTATTTATGAAAATATGTGTATTTTGATTGGCGTATGGCAAAAAAGAAACGAATGATTTTTTTTATTTTTTTTTAATGTAAATATTTGTATTTTGATTGGTTGTTATTGTTTTTATGTTTAAGTACTGAAAAATGAAATTAAAAAACAAAGAAAAAAAAAGGAAAATTAAGTCGAAACAAAAAATAATAATGAGAAGGAAAAAAAAAGAATACCGGTAAAAATTAAACTTAATGGGACGTTGGTGTTGCTGGAATGGTAATACAAAAAAAATACAACGAGGGTTTAAAAAAAATCAATGTATGTAAAGTTAATTTTACCTCAAGATGCAGAACCCCCAAAAAATTACACCGTTGAGAATAGCAAATTGTTAGGGAGAATAAATGTATGAAGGACTTGTGAGCATTCAACGGATATAAATGTTTCCATATCAATGTAGCAATACACATATATCATTTTAACAAAAATTCAAGTTTCACAGTCATAACAAAACTTTTCAAGTAGAAATCGACACTCTAAGCTCGCCACGAATAAAATTGAAGCAATCCTCGCTTAGGGGTTTTTTGAAAATATCCACCAATTACTTGTCGGTGTTTACAAATTCAAGTACAATTTCCCATTTTTGAACATGATCTCTTAAAAAATGATGTCGAATTTCAATATGTTTTGTTCGTGAGTGTTGAACCGAATTTTTGCTTAAATTGATGGCACTAGTATTATCACATGTAATAGAGATATGATCATAATGCAAATCAAAGTCCTCAAATTGTTGTTTCATCCAAAGTATTTGGGCACAACAATTTCTGGAAGTTATACATTCAGCTTCGGCCGTTGATAAAGCAACAGTATTTTGCTTTTTGCTAAACCAAGATACTAATGAGTTGCCAAGAAAGTGAAAAGTGCCACTGGTGCTTTTTCTATCAAGTTTGCATCTGGCAAAGTCGACATCCGAGTAACTAATTAAATCAAATGCAACATCTCTAGAATAAAATATTTCCAAATTTTGGGTGAAACCAAGATATTTAAAAATTCTTTTAACAGCACTGAGATGTGATTCCTTAGGATTTGATTGATATCTAACACACATACAAACACTAAACATAATATAGGGTCTACTTGCAGTTAAATAAAGAAGTAAGCCGATCATACCTCGATATTTTGTTTGATCAATGGACTTACCTTTTTCATCCTTGTCTAACTTAATGGATGTGCTCATAGGTGTTCCAGCTATTTTTGAGTCATACATACTGTTACCCAAAAAGCAATCTAAGAGGGGGGTGAATTAGGTTTCTATAAAATAAAATTAATAATACCATAATAAAATTAACTACTAATATAACAAATTATTAACAAGCACAATGATGAATTTAGCAGTAAATGATCAAGGAAAATAACAATGAAGTATAACTAACATACAGGATAAATCAAATGATTAACACATGAATATTAGATAGCTATAGCAGTAGTATGAAAGTAAAGAGATTAGGGAAGATGAGACAAACAGATTTATAGTGGTTCAGCTTCAACCAAGCCTACATCTACTCCTTAAGTTTCACTTGAGATTTTTCACTATCTTCTAGCTTCACAGGGGTGCTAGCAATCTCTTTACAAATAGAGCAATCCTCCACAGATTTTACACAGAATTCACAAGCCCAAACCCTTGCAAATCTTAGGTGATTCACAATCACTCTCAAGATTGCAAGAACATAGTGTTTGCAACACTTTTACAAGATGAAATGGTATTTTTGCTTTAAAAGGAAGCTTATAATAAATATCTCTCAAAGATAGATATATAAAATGAAATTTTGATTTTTCTATAAATCTCACACAGGAAAGATAGACTTAAAGCTATAAGGCTCAGTGTATAATTTCTGAGAGAGGATGTAAACAAAAATTAAAGAACACTTCTCAGAGAATTTTTCAGAGAATAAATGTGAATGATTATAGATCAAAGAATATTTTCAGGTTTTTTGTAACTTGTTTACATTAGAGGCTTTGGTATATATAATGAAAATTATATCCGTTTATAGCCGTTGTATTCATTTGAATTTATAGCCGTTTATAGCCGTTGTAGTCATTTGAATTTATAGCTGTTTGTAGCCGTTGTACTTCCATCATTACCAATTTGAATATCTTCCAGTCTATCATTACAAATTTGAATATCTTCTGCTTGAACCTTTTGAACCTTTTGGGCTTTTGAACCTTTATAACCATTGTACTTCCATCATTACTAATTTGAATATCTTTTACTTGAACCTTTTGAACCTTTTAGCTTGCTGCTGTGCTAGGCTGTTTGAACCTTTGTTTTGGGCTGTTTGAACTCCTGATTTAATCAAATATTAAATACATTCTAACAACATTTAGGATAAAGGTTTAGGTGAGAAATAATGGGACAAAATAAATTTTGATTCTATTTTTCTCTTTCAAATAAATCATCAAAATAAATTTTGATTAAAATATAATTAAATAAATCATCAAAATAAATTTTGGATTCTATTTTTCTCTTTCAAATAAATTAAAACATAATTAAATAAATCATCAAAATAAATAAGTCTAACACATGCCAAACTTTTTGAGTAGTTCTTTTGTGTGCTTAGCTTGGTTGATAAAAATTCATTCCTTACATTGTTTGATTTGAAGCCCAAGGAAATAATTTAGCTCCCCCATCATGCTCATCTCAAACTCACCTTGCATACACTTAGCAAATTCCTTACACAAGGTTTCATTAGTAGCACCAAATATAATGTCATCCACATATATTTGCACAATAAGTAAATCATCATTTTTAGTTTAAACAAAAAGTGTTGTGTCAATCGTTCCTCTAGAAAAATTGTTTTCAATAAAAAATTTACTTAATCATTCATACCATGCACGAGGTGCTTGTTTCAAACCATATAAAGCTTTTGATAGTTTAAAGACATGATTTGGAAAAACATGATCTTCAAAATTTGGGGGTTGTTTTACATAAATTTTCTCATTTATAAAACCATTAAGAAAGGCACTTTTTACATTCATTTGATAAAGTTTGAAATCTCCAAAACATGCAAATGCAAGTAACATGCGAATGGCTTCTAATCTAGCAACCGGCGCAATGGTTTCATCGAAATCAATACCTTCTTCTTGATTGTATCCTTGTGCAACAAGTCTAGCCTTGTTTATTATAATTGTGTCAGATTCATCAAGCTTGTTTCGAAAGATCCATTTGGTATCGATAATGGTATGATCTTTAGGTTTTGGCACAAGTTCCCACATTTTGTTTCTCTCAAATTGGTTAAGCTCTTCATGCATAGCTATCATCCAATGTTCATCGAATTCGACTTCTTGAAAGTTTTTAGGCTTAATCAGTGAGAGAAAAGCCAAGTTACTACAAATGTTTCTAAGTGAAGAGCGAGTTTCAATACCTTTTGTAGGGTCACCTAGGATTAAATCCTTAGGGTGATTATGAACAAACTTCAATTCTCTTGGCAAATCATCATTGTTTCCTCCTTCTTCTTGAGGTAGGAGAATAGGTTGTTCAATCTCTTTGTTCAACTTACATGGTTCGTTCTCTTCTTTGTAGACGCTTGAATCTTCCATATTTGGTTCCAAATCTATATTATCACTAACAATTTGCTTTTGAGCAGACATGTTAGTTTCCTCAAATGCCACATGTATAGATTCTTCCACAACAAGAGTTCTTTTATTAAAAACACGATAAGTTTTGCTAGTTAAGGAATTGCCAAGAAAAATTGCTTCATCAAATTTTGAATCAAATTTACCTAAGTTATCGTTACCATTATTATGCACAAAACATTTACAACCAAAAACATGTAAGTGACTAATGTTGGGCTTTCTATCATGCCAAAGTTCATAAGGAGTCTTTTTGAGAATATGTCTAATTAATGCACGATTTAAGTTTTGCTAGTTAAGGAATTGCCAAGAAAAATTGCTTCATCAAATTTTGAATCAAATTTACCTAAGTTATCGTTACCATTATTATGCACAAAACATTTACAACCAAAAACATGTAAGTGACTAATGTTGGGCTTTCTATCATGCCAAAGTTCATAAGGAGTCTTTTTGAGAATATGTCTAATTAATGCACGATTTAAAATATAGCATGTGGTGTGAACGGCTTCGGCCCAAAAATATTTAGGAAGATTATTTTCGCAAAGCATTGCTCTACTCATCTCTTCTAAAGTTCTATTCTTCCTTTCTACTACACTATTTCGTTGAGAGGTTCTAGGTGCTGAAAAATTATGTCCAATACCATGCTCATCACAAAACAATTCAAATTTCTCATTTTCAAATTCTCTATCATGGTCGGTTCGAATATTAGTAATAAGAAACCCTTTTTCATTTTGAATTCTACGACAGAGTTTTGTGAAAGAATAAAATGTTTCATCTTTGTGTGATAAAAACATAACCCATGTAAATCTTGAATAATCATCAACAATAACAAGACAATAATGTTTACCACCTAGACTAGATGTCCTTGAGAGACCAAATAAATCCATATGCAATAGTTGTAAAGGTCTAGTTGTGAAAATATGAGATTTTGATTTAAATGATGTTTTAGTTTGTTTTCCTTGTTGACAAGCACTATAAAGATAAACTTTTTCAATTAAATCCATATGAGCATGACCAAGTCTTCTATGCCATAACCAACTATTTTCATTATTAACATATAAATATTTAACATCACTAACATAGAGATCATTAAGATGAAAAATATAAACATTATCATAACGATTATCAACGAATAAAGCTTTATGAACATTTGTACTTTCAATTGCGCGATGTGATTTATTAAAAATAACTCGATTACCTTTATCACATAATTGACTAATACTAAGTAGGTTATGCTTAAGTCCATCAACAAGTATAACATTTTCAATAGAAGGGTTAGGAAAAATACCGATGCTACCAATACCGATGATTTTTCCTTTCTTGTTGTCTCCAAAAGTAACAAATCCTCCATCTTTCGATGATAGTTTAGTAAAGAATGATTTATCTCCGATCATGTGTCTAGAACATCCACTATCAAAGTATCACTTCCCTTTTTTAGTTTTGGACTTAAAGCAAACTGTAGACGCGCCCTTGGGCCCCATGCTATAGTTCAGACTCGATTTGTGTGTCGGTTCTTAATCTGATCTCACAATGTGCAATGTGAGATTGATAAATCACCAAAGAGTCCAAATCCGGCAAATCGTTTTGAAAAATAGATTTTTTAAAAAGAAGTGCCAAACATGGACTGCTTTGCCAGATACAGAGTCGCCACCTAAATATTTTATTTTGGGAGAATTTAGGAAACCCTGACTCGTTGCCTAAGGCCATGTGTCCGTCATCACCAAAGTTGTCTCGGCTCGAGAACTTGGGTACGATTGGTGAAGGTCAGCTATGAGCACCCCCGCTCGCCTGATCCGAAGATCGGCCTCTACTAACCATGATATCTAGTTTTGAAAACGTTATGTGTTCTTATTCTGATTATTAGCCTAATCTTACTATGTGATGCGCGCAACACAAAAGTATAGACTAGATTGCCTAATTTGGAACAAAGAATCGCATGTCCGTTTGATTGAAAAACAATTTGAAATTTGCTACTCGCAAGTAGGCTAAAACACGGATTTCAATGAGTTGTTCCAACTCAAACAATCCAACCTTCACCCACAGACATTCAGGCTGTTTATATCACATAAGCATATAGCCACATGGTAAGCATGCTGTCATGTTTAACATTCACACTCATGCGAGATGCTAAAACATAAAAATACTCACAGTGTACTCCAAGCCAAAATAAGAAACTAGTTAGTAATCATGTATGATCCTAGTTCATGTTAAAGTGGCTAGGGCATCGCATACAAAATGTCACTAGAATAGGCTCGGCTAATCTATGGATAGCATGTGAAATGTGACAGATAGCATATATTCAAGTTATATTTGAAATACTATGCAATTAGCATGATGCGCTGTGCCCGGTGCATGCAATACTGATGAATGATGCACGCATGCATAGCATAAGGTATGCTAAATTGAATATGCCCTAATACTAACCATCAAAAGCTGGTAAATAAAAGGGAGAAAGATGTGGGGTTGGAAAACATATACACACTCACGCATGCTTATTACACAGTTGCCCTCACTCGGAGGGTCCGAAAGAATAATACAAATTAATTAACCTACAAGCTAATTAATTAATTACAGACCAATTAACTAGTTAAGCAAATTAACTAAGCTAATAAAGCGATAAAACCGCTTTGGGAAGCGGGCCCAATGCACGTATGCTCGGCTCTGCTCGGAAACCCACCGCCATGCATAAGTTGCCTCTGTTTTCACTGTTTTCCTCCTCTGAAGACTGCACAAGTCCCAAGGTACACCCTTTGAACACTGGGAAATGCCACTGACCATGAGGAATGGTCATCGGCCAAAGGTAAGTGGTCATCGACTATCTATAAAGCCATCGGCTAGAAATGGATAGCTGGCCGGCAATGGAGATGGCCGACCGGCCATATCTTCCTGCAGGAACCTGTTTTGACAACAGCAGAGGGCAAAACAAGGCATGGCAATGCATTTCAAAGCAATGTTTGTACCACCACACCCCTTATCATGTTTATGACTCAAAGGGGTATGGTACTCGATTCTCGGACCACCAATCGCGCATTTCAATGCGTGATGGCTCAAGAAATCAAGTTGTGCATTTTGGTGTGGAATGAAATGCACATAAACAAACAATGGAGGCCCAACCTCTATCATAATCAATTCAAGAGGCAAGGTATGCATGCTTAGTGAAATGCAACCTAGGCATGCAAGCTGAACATGCAACATGAGGATGCAAACAAACATGCTAAAATGCAAATATGTAACAAGTATGCAAGTTAAAAAGCATGCAAAGATGCAATGTGAACATGCAAACATGCAAGACATATAACATGTTAAGCAATCAAAACAAGAGGAAATGTATGTCAAATGCAATGTGATTCAAACATGCAACACATGCGATAGGCCAAATATGTAACAACATGCAAGGCTAGCAAGCAAGAACACGCAAATAAGGGTCTTAGACTAGTTTGAGCAGCTCCCAAATAAGCCCAAAACGGTGGCCGAATGCTAAGGAAATGAAGGCCAAAACACACACAAACATGCATGCACACATGGTTCAAAACTTAAGCATCAAAGAGCAACTTTTAAGCACACTTAAAAGGGACAAACATGGACATATGGCATGCATACTAAGCTCTGAAAATCATGTTATAAAGGTGCCAAATCAAGTAAACAAGACAAGCCAAGCATGCAACAATGTCCGAGATTCAAGAGGGAGCTTAAACCAAAGCTATATGAAGCAAGCCCCAAAGGGCCAGGAGGACCTAAAATAGGTCCAATGCAGGTCTAAACAAGACCAAAGACGCACCTAGATGGCATTTAAATGGTCTAAACATGGAAGCATACATAAAGGTCCAAACATGGAGCATAAGACGCAAGCCTTTTAAAGCATTAAAAGGGCATCAAATGCAAGCATACAAGCATACCACAAGGACTGAAATGATGCTATAAGTGGTGCCAAACCACTAGAACAAGCAAGTAAAGCATGCTAGAGGGGTCAACACTCAAGGCTCACAAGGGGGATTACATGGTAGCTATACAAAGCAAAGCATGGATGACCCGAGCAACCAAAAACAGACCTTGGGCACGCTAAAACATGCATAAAAGCTTCACAAAGCTAGGCCAAAACAAGTAAGCATGGTGGTCTAAATGCTAGGCACATGCTAAGACAATTCATGGCATTACATAACAAGTATGCTAAGCATGCATGGTGTGTCTAAACCAATTAAAAACAGTGTTATATCATGGCAAAATAAGCACAAATAACACTTAAGACATGGCCAACATGCACTTAAACAAGATGCTCACACATGAGGCTAAAATGGCCAACATTGAAGGCAACAAGGAGAGGGGATGGCCCTCTCCTTCGTAGGATCTTAAAGCACCATCCCCATCATTGAAATCCCTCTGGATTTCAGTGGCGAGGAGGCCCAAATAAGGTGGTCCCGGAGCTCACTAAAAATGCACAAAATGGGGACCAAACAAGGCCTAAGAGGGGTTAAACAATCCCAAACAACAAAGTGACCTTAAACAACTATTTAGAGAACTCAAAAACAAGACTTTTATTAGTTATACACAAAGTCTAAAAATAGATGCAAGGTAGGTTAAAAGACTATGCAAAAATGGGGAATAAAGGGGCAAAGCTCTTACCCTTGAAGACTTTCTTCAAGAAGAGCACTCCAGCTGCTTCCTTAGGTCCAAACCAGCTCCAAAACTTCAAGACCAACCTATTGGCTCCTCAGCAACCAAGGTAAGGTGTAGAACTAGGTGTTTGTGCACAAAAATAAGAACAAACACACACAAAGGCAAAATGAGAGAGAGATATAGAGATAGATAGATACACTATGCAAACCCTAATCTTAGAGCTCTCTCTTGAACTTCTGGAACCCTTGAGGAGGGAGGAGAAGGTCTCCTTTTATAGAGGATCACTCTTGCAAAGCTTACAAAACAAGCTAAGCAAGAGTGAAATCCCTCCATACATGTGTATGGAAGGGGTGCAAAGTGGGTGCCAGCTAGCACAGCTGGCACAAAATATCTGCCAAAAGCAGATGCACAGTGGTCGGCCAGCCAAAAATGCCAAATTGACCAAATAAATGGCCGATTGACCAAATAGAGTGCCGACCAACCAAACATTTGGCCGATGGCAACAAAACAATGGCCGGTGGCCTCAAGCCATGGCCGGTGAGATATGAGGATGGCCAACAAGCCATTCCCTGCTCCTCAAAAGCAAAATACAAGTGTTTGGTGCAAAACCAAACACAAAACAGGCAAGTCGAGAGGTCTTGAGGCAAGGCGCATGGCCGAGACCTCCGAGAACTCAAGACGAACACGAACATGGATGATCATCGAGCGTTCAAATGGTGACATCCAAGTTTTGAGGACGGTCAAAAATGGGGTGTCTACACAAACCTACAAAATGACAATCAAGTGTTGGTTTTTGGTACCCATAGTTTCTTGGGTCATTATTGGTTAGTTTTGTTAGATCCCTTAATAATCTAAATCTTTTTAATTCCCATGTTCATAGTCTTTTTGAATAGACAACAAGATATATAATGGTCTTTCTTTCTACAATAATGACAAGTAATATGAGGGTGTGTCATGAGAGGTGCATTTTCAAAAATTGTATTGAGATTCTTTTGTTTCTTAATAGGGCCATATCCAATACCTGCTTTATCAAAAACACATCTTTGATTTCCAAGAAGCATGTTGAGATTATCTCTACCTTTTACAAAATTTTCAAGTGTTTTTGTTAAATCATCAACATTGTTTTTTGAAGTAGTTTTCTCATTAGAAATAGTATCAAAATCATTTTTCAAAATAATTTTTTCTTTCTTTAATTCTTCTTCATTAATAGATAAAGATGCAACAGATTTCTTCAACACATTATTTTTGGCACAAACTTTTCTAAATTCATTTGATAGTTCATGGAATGCACTTTCAAGTTCTTCATAAAGAGTAGTTACCTCATCTTGAGTAGAGTCTTCATCTTCAAGAGCCATGAGACATAAGTTGGCTACTTCATTTTCAATTTTATCATTTGAGTTTTCATCTTCACTTTCTCCCCAAGCTGCTACCATGGCCTTTTTGTTTCTTTTGTAGTCTTTTTCATGATTCTTCAATTTTGGATAATCCATCTTCATATGTCCAGGATTTTTGCACTCATAGCAAATAATAGGCTCTTTCTTATTATCTTTGTTGTACTATTTCTTGAAATGTCTTCTTCCTCCATAATTGTTTTTCTTAAAGTGCTTTTTGAAATTTCTACTAAAGATGGCATAGCTTTCATCCTCACTATAGTTTTCATGTTCTTCTTCATTTGATGAGGCTTAAGAGAATCTATAAGCTCATCCAATCCAAGTGTGGAGAGATCTTTGGCTTCTATAATGGCGGTGACCTTTCCTTCCCAATTCTTTGGTAAACACCTAAGAATTTTTCTTATCAGCTCACTGTTAGTATAAGTTTTGCCAAGAGATTTCAAAGAGTTTATAATTTCAGTAAATCTAGTAAACATACTTGAAATAGATTCATCAGAGTTCATTTTAAACAATTCATAACTATGAACAAGCATATCAATACGAGATTCCTTTACTTGGTTTGTACCTTCATAAGTTACTTCAAGTTTGTCCCAAATTTCTTTTGCCGAATCACAACTTGAAATTCTATTATACTCCTTAGAGTCTAATCCACAAACAATAGTGAGTTTGGCTTTAGCATTGGCTTGCAATAATTTGTGATCCCTCTCATCACATTGATCTTCAGTTTTAGGTACAATAATATTGTCTACTAATTTGGTAGGAATTTTTGAACGTTTAGTGACAATAATCCACATAACATAATCAGTGGCTTGTAGGTATAGGGTCATTTTATCTTTTCAATGACTATAGTTATTTTCGTCAAATAATGGTGGCCTATTGGTGGCTTGTCCTTCAGTAGTGCTAGTGCTAGTGCTAGCGCTAGTGCTAGCTAAGGTTGCCATGGATCGAAACTCTCAGATGGTTAAATCTAAAGTAAGAGTCTAGGTTCTGATACCAATTGTTACCCAAAAGACAACCTAAGAGGGGGTGAATTAAGTTTTTATAATTAAAATTAATAATATCCTAATAAAAATTATGACTAGCACAATAGATAAATATAATTAATAAAATAAAAATAATTAAAACAAGTGTCTTAACAACTATGCCAGTTAATGATTTTAACACAGTAAAAATGTGAAATATAGTTATGACAATTTAAAATAAAATAAAGAGATAAGGGAGAGAAAGACAAACAAATTTATACTGGTTTGGCTTCAACTCGGCCTACGTCCACTCCTCAAGCTTCACTTGAGATTTTCCACTATACTCTAGCTTCACAGGGTGCTAGTAATCTTTTCACAGATGGAGCAATCCTCCACAAATTTTACACTGACTTTCTAAGTCAAGAACACTGAGTGTACTACACTCTTACAAGATTGAAAATAATGTGTTTTTGTTTTCACAGAAAGTTACAAGAATTATCTCTCAAAGATAGATATATAAAATGAAGCTCTGGATTTTCTATAAACCTTACACAGGAAAAATAAGCTTAAAGCTATACGACTTAATGTATAATTTCTGAGAGAGGATGTAAACAAAAATTGAAGAACACTTTTTAGAAAAATTTTCAGCGAATAGATGAGAGTGATTTTAGATCAAAGAATATTTTTTGGTTTTTTTTGAACTTATTTACATTAGTGGCTTTGATATATATAATGAAACTTATAGCCGTTTATAGCCGTTGTAATTCATTTGAATATATAGTCGTTTATAACCGTTTATAGCCGTTGTATTCATTTGAATTTATACCCGTTTATAGTCGTTATATTCATTTGAATTTGTAGCCGTTTATAACCATTGTACTCCATCATTACTAATTTGAATATCTTCTACTTCATCATTATTAATTTGAATATCTTCCACTTGAACCTTTTGGACTGTTGTTGTGTTGGGCTGTTTAAACCTTTTGGCCTGTTGCTGTGCTAGCCTGTTTGAACCTTTTGGCCTGCTGTTGTATTGGGCTGTTTGAACCTCTGTTTTGGGATATTTGAACTCCTGATTTAATCAAATATTAAATATATTCAAACAATATTTAGAATAAAAGTTTAGATAAGAAATAATGGGACAAAATAAATTTTGATTCTATTTTTCTCTTTCAAACATAATTAAATAAATCATCAAAATAAATTTTGGATTCTATTTAAAACATAATTAAATAAATCACCAAAATCAATTTTGGATTCTATTTTTATTTTTCAAATAAATTATAAAAATAAATTTTGATTCTATTTTTCTCTTCCAAATAAATTAAAAATATAATTAAATAAATCATCAAAATAAATAAGTCTAACACAAATAAATTTATGAAATGAGAGAATGTTACCTCTAACAACTTTGATCTCACCTAACCCAATTCGTTAGCTCATTCACCAGTGCCCGCGAAGTTTAGGAGTTGGGATGACTAATCAGATTATTCTTTAAATAAGACTTATAAATTGATTAATTTATCCCATTAAGTGATTTAAAATTTTGATAGATATACACAAGAAAAATAGATAATTATATTACTAAATCATAATTCAAATTTAGATATTGTCATATTTTTTTGAGATCCATATCTAAATTCTTATCTTTATATTTTTTATTTTTGTGTTGTTTCAATTTGGTTTGTTTGTTTTTTTGTTTTTTAAATTTATTTAAGGTTGAGTTGTGGGTTTTTATTTTTATTTTCCAACTTAATTTATCTATGGCTTCTATTTGTTTTTAATTATTATTATTTAGGTAAGATATGATGTGAGTTAGATATGTGATAGACATGTGAGTTTTATTGATTTAAAATATGATGGTAAGAGTTATTTTCAAATTAGATTTGTTTAGATAAATTTTAAAGATTTTTAAAATTTTTAAATTGGATATTGAGATACAAAATAAAGATTTTAACTAAATAAATAAAAATCAAATTTATTAATTTTATGTGTTTATATATCTGATTTTTAATTTTTTTTTGTGTGGTTATGTTATAATATAATATAAAAGATATAGATAGATATTCACAACTTTTATGAAAAATATTATCTGATTTTTTTGAGAAGAGAGAAGGTAGACAAGTTTTAATATTTTTTTTGAAAATCGGTGAGAGAGATTAGGACAGAGAGATTCTGAAATATTTTTGTTATATTTCCATATGAAATTCATCAATTAAAGGATAATTATTATTTCTAGAATAATTAAATAAATAAACCAGTCAATATATTTTTTTAAAAATCTATTTTATTAATTGAAAAATTAATAATTTTAGAAAATTAATTAATTTGTCATATTAAGTGATTTAAAATTTTGATAGATATATATAAAAAAAAATAGATAATTATATTATTAAATCATAATTCAAATTTAGATATTGTTATATCTTTTTGAGATCCACATCTAAATTCTTTTTTTTATTTTTATTTTTGTGTGGTTTTTATTTTTTTTTAAATTTATTTTAGATGGAGTTGTGGGTTTTTATTTTTTTTAAATTTAATTTATTTGTGGTTTCTATTTATTTTTAATTATTATTATTTAGGTAGATTATGATGCAAGTTAAATATGTGATAGATATGCGAGATTTATTTATTTAAAGAATGATAGTGAGAGATATTTTAAAATCAGATTTGTTTAGATTATAGATTTTTAAAATTTAAAATTGGATATTGAGAGGCAAAAGAACTATTTTGACTGAATAAATAAAAATTTAATTTATTAATTTTATCTGTTTGTACATCTGATTTTTAATTTTTTTTAGTCATGTTATAATATAATAAATATTATCTAATTTTTTGGAGGAGAGAAAAGGAATGCAAGTTTTAATTATTATTATTTTTTTTGCAAATTGGTGAGAGAGATTATGATGGAGAGATTATGAAATATTTTTGTTATCTTCCCATTATTATTTCTAAAATAATTAAATAAATAAATCAGACAATAGATTTTTTTAATTTATTTTATAAATTGAAAAATCAATAATTTTAAAATGAGAGTTTGGAATTCTTAGGAGGCTTCTCATTAGAAATCCTATTTTTCTTATATAATAAATATATATAGATATTTATATTTGTTTTATATATATATATATATATATTTAATATATAAATTATGTTTTTAGATTTTTTATAACAATAATTTAACAATCCCATCACTACCCGCAGTGTATGGGAGAAGTTAAAAAGGGTGCTGCAGTAATTATGAGAGAAGTCAAAAAAGTTTGTGAGTTAGGAGAAATCAACAAATACTGAGGTTATTTATTTTTTTAAAATTAAAAAATTAAAAAATTAGGATTAGGATATTGGAGCTGTAGGTTAAAAACCCATTTTTTCTTATATAATATATAGATCTGAGGCTTGTTTTCCACGAAAAAAATGCTTCGTGATTCGAATTTATGTGGTTTAAATTATTCAAATGTATTAACATGATATCGTTTTATTCCAAAACGACGTCGTTTTGACAAATTCGAATTATTCAAATTATGAATTTTCAGGCCACCTAACATTATTGTTTTCACAATTGCCTAAAATAATCAAAAATTTATTATAAAAAGTTAATTATTATTATTATTATTATTATATCATCTTTTTTTTTGTAAAAAATAAAAAATAATTTAAAAAAAATTGATAATTTAAATTTTGTAATTTTTTTGAGGTACTTTTATCATAGGAGTGGGATAATTTGTTCTAACTATAAACCTTTTATAAAAAAAAAAATTTATTAAAATATTGTTGCCGCTATAAATTATTTTAAAATTACTATTTTTGAAATATAAGTACTTATTTCAGAGTCATTAACTATTTGATTTTGGTTGATTTTGGGAAATGGATTAAAAGTCACTTTCTAACTTTTAATCCAATTCCCCTCTTATATAAAAAAACAAAAAGGTCAAAAAAAAAAAAAATTCAAAAAATCAATTTTTAACTATCTCCTCTAAACATCATCTATCCACAAATCAAATTTAGCCATTTGAATTGGAAGGGAGGGTGAAAAATGAGAGACTCATTTTTCCTCTTTTTCGTTTTGTTTCTTCTTCCATCTTAGCTCTTTATGAAGTGTTTTTTTTTTTTTTTTGTTATAGGAAAATCCTCTCTAACCTCCCACAGGTCCAAGGCAGTGTCCCTTGCAAAGATTATCAGCGTATCCTGCTAGCCGTTCCGAGCGAAGAGACTATAATCTGGGAACTTGTCCCGACCTCCAAAGACAAGCTTCGCTTAAGTCAGGACTCGCACAACGGGGGAACATTGAACCCACACCAAGTGCTGATTAGACAATTTGAGATCCAACCTTCTAACTAACTGTGCTTCGCCCAGGAGATTGGCCCAGAAGGGGAGGGAATTGAACCTATGACCTTAGGGCTTTTTATGAAGTGTTGAAATAGATGGAAAATGAGTTTTGGTGTCAAATAGGTAAGCATAAAAATAATAAAAAAATAAAACAAAATACCGTTCTAAAAAAAAAACAATAAAATATTAGACAAATTAAGACTGTAGTCCCTGCATTTTGGTGTTTATATTATTTTAGTCCATATAATTTTAATTGACTCGATTTTAATTTTGAATTTATGACTCGTTTCAATTTAGTCCAATTGGTTACAACTCTTGCCATTTCTTTACGAAAAATATGCGCATAAATATCATGTATCATATTTTTAAGGACAAAATTATAAATTTACCCCACTCAGTAAGTTAACCTCAACTAATTTAATGATAATTTTTCTTAAAAAACACTAACGATTTATCAATTGGACTAAATTGATACAAAATCTAAAATTAAAAGTTAAAATTGAGTTAATTTGATTAAATTGATACAAAATCTAAAATTAAAAGTTAAAATTGAATTAATTGAATATGTAATTATCAAAATAATATAAGAAGTAAAATATGGATACTATCGTTATAATTTATCCTGAAATATTAGAAGGACGATGAGGATGGTTCAATCTTATATGGGCTCAATGGTTTAGTTTTTTATATGGGGAAATTACTCACATGTCCTATTTGAAATATGTGGACAGCATTTAATCCAACAACTTTTTGAGTAGATCCAAAATTCCTACTTTCCTCTCTCTCTCTGCTTTTTGCTTCACTCTTTACGTTTTCCCCTCTCTCTTTTTTTCTGCATTTTTCTCTCATCTTCTTTATCATGGACGACGACCGGTGATCACGTCTTTCTCCATTGATCGGGGTTCACCGGTAACCACCAACCATCGAAATCAACTCGTTGACTTCACTCTCACCGACGGTGAAGAAGATATATTTTTGACGAAGAAGATGAGTAGATCTACTTAGATCTGATGTAGATCTACATCAGGTCTGAGTAGATCTACATCAGATTTGGTTAGATCTAAACAAAAAATAGTTGCCGGAGTACAATCTTCTCTCTATATCCGTCTCTCTCCTACGATCTCTTTTTTTTTTCTACATTTTCTTTGTTATACACTTCTCTTTTTCTGTTCTAATGGAGAAAATTTTCAAGTTCTGAACAAGTAGTTTTTGAGTTTTAGTTATAGGCGGTGAAAACTGTAAAATTTTGTAGTTTTAAATTTTTTTGGTGCTGGAATGAATCATGGTTTAAAACTGTAAAATTTTGCAGTTTCAAATTTTTTTGATGCTGGAATGAATCATGGTATAAAATTGTAAAATTTTGCAGTTCATAACATTCTTTAGAACTGTAAAATTTTACAGTTTCATAACATGTTTTTCAGTTTGATTAATAAGGTTAAATGCTTAATAGATTTTTGCTTTGAAACTTTAGCATTTTACAGTTTCAAAACTTACTTTCAGTTTGATCAATATTGGAGATTATTTGCTTAAACGTTACAAAAATTGAAAAATGGTATATGTTTTTCCCATTGTTGCTGTTTTTTATCGTTTCATTTTTTTTTCTTTTAGTTTATCAATATTTAACACATTTTGTTATGTTTTTTTTGCTCTAATTTCTTCATTTATTCTTTTTTTTCCGGTAATATTTTAGGTTGCGTTTGGTAGAATTTTGTAAATATGATTTGAGAGTATGAGTTGTATTTTGAGTTTGTGAGTTGTGGAATTATGATTTGAGTGTAGAAAATTTGTTTGGTTATGGTTTTTGAATAGAGTGTTGAATTGAGTTTTGAATTGAGTGTGGAATTGAGTTTTAAAAGTTTGATTTGACATGTGAAGTAAGAAAATTTGTTTGGTTATGAGTTTTGGAAAGAGTTTTTAAAACTTAATTCAAATTGTTATAACTCATAACAAAACACATTACTTTCACACTATTAAAATTTTTAATAAACACTCATAACTAAACTTTTGTTAAAATTCAATTAAAAAATTTTATAATTAACAGAAAATAATATTAATCAATTTTTTAATTGAAAATACTACAAAGGAAATAAATTTTTTTCAAAATAAAAATTCAAAAAATTTAAATCATAAATATTTAAATAATTTAAATAATCTAAAAAATTTAATAAGTAAAAAATTAAAATAAATATTCAAAAAATTTAAATCGTAAAAATTCAAATAATTTAAATATTCAAAAAAATTAAATAATTTAAAATGTTAATATTTTAAATTTAAAAACAACTCTACACTGAAATAGTAACCAAACACATAAAATAAAACTCAATTAAGAAATTATTTTTAAAATTCATAACCAAACACATAACTCGAAACTTCATACTATAACCAAACACATAACTCGAAACTTCATACTACTTTCACAACTCTACACTCAAATCGTAACCAAATACATAACAACAAAATTAAAATATTTAAAAATATTTTTATAAAGTAGAGTTTGAATTTATTTTTTAAAAATATTTTAAAATTTAAAAATTTAAAATCATAATATTTTGAAATTAAAATATTTAAAAAAATAAAAAAATTGTAACATATTAAAATATTTAAAATATTTAAAATATTTAAAAAATTAAAATATTGATTTGAATTGAGTTTTGAAAATAGTTTTGAATTATGTGTTTGGTTATGAGTTTTGAAAAATAATGATTATGTTTTGAATTGAGTTTTGAGAAATGGGTGTAGAATCATCATTTGAAAACTCAAAACAAACAATACACTCAAATCAATGGGTAGAACTATAATTCGAAACTCTTACCAAACGGAGCCTTAGACATTTTGGTGAGTCTCCAGTGATGTTCTTAACGTCCAGTGAACGTTCTGAACATTCCGGCGACTTCCATGAATGTTCTTAACACTCTGGTGAACTTCCGGCGATACTCCGGCGACTTTCCGGCAATACTCCGACGACTTTCCGGTGATGTTGAACAATACGACGAGTCTCCGGTGACCGTTTAACGGAAGTCCGACGGTAGTAAGATATAACAGTATTTGTAAATTTTTTTTTAAAAAAAATAAGATTTTTTGATAACAATTAAAAATATGTAAGACTTATTAGTGTAAGTATTTTATTTAAGAATTAGATGGGACTTAAACTTTGTATATGAAATTTATTGGTAAGTCCCCATTTTATATTCTCTTGCCGAACTTGTTTGGGCTTGTGAAAGTCAAGCCCATCTGATATCTACCCACTTCAACAACTAGTGTATGCTTTTGTCTATAGTTGGAAAAAAAAATAAAATAAATAGACTTGTCAATCACATCTAAAAGAAAATTATCAATGAGAAAAATCATCAGAGTTTCGAAAATTAGCCAAACTCAGTATCCGGATTCAAATTCCGAGATTTCATTTCTTTATTTCCTTCCTGTCCTAAAATTATTAGGCAAGCCAAAATATCAACGTAATTGTGTATTCACCTAATTAAACTCGTTCAAGTTTTTATTTTGTTTATTTTATTATTGAGTGGACACATGATGACGTAATGCATGCTCCAGAAATATAAGAATCTTTGCCTACTAGTACTATTGTGATTTATTTAATTGATGGGAATGGCTTCCCTCCCATCCAATTGGAGGATACTGTTGAGCTTGTAGGATCTATCATGAATCCTATTTTAATAATTCGAATAATTTAATGTGTAAAACTCGTCGAGTACTCTGTACTTATAAAAAATCACATTGATAAGATATTCAAAGCTATGTGATCAAAGCAGTTTTGTATGAAAAAAATAGACGGTGAAAAATAAATGGATTACAAAAATCTGATTTAATCACATAACTATCGATATCCGATCAACGTGATTTTTTACAGGCATATAGTGCTTAATAAATTCTACACATTGAACGATTTGGATTATAGAAACAGGACCTGTGCTAAGTCTCCACAAACCCAACAATAGTGTGATTGGATTGAAGAGAAGTCATTCCTTTAATTGATTATTACAAAGACCCATCAATTAATATAGTAGTCAGTTTCTTTCTTAATTCTCTACTCATTTTAATTTGATTTGTCATCTAACCCACCTCCAGACATTGCATATCCACATTAATATGTTGTCAACATAAGCTTACCTACCTTAACAACCCTCTCTTTTTATATACATTTGTTATTTGGTTTGATCTGTCCCATGGAGGTTTTAGTTAGGACAATACTAAAACCATCCAATCCCACTCCATTTAGCAAAATCTTTGTTGAGCTCTGTTATGACAACAAAACACGTGTCAATATCATTGGATGATGTGTCCATTTCAACCCCTCTATACGTTTATTGGATTGAAGCCGCATAACAATCATCTTACTAGTATTAATTTAACATAATAATATGGTATTATATCAAAAGTTTAAGACTTGATTGATTAATACGATTAATAGTGAGAAGATTAATAATTTATGTGATTAGTTTTAAAAAAAAATACATAAAGTACCTAAACAAGAAAACAAATGTCTTTACTCTTTGTTCTACAATTTTTTTTTTTCATTTAAAAATTTCCCTGTCCTTTTATAACCTCTGGGCAATTTTTCTCTCTGCTAAAAATAAAATAAAATAAAAATTATGCCTTGAAAAAAACAATTACAAATTAAGCCTTCGTTCGGCATATAGTTTTTTTAGATTTTTTGGCTAAAATAATCACAAAAGGACATAATAGGCTAAAGAACCAATAAGACAATGTCACATTCAAAACATAATCATTTCATTTTTTATTTCAAAAAAGTAAAAAAATCTATCCTAAATAAGATTTTTTTAACCCCAAATAAAATAATCAAAAAATCAACTCACATCTCAAACGAATCCTGATTGGTTGGATACTCATCTCCATTGAGATCTCTTCAATTAGATAGAAAAGAAAATAACCTTCTACCCTTTTTTCTCTCTATTACTCTTATGAAATTCTTTTTCTTCTTTTATTAGTTAGTTGCGTTGGATTACGAATTTTTAAAAAAAATTGTAAAATAAAAAATAAAATAAAGAAAATAAGTATTTAAAAATGAACTAATTTTTTAATTTTCAGTTTTCTCTTCACTTTGTTTTTCTTTTTACAAATCTCTATTAAATTTTTTATTCAAACATATCCTTAAAGAACTATAATTGAATTAATGTGTTTCATCTTTTCAAATGTCATGAGACAACACTTTGATCAATGAAAAACTTATATAAAAGCAAGAGTAGGGTATAGAGTATAATTCATATTTAAGTGATTTTTTTTTTTAATTATCTTTTTTTTTATCCCCTTGGTTTTGTATAATCAAGAACTCTAGAACATGCCATTTGTTTGTGATTATTAGAAATCAAGACATCCATCCAAGGGTGTAACTACAAATCTTAAGACGACTTTTCAATTAAAAAAAAAGAATTCAAATCTCCAAACACTAGTTGTTAAGAGGGACTCGAATATCTTCAATTGAGATATCTAATTAGACAGTTCAGTTCGATTTACTGTAAGCCCATTTTAAACTTGTCTCGATAATTTAAATTATTAATTTTATAGGACCTTTCAAGGAGATCATGCATAACCAAAATCAAGTCAAGCGGATATCAGGAATCACTTGATCAGATCACATTTATCTAAAAAATAATTAATGGACAAAGTCAATTTAAAAGTAGTATGTTAATTATTTTTCATACATATGTGATCCGATTTAATGGTTCTTAATGTCTAGTCGTCCTAATTTTTTTATATGTATGATGTTTTTTGAAAATCTTATAAAATAAACTATTTGAATAATTGAAACGATTCTAAAATGGAATCACATTAAATTAGGCTGACCATCCAATTAAATATCTCAACTAGAAATGATCAAATCCCTTGTTAAAAGAAATTATTAAAGAAACATCCAAATATCAATCACTTGGTTAATCAAGACTTGCCTAACTCATTGCGAGGCCACGCCATAGAGATTTGACTCCTCTATCCTATTAGTTTTGACTCCTCTATCCTATTAGTTTTGTGTAATTATGAATAAAACGTCAAATTATTGGTTAAAATTTTTTATTTTGTTAAAAAAAAAAATTGGTAAACTTATTTTTTGGTCAAAAAATCCACTCTATTCTCTCTAAAAATTCATTAGAAAAAAAAAGGAATATGCCAAACAAATTAATTTTTTAGCATTAATTTTGGTTGTAAAAGTAATTTTAGCCAAAAAAATAGTTTTTTAATGTACCAAAAAAAAATTCCATATATTTTATGATAGGATTTTTGGAGATTAATGAATGATGATTTAAAATATACAAGCTCCTATCATGTGATTATATTTATATATTATGAGATAATTAATGGTATTATATGTACGTATAATTAATTAAAGATTAATTACAGTGGATAAAGCACAAGTGCATAGAAATTTATTTATCTTTTTTTAGGATAGAATCAATTGTAACATGTGAGCTTTATATTCGATGATACAATTTAAAGTTTCGAATTCAGGTCACTCTTAGAGGTCACTAAAAATTTATTTAATCATTAACTTCAGAGTCTCAAATTAGTTAAGATGAAAACACGTCGTCCAGGATAGACAATTTTAAAAAACAAAAAAAAAAAACATTTTGATCACACCCTTCTAATATTGATTTTGTGAATGTTAGCAGTCATCTATTCCTGTTATACTTAGGATTATTGTATTCCTATACACCTAGGTTTCTTAGCCTATATATACAGACTTCCCCTATTGTATTGATTCATTGAATATATAATACATATTATTTTTATCTTTCTCTACTATCATAACATGGTATCAGAGTTTAGGATTTTTTCCTAGCCTCCTCCTTTTCTTCTTTACGTTTTTTTTCTCTCTCTTGTCTGGTAAATTGATTTCTTTTCGCGTTGGTTTTTTTTGGGGTCTCTAGTCCTCTCCTGTTTCACCGAGTGGACTACACCATCTTTTTCGTCTCTTCAAGACGAAGCCAACAACATCAGAATCATCTTCATCCGCATCCACACGCGTCGTCACGTGCCACCAGAAGATATACACGCGTTGTGCCGTTTTATACGCGCTTGGACGCGCCTCTGCCCCTATCTCGCACTATTTTGCGCCGCGGACTCACCTGCTACCGTGAGCCGCGTGTTCTGACGTCATCGCTGACGTCAGCCCTGACTGCCTGTGCGCTACTGCTCTTCTTGCTATCGTGCGCCGCATGTCCTTCTACTAACGTGCGCCACGCGTTTTGACGTCAGCCTCCTTGCTGTGACGTCAACCCTACTGCTTGGTTCCCTTAGTTGGTCAAACACCTTTGACCAGCCGTTTGACCAGTCACTTTGCCACCTTTCGGGTCGTGTTTTTGGCCTGTTCAGATCATATCCCACCTGTTTTCGGCCTCCTAAATCAGCTAGTGTGCTATGTTTTGGCAAAATCAGCCTTTATAAAGCACCATCTTCATTTTTTTGGTCCTATTTGCGCATCATGGATCGTACCGACCACATCCACTTTGTTTCTGTTATCCTTGATGGGTCAAATTATGTTAGTTGGGCCCAAGCTCTCTAGCTTCATCAAAGGGAAGCGCCTTTGGCGGATCATTACTGGTGCTTTTCCCAAACCCATCCAGAAGGAGGATGAGACTGACTCTGCCTTCGATGACCGTCTTGACGAATGGGAAAGTAAGAATTATCAAATTATTACCTAGTTCCGGGCTACCTCCATTCCCTCCATTCATCTTCAGTTTGGCCGGTTCCAGGATGATACTCAAATTACTTCCCTTGCCAAAGCAATTTGGGATTTCTTGAGGGACCATTATCAGACCACTGGCCATGCTCATCAATATCAACTGTTGCAGACTCTTTATCACATGCGCCAGCCACCCGGTCAGTCTATCAATAAATTCTTATCCCAGATGTCGTCTGTTTGGGACCAGCTAGCTCTTTCTGAGCCTACATGGGCATATTCTAAGGATGCGCAGCTGTTTATTACTTATCAGAATCATCAGCGACTATTACAATTTCTTATGGCTCTCCATAGCACTTTTGAACCCATACGTGCTTTATTGCTCCATCGTTTGCCCTTGCCCACTTTAGAGCAAGCCATTACTGAACTTTTATCAGAGGAGACTCGTTTTGGGACTCTTAAATTTCAAAATATGGATTATTTTCTTGCTACGCCATCATCCCAAAGTTCATCATCTTCATTGCCTGCTAGTTCATGCCAGTATTGTCTCAACCGTGGCCTGCCTGCCACTCACTCTTTTGTTCAGTGCCCAGTTCGCGAATGCTTTACTGGCCATAAGACTGCTTCCAGTCATCTCCAACGCCATTGCTCTCGAGCCTCTTCTAAGAAAGGGCCTTCTCGTTTTGGGTATCAGTCCAAATCTGGCCAAGGTTCTCGCTCTGCTGCTGTTGCCTTTGAGGGTTCTTCTCCTCCCCACTCCACTGCTTCCGCTACTCCTTCATTCTCTATGGATGATGTTGAGTCCCTCATCCAACAGGTGCTTGCCAAAACTGGTACTCCTCCCTCTACTACTCTTTCAGTGACTACAGGTAATTCTCCCTAGTATTTTGATTCTGCATGCTGTAATCATATGACTTCTGACTCCACTATGTTTTCTTCTATATCATCATCATCTTCTGTCCCCATTATCCACACTACTGATGGTTCTCATGTGACTGTTCATCACACTGGTCACATTTCTGCTTCTACTGTGTCTCTTTCGGATGCTTATCACATTCTTGCTCTTCACTTGAACCTTATCTTTGTTGGTCAGTTATGTGAACTTGGTCTACTCGTTACCTTTTCTGCTAATGGTTGTTTGGTGCAGGACCCTCAGATGAGACAGATCCTTAGGATAGGCCGTAAGCATGGACGTCTGTTCGAGCTTACCCATCTTCACATTCTCTACAAATCATCTACTGCTACTCTCATTGCTTACTCTGCTGCATCTACTTTTGCCTTGTTTTCTTTATAGCTTTGGCATTGCCGCTTAGGACATGTCTCTTTTAGTCGTTTGAAAACTTTAGTTTCTAGTGGTCAGTTAGGTCGTGTCGGTCTTGACGATGTCGATTGTTTATCTTGTCAAATTGCTAAACAACCTGCTTTATCTTTTAATAATAGTACTTCTATGTTTGCTACTCCTTGTGCATTCAGATATTTGGAGACCATCCCCCACACCGACCATGGGGGTCAAGATATTTTGTGATTTTTGTTGATGATTTTTCTCGTTATACTTGGTTTTTTTTTCTCAAAAATTGATTTGAACTTAAACAGATTTATTATGATTTCTCTGCCATGGTCCGCACTTAGCTTTGTCGTACTATTAAAATCTTTCATTCTGATAATGCTCAAGAGTACTTGGATTCTGAATTTTTGTCTATTCTTCAGGCTAATGGTACACTCTCCCATCGCTCTTGTGCTGGAACGTCCCAACAAAATGGACACGCCGAAAGGAAGCATTGTCATATTCTAGATACTACCCAGGCTTTTCGCATTCCCTCTTCTTGTCCTGAACAGTTTTAGGGGGAAGCTTCCCTCACTGCCATCCATACCATAAATCGTGTCCCTACACCTGTCATAGCTAATACTTCCCTTTATGAGCGCTTGTATGGTTCTTCTCCTGACTACACCACTCTTAAAGTTTTTGGTTCTACTTGTTTTGTTCTACTTCAACCTCATGAATGCACTAAACTAGAACCTCGCTCTCGTCTTTGTTGTTTTCTGGGGTATGGTATAGAACATAAAGGGTATCGTTGTTGGGATCCTATCTCCAAGCGACTTCGTATTTCTCGTCATGTGGTCTTCTGGGAATACAAAATGTTTTTAACCCTTTCCAAGTTCCACTTACCACAGTCCACCCACTCACTATTCTTTACTAATCTCTCTATAGACCTGTTTTCTTATAACTTTGATGCAGATTCTGACTCCATGATTCCACAGCCGCCTGCGCCTATTGTTCATCCTGAGGATCCTGTGTCTGCTGATGGCCCTACACCTTCTCCTGTTGAGGTTCCTCCTCCACCAGAGCGTCATTCCACACGGGTACGGCAACCTTCTGTTCTTCTCTGTGATTATATTGTTGGTTCCACTGCCTTTTCCTCTCATGAACCTACTTCCTATCAAGGGGCTTGTTCTAACCCTCTTTGACAACAAGCTATAACTGATGAACTGCAGGCTTTTGATAAAACTCATACCTGGGATGTGGTTGATCTTCCTACTAGTAAGAGTGCTATTAGTTGCAAATGGGTTTACAAGCTCAAAACTCATTCTGACGGTTCCATAGAGCGTTACAAAGCTCGCCTTGTCACCCGAGGGTTTTCTCAAGAATATGGCATTGACTATGAAGAAACCTTTGCTCTTGTTGCTCGTCTTACTCCTGTTCGCAGCTTACTTGCAGTGGCTGCTGCTCGCCATTGGAGTCTTTATCAGATGGATGTCAAGAATGCATTCCTCAATGGTGATCTCACTGAGGAAGTTTATATGCAACCTCCTCCTGGTTCTTCTGTTCCATCAAACAAAGTTTGCCAACTTCGTCGTGCTTTGTATGGTTTGAAACAAGCTCTACGTACCTGGTTTGCCAAGTTCCGCTCTACCATTCGTGACTTTGGTTTTTCCTCCAGTGCCCATGACTCTGCTTTGTTTATACGTAAGACGGAGCGTGGTACTATTCTCCTTCTTCTCTATGTGGATGATATGATTATCACTGGAGATGACCTCGCGGGTATTTCCATTCTCCAACAGTTTTTTCATCGCCAGTTTGAGATGAAAGATTTGGATTTGCTTAGCTATTTCCTTGGTTTGGAAATTTCTCAAGATTCATTTGGTTACTTTCTTACCCAGGTCAAGTATACTTCTGATCTCTTGGCTCGTGTTGGCCTTACCGATTGCAAGACTGCCACTACTCCTATTGATCCTCAGACTCGTCTTACACCTCTTGAAGGTTCCCTATTGTCTGATGCCACCAAATATCGTCAACTAGTTGGCAGTCTTGTCTATCTCATGGTTACTCGTCCAGATATTGCTTATGCTATTTACATCGTTAGTCAATTCATTGCTGCCCTCCGTTCTCCACACTATAATGCTCTGATTCGCATTTTGTGCTATCTTAAAGGCACTCTATTTCATGGTCTTCACTACTCCGCCCAGTCTTCTCTACAGCTCCATGCTTTTTCTGATGCAGATTGGAGCGGAGATCCTACTGACCGTCGTTTTACTACTGGGTTTTGCTTCTTCTTAGGCAACTTTCTTATTGCCTGGCGTAGTAAGAAGCAAACTCTTGTTGCACGCTCTAGTACTGAGGCTGAGTATCGTGCTCTTGCTGACACTACACAGGAGCTTGTGTGGCTTCTTTCTGATATGGGAGTTTTTCATTCTGCTGCCACCAATCTATATTGTGACAACCAGAGTGCTATTCAGATTACACATAATGATGTCTTTCATGATCGCACCAAGTATATTGAGATTGATTGCCACTTCATACGCCAACATGTTACTAAGGGCACTGTTCGTCTTCTCTTTGTTACCCCCGCTGATCAAACCGCCGATCTCTTCACCAAAGCTCATCTTCCAGGACGCTTCTTTGATCTCCTCACCAAGCTCAAGTTGTTATCTGTCTTACCACCTTGAGCTTGAAGGGGGGTGTTAGGCGTAATCTATTCCTGTTATATTTAGGATTCTTGTATTCCTATACACCTAGGTTTCTTAGCCTATATATACAGGCTTCCCCTATTGTATTGATTCATTGAATATATAATACATATTATTTTTCTCTCTCTACTATCATAACAGTGAGAAAGTTTTGAGCATATTAGTTTGTAGATTTTAAGCTTATTTTTTTTGACAATTTTGTTTTTAGTAACTTGTTTTCAATTTTAAACCAATTTTATTTGATTTTTGGGTCATTCTAATAGAAGATTCTAAAATTTTAAAAGTCTACTTAGACCTCGTTTGGGAACAGTAATTTTTTAGCTTTTTGGCTAAAATATGATGTAAAAAAAATTAATATGTTTGGGATGACTTTTTGACTTTTTACGTAAAGATGTAAAAATTATAGAGAAAAGGAAATTTTTGACTTTTTGGTATGCGTTGTTGGCTTTTTAGTTTTTTTTTGTGACTTTTTGGATAAATCGGTTGCTTCCCAAACGAGGCCTTAAAGATAAAAAATATATTTAGTAGATTTTTTATTTATTTATTTTTTTAAAAATTTTTTTTGGGTGAATCCGTTTTTAAATTTTTAAATTTTTTGAATCATCTAGCCTAGACATAGCTAAAAAGTTAATGGAAAAAGTAGTTTCTATGTGTCCCAATGTAAGCGGTATAAAGCATTAAAGGCCTCACCACTTATCATTTCTTTTTTTTTTTTTTTGTTTTTTTGAAAAGAATAAAAAGATAAATATTAGAAAAATAAAAAATAATAATTACAAAATAAAATTGGGATTTTACTAAACAAGTGTTTGTAGAACAAAATAAAAAGACGAAACAAATAAAAAGAATACAAGATATATATTTTTTTGTTAAATACATTTTTAACTGAAATTGAAGCAGACTAAGTTAATAAAAAAAATTAATGTTAAAGGATATAGTTTGTTTAGTAAATTTGTAATTTTTTTGGGGTCTTTTTAAAGTGGTTAAAATTAACTTTTTGACAAGAAATACATGACCAAATAGCCTATTTTTTTTAACTAAATATATTTTTTTAAACTAACTCATTTGATAACATCACTTTTTAGCCTAGAAGTCACTAAAAAAATCAAAAAATTAAAAATTTATACAAAAAAAGTCAAAGATTATTTTTCTCTCTACTTTTTACATATCTTTTTGTAAAATATCAAAAGTCATCATAAATATACTGTTGGCTACATATTTTGTACAAGCCAATTACAATTCGACGCGTGGCAGAATAAGGGCAATACAGGAAGACTATTCAAGTCTTCGATCCTGATCGTACACATGGCAGTTAGTATTGGTTATTATGAGACCTGAGCAGCAGTGAATCAACAAAGAGATTCAATGTGATGTGGCTTCAACGGTTACTCACATTTAAATTCAAATTTAGGAGGGAAGTCTAACTGCAAGTGATGGCATAGTGGGCTAATTACAAGGCAACATGATCAGCGGTCATGGGGGAGCAGTTCAACGTTTGGAAACGCAGTTCGATGGTCATCCTCGAGAAGTATAAATAACAGAGAAGGCCCCAGAAAAAAATCCCAGACTTAGATCCAAAAAACCAGTCTTATTATACTTATTTTTCTTTCCAGTTTTACATTTTCAGTCTTATTTTTCTGTACTTTAAATTCCTGCACTGCACTTCGTTCACAGGAGTAGTTTCAAGTAGATTATTGTTGTAAACCTCTACGAGGCTAAGTTTGGATCATTGTAAGTTTTTTCATGTTAATGAAATACTTCAACTGTTCTTCATTTAATTATTATTTTGCTTAATTCTCCTAAATCAAGCCACCAGTAAAAGTCCTCTTCATTGAGGCTGAAAGAACTAAAACGCAATCGTCTGATAATTGGTTGGCAATTAATTTTCTGTAAGGACTGATTGATCCTTACTGGCACACTCGCAATTACAAGAATAACCTTCGAAAGGCAAAAAGCCAACATATATTTTTGGTATGCCGGTGGGACTAATTGAAATGGTTAGACGTAGGAGACAAGGAGAAAATGAACGCTTGGAAGAAGGCGTGGAAGGAGAGGTAGAGATACCTAATCCGGAGGATAAAGTGATAACACATCCTGTGAAAACTCTCATTTTATCAGAACCTATGGTCGAACAGACCAGCACTTCAGAACAAGTACCACATGTTCATAATATTGGACGAAACCAAGGAATTGGACCATCCACTGTTCCATCTACTCAGCCAATAAATCCATGTGGTGGCCTAGTAGATGTTATGGGACAACAATTAATGAACACAATGGAAAGGTGGGCAACATCCTTTTTGGATCGAATGAATAACCACCAACTAACAAACATAAGACACATGGAGGAAGTTTCGAGTGTCCCTCAGCAAAGATTGGCTAGAGATAAACAACCTATGTTAGTTAATGGACATTCTAATGGTTAAACTGTAATTAGAACTATGAAAGACCATCACCTCAGTCTTGGTACGAACCTATTTCGAGGCCTATAGCAGGTCAAAATGCCTTAGTACTTAACAGTGAAGCCATACAATTTGGTAGATCTGGTCTAGTACAAGAAAATGGCATAAGAATGGTTCCAAATCCCATGTTCGAAGCCATACCTGGCACAAGGGGGTTCACTAATCCCTTATTCGAATTTATACCCCGGGGGTTAGAAGGTTTTCCTACAAATAGAAGAGACACAACACCAGTTCCAACACCTTTCGCAGGACAGGTTCAAAGGAGTTACCCACACCTCCAACAACAACTTGCACCACAGGGACAACCAGTCCCAAATATACCACCTTATGGACCAAGAAGACCATAGGCACAAGTTTGCCCACCAAATCCTGTGTTTGCCCCTCTAGTAGTGGTTCAGCAGGCACAAAATATGGTCCCTAGGGACCAAATTGTTGACATTGTTAGAGAGATGTGCGGACCAATTGCTCGGGGGGTCCAAACTCCAGTGTACATGAAACCATACCCAAAATGGATAGGCAGGGTACATGAATACCCAAGAAGTTTCAGGATACCAGATTTTGCCATTCTTTATGGGAATGGAAATCAATCAACAGTGGAGCATATTGCTAGGTTTGTTGCTCAATGCGGTGAATTTACTAATAATGACTACATGAAGTTAAGGTTATTCCCAAATTCCCTAAGTGGGGGAGCATTTGTATGGTATATTAACCTTACACCTAGCTCTATCCAAACTTGACAACAAATGGAAGAGGCATTTCATGCCCAATTCTTCCAATTGGAGCCAGAGATTTCCATGGCAGACTTGGCAAGATTGAGTCAAAGGCTTGACGAGAAGGCTACTCAGTTTATTGCCAGATTTAAAAGGGCTCGAAATAAATGTAGAGTCATCCTTCCAGAGCCAGAATTCGTGAGATTGGCTCAAAATGGCTTAGAGTTTAGGCTTCGAAAGAAGTTTGACTCAACTGAGTTCAGAGACTTAGTAGAACTCACTTATAAGGTGTCTAGATACGAAGCATTACTGGAGGAGGAACAAGATCGAAATAATGCATCGTACAAGACATATTATAGAGATCCTAATTATGAGATTGATGCAGCAGAGATTGTGGGGAAAGAACCTATGATCTGTGAAGCATTAATTCATAAGGATACAACAATTGACCAGCAATTTAAAAAGAAAGACCTTCACAAGAAATACTCTTTCGATTTAACTAAGGCAGATGACATTTTTGATCATTTGCTTGCGGCCAACTTCCTTAAGTTACCAAAAGTAGTCAAAATTCCATCTCTTGATGAACTTAAAGGAAAAGTATATTGTAAATGGCATAATTCTTGGTCTCACTTGACTAAGAACTGTATTGTTTTTCAAGACAGGATCCAAGAACAAATTCAGAAAGGAAGTTTGAAATTCCCAGCCAAAGCTGAAAAGGCCATCGAGATCGACAGTAATCCATTTCCAGAAATTGGAGAGGTGGCAGCTAATGTCATTTTGCCGGACTTTTAGAACCTGTCTTTAAAAGAATTAAAAAAAAGTCAATGTGCAGATGCATGTGGCCAACCAGACAACTATCGAGAAAGACACTGGAAATCTACCAGCTATTGGACAAGGTTTCTCACACCAGAGGGAAGACTCTGATGAAGAAGCACTGGATGACAATTCCTTAGAGGCAGCTGTAATGCAAAGGATGTGTCCCAGGTGTAGACTAAGCTACAAGTGGTTGAAAGGGCTTCCAATTGATGGGAAGCAATATTACAAGGATGTGCAGAGACGTCCCAAACCAACCAATGCTTATAATAAAAGGCCATATCCATCTGGTGTTAGGCAGCAGCCATTAATGGTTGAACCAACAGTCGATAGAATGCATTCTAAAGACAAAAGGCCCTTATATGGGTCCAGGTCACCTAATTATTACAGAATGGAGAACAGTCATTCTGAAAGGAGGCTGGAGAAGGGTTTAGTTTATGGGATCAAAGCTAGAGATTGGCTCTCTAGACCAACCTCCCGCAGGACAGAAAGTGGACACCTTCATCGAAGGCCTGACTTAGGCCCAAAGCATGAAGTCAGGGCCAAGCAGTGGCCTTCACAGCCAACTTCGAAGGTGGTTTCGAAGGAAGAAAGAAGCAGTTCAACAACTGGGTCAATAAGTTCGTTGGTTCCTGGAGTTCCAGGTTGGTTTGTGATGCAGAACAAACCTAGGGAAGTGTTTACCCAAAGAGATGTAATTGGAAACCAAGGTAGGATGGTCAAACCTCCTTTGGTGGTTCCAAACAATTGGGTATTGCTTAAACACCCAAAAACAAAGGAACCAGATATGGTCCCCGTAATTTCAAGATCACAAAGGAGGAAAATTCAGCGTATGTACACTCAGTATCAGCAAGACCTAAAAGAAAGTGGAGAGAGTTCTTCATTAGTCCAGGCAGAAGGAAAGAAGAACCCAAAGTCAGACCATACTCCAAAACCAACTCAATAAGGCAAGATGGATTGCAATGGAGAACAGTTGGCCAAAGTTCACTCTGAACTAAAAGCCAGAGAGAAGTCCAGTCTAGCAGGATTGGAGAAGGCGTTGATAGAGAGTGATAGCGAGGCAAAGAAAGAAGTTGGCCTAGGCCAAAAGAAAGAAATGGTTGAGGAAGAAATGTTCGAAGTCTTCATGGCTGAACAAACGCTTTTGGCTAAAAAGCCAGTCAGAAAAGACCATTCGAAGGAGCTCGTTAGTAATGTTGTACTAGAATGCAGCATGGAGAATACTTCTGCGGTAACTGAACAAGGTGGCCAAAAGGAGAAACAGCCACAGCCAGCCATCCAATTTGGCTCAGTGTCAGTGAATATGGTTCACATACTACCGCATGAATTCCAAGCTGGGGATGAGAACCAAGAGGGGCAAGAAATTGACCCAATTCCAGTCTCTAGTGAAGACTCACAAGTGAGTATGGTGCAAGATAATTCCGAAATGGCTACCCCAATGGAAACTGAATATGAGAGTGAAGAAGAGGTGAGTATTAACCTCTCATATCCTTTTGAGTATCCCTCGATTTCTATGACATAACATGTTAAGCCTTTATATATCAAGGCTTTCTTCGATGGGATATAATTGAACCGAGTCTTGGTGGATAATGGGGCAGCGGTGAATTTACTACCGAAATCTTCCTTGAAGAAATTAGGGAAGAGGAACCCCAAGTTAATCCCGACCAGCAGAACCATTGCTGGTTTTGCTGGAGACAAACAGATGGCTCAGGGAATTCTGCCCATCAACCTGAGTGTGGGAACTAGGAACTGCATGACGGCATTCTTCGTGATCGACAGTAATGCTAAGTACAATGCTTTACTTGGCAGAGATTGGATCCACACTAACAAATGTGTGCCTTCCTCTTTGCATCAGAAAATAATGATGGCCTTGGGCAATGGAGAGACAGAGGAAATTGATGCAGATCCTCAACCTTTCATAGCCTGCGCAGACTTCGCAGAGGCCAAGTTGTATATTAAGGGAGTGACACCACTCAGTATACTAAGGAAACCTGATGGCTCAGCCGAAGTGACGGCTGATGGGGATGTGATACACCTGAAGCACTTAGTCGAGGAAAGTGCTGATGAAGAGGTTGTCGTTAAGGATGGCAATGATGCCTGGTTGTAGGCGAAGAGATGATGCACCAGAAGCCAAGTCTTTGGCTTTAATTAAGTTTTCAATATTGGATGTAAAATCAATAGTCCAGAAAGTGTAGGAGCAAGAGAAAGAAGCCATGATAATTGGTTGCAAGTAGAAGCAGTAACAGGCCAGAGTTTTGGCCCTTGATAAATACTGTGCATTGGACATTGAAACAAAAGTCCAGGAGATACATGAAGAAGAAGCCTTTTGGACAGACTTTGTCTATGAGGAGGAGGGTAAAGATGTTGAATCAAAGAACCTGGGAGCAGAACACAGCAAAGAGATTGCTTCAAAGCCAGAATGAATCGAAGAAGAAACTTCAATAACTTCTCAGGCACAAGACCCCTTAAAAGAAGTAAATTTAGGGGAGGGTTCTATACAACAGCCCACTTATATAAATGCTTGTTTGAATGCTTTGGACAGGGACCAGTTTTTGGTTGTTCTAAGGAAATATAAAGATTGTTTTGCGTGGTCTTATAATGAACTATCAGGATTGGATAGGTCGTTAGTGGAACATAGACTCCCTATGAGGCCTAATTTCAAGCCATGCAAGCAAAAGCCAAGAAGAATGAGTCCAGAAGTGATTCAGAAAGTTAAGGAAGAAATTCTTAGACTGCTCTAGGTAGAATTTATTAGGACAGCTAGGTATGTTGAGTGGCTATCCAATATTGTGCCTGTAGTTAAGAAGAATGGTAAAATGAGGGTATGCATTGATTTCAGAAACTTGAATCTGGCGACTCCAAAAGATGAGTATCCTATGCCTATAGTAGATTTGTTGGTAGACAGTTCAGCAGGGCATCAAATTTTATCAATGATGGATGGGCACTCTGGTTATAACCAAATCTGCATTATAGAGGAAGATGTTCACAAGACAGTATTCAGATGTCCTAGGAATATTGGCACCTTCTAATGGGTTAAAATGCCATTTGGCCTGAAGAATGCTGGGGTTATATATCAGAGGGCTATGAACACTATCTTTCATGACCTCATTGGAGGGTATTTAGAGTGTTATATTGACGACATTGTAGTTAAATCCCAATCAATGGAGGAGCATCTGTTTCACTTAGAAGCAGCCTTTGAAAGAATGAGAAAGTTCAAGTTGAAACTCAATCCTCTTAAGTGTGCTTTTGGCGTATCATCTGGAAACTTCTTGGGCTATGTAGTACACAAGAGAGGGATACAGATTGACCAGAATAAAACCAAAGCCATCATTGAAGCCATACCTCCATCAAGTAAGCAAGAATTACAAAAGTTCCTTGGACAGGTTAATTTTCTTTGAAGATTCATTTCTAACACTGCAGGGAAAACTAAAGTATTTTCTTCCTTATTAAGGCTAAAAGATGAAGAGGAATTCGTGTGGACAGCAGAGCATCAAGTTGCTTTCGAAGGTATCAAAGCCTACTAGGCCAACCCTCCAGTGCTGATGTCACCAAAGGGTGATAAGCCCTTGAAGTTGTACATAGCTGCAGCAGAAGATTCATTGGGAGCTTTCTTAGACCAAGACAATGAAGAAGGCAAGGAGCAAGCTGTTTATTACCTTAGTAGGTTTTTAAATTCTTGTGAATGTGAATATTTAGCTGTAGAAAAGTTGTGCCTTGCATTGTATTTTGCTGTAATGAAATTAAGATATTATCTTTTGCCTACAACTGTCTTGGTAATTGCAACCACAGATTTGGTTAAGTATATGTTATCTAGACCCACGTTGAGGGGAAGAATTGGCAAATGGGTATTAGCCTTATCAAAATTTCATTTAGAATATGTTTCCCAAAAGGCAGTGAAAGAACAAGTTTTAGCCAATTTTTTGGCAGATCATTCATCTCAAACAGAAAGCTAAGAGATAATGGAACTTGGTATGACTAGTGTTGAGCTATGGCAAATGTGGTTCGATGGATCGAAAGCCAATGGCCTAACTGGAATTGGTATAGTGATTAAGTCACCATGAGGAATAGAAACCACACATGGTTTTAGAGTGGATGAAATTACTTATTCTAATAATCAAGCTGAATATGATGCCTTAATAGTGGGATTGGAGATTCTTATTGGATTACAAGTTCATGCAGTTGACATATTTGGAGATTCTCAATTGGTGGTTAACCAAGTAAAAGGGATTTTCAAATGTCAAAGTATAAGCATGTTGCCATACTATGTTGCATTGCATCTGCTTTCTCAATTTCAAATAGCAAATGTAACTTATGTCCCAAGATTCTTGAATAATAGAGCTAATGATGTGGCTTAGAAAGTTTCGAATTTCAAGAGAAGGGATAATACTCAAAGGGACATAAGCCAAACAACATACCAGAAATTAATACCACCTTTAAATAAAATGAATGTGGTCCTGAAAGTCAATCATAATGACTTACAGGAACAAGATTAGAGGCATCCAATAATGCAGTACTTGGCTGGCCCATCTTCAAAGGCCAGCAGAAAAATTAAATTGCAATCTATGCAATACATCATATACAACAATGCTCTTTACAAAAGGGGGGGAGATGGTTTATTGCTGGAATGTTTAGGCCCGAAAGAAGCATTAACAGCTATGACTGAGGTTCATGAAGGCATCTGTGGTGCTCATCAGGCTGGTGTGAAAATGAGATGGTTGCTTCGAAGGCATTTCTACTATTGGCCAACTATCCTTAAAGACTGCATAGAATATGCAAAAGGTTGCCAGTCATGCCAAAAGCATGGCACAATAAGGCATGTGTCCATAACTGACCTGCATGCAGTAGTAAAGCCTTGGCCATTCAGAGGATGGGCCATGGATATGATGGGAAAAATACACCCACCCTTTTCGAAGCATCATTGTTTCATTTTAGTAGCTACTGATTACTTCATTAAGTAGGTCGAAGCTAAGCCATATAAGGCTGTAGACCAGATTGAGGTCATTGGATTCATCAAGGATTTAATCCATAGGTTTGGCATCCCACAAACTATAACGGTTGATAATGGAACTGTGTTCGATGGGAAAATGGTGAAGTCTTTTGTGGTAGAGTTTGGAATTAGCCTTGTTAATTCCATCCCCTATTATGCACAAGCCAATGGTCAAGCTGAATCATCCAATAAGTCCTTGAAGAAAGGAATACAAAAGGTTGTGAAAGACAATCCTAGGGATTGGCATAACTTATTGTTGGATGTATTGTGGGCTTATAGAACTTCCCCAAAGTCAAGCACAGGAGTTACTCCTTATGCCTTAGTATATGGGCATGATGCAGTGTTGCCTATGAAAATTAGTGTTAAGTCTTTAAGAGTAAGATGCCAAGACCAACTAGATCCTGAGCAATACCATCAGAGTATGTGCTTGGAATTAGAAGGCATAGATGAAGCCAGAATTCTGGCATTAAATAGCATTCTCTTACAAAAGAAGAAAGCAACCAAAAATTACAATAAGAAAGTCAAATACATTGGCTTTGATGAAGGTGATTTGGTATGGAAGACAATACTCCCAACAGGAATTAAAAGTCATAAGTTTGGTAAATGGTTACCTAACTGGGAAGGACCATATCAAATTCATAGAGTCTTACCTTTTGGAGCATACCATTTGAGAAATTTGAATGGATACATACATCCCAAAAAGATTAATGGCAGATATTTGAAGCCTTATTTTTCAACTATTTGGGAAACACGAGGAATAGAATAAATGTCAAGCAAGAGAACACAAGAGTACTCGAATGATAAATCAGAATTTGTTTTTTCATAAAGAGTTAAATACATTCTGCCATAAATTGGCCCAAAAATCATTACAGTGCATTAATTGTTCTTTTACAACAGACTTCTTATTCTTAAATGAAGAAAACAACTGGATGGCTATGGTCATTTCTTGCTTTCGATCGGCCAATCCTTGGTTGGTGATCTGCAGTTTAGTGTTAGTTCGGGTTAAAGCCTGGTTCACTGCAGATAGCTCCTCCTCAAGTTGAGTTTTCCTCTTTAGTAGTTGAGTTAAAAAATGGGAGACAGAGGAATGTTGTTCCTTTAGCCTTGAGACTTCAGCATGTACTGTGGAAACAAAGCTCTGGTCTCTCACTAGTTTCTCCTTTACAGCCTTGGCCGCATGACAAATATTGATGTAGAAGTCAATAGTAGTTGCTGCTTGAGATAGATGACTTGAGACAGTTATACTGGATTGCTTAACAACTTTGCAGCACTGAAGGAAGCCGTTTCTTATTATAGGCCTTTGTAAAGCCTCGAAAGGAATCCTTGAAAAAGATGTCAATAACTCCAGACAGCTGTCTAAGTTCATCAGAGGTACAGAAGGCTTACTACTGGAAAAAGAGAAGCTCTCAAGAATTTCTAACAAGGAATCAACCATAACTAATGGCTCAGCCTCATTATTAGCTATTGGAGAGGTAGAGGGCATGTCAAAGAGACTGGCTAGTCTTGCTTCGAAGATATCTACTTCATCCGTAGACATAAGGGGTGTAGAAAGAGCAGTGGTGGAAGGCACAGAGGCCTGCATAGGGATAAGAGAAATGGGTGGAACATCTTCAGCAGTCTCTATGGTCCTAGCCACCAATAGGTCAAGGGAAGAAGGGCTGGAAGTATGTAAAGGTAATAAACCATAGATTGGAGAGCTGCCAGCACCCTCTGTAGGGGAATCAGCTACCATTAGAGATGGAGTAGCAGTTGGAATTTCCTTAGGAGGAGGGGGAAGGCTCGAAAGAAAACTGAATTGAGGAAAATGAGGAAAATTCAAAGATAAGTAAGGAAGATACGGATTTAATCCAAAGGAAAGAGATGCAGGAATGCTTAGCCTCAAGGAGGGTACATTGAATGTATGCCTAGGAAGTGAGAGTATTATCTGAATAGTCCTCACATTTTGCATCTGATCAACTTCAACTGAAACGGAGGGAGTCCTTATTTGAAGAATAAGCTCATTAGTTGTTGCTGCAATAGAAGAGATGTAAAGTAAGGTCAAATTTCAATACCAAAAATTTGATAAGGGAGAAACAGTAGAAACATGAAAGAAATTACTTGTTTCAGAAGTGATAGCCGCAACAGGAGAGCTTCGAAGGGAATAGTGCTCAGCAATATGTTGCCTTCTTACAGTGTCCCTTTGGATTGCATCAGCAGCAGTTGCTTCATCTCTTAAGAATTGTTGTCGCCGTCTCTTTTCAGCTCTCTCAAAGACAATTATGGCCTTAGAATGCTCTTGTTCTACTGCCTTAGTAGCTGCTTCATGAATAGGGTCTTCGACCAAATCAGAAGGAGCGACAGTCATTTTCTTTATTTTTTTTCTTTGTACTAGTATTGCCTGTTCCTTCTTAATTTCTTTCTCTCCAATTTGGGACTCGGATCCTTCAGAAGTGAGTTCATCTTCCATTACTCTGGCAGCTGTCTCATGAGTGGGATCTTCAATCGAAAGAGAGACAGTCATCTGTTTCCTCTTTCTCCTCTGTAATGGCATTTCCTGTTCTTTCTCAATCTCTTCTTCTTCAATCTGGGATTCGGATTCCTCAGGAGTGAGTATCAGCTTCCTTTTCTTTTTCTACTTTTGTTTGTCCTTGAGAGTAGCTAGGATTTCAGCCCTCTTAGGAGACTCTTCTTGTGGAGACCTTGCACCAAGAGGTATGAATGTAAAGGAAACAAACAAAAGAGTCTAAGGGGAAACCTAAAAATACTTACCCCTCTTTGAAGCAGCTCTAGTAACTCTAGCAGGAGAGGATGAGGCTACAGGAGCAGTTTTGGCAGCTGTGGAAAGAGAGGGGATGTTCTCAACTGTTGTTGATTTGGCCTTCGAAGGCACTCCTAACCCTATCAATAAGTCATGAGGGTGTACGGATAGGCGCACTTCCATATTGCCTGTCGACCAGTTTTGAAATCTTTTCAGAGTCTGGCCAGAAGGAAGGAAGTGGACAAATTTGAACTTGGTCATTTCTTTCAACAGTTTGAATGTTGTTTCTTCTAGTTTTGATTTGGGTATTCTTAGGTCTTTGGCTGTAAGATGGACATTCGAGAGACTGCAGAGTGGAATGGGAATCCCCTAAGTTAACCCAAATTGCCTGGCAAATTGAGAAGGACAGTACACCTCAGTTATACACTTATATGCTCGAGGGTTTAAAGTGCCAATGAATAGCTCCCTCGGTAGCAAAATAGAAGCCCACATGCCTTTGTGGGGTGGGGTAGAGCACTCTTTATCAGCCAAGAATGTTCGTAGCCAAGCAGGTCCTTTATTGGCATCAAAGGGGCAGAAGAAGGTAGCAGGTGGAGAAATAGGAAGTTGGTGAAAAAAGGTGAAGTAGTAGGCAAAGGAAGCATGATACAGAACAACTCTGGCATATTTTTCCCCATAAGTGCTAGGGTCCTGAACAAGGAATCTTAAGCATTTGGGATGCAAATCAGTGAAGTAAGCAAAGAGCCAGAGTTGGAGCACCCAAAGGGGACCCCCTTGGTTCACATCAAGAGGTTTCTCGCAAAATTGGGAACAGACTCTATAAACATGGCCTAAGAGATAAGGAGCCAGGGCTATGCGTTTTTTCAAAACAAGTGCCTTCGCAAGTGGAGCGAACTCAGGCATAATCCTCTGAGATAATGTACAAAAGAGAAATTTGCACAACCAGTACAAAATGAAGGAAAAAAGTTCTCTATCTCTCACGGGACCTACCCTTTTATTTTCGACCTTTACAAAATCACTGTAAGAGGAGTTTAAGGGTGGAAGGGAGAACTTAACAGGAAGGTCTGGATAGCCGGAAGTGAAAGGAGAGCCAAGGGGTAAAAGCCCTAAAAGATGGCAAATATCAAGAACGGTGGGAGCCATCATACCACATCAAAATTGGAAAAAATTGAAAGCCATGTTCCAAAAACAAAGAGCAGCGAGAATCAAGAAAGGGTCTTTAGGAATGATAAACCTGGAAAGACGAAGGGCATCGAGAATACAAAGCTCTTGCAGGTCGTCTTCTTGCGCAGGTACAACTCTGTCATACCATTCTTCCCATTCAGCTCTCAATGTTGGCCAGCAGCGATGAGGTCGGGTCACCCTCCAATTTCCCCAGTTGAGCCCTCCTTCATAGAAAAGAAAATGGTCCTCCAAACGAGGGTATAAAGCTGGAAGTTAAGCAGGAGCCTCTTGAAAGATGGGACCCAAGACGTATTCTTGTTTGTTGCTGTGACGAGGAACGAAGAGGCGGGCGTCTATGGCGCTTGACTCATCAGATGTTAACTTGGCGATCTCTTCATCAATACATCTTTCCAAAGCCATGGTTGGGCTTATACGATCACCGGCAAGCACTTTCAAAGAAGAAGAGTCCATTGGTAGCAAGCAGCAAGGAAGAGGTAAGGAAAATGGGGTTAACAAAGGAAAAGGGTTTGTGTTTTGAGCGAGCGAGTGATTTCAGAGCACGAAATAAAAAGGGTTTTAAAAAAAAAAAAACTTTGTGTCCGGAAGATATATCGCGTAATTCGTTAAGTACTAAAAGTACAAATACGAAGAGCTTCCTTCAATATTGATACTTTTGGAGGGAAAAACACATCCTAGATGTTGAAGCTAACTTCGAAGTATAGTATTTGGCTTCGAAACCAGATTTTGGCGCCAAAAGTCAAATAAAAAAAAAACGGCTTCGAAACTAAGAAACTAGTTTCAAAGTACATTTCATACTTATGGATGTAAGAACGCTCAAGTATTCGTTTACTTCGAAGGGATTAAAGGTCTGTTTTAGGTTCCTCAATGAAAGTAATGTCCTTCGAAGTAAGACTTGAGATCCCTTAAATATGGGAATTGCTGTTCGAAATATCAAAACCAATAATTGGTTTGTATTTAAGAAAGATTCTCTTTCTAAACTAAAACAGTGCAGCCCTAAAAATGAGCTTTCATATTTTTGAAAGTGTACGGGGAGCAAATATTCCGGCAAGCCCGTACTCCTTTCTTCCGAGCTCCGTTTCTGTCCGATCACCTGCGAGCAAATAACGGTGAGCTACCCGGCAGTGTGTAGCCAGAAAAACCCTCCGACGATCAAGTTAGCACACACCTTAGGATAGAGAGAGAGAGAGGGAGGAGTGTTTGAATGTAAGAATTTCCTTACAAAGTGTTCGTCTCTCTGCGTATGGGGGGCGCAGACATGCTTATATACCCTCTGCGCCCCATATCCACTCCCAGTCATCTCCTGACACGTGGCTCCGCTATCCCATCTGTCAGCATAAACCTTGCTGAACATCACCTAATCCAACTGCCCGCCCATTCTCCTGGGAGCTCGGCAGCCGGGCAATTCCATCTCGGCCATCGTCTGCCATGCTGCGCTTCATGCCCAAGTACTCTAACAGCTAAGCTTAGATGAGGACCGGACTTGGCGGCATCTCGGCAAAGCTGAGCTCGGGACTACTTACGCTTGTTTGCGGTCGACCTACCTGCCGAGCAAACAGGTACCTCGGTCCAACCTTGCCTTTCCTGGCGCTGGACTTTTCACCTGACCGGCTTCGTAATCACGGATCCTTGCAGCTCGGTCAATCAACGCGCTACCTTAACCGAGCAGCTTCCATCAAGGCCGGGCCACACAACTTGGTCCAACACCTGTTCGGCCCAAATCTGTCTGGCACAACTCTGCCCGGTCCAAATCTGTTCGGCCCAACTCTGTCCGGCCCAAATCTGTCCGTCACAACTCTGTCCGGCCCAAATCTGTCTGGCACAAATTCCATATCATTAATCTCTCTCTCAGAAAGTATGGACTGTTATTCTAAGGAAAAATTGTCAATTTAAAACTGATTGATCATACTGACCATGACCATATGTTGGTTATGATCGAAATAAACTTTAAGAGGTAGGGCTGTCGAATTCGAAGCACTGATTCTAAATGAAAATCAGCAAAAATTGTCAACTATTATTCCATAAATTGGAAAAGTTCATGTTGGTTTTTAGTGTTGCATTTGAAAGCAATTAAGTCCAGATTCAAAGGATAAGATTGTTTAGTTCGAAACCCTGAATTTGCTTTTAAAGACAAATAGAGACAAGATCAAACAATGCCAAATAAAGAGAAAAGTCTTAGTTGTATTAAAGCAAAAGTAATTACATTAAATGGCCCTCTTTGGGTACAAATTCAAGTTCATAAAAGTAAGGAATAGAATAAATAACAAGATCATGAAATTTGGTCCAACTATGATCAATGAATTTTTGTTCTTTCTTTATTCTATCCTCTATTTCTTCTAACATTGGCTGCACGAGTTGATGTGCTCTCACTTCGTAAAAGAGCTCTTCAGTCTTTATTTTGAATGTTGTTTCTCTCAATCCTTGTTCCAATTCGTCTATATCCAAGTCATCCCAGTACGCAGAATCTTTATTCTTCAGATCATTGAATTCTTCAATGAAGTTCTCTACTTCGTACTGGGCATAAACTCGAAGGGATGAGAGTTGGTCTAAAGATTGTGTGGTGGCCATAGAGGTTCGATGCTAGTGGAGAAGCAATGGAAGTTGGTCCAAAAACATGTGAAGCTCTGCTTGGGCGAGAGGATTGAGGACATGACCTCGAGTTAGAATATCACAAGCCCATCGAAGGTTCTTGAGAGGGACTTCGTCCTCAAGAACATTGAAGGGCAAGTGCAAGAAAGCCACGAGCAGAAGTTGAGCTTGCTTTCGCTCAGTTGGAGTAGGGGAAGGTGGAGGTTTATAAGGTGGAAAGACCTTATCCGCGGAGAGGGCAAGCCTCAGTCTCTCTGTCCAGCAAGGATTTGGTGGAGAAGGAGGTGTGGATGCTTCTATTTCAGGAGATGGAGCAAGAGCAGAAGGAACAAGGGCATTAATATAATCGAGCCAGTCAGAAGAACAAATCTTCGCCTTTTGGGCTAAGAATGATGGATTGTACCCTTGTGCCTCTTCGAGGCGTCGGGCAACATGCATTATCCTTGTAGGCATGGAGGATATAAACCATGCTACAAGCAGATTTTCCTCCAAACTGCATCGATGATCGATGTGTACGTAAGGATAGACCACTGAGCTCCGCGCATAGGAAGGGAACTCTAAAGGGTCAGTAAACTCGACAAAGTGATGGTTGATCCGCTCCCTTAAATCACAGGCCTCAGGTTTTGACCAGTGTGTCCAGTTAGAAGTCCCAGAGGAAGAAGAAGCTGCAACCTTATCCCATGCAGAGGGTTGTGAAGAAGAACTTCCCATGTCCATATTTGCAACTTTCTGAATCAACGGATTAAGAGCAGGTCGTTCGTAGTCCAAGGGTGAGTCAGAAGAAGAATTTCCTATGTCCATATTTGTAAGTTTCTGAATCAAAGGATTAAGGGCAATGTGTTCGTAGTCCAAGGGTTGATAATTGGCAAAGGCATCCATGACCTGAATATAGAAAGGTGGATAAAGGTGGCTAATTAATGCAATGAGGTTCTTTCGAGGAGGGACAACATCATCAGATGACTCTTCGTGTGCTTGATCAATGGAGAAGGAAATTGATTCGGCCATAAAAATGTATCAGTCTGTTCGAATACTAAGGTGGTGGGGGTGTTCAAAAGATTGAAGGGGAGTTAATGCAGATGATGAACGACAGTTGCATTTCTAGAAGAATGCAAAGCCCATGCACGTTCCAAGACGTGGGTAAAAGACCTTGATCCACTAATATCACCAAGTATTGGGTATATTAGTGCAGGGGGTAATGTTGGCTACATATTTTGTACAAGCCAATTACAATTCGACGCGTGGCAGAATAAGGGTAATACAGGAAGACTATTCAAGTCTTCGATCCTGATCGTACACGTGACAGTTAGTATTGGTTATTACGAGATCTGAGCAGCAGTGAATCAACAAAGAGATGCAAGGTGATGTGGTTTCAATAGTTACTCACATTTAAATTCAAATTTAGGAGGGAAGTCTAACTGTAAGTGATGGCATAGTAGGCTAATTACAAGGCAGCATGATCAGCGGTCATGGAGGAGCAGTTCGACGGTTGGAAACGCAGTTCGATAGTCATCCTCGAGAAGTATAAATAGCAGAGAAGGCCCCAGAAAAAAACCCCAGACTCAGATCAAAAAAACTAGTCTTATTATACTTATTTTTCTTTCCAGTCTTACATTTTCTGTACTTTAAATTCCTGTACTGTACTTCGTTTACAGGAGTAGTTTCAAGTAGATTGTTGCTGTAAACCTCTACGAGGCTGAGTTTGGATCATTGTAAGTTTTTTCATGTTAATGAAATATTTCAACTGTTCTTCATTTAATTATTATTTTGCTTAATTCTCCTAAATTAAGCCACCAGTAAAAGTCCTCTTCATTGAGGCTGAAAGAACTAAAATACAATCGTCTGATAATTAGTTGGCAATTAATTTTCTGTAAGGATTGATTGATTCTTGCTGGCATTGATCCTTCCTGACACGCTCGCAATTACAATAATAACTTTCGAAAGCCAAAAAGTCAACACATACTAATTTGTTTTACATCATATTTTAGCTAAAAAATTAAAAAATTACTAAAAAAATCTGTTTTCAAACGATGCCTTAAGCAGTGCCAAAATCGAGACTTAACTTTATCATATATATATATATATATATTTTTAATGTTGAAATCGAAATAATTTTAATTTTTCATTTATTTTCAAAATATTCTTTCAATATAAATAAGGATTTTTTTTAAGGTCTTTAATATTAAGATTTTATAAGATAAATGACATACAATATTTTCATAATAGTTTGGGTCACTAAACATTTTCATAGAAAAAATTCGACTCGGAAAAATTTGTGACTAATTTAGAGAAATTTCAACCCTAACATAGAAAAATTTCTCTAATATGATCACAGAAAAATTTCAAAATTTTTCTGATATGATCATAGAGAAATTTCATAAAAGAGATCTTAGTTAATAAATTTTTTTTTTGACCTCTCATATTATACAAAGTTAAAGAGGAATGTTTGTCCCAAAACACTCAAAAGACTAGGGTAACATTTTTTTATAGGTTAAATACTCTACTGAAATTTGTAAAAAATACAGCTGACTTCACAAGTTTAACATAATTATAATAATTTTTTTAAAAAAATTAAAGTGATTAAAATTAATGTAAATGATAAATAGGCAAATATTGAAATAAATAAAGTTAAATATATATTTTAGTAAAAAATATATTGTAATATAATTTTTGTTATTAATATGATTAATAGATTATTGATGAAAAAAGTCTAAGACCTCGTTTGACAAGTGCTTATTTTAGCTTAAAAGTTAAAAAATTATTATAAAAATCAAAAATCCTATAATCTATACCAAAAAATTAAAGATTATTTTTTTTTTCTACTTTTTAAACATTTTTTCGTAAAAAATCAAAAAGTTATTCAAAATATACTAATTTTCCCCCTTCATATTTTAGTCAAAAAATCAAAAAATTATTAAAAACTAATCTGTTCCCAAACGATGCATTAAATATTATATGAATAAAAATCATGAGAAGATCAATCTAATTATCTCAAAAATTTAAGATTAACTATATACACTTTGCTTGTTTTTAGTTTTCCAAAAAAATTTCAGGAAATTTTATTTTCTTATTTTTCATGTTTTTTTTTTTGTTTTTATTGATTTTTTAAAAAAAATTGTAAGCAATTTTTTAATTTTTAGACACCTAACATTAATACACATAAAAGTATAATTTTTGTGAAAAAAATCTTTCAAAAATTCACTAAATACCAAAAATATAAAAAAAAAACGAGAATTTAGTATATTTTTTTATTTATATTTTTATGTATTTATTAATTTTTTAAAATATTTTTTCATAATTTTTTACTTTTTAAATATATTTAAGTAAAGTACATTTTAAAAAGTAAAAAAACGTGTTTAAGATTTTAAAAATATTCATTAAAAATAAAAAAAAATACGAATATAAAAAAAACTCAATTTTCAAAAACTTAATTCAAAAAACTCAAATCAAATGCACAGTATATTTTTTTAAATTAATGTGTTTGGTTTGAATTTTTTGGATTAAGTTTTTTGAAAATTGAATTTTTTGATTTTCGTATTTTTTTTATTTTTAGTGAATATTTTTAAAATTTTAAACATTTTTTTTACTTTTTTAGATGCACCCTACTTAGATATATCTAAAAAGTAAAAAAATTGTGAAAAAATATTTTAAAAAATTAATAAATACATAAAAATATATTGAATTCTAGATTTTTTTTATATTTTTAGTATTTATTGAATTTTTAAATTTTTTTTTTATTTTTTAGGTATATTCATGTTAGGTATATCTAAAAAGTAAAAGAAAAATTATTTAAAATATTAAAAAAATTCAATAAAAATAAAAAAATACGAAAAATAAGAAAATAAATTTTTTGAAAAGTATTTTCTAAAAAATCTAACCAAGTAAAGTTTAATTTAGAATTTTTTTTATAATTTTTATACTCCCAAAAAATGAAGAAAAAAAACCTTTGTAGAGAGAGAAACTACAGCAAAGATGGAAGTGTGGAGAAGAGGAGAGAGGAGAGAGGAGAGAGGAGAGACTCACGGTCGTCATGCTGTGTAGAATTCGGTTATATCAACATTTTCTCCGTCAATTCTCTCAACTTTCTCACTCTTCATAGTCAAAAATCATAAATAATATATATATATATATATATATATTTATTTATTAGAGAGAAAAAGCAGAGTAGAAAAGAGATCAACAACCCTTTTTTTCTCACTATAAATCTCCATGCAGATCTTCAATCTACTAGTAAGTTAATCACTTTTCTTGGGTATAACTCAACTTTGCAATTTACACAATTTGATCTCCGATCACCCACCCCAAAAAAAAAAAAAAAAAAAAGCTCAATAAAGCTTGTTTTACATTACTGTGCATCACTTTATTTAATTTTTCTTGCTTTGTTGTAGCTCATTTTTGACCACCATAAATTGTGGGCTAACCCATAAATCATTGCTGCTTATACTTTCTTAGGCAAAAAGTTAGGGTTCTTGAATTATGCGTGTATTGGTTGTCTTAATCGAAAACATTGTTGCAATTGAGCTTTTATGTGAAGATTTGTGTAGTTTGGGGTTATATTTTGATCTGGGTTTTTTTTCCTCAATGAAGGTTAAGATTGAGGAATGTGATGAGAAATGAGGGTTAGGGTTAGGGTTTGGGTGGGTGAGAGATGGGTTGTGTGTTTGGGAGGGAGGTTTCGTCGTCAGGACCGGCTAGGTCGGAGGCTGTAGTGAGGCAGAGGGATTTGGCCGTGTCGTCGGGGAGGAGAGAGAAAGTTAGTGTTGCGAAAGGGGAGAGTAGTGGTGAGGTTTTTCAGAATGGTGTGGATCAGACAGAGGAGCATAATAAGGATGAGAGTACTAGGCCCAGAGGAGAGAGAAGACGATCAAGGCCGAATCCAAGGCTGAGTAACCCACCCAATTGTGTACATGGCGAGCAAGTGGCTGCAGGGTGGCCATCTTGGCTCTCTGATGTTGCCGGTGAGGCGATTAATGGGTGGACACCTCGTCGAGCTGATACTTTTGAGAAAATTGACAAGGCAAGTATTATTAATTTTTAGTTTATTTTGATTCATTTTTGTTAATGCTTGTAAGGTTTATTGTCTTATTATTTATTGTATGTTTTTTTTTTTGGTAATTTTGTGATTAGATTGGGCAGGGTACATATAGTAATGTGTATAAAGCTAGGGATACTATATCGGGGAAAATTGTTGCAATGAAAAAGGTTAGATTCGACAATTTGGAGCCCGAGAGTGTAAAATTTATGGCGAGAGAGATTTTAATTCTGCGACGCTTGGATCACCCCAATGTTGTGAAATTGCATGGTTTAGTGACGTCGAGGATGTCTTGTAGTTTGTACCTTGTGTTTGAATATATGGTACATGATTTGGCTGGACTTGCTGCAAGCCCAGGAATCAAATTTACAGAATCTCAGGTTAGTTTATATTTGTTTTCTTGCTAGTTCTTGAAGTTTGAATTTTGATTACTGTTTTTTTAATGGGGTTGTTTTGTTTCCTTATGTTGTATTTGTGAATGTGGTAGGTCAAGTGTTACATGTATCAGCTATTGTTGGGGCTTGAACATTGTCACAACCGCCATGTGTTGCATCGTGATATTAAGGGTTCAAATCTTCTTATTGATAATGGTGGGGTTCTTAAGATTGCTGATTTTGGGTTAGCCTCGGTTTTTGACCCTAACCACAAGCAGCCAATGACTAGTCGGGTGGTTACTCTATGGTATCGGCCACCGGAACTTCTTCTTGGGGCCACTGACTATGGTGTAGGCGTGGACCTATGGAGTGCAGGTTGCATTCTTGCTGAACTATTGGCAGGGAGGCCCATCATGCCTGGTCGAACGGAGGTAACTTTAAAAATTTTTGTTTACTGTATTCTGTGAGTGATTCCAATACATTATTGTAATACTTTGATTTGAAGAGTCATCCATTGGGATGCTTGATGTTGCACCACATTGATTTTTAACTTCATACTTTTTCTGATGTATTTACTATTCTACTTTTGGTCAATAAATGAACGAACTACCTTGGAAAACGACAATTTTTTTTGACCATTTGAGACGATCAATGATATTCAAATGTTCCTTTTACATGCTTCACCTCCATTTATTTTAAACTTTTAATGAAAAAAAAAATCATTATGAGAGATTTTGTTATGTGAGACATTTTGAGTCTTGTGACTCTGATATTATGATAGCCTCACCCTTCATCAATTTATTCAAACAGGGTATAGTGAATCTTCATCAATATTTGTTAGAACATGAAAAGAAACATTGGGAATACTGCATGCTTGATGCATTATGGTTAGTGCTCATTTTTTTTTTGTGTATTTTTGGGATTAATAGTTAGTTTCTGATAATACCACCGTTATGATTCTAAATTCTAGTGCTGTAGCCTTCTACTAGCCGTTGATGTTATTGTTATCTCAGTGTAAGATATTTGCTTTGGCTTCTTATTTAGCAATTATAATAGGAGAGCAATTCCATGGTTTTAGTAGAGCATTATATGCCTTGATTTAATTGGTGAATAATAAAATTAGAGAGCAACTATTTTTGTGATTCCTACCGCTTCTGTGCAAACTAATGCATATTATCTATTTTCCTTAGGTGGAGCAGCTACACAAAATATTCAAGCTATGTGGCTCTCCTTCTGAAGAATACTGGAAAAAATCGAAGTTGCCACATGCAACCATGTTTAAGCCCCAACAATCATACAAAAGATGCATAGCAGAGACATTTAAAGATTTTCCACCTTCATCATTGCCATTAATTGAGACACTTTTGGCTATTGATCCAGCTGAACGACAAACTGCCTCAGCTGCGTTGAGGAGTGAAGTGAGCTTTTATATTCTAATTACAGATTGATCTTCTTCTATTTCCTCTCTTTACATGATCTATTTGCTACACAGGCTCTGATTTGGGTGATTTCTGCATGTTTTTTTCTCTGTTTTAAACTGGTTTACAGCTGAATGTAACCAAACCAAGCCTTTAAGTCCCATCAAATGGGGTCGGCTAGGTTTACAGCTGAATGACTTTCAAGGTAATTTTATTGTGTTAATTACTTATTAAAAAGGGTAATTATATCATAATTTTGAAATTAAAATCACACATTTTTCTAAAAAATGACTAGTAATTATGAATATCAATTAAAAATTACGACGAGTTACTTCTCACTGGAGGTGCAAGTACAACTAACACACCTGTGAAGGTAAGTACACATTATAAGCAGTGGATTAATGGAATATTCTTTCAATTATGGAGGCCAAGGGTTGATAGAATTTTCTGAAGTCCTTGCTATGTTAGGCTTTTAAGCTTCATTTGGGAATAAGCTATTTTAGTAACTTTTTGACTTTTTACGAAAAGATGTGCAGAAAAGTAAAGAAACTAATGTGGCAACTTATAGTGACTTTTTGATTTTTTGGCTAAAACATGTGGTTGCTTTATCTATTGGAAGACAGACTTCAATTTCTTTATGTAAGATTCTTTGGTAATCGACGCCATGGATTTGACACTCTGCTATTAACCTTATCTTGTAAGGGGCTTTAAAGACCTTATTATGCATACTGGTGGATTATCAGATAACTTTTTTTGGCTCATTTGTTAGTCATGTTGCAATGTAGGTCCTCTGGAGCAGTTTATGAAATGACTGTTTATCCATTTTATCATTTTCAATTTTTCATGATCACTGGTGTCATTTGTAGTGCATTTTAACGTTGCAACTGTGAAATCTATGAGTAGTATGCCAAGTTCTTTGTTGTAACTCTGATGCATTGCATTTTGTTTGATAATGTTCATACAGTGTGTTTTTCAATATTCTCAGTGTTTGTTTTGCTTTTATTTGGACAGTTCTTCACGACCAAACCTTATGCTTGCGATCCTTCAAGCCTTCCAAAATATCCTCCCAGCAAGGAGATGGATGCTAAAGTGCGGGACGAAGAAGCTAGAAGGTTTGTCGACAACTTAATTTTTTTAACCTTTTCTTCTTTATTTTTTGGCCCCATATTCTCTGTGTAAGGTCAGACATACATAGCACAATTCAAAAATTTGGAAGTGAAGTTGATGCTACATTTCAAAATTATATAGCTTTTACAGAGCAGAATGGCAAAAAAGGTTTCATGTAGCCAACCCCACGTGATTGGGATACAAGGCTTGGTTTGGTTTGGAATTGAAAATTATGAACAATTGAACTGTATAAAAATAACTACACAAAAAACTTTATAACAAATTTGTGGGAAAATTACTACATAATTGTTGTAATTTTCAGCAATTGTTGATATATCATTTTTTTTTTTTTCAAATTTATTTCCCTGTTATTTGATGATCATATCTACTATTTCTTAGCTAAGACAAGAGGTTGAATGAGTGTAATGCATAGTATTTTTTCCCTCTTCTCTCTCTAATTGGGAGCTGATTCATGATTGTAGACTGAGAGCTGTTGGTAAAGGTCATGCTGATGGGGTGAAGAAAACTCGCGTGCGTGAGCGAGCTGTAAGGGCAGTCCCTGCTCCAGAAGCCAATGCTGAGCTACAAGCCAATCTTGATGTATGTCTGATAATCTTCTTCTTTCGGCAACATTTTTTCATGCTTTGTTTATTTAAATTTACCAACATCAATTCACTGAGGCTCAATATGTTTGTTAGTTTAGTTGAATCTAGATTAAACAAAAACTGCAAGGAACCATTCACGGTCTTCCATTCTTCATTACCGGGCATGAAACAGGAATGTACATGTTATGGTGCCACTTTTTACCAGTTTTAACCTCAGTTCATAGAAACCTATACATTGTATTATCGTTAACATGTGACTTGACAATGCTTGGGTTGCAAACCTTACAATTAATTTTGTCGAAATGTCTGGAAGGCAATCAATTTCTCATTGTATTAGGAAATCTTCTTGTGTAAAAGAGAGGGACTTGTGGTTGGGATAAAGCACCCACTTCTTTTTTTGACAACCCCTAACCGATGCTAGGTGGGGTCCTTTGAACCCATCCTAGGAGCTGAACCTTGGCTACGTGTGACCATCCACTGACCTTCATATCAGGCAAAGTAGGATATCATGACTCGAACCTAAGACCTCTGGGATAGAACCTGGGCAACTACCATTCTAGCTAACCCTCACGGGTCGGATGAAGCATATTTAGCTTATTTTAGTAATATGAACTGGGGGGCCATTCTCTAGTCACTTGGTGTGTCTCTGCACAAAACATGATTAGGAATTGCTTCATCGTGCTAAATAATTTCTAGGTTTGTTAATGTGGTGTCTATCACGGATTGTTTGTTTTTAAACTCAGACCTTTCTCGGACCTTTCTCAGTCAGTACTAACGATTATTTTACACTACCATGTCATGTTCATTAAACAGAGGCGGCGTCTAATAACACATGCAAACGCCAAGAGCAAGAGCGAGAAATTTCCTCCTCCACATCAAGACGGGACACTGGGTTACCCTTTAGGTTCTTCACATTACATCGATCCATCCTTTGACCCTCCTGATATCCCCTTCAGTTCCATGAACTTTTCATATTCAAAACCACACATTCAAACTTGGTCTGGCCCGTTGGTGGACCCCACTGGCATAGGTGCTCCGAGAAGAAAGAAACACGGGGATTCTCAGAAAGACAAGAATTCTGGTCGGATCAGGTGAAGCAAGGCATGTTGGAGATGCAATTCACGGAGTCCACACACGGAACCGAACCAGTACAACTTTAATGCAAGCGAGGAAACCTGTTAAATCGCATTGAGAGGTAAAGATATCTTGTTTTGGTCCCTATTTTTTTGGATGGCGAAGAAGCTTCTCCGAGTATTGTATATGTTGATTTTTTTAATTTGTTTAGTCCCTTTGTGTTGAAAAACTCTGTTTAGATTAGTTTGCATTCTAATAAATATGTTTAAGAACCTTTATTTTGTTTCACTTATATCATAAATTTTGTTACTTTAAAGGTCGACGAACTTTCTCGAAATTTTGTTACATTTGTCACATACTACAATGTTTAGCAATATGAATCATATATTGTCAACATTTCTTCTAGATTGTATCTGTAATTTTTTTTTTCCCCTCCAAGAGAAGGCTCAAATTTGAAGATTTGGTTGTCAAATATTCGTTGATTTTGTTTATTTATTGGAATTCTAGAACCATGTTTGATGGTTTGAAAAATGATGTCTATTAGAAGGGAATGAATGAGACTGGTAACTGCCATATAAATGTTGTCCCATTTTCTCACCAACCCAACAGAACGGAATATTGTACTCGGTTTTTTTTTTTTTTTTTTTTTTTTTTAATTTTTTTTTAATTTTAATTTTTTTTTTTTAATTTTTAAAATCTTAGTGCCATTGAGTATCTCTAATGCTGTGTTTGGTTGGAGGATTTGGAGAGGGATTTGGAAAGGAAAATGAAAAATGTAGGAGAAATGTGAATAAATCATGCTTATATTTCACATAGTTTCACACTTTTTTCCTTTTTCTTTCTAAATCTCTCCCCAAATTCTCTAACCAAACACAGTATAAGGGGATAGTTAAACCAAGCTTGTTAGGTATTTTAGTCAATTTAAGTCTAATTTTGAGCTTCAATGGGCTAGCTATTGGGTTAATTATTTTACTATCTTATTTTTTTGGTGGTTACAATTGAAGAGTCCCAGAGGCTCTCCAAACAATTATATGTATATATTTTAGATTTTTGTATATTTATGTCTTGGATTTGAGATTATATATATATATATATATGTGTGTGTGTATGTATGTAGCAATTTTGTATGTTTTTTCAATTCTATTTGATGAATTACGGAAAACTTATTTTGTATTTTGTATTTTTTTCTCCTTATTTTACAGGTTTTGTATGTTTGTATGGACAAATTTATTATTATTGTAAATTTATATTAGTAAAATATCAACAATTAGTATTTTTTATTTTAAAAATTAATTAAGGTAGTTTAAATGATTAGCTAAATAAAGAGTGTGATTGGAGAACACAATAGCTAAAGTAATTAGGTAAAATAAAAAATATTTTTTTTTATACTTTAGTTAGTGAAAAGTAGAGAGTGGTTGGAGTTGAGACTTTAAGGCCTCTCTTTTAGAGCTTTTTTTTTAAATTTTATTTTATTACAATTTAGTGGTATTGTCTCAAAACAATTACAGATTGATGGAAAATTTTTACTTTAATTATTGAAGTTTGTGAAGTCTCACTGTTCTGAATTTGTTTTCTTCTCAAACTAACACTAAATTGTTATTTTTCCTTTTTTTTAATTTTTTTTATCAGCTCCTTTTTATTGTGGAATCTGGGCTGCACATTATTTAAAGAAAAACAAAAATACAATATAAATGGGGGGAATTATAATTCAGAGTTTTTTTTTAAAAAAATATTTATATATACCTGAAAAGGTTTATAATTTTAATTATTAATATTTATAAATATGTATTTTTTTTTACTAAATCTTAGGTTTAAATAAGTGTATTTTTTTATTTTTCACGAAAAGATGTGAAAAAAGTAGAGAGATGATATGATATAAATAAATACATTTATCTAAATAAATGCACTTATTTAGGGGATGCCAAACAAGTTCTAAATAGAATTTTCCCATATAAATATACAAATTAAGGGCTGAGTTGTTCTTATCATGTTATTGTAATGGGTCTCAATTGAATTATAAAAAAATGTATTGGCAGTAAAATTAATTTGTAAGATTTGTATGTTTGTATAATAATTTTCCTCTAAAATCCGTCTGGTTTAATTTTGGAATCATAATTTGAGTTTCGAGTTATATTTTGAGCTTTGAAAAGAGAATTTATTTGGTTATGAGTTTTGATGAGTTGTATTTTAAAAAATTTTAGGTTTATCTTTTTTAAATGTTTAAAAATTTTCTTAATTTTATTTTTTTAGGGTAAATATTTTTTATTGTAAATATTTATTTATTTATTTTAATGTGTGTTGTATTTACTACATTTGTGTGCTGGATTTTTTAAAATATCTAAAATTTTTATTTTAAATATAAAAATTTTATTTGAAAAATTTTATTTTATTTTTTTACATATTTTTTAAAAATATTTGTTTGAATATTTTTTATTTATTATTTAAATATTTAATTTTTTTAAATTTTAAAAAATTTTAGATCCCCCATGTGTATCTAAATCATAACAAATTATTTGGCGAATACTTAAAAAAATGACAAACTATTTTTTTTTGAAAAACTAAAAAATAAAAAAAATGATTTTTTTTTTTAAATTTGAAAAAAAGAGTTTGGAAAAAAAATTTTGAATTTTGAGTTTTAAGAAGAATTTTTTAAAAAATAAAAATTGAATTGAGTGTTTAGTTATAAATTTTGAAAAAAATAAAATTTAATTTTTTTTGGATTGGAATTCCAAAATTAAACCATACTCTACCAAGTTTGGCAAGTTATGCATACACATGCAAAATAGTAACACGTCAGTTCTACCAGTTAATGCACGTTTGATTAGAAGTGCAAGTTGATTGTTTAATAAATTTTAAAAGTTAATGCATACATGCAATCTTTTTGACTTATTTTTGTTTTTAATAAATTTTAAAAAAATCTTAAAAGTTAATTTTTTATTTTTTATTTTTCAACTTATCTTTGTTTTTAATAAAATAAAAGTATATAAAAAAAAAACCGATTCAAAGTAGAAAAATGAGTTAATTACACAAATAATCATCAAAGTATGCATTATATTATTCTTTAGTCTTCAATATTTTAAATGTTCAAATTTTGTTAACAAAATATGGGATCTGTTACACTTTAGTCTCTAACAATAACAAGATCCAAAATCAAAAATGGGAGGAGGGGTTGGAGATTAAAATAAAAACAAAACGCATATTATAAGAACCAAAATATGACAAAATGTATACTTTTACATTATGTGTATTTAGTCATTTTAATTTTGTAAAGGCTTCTTGTAAAATTTAAAAAATACCTCTTCTTTTGTTATTGATTTTGAATCAGGAACTAAATTATAACAAGTCGTAAATTTTGAAGACTAGAGTAGAATGATTAAAAGATTGTTAACTGTTGTTAGTGTGTTAGCTTAGTGTGTTAGCTTTATGTTAGTGGTTTATACTTTATGTATAGTGCAATGTTAGTGCTTTAGATTTTCATCATTACAATTTGTAAATCGTCTCCTATATAAGGAGCCCCTAACCATATGAATACATACAATCTATTCTACCTCTCTATACATTATTCAAACATGGTATCAGAGCTAGGTTAAGAATCTAGTAATTTCGCTTCACCGGCGGGCGGCAACCTCGCCTTGGCCGCCCGCCGGACCTCAACCTAGTCCGCTGGAATTTTCTACACATAGCTTCGAGTTCTTCGCCATCAACGGCGGCAACATACTCCCTGAAAGAGAGACAGACAGGACGATCTTGAGCCATGGCACCACATTCTCTTCACAGACAGGTGCCGACACGGCAATACACCCACCGAAGCAACTTGTTCCCGACACGCCAGCAACTGTTCTTACAGACCTCTCTCTCTCGGAGGCAACCCAGCAACACCCACTCGAGCTTGCTCTCGGAATGACTGAACCAACCTCTCTCTCTCTCGGCAGTTTGGGTTAGGGAGAAGAAGACACAGATACACCATTGGAGAGCTCACGCTCGCCGGAGCCATACTCGACTTCTTCGTCCCAAACGTCGCTCCCGACACCGGCTGCGGCGCCGACACAAACGACGAGATCGGCCCATAACTGCGGCTGATTCAATCCGGAACCACCACCAAGGCTCTCTCCCTCAAACTGATCTCTCACAAACGACGAGATCGGCCCATAACTGCGGCTGATTCAATCCGGAACCACCACCAAGGCTCTCTCCCTCAAACTGATCTCTCTCTTTCCCTTTGCTCTCCTCTGAGTTTGGTGAACCGATGTGGTCTGACAAAGAACAAAGTTGCAGTAGTTTGAATGGACTAACAGAACCCAACACTTCCGTTGCCACCACAATGCAAGTTAAGAAGTCTTCAAGCTACCCACTTATGAGCTTTCATGGAAGTCAAGCGACCTAGACAACGCTGCAGGATTGGCTTGTAATACTGGAGAGGTTTCAGAGACATGACTCTTGTCATCGCCTTTCGGTTGGAAGGGCTTAAACAGACCTCCCCCACTAACTGAATCGCCAGTCAAACCCTCTTCCTCTCTCTCTTTCGGCACCTCACAGACCCATGCATCACACCCTCTTCCTCTCTCTCTTTCGGCACCTCACAGAACCATACTCAGGCACACTGCCACAGCCCACACAGCATACACAGACACACGGCAGCAACCTATTCCTCATTGAGCACACAGACACTCATCACACGCCTGCACATGGCCGACACACACTCAAGAGACCCACTCTCTCTCTCTCTTTCTTTTTCTTTTTCATTCCTTTGCTGTTCCCACTCACGACCAAGCCAACCTGTAAATCTCCACCATTCTTTTTTTTTTCTTTTTTATTCTTTCCACTCAACTTTCTTTTTCTTTTTTTATTATTTTCCTTCAAAAGACTTTTGGCCAAGACATATCTGAGCCATTCCACCATCTTTTTTCTTTTTTTTTTTATTATTATTTTACTTCCTCTTTTGAAACAAACACAACTTGCTTTGTCCCCCTTCTTTTCCTTTCTTTTATTTTATTTAAAAACAAAAAAAAAAAAAAAAAAAAAAAAAAAAACAACAACAACAACAACAAAACAGACGAAGCGGACTGCAGACCAAACTCATTTTATTCATCTCGGGGCTCACCCCGATCACCATTTTACATTCAAAAAAAAAAAAAAAAAAAAAAAAAAAACAAAAAAAAAAAACAAAACAAAAAAAAAAAAAAAAAAAAAAAAAAAAAAAAACACAACAAAACAAACCACACCCACAGCGGGATTTTTTCTTCTCTACTCTACTGCAGGTCTCTTCTTCTTGCTTTTCTCTTGGGTGTCCCTTCCCGGTGTTGCCTCCATGTTTCCCACTCCACTGGGCATGATCAGTACTCCCTGCTCCTCCACTGCAGCATATGGCGGCCCTCCAAATCGGAACATCACAGTGGCCTTCCGCTTCATCTCCTTGTTTTCTGCCCTTAGCACGCTCATCTCTGCTCGCGCATCCTTATACATGCGTTGGAGCAGAGCCAGCTGGGAGTTTAACTGCTGCACCTCATTTGTCCTACTCTGTAGCCGGTGCGACAGATTTGTGACCGCCGTCATGGACTCCACACATGCCTTCAACGTATATTGATTGGCCTCCACATCCGACTGCACCGCCATTTTTTGCTCCACAGACCGCATCGGAAAGTTCAGCGGAGCAAACCCAGCAGTGTTTGGTTGAGGTTCACTGGCCACCGCACCAGTTTTCTCTCTTGTTGACTCGTTGAGGTCTGGAAAGAGAGTGAGCAGCCCACGGGAAGACGAGGCCATTTTCTGGGCAACAGAGTGTTACAGAATATCTCTCACAACAGAGTGTTACAGACTATCTCTCTCAGCAATCTCAGCAAAACTCAGCAATCTCAGCAAAACGACCTCTCTTTCTCAGCAAAACGAAGAATTTTTCAGAGGTTTCTCTCAGTTTTTCTGTCTCAGTTTCTGCCTCCTCCGCTTCGGTTTATAAAGACCATGACACAGAGGCAGCCACGCGCATCGCGCGCCTCCTCTGGCCGACAAACTGGCACGCCTTTTCATGGCACGCCTTTTGATGCATTCGGGCACGCCTTTTAATGGCACGCCTTTTGAGGGTGCGGGCACACCTTTTGAGGGCACGACTTTTGAGGGCTCGATATATATCTACATGTATATTTTTTTTTGGGCAGCCTCTCTACACACTCATACAGTGTCTTCTACACCGGTCAGCTTTATCAATCCCTTTGTTTCAACCTCAAATAGGTTTCTATCTTTACACCTATTTGAGTTTGAGGGGGGGTTATACACAGTATCATGTTCAAGTCACCTCATGGCGCACTCCCTAAGTCGCCCCCTTGGTGCACCACCACAACTTTCTTCAACGGTCCGACATGACCCCGTAAACTGTCTTCTACAACGGTCCGACATGACCCCGTAAACTGTCTGCTACATCGGTCCGACATGACCCCGTAAACTGTCCTGCTACATCGGTCCGACATGACCCCGTAAACTGTCTTCTACAACGGTCCGACATGACCCCGTAAACTGTCCTTCTACATCGGTCCGACATGACCCCATAAACTGTCTTCTACATCGGTCTGACACGACCACACAGTGTCTGCTACAACGGTCCGACATGACCCCGTAAACTGTCTGCTTCAACGGTCCGACATGACCCCGTAAACTGTCTGCTACAACGGTCTGACACGACCATACCGTGTCTCCTATCCTGTTTTTATTTATCAGTTTACTTTCCTGTTTTGTTACTCTCTTCAAACTCAAGTTGGTTAGTTCCTATCCTCCTTGAGTTTGAGGGGGGCTGTTAGTGTGTTAGCTTAGTGTGTTAGCTTTATGTTAGTGGTTTATACTTTATGTATAGTGCAATGTTAGTGCTTTAGATTTTCATCATTACAATTTGTAAATCGTCTCCTATATAAGGAGCCCCTAACCATATGAATACATACAATCTATTCTACCTCTCTATACATTATTCAAACAACTGTAGTGTTAAAAGAGACGAGGTTTGAAAAAAAGGGAGAAATTGCAATTCAGTGTATATTCAAAAAATTTTAAAAATAAATTAGTGGTAAATTTTAACAATTTTAATAATTAAAATTATAAATTTTTTCATAATTTGTAAATATTGTGAAACTAATTTTTTTCGAAGAAAAGTAGGTTGAAGAAGAGCAGTTGCACTTTGGAGGGTCTGAAAGGTAGGTTTGGGAAGTCTAGTAGTGGAATTATATGTGATGCAGTTATGTGCACATGTTCAGCTTCTAACCCGTCTAGGCTACACTTTATAGAGCCACTTACAAATAGCCAAACCACACCCCCCCCAAAAACCTCTATTTATGTTGCTAGTCTCCTAGTCCTACCTCCCATTGCCACTCATATTATTATCCTCTCTCTCTCTCTCTCTCCATTTTCTCAGGTGGTAGCAGCGAATTCAGAAGGCTAGATGAGACCACCGAGTGATCCGGGAGGCCCAGGGCCTCCATGGCCTGGGCCGGGTCCAGGGCCTCCAGCTCCATTCATACCGGGGGGGTTTTGTGGTGGCTTTGTCAATAACTTATGCAGTACCATATCTTCCTGGTTAGTAATTTTTTTTTTTTTTTTTTTTTTTTGTGATTTTTGGTTCTGTTTGTTTCACTAGACACTTTCATTGTGCAAAATGTTCATCCCATGAATAATAAATCACTTCTTATCAAGAATTTTAGATAGTACATGAAACTCTTGTGAATATGCAAACTTTAGAAGTCGGACAGTTATGTTAAAATTGTTTAAATTATTGCTTCACAAGGGTAATTAGTTAGAGTATTAAGTTGCCGTTTGACAATTGGTTTTTTTTTTGTTGACTTTTTGACTATTTCAGCTTGAGATTAAAAATTTGTTTGGTTTAGTTTTTTTTTGGCTTTTTTTGATTTTTGTAAAAGAAAAAGTGAAATGATTATGGTTTAGATGTAATTTTATCTTATTGACTTATTTAACCTATTTTGCCTTTTGTGTTTTTTTAGCCAAAAAGCCAATATCAAATGAAACATAAGTATATGTTAGTATGTTCATCATTTAACTGCTTGCTTCATGTTTTTTCTGTTTGTAGTTTCTATTTCGTTTGCTGTTGTTGGTTGCTGCAAGATTGCTTTGGTGATCCGCCTGGGCCGCCCAGTGGCCCTCCAGGTCCACCTCTTGGTCCTCCGGGTCCCCCACCGCCTCCACCTCCTGTTCCCCCACCGCCTCCACCTCCGGTTCCCCCACCGCCTCCACCTCCTAATCCTTTTGGTCCTCCGATTGGCCCTCCAGGTCCTCCCATTGGCTTTCCAGGTCCTTTTGGACCTCCTGGTCCACCAGGGCCTCCTGGTGGCCCACCCGGTCCACCAGGGCCTCCTGGTAGCCCACATTTCTTTTGATATTGAATTTATATTTCTGCTACTTTGTCGTTCAATCCAACCAAGAAAAAAGAATAGAAAAAAATAAAAACAAGAAAGTACCTTTAGAAAATATGTGGGAAACATTTCCGCTACTTTGTAAGCAGTAGATCTAATAATTTTTTACCTTTATTTTACTTTGTAAGCAGTAGATCTAATAATTTTTGTTTCTCAGTTTGTGATTATGCTTATATTGTTGCTGATTTTATATTGGGAAAATATCAAATCAGTGAGGTGTTGAAAAATAATTACAAATTAATGTGAAATTTTATAAGTATTAATAATTAAAATTATAAATTTTTTCGTGAATGTGTTTTTTAATTGTCCCTGTTATTTTTCTAATGTTATTTCAATGCTATTCAATCTATGGATAATAAATTTTTTAATTTTGTTGCAGTCGACATGGCAAAAAATAAATTATATTGATCATTCTTAAGGTTTGAAAAAAATATTATAAGCCTCACAAGTTTGGCATAATTATGCTGATCTTTTTTTTTTTTTAATAATGCTGAAGCGACTAAAAGTAATTCAAATAGAGTGTTAACATATAGATAATCAAGCGTAAAATATATATTTTAGTGTAAATATTATCAAAATATTATTGTTTCATTAATTTGACTAACAAATGATTGATAAAAATGAGACAATATTATGAATTTAAACTATAGTACTGTGTTCAGTTGATGGATTTGAGTAAGAATTTCAAAAGGGAAAGGGAAAGGAAAAATGCACGTGAAATGTGAATGAAATATAACTATATTTTACCTATAATTTACATATTTTTTCCTTTATTTTTTCAAATATTTTCTCAAATTCATGAACCAAATACAGTTTAAGAGACTACAATGTAATAAGTCAAATTTGTAAGAGTTAGTGTATATTTTTTCTTTTTTCAAATTTTAAGAAAAGTTAGTATAATTTACAAAAATAAAAATAAAGATTTACAATTATGTTTTGACATGCTATTGCAAAAAAAACAGTATTACGCATACAGAGAACCAAACACAGAACTAAACATAAAAATTGTTCCATTGGACGATTGCCTGGACGACCGAAAGGCACCATGACAACCGCGGTCGACACCAAGACACCCACGATTGACAAGCTCTAACCAAGATGACAGCTGCAGTCGACAAGCTTTGGCTAATCGCCCGATAGACGATCGGATGCACACTTTCTGTGTTTAGATCTGTGTTTGGTCCTCTGTGTGCCTAGACTTTCTGTTGCAAAAAAAGCCAAGTTAATGCTAGTATGTGAAAAAGTTAAAATGATGGATTTGAATCTTGGATTTAAATAGATATTTAATGAAAAGAAAAGAGAAAATGGAGAACAAAAGTGAATCCCATTTTCTATTCTCTAACAAATCCTTCCATATCAAGATCTAAATGCAGCCTAATACCCCGTTTGGGGACTTACCATTTTAGCCAAAAAGCCAAAAAGTTACCATTTTAGCCAAAAAGCCAACAACTCATACCAAAAAGTCAAAGATTATCTTTTCTCTCTACTTTTTGCACATCTTTTCGTAATTAGCCAAAAAATTATCCCAAACATATAAGTTTTTTTTACCTACCTTTTTAGCCAAATAGTCAAAAAGTTACTAAATTAGCCTGTTCCCAAACGAGGCCTAAATGTTTGTTTGATGAAGTTTTGGTTTTTCAAAAATTTTAAAAATTAAAATGACAGCAATTTTAGAAATTTGAGGAAAGAAAAAAAAAAAAATTCCACTCTCTTTCAACCACCCATTAAACATGGGATGGAGGAGAGACCAATAATCAACGGCCAGAATATTATTATTATGAATAAAAATAAGGAAAAAATGCAACTAAACAAAAATTGTAAATTCATGAAAAAAATTATTATTTTAATTATTAAAATTGATAAATTTTACCACTGATTTAAAATTTATTTTGAAAACGAATTGCAAATATTCCTAAAATAAATCACATTTATATATTATGTGATGTGTCATAGCTATGTTACTAACAAACATGTACATAAAATAATAAATAATTTTTAATACATAAAGATGTATAAAATTAATCAAGGAAGATGACTCCGATGAGAGAAGTTATTAGTTGGTCTTAGGACACTGCACGTGATGTCCTATATGTGTTTTGATTGGTTGAGAGAATAGGACTTATGATTTTGTATTGAATGATTAAAAAATATGAAGGGATATAGGAGTTTTTGATTGGTAAGAGATATGGTCCCGTGGTGCTCCTAGACCAACTAATAATTTTTCCTCCAATACACCAACATTTTATATGGGTCACACATGTGCGGGCTGTTCCATACTCAGGTCTCTTTTGGGGACAACAAAAATTAGTTTTATTTATTTATTTGTTGATTTATTTTTATCACACGATTTCTTTATTTTTCTGCACATCTTTTCATAATAAATAAAAAAAATCAACTTATAAATCATCCCTAAACAACCTTTAAAATTATGTGAATAACCTCATGAAAAGAATTATTTTGGCCAAAAAAATATTATACAAATTAATAAATTTTATAAATATTTTATTAATTAATATATTAAAAATAAAAAAATTTAGAATTCAAAACAAGATCTACTTTAATAATGTGTCAAATGTCACACTAAGAAATAAAATTTTTATATAATTTATTAATTTATATAACATTATCCTTTTTAGTCATATATGACTAAATAAAAGAAGAAAATAATCAAGGGCTAACCAATATTTTAATCAACAAGGATTGAAATCCATTTTTTTAGAGACTCCCATAACCTCCTTTGGATCTCAACCATTAATGGTGTGGATCCCATACATACATCAATAATTGAAATCTAAAAAGAGTTGTGGGGTCCCCAAAAAAGGAGGTTTCAAGCATTTTTCTATTTTAATAAAAAAAAAAGGCAAGAGTATATCATAAAAAAATCACAAATAAATACATCAACACACCCTAATTATTACAAGGGTCAAACTATTAAAGCGATGACCAAGGTCTATTTTGAAAAGTAGGTTAAAAGTTGATTTTTTTAATTTTTTTTTAAATATATAAAAAAATAGAGAGATGATACGCCAAAAAAAATCAAAAATTCAAAAAACTGACTTTTAACCGTGATGACAAAACAAGCCTTAATACACCAACCAAATAGTTCGCAAAACTCTACAGTCAACTAGGGGTGTGAATTGGGCTGGCTCGGCCCACTCGGGCCCGGACTAGGGCCGGCCCATGTCGGGCAGCCCGAGCTCCTGCCAAAATTCGGGTTAGGCCAAACTGACCCACAAGTTAAAAAATTAGGCCCAAGGTTAGGCCTAGGGGGTATTCGGGCCTTAGGTGGGCTGGCAGGCTTAGGCCTAGGCTCAGGCTTGGGCTGGGCTTGGACGGGTCTAAACATATATTTTTTTTTTATATTTTTCTATCAAAATTTTATTCTTTTTCATTAAAAATTGCATTGGATCTTGGGCGGGCCGGACAAGTCGACCCTCGGGTCGGATTTTGAGCGGGCCACGGGTCAGGCTAAGCTAGACTTCAAAATGATAGCCCACGCCCAGGCCTAATCGGGTTGCAGGCGGGTTTCAGGCCACCCACAGGCCACGGGTCATTTTTATACCGCTATAGTTGACTAGTCTCATTATCAACATATTCATAGTGCTACGTCTCTATAATTTTCTTTCACAAAAGTATACTTTCACATATTTTTCTCAGTTAGAGTTCACTTACTCTATAACTATAAACTCTTACTAGTAAGAGTTTATGAAGAGATACATTTGTGGAAGAAATTTGGGGGGGATGGATAGAAGGGGAAATTATACCTAAGAGGTGTCAAAAAATAAAAAAATAATAAATATTAATAATTATAATTATAATTTTTTTCATCAATGTATAATAATTTTTCAAAATCTGCCTTGAATGGTAATTTTCCCTATAAAGAAACTCTTTAGGCATGTAATGATAAATACATTTCTCTTTATATCTTTAAGTTAGTATTTGGTTAGAGGATTTAATGAGAAAAATAGAAAGGGAAAGGAAAATAGAAAAAAAAAACAAAAAACAAAAAAACAAAGAGAGAGAGAATTGAAAGGATTCAAATTTTAAGTTATATTTGGTTGAGTTGGAAAATGAAAAAAGAAAAGAACCCAATGCTGTATTTGATTGAGGGATTTGGGAAGGAATTTGAAAAGGAAAAGGAAAAAAGTGTGTGAAAGTAGGTGATATATAGGTATATTTTATTCATATATCATTTATTTTTTTTTCCAAATCTCTTTTTAAACTCTTTAATCAAACACAGCGTAAGTTAACTCAAATAACAAAAAGTGGGATTGTATTTCCTATTACTTTATTTTCCCTTGTGTTTTTATTATAATCAACTAAAAAATAGAATTGCATGTCATTTTCTCTTTTCATTTATCTCATAAAATTTTCTAAGCAAACACAATCTAATAGTTGACAAAAACGAGTGAGGTGTATATTCATGCAAAAAAGTGGTGTATGTATAGGATTTACTATATTTAAAAAAAGAAGTAGGTCTCACAATTTAACATGAGAAATCACATAGAAATTAAAAATTTGCGTGATATAAGTTGATAATGTAACAATTTTTTAAAATAATTTGATATCAAGAATAATGTGATAGTTTGAGTTTGCATCGGGCTAGCCCGACTTTTAAAATGGTATCCAAATCATCCTGTGGGCTAAGCTTGACGAAATTTGTTTTCATGGGTTAGCCTAAGACCAAAAATTTTAAGCCCAAGCTCTATCAAACGAACTTGACTTAAACGGGCTAACAGATTGTTCTGTCGGTTTGTCTGTTTGGTAACGTTTACGTTTTCAGTTTATATTTACAAAAATTTTATAAACTGATTTTTGTTTATTTTTAAAAAAACATAAACTACAAACGCGTTTCGTAATTGACAAAATGTTTAAAAAATTTTAAAAATATAAAAAAAAGTGAGAAATGGCAAGTGGTGGCAAGTGGCGGCGGAAGACGGTGGTGAAAAGTGGTGACGGTGGGTGGTGGGTAGCGGGTGGGTGGTGGTGGTGGGTGGGTGGGTGACGGTGGCAGGTGGTGGTGGGTGGTGGTGGTAGGTGAGTGGCGGATCGCCGGTAGTGGCGGGTGGGTGGTAGTGGCGGGTAGGTAGCGGGTGGTGGTGGTGGGTGAGTAGGCGACGGTGGCGGGTGGTAGGTGGTGGTGGCGGGTGGTGATGGTGGGGTGGGTGGGTGATGGTGGCGGGTGGTAGCGAGTGGGTGGTGGTGGTGGCGGCGGTTGGATGGCGGATGGCGGGTGGTGGTGGTGGTGGTGGTGGTGGTGGGAGGGTTACGATGGTGGGTGGTGGGTGGTAGCGAGTGGGTGGTGGTGGTGGTGGCAAATGGGTGGCAGGTGGGTGGTAGTGGTGGTGATGGTGGTGGTGGGTGATAGGTGGTGGTAGCGGGTGGGTGTCAGGTGGGTGGTGAGTGTAGGTGGCGGGTAGGTGGCTGGTGGATGGAAGGTGGGTGGTGGGTGGTGGTGGTGGTGGTGGCGGCGGCGAGGGGTGGGTGGTGGTGGCGAGTGGGTGGCAGGTAGGCGGTGGTCGGTGGTAGCAAGTGGGTGGTGAGTGGTGGTGGTAGGTGGTGGTAGGGGGTGGGTGATGGTGGCGGAAGATGGTGGCGGGTGGTGGCTAGTGTTGGGTGGTAAAAAAAAAAAAAACTCAAAACTCAAAACAGAAATACATTTTTTTAGTTTACATTACTTTGCTAAATTTATAAACTGAGGCCACTGATTTATAAATCAAAAATTTACCAAACAAGTTTTTATTTGAGTTTTTTAAATTTTTATAAATATAAATAGAAAACTGAAAACGTAAGTCTTACCAAACGACACATATTTTTTACGGTAAATTATAAATATACCTCATGAGGTTTGTTTAAAATACGAATTACCTTCTGTGATTTAAAAAATTACAAATATCTCCCTGTCAAAATTTTTTATTTAACAAAATCAATTGAAAAAGTAAAATTTCTAACTATTCACCTATACAATAATAAAATTATCTAAATTATTAATTTAAATAAAATTTTAACATTATTAAAAATTGTTAATTAACTTGATGATTTGTTAAAAAAAAATTTATTTTTTATGAAATTAAAAATCTTAGGGACATAATGTAATTTTTAAAATTATAAAAAATAATTTATAATTTAAATAAATCTCATGAGGTGTGTTTGTAATTCACCCAATTTTTTACTAAGCTTGAGACCAAGCCAACTTAAGTTCAAATGCGGACTTTGGCCCAATAAAAGTCCAGTAGATTGGGAAGATTAAAGTCAGTGAGTTTTCGGGCCAAATGATAATGTCCAAAATGATCCAATAATTTCTCAAGTTCTTTTGTTTATATAAAAGACTAGCATATCACCCGTGCTATGCATGAATTGTGTTTACAATTATTTATATATGTGAATTATGATTTTTAAATATTTTTTTTTTCTTTTTTATATTATATTAAAGTTTATTAGTTTGATAATATTCATATGTGTTAGATTTTTTAAGGAATTAAATGTCTTTTTTTTTATTATATTATATTAAAGTTTAATATTTTGATAATAATCATGTGTAGGATTTTTCAAGAAATTTTTTTTATGCTTGTTCTTAATGCATTAAAGTGTTATTATGAGGGATAATAATCATATGTGTTGAGACTTTTCAAGGAATTAATATGTGTTGGATTTCAAAGAATTTTTTTTATATTTGTTCTTAATACATTAAAGTGTTATTATGAGGGTAAGACTTGGAGGTTGAGAGAAGTTAATAAATACTAAATTTTTTTTTATTTTTTTAAATCAAAAAATCAAGAAATTTAGATTGGGAGATTGGAACTCCCACAAGGCTTGGGGTTAAAAATTTCTTTTTACTTAATATATAGTACTAGCCTATCACCCGTGCTATACACCGGAAAATTATAAATATTTATATTTTTTTTAATTTTTTTTAATATATAAATTATGTTTTTAAAGATTTTTTATAAAAATAATTTAACAATCTAAGGTTTAAAGAATTTTTTTTTATACTTATTTTTAATGCATTAAAGTGTTATTATAAAGGTAAGTCTTGGGGGTTGTGAGAAATTAATAAATGATAAGGGTTTTTTTTTTTAAAATCAAAAAATTAAAAAATTTAGATTGGAATATTGGAACTCTCACAAAACTTGTGGGTTAGAGATAGATATAAATAAATAGATAGATATAGATATAGATATAGATATTTATATTTGTTTTAAAATTTTTTCAATATACAAATTATTTGTTTTGAAAAAGGTAGTTCAGTAATTATGAGAGAAGTCAAAAAGTCTTGTGGGTTTAGAGAAATTAATAAATGCTGAGGTTAATTTTTTTTTTTTTAAAAAAAATTAGAAAATTAGGATTAGCATATTGGAGCTCCCAGAGGCCTTGTGGGTTAGAAACCCCCTTTTGCTTAACTAGCCTATCACCCGTGATATGCACGAGATAATTATAGATATTTATATTTGTTTTAATTTTTTTTAATATATAAACTATGTTTTGTAAGATTTTTTATAAAAATAATTTAACAATCTTATCACTAACCATAGTGTACAGAAGAAATTAAAAAGGCTACTGCAGTAACTATGCATGAGCTGTATTTATAATTATTTGTATGAGAGGATTTTAAATGCTAATCAGGGATTTTGACCAAATCAATAAATGCAGGCATATGGATTGGAAAAAGTTAATAAATACTGATCAGGAAATTTTAACCAAATCAATAAATGCTGAAGTTTTTTTTTTTAAATCAAAAATTTTAAAAATCAAGATTGAGAGATTGGAGCTCGCTTGGGGTTTAGAAACCCCCTTTTCCTTAATATATTTACAATTATCAATATATGTGAATTGCGATTTTTATATGTCTTTTTTTTAAAATTTTTTTAAATGTCTTATTTTTTTCCTTTTTTTATATTATATTAAAGTTTAATATTTTGATAATAATCATATGTGTTGGACTTTTCAAGGAATTAAATGTCTTCTTTTTTTATTATATTATATTAAAATTTAATATTTTGATAATAATCATATGTGTCGGACTTTTCAAGAATTTTTTTTATACTTGTTCTTAATGCATTAAAGTGTTATTATGAGAGATAATAATCATATGTATTGAGATTTTTCAAGGAATTCACATGTGTTAGATTTCAAAGAATTTTTTTTATGCTTGTTCTTAATGCATTAAAGTGTTATTATGAGGGTAAAATTTAGAGATTGAGAGAAGTTAATAAATACTAAATTTTTTTTTTTTAAAATCAAAACATTAAAAAATTTAAATTGAAAGATTAAAACTCCCACAAAACTTACGATTAAAAATTCTCTTTTTACTTAATATATATATTATAGATGTGGTGGGCAATAAAGAGGGTCAAAGAGTGTATAGAGTAGGTGAGAGGACTAGTAGATGAAATTGCAAAAATGGTCTTGACAGCATGGAAATGAGTCGGCAAAAACGTTCCAACACCAAGTATTGTTACACTTACCAAATTCCAAGCCTTTCCACCTTAAATTGTTTGTTTGTTTGGTTGGTTGAAATTAGGCCTCGTTTGGGAATAAGTTAATTTAGTAATTTTTTAACTATTTGACTAAAATATGAGCTAAAAAAAATAATATATTTGGGATGACTTTTTAACTTTTTACAAAAAGATGTGCAAAAAGTAGAGAGAAAAGAGAATCTTTGATTTTTTGGTATGGGTTGTTGGCTTTTTGGCTAATTTAGTAACTTTTTGACTTTTTGACTAAATAGGAGGGTTCCCAAACGAGGCCTTAGAGTAGAAAAAGCCAACTTCAATTTTTCTTTACACGTCATGAAAATGGCATAAAATAAATTTTTGGGTAAATTATAAATACACAATCTGAAATTTACTTAAAATACAAATTGTCTGTATAGTTTGAAAAATAACAAATATCTCCTTATTATAATTTTTTATTTAACAGAATTAATTGAAAAAGTGAAATTTCTAATTGTTTACCTATACAATAATAAAATTATTAATTGAAATAAAATTTTAACTAAAAATTATTAATTAACTTGATAATTTATTAATAAAATGACCTATTTGTTATGAAATTAGAAACCTTAAGGGGCATAATGTAATTTCAAGAACCATATGAGATAATTTATAATTTAAATAAACCTTAAAGGGTGTGTTTGTAATTTACCCTAAATCTTTTTAATAACATAAAAATATTTTATATGCCACAATTCAAATTTGTTCGGTTTGTATAGAGTTAGCAAACGAAAGGTTTGGATGCCAAAACTAGTTATGTATTTAAATAGTTTAGTTAAACTAGTTAATTTAGTGGTTGTTTGGTAATAGTTTAAAAAAAATTAAAATGTTAAATGCCATATTAATTTTTTTCTTAAAAAACAACAATTTTTTAGCAATTTTAAAAATACATTAGCTTTTCTAATTTCTACAAAAAAAATTAAAAAATTATCAAAAAAAGGTAACTCTTTCAGGCATGAGTGGTTCAATAATTAAGCTACTTAACCTAGTGCTTGTGGCTTCAGGAAATATTTCTTTTTCTTGAAGACTTAAAAAAACAATGTCACATGTTTATGTTTAACCTCAAGTCTCAAAACCCTATGGACTGCGATTGTTCCGAAAGCTCTTTTTCTTTTTTTCCAAAAATATCTTATAATAAATAGATTTAAGTAGATTGAGCGGGTGTTTGGATTTTTTAAAAAATTTTTTTTTATGACTTTTCTATTGGCTTTAATAGACTTTTTAATTACTTTTAAAAAAAATTTGGACTTCTAATTCTACTCGATGAGACAAATCAAAAAAAAAAAAAATATATATATATATATAATAAACGAAAAATTGTGGACTTTTTTTTGTGTGCTTATTTTGGCTTTCTGAAAATTTTATAGAATTTTTCAAAAAAAAAAATGACATTTTAGATTCATCTGCACAAGATAAACCGGGAAAATATTTTTTTTTGACATAATTCAAAATAAAAATAAAAATACAGGCTTGTTTTGGGATATCTTAATTGTATTGAATTTAGGTTGGTTGAGTTGAAAAAAAGAACGGGAACTTTATGCAGGTGAGACAAGGCAAAAAAACATTATCAACACATGGATGCAATGTCTGGCGATGGGATGCGAATAAAAAGTTGTGGAATTCCCCCAAAAAAGAAGGGAAAATACCAAATCAGCAAAAATTTTAAAAGTAAATTACAAATTAGGGAAAAAAATTATCAATATTAATAATCAAAATCTTAAACTTTGTAATAATAATTTTTTTTTATTATTTAATTATTTATTTTTTATTGAAACTTGATGCTAATTCTCTCAAAAAAAGAAAAAGAAAATAGGTTTGAGAATTCTTCTTTCTTTTCGGAAAGAAATAAGTTGAGAAAATTTTATGCCACTGAACTTTGTTTGATCTGTGAGGGGAAAATTCTACCATACATGAAAGTAGTTTTTATGTATGATACATGAAAAAATATGGACCATTAGATTTAGATAGGATGAATGTTAGCCATTGGATAAGTAGATAGTAAGACTAAAAAATAAGGTGATTTTTCAAAAAGTAAAATAATTTTAGTTAATTTTGAAATAAAAAAAAAATGATGCTAACTTACTATTTGCTACAAAAATACTTACTATTTGATATTTACGCACTTACTGTTTGTTATGAATAAACTTACTATTTAAAGTATTACTTGCTAAACAAGTCACCTCCATTTTTTGATGTGTACCTTCTTTTGCATTTTAAATATATAAAACAAATGGCACACCGTATTTAACTATTTTTCTTCATATTTTGTTTTGTTATGATTTATACAAAGTAAAATATGATATGTAAATATTAATTTATTAAAATTTGTGAAAATTTACTAATTGCTTAAAATATTCATTATTGTGAAAAATTAATTTTTGATATAATATTAAAAATAAATAAAAGAGAAAAAAAAATTGTAAACAAAATATATTTAAATTGTAACCTATTTAAACTTATTTTTAAAAACATTAATTTAAAATAGTTACTTTTTTTTTAAACCTACAACACCTCAAAATAGTAATTACTATTTAAGAATTTGATATTTACATTTTCATTTTTTATTATAAATTTTGTATATTTTATATAACATATATATGAATTTCTTGTAAAAAAAATTTAGAAACTTTTATAAATTCATAATTTTTTGTTATCTATTTAATATCCATAATGAAATATTTTTTCTTCATAAAATTCATAAGTTTTCTTCATAATATTTTTTAATATCTAAAATATTGTAAAGCATAAATTGAAAATAAATAGAATAAAATAACTTATAAAGACCTCTCATTTATCAATATTTATTAATGATAATAAATGAATACATATACCGTAATTACTTTCTTTTACCTACTACACTTGAAAATATTAATTGTTATATAAGAATATAGTTAATTAGGAAAATATAGAAAAACTCTCAACTCATTTGCATACATAATCAACAAAATTGTGTTTTTTTTTTTTCATAGTCTTTCACAAAGAATAAGTGAAAGAGGATGATTTAGATTTTACAAATTGAAGACAATTTTCAAGTAATAATTTATCTATGTCTCTCTCTTTTATTTTAACATTATGTGATATTTTTAATTTATAAATTTTAAGATTTTGTTGAAAAATCATTTCACTTAATTAAAGAAAAAGTGCAGTTTTAAAACTTTAAGTCAAGTTTAATGAAATAATAAGTATAATTTCATTGACTATTTACTTAAGTCTATTGAAGTGGCGTTTTATTGATTAGTAAGTCATGTTTAATTAAGCAGTGAGTAGAATTTGATTGGGTAATAACGATAATCTAATAGAGTAGTAAGTGAAAATTCATTAAGTAGTAAGTAGGGTTTAATTAAGTAGGAAATAAAGTTGAATGAAGAAGAAAAGTGAAAGCCAATTGAGCAGTAAGTGAAGTCTTATACAATAGTTGTTGGAAAATTTATAAAGAGGTAGTTGTGAATTGAAATAGACTCCATTTTGAATGAAAGGGTGTAACCTTTCATGGTGTCTCTTTATTTTAAAAGAATAGGTATGTCCATTTTTCATACCTTTTCTATTCAAATTGAATAAGTGCCAACAAAGCCTATATAAAGGCAGCCCATTTCAATTTTGATTGATCCGAAAAATTCAGTCTGAAATTCTTGTCTCTTTGCTGTCCATTTTCTTTTAGTGCATTATTCTTCATATAAAATATTAGGAATAAATTTCACAGAGTTATACAACACAATGTTCTAGTTTCGCCGGACAAATTTGTTTGAAGTGCTTCTACAAATTTGTGAAGATCATTGTATCCTGGGAGATAGACGCCACTCAACCGTAAGCACCGTAGCAGGGCGAATCTGTCTTAAGGACAGAGTGTCACACACTTGACTTGGTCTTAATTTTAATTCGATTCGATAAATAAATCCGGTATGCTATTTATTTATTTTGTTTGATTTTATTTCAAGTTATTTTATTTACACAGAAGATTGATCCAACAATCTTAAGACAGATTCGAATTATTCTGTTTACAGAATTTTTCGTTTGTTTCTTTTTTTTTTCATTCTTCGTAAATAATTTCGGAAGAAAATTATTTTCTGTGGATTTACAAAATAATATTCTGGTTGGAAAAAATAAATAGTGATTATATGCTATTTGACAGATAGTAGTAATATACTGTCTCTTTTCTTTGACAACAACTAGTAGTACGATACTGGTGTCATTAACAATTCAGAATATATTTTTGTGGAATTTTTCAGAAATTAATTTTGGGTTTTAGAAATTATTTTCTGAGTTTTCATTACTTAAAATTCTGTTTAAGTATTTTAATTATTGAAGTGTATAGAAATTAATTTTCTGTGTGGAATTAATTTGGTTGAATAAAATTTTATTTTATTTCCAAATTAATTGAAAAATAAAAGTTATTTTCTTATTTCTTTTATTTTACAGAATTTAATTTCTTGTGTGGAATTAATTTGGTTAAATAAAATTTTACTTTATTTCCAAATTAATTGAAAAATAAAAGTTATAGTTTTTATTTCTTTTATTTTACAGAATTTATTTTTCTGTGTGGAATTAATTTGTTTAAATAAAATTTTATTTTATTTTCAAATTAATTGGCAAATAAAAGTTACATTCTTGTTTCTTTTGTTTTTACAGAATTTAATTCTATGAATTTGGTTTAATTTTCTGTGTAGTGAAAATTCTAATTATAAATTTGTTTTATAAATTAGAATTGATGGCTACTGAAACAAATGCCCAAATAAGTACTACTGTGGTGGCTACAATTGCACCAACCCCCTCTCCTGTGATGACAGTACCAATAAATCATGGAGAGAAGCCAGAGAAGTTCTCAGGAACTGACTTTAAAAGATGGCAACAGAAAATATTGTTCTATCTTACAACTCTGAACCTGGCTCGTTTTCTCCGTGAAGATGCTCCTATCCTGAAAGAGAATGAAACCGACCGGCAAGTGGTTGCTGCGGTTGATGCTTGGAAACATGCCGATTTCCTTTGCCAGAACTACGTTTTGAACGGACTTGACAACACATTATACAACGTCTACAGTCCAATCAAGACAACAAAGGAACTTTGGGAATCGTTGGAGAAAAAGTACAAAACGGAAGATGCCGGCTCAAAGAAATTTATGGTTGGCAGATTCTTGGATTTTGTAATGGTTGATTCAAAAACTGTGATCAGCCAAGCTCAAGATTTCTAACTCATTCTGCATGACATTCACGCAGAAGACATGTCTCTCAGTGAATCCTTCCAAATTGCAGCCTTAATTGAAAAATTACCAAAAGACTGGAAGGAGTTCAAGAACTACCTCAAACACAAGCGCAAAGAAATTTCTATGGGCGAATTAATTGTGCGTTTGAGAATTGAGGAGGACAACCGCAATTCTGAAAAGCGGGCTGGTATGCATCCTATGGAGTCTGAGGCAAATGTGGTGGAACATGTTTCAAAAACCAAGAAACGAAAGTCTTCTGGAGAAAGTTCATTACAAGGCTCTAAAGGGGGGGATAATAAAAAGTACAAGTTTAATGGCAAATGTTACATCTGTGACAAAGAGGGACATCGGGCCAAAGATTGTCGTAGCAAAGGCAAAAGCAAAAGCAAAAGAAGAACAAGCAAGAAGCCTGCTCAAGCCCACATGACTGAAGTGGACAATATTTCCAATGGTATAGATGATATCAATCTTTCTGCAGTTGTTTTCGAGGTAAATCTTGTCGGAAATCCTAAAGAATGGTGGGTGGACACTGGTGCTACTCGCCATATTTGTGTCGACAAAAAGATGTTCACATCTTATTCTATAGTGGACAATGGTGAACAACTCTTTATGGGCAACTCCTCAACTTCCAAAGTTGAAGGACAAGGAAAGATTGTACTCAAGATGACATCTGGAAAGGAACTCACTCTCAACAATGTGCTGCATGTACCGGACATTCGCAAGAATTTAGTTTCCGGATCTTTGTTGAGTAAGAATGGGTTTAGGCTAGTTTTTTAAAGTGACAAGCTTGTACTTACCAAAAACGGGATGTATGTAGGTAAAGGTTACATGTCTGATGGCCTTTTCAAGTTAAATGTAATGACCATTGTACCTTCAGTTATTAATAATACTACATCTTCTTCTTACTTGCTTGAGTCTTCAAATTTATGGCATGGTAGACTAGGACATGTTAATTATGGATCTTTGCGTAGATTAATTAATATGAAATGTTTACCTAAATTTAACATTGATTCAAATCATAAATGTGAAGTTTGCGTTGAGGCAAAATTATCTAAAACTCCTTTTCATTCAATTGAAAGAAGTACGGAACCACTTGAATTAATTCATAGTGACATTTGTGATTTTAAATCAATTCAAACTAGAGGTGGGAAAAAGTATTTTATCACTTTTATAGATGACTGTACTAGATATAGTTATGTTTATTTAATTCGAACCAAGGATGAAGTTTTGGAAACTTTCATTCAATATAAGAATGAAGTTGAAAATCAACTTGATAAGAAAATCAAGAAACTTAGAAGTGATAGAGGTGGTGAATATGAATCACCTTTTGGTGAGTTTTGTAAAGAACATGGAATAATTCATCAAACCACCGCTCCTCACTCACCTCAGCAAAATGGAATTGTTGAAAGGAAAAATAGGACTTTAAAAGAAATGATGAATGCCATGTTAATCAGTTCTGGATTACCTCAGAACTTATGAGGGGAAGCAATACTTTCTGCTGATTATATTTTAAATAAAGTACCCCGAAAGAAAGTGAATCAAACACCTTATGAAATGTGGCATGGTAGAGTACCATCCTACAAATACTTAAAAGTGTTGGGGTGTTTGGCTAAAGTGGCTATTCCTAGTCCTAAAAAGACTAAGATAGGTCATAAGACCATTGATTGCATTTTCATTGGTTATGCCAAGAATAGTAGTGCATATCGGTTTTTGATTCATAAATCAGAACATTCCGAAATGCATGTAAATACTATTATTGAGTCTCGAAATGCATCATTCTTTGAACATGTATTTCCAAATAAAACTAGACAAGAGACTAGTAATAATAAGAGATCTTTTGATACTATTACTAGTAATAATCAAGAGCAAGAATTAGACCAAAATGAGGAAGAAGAACCTAGGTGTAGTAAACGTGCTAGAACCTCAAAATCTTTTGGTCCAGATTTTCTAACATTTTTGTTAGAAAATGAGTCTTTAACTTTTAAAGAGGCTATGTCCAGTCCTAAAGCTCCTTTATGGAAAGAAGCTGTCAACAGTGAAGTTGAATCCATCTTGCAAAATCACACTTGGAAATTAGTGGACTTGCCACCAGGTTGTAAACCTCTTAGGTACAAGTGGATTTTCAAAAGAAAATTGAAAGCGGATGGATCAATTGACAAATACAAGGTAAGACTTGTGGTCAAAGGGTTTAGACAAAAAGAAGGCCTTGATTACTTTGACACATACTCACCGGTTACTAGAATAACATCCATTAGAATGCTAATTGCCATTGTATCTCTATACAATTTAGAAATTCATCAAATAGATGTAAAAACTGCTTTCTTAAATGGTGAGTTAAATGAAGAAATTTACATGGAACAACCAGAAGGGTTTTCTGTTCCAGGAAAAGAAAAGAAAGTGTGTAAATTGGTTAAATCATTATATGGTTTAAAACAAGCGCCAAAGTAATGGCATGAGAAATTTGACAAGGCAATGATGTCAAATGGATTTAAAATTAATGAGTGTGACAAATGTGTTTATATTAAAAACACAAATAAAGGTTATGTCATTGTATGTCTTTATGTAGATGATATGCTCATCATTGGTAGTAATAATGACATGATTAAAACTACCAAGAAAATGTTGAATAAACATTTTGACATGAAGGACATGGGCATTGCTGATGTAATACTTGGTATGAAAATTACCAAAACATCAGAAGGATATGCTTTGTCACAATCTCATTACATTGAGAAAATACTTGACAAATTCAGCAAAGATGATGATCATCTTGTAAGAACACCTGTAGATATTAATTTGTATCTTTCTAAGAATGTACAGGAAAATATTTCTCAATTAGAGTATGCCCAAATTAATGGAAGCTTAATGTACTTGATGAACTGCACTCGCCCAGATATAGCTTATGCAGTAAGTAAATTAAGTAGATATACGAGTAATCTGGGAGTAGAACACTGGAAAGCAATTATAAGGGTTCTTAGATATCTCCGATTTACTCGTAACATTGGGCTTAATTATACTAGATATCTAGCAGTACTTGAAGGATACTGTGATGCAAATTGGATATCGGATACAAGAGACTCAAAGTCCACTAATGGGTATGTCTTTACTCTTAGTGGGGCGGCTGTATCTTGGAAATCTTCCAAACAGACTTGTATTGCTAGGTCTACTATGGAATCTAAATCATAGCTTTAGACAAAGCAGGGGAAGAGGTAGAATGGCTTCGCCACTTCCTTGAAGATATTTCAATATGGCCAAAACCGGTGCCTGTTATATGCATACATTGTGATAGTCAATCAGCAATTGGTAGAGCACAGAGTCATATGTATAACGGTAAGTCTCGACACATTCGTCGTCGACATAATACCGTAAGACAACTACTCTCTAATGGAATTATGTCCATAGAATATGTTAAGTCTAAAGACAACATAGTGGATCCACTAACCAAAGGGTTAGCAGGAGAGTTAGTTAAGAATTCATCGAAGGGAATGGGACTAAAGCCTATTAAATAAGAGTTACCACAATGGCAACCCAACCTAGTTGACTGGAGATCCCAAGATCTAGGTTCAAAGGGACAATCGAGTTGTGAATGACTCAGAAGGATCACTGGGGAGTTTATATCCTACCCATTTCTTTGATGAAATAGTGATGTCTGCAACGGTTTAGGTTAAGTAATACTTTTAATGATTCTTATATCTAGGTAAACCTGGTGGAGTATGGCAGGATACTTTTCATAAGAATCACCTATGTGAGTGTGAACTGGGCCGGTTCTATAAGATTTGTGAAGGGCTACAAGTCTTTAGAGCACTCATTAAAGACCAGGTTGTTCGGGGCAAAATGAACACAATAGTGAGAACTAAACTGTGTTTGGAGATATACTGTGTGAGTTCTATTGTCTTGGTTTACCCAAACGGCTGAACAATTCAAGACATCATGTTCACTGGTTAGCTAGTAAATCCGATAGTATCTCACAAGGGAAGGTTCAAAGCCAAAAGCTACCTATCCTTTGCAGAATATTTCCAATTTCTGTACTCTCTGTATTTACATCATGTTGTTGCATTTTCTCTCTGTCAATTTCATTCATGTGGGGGATTGTTGGAAAATTTATAAAGAGGTAGTTGTGAATTGAAATAGACTCCATTTTGAATGAAAGGGTGTAACTTTTCATGGTGTCTCTTTATTTTAAAGGAATAGGTATGTCCCTTTTTCATACCTTTTCTATTCAAATTGAATAGGTGCCAACAAAGCCTATATAAAGGCAGCCCCATTCTAATTTTGATTGATCCGAAAAATTCAGTCTGAAATTCTTGTCTCTTTGCTGTCCATTTTCTTTTAGTGCATTATTCTTCATATAAAATATTAGGAATAAATTTCAGAGAGTTATAGAACACAAGGTTCTAGTTCGCCGGACAAATTTGTTTGAAGTGCTTCTACAAATTTGTGAAGATCATTGTATCCTGGGAGATAGACACCACTCAACCGTAAGCACCGTAGCGGGGCGAATCTGTCTTAAGGACAGAATGTCACACACTCGACTTGGTCTTAATTTTAATTCGATTCGATAAATAAATCCGGTATGTTATTTATTTATTTTGTTTGATTTTATTTCAAGTTATTTTATTTACACAGAAGATTGATCCAACAATAGTAAGTACAAACTCATTAAATAGTAAGTATGATTTAATTGAATAGTAAGTGAAATCTAATCAAATTATAAGTGAAATCTTATTCAGTAATGTTGGACCATTTTAATATCTTTTATTTATTTATTTATATATTTTGTTCATGAATCTTCTTTTACCTTGTTCATGAATCTCATCTTGTTCATGAATGGAGATTCATTATTTTGGTGACCTTTTATCTTGTTCATGAATGGAGATTAATTATAATTCATGAATTAGGTGGTGAGTTAATATTTGGATACACTCTCCATTTTCTCTAGGTTCATGGTCTTTATTATTTTTTGGTGTAGTTTGTAAATCCTAGTGGTCTATATATAGTTCCTCTCATCTACTCTTTTCTATACCAACACACCAACTATTTTCTATACAAGAGAGATTACTAGCAAAGAATGATGGTTTTCTTGGTGGAGCTTTGGGTTCACCATCTTGTGCAGAGTTGGCCTGAACCATACGATAAGTAGTCAGGCTGTTATATCCTGTAAAGGACAAGTCATAGTTTTGTGACTGCTGCACCGGCATTTGGGTTCTTCTTACCGCAGTGGACTTGATCTCCTTAAAGAAAACAAGTTATCCATGCCTCAGCCTGATCTATTTGTATCTCATTTTCTTTGCATTATTTATCAATAAAATATAATTTTTTCGGGTATTTTCACCAACAATTTTAAGGAAATCAACCATGGAACAAGTACCAGAAAAAACCAATGATGGAATTGGAGATCTCAACAAGCCTTTCAAGTTCAAGGGAGTTCATTTTAAGAGGTGGAAAGGAAAAGTTCTTTTTTACCTCAGCCTTTGGAAAGTTGCATATGTACTTACCGAGAAGAACCCAAACAAAATCCCAATCGAAAAGATGAATGATGAAGACTACGAGGCACATGAAGCAAAAGTGGTTTCCTACAATATAGATGAGTATAAATGTCATTTTTATCTCTTAAATTTCCTTGCTGATTAATTTTATGATTATTACTATGACACCACTTACAGTTTGTTTTCTATTAATTTTTGGCATGCTCGCTTGTGTCATATTAACAGTAAATATGTGGGAATCATGAGTAGTTTAGGATTAATTCCTAAAGTGACAAAATTTTTTGAGAAATGTGAAGTTTGCAGTAAAGCAAAAATTACCAAGAGGCCTCATAAAAGTGTTGAAAAAAATACCGAATTGCTAGAATTATTTCATACTGATTTGTGTGAGTTTGAAGGAATTTTAATTTGGGGTTGTACGGGGAGCAAATATTCCGGCAAGCCCGTACTCCTTTCTTCCGAGCTCCGTCGATGTCCAATCACCTGCGAGCAAGTAACGGTGAGCTACCCGGCGGTGTGTGGCCGGAAAAACCCTCCGACGATCAAGTTAGCACACACCTTATGATGGATAGAGAGAAGGGAGAGAGTGTTTGAGTGTAAGAATTCCTTACAGAGATGTTCGTGTGTCCGCGTATGGGGGGCGCAGACATGCTTATATACCCTCTGCGCCCCATATCCACTCCCAGTCATCTCCTGACACGTGGCTCCGCTATCCCATCTGTCAGCATAAACCTTTCTGAACATCACCTAATCCAACTGTCCGCCCATTCTCCTGGGAGCTCGGCAGCCGGGCAATTCCATCTCGGGCATCGTCTGCCATGCTGCGCTTCATGCCCAAGTACTCCAACAGCTAAGCTTAGATGAGGACCGGACTCGGCGGCATCTCGGCAAAGCCGAGCTCGGGACTACTCACGCTTGTCTGCGGTCGACCTACCTGCCGAGCAAACAGGTACCTCGGTTCAACCTTGCCTTTCCGGGTGCTGGACTTTTCACCTGACCGGCTTCGTAATCACGGATCCTTACAGCTCGGTCAATCAACGCGCTGCCTTAACCGAGCAGCTTCCTTCAAGGCCGGGCCACGCAACTTGGCCCAACACCTGTTCGGCCCAAATCTGTCTGGCACAACTCTGCCCGGCCCAAATTTGTCGGGCACAACTCTGTCTGGCCCAAATCTGTCCGACACAACTCTGTCCGGCCCAAATCTGTCCGGCACAACTCTGTCCGGCCCAAATCTGTCTGGCACAAAGTCCATATCATTAATCTCCCTCTCAGGGGTGATAACCGATATTTTATCACTTTTATTGATGATTTTTCAAAAAACACAAACGTATATTTATTAAAAAATAAAAGTGATGCTTTTGAGAAATTTAAAGAATTCCTTCTTGAAGTGAAAAATTAATTCGGTAAAAAGATTAAGAGAATTAGAAGTGATAGAGGCCGGGAGTATGAATCTCTAGGATTCAACTCTTTTGTTAAGTTATTGAGAATTATTCATGAGATTACTCCACCATATTCACCTTTATCTAATGGCGTAGCTGAAAGAAAAAATAGAACATTAATTGACTTGACGAATGCTATGCTTATTGATTCAGGTGCTCCTTCAAATTTTTGGGGCGAGGCTATTTTGACAGCTTGCCATGTAATAAATAGAGTGCCACACAAAAAGACTAATATTGTACCTTTTGAGTTGTAATGGGGGTATAAACTAAATCTAGGTTATTTGAAAGTTTGTGGTTGTTTAGCTTTTGTGAGGCTTGTAGATCCTAAATAACCTAAATTGGGTGAACGAGCTACCACATGTGTTTTTCTTGGGTATGCGTTGCATAGTACAGCTTATAGATTTTTTGATATGGAAAATATTATTATTTTTGAATCAGGTGATGTTGTTTTTCATGAAAATAAATTTCCTTTCAAATCTAGAAATAGTGGGGGTCAAATAATTTCTGAAAATATTTTATCCGTGCCTAGCTCTTCTAGTCCATCTCAAGTTTTTCAAGAACAAGAAAATTCTCAAATTCAACCAAGGAGGAGTACATGAGCTAGAGTTGAAAAAGATTTTGGCCCTGACTATTATCTTTACAATGTGGAAGAAATTCCTCTTACAGTGTAAGAAGCTTTATCATCACCTGATGCTTTTTTCTGGAGAGAGGCTGTAAATGATGAGATAGATTCACTACTTTCAAATAAAACATGGAAGCTAGTGGATGTACCTCCAGGTTGTAAAACTATTGGGTGTAAATGGGTCATTCGTAAAAAACTTAAACCAGATGAAACTATAGATAAATATAAAGCGAGGCTTATCGCTAAAGGTTTTAAGCAACAAGTTGATCTTGATTTCTTTGATGCTTTTTCTCCGATTACTAGATTTACATCCATTAGACTGTTGATAGTAGTGGCTGCAATTCATGATTTAAAAATTCATCAAATGGATGTGAAAATAACATTTTTAAATGGAGATTTACATGGACCAACTCAAAGGCTTTGTGGAGCCTGGCCAAGAAAGTAAGGTATGTAAGCTAACTAAATCCCTTGTATGGTTTAAAACAAGCTCTTAAATAGTGGCATGAGAAATTTGATTTCTGCATGCTTGAAAATGACTATAAGACTAATGAATGTGACAAGTGCATATATTATAGAACTTGTGAGAATACACATGTGATTATTAACCTATATGTGGATGATCTACTTATCTTTGGCTTTAATTTGCATATCATAAATGAGACTAAAAATATGCTTAATAGCCACTTTGATATGAAAGATCGTCGTAAAGCCAATTTTATTTTGGGAATTAAAATTACCAAGACTAATGATGGTATTTTTTTTGATCAGTCGCATTATGTTGAGAAAATTTTAAAGAAATATAATTTTCTAAACTATAAACATGTTGCTACTCCTTTTGATGCAAGCATACATTTATCTGTTGTAACAAATGAAAAAGAAGTAATTAATCAAAAGGAATATGCTAGCATGATTGGTAGTTTGAGATATGCTACTGACTGTACTAGACCTGACATTGCATATGCTGTTGGAGTACTTATCAGGTTTACTAGCAAGCCAAGTCGAGATCATTGGCTAGCCATCGAAAGAATTATGAGATATTTATCTGGTATCAAAAATTATGGTTTGTTTTATAACAAGTATCCTACGGTACTTGAGGGATATAGTGATGCCGATTGGAACACTTTGTCAGATGATTCTCTCTCTACCTCGGGTTTCATTTTTACCTTGGTTGTGGTGCTATATGTTGGAAGTCTAAAAAAAACAGACTATAATTGCTAATTCTACAATGAAAGTTGAGCTTATAGCATTAGCTTCAGAATGTGAGGAAGCGAATTGGTTGAGAGATTTGTTACATGAAATCCCTTTTTGGGAAAAACCAATTCCTCCTGTGTTAATTCATTATGATAGCACTATTGTTATTGGTAGAGTGAACAACTATTTTTATAATGGTAAATCCAGATCTATTCGAAGGAAACACAGTAATGTGAGATCTTATTTGGGTAATGGCATCATAACTGTGAATTATGTAAGATCTTGTGATAATCTTGCAGAATTATTAACAAAGGCCTTGGCGAGAGATAGAATCTGGAATACATCGAGGGGATGGGTTTGAAGCCTATAAAATCATAAACCATGTATGAGGATACACAACCTAGGGACCAGAGATCCTGTAACTAGGTTCAATGGGAAGAATGAATCATATGGTGGTTGTAAAAAATGCACTCTTTAATATTTTGCTATTCATCCCTATGATGTAAGTGCATTTGTCCTGTAATGTTGGAGGGTTGAGTTTTTATATTCTTAATGAAGTTCTGTAGCTCTTGTTGATTGTGGTGTGTCAATTACATGAGCATCATTGACAAATTTCACCTATGTGAGCATGAAAGTGGAGTCGCTTTCTATGAGAACAAGGCTTATTCTCAAATATGCTCATGAAAACTGGGATTAGCACAAGGCCGTAATGTGTTGATTATTAAAGCTTATGTCAACACCTAGACTATTATGTGTGAGCAGTAATACTTTATTTTCCCTAAGCAGTCATAGTTCAAGTCTGAGACCACTACTGACTTTAGAGTAAAGGTTGTTGTTTCACTAATGAAGGTTCAATGCAGAGCACATCTTCATGATGCATACTAGTCTATCTTTGTTTGGTTATCTCTCTTGTCCTTGTTGATATTAAAATGAGAGGGGGATTATTGGACCATTTTAATATCTTTTATTTATTTATATATTTATATATTTTGTTCATGAATCTTCTTTTGTTTTGTTCATGAATCTCATCTTATTCATGAATGGAGATTCATTGTTTTGGTGATCTTTTGTCTTGTTCATGAATGGAGATTAATTAGAATTCATGAACTAGGTGGTGAGTTAATATTTGGATACACTCTCTATTTTCTCTAGATTCATGGTCTTTATTATTTTTTGGTGTATTTTGTAAGTCTTAGTGGCCTGTATACAGTTCCTCTCATCTACTTTCTTCTATACCAACAAACCAACTATTTTCTATATAAGAGAGATTGCTAGCAAAGAAGAGTGTTTTTCTTGGTGGAGCTTTGGGTTTACCATCTTGTGCAGAGTTGGCCTGAACCATACGACAAGTAGTCGAGCTGTTGTATCCTGGAGAGGACAAGTCATAGTTTTGTGACTGCCGCATCGGTATTTGGGTTTTTCCTACAGCAGTGGGCTTGATCTCTTTAAAGAAAACGAGATATCCATGCCTCAGCCTGATCTATTTGTATCTCATTTTCTTTGCATTATTTATCAATAAAATATAATTTTTTCTGGTATTTTTACCAAGAAGTAATAATAACTCAAGTCTACTTATCATGAAATAGTAAGTAGTACGTTGAGTCTAGTGAAATAGTAAGTGGAGTTTATTTGAGTAGTAACCAAAATTTAATAAAGTAATAAGTAAAATCTCATTAAGTAATAAGTGAATTCTAATGAAATAATAAGTGGAGTCCATTGAAATAGTAAGTAGAAGTTCATTGAGTAGTAAGTGGAACAAAAATTGAGTAGTAAGTGGAGTCTGGTGAAGTAGTAAGTGAAAGTCCATGGAGTAGTAAGTAAAATCAAAATTAAGTAGTAAGTGAAATGTAATGAAATAGTAAGTGGAAGCTCATTGAGTAGCAAGTGAACTCTAGTGAAGTGGTAAGTGGAAGCTCATTGAGTAATAAGTAGAGTCTAATGAAATAGTAAGTGAAAACTCATTGAGAAATAAGTGAAAGCTCAATAAGTATTTTTCAACTTTTTTGGAACAATGATAAATCTAAAACGATTGATCAACCATAGAACTACTACACATTTAATTTGTTAATCAACTCTCTCCAAACCAAATGATGAAATATCTAGGAAAAGAGGATCCAATGCAAGTAGTATTTTATTGAATAAGTAATGTTTGATTGAATAGTAAGTAGAGTTTTATTGAGTAGTAAGACAGGTCTAATAAAATAAATGAAGGCTCATTGAGTGGTATATGGAGTGTGATTGAGTAAAATCAAGTCTAATGAAGTAGTAAGTAGAGTCTCATTATGTTGTAAGTGTGATTTAATTGAATAGTATGTCAAGTAAAACGAAGGGGTATCTTATGAGTATTAAGTCAAATCTAATAAAGTAGTGTCTTATTGAATAGTAAGTCATTTTAATTAAGTAGTAAGTGAAATTTGATTGAATAGCAAGTTGAGTCTCTTATTGAATAGTAAGTGGAGTTTAATTAAGTAGTAAGTCCAATCTAATAAAATAGTAAGTGAAGTCTACCTAAATAGTAAGTGTAGTTTAATTGAGTAGTAAGTAGAGTTTTAATTGAATATTAAGTCAAGTCTAATTTAATAATAAGTCAAGTCTAATTAAATAGTTTATTATTTATTAATTTTTTAAACCTACTTACCACTGTATAAAAGTTTTTATGTTGGTTAGTTTTGACTTAGTAGTAAGTAGTTTGTTGCCCCCATGTTTTCTTGGGAGGAAAAACTCTAGGCCCTTTCTCTCTTTAAGAAGTCTTAGCCTTTCTATCTCTTTCTCTATTTTTTATGGAGGAGCGGATGGTCCTTCTAGCCTTCCTCTCCTCTCTGTTTCTTCTCTTGTGATTTTTTCTTTTTTCTTTCTTGTTCATCACTATGTTAGCTATTATTGTTCCATTCGTTTTCATTATCAGCTTGTCACTGAGGAAGTTTTCAAATCTAGACTCAGATCTAATTCATGACTGACATTCGACGTTGTTAAATACATTTTTATACGTTAGATGACCACCTCAGATCCCGAATATTTTATTTTGCAATGTAAAGGCGGGGATTAAGGTACCATAGTTATCTGTTGCAACGATAAAAGGATCGTGGAGATGATTGGTAATGTTTGTTTGATAATAATTGTTTTGATTTTTTTTCATTGCAATAATATCTCTCTTTGTTGAGGTTTTCTTTCTTTTTTTTTTTTTTGTTGTGTGTGTGTGTGTGTGTGTATGTGTGGATGTTTTTTTCTCCCTATATATAAGTTTGTTTTTCTCCCTATATGAAGACTTGTACGTAGAGATTTTCTTTAGAGACTGGCTTCTCTCTAGTCTTCCATCGGGCTGGAGAGGTATTGTCCGACCCAATATGCTAGTTTTTGGGTCCCGTTTCGATGATCCGAACCGTTTATATTTTAGGGTTCGTTGAGTATATAATTCCTACAAAAAATCAAGTACATCGGATAACATCAATCATGTGTTCGAATCAATTTTGTATAAAAAAATGAACGGTTAGAAAATAAACAGTTTGTACAAAATTGACCCAAACATCGATTTTTGTTATTCGATTGATTTATTTGTTGTATGGATGATATACTCGACGGACCTTAAAATGTGAATGGTTCGGATCATCAAAACGAGGCCAAAAATCGACCCATTGGACCGGACTATATGGTCTGGTTCGATGGAGGACTAGAGACCGTTCAATCCATTATCTTTATCCCTTTTGAGATCTATTTTGCACTCTAATTTACTTTATTAGACAACTTATTGTTGCATGTGTTATATATTAAGTTTTGTTCTTTCCTATAATTTTTTTTAAAAAAAATAATTTGTTAATGAGTGACATATTGAATTATATTATTAGTAAAATAACTTACTATGTATGACATTACTTATCACTATTTACAAATTTACTTACCATTTATTGTGAAATGACTTACCATATGAAACAACGTACTACTCATTTTGAACTAACCTATAACTACCACTTGTTCTAAACTTACTTATTATTTGTTTTGAATCTATTTATGACTAGTTATGAAGTTATTTACTATTTAACTATATTTAAGTCGTATAATTTGTCAAGAGTAATTTTAGAACTTTATATATCTATATATATTTTAAATAGTATTAACAATATATTAAAATTATTTTTTGTTTATTATTGAAAAAATTCAAATTAAAAGATTTATTGAAGGTGGATTATATTGATAAGTGTAATTTTTATTTTTATTTTTATTTTGGTGCATAATTTAAGAAAACTATTTGAGATTTTTAATAAAATTTCCACAATTTCACCTACGATGATGTGAAATGATAGGTGTTAATCTTTGATTTGTCATGTACTCAATTATGTAGGATTTTACTTTTTTGTCACATCATCAAAGGTATTTTGGAAGGGTGAAATTTATTCTCCACAAGGAAATCGAGATGAACTGCTTCTTCCTTTGCTCTGTGGAAAAGACAAATGCTAAGACGTCAGTGATCTCTTCTGACCATGGTTGGTTGGGAGGACTCTCCGACGATCAAGTTAGAATACCGTTCAAACATATTGTTTGTTTCTTTGAAAGAAAATATCTTTTTTGTACCTCCTTTTAGACGATTTTCTTCTTCCCTTTTATAGTGTGGACACCTGGTATCTTGACTGTTGGATAGCTGTCTCGATCTAATGGTGTTTTATGCCTTCAGGCGTTGGTCGGGCAAGTGGTCCAGTTGTCTTGATCTACTATTATCGGAGTCGCTGTATTTTGGATGGCCTAGATTTAGTTCGGATATGGGTTCACATTTTTTATCATTGGATTTTTCTTATCGGATGCTCAGTTTGTCAGAGTTGGTTGATCCCGTATCCTTTCTTCTGTCAATTTTGATCTTTATCATTGATTTCTATTTGATCCAAAGGTTTTCCTTCATATCACGGATCTTTTTTCAGAAAGCGATCTTGTTTAAATATCTTATCACGTGACTTTGTTTTCTTTGCAACTGGATTTTCTAAGGACTTGGGCCTTTTATTTGGAACTTTGCCTTGGCCGAGTAAAAATGCTTTGGGCCGTATCTTAATTTGCTTGGGCTTTGGACTTAAGTTTTTATCCTCCACAATTGGCCTCCCTTCGACCTTTTTTTTTAAAAGGATTTGTCGAAGGTGCTCTATCCGACTTTCGTGGGTTCCTGTGAAAAAAGCGCTATCTATGACACACGTTCGTTAAATATCCTTATTTAAATAATGACGACCGTCATTTTTTCCTTCAATGTGCCGTTTTGCGTCTAACATATTTAATCGAAGATTCTAGCCCTTTTTTCTTTTGTCTCCCATCGCATCACGTTCTTAGCTCTTATATTCATTTCCTCATCCTTCACCAGAAGTTATTTGTAAGTTCATCCCCTTTCTTTTTATGATTTTGTATTTTTGTTGTTAGCTTTTGTTTGACTAAAATGAATCGATTGAGTCCCTTTTTTTAATCCAAAGAGAGCATTGCTGAATTCAGGGATTTGTATAATATCCTTGAGGATGTTGTTGTTCGCCTTCCCACCTCCGATGATAGTTTGTCAGAGGGTTCTGAGTAACGAATCCCTCTCCTCTTGATAGATATAGTAGAGAGAGGAATTAGGTTCCTTTTGTATCCCCTCCTTCGAGAGGTGCTTCACTTTTATGGGGTACCCCCTTCCCAAATGTCCCCTAATTTCTTTAGGATAGTGATGGGAATAGTGGCCCTAAATGATATTCTTGGAATCAACTTAGGTCTGTCTGAGATTAGGTACTGTTATAATTTTGTTCCCACTACCAAAGAAAGAACACATTTTTATTTCAAACCTAGGTCGGTGAAGGCCCAACTTGTTCAAATGCTTCCTCATTCTGGTAAAGGCATAAACGATGTGTTTGTTATAATAGAGGGGAATTGGGAATTTCCTCATGAAGTTGATCGGATCCGACCTGTCCTTAAGGTTACTAGCCGTCCAGATTATAAGTCACTTTTATTTGCTTTGTCCTTGTATCTGCCTTGCCATCTAATTTTACTAATAGTTATGTTCATTTACCACAGCTCCCGAAGTCTTTACTCATCCTAACGAGTGGGAAGATCAAGTAAACCTCTCTCTGTTATGGCGAGCTTGGTCGTACAAAGGGCCACTAGAACAACAAGGGTAAGGTCGGGCTGCTCATGTTTTGCTTGCATGTGTTCCTCATTACGGAACAGTAATAGCCACTGATGGCATAGATCTCAGTGCTGACGGTGGTTTTGACTTTTTTTTTTTTATCTTTCCTCATTTACGGAGAACGTTGGAGAAGTTGCTCCTGAAGAAGGATCCCAAGAAGAATCATCTAGTTCGGAGGCCACCATATCCAACACCATGCCGCCGAAGAATTTTTTGGAGATTGGTGCGGCCAAGAAACGTGAAAGAGCTGCAGCGGCGACATCTGCTTCACAAACGTCTTCTAACCCTGCAATTGTCGATCGGCCCCAACATTCGCCGATTGTCATAGTAAGCTATTCTCCTAATCTTGTAGTGGTCTCTAATGACCCTATTCCTCTTGCCCAGAGATTAGGCAAGTGACCATCTGACCAATCGATCGAAGTTTAGAAGAAGAGCCGCACTGATCCTGCTGCGGTTGCCACGGTATTATCTCCAGCCTCTGCTTCTGAACCAGTAGTTGTTATTTCTCTGATCACTTTGGTGCCTGCCCTTAAGGATCGGTAGTTGACGAATGCAGATTCGGCTATGGGTAGTGCTGAAGTTGTTGCTACGATTGTTCGCATTTTGATTTTACCGGTTGACTCCACATGCCTTGTCGAACAGTCAGATATTGTTGTTTTCTCACAATCTCTGCATTCTTCTTTGATAGTAGTGGCTGTGTTTCTTTTTTATTGCTTGATTGTGCGCCTATATTTGGTTGGATGGTTGGTTATGCTTTATTTGAATTGAATTGTTGCATGTAGGGTCTGTTTTCCACGTATGAGGCCATGGTGCACCATAATAGACTGGTCAAAACAGTAGATAAGTTGAGGTTATCGAATGACCTTCTGTTGAGAAGACTAAAGAGCTTGAGCTGCGAGCAGCAAGTGCGGAGGGCAAAGTTACAGAGTTCAATGCAATGCTTCAAGCTATGGACTTGAAGTTAACATCTATGGAACAAGAGATCAATACTTTGAAGATGGAGAAGGAACAACTTTCTGAAGCAGTTGCTGCATCGAAGGAGAATCTGGCTAATGTGGTAAAGACAACGAAATATGAGGGATGCAATGAGGCTACCGCCGTATACGAGGTGCAGTTTGTCAAGCTTGAGAACATGTTATTTGAAGATGGCTAGACATCAGCGCTGGAAGCCACGAATGTTCCAACAGACTCTGAGCTAAGAAAAAATGTTTCTTACCCATGCCTCGAAGCCGCCAATCAGAATGCTCCTGAGAGAGTAGAGACTGGTAGTACTTAGGACAAGGTTAGAAGAAACATTTTTTTTTTTTGGTATGGAGATGATGCATCGAATTTTCCCCTTTTTAGTTAATAGATCTGTGTTTGGTGAAATGATCGCACTACTTGAGTTATATGCATTTAAATTTAAATTTATGCCAAAGTCTTATTCTTTGAGCAGACTCCAAGAGATCGGCTAATTTGTTTCAACTGTTTATATTATTTGTCAGATAAATCTTAAAAGAGAATTCCCATGAACTTGTTTTTGCATAAAGCAAGTGATCGGCATATCGTATAGCCAAAGTACTATCTCTCGGATAGGTTTTAAGAGAGGATCCTCATGGACCCGTTCTTTGCGCAAAGCAAGAGATCGGCATAGCATATAGCCGAAGTACTATAGGTTTTAAGAGAGCATCCTCATGGACCTATTCCTTGAGTAAAGCAAGAGATCGACATATCTTATGGTCGAAGTATTATCCCTCGGATAGGTTTTAAGAGAGGATCCTCATGGATTCATTCCTTGTACAAAGCAAGAGATCGACATAGCTTATGGTCGAAGTACTATCCCTCGGATAGATTTTAAGACAGGATCCTCATGGACCCATTCCTTATGCAAAGCAAAAGATCGGCATATCTTATGGCCGAAGTAGTATCCTCGGATAGGTTTTAAGAGAGGATCCTTATGGACCCGTTTCTTGCGTAAAGCAAGAGATTGGCATAGCTTATGGTCGAAGTACTATCCCTCGGATAGGTTTTAAGAGAGGATCCTCATGGACCTATTCCTTGCGCAAAGCAAGAGATCGGCATAGCTTATGGTCGAAGTATTATCTCTTGGATAGATTTTAAGACAGGATCCTCATGGATCCGTTCCACAAAGCAAGAGATCGACATAGCATATAGCCGAACTACTATTCCTCGGATAGGTTTTTAAGAGAGGATCCTCATAGACTCGTTCCTTCCACAAAGCAAGAGATCGACATAATATTTTTGCTGGATATGGCTGGGGTTAGTGTTTTTGGGATTTTCACTTCTCAATATGCTGACGTCACGTGGACATGTGTCGACAGTCTGACATGTCCATCAGTATTTCCATTAAATACAAGGGCACGTTTATCTAAAGGAGGCAATAGTCGCGTCAGAATAGAGCGCCAATTACTCTCCTTTTGCTTAAATCATTAGCATTGATAGTTGGGATTTTGTGCCTCCACTATTATATCAATCGAAGATTTTTCTGGCGGTGACACATGTCCCCTACTTCTGCTGTTCAAATCATCGTCCAAATTGTAAGTGTTCGTGTATCCTTTTTATATTATGTTAGTGTTACCAGGGGTTTGTATCGAGATGGGGAAGCATGCATATCTACTTAGTAGTTTTGATGGTATATCCCATTTTCGATCTACTTGCGATATACCTGTTAGCGTGAATCTAGAACTGCCGCGTCCGGATGATATTTTCTTATTCTCCAATGACGAGAGGGTTCCATCGTTAGTATCCTCGATATTAGATGGCGGAGTTAGGTTTCCCTTCCACCCCCGACTTCGTGAGATCCTCTCCAATTACGGAGTCCCACCCTTTTTGTTGACAACAAACGCTTTTAAGATTATAAATATAATGCTTGCCCTGAAAAATATGTTAGGCTTGGATTTGGGTTTGAGAGAGTTACAATATTGCTATAGTCTATATCAAGCTCCCTCCGGGGCATTCTATTTTGTATCAAAGCGTCGTGATTGAGACAGATTACTTGTTTGGGTGCTCCCAGAGACCTTTAACGTAGAATCAGAAGATGTGGTCATGGTTTCTAGGAGTTAGGAGTTTGCCTCCTCCTTTTTTCTTTTCTTTTCTGAAGGTGCTGCAATTGTACGCCGAAGGTTGGGTGTTGGTGAGCCACGATAATTTCCATGACTTATATAGCTGTCATTCATTTGTTTGTTTTTTAAACTGTTGTTTTTTTTTTTTTTATTTCTACAGATCATCGTGTGATAAATACAGATCGAAAAAATGAGTCCTGGGGTGTAAATTTACAAACAGTGCAAGTAGTTTGGAGGTGTTCCGTCACTTCCTCACGATCGGCAGAGATGTTGATTGATCAATTTCTACCATGAATAGCCTTACACCCACATGTTCGATCTTGCTCTCGATGCCCCTGTCGGAGCTCAAGAGGTAGGATCGTCACCTGCATTGTTATTAGGAGAAGCAGACTGAGGAAGTCATCTACCGGAGGAGATTCTGTTATTGATTGGTTTGTGAGAGTCTTCAGCGCCCGCTATGTCTACTTGGTGTCGGATGACTAGGCAATCTGAGGCGGCTCGAAGGGCTAGTCAGGATGTCGGTGATCGTAGTTTATGCAGAGCGGCCGACCATCTGCTCAAAAGAACAGGACCGTCATCAAGACTCAACGTGTTCAGGCAAGCGAAGAGCATGTAGAGAATGTTGTGGCGGGTCCGATTGAATATATTTTCCAACCAATGATCGGGAGTCGATCCTTAAATATGCTTGACTCTATATTTTCTGATGTTGGGGTTACTCTTGCGATGACGCGAGGTATGCGTATTCTAGAGGACATCTGATGTAATAACCCTCATCACTGCTTACCGATAAACATTGATTACCGTCAAACTGAACTGATTATGACTGATAATTGAACTGATTAAAGTACTGAACTGACTGACTGAAAACTGGAACTGAATTGACTGAGTCTATCTGTTTAATTGTGCATCTATCTGTTTGATTGATTATTTGATCTGTTCGTGTTTTAGTGTTTAAACTGCTAATTGAAAGCCTTATCGGCGGCCGAACCGGGAATTGATTGATGTTTTATGATCATCATAATTAATGTGATTTTATGGTATAATTACCTGAAAACTGATTAGGTATGATTAAATTAGATTAAAATGAGTTAAATTGCAATGGTTGCCGTAATTACACGAATGCCACTCTAGTGGTCCACTACTTGGACCTTCTTGAGACTTGATTTCACTTAGGAGCAACATTTGATCAGCCTTTTCCTTGAGTTCCACCAAGTAGAGAGAGAGATGAGAGCTTTAAGAGAGAATTGAGTTCATGTTTGTGAATTGGCTTGAGAGACTTGAAGGAAATTGAAGTGTATTTGCATATTTGAGCTCCCTCACTCCTAATTCTACACCTAAGGTAGATCATTCATCTTCTTAATTGTGTCTTTGAGTTGTTCTTGCATGATTCATGTCTAATTGTAGAGCTAAGTCATGAATTGGTTCATTAATGGTGAATTGAAGCTCACTTCATGCATGCATGTTTGAATTAATGAGTTTTCGAGTTGAATTCATGGTAAAATGGTGCATGCATGTTCATAATTTTGTAATGGTCCATGTTTTCAACTTGTTTTGGGATTAAGTGGCTCCTTAGAACATCAAATTGGAGCTTCAAAATGATTTGAATTCATGCATGTTTGCATGTTCATATTGTTCATGAAATTGGTTTGAAATTGAGTTTGAATTAAACACCCTTGGGCTTTGATTTCTCAAAATTGAGCTTTGAACCGTGTTATTCTATATGTTTACAAGTGTTTTCTGGAAATTCAGCCCAAGAGGATCGATTTTGATGCTTTTGAACCTGGGTTTTGGCTTGGAGGTGCAATCTGGAATTCCCAGATTTTGCACTTCCGCTCGATCGGGGGAAGTTCCGCTCGAGCGTGGAATCCGAGCATCCAGTATCTCTGCACTGTTTTACAGTCCGCTCGAGCGGAGGATTGGGCGCTCGAGCGGAGTCATGTGTCTCAAGCTCGAGCAGGCGTCGAGCGTCCGTCGAGCGGAGATTTCATCCATCCAGTACTTTTACAGTACGCTCGAGCGGGAAAGTTGACGCTCGAGCGTGTACCTTTGTTGCATGTCTGCTCGAGCGGGTAAACCTGCGCTCGAGCGGGAAACTGTTTTTCTGAAAATTCCGAAACTGTTTTCTGATCACATCTTTGCATCCTCATCCTATTCTAGGCATTCTTAGGCCTAGTTTAAGGCATATTGTTAAGGATATAGATGTAGAACACACCGGGGCATTAGGGATTAAATTATGATATTTCCCAACTGTGTAGCTTAGTGTGTGTTCAACCTGTGAACTGTGTAGGGTTGGCAACTGGGGAGATACGCTTTAGCACATTGTAGCCCGAACACTGTGAGTAACAATTGTGTAAAGATATGTTCAACTGAGAATGTTTTCTGACTGTTTAACGAAACTGTTTTCTGAAGTACTTATTGTTAATTATTGAATGTATGTCCTATATTCCGAAATGTATTGTGGCATCCTTAGCAACTGTTGTATACTGTTACTGCTACTGTTACAGAGATCTCTGTCGGTTCCCTCGCGGAACCACTACTGTTTACTGACTGATGGCCATCATTACTGTTTGGTCTTTAAGACCTACTATTTACTGCTATGCTAATGGATGTACCACATATGATTGAATAACTGTTCTGACTGAAAGACTGAAGTATTGTTGAATGAACTGTTTTCATTACTATAAGGACATTTCATTCTTAACCTCTTTACGCATTATGTTATTCACTGGGCTTTAGCTCACTGTTTATATATATATGTAGGTGCTCAGCCACCAGATCGGAGCTAGGAGCGCAGGTTAGACTCCAGTTTTGTCAAGCCAGCCTTTGTGCCTCAATGCGAGGTTCCGAGTCGCCATGCTATGGCTTTGGGGTGCTCTGTTTTCTCCCCCCCCCTCGGTCACTGTTTGACTACTGTATAGACTATCAGCTGCTAACTGTACTGTTACCAAGGGATTAGGTCCCTGTACTGTGTAACTGTAAATTTTGTATAGACTGTACTGCTTGTATATGTGAATGCATGAAAAATCTTTTTGGCATACAGACTGTCACAGCTCAATGGACATTATTTATTTACTGTATTGGCTTCCACCAGGCCCTGTACTCTGTTTTACTGTGTTACTGTTCTGTAGGCCTTCGGTAATCTCGGATTACTGGTCGGTTACGGTGCTAAACCCATAGGGCCGGGTTTGGGTTGTGACATCCGATGTCTGAAAGGACAATCGAACTAACAAATTCTGGGTCAAGGGATCCAGAATCTAGTAATGGTAAGCTTATTATGGTATATGTTTGATTTCGGTTGCCTTTTATAATGTTAACGAGTATGATGATACAAGCCGTCAACCAATTCATGGAGGTAGGGGTTCGGTTAACCTGGGAGAAGGATCAACATGATGAAGAGAAACACAAGATCGAAGAACAAAGAAGATCTATCGCCATGGAAAAGAAACGCAAGATCAAAGAAGAAAGAAGATCTATTGCCGAGGAAAAAAAATAATTTTTGGCGGAGAGGGAACGTTCTAAGGAGGAGTTGACATGTGTTGAGAATAGAATCGCAACAGTTGAACTAGGCCAGATGTTAGCCAAAGAAAATGTTGAAGCAACCACCCATCAGCTTGATAAATTAAGATCGGATTATGAGGCTTTGAGGGTCGGCATGAAAACAATGAAAGGCCAACATGAGATGAAGCTGAAAGAGAGTATCGAGGCCACTTGGAATGAAACAAACGTTGTGTACGCCGACCAGATAAACAAACTGGATTTTTTTTCCTGAGAAGGCTGGAGATTAGCAATGAATCAAATGGGGGTTACAGAGTCATCCGAGCTATATTTCCAAGTTCCTTTACCGAGTCCTAAGGTTCATATCCCTTCCGATCTGGATAATTTGTAAAGATGTTGTTCGGGAGCCATTTTGTATCTATCTTGTGATGCCTTTGTGTTTTTTTGTTTGTTTGTTTTAACCTATACATTCGTATATGTTGCAAAATACTTTTGACACATAAAGGGTATGCATAATATCATTCACGAATTTGCGTTTGTTGAACTTTTGGTTATACTACCCGAGCAGAGGAAGGGTTGAATTCCTGGCCTTTTCGTCCCCTTTTTCCTTTGCGCACATGAAGGGATAGGGGAAATGGATAGTCAACCTTGAAATAATACTCCCGCATTAAGTAGCCGTATTTTCTTTCCTTTATTTATACAAGTTGTGGAAGTCATGACATAATTCAAACCTTGCTTCGAACAACAATTTACTTGTATGGATCTTGGAGGTTCTTCTTCCTCTTCTGAAATGTCAACGTGGGATAAATTAGTCCCAGCTCCTATTGCCATTGGCTGGGATGCTTGGCCAGAACTATCCCAACCCTAAATAATAGAGTGAATTCACCATAGATTTGTGGAGTTTAATAATTTGACCTTGGTTCATCCATCTCGTCGAAGCTCGATGGTATACCCTTATGTACCATTCGACCAAATTCATTGTTTGGAAGACAATCTGCTTTCGGCGTGGTACACTTTGACCATGTCGACCAAAATAATGCGGAAGGTCCCGAATTCAACTGAGGGTCTAGGACTCAGCCCGTCACATTTGGCCAGAAAGGCAAAGCTCTCCTCATCTAACTAGCATAATTTTGTAAATGAACCACATTATCCTCTATCGTTTGGTCTGGACCCTGCTTCACCTGTTCTGCCTCTGAATCCAAACTAGATTAAGGAATTAAAACTCACGCTTTTTGAAAGATAACACTTTTCTGCCTACCAAGCCCCTATTCCCCTTTCAAATTACCAACGGTATAAGGCCTAAACCGTTCTTGCGGCCTTTTCCCATTTATGCTTTGAAGTTCTTCATGATGATATTCCCCTGAAGAATCTTCAATGGGGTTGTGATATTGTTTCGTGAAGCCATGTTCTTAATCTAATTGCTCAGGCGGAGCTTTACACCTTTCTAGACCAACTCCCACTTTTGCTTCACTGGCACAAGAATAATATGACCACCTGTCGAGCTTTGGATGAGATTTCTGCTTCTTACATCTATACTCAGAACGAAGCAGAGAATCTTCTTGAAGATTATGTAGATTTCAAGAATAAGGACTCGGCCTATTGGGACTATGTGGATATGGATGAAATGGAGATGGCTCTGAAACAACAGAGTTTGAAATGAGGGTCAAGCAACTTTTTTTCCGAATAAGGGCCCAACAGTTGGCAAAGCCTCAGTTGGATAGGATAGATGACAGATTGGAGAAGGAATATGTATTCATCGAATATTGTTGGAATAAGTTCTACGACCTTATGTTTATTCATTATGCTTCATAGTTGAGCGTTATTACATTGTAGTTACAAGGTTTAATGATAATACTTCCTTAGATGCATTGCATTCCAAGGCCTTGGGAGAACATTCCCACGTTGATCGGCCACCTCGTATACTCCTTTCTCGGCTAGATTAGTGATCTGGTATGGTCCTTCCCAATTTGGCCCAAGTTTTCCATCAGCAACTTTTCGCTCATTGGGGAGGACTTTTTTCAGAAATAATTTTCCGACCATATACCGTCGGTGTTTTACTAACTTATTGTAGGCTCAAGCTATGTTTTATTGGTATGCGGCCAATCGCAGCATTTCCTTTTTGCGTCTTTCTTCGGCAAGATCAAGTTCCCCTCATAGTAGTTCGTTATTCATTTTACTTTCCACCAAATAAGACTTTCCTGTTGGGAAGTCGATCTCTAGTGGGATGACGGCGTCCAGCCCGAAGGCTAGGGAGAAAGGTGTCTCGCCTGTTGGACGTCAAGGCGTTGTTTAGTATGACTAGAGTATTGCTGGGAGCTCTTTGGCCCATCTCCCTTTGGATGTCTCCAACCATTGTTTGATACCAGTTAGAATGTTTTGTTCGAAGTTTCAGCTTGCCCATTACTCTGTGGATAAGTTGGGGTGGAATAATAAGCCTTGATTCCATACCGGGCGCAATGTTCTTTATACACTCGACAGTCGAACAGTGTGCCATTATCGGATATAAGTGATCTTGGTATCCTGAACCTTGTGATGATGTTTCGTCATAAAAATCGCCTGATATCGACATCCTAGATAATAGCTAATGGTTCGACCTCAATCCACTTTGTAAAATAATCTGTTGCTACGATCAACCACTTTAGATTTCCTGGAGCGTGAGGCAATGGCCCGACGAGGTCCAATCTCTATTGTGCGAATGGCTAAGGGCTTGAAATGGGATTGAGTTCTTCAGAGGGTTGCCAGATGATTGGTGAAAACTTTTGGCATGCCAAACATTTCTGTATGAGTTGTTGTGCGTCACGTTACATTCGGGGCCACTAATATCCTTGTGTAAGAGCCCGATGAGCCAATGATCTGCCCCCTGCATGAGCCATACATGAACCGGATTGCATCTCATCTAATTCACGTGCGACATCATTGGGATGAAAGCATTTGAGATAGGGGCCTGAATAAGACTTCCTAAACAATTTCTTTGAATCGTTTAACCAAAAACGCGTAGCTTGTAGTTTGATCCGATGGGCCTCCTTGTTGTCGGGGGCACGGTACCATCAAACAAATATTAGACGAGAGGAGTCATCCAACTTTCATTAGAATGGATAGAGCACACGGTTTCCTTGGTGATGCTAAAGATAGAAATGGCCCCTACCTTGATCATGTATCGTTCTGTCTGTGCAATTGTCGTGGCCAAAGTAGCCAATGCATCGGCATGGCTATTCTAGTCTCGTCCGATCTGTTGAATCTCGAAAGAAAGAAATTGCTCGGCCGTGACTTTTGTTACTGCCAAATGCTTTATTATTCGTTCATCCCAAGCAACGTATTCTTTATTCATCTATTTGATGACCAATTGTGAATCGGGCTGAACACTTATAGATTTGGCGCCCAACATTTCTGCAGTTATGAGGCCATTGATGAGGGCTTCATATTCGCATTCATTATTGGTAGCTGAAAAACCCAAGCGAGCGGAGATTTTAATTGTTTTTTGGTGTGGTGTGATCAGCACGAATTCGATCCCTGCACCTTTAGCATTACTAGCGCCGTCGCAATGCAATATCCATGCAGTGTCGGTGGAGTGTATGATTACTGTTTTGCCCTCTATGGTGTTTGGCTTTGGTGAAAATTCGTTTAGGAAATCGGCCAAAACCTGCACTTTTATTGAAGTCCTCAGTCGAAACTAAATATCATATTGTCTGAGCTCGACAGCCTATTTGGAAATTTGACCCGAAGAGTCGGATTGGTGCAGGACTCGCTTAAGTGGAAAAGCCGAGTAAACGATGATAGGATGGGCTAAGAAGTAATGGCGTAATTTGCGAGATAAAACGACCAATGCTAGGAGCAACTTTTCAAGGGACAAATATCTAGTCTTTCTGTCGAGTAATGTTTTGCTCATGTAGTAGACTGGTATTTGTCCATCTAAAGATTCTTTTACGAGCGCCGAACTTACGGCATGATTGGAAACTACTAGGTATAAGTACAACTTTTCCTCATCATTGGGGCTAGTGAGCAGAAGTGGTTTGGCTAGGTAACCTTTTAGTTCTTGCAGAGCGTGGTCGCATTCTGAGGTCCATTCAAATCGGTTATTTTTCTTGGTCAGTTGGAAAAACGACTGGCACCGATCGGAGGATCAGCAGATGAACTTATTGAGGGCTGCTACCATCTCAGTGAGCATTTGGATTCCTTTAACAGTCGAAGCTGGGGTTAAGTTGATCAATGCCTGGATTTGATTGGGATTGGCTTATATTCCTCGATTAGTGATGATATACCCTAGGAACTTTCCCGATCCAACCCTGAAGGCACATTTTGCCGCGTTGAGCTTCATCTTGTATCTATGGAGCATCTCAAAGGTTTCACAGAGGTCATCGGGATGGTGCCTAGCCTCTTTTGAATTGATCACCATGTCGTCAATGTATATTTCAAGGTTTTGTCCGATTTGATTGCGAAACATCTTCGTGACCTGCCGTTGATGCGTTGCTCTGGCATTCTTATGACCAAAAGGCATTACCTTGTAACAAAATAACCTGACAAGTGTGATGAATGAGGTTTTTTCCTGATCATCCGGATGCATCGCAATCTGATGGTATCCTCGATATGCATAAAAAAAACTCATACTTCCATGTCCGGAGGTTGCATCCATGAGTTAGTCAATTTTTGGAAAAGGAAAGCGATCCTTGGGGCATGCTTTGTTTAGATCGGTGAAATCCACACACATCCTCCATTTGTCATTCCTTTTCTTGACAACTACAGTCTTGGATAACCACTCCGGATAATGAGGTTCCCGAATGCAATTCACCTCAAGTAATTTAGCTACTTCCTCTTTGATAGCGTCGACGTGTTGTGGTGTGGACCTTCTATTCTTCTGTATCACTGGTTGTGAGTTCGAACTCACGTGTAATTTGTGGCTTGTCACCCTTGGGTCGATGCTTTCCATCTTATAAGGTGTCCAGGCGAATATATCTCGGTAGTGGAGTAAGAAATCCACCAGCTGACTTTTCTCTTATGGGACGAGGTTTTCACTTACGAGAAAGAATCTGTCTTCGTCTTCAGGATCGATTGGTACTTTTTCGAGTTCTTTGGCACTCTTAGCTCTAGTCCTGGGTTCAACTTCCTTTTCTGAGTCATTTGTCTGAACTGCTGATGGCTGAGTTGAAGATATTTCCATACATCGCTTTGCCATTGTTTGGTCTCCCCGGATGGTCCTGACATCATTAGCTTCTGGGAAGCATAGAACCTAGTGGAAGGTGGATGGGATGGTTTCCATTTGGTGGAGCCAAGTTCTACCCATTATGGCATTATAAGGAGATGACACATTAACCAATTGAAATTCAACTTGGTGGACTGTTTCTCCAACCTTGACTGGAAGAAAGATTCATCCTAAAGGAAATACTAGACTTGAGTTGAAGCCATAGAGTGGGGACTCCACATTGAATAGGGTTTCTTGGGACAATCCCAATTTTTTGAAGAGTCTCTAGTACATGACTTCGGCCGAACTACCTTGGTCGATCAATATCCTTCTGACAGCGAATTCTCCAATTTGTAGTGTTACTACCAGCGCATCATTATGGGCATGATGGACCCATGCCAGATCCTCATCATAAAAGAAATCCATGTGGATGAATGAACCCTTTATGCAACCACACTTGCTAGGGACATAATTTCTCTTCGAAGTGTTGGTGTTGCTTCCCGACTTATGCGCATTTTCGTTGGAACCGAATAGATCATATTGATAGTTGTCGTGGGTTGTGTTTCCCCAACTTTATCCCTAATATTCTCCTTTTGATCTATGGATGAGTCAACATAAGATTGTAGGTGTCCGCTTTGCTCTAATTCCTCCAGAAATTGCTTTAACGCTTTACAATCCTCTGTGGGGTGTCCATGATCCTTATGATAAGAACAACGCAATCTTCGATTGTGAAGTGATGGATCGCTAAGCATCCGGGGTGGCCAAGAAAAGTAAGGTTCGTTCTGGATTTTTGACATCAAACGATATAACGGCTTAGTAAAGATGGTGATAACTGCTTGAAAGTAGGAATGGCAACGGGGCGAGCAGGGCGGGGCAGGGTCGAGGATCGCACTCCTCATGCCCAATCCCCGATGGTAAACGTTTCCCCGTCCCCAGCCTCGATCCTTGACGGAGAACCTATCACCATCCCCGTCCCCCGCCCCCTAACGGGGATCGGGTTTTCTCGAACCAAAAAAAAAAAAAAAAACAGCAATAACGATTTAACATCCTCAACATCATCAACAATAAACATCATCAACATCCGATCCCAAAAAAAAAAAAAACAAACAAACATCATCAACAATAACATCATTGACCAACATCAACAACAACATTATCAACATCACAGAGAGGGAGGGATATATATATACCTGTTCAAATCTAAGTAAAGAGAGAGAGATCGATCTGCTCAGATTGACTCTGGCATTACGGCACAAAGAGAGATCATATTCGATGCTCTGGCATCGTGGCATTGCGGCGACTCTAATTCGGTGCTCTTTTTCCCTCTCTGAGTAAGAGAGAGAGAGAGAGAGATGTGAGACGGTGAGGAAGAGAGAGAGAGAGAGAGAGAAGATATGAAATGAAAAAATGAAATGAATGAGGGAGAGAGAAACTAATCAAAAAGTACATATATATATGTACCATTTTGGGGAAAAATGAGGCCAGGGCTTGGACACTTGTCATTGTCCTCGGCCCGAAATTGATCGGGGATTGATTTTTGAATACCATCCTCGTCCTGTTGGGGGTATTTTTTGAGGAAAAACCGTTCAAATTGGGGTCGGGAAATCGGGTCCCCGTCGGGTCGATTCCAAATTGGCATCCCTACTTGGAAGGCCTCATTTCGAATTTTTGGCTAATCGGCGATTGCGTTAGACTCCTTTCTTTTGTTGTCCGGAGATTTCTTCTCATATTTTCTTGGAGCCTTAGTTGGGATCCGAATAGGTTTTGGTTCTTCGACACCTCTTATGTTGTCTTCAATCTTACAATATTGTTCGACTCATCTCATTAGACTTCCCACATCGGTCGATGGCTTTTTGTTAGAGGCTGTCAGAGCTTGCTCTCGAGTAGCAACCCTAACTTGAATGAGGCTACTGCCAGTTGTTTATTGTAGTTATCGATTTCGTTATAAGCTACCCAATATCTACTAGAATACTCCCTTAGCCTCTCCGTATCTTTTTTCTTCATTGTGAGGAGCACATCAACCTCTTTTGGCGGTCTGCTATTGGTGATAAAGCGAGAGACAAATGCTTGCTGCAGCTGTGCCCAATCATTGATAGATCGGGTTTCCAATTTGTAGTACTAGCATAATGTCATCTCTCTTAAACTTGAGGAAAAAATTCGACACATGATCGGGCCATTGTTGCTTCACAATGTCATGGCCTACGTGTAATGTTGGATGTGGCTAGTTGGATCCTTTTTGCCATTATACAAGTTGAATTTTGGCAAGGTGAACCTTTTTGGTGGATGCACACTATCTATTGCTTGGGAAAAGGGGGATGTTAAATCATCTGTGAAGAGTTTTTGTCGGACAGGTTTTGGATGGCTCTTGGTTCGACCATCGAGCCAGCTTCTCAGGTCATTCTCTGGGTTATCCAAAGAATCCCTTTGGGTGACTTAACACTTTTTCGGCGTTCGATCGGGGTTGCTGCTGGCTGTCTGGCTCGTGGCTCGATGGTGATTTGGTCGTTTCTATTAATCGACAATTTTGACTTGCTGGACGGCCTTCTTCGAGTCGCATGTAGTTCTTCCTTGAGTGCTTCTACTTCTGCCATTAATTGTTCAACAAGTTGGCCTTGTTGGGTTTCAGGATTTGGTTAAGTTACTGGCACTAAATTTTCAGGTGTATTATTGGGATTGTGGCAGAAATTTTCATTAGCTATATTTTCGATCGAAAAATTTTGGGGGTGAGTTGGTATTTCGTCCAAAGTGGGATGGACACTAATTTTTTCTTAAGATTCCCACAGACGGCGCCAATTGTGGAAGGGTAAAATTCATTCTCCACAGGGAAATCGAGATGAGCTGCTCTTTCCTTTGCTTTGTGAAAAAGACAAATGCTAAGATGTTAGTGATCTCTCCCGACCATAGTTTGTCGGGATGACCCTCCGACGATCAAGTTAGAATACCGCTCAAACATATTGTTTGTTTCTTTGAAAGAAAATATCTTTTTTGTACCTCCCTTTAAACAATTTTCTTCTTCTTTTTTATAGTGTGGACACCTGGTATGTTGACAGTTGGATAGCTGTCCCGATCCAATGGTGTTTTATGCCTTTAGGCTTTGGTTGGCCAAGTGGTCCAGTTGTCTTAATCTATTATTGTCAGAGTTGTTATATTTTGGATGGCCTAGATTTAGTTCAAATATGGGTTCACATTTTTGATCGTTGGATTTTTCTTATTGGATGCTCAGTTTGTCAGAGTCGGTTGATCTCATATCCTTTCTTCTGTCAATTTTGATCTCTATCGTTGATTTCTATTTGATCCAAAGGTTTTCCTTCATATCACAGATCTTTTTTCAAAAAGCAATCTTGTTTAAATATCTTATCACGTGACTTTGTTTTCTTTGCAACTGGACTTTCTAAGGACTTGGGCCTTTTATTTGGAACTTTGCCTTGGCTGGGTAAAAATGCTTTGGGCCGTATCTTAATTTGCTTGGGCTTTGGGCTTGAGTTTTTATCCTCCACAGGTATATTTGGAAGTCTCAATTGTAAATCACTAACATTAATTTTTATCAAGTTTTTCAATTAATATCTTGAATGATATTTCTGAATTCACTAGTTATCTATTTATTATTATCGGTGGTGCTACATGTACTAATTAATATACTAACTAGTGTACCAACATATGTTGACATTATTATTGACCGCACTTATTATACAAATTATAAATACCAAAAATTTCTTAAAGTATATCATGTCATTAATTGATACATTAATTAGGCACCGTTTGGCAATACAGTGTAGTTCGACTTATTCGCGCCCCCCCTTTCGGAGAGCTCGAATTGGTCCTATGGTTCGGACTCCTGTCACGGTTCTGAATCTAGTTTCACAAGTGCAATGTGAAACTGATAAACACCAAAGAGTCTAATTCGGCAAATCATTTTTGGAAAATCGATTTTAAATCAAATAATGCCAAAACTGGACTGCTTTGCCAAATTACAGAGTTGCCACCTAAATATTTTATTTTGGGAAGATTTAGGAAACCCTGACTTGTGCCAAAGGCCACGTGTCCGTCATCACCAAAGTTTTCTCGACTCGGGAACTTGGGTACGAGAGGGGAAGGTCCTGAAATGAGCACCCCCGCTCGCCCGATCAAAGATCGGCCTTTACTAACCATGATATGACGTTTTATAAACCTTATGTGTTCTTATTCCAGTTATTTAGCTAGCTTTACTATGTGACGCACACATACAAGTATAGACTAAAATCGCAAGAATTGGAATGAATTCAACTTGTGTTTGTTTTCGAAAATGGTTTGAATTTTCCACTCTCAAGTGGGCTTAAAACATGATTTGCCACTTCGCAAAGTGGGCTTAAAACTCACACTCGTTGAATTGTTCCAATTCAAACAATCAAGCCTTCATCCACAGGCATTCATGTAGTTTAGCAAGTAAGCACATAGTCTCATGGCAAGCATGTGAAATATGGCAATATGGCAATCACACTCATGCAAGTATGCTAAAGCATAAAACTCACCGAATACTCCAAGACAAAACAGAAGCTAGTTAGAAAAATGCATGATCCTAACTATAAAATATGCCTAATGTAACACATGCAACGAATGCAATCAATAGGCTCGGCTACTAATATGGCATTTGCAACACTTTGATAACATGTTTTGAAACACGTATTCAAGGGAGTGTATTGAATTGACAATGCAGTTTGAATGATGCACTGAGCCTTAGTGCATGCACTACAAATGAATGATGCAAACATGCAAGCATAAGATATGCTAATTGAAAATGTCCCTAAACTAACCATCGAAAGCGGTTAAGTAAAAAGGAGAAAGACGTGAGGTTAGAAGACATGCACACACACACGCATGCTTATTACAACATTACACCCTCGCGAAGGAGGGTCCGAATAAATAAACTAACTAGCTACGTTAATTAAGCTAACTATTACAACGCAAAACTAATTAACTAACTTATTCTAAGCTAATTAATTACAAATTGAATTGAAGAATTAGTTACACTAACTAATTAAGTACAACATTTGAATTGAACAATTAGCAACGCTAACTAATTAAAGCACTTAAATGGCCTCGAGGGCAAGAGAGGCATGCATGCTCCGTGGTTATCAGCCACCATTGGTGGCCGGTCAGCTGCTTCTGGTGGCCGGTCGGCCACTGCTTTCCTGGCCTTCCATTTTTGCTGCAACAGAGAGCAAACAGAGGCAAAGCAGTGTATTCTCAAGGAATATATGTGTACCATTACCCTCCTTGTCATTACACAAAGTCAAAGGAGTGTAATTCTTGGCTCCAAAACCACCAACCAAGCATTCTCAATGCATGATGGCCAAAGAACCAAGAAGTACAACTTCCTTGTATGCCAAAAACAAGACTCAAGACCATTGCCTTATCATGTGTGATCAAAGACAATGGAGACCACGGAGATTGGCTCATTTCATCACTTTGAGTATGAAATGCTCCAATCTTCCTTGTGTTCAATATAATGTCCGATTGAACACATGCAATGCAACACAACATGCTTAACTTGCTCAAGTTTTACTTGTCATGTTTTATTTACTCATTTTAATTACCAATCCATTCTTTAACTGGTTAAGTCCAAGGTAAGAGTCCTCTAATGTGAGAGGTGTCAACCAAGGGATGATTTAAGGCATGAGAGAGATTATGCTGTTGGTTAATAGAAACCCTCAAAAGAGGATTAAAACCATTAAGCACAAATCTCAATCTTAAGCTTAAACACAACCCTAAGGCTAAGCAACCCTCAAAGCAAATGAAAAAGTGATGAAATTAGGGCAGAGCAAGGAATCCGTGAAATCCGTAATCCGATCCAGTCCAGTCCAGTCCAATCCGATAGGTTTGGATTGGTTTTTTGAATCCGTGGTTCGGTTCTGGATTGAAAAATTAAAAATCCATAGTCCACGGAATGGTTCCGGATTGAACCCCACGAATCCGGATTGGAACCGATCCGGACCATATACAAATAGTCTATATTTTTATTATATATCCTCCCCCATAGTATCTTCTCTTATTCTATATAAAGCTTAAATTCAAACCTTAACCCGTATAATATCTTCTTTTATTACTTTTGTTTGTTAGTTATTAGTTTTAATTTATAATGGTCTAAATTCTTATGATAAAACCAATTTTCTTATGGTCATTTAAATTCTAGAATAGTATGTTGCTATTATAAAAAAAACATGTTGCTATTGTGGAATTAATATAGCGCTATGTTTATATTTTTATGAAATTAAAGTGTTATATATATATATATATTTGTTATTTAATTATGTGAATCTGTGGTCTTAAACCGATCTAATCCGTGTTTAAATGGATTGGTTCGGATTGGTTCCATGATTTAAACGGATTGGATTGGTTCCAATTTTTTAGGAACCGTAAATAACGGATTGGTCCTGGTTTTATCCCAATCCGGTCTAATCCGGACCATGCTCACCCCTAGATGAAATGATGAATGTTGCAAATATGTTAAGTGCTAAAATTGCATGCAAAGTGACATTACAACATGTAAGCAACACATGCAATTCATGCTAGAAAGCTTAAAACACTAAGCTAGTGAAGGAGATTGCACTACAACCACACAATGCAAGCCTCAAATGACCAAACTAGCTCAAAACAGAGCTAAGACCAGTCAAAATAGTGGCAAAATCATGCTGAGATTAAGCTAGAATAAGAGGCCAAAGCATGGCACAAGCTAAACATAACAAGCACAATTGTACTACAAGCATATAAAGCAAGCCTCAAGTGCCTCTACCAGCCCAAAACAGAGGTCAAACATGCCGAAATAGAGCGTAAAACATGCTTGAATTAAGCTACGTTAAGTTAGAAAATCAAGCTAACATGTGAAGCAACCTAGGCATGGAAACAAGATACAAGGAGGGGAGGCTAACCCTCCTATTTTGCACTTCAAAATTTTATTTTTACCACTGAAATAACTTTGATTTTCAGTGGTTTAAAGGGCCAAAAAATTTGATACAAAGATGGTAAGGAATAACACAAAAGGCTTTACAAGCCAAGGAACAAAAAGATGAGACAACCCCCTAACTCACCAAGACTTAAACTATCATTTTCAAACCTCAAAAATAGAGTTTTTTTGTAGTTGAAAAACTAGTTCAAAATAGTACAAAAAGATAGTAATTTAAATTATGCAAGACAAGTTATAAGGCAAGCCTTATACCTCTTGAAGCGCTAGACAATTTTAGGCACAATTTCAAGCTCAAAACCCTTTCTAAAGTTCCAAGAAGACCTCCTAGAACCTCAGCTCCAAGGTAGTCAAGATTGATCAAGAGTCTATGTGTAAAGGTGTAGAGAAAACTAACTATAAAGCACAAAATAAGAAGAGAGAGAGAGAATTCTAGAGAGAGAGAGAAAATTTTGTTCTAAATTGTCTAACCCTCCAAAATGGAAAAAGACCCCCCTATATATAGAAAAACAAGCTTAGAGCTTGTATTCATCCCTCCATACACGTGTATGGAGATGCACTTTAATGAGCAACAACTGGCACAGCTAGCAAACAAATATCTGAAAAAATGAGAAAAATGGCCGCCGGCCATCAATGTGGCCGACCGGCCACCACTGATGGCCAGCAAGCACAAGCCATGGCCGATGGACTGTGGAGATGGCCGACAGGCCACCCTCTCCTCCAAATTTGAAACAACAAGCTCTTGGTCCATAACTAAGCACAAAATAGACAAGTTGAGAGGCTCGAAGACAAGGCACTCCGCCAAGAACTTCAGGCGCTCAAAACGAACACGAGCATACAAAATCATCGAGTGTTCAAACGATGATGTCCAAGTCTCGAGGACGGTCAGAAATGGGGTATCTACAGACAGGTTTGGGTTAAATTAGCCACTACCAGACAAAAGAGATTCATGTGCTTACACACAACCCAGGCCATGGTGAATTTACCAAACTATCCCCTCTTACTCTGATTCACTACAGCACCGCCTCACCACACACATAACACTGAAATTTTCTAGGGCACACAGACATGCTGAAGCGCAAGGGGCAATTCGCCGACACTGAGCGGTGAAGACATCTCGTGAAGTTTGCCAAAGTCGATCACCATCGAAGTACACATCTACGGCATCGAAGAAGAACTCACTGTTTGAAACACTACCGATCGTCAGGTACTGGTTGTTGTTTTTTTTTTTTTTTTTTGTGCATAAATCCATCTCCTTCAACCCGATTTGGTGGGTTCATCTGTAAAAGCCATCGTTGTGAGTGATTAAAAAAATTTCTCCAATTTTTTTGTATGTTTATTTTTTGTTTGGCATATGGGAAACCCACTGCTCTATCATGGAAATTACAAAAACCTCCTCCTCTTTTTTTTTTTTTTTTTTAAACTACAAATTCTAATAATCTTTATAACTAATTCTGATAATTTTTTTTTTTTTTTTTTGTGAAACTGAAGATCTGATAAATTTTTGTTTTGGAATTCAGTTTTTTTTTTTTTTGGATTTTTTTTTAAACTGAGGTTCTGATAACCCTTTCAAAAATTCTGATAATCTTGTGCAACTGAGGTTCATGTTTTTTTTGGGGGGGGTAAAATCTCAAATTCTTGTTTCTATCTTGCCAAATTGATGAAACGATGACAACACAAAAGTAGATGAACCCTTTGACAAGGTTAGATTTTAATTTTAATTTTTATTGTTTCTTTTAAAATTAACCCTTTCAACGTGAAGGAACAACATGAATTACTTTTTTTGACAATTTTTTTTTTTGTTTTGTTTTGGATTGTAAGGAACAACATTAATTTTATTTCTTCTAACATGAATTAAATTTTTTTTTCCTAACTCTGCTCCATGGAAATGTCGGGTTAGCTTTTCGATTGTCTCTTTCAATTTTGTGAAATTTGTATTTTATCTGTTGACTACAGACATGGTTTTACATATTTCTCTTGTGAATGTTGGGTTAGGGTTAGGGCTTTTATTACGTATTTGTGACACCCTGAACGTTTAATTAAATACCACATAAATATTTATAGTTATATAATTGTAGGTGTATGTGATAACATATTATTAAATAATTAATAATAAATACAAAATCTAATTTAGCACTGGGTTATATGGGATTAATTAGGGATTTTTATTTAGGGCCAAATTAACAGCAATATGAAATTTTAATACTAGTTAGGTCAAATTAAAATTAAAGATAGTAAATAAATAATAATATGGAATAACAATAGTAATCTGTAAAGTAAAAATAAAATAAAATAATTAATTTTATGATGCTACATGATAAGATGTAATTTAATTTATATTAGGAATATTGAAACACTTAACACCAAAACAAATAAAGAAATGAATAAAAGAAGAAAAAAAAGTTTGGCCCAGCAATGTTTTATAGATTTTGGCCCAAGCAAGAAAAAAAAACAAAAGGGACCCAAGCATGTATATTAAGAAGATAATACTTATCCATAAAGATTTAAATCTCATACAAAATCTTCAATTAAGAGCTCAAATCTTCTAGCCTCATGATGCCTCCATAAGAGAGAGGCTACGTGTCCTTCATCTCTGGGCTCAGTAAGCAGTATATAAAGGGACTAGGGGGTTGTGATTCAAAGAGAAAAAAAACGGAAGAAAAAAAAGGGGAAGAGTGGGAAACCGAGAGAAACACATAAGTTGAGAGTAAGGAAAGGAAGTTATGATAGTAAAGTAACGGTTAAGGGTTATACTTAAGGTGAGTTATATTATACCTTGATTTACCATTTTATGTTTTACGAATGTTTTGAATTACCATAACTTATTTTATACAAGTTATATTTATTAAGTTATATAAATAAAAGTTATGTTTATAAATATTTCAGTTACGTGGGTTACCTTCTAAAACTCTATTTACTTAAAAGGAAACCCATGGATATGTTTGTTTAAATTTTAGTATATATTTGACTATAACCTTATAAACAATTATGTTTTGTAAGTATCACCACGGGAGTTCCACGCCTTGGAGGACTTAAATAACCACTGGCCTCTGTTTGACCACTTGTGATCCTCTGTTTGTCATGGATCCATTGACCTCTATTATAACTGTCACTTCTGTGACCTCTGTTCTGTTCTGTTTTATACCGTAGTTATGATTATTTATGATTTCTGTATTCTGCCACTATAAATAAATTGTCATTTTAAATTAAAATATGCAAATATGTTAGCCTAACTAATTATCCATGGATATTTTGTATTCCCTACACTCTTGGCATAATATTTCTCACTCTACTGTGTGCTTATAACTGTTACCCTTTCAGGTAACCAGATGTAAGGGAAATCCATAACCCCACGAAATGGAACCTGCTCATGGACTGTTGTTAAACCACTATTTTATCTTTCTTTTTTTTTATATTTTTGCTTCATTTTGTCTCTATTCGGGACTGGTCACTGAATAATAAAATAATGAAAGCCCTAGAAATGTATTTCCTCTTTCTTAAATAGTAGTATGAAGTAAAATTTCTATCTAAGTATATTTTTTTTCTCTTGCGCAGTTTAATTTGTTTTGAATAAGAATAAGTTAGTAAGTCACGATTCCAACTCTAAGCCTCTGGGGTTGGGTCTTGACAATATTTCTTTTGGAACTTTTGAATTACGTTTTTCCTAACTCTGCTCCATGGAAATGTTGGGTTAGCTTATCAAATGTGAAATTTGTATTTATCTCTTGACTAAAACTGTCATGGTTTCGAGAAGGGTTTTAAATTATGTGAAATTTCTATTTTGTGAAAAATCAAGAAGTCAATTCATGTTGAGGGTTTTTGTAAATCTCAATTGTAAAGCAAGAGGAACAGTACACCTCTGATTTAACACATGGAATTTAGTTTCTAAAGTAAAGAATTTGATATGTTAATTTGGTTATTTGTATCTTTCTTTAGAAGGATAGAACAAATTATATGAATTGTACATTAATTGAAAAATGGAAATGGAGACGAATTACAGCTATGATTGATTGTTACTGTCGAATGTTTGTCAAATAAAGAGTGGTTAAAGAAGTAGTTGCTGATTTTCCATACATTCTACAATAATTATATATACATTTTACAATAATTATATATGTGACCTTAAGCAATTTGTAAATTAATTTTTGTGTTACTTTGTGTTAATTTGGGACACTTGTTATTTTGTGCTTGATGAAAAGAGTAAACTTCGCAACTTTCTTGCTACTGTTTTTTAATTGATTTTATTTAGTGTGTATAATTTTCTTTTTTTTGCTATTCGGGTGAATCTATCAGAGGTTTTGGATGGACACTGAAAATTCAACAACATCTGCGACTTCCCTGCATCCATCAGAACTAAACACATGTGTTGTAATTATTTGGATTTAAATACTTTTCTGAATTCAAATTTATGACAGACTCTACTTATTTGGGTGTCGAATAGTCAAATAGACACGTCATCATTTATTTTATTTGTGTTTTATAGGAAAATGGTCAAATTTCACATATGGAGAAATTTATAATTGAAAACTTACCTTTTCCCTATTATAAAACCCCATTTTTAAATAACAAATGGGGCCATTCCTCAATTTATACATAGCAATTTCCTGAACTGTGAATAATGTGCCGCCTTCATTAGTCTTTCACACGGTCAGCAAACATAGCATGGCTTCGTTTACCTTTATTGCAACTTCCAATACATGGTCACGTCAGATGTGTGCTTGTGGCTATGGGCACTGTATTGTTAAGATATCCAAGTCAACCAAAAATCCGAGGCATCCCTACTTTGCATATCCCCGCCCTGTGGTGAGTATCGAATTCATTAACGATCATAACTGCATTTCATATTGAACCAATTGACTAATAGCTTCGCCATTTGCACTCGTCAGCCCGTCAGTTGGATTGGTTGGTGCGAAGAACCAAGGTGACAGAGCACGGACTATGCATCATCCAGAAACAACATTGTCATTCAATTGCAGGATAATGTCATACACATTCAACAGTCATTGCATCTCCTTAAAACCATTGTATATGTGCCATGCATTGTCATTGTTATTTTATTGTTACGTATGTAAGGAATCTTGTAGGAGGTCATACAGATGTTGCCTGTTATGTTAATAAGTTTGCCTTGCATTGCATGACTAGTATGGCATAGACATTAATGACTACTCTTATGTATTGTTTCTATTCCGATGTTTATATTCATTCTGCATGAATGTTATGTGTTTGTATTACTGTGTTAATTAATGTGCAATGGTTTATGCTATCCAATGTTACATCCAATTATTGTGTTTACTATGCAATGGCCATACACTGTTCATGTGGCAACCAATTGAAATTATTGTGCTATGGTCTTACATGTATGTATATAACAAGCAACATGGTGATGATTATTTTCACCCGTAATTTAGTTGCCTTTGCTGTGTGGTTAGTCTAAATGGCTTCGATATGTACTTCTCCTCGTACCGGATCCAAAAACAAAAGCATTGCTCTAGAGAAGTAAAGCAGTGCGGAAGAGACACACAAGCAGTTAAACCACAAGGCATCGTGGGACAGCGAGTCAATTCAAATTTTTCCGCAACTGATTGCCGATGAGATTACAAAAGGAAATAGGCCATTCCTAGTCCTAAGCCAAGTTGGGTACAAGTCGTTGGCACAGAAATTTGAGCAGAAAAAAAGACGAGAACATGGCTTGAAACAGTTGAAGAATAAATACATGGCCCTAAAAAAAGAATGGAATGCTTGGAGGAAGTTAATGGATTCTAGTAGAGTGTTAAGGATTAGCTTTGACAGCGAAATTGGTATGTTTCAAGCGTCGGATGAGTGGTAGGACGAGATGGAATCGGAAAGTAAAATGTAATTTCTTTATGTTTGTTTCGTTTCATATTTTCTTGTTAACAATAAATTTTCCTGTATTTTGGTGTTAGTAAAAATTTCACATATTGTATGTAACATTTTATTTTTTGTCAATGTCTAATTTTGCAGACAAACAAGGCGTGTGCCAAGTTTAGAAAAAAAACTTTGGAACGTCGCGAGTTAATAGAAACGGTCTTTATAGGGGCATCAACTACTAGTAAGCACCATTGACCTCGGGAGAGAAAGTTGATGAAGCTGCTGATGTCTCATCCGATTTTGTGGACAGTCTCGGAGCCTAGCCATTTGTTGATCCAATACCTATACAAGCAGAGGACGTTGATTCAGATTCTTCAATCGAACTTGTTCTGGCTGTTAACGAGAAAAGGAAACAGACTCCGTCAACAAGTTGTGGAAAGTCAAAAAAGGCCACAATTGGAGCGTCAGTTATTGCGGAAAACATGAACAATCTGACAAATGTGGTTCGTATCCGAAATCAACAAGTTACGGTTAGGCACCTCACAAATAACAAATCACTGTACACAATTTTGGAGTGCATGCAATAGCTGAGGAACATTCATGCCCTTTTCGATATGCCGCTATTCCATTTTGCCTTGACATTGATAAATAATGCAGATTACCGGGAGGTGATGATGTGCCAGCCTGATGACGACCACGTTATCGGCTGGCTTACACAGAAGCAGTTGTAGTGTAGTGCGGCGACTCCTTTTGCGAACCTGTTCAGGGCTCGCCGGATTTAATATAGCGGTGTAATGCTGAAGATGCGTTCCCATTATCTTACTTGAAAAAACTTTACTTACGTTCATGTTGGACTTTTAATAAACATGATGGTTGTGTGTGCTTTTTTCATATATTTTTTTTTATAAATATTTTCCCAAGTCTGGTGAAAAAATATTTGCATGTTTGTGTATGTTTTTCGACGATTACATAGGATGTTTGTGCGTTTTTTTTGGATGGAATAGGATGGTTGTGTTTTTTTTTTATGGGAATTACATGCGCAACGACGGGCTGTCGTGTGTTGGTTGTTTATGGATTTATTTATTTGTTTATTGTTATGCTATTTTTCTATTGATATAAATGTGTTGGTTATGCAATTGATGTTTTATTGGTTTGTGTATTACCAATTACCACCAGGTTCACTGTTTATTTATTTGATATCATTTTACATGCAATTGTACCTTACTGTTAGGCGTCATTCATTCCATGGTGACACAACATAAATATTTCCAATGATGTGGGCAATATGTAATTGCAAACTGTTATTACCTTTAAGGCACTGTATCACGGGTAAACTGATTGAAATTGTCCCACTTTTGTAGGTTTTGTTTGAATCAACGTGATGAATCCCGGGTATGGAAACAACAATCAAGATTTAATGGAAATGCTTAACCAAATGGCCATACAGCGGCAATAACAAAACAACTGGACATTTGTACAAGCATGCCGGTATGTGCTAGATTAGTACGAAAAACACATGTCTAAAACGTCATGTCGCACTTCAATTTTGACCGGGCATGCATGGATAACCTGTGATAACCCTATTCTGTATTATGCTAATTGGTCTTTTTTATGAATGTGATTATGTGTTTGATATGATTTTGTGTGCCATTTATGTGAAAATATGTGGTTTTGAATTTCTATCTGTTCACCGTAGGAATATCTGTTTGATTATCTACTTTGAAATTTAAATTAAAGGCCCTATCGGCCACAGAAACCGAAATTGACTGCACCATTGTGATTGGCATAATTTTTAAAGCCTACGGTGAAATTTAATTGAAAATTGATTTGGATCGAATTAAATAGACTAAATTGATGAAATAGTGCTCAGTTAATTAGTATTAAAATAATGTGTTTGAGTAGGAGCTTACAAATGGGCCACTTTCACTCAATTCCTCTCTTTTATTCATTTGGCTGATATTAACTCTAAGAAAAGGAGAGAGGGTCGACTAGAGAGGGGAAGAGGAGGAATTATATAGTTTGGCTCAAGGTTTGTGAGATTTGAAAGCTAGGCTCAAGGATTAACTTCAATTATGAGGATTAAAGCTCCTAGGTGAATAATCAACCCTTAACTCATGAGTTTGAGTTGTAATTTTGTGAATTATAGATTAAATGGTGAGTTAGATCATGAGTTGAGTTGATTAAGTTAAGATTGAAGTCCATGTGTGCATGCATGTAGAGAATTCCTATGAAATTACATAATTTAGCATGTAATATGTGAATTATGAAAAATTGAGCATTGAAGCATACATGCAAGCATGGTTTTGTTGATTTTCATGTTTATGAGCATCATTGGTGCTATTTGAAATGGACATGAGGTCAAAAATTGACATGCATGTTTGATTATGGAAGATATGAAGCTTATATAAGGGTTGAATGCATGAGCCTTAATTATACTAAAGGAATGTTGACCTATTTTGAAGAATTGGGCCATGATTTTGAGCAATTGACCTCATCTTGTTTGTGTACTCATGATATATATTGTATTTTCATGTTTTGAAACCAAGATTGTGGGTTTTGGACCTTTGGAGGTTGAATTTGAACTTGAAGAACAAATCTGGAAAACCCAGAATTCATGATATCCGCTGGAGCGGGGGGACCGCCGCTCGAACATGAGATGCGAGCTCCCAGAAGTTTTGCAGACATGGATGTCTGCTCGAGCGGGGAGATCCACGCTCGAGCGGAGAGCCATGTAGTGAGACTTTCAGCTCGAGCGTCCGAATTCACGATTGAGCGTAAAAATGAGGCAACCAGTACTTTTGCAGACCTAATGGGTCCGTTCGAGTGGGGACCCCTGTTTCAAAAATTTTGTAAAGATGTTATGTGTTTCGTTTTCCGTTCTCTTTCACTTCTAAGTACTCTTAGGCATGCATTAAGCATTATGAATGAATTAAAAGAATAAAAAAGAAGCCTAAGAGGGATGTATGAATTAAGAACGGATTGAATCGTTGGTGACCCATATGTGTTATGTAATGTGTAGGGTCAAGCTCCAGGGAAAATCACCCAGCTGATCACTGTGAGTAATATCTTAATAAAGATATTTTGAAATATGTTATTTGTCCAATTACTTATTCCTCTATAAGCTTTAAGAGTCTGTTGATTTGAATTGTGGACAAATGTTTGCTATGAATAAATGGGCCTAAGGCCGTTTGCTATGAATGAATGGGCCGGAGGCCGTATGACATGGATGATAGTCTGACTTGAATGATAGTCTGGCATAAATGAATGGGCCAGAGTCCGTATGACATGAATGATAGTTTGACTCAAATGATAGTCTGACATAAATGAATGGGCCAGAGGCCGTATGACACGAATGAATGGGCCAAAGACCGTATGACATGAGTGAATGGGCCAGAGGCCGTATGACATGAATGAATGGGCCAAAGGCCGCATGATACAAATGATTGGGCCAAAGGCCGTCGGACAGGAATGATTGGGCCAAAGGCCGTCAGACATGAACGAATTGGGCCCGAGGCCATTTAATGTGTTTGGAATCACAGTCACCTGACATATATATATACCTGATAGAAACATGAATTGGGCCCAAGGCCGTTTGGTGTGTATTGTTCTAAGTACCGTTCGTGTAACTTTTTTATTTGATATTATTCACCGGGCTTTCGCTCACACTCATTCATGTGTTTGTAGGTGAGCCAAGAGAGGTCCAAACCCAGCCTTAGTGAAGTTTGTGTGGAACAACCAAATTTTGAAGAGTCAGCCCATACGTCTCACGCACGAGAATCATCTTCGCCCTTTTGCTATTTTGTTATGCTTTGTCATGTTGGCGAGGACTTGGTTTACGATTGTATATAGTTTTGGATTGGCTGACCTAGACCTGAATTGTAACAACCCAGATTTTTAATTATTCTGTAGAATTTATACTAATATTATTTAATCTCAGTTCGGAAAACATATAATTTATTATATGTTATTATGCGTAATTTTGTAAAATAATATAATTATTAAAAGTTTAGGAGTCAAAATATAAATAATAATAATATAGATAATATAAATAATAATAATAATGGGTGCGGTAATAAAATAAATAAATAATTTTATGTTGGTATACGATGGAGTGTAATTTAATTAGAAATTAAATTATTTATATAATTATATTAAAATATTGGGTCAAAAGGTAATTATCTTAAATATCTATTAAGGATAAAAATAAACCTATATAATTATGAATTAAATCTGAGCGAAAGCGGTGTCTGAGCCACGTGAAGCCCCGTACTTGTCTCTACTCCCTATAAAAGGAGGAGACGTTCACTGGAGAAGAAGGAAAGAAAGAAAAAGAAAGAAGAAATGAAAGAAAAGAAAGAGAGAAAGGAAAGAAAGAAAAGAGATGAGGAAGGAAAAAATAGTGAAAGTTGAGAAGGTTTTTAATAATGGAAAGGAAGCGTAAGATATTAAATTTAAGGTGAGTTATGTTATACCTTGAGTTATCAAAATGTATTTTACGTATGTTTTGACTTACCAAAATCTGTTTTATACAAGTTATGTTTTTAATAAAAATTATGTTTTATAAAGGTTTTAGTTACGTGGTTTTATTTCTGAACTCAATTTGCTCAAAAGGAAACCCATGGATATGTCCGTTTATATTTTAAAGAATATTTGACTATAACCTTATAAACAAATATGTTTTGTAAATACCACCACGGAAGTCCCACGCCTTGGGGGACTTAAATAAACATTGGTTTCTGTTTGACCATTTTGTGGCCCTTTGTTTGTCATGGATCCATTGACCTCTGTTCTGTGCGGAGCAAAATGCTGTACGGAGCTAAGTGCTACACTATTGTGGAAGCCACCTCTAAAATCCGTATGAGCCACCTCTTGAATCCATACCTCTGTTCTGTGCAGACCAAAGTGTTGTGCGGAGCTAAGTGCTACACTATCGTGGGAGCCACCTCTAGAATCCGTATGAGTCACCTCTTGAATCCGTACCTCTGTTCTGACTGTCACTTCTGTGACCTCTTCTCTGTTTTGTTCTGTTTTGTACCGTGGTTATGGTGATATATTTACATAATATCTGTATTCCAGCTTCTGCTACTTAAATGATTTGGTTACTAATGATTTATGTACCAAACTGAGTTATACAAATGTTTTGGCTACATAACTATCCATGGTTATTTCGTGTCTCTTATACTCTTAGTATAATATTTCTCACTCTGCCATGTGCTTATAGTTGTTTACCAATTTTCAGGAAATAATGCAATTCAGGAATAGCTTTGGAAAGTCTTAGATGCAGGGCTGCGAAATAAACACACACAGTATTTTTATGATATTTTTATATGTAAATATCGGCCTTTTTGGTCAATATATTTTGTAATAAAAATAGAAACTCCAATGATTATTTTGGTAACCTTACTCAAATATTTCTTCCGCTTGCGTTTATTGATTTGTTTAGGAATTAGCCGGAGGTAATCTCAGTTACTGGCCATCACGATACTTAACCCTTGGGTACGGGGAGCGGGTCGTGACATGAATGATCCTGTATGTACAGAACTTTGTGTTAGTACATATTTTGATGTGAGTTATTAACATGTATATATATGGTTTGTTATGACGTGCCACATAAGCACAGCTCTAACGACAAAGTTTTAAATTTGCTTTCGTTTGGCCCCTTTACTCTGATAAGTCGCGTCTGGATTGGTTTGAGGCCGTAGGTAATCCCTTGATTACTGGCCAGTTATGTCCTTAACCCATGGGGGCGGGTTCGGGTTGTGACATAACCGAAGTATATGCAGGCCATGTGGGTTGATTTGAGAAAAATGTGTGCATGCCGAAAGAAGTTTTTGTGGCTTTATGTTAGACATTAGTAACTGATTTTGGGTTACAAGTACCGCAACGTCCACATGGCTTAACTGTTGAAGAAAGCATTGCAATATTTATCCACGTGTTGAGAGGCTTGCAAAATCGGGAAATCCAAGAATGGTTCCAACATTCTAGAGAGACTGTGTCCCAGTACGTGCATAATGTATTAACGATGATAAAGGAGTTCACTGTTGTACATTGCAGGCCCACATATAGTCAGCATCATATACATCTATAAGTGCAGTCTAAACGAAAATACCTACCGTTCAAGGTATTATTTTAAAACCTCACTTCAATTATGTATGTTTGCCTTTTTTTTATTACATTTTATTGGATGTGACGTAATAAAAATAACCATTACATTTACCCCTGGGAGTAACAATATAATTGGGTTGTTGGTAGGACTGTATCGGAACCATAGGCGAAACACATGTTAGTGCACGGGTTACGGGACCAGATGCCACAACATATTTCGGTAGGAAATACTGTCACATGCAAAATATCATGGCCGCGTGCTATTTTGACATGTGTTTCATCTTTGTTTCGCTTGGATGAGAAGAAAGTATACACGATAGTCGCATCTTCAATGAGATATTAATAAATGATAATGTCCTATTTCCACATCCAGAAGAAGGCAACACAGTGCATTGAAAATATTTGGGTGATAAATTATTTGGGAAAACGTCATTACTTAAAAATTAAACACAATTTGGTGGTTTGTTTTAAATTATGGTATTGTCTACAAGCAAATATTATCTTGTCGATGTTGGCTATTCGAATCGGGCAGATTACCTAGCGCCTTTCAAAGGCAGTCGTTACCACCAACAACAATTTCGCGCTAATGTCGAGCATAGGACAGCAAACACCCCCAGAGAATTATTTAACAAAGTTTACTCGTCATTATGCAGTGTGGTGTAACGCACTTTTGGTGCCTAGAAAAAATGATGGGGGTTTATTAGAGACATGCCTTAGTATGATTTTGTAAATGTGCAAGTTCAGTTAGTAAGTACGTCAATGGCGTTACATAATTATATACGTCAAAATACAGACAATCCAACAATTGTTTACCCCATCGTGAACAAGGAAGAGACTATGACAATAGTAACTGCCATACCAGAGGTTGAACATGACGACGATGATTTAATGGTTGGGGATGAGGACCCACATATGGCATTGGTGCGACTTCGCATACGGGACAAGCTAATGTACCTGCGTAATAATGGAATGTTAGGAAATATAAAATAGTCCACCTAATATTCTTAGACTTGTAACATTGGTAACCCACGCGAAAGAGGCTGTATGTAAGTATATTATCATGTATAATATTTATGTGTTTACACGGGAAATAATCCCTTCCAAATTAGTGAACATGTCATTTACCAAATTATTGTTTATGAAAATTTGTAGGATCAAAAATTGAAAATTTTTCCTAACAAACGGTTACAATCGATGACATAAATATTTTCAAATGTTTGGCTTTTTCTTTAAAAAAAAATAAAATTGAAAGTATCCTTTTCCACATCATTTAACAAAACAAAACATAAAAATGCCTTTTCCAAAAACAAAAAAACAAGTTAAAAAAAAAAACGAAATTATCATTTGCCACGTAATTTAAAAAAAAACATAAAAAAACCTTTTCCAAATAATAAAACAAATAATAATAAAAAAAAGACATAAAAATAAAACCGAAATTAGCATGGATTTCACGTCATTTAAAAAGAAAAACATGAAAAAGCCTTTTCCAAATAAAAAGAAAAAAAAAAGAAAAAATCGAAATTATCATTTGCCACGTCATTTAAAAAAAATAAGAATAAAAAGCCTTTTCTAAATAATATAATAAATTAAAAATAACAAAAACAAAAAAGACATAAAAATATAACTGAAATTTGCATGGATTCAATGTCATTTAAAATGAAAAACATGAAAAAGTCTTTTTCAAAAAAAAAAACAAATTAAACAAAACCAAAAAAGGAGGACAATAAAATAAAATCGAAATAAGTATTTTTCAAGTAATTTTTTTTTAAAAAAATACATGAAAAAGTCTTTTCAAAAAAAAATTAATATAAAAAATAAAAAAAATAAAATAACAAACAAATAACACCGAAATTTTAATTTTCCACGCCATTAAAAAAAATCATAAAAAAAAATTTAGAAAAAAAAAAAAGAAGGCTGACGTGTACCGCTCAGCCGTCCAACAATGCTCAACTTTGGATAATTTAACATGTGGGCTCCTCGTCAAAGAGTTAAAAATTTTAAAAAAAACAAAAAATTTATTTTAAATTATACTTTTTAATTTTAAATTAAAATAATTAAAAAAATTTAAAAATTAACTCACATTTCAAACAAACTCTTAATACAATAGTGACTACATATAATATTATTCATTTATTATACCCACATGAAACATCATTATATTTAAGATTTACACCCACATTTACACCCACATGAAACATCATTATACTTAAGATTGACCCATCTCAACCCAACAGATGAGATTGAAATTCAAAAACCATACAAAGATGATCATGGTGGGAACAGAAAGCCTGGCCCACCGGCATCTCAACTCAACAGGTGGGACTGCAATTCAAAAACCATACAAGGATGATGATGGTGGGAACAAAAAGCCTGACCCACCAGCCTACCATGTCGGTCATGTGGTCTTCGACCTTTATGGGTAGGGGCAGGAGGATGGATGGGTATACGTGGTGTTTTGAAAAATTAATAAAAAATTAAATTTTTTATTTTTGACCTTTTTTTAGTATTTTTTGTTTGACAAAGCCAAAAAGATGGCCGCCCATTGCGGTGTCAGAATTCATGAAATTCCACCTATCGAACATAATTATTGTGTTATGTTAAAAAAAAAACATAATTATTATATTTGGTTAGAAAATTTAGAAAAAATTTTAAAAATAAATTTAAAAAATTGTATAAAATTAAATAAAATATAAATATATGTTTATTTTTATTTTATTTTTTATTTATTTTTAAATATCTTTTCAAATCTTCGACCAAAAAAAGCATAAAAAAAATAAAAATCCAAGGAAAGAGAGGAGAATCATAGGAGAGAAGAAAAAGGAAGGCTATGGGTTTTTGTCGTTACCGGTTATCAAAACTTTTGGTGGATAACCCAAATCAAAAAGGAAGATCTAAGGGTTGATATTAATTTACGTGTGGTATATAAATACCACCATTTGCGTAGTATAATTGGACCCTCTGTAAGGATGACACGTGGAGGATATTTTTGAAAACTTTTTTCCCTTACTTTTTGATCCACAAAGCTGAACATCATCCCTCTCTCTCTCTCGACATTTGTATACCTATATAAATATCACAAGAAACACGCTCAACCCAATCCAATCCAATCCAATCCAAAACACACAAAACCAATTTTTTTTACCCCTTAATTTCTCTCCATTTCTCTGTCTTTAATCGCCTAAGTCTTTCTCTGCTCTTCGATTTTGATTCGTAAATAGCTCGAATTTTGAAGGGTATATACATATATATATATATATATAAATCAATGAAGGTTTCGGTGATCGCAAGCTCTCAGGCGAAGATATGGAGGGCCGATTCGGTGCATAGAGATGTAGGTTTTTGTACTAATTTGAGCCCTCTGATCATCTCTCGGAAGTCAAACCTTTATTTTGGTCAAACCATCGGATGGTCTACAAAATCTCCGATTCGACTCACCCTCAAGGCTGTTGCCCAATCGGAACCGCTCGTTTCTGACAAAGTTTCCTGCAATACGATGACGTCCCGTACTGGATCCAAGGCAGTAAGTTTTCCTTTTTTTTTTAATTTTTTTTTTTACACGGATTTAGCGATCGGACTGGACCTGTGAGGTTCATTATGGTTTCATTTTTTATAATATGAAAGTTCAATGTGTAAATATGATCGTAAAAATTTACGTTGATCGTTGATCGGATATCCTAGTTATATAATCAAATTAGTTTTAAATAAAAAAATAAATCTGTTGAAAAAATAAATAGTTGACAGAAATTGATCCGATGCCGATCAACCTTTTTACAAGTAGACGAGATCTATATATTGAACGATTTAAATTATTAAACTAGAATCCATGGTCGGCCTTACAGGCCAACAGCACCCTCCAGTATCGGACTGGAGGGTAGCTAATCCCTTTTTACATTACTCCTGTTTGGTTGCTGAGAAAGCCAAGGGAAAGAAAAGGAAATTTTGGGCTTTTGTGTTGCATTTTGCTCTGTTTTTAGCTGCTTAAAAGCACTCAGCTCAATTAGCTAGCCAAGTGTGTGTGTTAGCAAAATAATCTAATAGATATATACATGTACAAATGCACACACGTACATAAATACATATATATATATATATATACACTTAGCAAAATCAATACCTTTGAGAATTTATTGAAGTGAAAACCACTAAATTGGAACTATTCTTTATTGGGTTAATAATTGAATTAAAGAGTGTGCCATTTTACAAGTGAGGCATGCCAAAGATCATATGTATATTAGGCCTATTTGGCAATGTTTTCATTTTTTTTTTTTTTTTTCCATTTTCATGTGTTCGGAAACAAAACAAGAAAAAGTTTGAAAACACAAGAAAACAATTTTTTGACATTTTCTAAAAAATGAATTGTTTTCACGAAATTTTCCTCAAAACAATTTTCAGAAACAATTCGCCAAACAAATGCGTTGTTTAAATGTGTCATGATTTTTAGATACAAAGATTGTGTAGTTCAGTTCTTCATCAATAATACGATTATACCAAACAATCATATTTGATATTTTTACAGATTGATGGAATAAGATTATATGTTGGGCTGCCCAATGATGCAATTTCAGATTGTAACACGATAAATCATCCCCGAGCAATCACAGCCGGTCTGAGGGCTTTGAAGTTATTAGGTGTCGATGGCGTGGAGCTTCCGGTCTGGTGGGGAATAGTAGAGAAAGAAGCTATGGGGAAGTATGAGTGGTCTGGGTACCTTGCACTTGCAGAAATGGTCGAAAAGGCGGGTCTCAAACTCCACGTTTCGCTCTGCTTCCACGCATCGGGAGAACCCAAAATTCCTCTCCCCAAATGGGTATCTCGGATAGGAGAATCTGAGCAAAGTATTTTCTACACGGATCGGTTAGGGAAGCAATTCAGAGATTGTCTGTCATTGGCTGTGGATGATCTTCCTGTTCTTGATGGGAAGACTCCAATCCAAGTTTATAGTGAATTTTGCGAGAGCTTCAAGTCTTCGTTCGCTCCTTTCTTGGGTTCCACCATCACAGTAAGGAACTTTGAATCTAACTCTTCGTTTGTTTTGACAGAATATTTTTCATAAAAAAGGTTTTTTCTTATAATTTGTTGCAACCTTGAAACTATTGTGCTTGTGGCTGTAACTTGTATTAGTAGTGTTGGTTTTTTTGGGTGGTGGTGGTGGAGACATTTTTTACAGAAAATGTTTTATGTGGAAAGTTTTTCTATATTTCATTGTGACCTTGAAGCTAATGTGTTTGTGGTTGTATTAGTAGTCATTTTAGTATAAAGTGTGGTTGTATTGGTAAGAATTTAGTCAGGAAAACGCTTTCTACCTTCCAAAACTGAAGTACATTTTCTGCCCACATAAACTTCTTGTTGGTCACAAGAAAATAATTTTTTGTTGAGTTTCATTTTTTGTAATACCAAACGACAGAATATGCGGAAATTTTTTTCAAGAAACATTTTCTGTTGAAACAAACAAAGCATTACATTGTAGAATCTAAAAATCCCTATGATGTTCATTTGTTTGATGCATCTTGTTCATACTCTGCAGGGCATATCAATTGGTCTAGGACCCGATGGTGAACTCCGGTACCCTTCTCATCACGTTCCGGCTACTGATAACCATAGTCGCAGAGTAGGAGAGTTCCAGTGTTATGACAAAAAAATGCTTAGCAATCTCAAGCAATGCGCGGAAGCATTTGGAAACCCTCTCTGGGGACTCTCCGGTCCCCATGATGCCTCCTCCGGTGATAACCAATCCCCAAACTTGATCAACTTTTTCAAGGAGCACGGAGGATCATGGGAGACACCATATGGCGATTTCTTCCTTTCTTGGTACTCAAGCCAACTCATATCACATGGAGATCGCCTTTTATCTCTTGCCTCCTCGACCTTCACTGACACTCTGGTGAAGGTGTCTGGAAAAATCCCGCTCATTCACTCGTGGTACAAAACTCGTTCCCACCCTTCTGAACTAGTAGCTGGGTTCTACAACACAGTCAACAGAGATGGCTATGAAGCGGTAGTGGAGATGTTTGCAAGGAATTCATGTAATTTGATCTTGCCCGGAATGGACTTATCAGATGAGCACGAGCCACATGAAGCTCACTCGAGTCCAGAGTCATTGTTTACACAAATTATAACGGCTTGCAAAAAGCATGGGGTAGAGGTTTCTGGCCAAAATTCATCGGTTTCGAGGGCTCCTAATGGTTTCAAGCAGATTAAGAAGTACTTGTTGGATGAAAATAAGGTGGTGGACTTGTTCACTTACCAGAGGATGGGAGCTTATTTGTTTTCGCCCGATCATTTTCCAGCATTCACCAAGTTCGTTTGGAGCCTAAATCAGCCGGAATTACATTTGGATGATCTTCCAGGTGATGAGGTAGAAGGTGTTGAAACTGTAATTTCAGAACATGGTAAAGATCTTCATTTGCAAGCTGCTTAGTAAGACTAAGAAGCTTATGCATGTATGTATGGGGGATAGTATAATGTACATATAGTTCAATTTCAAAAGCCTGTAATACACTGTAGTGTAACATTTTGTGCTCTTTAAGTGAAAGTTGTGTTTGTATGAGCAATTCTTATATGCTTGCCTTAGAATGAAGATATTCTATTCTCTCTCTCTCTCTCTCTCTCTCACACACACACACACACACATTAGTGTTTGATCCACTCAAATGCAAACACACCCTCTTCTCTAATTGGGTTAAATAAATTTTGTACCATTGCACGTTACATGAAATCCTATGCTCATTTCTCATTTTATAATAATCTCCTACACTTGCGATTAAGTAGCAATGTCATCTCGGAAAATGTCCATGTGCCGCACGTGTGTTCCTCTCTACAAAATTCAAATGTCACATGAACATTTTCTTTGAACTCAAATACACCGAAGATTGACATTGCAACGTGATTGTAAGTAGAGTAGGTTGACTATTACAGTTGAAAAATGAGAGACGGTGTTGGCCTATGGCAGTTTTGCTGAGTATTTTTCCTTTCAAAACACCTGATGCTGATGTTTTCTTGCTTTCTTGTTGTCTTAAATTGTTTTTTTGGTTTAGCAGAAAATTTATAGTAGCAAGACAATGAAACTATAGCCAATGTTTGTCATCTGAGAATTCCATGACTAAAAAAAGTAATACCACAAGCTTGGACAGAATTTTGCAGAAATAGTTCAAATGCAAGGGATAGATACACTGGAAAAGCTGTTATGTACAAAAACCAAGAGAAATATACAAAACAAATTTGTCAATCAACAATTTACAAAATTTAGAACTTTTTATTCTTATTTTTTATATTCCCACATTTTCCCACAATATTTACACCTGAAGCCATCAAAATAAAAGATGCAGTCTGCAGATGAAAGCCCTTGCCCCTGGACAAGCAAGCAGCTTCTCTGCATATCATCCCCGTTTGCGTGCACCAAACACTCTTATTGCTTTCACTTTTTCAGTGCAACCAACAGAATTAACTGTTCCATTAGCAAAATAAAATATTGGGTTGGTAACATGAAAATCTAGTAACCACCAGGGTAGCAGTATAACTTGACCAATATTCAATATCAGAGCAAAAGCAACCTAACAAATTCAGGGAAACCAGCCGAAGCAAACAAATGAGATATTTATCATTACGATACAAAGGGCACAAGAGCAATCAAATGATAGCGCGAAGGCAATAGAATGCTGGAGAATGGATTGTTGCGGTGGTGCTGTTGGAGTGCAGCAAGATTGTGGTCATGGTGGTGACTTGAGGCTTGGAGCTCAGGTTTCTCTTGATTACAGTTACACTTACAAAAGAGGTGCACATCAAAACAAGATGGTGGAGAGGAAGTCTGAACTAGCTTCTTCAACACCACCACCCTTGCTTAAAATGCAACATGGATGTATAATCACTTCGCGGAATAGAATCCTTACTTCCAGACCAGCAGACCGACAAGCCACCTTGAGGGGCATCATTTTTTCATTAACTATCTATTTCAAGTCTAGATATTATAGTCAAACTACATATGCAAATTTAGCCAACACATAAAGGTCAACATACAAACATGTAAATATTCTCACTAAGATAATATGCACACATAAATAGAATAATAAGATTCAGACCTTTTGTTTGTCATTCACAAGCAATCGTAGTGTAGAAGCTGCTAAGGCAGATAGCAAATGCCTGAAATGCAGAAAGTGGGTACTGGTAATCCATTGTAAACACATCTTTCCCTACTTTCCCAAATTGGAGGATGGCCTTCTCGTGTTCCGGGCCTGCTTGTCCATTCTCCGCTACAGAGGCCACCAACTGAAAGTTATGCCATCTTGGAGCCTTGTTTTTCAAAACCAGTGCTCCACTTCTTTGATCAGTTGAAGTTCCACAATGAAAGTTTTCTGTGCGAATTGATTTTGATCGGAAAAATGGGAGTGGTGGAAAGGAATCTATGTTGCTAAGAGGGAATTCAGTCTGTGTAGGAGCCACACCCCGGGTTCAATAGCAGAAGCAGGAATGGCATCCATCGTGCATTGCATTCTTCTTGGACCCCAGTTTGTTAAAAACAAAAGATAAGAACTAATGGAGTACTTGCTAGTAAGGGTGAAAATTTTCAACATAACACAATTTAAACCGTACACAATGTTAGAAAATAAGGGTTAATTAATTTCCAACATGTACATGAATATGATATGACCCGGTACTACAAATATTAAATAGATCACAATTGTGTCAAACCTGCATAATATAGAGTTTACACGAATAACCCATTTAATGAAGAATTAGTTATACATTTTAATGTAGTTATTTCCTACACTTAAGGGTTCCATGACAGTTTTGAAGCCCTTATGTAATTCCATTCATACAAAAGTATGTAAAATAGAATTTTAAGGCTAATAACATTCATAATTTTAATGGAATTACAAAAATATGAATGTCATTATTTCCCACACTTAAGGGTGTCACGACCCGCTTCCCGTACCTAAAAGTTGAGCATCGTAATTGCTAGTAACTGAAGTTACTTACGGCTAATTCTTGAATAAATAAATAAATGCAAGCGGAAAAAAATATTTAAATGAGAGTACCAAAATAATCATTGGAATTTCTATTTTTATTATAAAATTTATTGATCAAAAGATCGATATTTTCATATAAAAATATCATAAAGTGTTGTGTGTGTCTATTTCGCAGCCCCGCGTCTAAGACTTTCCAAAAGTTATTTCTGAATTGCACTGTTTCCTAAAAATTGGTAAACAGCTATAAACACATGGCAGAGTGAGAAATATTATGTCAAAAATATAAGGGACACAAAATAACCTAGTTATGTAACTAAAATATTTAAAATAACTTAATCTAAACAAAAAATCATTTAAGTAGCAAAACTGAGATTATGTAAATAAGTAACCATAACCATGGTACCGAACAAAACAGAATAGAGGTAACAGGAGTGACAATCAGAACAGAGATACGAATTCAAGAGGTGGCTCATATGGATTATAGAAGTGGCTCCCACAATAATGTAGCACTTATCTCCTTACAGAACAGAGGTCAATAAAGAGAGCCACAAGTGGTCACATAGAGGCTAATAGTTATTTAAGGGCCCCAAGACATGGGACTCCCGTGGTGGTACTTACAAAACATAGTTGTTTATAAAGTCATTGTCAAATATTCTTTAAAATATAAACTAACATATCCATAGATTTCATTTTAACAAATAGAGTTCAGAAATTAATCAACATAATTGAAATATTAATATAATTTATAATAATTTATAAAACATAACTTATATGAAATAAATTATGATAAATTAAAATATACATAAAATATATTATGATAATTCAAAATATAATATAACTCACATTTATATTAATCCTTTACCATTACTTCTTCGTTCACCGAAATTCTTGATTTTTAGTGGCGGACCATGCCTTCCTTATGTCTTACTTCTTCTTGAAGCCCCCCTAGAGGTGTTTTCCAGCCCTTTCTCTCCATTTTCCTTCCCCTCCAAGGAAACACCACGTGGCCTTCCCTTGGCATGCTTATCCTGATAAGCATCTTGATCCTTCCTTTTATTTTTATTTATTTTTTGATAATATATAATTCTTAATTTAATTACACTTCTCAAATATCTATAACATTCAATATTTTATTTTATTATTACAGAATATTTGTTTAAACATTTAGAATTTTTTTCATTTATAATTAAATAATACTAATTTAAAATTTAAAGGACAATTTAAATTTTCAAATTGTTACAAAGGGTGCCATGACATTTTTTATGTAATTCCATTCATTCAAATGTATGTAAAATAGAATTTTAAGGCTAATTATAAGTTTATTTATTTGTGGGAGATTTGGTCATAACCCTCTCATAATAAAATTTTAATACATTAAGGACAAGCACACAAAAAAATTTCTTAAAAAGTCCAATACATACTATTATTATCAAAATATTAAACTTTAAAATAATATAATTTTTTATATAAATGTCGATTTTTAATAAAATTAGTATTTTTAGAATTCTCTCATCAAGATCTATCAAAGTGAACAAAAAATGAAATGGTAACTCAATTTTTTTTTCTTTTCAAGTTCATTTTTTTTAAGTGTACCCACATCAAGCAACATTTGAATATGGACCGTATCTTTCCAATGTACCTAAAAAAAAAAAAGGAATATGGACTGTACAATTCATTTATCTTTGAATGGAAATGGCAAAAATAGTGACAAAAAAATGGTCCTAATTGTCTAGAGAATTTTTGTTAAGTTATTTCTGTTAAGTTATATTTTAATTTAAGATTAGAAATCAGAATAAAGTAATGAAAACTGGAGTTGGGTGAGTGGTAAGTTTTTTTTTTTCATTCTTTTCATTTTTCTTTGATTAATGTATGATATTACAATCAAAACTAGCCAATAAAAGCAACAAAAAAGAACCAAAAACAGTTTTAAAAACATGAACCTAAAAACAATATTAAAAAAAAAAAATCGTTTTAAATCTGTTAAGGCCCTCCACCCACTTCTCTTCATCAACCCATAAATCCTAAGCTTACATGAACCAGAAACCAAAATCGATGAGAGAGAAAGTGAGAGAGCAACCAGAAACCAAAAACAAACACAAATCTTAATGGATTTGAACACAGAGCAACGAAAAACTAAAAAAATCCTAAATCGATGTGTATATCTAATATATGTATATCTATATATAACAAAACATAGGATTTAGGGTTTCAAATCCTACTTTTTGGTGAAGATCAACGGAAAACAGGGACGATCGCCAGCAATTTTGATGTGTGAAGCAGTTTCGTCGTTCGGCAATGAGAGGAGAGGAGAAGAGGAGAGCGTCGTTTGAGAGGAGAGGAGAAGAGAAGAGTTAGGTATGAGACGAAGAAGTATGGTTATATAGTGGCATTTTCGTTATTTCTTAAGTTTTGGAGGGGCATTTAAGTCATTTTGTCTCTCCAAAAATAGCTGCGCACTTAAGTTGTAAAATTAAGCATTCTTGGAGCAACTTTTACATTTAAACTGAAAATGACTTAAATTAAGTCATAATCTGTGCCTTATAAGTTGTACCAAACACACCAATATAACTTAATTTAAGTTAAAAATTAATTTAAGTTGAAAATTTTTTTTACCAAACACCCCCAGTAGATGAAATTTCAAAAAGGATCTTGATGGCATGGAATGAGTCAGCAAAAACACCCAACACCAATTTCAAGCCGTCCCACCTTCAATTTGTTTGGTTGGTTGGAAATTAGAAAAACCCACTTCACTTTTTCTTTACACGTCATGAAAATGGCATAAAAGAAATCTTTTTAATAACATAAAAATATTTTATATGCCACATTTCAAATTTGTTCGGTTTGGATAGAGTTATCAAACGAAAGGTTTGGATGCCAAAACTAGTTATGTATTTAAATAGTTTAATTAAAGTAGTTAATTTAATGGTTGTTTGGTAATGATTTTAAAAAAATTAAAAGGTTAAATGTCATATTAATTTTTTTCATAAAAAAAAAACAATTTTTTTAGCAATTTTAAAAATACATTAGCATTTTTAATTTTTACAAACAACTAAAAAATTATCAAAAAAGGTAACTCTTTCAAGACATGAGTGGCTCAACAATTAAGCTACTTAACCAATTGCTTGAGGCGTAGGAATTTTTTTTTTTTTTTTTTGAACTTAAAAAAACAATGTCGCATTTTTATGTTTAACCTCAAGTCTCAAAACCTTATGAAAACCCTATGAACCGCTATTGTTTCAAAAGCTCTTTTTCTTTTTTTCCCAAAAAAATCTTATAATAAATATTGAGCGGGTGTTTGGGGTTTGCCTTTTTAATGACTTTTCTATTGGCTTTAATAGACTTTTTAATTTTTATTTTTTTTTTAAATAGAGACTTCTAATTCTACTCGATGAGAAAAATCAAAAAATTAAAAAAATTATAATAAACAAAAAAAATATGAACTTTTTTTGTGTCCTTATTTTGGCTTTCTCAAAATTGTATAGAATTTTTCTATAAAAAAAAAATTACATTTTAGATTCAACTATACAAGATAAATCGGAAAAATAAATTTTGTTTGGCATAATTCAAAAAAAATAATAATAAAAATACAGCTTTTTTTGGAATATCTTAAATTGAATTGAATTTAGGTTGGTTGAGTTAAAAAAAGAAGGGAAAAGGCAGGTGTGAGAAGGAGAAAAAAAAATACCAATACATAAGTACAAGTGTATTTATAGTGAAATGTAAATGAAAAACTGTTAAAATGTAAGTATATGTTAGTTATTTTTTTTCTCTTCACGGGGTTCCCCAAAAAAGAAAGGAAAATAACATATCAGCAAAAATTTTAAAGATAAATTATAAATTAGGAAAAAAAATTATAATATTAATAATCAAAATGTTAAACTTTATAATAATATATATATTTTTATATTGAAACTTGATGCTAATTCTCTCAACAAAAAAAAAAAAGAAAAGAAAAAAGGTTTGAGAAGAAACAGGTTGAGAAAATTTTATGCGGCCGTACTTTCTGTTTGATAAGGCTGCTGAACTTTGTTTGACAAGGGTGATACGTGGAGGATACTTTTGAACATTTTTTACTCTCACTGTTTGGTCCACCAAGCTCAAATCATCACTCTCTCTCTCTCTCTCTCTCTCTCTCTCTCTCTACATTTGTATATCTATATAAACTTCGCAAAAAGCACTCTCAATCCAATCCAATTCAAAACACACAAAGCCCATTTTTTCCCCCTTAATTTCTCTCCATTTATCTGTCTTTAATCGCCTAATTCTGGCTTTGTTCTTCGATTTTGATTCGTAAATAGTTCGAATTTTGAAGGGTATATATATAACATATAAATCAATGGAGGTTTCGGTGATCGCGAGCTCTCAGGCGAAGATATGGAGGGCCGAGTCGGTGCATAGAGATGTAGGGTTTTGTACTAATTTGAGCCCTCTGATCTTCTCTCGGAAGTCAAACCTACGTTTTGATCAAACCAACGGATGGTCTACAAAATCTCCGATTCGACTCACACTCAAGGCTGTTGCCCAATCGGAGCCGCTCGTTTCTGACCAAGTTTCCAGCAACACAACGACGTCCCGTACTGGATCCAAGCCAGTAAGCTTTCCTCTTTTCATTTTGGGTAAATTAAAAATATATTAAGATTTAATTAAAATACAAATCACTCTGTGATTTTGAAAAGGGAAAATCGGTCTAAGGTCCCTATCAAACTTTTAGTAATGGATTAAGTCCACAATCTGTTCTTTTGTAGTCTAAGGTCCTTCACCCCATCCCCTCTCCATCCACGTTGTCCTGAGTCCGAGCAACAAGCTGGTCTGCCGTATGCATGTCTCCATTATAGAGAGAGAAGCTGGTCGTTCTTTGTGTTGCCCTCTCTATCCCGTCCCTCATGCATGGTCTAGGTGTGTGGGTCTCTCCTTGCTGTGTACTCTCTCCTTTCTCTCTCTAAGCCGAGAGAGAGAGCCCGTGTACAGCTCTCTGTAATCATGTTCGTGTATCCTCCTCTCTTGATGCCATGGAGCTGATTTGCAGAGAAACAAGCTATGGACTCTTTCGATTGAGATTTGGTTTGACAAAACTCTTTTTAGAATTGTAAAACATATAGCTATGAGCTTTGAAGCTAACTTGTTTGATAAAATGTTTCTTAGAAAAATAATCATAGAGAAAAACAATTACAATTTTCTCTAATTTGTTCAAAACACAGAGAAAATTATGATTTTTTTTTGTTTCTAGGTAGCCCAAATTTCTCTGGTTTGGTTTGATTTTGAATGACCAATAATAAAGAAGTTTAGATAACCAATAAATATTTCCTGGTAGGTAACTAGAGAAATTCTTTGATTTTGAATGACCAATAATGGCTATGAGAAATTTGGAGAATCAGAAGCTTCTTCTACAACCATATATCCAAAGAAAAAATATTAGAGAGTGAGAGAGAGTTTAGGGTAAGATGATACTTGAACTTACTTTGTCCAAAGAAATTACAGTGGGAAATCCAGAGAAATTTGGCGAGAATTTCTCTGGACAGTGGGAAGTCCAGATAAATTTGAAAAGAAGTCCAGAGAAATTTGGAATTAGGTAAGGATAGATATACCCTGGAAAATTTGTAGATAAGTACAACAAAAATTTATTGAATTCATTCAAAAAAAATGATAGGAATTTCCCAAACAATTGTAGAATTTCTGAATCAATATCAACAATATAGCATATTCAAACAAGATGAAACACATTACAATTTCTCTGGAGAGAATGAAAATTTCTCTGGAGAGAATGGAAGGCCAGAGAAATTTACAGTGGGAATCTAGGGAATGTTAGAGAAATTGGAAAGTCCAGAGAAATTCTTCCCAGAATTTCTCTGGACTAATTTTCTCTTTGAAGTTGAATTTTCTCTGGAAGTCTAGGGAATGACTTCTTTTCTTTCTTGTCTATGCTAGGGTATTGCAAGATCTTACTGTCAACCACCTCATCTTGTTGGACTTGATCTACAAAGAGCACTAGGATTAACAAACAGAATTTTGATAGCAACTCTTCATGAAAAGATATTTGTAAGAGAACATATAAAATGCATGATGATGCAGAGTTTCTTGGATTTTGTGAATTTTCTCTGAACTATCTGAATTTTCTCTGGATGTCTAAATTTTTTCTGGACTATCTGAATTTTCTCTGGATAAAGAGAATTTCTCTGGATGTCTGGACCGAATTTTCTCTGGATCGAATTTTCTCTAGATTGATGTTGAAGGACCTTAGACATTATGAAAATATTGAGTGTCATTTATGCTATAAATTCTTAATATCAGGGACCTTAAAAAAAATCCCCCTTTTGAAAATTACGTTCCATCCCGAGGTTTTTAATTTCATAACCTCATTTGGAGAGTGATTATTTTAATTAAAAAGTCAAAAAGTTACTAAAAATTGTCACATCATCTCTCTACTTTTTTGTATATCTTTTTATAAAAAGCCAAAAAATTATTAAAATAGTCTGTTTCCAAACGAGGCTTAAATTGTACATTTTATTAATAAATCAAGTTAATTAACAATTTTTAATTATATTAAATATATATTTCAATTAATAATTTTGATAATTTTATTATTGTATAAGCGAGTAATTATGAATTTTATTTTTTTAATTAATTATGTTAAATAAAAAATTCTAACCATGAAATATTTGTAATTTTTCAAATTAGAAAAAATAATCTGTATTTTAAGTAAACTATTTGTAATTTACCCTTTTATTTTTTTATGTTTTTTACAATACTCTTATTTGGTTGCTAAGAAAGCTAAGGGAAAGATAAGAACATTTTTGTGTTTTGTGTTTACATTAGCAGCTTAAAAGCACTCAGCTCAATTATGTGTGTGTTAGCAAAATAACCTAAAGTAAATTATATTAGTAGTGTCTATAATTTGTGACTTGTGTCATTTTAATATTTGATTTTTTAATTATGGTATATTTAATTTTGAATTTTAAATCTTATACTAAATAAAAATAATTGAAGATATTATTACTCAATTTTAAGTGTAAAATCGTCAATTTGACAAAAATATATGTCAATTTTTTTTTTGAATTTTTAAAAATTATTTCTATCCAGCAAAAATAAAATTATGTAAAATTGATAAATCTTTTATACATTTATTTTTTTTATCAAATTAATTTTTATTATATGTTTGAACGATGATCATGTAATGGATAGACTATTTAAACTCAAATATGGTGACAATTTTGATATCTTTATTAAACTAATTAAATCAAAAAATTCAAGATTAAAAACATTTCATATATTAAATATGTTGATTATACATTAAAAACTTAACAATCACACATTATATGATCATCATTCAAACACATAATAAAAATTAATTTGGTAAAATAAATAAATAAATAAATAAATAAAAGATTTATTAAATTTACATAATTTTATTTTTGGTGGGTAGAAATAATTTTTTTAAATTCAAAAATATTTTTTTTGACATTTATTTTTATCAAATTAATTTATATTTTATCAAATTGACAATTTTACCTTTGAAATTGAGCAATGATATCTTCAATTGTCCTTATTTGGAATAAGATTTATAATTTAGGATCAAATGTAAAAGTCAATAATTAAAGTGACACGAATTCCAAACTATTGGGACTGCTAGTTTAATTTGCCCAATAATCTAATAGATATATACATGTACAATTGCACACACATACATAAATACATATATATACACTTAGCAAAATCAATCAAGTAATATTAGAGATATCAAATTTTTTATCATTTGGCAAGAGGCTATTTTAGCCAATTAGCCAAAAAGTTAAATTAGCCAAAAAGTCAACAACCCATACCAAAAAGTCAAAGATTCTCTTTTCTCTCTACTTTTTGCACATCTTTTCGTAATTAGCCAAAAAGTTATCCCAAACATATAAATTTTTTTTACCTACCTTTTTAGCCAAATAGTTAAAAAGTTACTAAATTAGCCTGTTCCCAAACGAGGCCTAAATAAATAATTAAATGTTTCATATGATGTGGAGTCACAAATTTGCGAATTCATTGAAGTGAAAATTTGGATTAATGATTGGGCCTATAGCATTTGGGTAGAAAATTTAGGCCAATAGCATTTTGCAAATCAATACCTTTGAAAATTTATTGAAGTGAAAACCACGAAATTGGAACTATTCTTTATTGGGTTAATAATTGAATTAGAGAGTGCCATTTTACAAGTGAGGCGTACAAAAGATCATATGCATATTAAGGCCTTTCTAGTAATGTTTTCCTTTTTTTTTTTTTTTTTTTTTAATCATTTTCATGTGTTTGGAAACAAAGCAGGGAAAAATTTGAAAGCACAAGAAAACAGTTTTCGAAAATTCAAAAACAATTTTTTGGCATTTTCTAAAAAATGGATTGTTTTCACAAATTTTCCTCAAAACAATTTTCAGAAACAATTCGCCAAACAAATGTGTTGTTTAAATGTGTCATGATTTTTAGGTACAAAGATTATGTAGTTCAGTTCTTCATCCATAATAGGATTATACCAAACAATCATATTTGATATTTTTACAGATTGATGGAATAAGATTATATGTTGGGCTGCCCGTTGATGCAATTTCAGACTGTAACACGATAAATCATGCCCGAGCAATCACAGCCGGTCTGAGGGCTTTGAAGTTATTAGGTGTTGATGGCGTTGAGCTTCCAGTCTGGTGGGGAATTGTAGAGAAAGAAGCGATGGGAAAGTATGAGTGGTCTGGGTACCTTGCACTTGCAGAAATGGTCGAAAAGGCGGGTCTCAAACTCCACGTTTCGCTCTGCTTCCATGCATCAGGAGAACCCAAAATTCCTCTCCCCAAATGGGTATCTCGGATAGGAAAATCTGAGCTAAGTATTTTCTACACGGATCGGTTAGGGAAGCAGTACAGAGATTGTCTGTCATTGGCTGTGGATGATCTTCCTGTTCTTGATGGGAAGACTCCAATCCAAGTGTATAGCAAATTTTGCGAGTGCTTCAAGTCTTCGTTCGCTCCTTTCTTGGGTTCCACCATCACAGTAAGGAACTTTGAATCAAACGCTCTATTTGTTTTGACAGAAAATATTTTTCATAAAAAAAGTTTTTACTTATAATTCATTGCAACCTTGAAACTACTGTGTTTGTGGTTGTAACTCGTATTAGTAGTGTTGGGTTTTTTGGGTGAATAATACTAGTGGTGGTGCTGGAGACATTTTTTACAGAAAATGTTTTATGTGGAAATTGTTTTTCTATATTTGGTTGTAACCTCAAGCTAATGTGCTTGTGGTTGTATTAATAGTGGTTTTAGTGTAATGTGGTTGCATGGGTAAGAATTTAGTCAGGAAAACGCTTTCTACCTTTCAAAATTAAATTACATTTTCTGTTCAAATAAACTTCTTGTTGGTCATAGAAAATATTTTTTTGTTGAGTTTCGTATTTTGTAGTACCAAATGACAGAAAATACGGAATTTTTTTTCAGAAAACATTTTTGCTGAAACAAACGGAGCATTACATTGTAGAATCTAAAAGTCTCTATGATGTTCATTTTTTTGATGCATCTTGTTCATACTCTGCAGGGCATATCAATTGGTCTAGGACCCGATGGCGAACTCCGGTACCCTTCTCATCACGTTCCGGCTACTGATAACCATAGTCGCAGGGTAGGAGAGTTCCACTGTTATGACAAAAAAATGCTTAGCAATCTCAAGCAATGCGCGGAAGCATTTGGAAACCCTCTTTGGGGACTCTCTGGTCCCCATGATGCCTCCTCCGATGATGACCAATCCCCAAACTTGATCAACTTTTTCAAGGAGCACGGAGGATCATGGGAGACACCATATGGCGATTTCTTCCTTTCTTGGTACTCAAGCCAACTCATATCACATGGAGATCGCCTTTTATCTCTTGCCTCCTCGACCTTCACTGACACTCTGGTGAAGGTGTCTGGAAAAATCCCGCTCATTCACTCGTGGTACAAAACTCGTTCCCACCCTTCTGAACTAGTAGCTGGGTTCTACAACACAGTCAACAGAGATGGCTATGAAGCGGTAGTGGAGACGTTTGCAAGGAATTCATGTAATTTGATCTTGCCCGGAATGGACTTATCAGATGAGCACGAGCCACACGAAGCTCACTCGAGTCCAGAGTCATTGTTTACACAAATTATAACGGCTTGCAAAAAGCACGGGGTAGAGGTTTCTGGCCAAAATTCATCAGTTTCGAGGGCTCCTAATGGTTTCAAGCAGATTAAGAAGTATTCGTTGGATGAAAATAACGTGGTGGACTTGTTCACTTACCAGAGGATGGGAGCTTATTTTTTTTCACCCGAGCATTTTCCATCCTTCACCAAGTTCGTTTGGAGCCTAAATCAGCCGGAATTACATTTGGATGATTGTCCGGGTGATGAGGTAGAAGGTGTTGAAACTGTAATTTCAGAACATGGTGAAGATCTTCATTTGCAAGCTGCCTAGTAAGACTAAGAAGCTTATTCATGTATGTATGGAGGATAGTATAATCTACATATGGTTCAATTTCAAAAGAGACTGTAATACACTCTAGTGTAGCATTTTGTACTCTTTAAGTGGAAGTTGTATTTGTATGAACAATTCTTATATGCTTGCCTTAGAATGAAGATATTGTATTCTCTCTCTCTCACTCTCACACACACACACACACACACACACACACATTAGTGTTTGATCCACTCAAATGCAAACACACCCTCTTCTCTAATTGGGCTAAATACATTTTGTACCATTGCACGTTACATGAAATCCTATGCTGATTTCTCATTTTACAATAATCTCCTGCACTTACGGTTAAGTAGCAATGTCATCTCGGAAAATGTCCATGTGCCGCACGTGTTGCTCTCTACAAAATACAAATGTCACATGAACATTTTCTTTGAACTCAAATATCGACTATTCACGGAAGATTGACATTACAACTTGATTGTAAGTAGAGTAGGTTGCTATTACAGTTGAAAAATGAGAGACAATGTTGGCCTATGGCAGTTTTGCTGAGTATTTTTCCTTTCAAAACTTGATGCTGATGTTTTCTTGCTGTCTTCTTGTCTTAATTTGTTTTTTTGGTTTAGCAGAAAATTTAGTAGCAAGACAATGAAACTATAGCCAATGTTTGTCATCTGAGAATTCCACGACTAAAAAAAGTAATACCACAAGCTTGGACAGAATTTTGCAGAAATAGTTCAAATGCAAGGGATAGATACACTGGAGAAGCTGTTATGTACAAAAACCGAGAGAAATATACAAAACAAATTTGTCAATCAAAAATTTACATAACTTAGAACTTTTTTTTATTTTTTATATTCCCACATTTTCCCACAATATTTACAACTGAAGCCATCAAGACAAAAGATGCAGATGAAAGCCCTGGCCCCTGGACAAGCAAGCAGCTTCTTTGCATATCATCCCCGTTTGCATGCACCAAACACTCTTGTTGCTTTCGCCTTTCCAGAGCAACCAACAGAATTAACTGTTCCATTAGCAAAAGAAAATATTGGGTTGGTAACATGAAAATCTAGCAATCACCATATACAGTTACAGTGTAGTAGTATAACTTGATCAATATTCAATATCAGGGCAAAAACAAACAAACAAGTTCAGGGAAACCAGCCGAGCAAACAAATGAGATATTTATCATTACGATACAAAGGACACGAGAGCAATCAAATGATGGCGAAGGCAATAGAATGCCAGAAAATGGATTGTTGCTGTGGTGCTGTTGGTGTGCAGTAAGATTGTGGTCATGGTGGTGACTTGAGGATTGATACACAATGCAATTTCAAAGTAGAACCAAAAGCTTGGAGCTCAGGTTTCTCTTGATTACTGTTTCACTTACAAAAGAGGTGCACACCAAAACAAGATGGCAGAGAGGAAGTCTGAACTAGCTTCTTCAACACCACCACCCTTGCTCAAAATGCAACATGGATGTATAATCACTTCGCGGAATAGAATCCTCACTTCCAGTCCACCAGACCGATAAGCCACCTTGAGGGGCATCATTTTTCATTCATTAACTTTTTAGACTTGAATTACATTCAAGTCTAGATATTATAGTCAAACTACATATGCAAATTTACCCAACACATAAAGGTTAACATACAAACATGTAAATATTCTCACTAAGATAATATGCACACATAAATAGAATAATAAGATTCAGACCTTTTGCTTGTCATTCACAAGCAATCTTGGTGTAGAAGCTGCTAAGGCAGATAGCAAATGCCTGAAATGCAGAAAGTGGGTACTGGTAATCCATTGTAAACACATCTTTCCCTACTTTCCCAAATTGGAGGATGACCTTCTCGTGTTCTGGGCCTGCTTGTCCATTCTCCGCTACAGAGGCCACCAACTGAAAGTTTTTCACCGAAGCAACTGTTACCCGTCCATGAAAATTCAAACACCAGCACTGGAGCTGCTCATGCCATCTTGGAGCCTTGTTTTTCAAAGCCAGTGCTCCACTTCTTTGATCAGTTGAAGTTCCACAAAGAAAGTTTTCTGTGCGAATTGATTTTGATCGGAAAAATGGGAGTGATGGAAAGGAATCTATGTTGCTAAGAGGGAATTCAGTCTGTGTAGGAGCCACACCCCCAGGTTCAATAGCAGAAGCAGGAATGGCATCCATCATGCATTGCATTCTTCTTGGACCCCTGTTTGTTAAAAACAAAAGATAAGAACTAATGGAGTACTTGCTAGTAAGGGTGAAAATTTTTAACATGACATGATACACGATTTAAACCGTACACAATTTTAGCAAATTAGGGTTGACCATTTTCTAACATGTACATGAATATGATATGACCCGGTACCACAAATATTAAATAAATCACATTAGTGTTGAACTACATAATACAAAGTTTACACGAATAACCTGTTTAATGAAGAATTAGTTATACATTTTAATGTTATTATTTCCCACACTTAAGGGTGCCATGACATTTTCGAAGCCCTTATGTAATTCCATGCATACAAAAGTATGTAACATAGAATTTTAAGGCTAATAACATTCATACTTTTAATGGAATTACAAAAGTATGAATGTTATTATTTCCCACACTCAAGGGTGCCATGACATTTTTGAAGCCCTTATGTAATTCCATTCATACAAAAGTATGTAAAATAGAATTTTAAGGCTAATTATAAGTTTATTTATTTATTTATTTATTTATTGAAGATAATGCATCTTTTGTCTACTATTTAGAGTCAATCTAGTAAAAAATACATAATAATAGGGAAAAATGGAATTGAGTCGAAATCAAATATTATTATGAATCATTTTATCTAGTAGAGATTTGTTTCATAAAAGTTACCTTACGGAAAAAATATATATATATATATATATAATTTTACCATACATTTAGGTCCCGTTTGGGAATAGGCTATTTTAGTTTTTTTTTTTTTTTTAACGAAAAGGCATGCAAAAAATAGAGAGAGACGTGATTGGGTGTTTTGCCCTTTTGGCTATTTTAGCCAAAAAAATTTACCCCTAACGAGACTTTAGTATTTTTAACTATGGGTGAAATTTTTTGACATGACAAGTAAACAGTATCCAAACTGGCACTGACTGAAACGACACAACATAATAACACAGAAAACAAATGGGTTGGGTTAGTGTTGAGGTAATTTTGATATGAACCCAAAATGACACAACACCAACACGACACGATGCCCACCCCTACTTGCCAGAATGTACTTTAAAGGTGGGGAAAGTAACTCAAAAACAATTTAACTATTTACCACCTACAGTTCTCCCCTAAGGATTCCCAAAAAAAAAAATGAGTAGTCTCATCAATATTTTTTTTACATCATTTTTATTGATTTTTAAATTTGTAACCTAATCTTTGCACACACTAGGTTTAACATAGATAATTCATTGTTTTGATGCAAAATCTATGAGTAGTCACATAAGCCTTGTTACCTGGATCCCAACACATTCAACTCATATGAGATATGAGCTACTGGATAGTTGCCAGCAGGAACTCTGGGTGAAACTTGTTTTGAGCCCACTAGCCTAGTGGAACTACTCTTCATTGTTTTGGCTCCGGCATGAGGTGGCAGACCATCATATATTACGAACTTGGTTCCTAGAAAATTTGATCTTTTAAACAGAAAAAAGAAAAAAGGAACAGTATTATTGTAGCCCACATAAAAGAAAAAATAAAAAAAACCAAATATTTCACAAGCCATGTAGATCTTAGAACATACTTTAATTTCCCAATATATTTGCTACTCCCCCTCGACATATTGTCAGCATGCAGAGAGATGTTGTAGTCTGTGCAGGTGGGGTGCCTAACCTTACGAGCAGCGAGAATAAACTTTCCATTGTCAGCCAATGCTGCCACAAGGATAGACAAAATTCAAAAAAAAAAAAAAAACAGAAGTGAATGTTTGCAGGGCAAGGAGGCAATGGCAAATAGGGCCTTTGTCGTCCAAAGGTTCCATTCAAAAATTTTAGAAAAGAGAATACAGAAATTAAGCGAATCGTCTAGCAAAACAAGCCCATTTAAATAAATAAATAAAAGTCAGAGCAGTGCAGCTACCCAGTGACAAAGATAATATGTTCACCTCGAGTTAAATTAAGGTAAAGATGATATGTTTGTGTTGATCGATTCCTTTTTATAAAGCATTGAAGGAGAGAGTCTCTAGGACCAGGCTGCAAATAATAGTTAGCAATTATAAGCATACATGAGTGTGGAATTTGAAAACAAAAACATTTAGTTGATGCTGAATACCTTAACTACAAAGCTCATAGGAATTTAAAAATATAAAATAAAAATGAATCACTTGCAGCGAAATTAAATTTACATCTCATTAGCTTATTACTATATGATTCAACCATTTTTACTTCATAGCACCTCAAGCACAGCTAAATTTCTGAGGACCCCAAGACTTTTATAGAATTGGTTAGATGATAGGAGGACGATGGCTTCAAGGAAAACAATGACACAATCAACACAAATTAAGAAAAGGTAATGATTAAATTGTTTTAAAACATTAAAGTTAAAGCAGGACCCGTGCAATGCCAACTTTACTGGAGATCACTGAGAAAGTTCTCTAAACATAGCCAAACTAAGTCTAGTATCTCAATCAAATGGAGTCGATTATATAAATCCTTCTTCCCATTCAACTCTGTCAAGGCCTATACATTCAGTTCACTCAAATATAATTCATATTTTTTTTTCCTACCGTATACCATGTCAGTTTAAGACTTCTTCTCTCTTAATATTTCCATTTATGGTGAGTACATCACTCATCTCACGTAAGCTTAGGTTGTCTTCTTCCTCAATATTTCCCATTGTCGGATCACTCTTCTTTACTGTTGTAGCAAAGTCTTCGTAGTACACAATCAAACCATCTTAGCACGTTCTCTCTCTCAAATTGTCTTTTCAATTGGTGTTACGCCTACCATATTTCACAAATATATTTGATCGATAAACATTAGCATGAAAATTGGGGATTTTCCGGTACAACCCTTTTCATCATCACAAGTTTTTTCAAGGCCTAGAAGACACAATTAGGGACAACTCATAGTTCATTCATATCCAGACTCATAAAACTCATCTACACAACATCAAATCATTCGAGGTGAATCTCCCACAAGAACCACCTAAACACCTCCACTTTACTGATTGACAGCTGGAAGGAAATTAATACATACATCACGTGGGTTTTCAATATTTCACTCTGCAGTCTCACTCCAACTAAATCAATCTCATCCATACACTACTACCCTGATTCACCTTTATCATACAATAGTTCCCATTATCATTATAAAATCCACAAATTCTATTCACAACTCATAATTCTCAAATTTATTTTGAAACAAAGCAAACACCAGTCAAAAACACTAAAATATTCATAGAAAAAGCCAAATTAAACACCAAATCAACACACTCAAAACAATAAATTTGTAAAAACTAAAAAAAGAAAATAAAGAATCATACCTGCTTGACTGAAATCGGAAAAGTCAGTTTCCCAGAAACCTCAGGAGTCCCCACAATCTCCTTCATGATCTCCCTCCAACTCCGGCAAACTCCGGCACAGGCAACCACATTCCTCCTCATCGGCCAACAACTCTCCGCCGCCTCCATCCTCATCAACACCTCCCTCATCAGTTCTTGAGGCATATTAACCCAACAACTCTGCCTCAAACCATCATCAATCTCCCCCGCCTCCTCCGGCGGCGACGCCGCCATAGCCACCGTACAATCCTGAACCACGCGTCGTGACCTCAATTTCAAAAACTTCATATCCAAACTTCTTCTCGAAACTCCTCCAATGTCTGACATCTAATTATCAAACCCCCAAAATAACGAAGATTTGCCCCAATTTGCAATAAAAACAAATCGAAGAAAAATTGTAAACTATAAATTGAAACACACAGAGCTCAAATATATATATATATATAGGCACACAATTCAAGGTCAAAAAACTTCATATATAAACTTTTTATAACGAAGATTCATCCCAATTTGCAATGAACAAACCGAAATTAGAGCATTTAATTCAAGTTTATGCAGAAATTGAGACACACAGCTGAAATTATATATCTACGCATAAAATTTCAAGCTTGCTTTAAACGTTAGGTTTAGAAAGATGAATAGAGAGGCTGATTTGAGGCTCTTTGTATGGATCTAAACACTGTGAATTGAGATAAGAGTAGTGCTTACGATACTCTGGAATTTTCCGGGAAGATTTTTGTGGGTGGGGACACGGAGGGTGAGGGGGTGTGAGATTAGATAGATATCTAGCTAGTACGTGATGTTGATGTGATGATTTGTGGTAAGATGAGGGAGGTTTGTATGTATTTCATGAGAGAGAAACAATGAGAGAGAGAATCTGTGTGCTGTCGTGGGACAGTGGGGCTAGAGATCGATGAGACTGTCTGTGGCTAAACACATCTATGCATAATAATTATCTACTTAGTTGTCTTAAATTATTGAAAAATATTTGGTGGCGTAATATTCGCGGTTCAAATGGTTTGAATTGATCAAAATGATGTCGTTTTGTGTTGTTTTGTATCCAAAACGACGTTATTTTGGTCAATTCGAGCCATTTGAGCCTGGAAAATTCGGGTCCTCTATCATTGCTGTAAATTATTGGGATAGAATTTTTTAAATATAATTTAAGCGTAAGAGTTATATTTTAAATTTGTAAGTTTTGAAATTATGATTTGAATGTAAAAATATTTATTTGGTAAAAAAGTTTTAAATTGAGTGAGAAATTTTTTATGTAATATATGATATTTGATACAAAAATTTATAACTCATAACCAAACACGCAACTCAAAATTTTATTCAAAACTCATAAAAAAACTTTAAAATTCAGAATTTTTTTTTATTTAAAATATAAAAAAATAACAAGTACCAATTGTTAAAAAAAAATTAATTTTTTTTTTTAAATTACACTATTCCAGTCAATCGGTCGGACGTCCGGGAGACGACCGATTAGCCCAAATTTTCTCACTTTGGAAAGAGTTCTCAAAAGTGAATGTGGAATTAATTTTTGAAAACTGTAACCAAACACCACGTGCAAATCAAAATATATAATTATATTTTCAAAACTCTTCCAAACAGAGCCTTAGTCTTTTTTACATTAGAGTAAATTACACTTTTACCCCCTAAACTATACACATTTTTTCCATTTGGTCCTTTAACTATTGCTTGTGTTTCTTTTGTCCCTAAACTTTAATAATTTGTGTCTGTCAAGTTCAATTTGTGTCTGTCGTCCAAATCATTAACGGAATAGTGTTCGTGGAGGGCAAAAGAGACATTTTACACACAAATAAAACTGAAGGGAATCTTCTCGCCAGTCCTCTAATATATACCCACATATATATATATATATATATATATACATGGCTATGTATGAAAAAAAAAAAACAGAGCATCAAGAAGACAAATAAGAGAAAAAGAAAGAGAAATGAGAGTAGAAAGAGGAAGAACAGTGTACCAATGGATGCAACGCATTGCTCATGTGACAGAGCTGCTATGATGAAGACACCTTGGACAAGCTTGAACCCGGGAAGACGATTCTTGTGCTGCGACAAATATGAGCTCAATGGGAGAGGATATGGATTTTTCTAGTGGTTTGATGTACCTATGTGTGGCCGGTCAAAACAAATTATACCAAAACTCCTACGAAGGATTACTAAAATGGAGGAGCAAATATCATAGATGAAAATAAAGGAGAAGATACTCTGGGTGTGTTTGGTTTTGTCTTGGCTTATCATCTTGGTATTGTTATTGTAGAAGATACTCTGGTTTCCTATGAAATATATTTGCTATGTAAGTTGTTGGATATGTAATGAATGGAAGGTTTTGTATGAAAAATTGTGTGCCCAAATCTTCTATAATGGTTGATTGTTTACCAACAAAAAATAAACACAAAAAAAAAAAAAGTTCAGCCCCCCCTCCCCCCATTTAAAAATAAACATCATCATCATTTCTATTCATAAAAGTTTTAAATTCATTGTCATTATAAACACAAAAAGTAATCCTACATTTTCTGCATAGTTGACATGAAGTTCATTGTCATTACAAACACAAAAAGCAATCCTACATTTCTACTACTGTGTTCACCCTCTCTTCTTGGATGTGCCTCCCTTGGCTGGTGCTGTCCTTTTCAATCTTGAGGCTTGAGTGATAGAGGTTGCAGTAGCAAGTGGTGTTGGTCTTATAGGCATTGGAGGTTGACTTGCAAAAGTTGTAGCAACAGGTGGTGGCCTCCTTGGCATTGGAGGTTGACTTGAAAAAGTTGTAGCAACAGGTGGTGACCTCCTTAGCATTGGCCCTTAACTTACAAAATTAGAAGCAGCAATAGGTGGTGGCCTCCTTGACATTGGCCCTTGACTTGCAAAAGTTCCAACATCGCTTTCAACAGTTGTTGTATTATCTTGTTGCAAAGCACAAGATGTATCATAGTTAGTGATCACCAAGTGAAAGAAAACAAACGAATGTTGTGGGCTTTACTTACAGAAGGTTGAAGCTCTGATTTGCAAGTCCTGGTGTTGTGGCCCTTCTGTCCACATTTTCTGCAGCTCAAATTCTTTTTAAATCTCCTTAGCTTTGTAGCCTTTTAACCTTTAGGTCCCTTATCTGGTTCCCTCATTCTTGTCTTCCAGGCTGCTTAAGGTATTTTGGGGGAAGCACTGGTTCTTTTCCTGATCGCTCCCACATCTCAGCACCATTCATTGGGCACATCATGTGTGTATAAGCCTTGAGAAATGTATATTTTTTGTAACAATAATGGACATATTCCTCAGGTTGTTCCATTGATGTCCAAATGACAGATATTGCATGTATACAAAGGATTCCTGTCAACTCTCATCTTCTGCAGGAACATGTCTCCTCCTTAAGGTCCACTATAAACTGATCACTATGCATTCTTTTTACTTCAAATTTTTTTATCTCCTGCCAATGCAGGAATATATGCAGTTGCATTTGTCTTATTTTTCTCCAACACCTTGTGTATCTTAGGGCCTATGTTATCTTGCCACTTTTGTGCATACTCTCTTCTCTTAACTAACATTTCCATCAAATACATTCTAATTCTCTTAAAACAAGTCAAAATTGGCTTGTCCCTAGCAAATACAATAGAAGCATTGAAAGACTTACATAGGTTGTTTAACAGAATGTCACATTTTGCACTGGTACCAAAATGGGATCTGGTCCAATGGACTGGATTCTTGGCAGCCAACCATTCATATACCAATTTGTTCTCCTCCTTGAACTCTTGCATTTCAGCATTGAACCTATCCACATAAGTTGCTCTAGCTAAATTCCATAACCTATCCTTCAAGTTTTGACCTCCAAACCCATCTTTCTTGAAATTATTATGTAAATGTCTTATAAAATGCCTATGTTCAGCTGCTGGAAGCAAATCAGCAATTGCTCTCTCCAAACCCTGCAATGATCCAAATACACATATCAAACAAACAAAAACAACATAAGCCACAAATAGATTAGAGATTATGGTCCATTTTGCTTACTTTTTGCTTATTAGAGATTGTGGTCCATTTTTTATCACTGGATATTTCAAGATCAGCCATCAAATATTGTAGAAACCAGGTCCAGCTGTTGGTGTTTTTAATCTCCACCATTGTATAAGCCACTGGATATGTTTGGTTATTTCCATCAAATCCAACTGCAATGAGCAACTGACCACCAATAGCACCTTTTAAATGACAACCATCAACACTAATTATAGGCATGCAACCTTTAATAAACCCCTTCTTCAGTGCATACCAACAAACATAGAACGTCTGAAATACATTAGCTAGGTTTCCATTCTCATCAAGTTTAAAGTGCAAGTACACACGCTTCATGGGTTGGTCCTACCAATCTCTTTGCAATAGTCCCACAACTTTGCAAATTGTTCAGTAACAATTCCTCTTAGCTTTGTTAGAGCCTTCCTTCTTGCTTTGTAAAGCTGACTAGGGGAAACCTTAATGTTAAAATCTTTCCTTACCCTTTCCATGAGTTCAACAACAGAGCATGTTGGATTTATTCTAAATTCATCCAAATACACCATTACCAACTAACTATAATTGACTAGCCTATTTACCCAAACCCTACCACAAGTGTGCTTAGGGTTGTATGTCTTTACTTGAAGTGTTTTCTTGTGTCCATTTCTCAGGGATGCAAAAATAGTCCAAGGGCATCCTTCTCTACAATTTGCTCTAACTCTACTCCCCTCATTCTTTTTAAACCTAATGTCTTTACCATTGAGGATGGTGTTACCCAAAAGACAATCTAAGAGGGGGGTGAATTAAATTTTACAAATAAAAATAATAATACCCTAATAAAAATTATGACTAGCACAATAGATTAACATAGTTAATGAAATAAAATAATTAAAACAAGTGTTCTAACAACTATGTCAATTAATGATTTTAGCATAATAAAAATATGAAATATAGCTATGACAATTTAAATAAAATAAAGAGATAAGGGAGAGAGAGGCAAACAAATTTATAGTGGTTTGGTTTCAACTCGGCTTATGTCCACCCCTCAAGCTTCACTTGAGATTTTTCAATATTCTCTAGCTTCACAGGGTGCTAACAACCTTTTTACAAATAGAGCAATCCTCCACGGATTTTACACAAACTTTCTAAGTCTAAAAAATACTGAGAGTACTATACTCTTACAAGATTGAAAAGAATGTGTTTTTGCTTTCACAGAAAGTTACAAGAATTATCTCTTAACGATAGATATAAAAAATGAGACTCTGATTTTTCTATAATCCTCACAGAGGAAAGATGGGCTTAAAGCTATACGACTTAATGTATAATTTCTGAGAGAGGATGTAAACAAAAATTGAAGAACACTTCTCAGAAAATTTTTCAAAGAATAAATGAGAGTGATTTTAGATCAAATAATATTTTCTGATTTCTGTAACTTATTTGTAATTTCTGTCACTTGTTCACATCAGAGGCTTTGGTATATATAATGAAACTTATAGCCGTTTATAGCCGTTGTATTCATTTGAATATCTCTCACTCCATCATTACTAATTTAAATATCTTCCACTTGAACATTTTGGCCTGCTGCTGTGCTGGGCTGTTTGAACCTCGGTTTTAGGCTATTTGAACCTCTGTTTTGGGCTGTTTGAATTAGGGATGGCAATCTGAAACCGGCTCGACGGTGACCCGACCCCCCGACCCCGAATTCAGCGGTTATTCACCGAAAAATATCCCCTACGGGCCGGGGACGGTATTCAAAAATCCATCCCCGATGATATCCTGGCCGGGGACGGGGATATGTGTTTCAGAACCGGACCCGGCCCGGCCCCGCCCCCGCCCCCGACCCCGACCCCGCCCCGCATGGTCCCCGAGGTAAAATGACCCTTTTGTCCCTGGATATATATATAGGCACATGCTTGTCTTTGTTAGGGTTTCACAGACGCACACACTCAAAGCCTCTCACACTCATGCCGCTCCTCTCTCTCTCTCTCTCGCCACTGGTCTGTCCCTCTCTCTTCCCTCCGTCACCGTCGCGCCTCCCTCCGTCACTGCCGCGCCTCCCTCCGTCACCACCGCGCCTCCCATCTCTGTTTAGGTATCTTTATCTCTCTCTCTCTCTCTCTCAGCTGGATTTGTGTTTTTTTTTAATCTATTTTATAGATCTGTATTTTTTTTAATCTATTTTATAGATCTGTCCCTGGATATATATAGATCTTTTTTTTTTTGAATCTATTTTATATTGAACCTTCTTCAGCCGGATTAGGAGCCTTTGAATCTGTTTTTTTTTTTTTTGTCTTTAAATCTATTTTATATTTTTTACAATATAGATCTGGTTTCCCAGATTTCAATGTATTTTATATTGATAATCAGTTGGATTAGGAGTCTCTCTAATCTTCTGGATGCTTTGAATTTTGATCTTGATCATGATATGGAACAAAGATTGGTTAGCTAATCTGTAGATTTACATTTATGGAGCTTATTTTTGTTGTTGTTGTAGGTTTACAGGTCTGGCTTGATAGAAGATCAATCTTGTGAAGCTCTTGAAGTGGATTTTGCTAACAAGTATCTTGGAGGTGATGCTCTTCACAGGGGTTGTGTACAGGTTTGCTTTCATGGAAAAGATGGACCCTTATTCTGATTATCAAATTATTTGGTCAATTAGAATTGTTCTTGACTTGTACTACTAGCCTTGTTTTATTCTCCTGCACATGTTCATGAAACCAGATTTAATTCAATTTCACTTATCCATGAAATAGCACTGATTGATTGTAGAGTTTAAGAAAAATTTAAAATAGGTTCAAATCTTAGTCTCCAGAAATGTAAATTTTTTGGTGAAGAATGGGAAAGTTTCTACAAATTGGCTATGTTTCAGTAAAGTAAAGCTAGTTTTACACTATGTTTGGCAAGCTAGAATAGAAAAGAAAAGAAATAATTTGTCAAGTTAAGAGAGAGAAGAAAATAAGAGAAAAGATTGTGTTTTTTTTTTTAAACTACATAAAAAAAATTTAAAAAAAAAGGCCCTCTTACAGCCAATATTACTAAATAAACTTTGATGTTTTTATGCATCACAACACTTCTTAGAAAACAAGGAACGATTATTGAGTACCAAGTGCTCTACTTTTGTAGGTCACAAAATGTTTATTGCTAGGAAACAAGAAAGGCTTATTGAATATCAAGTACTCTAGTTTTGTAGATCACAAATTATGTATTTCTCTTTCAAGGGCATAGAACATTCATTTATTTTTATTAATTTCTTAATCTGGTTTCTTTGCCTCTTTAATTTATATTGTAGTGTTTTATTATCTTCATGAGAGATTAGTTGTTAATTCTATGCTTCCATGATTGCAATTTCCTTTACTTAGTTGGATTAGTGTCTTCAATGGTTAGTTTTCATCCAAGTTTCATTATTTCAAATTGATATTATATATTACAGTGTGGTAATTTCTTCCCTTGTTCTTTGTGAGACCTCAAACAGCAGGTCTATTTGTTGTAATACTGGCCTCTATTTGATGTAATATAGGCTTCTAATGGTTAGTTTTAATGTTGTGTGCTTTCTTCCTATTTTGGGGTTCACTTCATCTCTAGATGCTAAATTTATCAATTGAATTAATGTTTTTGTCTTTTGAAATCTTCTACAATTATGTTTCAATCATGACATAATTTGTTTAAAAGATGATGAGTACTTAATTTATTTATATTAATTCAATCCATATTATTTTTATAAAGGTTAAAAATGTCAGATGTTAACTCTGAAGCACCAGTTAACTCTGAAGCACCCGTTAACTCTCAAGTACCATTTGAGAGTGATGCGTCACAACATTCATCGCCAGCTACGAACGCACCTACGAACTCACCGTCTCCCCTCTCTAATCAACATGTTATTGATTTAGAAGAGTCTAATACTACTTGTGGAGGAACTAAAAGAAAACCAAGTGTTGTGTGGGAACATTTTAAAAAACAACAAGTCAAATGGGGTGTGGAAGGCAATATGTAATTATTGTAATAAGCATCTTGGAGGTGATTCAAAAAATGGAACTAGGCATTTGCATGATCACCATAAGAGTTGTACTAGGAAAAAAGTGATGGACATGAGACAAAAAGTGTTAACTAACTACTTTAGTAAAGAGATTCCAAAAATGAATTTTTATATCTTTGATCAAGATTTTGCTAGGAAAGAGTTGTCACATGCCATAATCTTGCATGAATATCCCCTCTCTATCGTAGACCATGTTGGTTTTAAACGATATTCAGCAGCACTTCAACCATTGTTTAAAGTGCTTTCACGAAATACGATAAAGAGTGATATTTTAAAGATTTATGATTATGAGAGGGTGAAGACATTGAGTTTGGTGGAGCATAATAAAAGTAAGGTGGCAATCACAACTGATATGTGGACTGCTAGCAATCAAAAGAAAGGATTCATGGCTGTCACCGCACACTTTATTGATGATTCATGGACATTACAAAGTCGCATTTTGAGGTATATTTTTGTAAATTTGAAAATTATTTAAAAATTCTATCTTATTCAGTTCAGTTTGCATGTAATTAATACTTTTTTATGAACATCATATTTTAGGTTTATTTATGTTCCATGTCCACACACAAAAGAAGTTCTTTGTGATACTTTACTTGAGTGTATGATGGATTGGAATATTGATAGAAAAATCTCGACTGTTACTGTTGATAATTTCTCCACAAATGATGCCATGATTACCATGTTGATGGATAAGTTAAGTAATTCATCGCTTTTGTTGGGTGGTACTTTGTTTCATATGCGTTGCTGTGCGCATATTTTGAATTTGATAGTGAAAGATGGATTGGATGTCATACGAGTTGGTGTGGAGAAAATTCGAGAGAGTGTAGCTTATTGGACAGCAACACCAAAAAGAGTAGAAAAATTTGAAAAAACAGTCAACCAATTGCGTATTCCACATACTAAGAAATTAGGACTTGATTGTGCAACTAGGTGGAATTCGACCTACTTGATGCTTCAGACAGCCTTATTATATAAGGATGTCTTTTCTAGGTTGAAAATTAGAGAGCCCCAATATAAGATTGTGCCAACTGAGCAAGAATGGGAGTTTGCTAGAGAGATTAGTGGGAGGTTTAAGATTTTTTTTCTATTACTGAGTTGTTTTCTGGTACAAAGTATCTGACCGCCAATGTTTGTTTCCCAACTTTATGTGAGATTAGGATAACACTGTCTCAATGGCTCTCTTGTGAAATTGAAGTGATCAGAACAATGGCATCAAAAATGGTGGAAAATTTTGATAAATATTGGTTAGTGATACATGGTGTTATTGGGGTTGCAGTTGTACTTGATCCTAGGTATAAAATGAGTGTATTAGAGTTTTATTTTGAAAAACTTTATGGAGATAAAGCTGAAGATGAAATTGATAGAATTCGTCATATTTGTTATGATTTGTTACAAGAGTATCAGCACCGAGTTGGTATGGAGACCGATGTTGTTGGTGACTCTTCTGCTCATCCAGAAATTTTTACAGAGACCCTTTCAGAATTTGATTTGTTTATTAGTAGAAAGAGAAGTAAAAAAATGAAGAATGTAAGATCAGAGTTGGACCATTATCTAGAAGATGATGTTTTGCCAAGAACTTCAGGTTTTGATGTTTTGAATTGGTGGAAAGCTAGTGGACCAAAGTATCCGACTTTACAGGCAATAGCTAGGGACATTTTAGCTATTCCTGTATCCACTGTTGCTTCTGAGTCAGCATTTAGTACTAGTGGAAGGTTGGTGAGTCCACATCGTAGTAGACTTCATCCAAACACATTAGAAGCATTAATGTGTGCACAAAGTTGGTTGTGGGGTGAAGAGATGAAAGGTATTATTTCATCCAATTTACATATTATTATTTCACTTTTTATTATTTATATTACCATGGAATAATTTCACTATTGAATTTATATTCTTTACTTTTTAGGAAATTCAACATCGGAATCGGTGGGCTATGCAACTATATATGATGATGATAAGATCGAGTCGGATCAGTCATGTGCCACTTTTGTGTTAGTTGTCATCTTTTTTGTTGTAATTAACATTTTTTACGTTTTATTATTAGTATTAATTATTTATTTTTTTTCCTTTTGTTATTTAACAGGAGTTCAAGTTGAAGGAGAAGATGGAAGTTGTGTGGTTTGTATGGGTTTGAAGAAACAATGGATTTGCTTTCTTATGTTGTAATGGATATTTTTATTTTTATTTTTAATTTCAATTTTTGGGTAACTTATCCCTTGCGTGTTGTGCTTGGGATTAATTATTCTCTTTGCTACTTGTTGAATTTTCTTGTGTGATGCTGGACACATGTTTTGGTTGTGTTATTTTGTTGTTACACGATGCTTTGTGTGTGGGTTGTGTATGTATAGGCTGCTGAATTAATGTTTATTGATGTTTTGCTACAAGATGTTTATTGATATTTATTGATTTAAATGGATGTTGCTACAGATTTATTGATGATAGCTTCATTTATGGATGTTGCTACAGATGATGTTTTTTAAATGGATGTTTATTGATATTTATTGATCTAATTAATTAAAAAAATGATATTCCAACTGATGAATGTTGCTACAGATTTATGGATGTTGCTACAGTTCTAATTAATTAAAAAAATGAAACTATTAAGGTTAATATTCCAACTGATAAATTTTAAAATTTATACATCCAGTAGTGAAGGGTGATTGAGAATGTTAATTGATGTTTATATATTTTCACATATATATAAAAAAAATAAAAAAAAATAAAAAAAATAAAAAACCGAGGATTATCCGGGGTCGGGGATCCCCGATCCCCGATCGGGGGTGGGATGGGGCCGGGATAGGGGTCCCCGTCGGGGATCGGGGACGGGGACGAGGGGAGTATTACTTTCGGGGATCGGGGACGGGGGTAGTCCCCGGGCCCCCCCGCCCCGTTGCCATTCCTAGTTTGAACTCCTAATTTAATCAAATATTAAATAAATTCTAACAACATTTAGGATAAAGGTTTTAGTGAGAAATAATGGGACAAAATAAATTTTAATTCTATTTTTCTCTTCCGAATAAATTAAAAACATAATATCATCAAAATAGATGTTGATTCTATTTTTCTCTTTCAAATAAATCATCAAAATAAATTTTGATTCTATTTTTCTCTTCCAAATAAATTAAAAATATAATTAAATAAGTTATCAAAATAAATAAGTCTATCAATCTCCCTCTTTTTTATGATGACACACAATGATGTTTTGATTTGATTTGGGAGTAAGAAAAGCTCTCCCTCAAGTCATGCTCCCTGAATTCATTTCTAAATACATAGGTTAGCACATGTGTAATAAATAACCTTTGCTTAGAGACATGATATGAGACTAAGATATCAAACTATAAATACATAATCATCAGATTAGCTTTCAAATAATATCATAATTTGAAAATAATACCATAATACATAACATCATAACAAAAGAATACCATAATACATAACATCATATAATTTCTCCCCCTGTGACATTATCAAAAGGAAATCATGGGTCAGAATCTGGAGAAGGAGGAGGAGGAGGAGGAAAATGATAGTGATAAATAGCATCTATACAATTCAAAACATATATATATACATATATATACGATTCACGCGCCTCTCTCACTGACTGCAGAACAGGACGAGTGAGCTCCACCAGATCAACGCCCAACTCTCGCTGCTCCAGCGCATGTATAAGGATGTGCAAGCAGAGATTTGCGCACTGAAGGCCAAAAATAAAGAACTTAAACGGAAGACCACCTCCATGGCCCGATTTGGAGCAACGTCATTCTTGGCTTTTGATAGTCGGCGGGAAGTACTCGCTCTCGACGAAAGCACGGGGGCAGGGACGTCAAGCATCGCCCAAGGTGATAAAAAGAAGAAGAGAGCTGTGGAAGAGGGGAGTAAGTGAGGTCGGCCAATGGCCGGGAAAATGAAGGAATTTTTTTTTTTTATGTGAATATGTATATTTTGATTTGTGCTTGTTTTTATGTTTAGTGTAATCACTTGAAGATGAAAGTAAAGTGCAAAAAAAAATAAACAAAATTAAGCCTCAGGGCAAAACAACCAAAAAAAATAAAAAATAATGAAAAGAAAAGAAGAAAAAAAATAAAAAAGGAAATGAAATCTATTAGTAAAACAACAAAAAATAAATAAAAAAATAAAAGATATTAAGCCTAATAGCAATAAAAAAATAAATTAAAATAAAATAATACGAGCAGAAATTATACTTAATGGAACGTCGGTGTTGCTGGAAGAGTAATGCAAAAAAAATACCATGAGAGTTTTAAAGAAAATCAATGTATGCAAAGTTAATTTTACCTCAAGATGCAGAACCCAAAAAAAATTACACAGTTGAGAATAATAAACTGTTAAGGATAATAAATGTATGAAGGACTTGAGAGCATGCAACTGATATAAATGTTTCCATATCAATGTAATAATACACGTATATCATTTTAACAAAAATTCAAGTTTCACAGTCATAACAAACTCTTTAAGTAGAAATCGGCATTCCAAGCTCGCCACGAAAAAAATTGAAGCAATCCTTGCTTAGGGGTTTTGTGAAAATATCCGCCAATTACTTATCGGTATTTACAAATTCAAGTACAATATCCCCTTTTTGAACATGATCTCTTAAAAAATAATGTCGAATTTCAATATGTTTTGTTCGTGAGTGTTGAACCGGATTTTTGCTTAAATTGATGGCACTAGTATTATCACATTTAATAGGGATATGATCATAATACGAATCAAAGTCCTCAAATTGTTGTTTTATCCAAAGTATTTGGGCACAACAACTTCTGGAAGCTATATATTCAGCTTCGGCCGTTAATAAAGCAACAGAATTTTACTTTTTGCTAAACCAAGATACTAATGAGTTACCAAGAAAGTGACAAGTGCCACTGGTGCTTTTTTTTTTCAAGTTTGCATCCGGCAAAATCGGCATCCAAGTAACTAATTAAATCAAATGCAACACCTCTAGGATAAAACAGTCTCAAATTTTGAGTGCCAACAAGATATCTAAAAATTCTTTTAACAGCACTGAGATGTGATTCCTTAGAATTTGATTGATATCTAGCACACATACAAACACTAAACATAATATCGGGTCTACTTGTAGTTAAATAAAGAAGTAAATCGATCATACCTCGATATTTTGTTTGATCAATGGACTTACCTTTTCCATTCTTGTCTAGCTTAATGGATGTGCTCATAGATGTTCCAGCTATTTTTGAGTCATACATACCAAACTTTTTGAGTAGTTCTTTTGTGTACTTAGCTTTGTTGATAAAAATTCTTTCCTTACATTGTTTGATTTGAAGCCTAAGGAAATAATTTAGCTCCCCCATCATGCTCATCTCAAACTTACCTTGCATACACTTAGCAAATTCCTTACACAAGGTTTCATTAGTAGCATTAAATATAATGTCTTTCACATATATTTGCACAATAAGTAAATCATCATTTTTAGTTTTAACAAAAAGTGTTGTGTCAATCGTTCATCTAGAAAAATTATTTTCAATAAAAAATTTACTTAATCGTTCATACAATGCACGAGGTGTTTGTTTCAAACCATAAAAAGCTTTTGATAGTTTAAAAACATGATTTGGAAAAACATGATCTTCAAAACATGGGGGTTGTTTAACATAAACTTCTTCATTTATAAAACCATTAAGAAAGGCATTTTTTACATCCATTTGATAAAGTTTGAAATCTCTAAAACATGCAAATGCAAGTAACATGCGAATGGCTTCTAATCTAGCAACCGGAGCAAAGGTTTCATCGAAATCAATACATTCTTCTTGATTATATCATTGTGCAACAAGTCTAGCCTTGTTTCTTATAATTGTGCCGGATTCATCAAGCTTATTTCGAAAGATCCATTTGGTATCGATAATGGTATGATCTTTAGGTTTTGGCACAAGTTCCCACACTTTGTTTCTCTCAAATTGGTTAAATTCTTCCTGCATAGCTATCATCCAATGTTCATTGAATTCAGCTTCTTGAAAGTTTTTAGACTCAATCTGTGAGAGAAAAGCCAAGTTACTACAAATATTTCTAAGTGAAAAGCGAGTTTCAATACTTTTTGTAGGGTCACCTAGGATTAAATTCTTAGGGTGATTATGAACAAACTTCCATTCTCTTAGCAAATTATCATTGTTTCCTCCTTCTTCTTGAGGTGGGAGAATAGGTTGTTCAATCTATTTGTTCAACTTACATGGTTAGTTATCTTCTTTGTAGATACTTGAATCTTCCACATTTGGTTCCAAATCTATATTGTCACTAACAATTTACTTTTGAGTAGAGATGTTAGTTTCATCAAATGCCACATGTATAGATTTTTCCACGACAAGAGTTCTTTTATTAAAAACACGATAAATTTTGCTAGTTAAGGAATAGCCAAGAAAAATTGCTTCATCAGATTTTAAAACAAATTTACCTAAGTTATCCCTACCATTATTATGCACAAAACATTTACAACCAAAAACATGCAAGTGACTAATGTTAGGCTTTCCATCATGCCAAAGTTCATAAGAAGTCTTTTTGAGAATGGTCTAATTAATGCACGATTTAAAATATAGCATGCGGTGTGAACGGCTTCGGCCCAAAAATATTTAGGAAGATTATTTTCGCAAAGTATTGTTCTACTCATCTCTTCTAAAGTTCTATTCTTCCTTTCTACTACACCATTTTATTGAGGGGTTCTAGGTGCTAAAAAAATTATGTCCAATACCATGCTCATCACAAAACAATTCAAATTTCTTATTTTCAAGTTCTCTACCATGGTCGGTTTGAATATTAGTAATAAGAAAGCATTTTTCATTTTGAATTCTACGACAGAGCTTTGTGAAAGAAGAAAAATGTTTCATCTTTGTGTGCTAAAAACATAACCCATGTAAATCGTGAATAATTATCAACAATAACAAGACAATAATGTTTACCACCTAGACTAAATATCCTTAAGGGACCAAATAAATCCATATGTAGTAGTTGTAAAGGTCTAGTTCTGGAAATGTGAGATTTTGATTTAAACGATGTTTTAGTTTGTTTTCCTTGTTGACAAGCACTACAAGGATGATCTTTTTCAAATTTAATTTTTAGAAGTCCAATGACCAAATCCTTTCTCAAAAGTTTAGCAATTAAATATATATGAGCATGACCAAGTCTTCTATGCCATAACCAACTATTTTCATTATTAACATATAGATATTTAACATCACTACATAGAGATCATTGAGATGAAAAACAAACATTATCGTGCCGATTACCAACGAATAAAGTTTTATGATCATTTGTGCTTTCAATTGTGCAATGTGATTTATCAAAAATAACTCGATTACCTTTATCACATAATTGACTAATATTAAGTAGATTATGCTCAAGTCCATCAACAAGTAAAACATTTTCAATAGAAGGGTTAGGAGAAATACCGATGCTACCAATACCGATGATTTTTCCTTTATTGTTGTCTCCAAAAGTAATAAAGCCTCCATCTTTGGATGACAGTGTAATAAAAAAAAAATTTATCTCTGATCATGTGTCTGGAACATCCACTATCAAGGTACCACTTCCTTTCTTTAGCTTTAGACTTAAAACAAACCTATAAGATGACAATCAAATGTTGGTTTTTCATACCCATAGTTTCTTGGGTCCTTCTTGGTTAGTCTTGTTAGATCCCTTAACAATCCAAATCTTTTTAATTCTCATGTTTATATTATTTTTGAATGGACAAGAAGATATATAATGGCCTTTCTTTCTACAATAATAACAAGTAATATGAGGGTGAGTCATGAGAGCTGCCTTTTCAAAAATTGTATTGAGATTCTTTTATTTTTTAATAGGGTCATATCCAATGCCCACTTTATCTAAAACACATCTTTAATTTCCAAGAAGCATGTTGAGATTATTTCTACCTTTTACAAAATTTTCAAGTGTTTTTATTAAATCATCAATATTATTTTTTAAAGTTGTTTTCTCATTAGAGATAGTATCAAATCATTTTTCAAAACAATTTTTTCTTTCTTTAATTCTTCTACATTAATAGATAATGATGCAACAGATTTCTTCAACACATTATTTTTTGCATAAACTTTTCTAAATTCATCTTGTAATTCATGGAATGCATTTTCAAGTTCTTGATAAAGAGTAGTTACCTCATCTTGAGTAGAGCTTTCATCTTCAAGAGCCATGAGATATATGTTGGCTACTTCATTTTCAATTTCATCACTTGAGCTTTCATCTTCACTTTCTCCCCAAGCTGCTACCATGACCTTTTTGTTTCTTTTGTAGTCTTTTCCATGATTCTTCAATTTTGGACAATCCATCTTCATATGTCCAAGATTTTTGCACTCATAGCAAATAATAGGTTCTTTCTTGTTATCTTTATTGTACTCTTTCTTGGAAGGTCTTCTTCCTCCATAATTTTTTTTCTTGAAATGCTTTTTGAGATTTCTACTAAACATGGCATACCTTTCATCCTCACTGGAATTTTCATGTTCTTCTTCATTTGATGAGACTTTGAATGCAATTTCATTTTTCTTTTTGTTTTTAACATTCTCATGTCCTTTCATAGTGATCTCATGAGTCATAAGGGAACCAATAAGCTCATCCAATCTAAGTGTGGAGAGATTTTTGGCTTCTATAATGGCCGTAACCTTTGTTTCCCAATTTTTTGGTAAACACCTAAGAATTTTTCTCACCAACTCACTATTAGTATAAGTTTTGCCAAGAGATTTAAAAGAGTTTACAATTTCAATAAATCTAGTAAACACACTTGAAATAGATTCATCAAAGTACATTTTAAACAATTCATAACTATGAACAAGCATATTAATACGAGATTCCTTCACTTGGTTTGTACCTTCATACGTTACCTCAAGTTTGTCCCAAATTTCTTTTGCCGAATCATAACTTGAAATTCTGTTATACTCCTTAGAGTCTAATCCACAAACAAAGGTGAGTTTGGCTTTGGCATTGGCTTACAATAATTTATGATCCCTCTCATCACATTCATCTTCAGTTTTAGGTACGCTAATATTGTCTACTAATTTGGTAGGAATTTTTAGACCTTTGGTAACAATAATCCACATGGCATAATCAGTGACTTGTAGGTATAGGGTCATCTTATCCTTCCAATGACTATAGTTGTTTCTGTCAAACAATGGTGGCCTATTTGTGGCTTGTCCTTCAGCTAAGGTTGCTATGAATCGAAACTCCTAGATGGTTAAATTTAAAACAAGAGTCTAGGCTCTGATACCAATTGTTATCCAAAAGACAACCTAAGAGGGGGGTGAATTATGACTAGCACAATAGATAAATATAATTAATAAAATAAAAATAATTAAAACAAATATTCTAACAACTATGTCAATTAATGATTTTAGCACAATAAAAATATGAAATATAGCTATGGCAATTTAAATAAAATAAAGAGATGAGGGAGAGAGAGACAAATAAATTTATAGTGGTTCGGTTTTAACTCGGCCTACGTCCACTCTTCAAGCTTCACTTGAGATTTTTCAATATTCTCTAGCTTCATAGGGTGCTGGCAACCTTTTCACAGATGGAGCAATTCTCCACGGATTTTACACAGACTTTCTAAGTCCAAAAAATACTGAGAGTACTACACTCTTACAGGATTGAAAAGAATGTGTTTTTGCTTTCACAGAAAGTTACAAGAATTATCTCTCAAAGATAGATATAAAAAATGAGACTCTGATTTTTCTGTAATCCGCACATAGGAAAGATGGGTTTAAAGCTATACGACTTAATATATAATTTTTGAGAGAGGATGTAAACAAAAATTGAAGAACACTTCTCATAAAATTTTTCAGAGAATAGATGAGAGTGATTTTAGATCAAAGAATATTTTCTGATTTCTGTAACTTGTTTGTAGTTTCTGTCACTTGTTCACATTAGAGGCTTTGGTATATATAATGAAACTTATAGCCGTTGTATTCATTTGAATTTATAACCTTTTGTAGCCGTTGTATTCATTTGAATATCTTTCACTCCATCATTACTAATTTGAATATCTTCCACTCCATCATTACTAATTTGAATATCTTTCACTTGAACCTTTTGGCCTACTGTTGTGCTAGGCTATTTGAACCTTTGTTTTGGGCTATTTGAACCTCTGTTTTGGGTTGTTTGAACTCCTAATTTCATCAAATATTAAATAAATTCTAACAATAATTAGGATAAAGGTTTAAGTGAGAAATAATGGGACAAAATAAATTTTAATTCTATTTTTCTCTTCCAAATAAATTAAAAACATAATATCTTCAAAATAAATGTTGATTCTATTTTTCTCTTTCAAATAAATCATCAAAATAAATTTTAATTCTATTTTTTCTGTTCCAAATAAATTAAAAGCATAATTAAATAAATCATCAAAATAAATAAGTTTAACAGATGGCATGGTGCCTAACAGCTCCAGCAAACTGAGCCCTGCTTTTAAAATCATTTCTAACTCAAAAATAGGGTTTTTTTTTCCAGAAATAGATTTGAACTCTTTGTACTTGGTCCTTGGTAACCCATCATCCCTATCTTCTGATTCTTCAAGGCTAGCAAACCCATCTAAGGAATCCCAATCCTCACTTTCTGGTTCAGAAATATCTTGAACATGACTATTTTCTGGTGGCTTACTTGCATGTTGGTCCACTCCTGCCACTGGCTCTTTATTCAAGTTGCAATCACTGTCAACAAATACTTCATATTCAACCTCTGAAGCAGAATTTGAACTATGCTCATCCTCATCAACATTGGATTCATAAATACTCCCTTCTGTTGTGTTACATTCCCAGTCTCATTCCTCTACATTGACGTCCTGGAAATATTCATCAAAACTCAGTGAAACAAGGACAGGTTCCTCAATATAAAGTTCCAATACACCTCTCACTATAAATTTCATCATTTTATACACATACTCATCAGAACTAATGAATCTAAATCCTCCATCCATGCTTTGATTCTCACTAACTCTGTAATGAAATCCAACAAAATCATTATATCCTACTATTTGGGCACATTCAACCAATGCTAGCAATGACATCCTCTCCTTATCATGGTAGTCAATGTAATCTACTTGGCCCCCAACATAAGACCTTTTTCCATTTTTTGTCCTAAATTGACCACCATGATTGACTTTAATGGTAAAGTGATAAGCATTGATGTTTGCATGGGCATTGGACTAGTATAACATTAAAAAAACAAAAAAATGAGGAACATATGCAATTGCATAGGGACAATCAGACAAAAAATATAGAGGACAAAAAGATAAACAGACAACAAAATTGAGGAACACTCGAAAAAAAACACACACTAAAAGATAGGGGACAATCAAACAAACACGTACAACAAGACTTCACTTTTGGAACAGTGCACACACTTCAAAATTCACTTTTTCAAAACAACACATTAAACAAGAAAGATTCAACAAATAAAAAATTAACCAAAAATATACAAAACTGATCGAAATGCTCAAAAAATCATTACCATGCAAAAATCTTAACCAAAAACTATAAAAATTATACTTACATGTTGGTATACAACTATCTTGACGTTGTACATATTTCGCCATGGCCATCCGGCCTCAATCAACACCAATGATGTTGCAAAACCCTTTGATTCTTCAAGAAAACCACAAACCCTAGCCTTAATCGACGTTCTGAAGACTCAATCGAAGTTCTGAAGATTGAATCGATGATCTGAAAATCACAAACCCCCCATTTTTGTTACCTCAATTTGCCTCACGTGTATGGCTCATGCGGTTGACGACGAAATATCCATTTTGACCTTCGTATCACGTGGAATGCACATGCAACGCTATCCCGTTAATGATTTGGATGGCAGACACAAATTGGAATTGACAGACACAAATTATTAAAGTTTAGGGACTAAAGAAACACAAGCAATAGTTAAGGGACCAAATAGAAAAAGCGCGTATAGTTTTAGGGGTAAAAGTATAATTTAATTTACCCTTTACATTATATTTAGGGTTATGTTAGAGATCTTAAATGATATATCAAAAATTCTACCAAATCTCTCACATAACTATGAGACTTAAATACATACACTACAAAAAAATTTGTTTTTTGCGACGGTAAACGGCCGTCGCAAATGCTCCCGGAAGCCGTCGCTAATACCTTTTGCGACGGTAATATGGCTTTTTGCGACGGTAAGGGGGGGTCGCGACAGATGGGGTTGCAAAAGACCTTTCGCGACGGTATGTACCGTCGCCATTAGTTTCTGCGACGGTAAGGTATGTTTTTTGCGACGGCATTTTTCCCGTCGCAAATAATGGGGAAAAAACCACTTTTCGCGACGACACGTAATTACCGTCGCTAAACGTGAGTTTTTTGAGACGGGAACATTACCGTCGTTAAAGGCTCTGGCTTCATATAAGTATTGGCGACGGCACGGTTTACCGTCGCTAAAGGTGTCCTGTACATTCAATAAGACAGCTTTTTGCGACTGTGTTGGTACCGTCACAAAAGCCTATTAATGGTTTTTGCGACGGGTTCTTCTCCCGTCGCAAAAAATTAAAAAAAAAAAAAAACCCTGCTAATAAATTATTAAAAAAATTAAAATAACCTGTATTAGATAAAAAATAAGTATAAAAAATTGAAAAATTACAGAATAATATAAATACGTACATAAATACAAATTGACAAATAATGAAAATTAATAATATTGTTCCATTCATAGCAATACATAAATAAAAATTCATAACAATAAAAATTATGCCACTACATAACGTCGCATAATACATACTTATGTTGCTCCGAAATTTAAATAACATAAACCAAAATCAAAAGTTTTCGTCTTCATTCGTTCGTGGGTTACAAAAACAAAAATTGGTCATAATCTTGATACGCCCGCATTCCAGAAAAAGCTAACTGCTACTCAGGAAATATCTAAAAAAAACAAGATAAAAATAATTAAAAACCATATAATGTGTTAATATTTTAATTATAGAAAAATATAAAAAAAAATTGACTCATAAGTGAAATCCGACTCTAACTCCCAAACGGGGAACCCGATTCGAGCCCCGTCTTCTCCCACAAGTCTCTCGTGCCTAGGCGGTCGTGTGTGCCAAGTTTCGTGCTAAACCGACGCCGTTTGGTGATTTTGGGGCGTTAACGCCTCGAATTCAAGTTTTTTAAAGAAGTAGTTTGCCTAAAGTGAAATCCGACTCTAACTCCCAAACGGGGAACCCGATTCGAGCCCCGTCTTCTCCCACAAGTCTCTCGTGCCTAGGCGGTCGTGTGTGCCAAGTTTCGTGCTAAACCGACGCCGTTTGGTGATTTTGGGGTGTTAACGCCTCGGATTCAAGTTTCTTAAAGAAGTAATTTGCCTAAAGTGAAATCCGGCTCTAACTTCCAAACCGGGAACCCGATTCGAGCCCCGTCTTCTCCCACAAATCTCTCGTGCCTAGGCGGTCGTGTGTGCCAAGTTTCGTGCTAAACCGACGCCGTTTGGTGATTTTGGGGCGTTAACGCCTCGAATTCAAGTTTCTTAAAGAAGTAATTTGCCTAAAGTGAAATCCGGCTCTAACTCCCAAACCGGGAACCCGATTCGAGCCCCGTCTTCTCCCACAAGTCTCTCGTGCCTAGGCGGTCGTGTGTGCCAAGTTTCGTGCTAAACCGACGCCGTTTGGTGATTTTGGGGCGTTAACGCCTCGAATTCAAGTTTCTTAAAGAAGTAGTTTGCCTAAAGTGAAATCCGACTCTAACTCCCAAACGGGGAACCCGATTCGAGCCCCGTCTTCTCCCACAAGTCTCTCGTGCCTAGGCGGTCGCGTGTGCCAAGTTTCGTGCTAAACCGACGCCGTTTGGTGATTTTGGGGCGTTAACGCCTCGAATTCAAGTTTCTTAAAGAAGTAATTTGCCTAAAGTGAAATCCGACTCTAACTCCCAAACCGGGAACCCGATTCGAGCCCCGTCTTCTCCCACAAGTCTCTCGTGCCTAGGCGGTCGTGTGTGCCAAGTTTCGTGCTAAACCGACGCCGTTTGGTGATTTTGGGGCGTTAACGCCTCGAATTCAAGTTTTTTAAAGAAGTAGTTTGCCTAAAGTGAAATCCGGCTCTAACTCCCAAACCGGGAACCCGATTCGAGCCCCGTCTTCTCCCACAAGTCTCTCGTGCCTAGGCGGTCGTGTGTGCCAAGTTTCGTGCTAAACCGACGCCGTTTGGTGATTTTGGGGCGTTAATGCCTCGAATTCAAGTTTCTTAAAGAAGTAGTTTGCCTAAAGTGGAATCCGACTCTAACTCCCAAACGGGGAACCCGATTCGAGCCCCGTCTTCTCCCACAAGTCGAATTGGTCATAATGATTAAGGATTTCATTCCAATGGAAAAATTAAGGGTTTAACTATTTTAAAGAGAAGTAGAATTAAGAAGATAGTGTTTTGTAAGAGTAGGAAAAATAAATTTCATAAGTACTAATATAACAATTAAAAATTAACTTTTGCCGATAAATAAATAAATAAATAAAACAATTGCTCCAATCCAACTCAATTTTTGATGTCTTCCTACGAAGAAACACACACACACACCCCCGAAGTGAACACTCGTTTGTTTAAATATTTAATCATGATTACCATGCAAAACCCCCTTCCATCACCAACATCTATTTGCCTGTCTTTGTTTTCAAAACACACAGAAAAACTTATTTGGAAAAACACTTTCTCAAAATAATCATCCACTTCACTTTTTAGGAACACCAAAAAAGGTGTACAAAATAACATAAAAACAGTATAAAATGAGAGAATTTTTAAACTTCTCTTCTTCTTTTTTTAACATGCCACCTCATTAACTCAAACTTGATATCTCATTTCATCGGCATCTAAGTATCCTCTTATGATCATTCATGATGTGTTTGGATCATGAATTTTGACAAGAATTTAAAAGGAAAACATAAATAATTTGAATTATAGACAGATTTATTAATTAAAGTATGTTCTTAATTAAAGTATGTTATTAATAAACAGATTTATATATATATATATAGACAGATTTATATATATAGATTTCGGATAAACAGATTTATATATATATATATAGACAGATTTCAGATTTATATATATATATATAGATTTATATACATTGCATATATATATACACAGATTTATATATATATACACAGACCGAGAGAGAGAGAGAGAGAGAGAGCATACGCAGAGGGAGAGAGCGTCGTCGCCGGAGCACCACTCTTGTCGCCGGAGCCGTTGCCGCCGCACCACCGATGTCTTCCTCGTAGGCCGTTTGGGGAATTTGGGGGTGAAGTTAGGGATTTGGGGAGGAGGATCGAGCGGCAGCCAAGAGGAAAAAGAAGGGGTTTTTTTTTTTTGGACTTTTTGCGACGGTATGATGTAGACCGTCGCAAATAGAAGGCAAAACGGCGCCGTTTGAATTAATCCTTTTTTGCGACGGCAAATTTCCGTCGCAAATGATATATGCCGTCTCCAAAAAAAGATTTTTTGCGACGGTTTTATTTACCGTCGCTAATACTTCCGCATTCCCGACCCCTCCGTTTGGCTTCATTACCGACGGGTCAGTACCGTCGCTAAAGGGTATTATTTGCGACAGGTGCAGTTACCGTCGCAAAAAACCGTTTTTTGCGACGGGGGGTGCGGCGTCGCTAAAAATCCGTGTTTTTTGCTATGTTTTCTTGTAGTGATATGAGTTTGTGTGGGTTCCACACCCATATGAGAGGTTTGATAAAAAATTTGATAAATGATTTGGGATTGATAGCATTTTCCTTATATTTAATTAAAAAATTTGAAAAGAAAAAATATTTTCATCTCAAAATATTAATCCCTTATTTTATTTTTTATTATCTCAAAATATTAATCTTTTTTCAAAAATTAAGAATTAAAATAATATGAATTTCGTATTTTGCTCTTCTTTTAAATTTATTAACAATACAAAAAATACAATTATGATAATTGATATTCCCCAAAAAATGTACTCTCAAAAGGTAATTTTCAAAAATTATTTTTTTTTTTACATCCAATAATTGTACTATTAAAAAAAGTTGAATTCCCCAAAATAGACTATTATTTTGGGATAGAGGGAGTATATATGTGAATTTAAGTAAAATGTAAATATATTTTATTCATATTTTATTTTTATTTTTTTTCTTTCTAAATTCTTTTTTAGATCTCCTAATCAAACACAACATTAGAAAATCTAACTTTTTTTTGTAATATAATTATTACACTTCAAAAATATTGTTTTGGTTTTCTGAAAATTCTACTTTCTTATTTTTTGTATTTTTTTTTGTTTTTACTAATTTTTTTAATATTTTAAGTAATTTTTTTAATTTTTAGACACATTTAACATAAATACACATAACAAGTATAATTTTGTGAAAAAAAAATCTTTTAAAAATTCCCTAAATACCAAAAATACAAAAAAAAATGAGAATTCAATATATTTTTCATATTTTTATGTATTTATTAATTTTTTAAATATTTTTTCACACATTTTTTACTTTTTAGATACATCTAAGTAGGGTGCATCTAAAAAAGTAAAAAAAATGCTTAAAATTTTAAAAATATTCACTAAAAATAAAAAAACAAAATAAATAAAAAAAATTCAGTTTTCAAAAAACTTAATCCAAAAAATTCAAATCGAACACACACATTAACTTTTTAAAACTACCCTTTGACAGTACAATTATTACACTTCAAATAATGTTAATAATTTAATAGAATAGCAAAACAAAAAATTCATATTATTTTAGTCTTTAATTTTTTAAAAATAATTAATTTTTTGGGTCAATAAAAAATAGAATAAAGAACTAATATTTTAAGACAGATGGAATATGATAATTTAAATTTATTTAAAAAATAAATTAGACTGACCTCTCTTGAGATTTTAAAAAATAGAATAGTATTACTATTTTGATATAATTATATTGGATTTCTTTAATGTTTTAATTTACATAATATTTAATTTTATTTTTATCAATAATTCGTTAGTCATATAGATAAAAAAATAATATTATTTATTTTACATTAAAATGTATATTTTTCTTTGGTTATTTATGTATCTTTACCCCATCTAAATTAGTTTCAATTTCTTTAATTTTATTAAAAGAGAAATCAATATAATTATGTTAAAATTATGAAGTTTGTATTTTTTTAAAAGGAGAAATATCACATCAATGAGTATTTGAAAAAGTAATTACAAAAGCTATATAAATATTAATAATTAAATATATATATATATATATTATTATTATTTTTTCTACCTCCCATTGAAGTGTTATTACCCCTTTTTAAAAATTAGTGTAATTTATCCTTATTTAATTTAAAAATTTTGTGAGTGGACATATGAAATTGATTAACAAACGATGAAGGTGATCAGCAATAGGAAGGTATGATAATAATGAAGGTGTGTCAAGCATAACAATCATGCTAGAGACCACTAATTTGGTGACTCTAAACCACCACTAATGAGGTGGAAAAGCAAAAAAAAACAGACATAGCACATACTATGGCAGTGGATGGGTGTAGACGTGCCCTCGGGTTTTGCTACTACAGTTCGGACTCAAATGTCGCGGTTCTGAATCTAATCCCGCAAAGTGCAATGCGAGACCGATAAATCACCAAAGAGTCCAAATTCGGCAAATCGTTTTGAAAAATTGATTTTTAAGAAAGAAGTGCCAAACATGGACTGCTTTGCCAGATACAGAGTCGCCACCTAAATATTTTATTTTGGAGAAATTTAGGAAACCCTGACTCGTGCTTAAGACCACTTGTCCGTCATCACCAAAGTTGCCTCGGCTCGGGAACTTGGGTATGATTGGGGAAGGTCATGCAATGAGCACCTCCGCTTGCCCGATCAAAGATCGGCCACTACTAAACACGATATCTTGCTTTTGAAAACATATGCGTTCTTATTCTGATTATTAGCTAGAATTTACTATGTGATGCGTACAACACACAAGTATAGACTAGATCGCCCGAGTTGGAAAAAAAACATCTCGTGTTTGTTTGAAAATGGTTTGGGAGTGCTACTCACAAGTAGGCTAAAACACAGATTTGCCACCCTCAGATGGGCTTAAGAAAACATGATTTTGCCACTCCGCAAAGTGGGCTTAAAACACATATTTCGATGAATTGCTCCAATTCGAGTAATCCAACCTTCACCCACAGGCATTCAGGCAGTTATATCATTTAAGCAAATAGCCTCATGGCAAGCATGCTATCATGGCAACACTTACACTCATGCAAAATGCTAAAGCATAAACGCTTACCTAGTACTCCGAGCCAAAACAATAACTAGTTAGAAATCAATGCATGATCCTAGCTATGTTTAGATGGCTAATGCAACACAGGCAAAATGCAACTAGAATAGGCTCAACTAATCTAAAATTGCATATGAGATGCGACAATTCGATACATGTATTCAACTTGGAATTGAAATACAATGCAGTTAGTATGATGCGCCGAGCCCGATGCATGCAATACAGATGAATGATGCAAACATGCATGGCATAAGAATGCTAAATGAAATATGCCCTAAAACTAACCATCGTAAGCGGTTAAGTAAAAGGGAGAAAGACGTGGGGTTGGAAGACATGCATCACATGCACGCACGCTTATTACAACAATTGGCCCTTTCGACGGAGGGTCCAAATAAATAATACAAATCAAATAATTAATCAACTACCCTAGCTAATTAAATATTACAAAACCCTTAACTAATTTAAACAAATTAACTAAGCTATGAAACTAAAGAGGCCGCCGCAGCTCCGCCTCGGAATGATTGAATGATGCATGCTCGATCGCCTCGCTCGGAAACCCCGTTACCATGCCACATGTTGCCTCTGTTTGCACTAATTTTACACCTCTAAAAACTGCACAAGTCCCAAGGATGCTTCCAAACCACTCCTTGAGCACTGTGGGATGTCACCGGCCAAAATATAGGAACATCGGCCATGTTGAATTGGTCATCGACCATTTGCGAGGATCTCGGCCAACAATTTTTAGTCGATCGGCACTGAAGATGGCCGGCCGGCCATATCTTCCTGCAGAATGCTGTTTTGCTGCAGTAGAGGACAAACAGAGCATGGCAATGCATTTTCAAGGCAATGTGTGCACAATCACCCTTCCTATCATGTCATGAACTCAAGGGAGTATGGTTCTCGACTCTCGGACCATCAATCGCGCATTTCAATGCATGATGGCCAAAGGAGCCAAGTGTGCAAATCAATGTGGAATGAATGCAACAAAAACATATGAATGCCTAGAACTCTATCATGTTTGATCAAGAGCGTCGGCGACCGAGGATTGAGGCACTTTTCATCACTGCAAGTACGAACGTTCCTCATTCCTCGTGTTTGGTTTGACACCCCAAACCAAACACAATGCAATGCACGCAACCAAGTACAATGCAACATGGAAATGCAAGGCAATGTAACATGAGCATGGCAAATGCAATGCAATGCAACCTAACATGTGAACGACATGATATACAATAAGTATGCAATACGACTATGCAACCTAGATATGCAAACATACAATGTGATAGGCATGCAACAATGATACCAACAATAAGTATGCAACAACATGCAATGCGATAAGCATACAACAATACACAAACCGCATGATCCATGGACTTATACTGAAAATGGATAGGCCTCAGCCATACCAAAACAGTGGCCAAAGCACCAAGAAATGATGGAATGAGATGCACAATAAGCATGCGAATGTAATGGCTTATCACCTAGGCGTAAGGATACAACTCTCAAGCATGAGCAAGAAGTGACAAACACGATAATGCGGCAATGAGATAAGCTCTGAAATGATATTAGGAATGATGTCAAATCAACCAAACAACGCAAGCATAGCATGCAATAAAACTCAAGGCTTAAGGCTAGCAAAGTGGTTTACACTATGGTCATAAGAGCCCCAAAGGACCAAGGTGACTTAAAACAGTCCCAAGGCAGACCAAGACAAAGCTAGAACTAGGGCTGTTCATGGAAACCGTGTACCTGCCTAACTCGCCCGACCCGATCGGACCCGACACACAATGGACGGGCAAGACAAGGTAGATGGTCGAATACGGTCCATTTTATTTAATTTTTTCGGATTCACAGTCGGGAGTGGTTTTTGATTTTTTTCATCCATCGAAACCGAACCGACCGAAAATATTAAGCTTCTCACGTACACTTCCATTCCACCTACCAAGCTTCTCATATAAGCTTCACAATTTACAAGGTCTGTCTCTCTGAATCCTTGTGTCTCTCACACTTCACAAAGCCACTAATGTCAAGTTGTCATCTCTTTTTTTAATTAAAAAAAACTGAAAAGGCTCCATCAATTTTCAAGGAGAAAAATTAATAATGAAAAGGCAAAACAAATATATAGGGAGAGAGTGCACCCACCGAATCAGTTCATCATTTTTGAAAGAGAAAAATTGAAAAGGCAAAACAAATATGTAAAGAGAGAGAGAGTGCACCGAATCAGTTCATCATGTAACAATCAAAGATTCTCTTTGTTTTCTATCTCTGAAGTTTAATTTGTGACTTTCTTTGAGATGTGATCTTCAACCCTAAAAGAGGGTTATTCTCCAGAGATTCAGGTATCTCTCTTTATTCATTTTGGGGTTTTTATTTTTGTTGTTTTGATTTATAATTTATAGTTTTTTGTTGGTTAATACTTCATAGTTTGATTCTCTGATCATGGTTGATTTAGGGGTTTAAAGTATTTTTCATTTTCGTGTTTTGATTTTCTGATTCTCTGTTTCTGATTGTTATTTTTTCATTTAGTGTTTCTAAAATATTTTGATTTGTTAATATTTTGATTGAGGGTTTGAAAAATATTATGAGATATGTTCATGTTCTAATTTAGGGTTTAAAAAATATTAATATTTGTTCATGTGTTTGTTGATTTAGAAAAAAATATTATGATTTGTTTATATTTGGATTTAGGGTTTTAAAAATATTAAGAGTTTATGTTTGATTTAGGGATTGAAGAATATTAAGATTTTGGTTCATGTTTTTATTTAGGATTTTAAAAATATTATGTTTCGTTTATATTTTGGTTTTAGAAAATTAATATTTGTTCATGTTTTGATTTAGAGATTGAAAGATTTTGGTTCATGTTTTTATTTAGGGTTTGAAAAATATTATGAGATGTGTTCATGTTCTGATTTAGGGTTTAAAAAATATTAATATTTGTTCATGTGTTGATTGAAGGATTTAAAAACATTATGAGTTGTTTATGTTTTGGTTTAGGGATTGAAAAATATTATGAATTTGTTCATGTTTTGAAAATATTAAGAGTTTATGTTTTGATTTAGGAATTAAAGAATATTAATATTTTGGTTCATGTTTTTACTTAGGGTTTTAAAAATATTATGTCTTGTTTGTAGATAATGGATCTTCCTACCAATGATGCCCCTGTTGATGGCCAACCTGCTGCTACTGCTGTTGGAACTCAATCTCAACCAGTAGTTGATGCCAAAGCTACAGTCCCAACTCCTGATGACAAGCCTCCAGTTCCATCCAAAGCTAAGAAGGCACGTGCTTAGGCTACTGGCAGAGTTAAATCTAAGGTATGAGATCATTTCGATAAAGTAAAGGGTCAAGATGGAAAAATGAGAGCTGTATGTAGGTATTGTCAAAAAGAATACTTAGCTGATTCTAAGTATCATGGAACAAGTAATTTATTGGCTCATTTTGCCTCATATGTCAAGTATCCATATAGGGAGGTGGAGAAGGGACAGTCCACTCTGTCTTTTCAATTTAAAAAAGATAGAGTAGAGGGTGTTGACCTTGTTGCAACAACTTTTACGGTAGAAGCTGCAAGAAAAGCTCTTACTGAAATGGTGATAATTGATGAACTACCCTTTAGGTTTGTAGAGGGAGTTGGGTTTAGAAAATTCTGTCAAATCTTGCAACCCAAATTTGATAAAATCTCATCTCGTATTACAATTTCCAGAGATGTTGTTAATATTTTTAACAGAGAGAGGGATAACCTAAGGAAAGCATTGCATGGTCGTAGAGTTTGCCTAACCACAGACACATGGACCTCCATACAGAACTTGAACTATATGTGTCTTACAGTTCATTTTATTGATGACGATTGGAAACTTCAAAAGAGAATTGTTAACTTTTGCCTAGTTGAAGATCACAAGGGTGAAACCATTGGTAGGAAAATTCAGTCATGCTTGCTTGAATGGAATATTGATTGCATTTTTACATTGACTGTAGATAATGCTAGTTCAAACAACACCATTGTTAAGTTTTTGAAAAGAAAAACAAAGGATTGGAAAGGTACTATTTTAGGTCATGAATTTTTACACATGCGTTGGTGTGCACACATTCTCAATCTTATTGTGTGTGATGGTTTGAAAGAGTTGAATTCATCTATTGCTTCTGTGTGTGCTACTGTTAGATATGTGAGGTCATCTCCAAACCGGTATGAGAATTTTAAAAAGTGTGTTGAAAAGGAAAAAATTGAGTCAAAGAGTCTTTTATGCCTTGATGTTCCAACTAGATAGAATTCCACCTATTTAATGCTAGAGGCAGCAGAAAAATTTGAGAGAGCCTTTGAGAGACTCCAAGAGGATGAATTTAGTCATCGGGCTTATTTTGGTAGTGATGAATTTGGTGGTGGTGAGCATGATGGGGATGGGGATGTGGCAAGGGGACCACCCAATGAGGCTATTTGGAATAATTGTAGGGTCTTTTTAAAATTTTTGAGACTCTTTTATAATGCCACAAAGAGGTTTTCAAGGTCATTGTATGTCACTTCAAATTGCTTCTATGATGAGATGTTTGTCATTCAAAACAAAATTGAGCAATTAATGAAGAAAGATGACACACTTTTATCTACAATGGCAGTTAATATGAAAGCAAAATTTGATAAGTATTGGGGTGATGGGGATAAGATAAATCTTCTTTTGTATGTTGCTGTGGTACTTGACCCTAGGAAAAAATTGAAGTATTTGAATTTTTGTTTCTCACAAATTCTTATTGAGAAAGTGGTGAATGAGATGACGGGCAAGGTGAAGGATTGTTTGACTCGTCTATATGAGCATTATGCTTCACATGATTCAAAAAGTGGGCAAGAGCCTAATGTGAGTGCAGCTTCTGAAATGGAGGTAGATAATGATTGTGATGATCCACACATGCTCATTGCTGCTCAGTTTAATTCATACTTGGAGGAAGAGTATTCTGTTGTGTGTAAATCAGAGCTAGATAAGTACTTTGCTGATTTTTGTGAGGGTTCTAAGGATGAAAATTTTGATATATTGGGATGATGAAAGTCTAATTCTTCAAAGTATAAAGTTTTGTCACAGGTGGCACGTGATGTTTTGGCATTACCAATCTCTATAGTTGCTTCAAAATCAGCATTTAGTACGGGAGGACGTATACTCGATCCTTTTCGTAGTTCGCTTTATCCCATGATGGTCGAGGCCCTTATATGCGCACAAAATTGGCTTGAATCCACTGTCCCAATTTCTCTTCGAAGGTCCATGCATGATGTTGAACAATATGAACAATATGAGTCAGGTACTATTCATTTATTGCACATATATTAAATTTAAATTGAAGTTTATTTCTTGTACGGGGAGCAAATATTTCAGCAAGCCCGTACTCCTTTCTTCCAAGCTCCGTTTCTGTCCGATCACTTGAAAACACAATGTAACAAGCCCGCGGGGGACCTCGCTACAGCTCGGACTCGACTTTTCGTAGTCACGGTTCTAAATCTGAACCAAAGAGTCCAAATCCGGCAAATCGTTTTAGGAAAACTGATTTTTGAAAGAAGTGCCAAACATGGACTGCTTTGCCAGATACAGAGTCGCCACCTAAATATTTTATTTTGGGAAATTTAGGAAACCCTGACTCGGTGCCAAAAGGCCACGTGTCCGTCATCACCAAAGTTGCCTCGGCTCGGGAACTTGGGTACGATTGGGGAAGGTCACTTCGTGAGCACCCCCGCTCGCCCGGTCATAGACCGGCCTCTACTAACCATGATATCAATTTTTGAAAACATTGTGAGTTCTTATTCCGGTTATTAGCCTAGGTTACTATGTGATGCTCACAGCATATAAGTATAGACCGGGTCGCCCGAATTGGAACAAAACATTTCATGTTTGTTCTTGAAAATGGTTTGCTACCCGTAGGTAGGCTTGAAACATTTTGATGATTCATTCCAATTCAGATAACCCAACCTTCACCCACAAGCATTCAGGCAGATATATCAGATAAGCACATAGCCTCATGGTAAGCATGCTATTCATGGCAGTCACTCACACGCATGCAAGGATGCTAAAGCATAAAGCTTACCGAGTACTCCAAGCCAAAATAGGAATTCATTAGAAATCATGCATGATCCTAAGTATACAAAAATGCTTAATGCAACACATGCAAAATGCAACTATAGTAGGCTCGGCTATTCTAAGATGGCATATGAAATGCTACAAATAACATGTATTCAACTTGGAATTGAAAGTACAATGCAGTTAGTATGATACGCCGAGCCCGATGCATGCAATACAGATGAATGATGCAAACATGCTGTCATACTGTATGCTAATTTAAACATGCCCTAATCTAACCATCATAAGCAGGTAAATAAAAGGGAGAAAGACGTGGGGTTGGAAGACATACATCACACTCACGCACACTTATTACAGTTGTGGCCCTCGCGCAGAGGGTCCGAATAAGTAATACAGTCCAAATATTACAGTCCCCAAAATAAAAGAATATTACAGTCCAAAATATTGCAGAAATTCTAATTAATTAATGAATTAACTAGAAAGCAAATAAACTGGCGTGCAAGTCAGGGACTGCCTTGCTTCTGGTGGATGATGCATGTCCGGACTATCTTGCGCGGAAATCCACCGGAATGCCCCAATTAGCCTCTGTTTACACCTGTTCTTGAAATGCGTGCCAAGCCCCAAAAGTCTACTGATTCCTGGTTTTGCTGTAACAGAGAGCAGAAAAGGGGCATAGCAATGTATTTGCACAAATATATGCATGTCTCGGTCCTCGTGCCACCAATCACGCATACCGAGGCATGATGGCCGAGGAGTCAAAATGCACAACTCAATATAGGATGAATGCACATGAAACTACAGCTAAAACCTAACTCCATCATGGATAATCCGGAGTGTCAGTGACTGGGGAATTGAGACATATTCCGTCACTCAGAGTACGAAATGTACCTCGTTTCCCGTACCCGGGCTAACTCCTATTCCGGACACGATGCAATATGCATGATATGCATGAAATGCAACTAAGATGCAATCCTAACATACACAATGCTATGGAATGACCTGCCTCGAAATGCGTGCACACTGGCACGCAAACCGAGACGATGATATGTGTCTCGAAATGCGTGCACGCGGGCACGCAAACCGAGGCGATGATATGTGTCTCGAAATGTGTGCGCGCAGGCACGCAAACAGAGGCGATGAAATGTGTCTCGAAATGCATGTGCGCGGGCACGCAAACCGAGGCGATGATATGTGTCTCGAAATGCGTGCACGCGGGCACACAAACCGATGAGATAATATGTGTCTCGAAATGCGTGCGCGCGGGCACGCAAACCGAGGCGATGATATGTGTCTCGAAATGCGTGCACGCAAACCGAGGCGATGACAGAATGATATGAAAATGACATGAAAATGACAAATGGGCTTATACCAACATGAGAGAGCCTCAGCCACACTCACATCAGATGCCGATGGCAGAAAATGAAGTGCCTCGAAATGCGTGCATACGGGCACGCAAATCGAGGCGATGACAGAATGATATGAAAATGACAAATGGGCTTATACCAACATGAGAGAGCCTCAGCCACACTCACATCGGATGCCGATGGCAGAAAATGAAGTGCCTCGAAATGCGTGCACACGGGCACGCAAACCGAGGCGATGACAGAATGATATGAAAATGACATGGAAATGACAAATGGGCTTATACCAACATGAGAGAGCCTCAGCCACACTCACATCGGATGCCGACGGCAGAAAATGAAGTGCCTCGAAATGCGTGCACACGGGCACGCAAACCGAGGCAATGCTAAAATGTGATGAAACATGGCAAAAATGATATGCAAGCATGCTAATGGAATTTCAGCAACAAAATATGGGGGAAAACAGTCCCGAAATGAAGCGAAATGACATGAAATGCAAGGAAATGCCCCGAAATGCAACATAAGGCACCCGAAATGGCCTATAGCTATGCCAAACATGCACAATATGGACATGCAATGCAAAGACAGAAGCTAGACAGTCCCAAAAGATGTACTTTCACAGTTATAAACTTGGCCAAACAGCAAGTATAAGTAAGGGAAAAATAGCATGCAAGAATAGGGGCCAAAAGAGGGGTAATGAAGCAAGTGGTATAAGTAAAACTCAAACTGAAAAATTTCCTTCTACAACACTGAAGATGGACCAAAAATATGAACATTTACAATATATGGAAGGCCTCAAATCAGTATACAAACATGCTAAAAATGTGATGCAAAACAAGGCTCAAAAGGTGCTATGACATGAAGTATATAAAATAATCACCAAACAGAAAAAAAGTGTGAATGAAACATGAAGTATAGGCCAAAATAAGGCCACTTTTAGTTCGGACCAAGAGCCAAAAACAGAAGCAAAGAGGGCTATCAATTTATGCAAAAATGGGGCCAAATAGGGGATATAACTACAAGTGACACATGGAAACACCCAACAATGTTGAGCCCTTCTCCAATGTTGAAGAGGGGCTCAAAATAAGCCTTATATCAGTTTATAACATGCTCAAAAACAGATTGCTCATGGGCCAAAGATAGCATGCAAAATCATGACATACAAGATGATCAATGAAGCAAGTATATTATAGAGGGCTCAAACAAGGTTGAGCCCTTAATGAGAAGTGAAGATGAGCTCAAAATATGGCCATTTTCAGTTAGGGCCGGAGCTTGAAACCAAAAAGAAGTGGGGCTTAGAAATAGATCAAGAAAAAGGGTCTAAAGGTTAAAAGTGTAACTTACCCTTGAAGATTCAAGCTTTTGTTGCTTCTTGGATGGATTTGCAGCTTCTTTTGCCTTCTAGAAACCTTCCTTGCTGCTGGAAGTGATGTGGTGGTGGTAGAGCTTGGTGGTGTAGAAGGAATGAAGGTTAGGGACTTAGGGTTTTTTGAAGAATTGAGAGGGAAGAAGATGGAGTTGGCTATGGAGCTTTTAAGAATAATTTTTCTAACCCTTACAAAGAAGGCCACCAGCTGGTTATAAGGATCAAAAATGGGGTGTAAAGGTGGGGGAGAAGGAGGGCAAAACTCCCCCACAAAATATCCCCCGGATACAGAAAATATCTGGGGGATATTGCCCCACAGCTGGAAAGGGTACAGTGCAAGGAAGCATGCCGGCCTCATACTTTTGCTAGAGGTGGCCGGCCGGCCACACCCCCTAGCCGGCCGGCTAGGGGTCAAAAGGGTCAAGGTGATTTTCTGGCCGGCCAGCTACTGGGGAGGTACCTCTATGTGTGTACAACACAACCATGTAGTTGAAATTCCAAGAAAGTGGGCCCAAGGGGTTCAACAATGGCTCGGAAAAGAGGGGGTCAAAAGGGTCAAGTTGACTTACTGGCCGGCCATGAACTTTTAGGGGCCTCTCAGATGTGTAGATCACAGATATGTGGTTGAAAGTTCAAGAAAAAGGGTCCAAGGGGTTCAACATTAGCCCGGAAGAAAGGGGTCAAAAGGGTCAGGTGACCTTAATGGCCGGCCATGAACTTTTAGGGGCCTCTCATATGTGTAGATCACAGATATGTGGTTGAAAGTTGGCAACACTAGCTCCAAGGTATTCAACATTAGCCCGGAAGTGCGAAAAACGGGCGCCGGGAGGCTCCGAAAGAGAAATAACTGGTTGCTGCAACAATTGCTGGCCTCCCACCCTTCAGTGACCTTCCCTGTGATAAAACAGAGGTACCTGCCAAAAATGAACGAAAACCGTTGCAAAACGAACGTTCCGGGGCCAAAACACGCAGTTCGGGGTCCCGAAAATGGGCTGTTAAGCACCGAAAATGGCATTCGACCTCGAAGTGGGTTTCTCAGCCCCCAGTGTCCCTCAAAAGGGATGAAATAAGATGTATGCCAAAAATTAGAGCAAACGGAGATGGTTAGGCGGTCCCGAACCGAGGCACACGGCCTGACGGCTCCGAAAACCGGAAACCGGACTCCGAAATGGGCAAAATGGCCTACGGCCACCAAATGTAGCCTACGGACATTGAGAGACGGTCTACGGGACCTCTCCCTTCCTTTAGGAAAAGAAACAGAGAAAACCGAGTCTGGTTCGCAAACCGAGACAAGGCACAAAAGATGGTTCGGAAGTCTGGAGGCAGGGCTCACGGCCGCGACTCTGAGACTTCTGAACGAGCACGATATGCAACATCACCAAGCGCTCAATCGGTGACATCTGAGTCTTAAGGTCGGTCAAAAATGGGGTGTCTATACACAATGAGGGTGAGCTACCCGGCGGTGTGTGGCCGGAAAACCCCTCCGACGATCTAATTAGCACACACCTTAGGGAGAACAGATAGAGAGTTTGTGTAGGAGTTCCTTACCAAAGTGTTCGTCCCACGTATGGGGGGCGCAGACATGCTTATATACCCTCTGCGCCCCATATCCACTTCCAGTCATCTCCTGACACGTGGCTCCGCTATCCCATTTGTCAGCGTAAACCTTGCTAAACACCATTTAATCTCATCTGCCTGCCTTCTCAGCTGGAGCTCGGCAGCCGAGCTGCTCTATCCACGGCCGTGCTGTGCTTCATACCTAAGCACTTCACTAGCTAAGCCCAAGGAGGACCGGGCTAGGCGGCATCTCGGCAAAGCCTAGCTCGGGGCACCTCCTATGGTCGGCCTTCCTGCCGATCAAACGATTACCTCGGCTGACCATGCCTTTCCAGGCGCCGATCACTCAGCTTGACTGGCTCCACCATCGCCTGATCAAGCAGCTCGGTCCAACCGAGCACTGCCTTGTCGAGCAGCTTCTTTACGGTCTGGGGCGGCACATACTTGGCCCAACTCCTGCCCGGCCCAAGTCCTGGCAGCCCATCTCCGGGCGGATCGCTGGTCATCTCGGCCCCATGCACCATTAGGCTCTCAACCTGCTCGGCCGTTACCTCGGCCCAATTCCAGATCATAAATCTCCCTCTCAATTGCCCCTTAATTCCGTCCGCTGAAACGTGACTGGGATTACCTATACTGACCGGGATAATCTTGTCCTCGGTCCGCGGTTTGCAGAATGGCGATCAGGCCGGTTATTATTCCTGGCATCAGAACTTGCCCGGTTCAACTTCTCGATTTTTCATTCCTGTCTTCAAGACCAACCCGGCTGGCTCCTCGGTCGTCGTCTCGCCTGACCTTCCTGTCGCTTCAACTCTGACGCTGCATTAATGGGAACACGTGTCGTCCTGTTATTCGCCCTCGAGCGGCTAACCCAGTCGTCTTTGCAAATTTGAATTTGGGCGGTTTCTTACCCTTTATAAACATGCCCCTGCCCTCTTCCTTCCGTTCTTACTGCCTCTCTTGCTTATCAAGCTTCACAGAGCTATTGCCCATCCTCTGCCGTTCCTGAACTCGAGCTCCAAGGTGGAGAACGCACTGCCCTAACTTGGTAAGTCCTCAAACTCCCCTTTTATCGTCATTTTCTTTGATATTTCACACATTAGGGGAGAGAAACGCAGCTTTTAGGATTCGGGCACCAAAAACCATCCCAAACCCTCCATTACTCATAGTGTTCTTCATTTTTCCTGAAGAACACTGAAGAACGGGGGCGGACCGGGCTCCTGGTCTTCATTTGATCCAAAAAACCTTTGTAACCGAGCAAATAACATGTTTGTCAGAACCCCAGCAAAACCGAGATAGCAAAAGGAATTGGTCGCTCAACTGGGCTAACATCTGATTCGCTTTCGCGACCGAGCTCCTTAGTTAGCTTAGGAAACCGAGGTGGTTTGGCACTCTTCATGACCGAGCTAAAGAAAAGCTCATTTTACGCGACCGCGCTCACACTTACACTTGCCATCCTTTTCCTGCAGAGTCCAAGGGGACCACTGTCCATTCCTCAAGCTCTCAAGACCAAGCAACTACCAATTGCCACTGTGCCAAACACCTCAGCCGAGCTACCTTAGTCCGGCCACAAATGGGGAAATTCCGCTTCCTAGTGGATACTCCGGCCGCGCTAGCTGCGTTCAGAGAGGAGTGCGGCATCCCGGCCGACGTCCATCTCGAACTGGCTGAAGAGGAGACAACACCCTGGGGCAGACTAGACCAATGCCCCTTCACCGTGCTGTCAATAGTAGAAGGAGGCCTCCGCTTCCCAGTCAATCCCTTGATGACCGAGTTCCTGCGCTGAACCGGGCTAGCACCAACCCAAGTATCCACCAACACCTACCGGATAATAAACGGCGTGCACGAGCTAAACAACCGGTTAGGCATAAGCCTAGGTTTAGCCGAGATCCTGCGCCAATACACCCTAGGCCACACCGGCGACGGCCTCGCCTATTATCTTAAGATTAGACCGGGTAGAGAGAAAATCGTGACCGACACACCAGACAAGGATCTTCACGACGATGATTTCTTCTGGGTGTCAGGCAATTACGAGACAGCCGCGGTACCGGGCTGGATGATAAGCAAAAACTTTGGCAGCACATGTAAGCCGCGCAAATTAGCTCGGTTAATATACTTTCTTCATGTTTCTGTACTTAGTCATTTTTTTTCTTGTTTCTTTTGCAGCAATCCAAGCCTTGCAAGCCAACTATCATTTCCCCAACGTAGAGGCAATCAGGACCGCGCTCCGCTACCGCGACCGAGATTGCAACCAATTGCTCGACTACAGTCCCTCATACAGATACTCCGCTCCCCGCCGGAGTAAAGTTACAAACTTCCTCCGCGCTCCAACACCTCCACTAGATCCAACTCTGCCAGACGTTCCACTCATTCGCTTGACAGAGGAGCAAGAGATGGCCAAACGAAGCAGAATCAAGAACCTGCTCACCGCCACGTCTGCCAAGATGCTGAGCGTTATCACCCGCTCGCCAGCCGCCGGTCAATCCAGCGGCGCCGTGGTCGCTCTTGCCTCTCCAGCAACCGGGCAGTCCAGCCGAGAACCTGCTCCTCGCCGTGCTGGTAAAAGAGCTCGCGCAGACCCATCTGCCGAGCTTGTCGCCGAGCTGACTACAGAGCAGCCATCTGACACTCTTGTCCCAGTACCGGCCTGGCGTCCACAGCTGAAGCACCGGGGTCAAGACATCCCGGCCACGGCTTCGATCAAGGGCGATAAAGAGCATTTGCTCGCCTTTGATCTTACCAAAGCTCTTCTTCTACCAAGCGACGTGGTCGGCAGCAACCACGTCCCTGACACTCGGTTGATAAAATCATCAGTGAAGTCTATAGCTAGGGTAAGTCAATGTGCCTCTGAAATTTTCACAAGTGTTTGCCCGGTTCCTTTTCTAATCAACTTTGCTTCTTGAAGGCCATTCAGAAACAACACCTAGTAATGGAGCGCATCTATAGACTTCGGCAAAAGGCCAATGACACAGCCAGCCAAGTCCAGAGCCTCTAAGCCGAGCTCGGCCGGGCAAAGTCTTCACTTGAGATGGCTAATGCAGACAACAACAGACTGCTCGGTCAGCTGGATGTGGCCGTGAAAAAACAGGATGAGCTCCAGACCGAGCTAAACGCGCTCAAAAAGTCGCGGAAGAAAGACTGTCGGGATGCTAACAACGCCGGCTTCAACGAAGCTGAGGAGAGCTATAAGAAACAAGTCTTTGCAACACAAGACATTTACTTCAAAGCTGGCTGGAAGTCCGCCTGCGAGCATCTCGGCCAGGGCTCTGACACCGACGTATTTGCCAATCCTCCTCCTGCTTTCCTACCGGTCTACCTCGTGCCTTACGCAAACGACGTCTTCAGCGGCTTGCAAGCTGAGGCCGAGGAAGGGCTTGAAGAGGGAGACGCTGAGACAGATGCAGAGGTAGAGGATGCCGAGGTGCAGGAGCAGCCCGGCCATGACGAGCCCGGTGCCCAAGACAAAAGTCCAACCATCAACCTGGAGGCCGCCGAGGACGAGTTTACCAATCTCTCCCCCTTAGTTTAGTTTTCTTTTCTTTTTGTATGTTTGCTTTCTGCGTTTTTGATGTAACCGGGCTCTGTCCCCACCTTTTGTATTGACTTTCTATCAATGAAAAACTCTAATTTTGCCAAGTGTTTGCACGGTTGTCATCAATTCCATCTTCAGCAAAACATCTCGGTATAAATCATAGATTGAACAAAGCAACTCGTCAACCGGAATACATAACTCGGTTGAAGTACTTAAGCAGAACAAAACAGCAACTTCATAAACCGAAATAACCATCTCGGTTGGTAATAACAAAGTTGAACAAATCACCAACTCTTCCAACCGGAGTAAATCATCTCGGTTGGGAATAGCAGTTGAACAAATCACCAACTCTTCCAACCGGAGTAAATCATCTCGGTTGGGAATAGCAGTTGAACAAATCACCAACTTTTCCAACCGGGATAAATCATCTCGGTTGGGATTCCTAAGTTGGACAAAACACCAACTCTTCCAACTGGCGTAAACCATCTCGATTGGGAATCCTAAGTTAGACAAAACGCCAACTCTTCCAACTGGAGTAAACTATCTCAGTTGGGAATCCGAAGTTGGACGAAACACCAACTCTTCCAACCGGAGTAAATCATCTCGGTTGAGAATCTGAAGTTGGAAAAAACACCAACTCTTCCAACCAGAGTAAATCATCTCGGTTGGGAATCCGAAGTTGGACGAAACACCAACTCTTCCAACCGGAGTAAATCATCTCAGTTGGGAATCCGAAGTTGGACAAAACACCAACTCTTCCAACCGGAGTAAATCATCTTGGTTGGGAATCCGAAGTTGGATGAAACACCAACTCTTCCAACCGGAGTAAATCATCTCGGAATTTACACTAAAACAACAGTCCAAGTGCTAAAGCAAAATTACTTCGATATATTGACAAAAAGAATTACATTCTGAAGTGCAAGCCAAAAAATTCCTTTGCACAAGAAAAGAAAGCAAAAGCTTAGAAATAATACAGTTTCAGGTTGGCCGCATTCCATAGCCGGGGTATTGTTCTTCCCTCTAGATCCTCCAAGTGGTAAGCCCCCTTGCCCGCCAGACCGGTGATCTTGTAGGGTCCTTCCCAATTTGCCCCTAGTTTGCCTTCACCTGGCACCAGGGTGTTGCCCATAACTTTCCTCAAAACCCAATCACTAACTTTGAACGGTCTGGGGTGGACCGTCTTGTTGTACTTCTTTGAGAGCTCTTGTTGGTAAGCGGCCACATGGATGAGGGCCTTCTCCCGACGCTCTTCCACTAGGTCCAACTCTAGGGAAATAGCCTCGGCATTCAGTTCGGGCTCAAAACTCTCGCTCCTTAGGGTGGGCATGCCAACTTCCAAAGGTATGACCGCCTCCATGCCATGAGCCAAAGCAAATGAAGTTTCCTCGGTAGATCGCCGCGGGGTTGTTCGGTATGCCCAAAGGACGCTGGGTAATTCCTCAGCCCATTTTCCCTTTGCCTTCTCCAGCCGTTTCTTCAATCCATCTAGTATAGTCTTGTTCGATGCCTCGGCTTGACCATTAGACTGCGGGTAAGCCGAAGTGGAGTTGTAGAATTCAATCTTCAAATCTTCACAAAATCTTCTGAATAGGCGACTGTCAAACTGGGTGCCGTTGTCAGAGATCAAGATCTTGGGGACGCCAAACCGTGTGACCACGTTCTGCCAGACAAACCGCTTCACGTCTTTTTCTTTGATTGTTGCCAAGGGCTCAGCTTCAACCCATTTCGTGAAGTAATCTGTGGCCGCAATGAAGAATTTCCGGTTGCCCGGTGCTGTTGGCAGTGGCCCCACTATATCTAGCCCCCACATGGCGAAAGGCCACGGACTGGTGAGGGGAAGAAGTTCCCTAGCAGGCTAATGGATCTGATGGGCGAATTTCTGGCATTTTTCGCACTTGCGGACGTACTTTTGTGAGTCGGCCTGCATGCACGGCCACCAGTATCCCTGCGAAATAGCTCGGTAGGCCAAAGACCTGCCCCCTATGTGGCTGCCACAAATGCCTTCGTGAATTTCGTACAAGAAGGCCTCCACACTACTCGGGTGCACGCACTTTAGATAAGGACTAGTGAAGGACTTTTTATACAACGCACCAGATGGAGAGAGCCAAAACCGCTCTGACTTCACCCGGACTTTGTGTGCTTCTTTCTTGTCGGTTGGTAGAGTCAGGTCTTTGAGGAACAAGATTAAGGGGTCCATCCAGGAAGGATCTAGCGCGGCGCAGAGTACATCCGTCTGCCCGGCGTCTTCAATGCTTGGCCATGGAAGAAAGTCAATAATCAGGGGGTTTGGAGACGTACTATCTACCATCGAAGTGAGGCCGGCCAGCTCATCAGCTCGGCTGTTTTCTTCAGGGCCAATCTGTTGGACTCTGATTGCCTGAAACTGCTTGATGTGTTCCCTGATCAGAGCTTGGTACTTCGCCATTCTGTCATCCTTTGCTTCGTAAATCCCAGAGACTTGGTTAACCACAAGCTGGGAATCACTGCACATCAGTAGCTCGGCAGCCTTCATTTGAATAGCGCTCTTGAGCGCGGCGAGAAAGGCCTCGTACTCAGCCTCGTTGTTAGATGCTGGGAAGCCAAGCGTGATAGAATGTTCAATGGTTAGGCCATCCGGGGAGATAAGAACGATACCTAGGCCGGCACCATGACGATTGGACACTCCATCAACAAAAAGCTTCCACATTTCCCCCACAAAAAGTTTCCAGCAGTCTGATGGGTCCTGAGAGTTGCAAAGGGCAATGAGATCACGGTTTCTTGGCTGTCTGGTTTCAAGTTCTGTGTTGATTGGTTCCACTCCAGCCCCCCTTGGTGATTCAGCACCGGACTCAGCAATTCGGTCTACAATGCTTAAGTCCGTAAGCGAATCACCAGGTTGCGGTATTATGCCGGCCGCAGGCTCTGTGCTGAGTAGTTCCATTACTTCACCTTCTGACGACGTGGTACCGGACAGATTGGGTGGGACAACAATACCCGACTCCGTCATCGCGTCACCGGTTGGTTGAATTGTGCAAGCTGAGGGTACTACGGTGGGGTGCGCAAATTCCGCGTCGGCAACTCCACCCAGTTGTGGTATCTCGGTCGGGCTTGCAGTCCCTTCTTCTGCCGTGGCAATATCGACCGGGCATACCGGATGAGTTCCTAGCGAGAATTCAGCAACGAAATCGGCCAGAGTTTGGGCCTTTATGGCTGTGCGCGGTTGGAACTTTACATCAAACTGTCCCAACTCGACCGCCCACTTGAGAATTCGGCCTGAAAAGTCCGCCCGTTTAAACAAGGCCTTAAGGGGAAACTCGGTCAGTACGATGATGGTATGGGCGTGAAAATAATGCGCCAATTTCCTTGAAGCCATCATCAATGCCAACGCAAGCTTTTCCAGCGGCAAGTACCTCGTCTCAGCCGGCAGCAAGGTCTTACTGACATAAAAAATTGGGAGATGCTTGATCCCTTCAGCGCAGACGAGCACCACACTGACTGCGTGCTGGGAGACAGCAAGGTAAAGGTAGAGTTCCTCACCCGGCTTTGGTGTAACCAGCAGTGGCGAGGTAGAAAGATATTCCTTGAGCTCGGTCACAATCTTCGTCCCACGAGAACTTTGACTTTAATGCTTGAAAGAAAGGGCGGCAGCGATCTGATGACCGGCTTATGAACCGATTAAGCGCGGCGGCCATCCCGGCCAGATGCTGCACGTCCTTAGCCGAGCTGGGCTGCTTCAACTCTTGCACGGCTTTGATCTGAGTTGGGTCTGCTTCGATGCCTCGGTTCGTGACTAGGAACCCCAAAAATTTTTCGGATCCCACGCCAAAGGCATATTTTGACGCATTCAAGCGCAGCTTGTGCTTCTTTAGAATGGCAAACATCTCAGCTAAGTCGGACAAATGGTTTGCCTCATGTCGGCTCTTTACCATCATATCATCGATGTAAGCCTCCATTGTCCGGCCAAGCAAAGAAGCAAACATTTTGGTCACTATCCTCTAAAAAGTCGCCCCGACGTTCTTCAAACCAAAAGGCATGACTCGGTAGCAAAAGAGTCCTCTCGGTGTAGTAAAGGAGGTGATTTCTTGGTCGGGGCCATGCATGGCAATCTGATGATAGCCGCGGTAGGCATCCAAGAAACTGAGCCTATTATGTCCAGCCGTCAAGTCCACAAGCTGGTCAATTCGCGGCAAAGGGAAGCTATCTTTGGGACAAGCTCGGTTGACTGTCTTATAGTCGACACAAACTCGCCACTTTCCATTCTTCTTAGGCACCACTACTGTGTTGGAAATCCACCGAGGGTAGTGTACTTCCTGAATTGCTCTTGCCTCAAGCAGGTTCTTCACCTCCTCTGCAACTACCTCGGCGTGATGCAGTGCCGATCTCCTTGTTCGCTGGATGACTGGCTTTGCTCCAGGGAAGATGTTGAGGTGATGGCAGATAAAACTTGGATCGAGGCCCGGCATGTCGTAAGGCGACCATGCAACGACTTCGATGTTGGCCATCAAGAACTCAACCATCGCGGTCCTCTCTTGGGCAGTAAGGCTGGAACCGAGCAGGAAGAACTTATCCGGCCGCTCTATATCGAGTCGCACCTCAACCAGGTCCTTTACAGCTTTGTCCTCTGCCTTAGTGCCCACATCCTCCAGAACTCCTCGGTCTTCCGATCCTTCTATCATTTGCACGAACCTTTTGCCAGCCCGGCTGCCGTTCACCGCCATGAAGCACTGTTTAGACATGACTTGATCCCCCCAGATCTCCTCGATTACCCCCATAGCCGAGGGAATCTCATCACTTGGTGGTAGGTCGACGCTACAGCTTGCATAGCGTGAAGCCATCCCCTTCCAAGGATAAGGTTGTACGTCGAAGGCACTTGTAGCACCCAAAACTCCACTTGCTTGACCACGGATCTCGCTTTGACCGGCAGGATAATATTTCCCAAGGGCCACTCCGGTTGCGAGTTGAAACCAACCAGTGGCGAAGTTGCCGGAGCCAAGTCTGTCTCCCGGAGTTTGAGCTGCTTGAACGCATCAAAATACATGATCTCGACCGAGCTTTCCTAATCGATCAAGATCCGTTTAACATCAAATTCCTTGACGCGTAGTGTTACTACTAGGGCATCGTTGTGCGGCGTCTGGATACGCTCTAGATCCCTTGAGGTGAAACTAATCGCATCTTTTTCTTCAGTCTTCCCCCTTTTGATGGCAAGCTGTACCGACAAAACTTCCCTCATATGCTCTGTCTTTTTTATCATGCCCCGGAGTTCGCAAACACGCTCCGGTTCCACGATGCCGTGGATGACATTGATAACCCCTTGTGGTGGTGCGTCTCGGTCATCCTGTCCCCTGGGATCGACCGGAGCCTGATTCGGCTTTACGCCGCCATCAATGTAAAGGTCGAGGTGCCCGGCCGCGACCAGCTCTTCTAAGTGTTGCCTCAAAGGCAAACAATCCTCAGTCCGATGGCCTCTGTCCCGGTGGAATGTGCAACGATACCGTGGATTGTAGCCCTTCTGTCCATCACCCAACTTAGCAGGAAACCAGACATACTCCTCGTCTCGGATTTCACTAAGTATGCGATAAATTAGAATCTTGAAGACCGTGGTGATGCCAGTCCTTGCCTTCAATCTTCTGTTGGCATCCGCAACATCACCTCGGGTGTAGCCATCCCGGTCGTTCCGATGTCCTCTACCCCGGTTCTTACGATTCGAGCCACGGTCTGATTCCTCTGCTCTGTCACTTGAGCGGCCGGACTCTCGCCCAACTGCGTGCACTTTGCCTGCCGTCTTCTTGTCTGTTGCTACCGGAGTTGACTTCACGGTAGATGCTGACGCATCATCCTCGACCCGGATATGCTCATTGATGCGCTGCATGAGCTGGCCCATAGACGTCGGTTGGTGCATGGTGAGCGAGTCCCGCAGTCTATGTCCGACCGGGAGACCACGCTTGTATTGAGTGATTGCAAGGTTGACCGGGCAATCCAAGATCTCGTTGAAGGTCTCCCAATACCTGGAGTTATATGCCTTCAGTGTGTCGCTCGGTTCCATCTTGACACTTAGTAAGTGATCGACTTCCTTTGGTGTTTTAGTGTTGGTTTTGAAGCGCGTCACAAAGGCGTCGGCCAACTGGTGCCACCTTTGTATGCTCGCTTCCGGTAACCTCTCGAACCACTTCAAGCCCAGCTTGCCTAAACTTGACGGGAAGATAAGGCACATAAGCCCGTCATTTCTCCGATGTCCGGCCATAACTTGTCGGAAGTGGCTTACGTGCATGTAAGGATCAGTTTTTTCGCCGTAGAGTGTGAACTTAGGCTGGTGGAAGCCTGCCGAAAGCGGTGTTGTTTCTATTTCTGGGGAAAAAGGGGTGGCGCTCAGCCTGGCCAGGTCCGTATCTACAAAGAGTGGCGCTGCTTGGCGGGGTGGAGGCATTCGGACCTCCTCGCTGGCGTGAACCCCATAGAATGGCCGTTGAAACGCCGGCACCCTTTGTGACTCCCGACGGCGAGCTCTTTCCTTCAAGACTGCCAGCAAATCCTCTGAGTGAGCAGAATATGAGTACCTTGACGTCGTCACCGGACGCGAGGGCTGGCATGTGCTATCCTGCGCGCTAGACTTCTCTGCATGCGCGTCGGAATCACCATCCTGGTAACTTCTGGTAATGGAGATGGATGGAGTGTGTCACTAACTCTGACTGCCTGAGCGGCGGGATGGGGTGCGTTCACTGTGGTCACCCACTCCAGCTACACCCTTCCCTTTGACATGCCGCTTGAGCTCCTCCATCTCCGCCGCCATTCGCCGGATGACAGCGTCTTGGTCCCTCAACTTGTGTTCCAGACGTCGGGCATGTGATTCTCTCTGCCGCCAATGACCGTCCGGACTTCGTGAGTGGCCATAACTTCTTCCGCGCTTATCCCGCGCGTCTCCTGACTATCCTCTGGTGGGTGTCTCCAAGTCTGCCATTGGATGGATAGCGGGAGGTCCTTCTCTCCTTCGGGTGAACTCCGAGGTGGCTCCGTCTATGGCAGACAACGGAAACTCTTCGTTGTTCGCCATGGACGGCGATCAGACGAGCCTGGAAGACAAGGTTTTGTTTGTCAAAATTCCCACAGACGGCGCCAATTGTACGGGGAGCAAATATTTCAGCAAGCCCGTACTCCTTTCTTCCAAGCTCCGTTTCTGTCCGATCACCTGAAAACACAATGAGGGTGAGCTATCCAGTGGTGTGTGGCCGGAAAACCCCTCCGACGATCTAATTAGCACACACCTTAGGGAGAGCAGATAGAGAGTTTGTGTAGGAGTTCCTTACAAAAGTGTTCGTCCCGCGTATGGGGGCCGCAGACATGCTTATATACCCTCTGCGCCCCATATCCACTCCCAGTCATCTCCTGACACGTGGCTCCGCTATCCCATCTGTCAGCGTAAACCTTGCTGAACATCACTTAATCTCAACTGCCTGCCTTCTCAGCTGGAGCTTGGCAGCCGAGCTGCTCTATCCACGGCCGTGCTGTGCTTCATACCCAAGCACTTCACTGGCTAAGCCCAAGGAGGACCGGGCTAGGCGGCATCTCGGCAAAGCCTAGCCTGGGGCACCTCCTGTGGTCGGCGTTCCTGCCGATCAAACGATTACCTCGGCTGACCACGCCTTTCCGGGCGCCGGTCACTCAGCCTGACTGGCTCCACCATCGCCTGATCAAGCAGCTCGGTCCAACCGAGCACTGCCTTGCCGAGCAGCTTCTTTACGGTCTGGGGTGGCACATACTTGGCCCAACTCCTGCCTGGCCCAAGTCCTGGCAGCCCATCTCCGGGCGGATCGCCGGTCATCTCGGCCCCATGCACCATTAGGCTCTCAACCTGCTCGGCCATTACTTCGGCCCAATTCCATATCATAAATCTCCCTCTCATTTCTATAATTGATTAATAATCTTTTCTTTCTTTCTTTTTTTTTTTATAGCAATTTTTGGTGCAAGCCCAACAATAAGACTGTTATACATTTATATTTAAGTTTTTTTTTTTAATCCTTGTAAGCTTTATATTACATTTTCTAATTTCAGTTGCTTCTCTGCAGGACATGTGGAAGCAAAAAGAACATTGAGCCAACAACTTTTAGTTTTTGTGAATATGTTTCTCGTTTTTAATTTTAGTTTAATTGTGAAATAGTAGTAGTTTGAAGTTTGACAATGACTTACTTTTTGTGGCAACAACAAACATATTTTTGAGATGTAATTATGTTTTTCAGGTATGTCTGTGCACTGTGCAACATAGTTGTTTTTGAGGGGTATGTTTGCACTGTGCAACATAGAAGATTTTGGAGGATGTACATGCCGAATACTGTTAGTTTGGTTTTTGTGGCAACTTGTGCAGATTATAGGAAGGAACAATGTGATGTACTTAATTGGTTATGTTTATTTTGGGGGATGTATATGCTGAATATTGTTAGTTTGATTTTTGTGGCAATTTGTGCACATTATTACAGGAAGGAACAATGTGATGTACTTAATTGGTTATGTTTATTTTATTTTAAGATGTTTTGGAGGGTTATTTTATTACAGAAAAAATGTAATTCATAAACTATTTTGGAAGGTTATTTTATTAATTTTAATTTTTAATGTCATGTTTTTATATGTTGTGTTTGGCAACATTTTTGAAGTGCAAGATTATATATTGTGACAAGTTTTACTTGTGTGAAGTGTACAAAATTATAAAGTTTAATTTATCATTTTATTAATTTGAATGGGTTAACTTTTGTTGTGATTAATGGAGTAATTTTACTTTTGAATTGGGCTGTGCAATTTTATTTCCTTAATTTTGGATAAAAATTTACAAAAAAAAAAGGCCCAATATGTCATCAGCCCAATCCGCCCAAACCGACCACATCCGATCCGACGACCCGAATATCAATTCGGTCGATTTCGACATGTAATTGGTTCGAAAATGGTTGGGCTGACTGCCAACCCGAAATGATCCGTTCGGCTGACGGGTATATATCCAACCCGACCCGGACCGACCCGTGAACAGCCCTAGCTAGAACATGCATGGAATGAGGCCAAAACATGTTAGAAAAGTGAGCACAAAACATGAAGCACGTAAGGCTACAAAGGGGTGTTACACTACACCTATTACAACCAAGGATGGCATGACTTGAACAAAGAAAAACAGAGTTACATTATGTTAAAATAAGCCCGAAAACCCACTGAGATGGCATCCTAAAGACCTAAATATGATGGCATGCACAATGGTCCAATCATGAGGCATAAAACATCAACTCTTCAAGGCTTTGAAAGAACGACAAATGCAAGTGTATGGCTACACTATATGGACTGAAATCTCATATGGGATGATGCCAAATCATGAAAAAGGTCTAAGTAGTGCATGCTAATGGCTTGGACATTCGAAGCTAACAAGCTAGGATGTATGGTAGCTATACAAAGCAATGTATGTATGATCAAAACAACATGAAACAGAGCTTAAACATAGTAAAATATGACTAAAAGTTCCTTTAAGTTGAGCCAAAATATGCAAGCATGATGGTCTAAAGGCATGATACATGTTAAGGCAAATGAGAGGATTGCAAGACAAGTGCATGGTGCATGCAAGATGCTATTAAACCAACTTTGGACAAAGGTGTAACATGGCAAAATAAGGCCTAATACATGTTGAAATGAAGTCAAAACATGCTAAACAATCATGCTACCATTATGAGCCAATAATGCAAGCAAATGAGACACAAGGAGAGAGGGGTGCCCCTCTCCTATACAAGACTCCCAAACCACCTTTCCACCACTGAAAATCCTTTGGATTTCAGTGGTAGAAAGGTCAAGCCAAAGCAAGAACAAAGGCCAAAAAGGATGACCCAAAATAATGCCAAACAAGACCTAAGAGAGGGTAGACAACCCCCAACCCAAAAGAGACCTTAAACAATCATCTTAAGCATATAAAAACAGAACTTTTTTCAATTTATAGTTAAGCTTGAAACAAAATGCAAATAGGTCTAAAAGCTTAAGCCAAAATGGGAAAACAAAAGGTTAGTTGCTCACCCTTGAAGAACACCTTCAAGAACACAACTCCAGCCACTCCCTTGGATCAAAACCAACCCAAGAACTTTGAAACCAACTTCCTAGTGCCTCAGCATTCAAAGGAAGGTATTCTGCTAGGTGCTCTAGTGCAAAACTATGAACAAAAACACACTTTAGGTCACAAACACACACACAAATATCTAGAGAGAGAGAGATATAGAGAGAGGGATATATATATCTTCTATATCAATTTGCTGAACCTCTGGAAAGGGAGGGGAGACTCCCCTCTTATAGGAAATCAAATTCAAAGCTTCTTAGAGAAGCTAAGCTTTGGTTCAAATCCATGTATGGAGGGGAGAGTCTGTGCTCACCAACTGGCACAGCTGGCATGCATAATGCCTGAAAAAGGCAAAGAAAAGGCCTCGGCCATAAAATATGGCCGGTCGACCAAAATAAGTGCCGACCGACCAACAAAAGTGTCGATCGGCCAACAGTTATGGTCGATGGCAAGGAAACAAGGCCGATGGCATCATGCCATAGCCGATGGGGTGTGGGGATGGCCAACAAGCCACCCCTTTCCCTCAAAAGCTAAACCACAAGTGTTTGGTCCACAACCAAGTACAAAACAGACAAGTTGAGAGATCTTAAGGCAAGGCGCGCAGCCGAGGCCTTCGGGAACTCAAAACGAACACGAGCATGGATCATCATCGAGTGTTCAAACGATGACGTTCAAGTCTTGAGGACGGTCAAAAATAAGGTGTCTACAATGAGAACCACTGCCACATCATTAGTGGTAACTCTAATTAGAGCTCCCACTCATTTTCCCGAGCATAAAGTACAAAGATCGTGCTAACATAAACTATCACGCTAATATTATTGGAGAATAGTACAGTTATTTTTTAAGTTTATCCTTATTTAATTTAAAATTTTTGTGAGTGAATGTATGAGATTGATTAACAATGATGAAGGTGATTAGCAATAGAAAGGTATGACAACAATGAAGGTGTGTCGGGCATAAAGTACAAAGATCATGCTAACATTAGCCTGTGTTTGGCAAGGGCTTTTTCAGACTTTTTTGGCTATTTTAGCCACAAAAAACAAAATAGGCTATTTTAGCCATAACAAACAAAACATCACATCCAACCTATAATCATTACATTCTTCTCTCACAAAAAAAGTCAAAAAAGCCAAAAAGCCCTTCCCAAACCAAGCTTTTTAGCCCAGGCTAAAATAGCCAAAAAAGCCAAAAAGCTAAAAAGCCAACCCACTTCCCAAACGGAGGCTAACTATCGTGTTAGTTTTATTAGAGAATAGTACAATTATTTTTGAAGTTCAACATAAGTCTCTCTTGAGAAGGTAAAAAAAAAAGTTAAAAGTTAATTTTTAATTTATTTTAAATTATATTACAGTATTTTTTACTTTTTTTATACGTTTTTTTTAAAAAATTAAAAAATTAACTTTTAATTAATTTTTCAAAATAACTATAATAATTGACTAATAAAATAAGATCATCAAAATGTTAATGAAAAAGAGGAGGACAAAATGTCTACTATCGTCGTAGAAAAGGACAGTTGATAACATCAACATAACTCCTATATTCGATGGTATATACCTGCACGAGTGGTGATTCATCCCATTAATTTTTAGACCACTAATAGTTTTAATGAGCTTAAAAAAAAAAATAAACTCAAGCCAAAACATCACATCACTTTGGTGGGGGCCACTGTGCCACATCATTAGTGATGCTCTAGAGCTCTCAATTTAGTGCTCTAAAATATTATTCATACCTTCACACAGGGCTCGTTTGGAAAAGGTTTTTTTTTATTAATTTTTTAGTTTTTTAGTTAAAATATGATGTAGGATTAATTAATTTTTTTGAGATAATTTTTTAATTTTTTATGAAAAAATATACAAAAAATAAAGAGAAATTTTTTTTTTTGACTTTTTAGTATAGATTAACTTTTTTATTTTTTTAGTGATTTTTTAACTTTTAAACTAAAAAGTGATATTGTCAAACAAGACCTAAGGATTACTTTGAAAAGTAAGTTAAAAATTAGTTCTTTTAATTTTTTTTAAAAAAAATAGAGAAATAATATAATTTAAAGAAATTAAAAATTAAAAAAACTAATTTTAACCTCTTGCCAAAAGAGGCCTAAGGTCTATTTTTGAAAGCAAGATAAAAATTAATTTTTTTATTTTTTTAAAAAAAAATATGTAAAAAAATAGAAAGGTAATATAATCTTAAAAAAATAAAAAAATAAAAACTAAAAAGTTGACTTTTATCTATGTTGGCAAAAATAGGCCTAATATGCCTAAAAAATGACATGATAGTTAACTTTTATCCAGTTACCAAATCTAGGCCTCCTTTGAAAATTTGATTATTTTAATTAATTTTTTAATTATTTAGTTATTTTAGCCGGTTAGTATTTGGTGTGATAGTTAACTCTTTTTTTTTTTTATAATTCATTTAATTATTATGAGAGAAAAAAATAAAATAATTTTGATTTGAATTTAGATGTGATATTTTATTTTATTTATAATTTTAATTTATTTTATCTTTATTGATTATTTTAACTAAAAAAATTGCAAACCCAAGTTCCCAAACATCTCCTTGTTACCATTTGCATAATCAAATCTCTCTTTCTTTCACCATTAAAGATCAACTCTACTTAGACCTTGTGCAGAAATAGATTATTTTAGTAATTTTTTAATTAAAATATAAAGAAAAAAATTAGTATATTTAAAATGACTTTTTAATTTTTTACGAAAACATATGTAAAAAGTAAATAGAAAAAAAAAATATTTAACTTTTTAATATAAATTATTAATTTTTAAATTTTTTTAATGACTTTTTAACTTTTAAAGTAAAACAATGATAAACAAGACATTAGCCCCGTTTGGTAGAACTGTGGGAAAGTGATTATAACTTATACCTTAACAACTTATACTTTATAATTGTGAACATAAGTTAATTTTTGACTTATAAATTAAGCTTCTCCTCTCCTACTCAAAAAATAAATTGATTTTTGACTTACAAAAAGCTATAAGTTGTATTGTTAAACTGAATCAAACACATCAAAATAACTTAAATTAAGCTAAAAGTTAAAATAAATTGAAAATAAACCATACCAAACAGAACTATTAGGCATTAGAATATCTTTTTGATCAATACACTCGCCGCCGATTCATTCCTGCTTAATGTGCAATGCAAGCGTTTATGCTTCAAGTGCATGTAGAAAAGGAATTAGCAAAATTTGTCTTGCCACAAGTTTTAGGAAAATGCATCAAATCCTCACTAGAGGTGATTCCAAGGACCTCCAGTGAGATCTGATTGGCCAAAAAAATATATATATATATATATATATTTCAATTGCGCAGCTTCCACGTGGGGCTGGGGTGCCCCCACTGGGGTCCCCGGCACGGCTGCAAGTTTTATAGGTAGATTATTAATAAAAAGAAAAAATAGACGAAAAGTATGGTTCCATTTGTTTTTGTTTTTAAAAAGAGTTTTAAGTTTTAAATTATATTTTAGAAGATAAGTATTTGAAAAGAGTTTTAAAAATTAGAAACTTGTTTGGTTTTGAGTTTTGAAAATAATTTTAAAAAGATTTATAGTTTTTTTTATAGTTGAATAGATGGGTGTGATAGAAACATTGTTCGTTTAATTGATTTGAGAGAGAGAGAGAGAGAGAGGAATGGAGATAAGAAGAGAGAAGGGAGAAAAAAAATAATTTTGAAAACAATTTTAAAAAATGATAAATCAAACATATTTTTTTATTTTTCAATCTAAAAGTTGATTTAAAAATTAAACCAAACACTACTTATAATTTTACAAATAAATCATCGTTTTTAAAAGACTAATATGATGAAAATATGTGATTACAATTATTGAATATATTTATTTTTCATAAATAATTTAAATTATCAAAATAAAACTCATAATAAATCTATAGATTCAAAATGCATCGGTTCAATTCTTAATAGGACTGGATACAAGCCGTGCCCATTGTTTATATATTTTTCATTAATTATTAAATAAACAGAATTTATTTATAAGATTTTATATAAAATTACAGATTGTGTCGGCTGAAACTCTTTGTCATAATCGTCATGGAAAAAAAAAAATCATCAGTTGCATTGTTCATATAACTAATTACAATAAAAACAATCACTGTGTTTGGTTTGAGTTTTTTGAATTAAATTTTTTGAAAATTGATTTTTTTAGTTTTTGTGTTTTTTTGTTTTTAGTGAATATTTTTTAAAATTTTAAACATTTTTTTTACTTTTGTAGATGCACCTTACTTAGATGTATTTAAAATGTAAAAAAATTGTGAAAAATTATTTTAAAAAATTAATAAATACATAAAAATATAAAAAATGTACTGAATTCTTGTATTTTTTTTGTATTTTTGGTATTTAGTGAATTTTTAAAAAACATTTACAATTTTTTTACTTTTTAGGTGTATTTATATTAGGTGTGTCTAAAAAGTAAAAAAATTGCTTAAAATATTCAAAAAATTCAGTAAAAACAAAAAAAATACAAAAAATAAGAAAGTAAAATTTTCTAAAAAGTGTTTTAGAAAACTAGAAACCAAACATAGTAATATGAATTTATTTTTTTTATTTTTTTGGATCACCTATAAAACTAGGATACTCGGCTTTTAATCATGTTTGTGTGTTTATAGCAAAAGTTAAAAGTTGATTTTTTTGTATTTAAAGACATTTGAAAAGTTGATTTTTAGTCACTAGTGAAATTATAATTCTACCCCTCATGGGTCAAAATGTGTTACATGAATAAAGTTGTAAATATTTTAAATTGAATAAGAATAGTTTGATCATTTTATTGTGATTTGACAGTAGAAATAAATATTAATTAAAAAATCAAAAGTAATTTTTTACTAACATTTTAAATCACTTGTCTAAAATAACCAAAAACTTTAATTAAAAATCAAAAAAATTACCTTTTACTATCTTCTCAAAACACTCTAATTTGTGGTGTTTGGCAAGTTGGTTTGTGGCTAAAATAGTCACAAAAGACAAAATAGACTATTTTAGTCACAATAAACAAAACATCACATTCAATCCATAATCATTACACTTTTTTCTCACAAAAAAAAGTTAAAAAATCAAAAAATCAAAAGACTCTTTCCAAACCAAACCTTTTAACTCAAGTCAAAATAACTAAAAAAATCAAAAAAATTAAAAAAATAACCCACTTTCCAAATAGAGGCATAATAGTCCTCCACGACATGCTTAGCTGGAAAGATAAGAGATAGTGATGATAAGGATGTAGGGCTCATTTCAATGGAACCATTATTAGCCACTGTCTGACTTGTACCGTCACTAGCTCATATTAACAATAATTATTTATGGTGAGAATGTGTTTAACTAAATGTTTGTAAATTAAGCCCTTGCTTATCATTTTTTTAAAAAAGTTAAAAAATCAAAAAATTATTATCAAATTTAAATCGCATCATTTTATATAAGTCATATTATCTTTGTACCATATCATTTCAAACACAATTCATATTTTATAAATAATTAAAAAATACACTTATTTAGAATATTCTAAACATGACAATAGTAACCCAAAAAAAAAAAAAACCCTTTTGAAAGTTTTGCAAGGTAACATCATATATGGTGGTGTCATCAATTATTAATTGATCAACAAAATTTTAAAAAAATGAGCTTGTGAAATATTCATTTTCTTTTAATTTTTTTCTTTTAAAAAATACAAAATTATACTAACATTTTTTTAAAATTTATTTTCTTCGTATTTAGTAAAAAAAATTAATTTTTTGGTAAATATTTTACTTAAAAAGTAAAAAAATAAATAAAAATATTTTTTTAAGTTATAAAATCAAATATAGTCAATGATCTCCAACAAGTGTCATATTGCTTTTTAGTGCCTGGAATATGAAATCTTTGTGAATTATAAACGTGGAGCAAATGCAAGAGGGCGTGGAAAATTACTTATATATGATTTGAGAAAAAAAGCCTTTGGAATTTTTGACCTTTTAACTCTCTCTGTCCCCAACTATCATAATGGTTGCTGGCATCTTCTCAAAAAATATATATATATAAATGTTCTGTGTTATAGGTTTGGATTCCCCGTCTCAAAAAAAATGGCATTTTTATTTTTAAAAAATAATGTTCGATGCATGAGATAAGATAATTATTGACAACTTTTTAAGAATAGAATATATAATAAGGTCTCGTTTGGGAAGCGATCCGTTTAGTCAAAAAGTCACTAAAAAAATTAAAAAATTAACAATTCATATCAAAAAGTCAAAAATTCTCTTTTCTCTCTACTTTTTGCACATCTTTTCGTAAAAAGTCAAAAAATCATCCCAAACATACTTTTTTTTTAGCCCATATTTTAGCCAAATAACCAAAAAATTACTAAATTAGTCTGTTCCCAAACGAGGCTTAAGTTTCAAAATTTATTAGCACATGTTTCATACTTTCAAACATATAGATACTAATAGATTTCTAATACAGTAGTATGACTTATTTATCACGTACAAGAGGTTGAGATTCGACTCTTGCCTTTAACGAGTTGGTGAGAGTGGTAAATGGCTCTTTTAACTATTATTTGTACAACTATCGCTTAGCGATTTTCCTTTTCTATCTCCTTAGGAACATGTTAGATATATACCATAAAATTAGAGACAAATATTCTAGAGAGAAAGGGTCCCTGTTTCTTTTTCTTTTTCTTTTTCTTTTTAATATGTAATCCTTTTATAGCATCGTTCACTAGGAATTGAGTAATATAGGCAGAAGAAAAAGAAAAAATATATATATGAAATGCTTTTATCTTTGGAGATTTTGTGATTTGCTAGAGTATATCATCACATAAATTCACTTCTCGATAGACGTAATTTATGGTTGTTGCCCTCGTCTACATGAAGTACCCACAATAAAAAATGAGATTATTAATGGGTGTTTTGAAAAGATAGTTAAAAATTATTTTTTTGACTTTTTTTATTTTTTTGTAAAAGAAGAAAGTGGGTTAAAAGTTAAGAAATGACATTTAATTTACTGTTCAAAATAGCCCTAAGTTGATAGTGACCATTTGATTACGATTCTAACACAAGGTAGAGAGGTTGTAAGAATCGAACTCAACCAATAAAAAGGGTATTCATGACAATCAAAAGTTCCAACCATGAGGAAGAACCTCAAGTGTTATGCTTCACAACCACAATATATCACATATTTAAAATAAAATAAAAAATAAAAAATTTAACCACTAATAATTTGCAATTTGGGTGAATTTGGGAAAGCTGATAATTCATCCTGATTTGGTCTGACGTATAAAGAGATTTGTGCAAGTTTGATTCTGAGCACAACCTCCACCCAAATTTTGCTCATCGAAGCCCGATCTCGTCTTTAACTCAAATAATGTGGACTACATTTAAGCTGTCCAAATTCAAGTACAAAAATTTATCTTTGGTTGCACTTTTTGAAAATAAAAAATAAAAAATACCAACACTAAACATAATAAAAAATGAAAAATGCCTCATACACTCACTGGGGGTCAACCCCCAGTGAGATGACACTCCATTATTGGGCCAAAAAAAACTGTTTTCTTTTTTTTTTTTTTTTTTAAGTTTCAGCCAGTGGGGGCGCGACACCTCACTGGGTGTGCGACCCCCACTGGGGGTATGCAGCAGTGTTGATAAAAAATTTATTGAGCATATACACACAAGTCTTAATTTATGTATACTCTAGTATGTCCTAATTAATATTTTTTGGACCTTCAAATCCTATTAAATTTTTAATAGTCAGAATTGCCATTCAAACAATGATTGTTTATCATTTATGATTATTTATAAAGAAACATAATGATTTAACATTTATTTTGATTTTCAAAACTTTAAAATATCAATTTTCAAATTGAAAAAACTATTTAAAAAAATTATGCGTACGAAAAAAAAAAAAAACTAATCGGCTTGTTTGGTTTGAGTTTTTAGAATTCACTTTTTAAAAAATTAAAACTTTTTATTTTCCTTATTTTTTTTATTTTTACTAATTTTTTAAAAATTTTAAGCTTTTTTTTTTCATTTTTAGATACAGCTAACATACACTTAAAAAGTATAATATTTGTAAGAACAATCTTTAAAAAATTCACTAAATACCAAAAATATAACAAAAAAAATGAAAATCTAGTAGATTTTACGTATTCTTGTGTATTTATTAATTTTTATAAATATTTTACTTTTTACATAAATCTAAATAAGGTGCATCTAAAAAAAATTTTAAAAAAAAAACTTAAAAATTAAAAAATATTCACTAAAAACAAAAAAAACAAAAAACTAAATTTAAAAAAAATATTAAATCTAGAAAATTGAAACAAAACACAATGAATGTTTTTTTTTTTTGAAAAAATTGAATTATTTGTTTTGTGCAAAACTAAAAATTTTGTGTATATAAAAGAGAATGATGATAGAATATTTATGTGCAAAACTGAAAAAAAAAATTAAAAATGAAAAAACTTATAATGTTTTTAGCTTTAAAATTGAAAAAAAAAACTGTTAATGTTCTCTATTTTATTGGATAGTTAAATCAAATCAACAAGTAGAAGGGCAAAAATGTTAATCTCATGTTCTGTTTTTTTATCAGTTAGTGAAATAATTATCTAAAATATTACTAAGGAAATTGATAATTTTTTTAATTTTAAAAATTGAGAAAATTTGATAATATTATCAGTTTTACTAAATATGATTTATTTGTTAAAAAAATCTTAAATAAGATTTGAGCTATCATAACATTTATAAATAGGATTGTTAGGTAATTAATTCAAAAATTATTTAACTCATGTGTGCCAAGTAATAAAATATATTATATTGTAATATGATTTAATTTAAACGATGAAAAATAATTTATAATTTGTAATATTTATGTATATTAATAATAGAATTGGAATGGGTGGGATTGTGATAGACAAAGAGTGGCCATCGGACCAATGGGCTACCCAGGCCCGTCCTTATGGCCGATCTGAGCACAATTTTTAAGCCAACAAATTTTGCGGGCGGGCTTGTAAATGGCATTTGAGGCCCAGCTTGGGTCAAATATTAATATTTAGGGTGAATTACATTTATCTCCTTTGAGATTTCTGACAAATATAAAGATCTCTTTTGTGATTTTAATAATTATTGGAACCTCCTATACTTTTGCTGACAACATCAAGATTCTCCCAATTTGTTAATTTAGCACAAATGACATTACTTAATTATCCAAAATGACCATATTACCTCTTTGAATTAAGAGGAAATAGATGAAAATTACTAAATCAACCAATAAGCTATTTAAATAAAACATTTCACTCACCTCCCTTGAACTTTTGCATTTATATTATGAAAGACCCACGCATAAGACTCTAATAATTAATATCAGACTTATAAGACTTATTTCACGCTATATAAACAACGAAAAATTTATCAATTTTAATTATTGCATTTATTATTTAAATGAATTTTTTCTTTTCTTTTTTTAAGTTGAAACAAATGGATTAATTTTTTTTTCCAGTAATTTGTCCTACTTATTTATTCATATGTAAGAAAATTATTTATCCCTAAATTGTTAAGATGTTATTAAAAATTTTATTTTTATTTTTGAGCTATTAAATGTCTAATTGGTGCATATTTAAAAAAAAAATCTAATTGCCTCACAATAAATCAAAAATAGTTAATAGGGAATAAAAGATTAAGAAATCATTTGAGATTAATAAACAATTCAAACAATTTCTCATTTCTTACAATTAAAATTAATCTTTACTTGAATGGGGAAATTATTTGAGAATACTAATATACTCAATTAATTTGTTGTATAATACTTAAAATATGTTTCTCCATCTTTATTTTTCTCATTTAAACTATTTTTATTAAATTAAATCTTAAAATTAATTTCTCACCTTCATTAATGGTTAAATTTTTATTTTATTTTTTAATTTCTCACATTTATTTTGTTCTATTATTATTTATAGCAAAGTGTTATCATTTAAATTATCTAATTTTACTTCTTCCGTATATCTAACACGTATATAATTTTATTGACAAGACTAATAAATCAAACTCTAATACTAATTTAAATATACAATGAAATAAAACGCTTTCTTAAAAAAAATATAAATGTAATTTAATTTACCCTATTAAATATATATGAAATTATTATTTATTTTTGATAATTTTTTTAAAATATAAATTTAATTTCTTGACTTTAGTCTTTTTCACAGCAAGTTTTTGAACTTTTATAAACAAGAAATAAGATAAAAATTCAACCATTAATGAAAGTGAGAAATTAAATTTAAAATTTAATTTAAAAAAATAGTTTAAATGAGATAAATAAAGATGGAGAAATATATTTTAAGTATCATACATAACAAATTAATTGAGTATTTTATTATTCTCAAATAATTTTTCCATTCTATAAGGATTAATTTTAATTTTAGGTGTAAGAAATGACAAATTGTTTGAATTATTTATTATTCTCAAATAATTTCTTGATCTTTCATTATTCTCTATTAAATAATTTTAATTTATTGTGAGGTGATTAGATTTATTTTTTTTACTTCTATTTTTATTTTTTATTTTACATTAAAATGCATATTTTTCTTTGGTTATTTATGTGTCTTTACCCCATCCAAATTAGTTTCAATTTCTTTAATTTTATTAAAGGAGAAGTTAATATAATTATGTCAAAATTATGAAACTTATATTTTTTTAAAAGGAGAAATATCACATCAATGAGTATTTGAAAAATAATTAGAAAATTTATATAAATATTAATAACTAAATATATATTTTTTTATTAAATTTTTTTTTTTTTTGGCCTCCCACTGAAGTGTTATATTACCCCTTTTTAAAAAATTAGTGTAATTTATCCTTATTTAATTTAAAAATTTTGTGAGTGAACATATGAAGTTGATTAACAAATGAGGAAGGTGATTAGCAATAGGAAGGTGTCTCGAGCTTAAAGTACAAAGATCATGCTAATATTAAGTATTGCGCTAATTTTATTGGAGAATAGTACAATTATTTTTGAAATTTATCCTTATTTAGGTCTTGTCTGTCATAACTTAGAAAAATCAAATAGTCACTATCCTATTTAAATCATATCATCTTATTTAAGTTACATCACTTCTCTACTACATCACTTCAAACTCAACCCATATCCAACCTATATTTCATAAAAGTTAAAAAATATACTTATTTAGATTATCTCAAATTATCTCTTAATTTAAAAATTTTATGAGTGAATATATGAAATTGATTAACAAACGATGAAAGTGATTAGCAATAGGAAGGTATGACAACAATGAAGGTGCATCGAGCATAAAGTACAAAGATCGTGCAAACATTAACTAGTGCTAGTTTTATTAGAGAATAGTACAATTATTTTTAAGTTCAACATAGGTCTCTCTTGAGAAGGTTTGTCGAGCTTAAAGTACAAAGATCATGCTAATATCAAGTTTCGCGCTAATTTTATTGGAGAATAGTATAATTATTTTTGAAATTTATTTTTATTTAGGTCTTGTCTGCCATAATTTAGAAAAGTCAAAGAGTCACTATCTTATTTAAATCATATCATCTTATTTAAGTCACATCACTTCTCTACTATATCACTTCAAACTCAACCCATATCCAACCTATATTTCATAAAAATTAAAAAATACACTTATTTAAATTATCTCAAATCATCTTTTAATTTAAAAATCTTGTGAGTGAATATATGAAATTGATTAACAAACGATGAAAGTGATTAGCAATAGGAAGGTATGACAACAATGATTAGCAATAGGAAGGTATGACAACGATGAAAGTGCGTCGAGCATAAAGTACAAAGATCGTGCAAACATTAACTAGCGCTAGTTTTATTAGAGAATAGTACAATTATTTTTTAAGTTCAACATAGGTCTCTCTTGAGAAGGCTAAAAAATAAATAAATAAATAAAAGTCAATTTTTAATTTATTTTATATTATATTATTTTTTTATTTTTTTTATACGTTTTTCAAAAAAAATTAAAAAATTAACTTTTAACTAACTTTTCAAAATAACTATAATAATTGATTAATAAAATAAGATCATCAAAATCAAAGTGTTAATGAAAAAGAGAATAACAAAATGTCTACTATAGTCGTAGAAAAGGACAATTGGTAACATCAACATAACTCGTATATTCGATGGTAAATAGCTTCACACAAAGCTCGTTTGAGAATTGGTTTTTTGAATAATTTTTTTATTTTTTAGTTAAAATATAATGTAAAAAATTAGTATGTTTTGGATGATTTTTTAATTTTTTATGAAAAGATATGTAAAAAGTACAGAGAAAAATAAATCTTTGACTTTTTAATATAAGTTGTTGACTTTTTGATTTTTTTAATGACTTTTTGACTTTTAAATTAAAAAGTAATGTTGCTAAACGAGACCTAAAGAATATTTCAAAAAGTAGGTTAAAAGTTTGCTTTTTAAATTTTTTTTTTAAATAGAGAGCTGATATAATTTAAAAGAAATAAAAAAAAAAAACTAATTTTAACCTCTTGCCAAAAGAGGCCTAAGGCCTATTTTTGAAAGCAAGTTAAAAATTGATTTTTCAAATTTTTTTTTAAAAAATATGTAAAAAAAATAGAGAGATGATGTGATCTTAAAAAAATCGAAAAACTAAAAAGTTGACTTTTATCTATGTTGGCAAAATAGGCCTAATATGCATAAAAAAATCTAGTTACCAAATTTAGGCCTCATTTGAAAATTTGACTATTTTAATTATTTAGTTATTTTAGCCTATTAGTATTTGGTGTGATAGTTGACTTTTTTTTTTTATAGTTCATTTGACTATTATGAAATAAAAAAATAAAATGGTTATAATTTGAATTTAGATGTGATATTTTATTTTATTAATTATTTTGATTTATTTTATCTTTATTGATTATTTTAGCTAAAAAAAATTATAAACCCAAGTCCCAAACATCTCCTAGTTACCATTTGCATAATCAAATCTCTCTTTCTTTTAATCCTAGCTTAGATTTCGTTTGGAAATATATTATTTTAATAATTTTTTAATTAAAATATAGTGTAAAAAAAATTAGTATATTTGAAATGATTTTTTAATTTTTTACGAAAAAATATGTAAAAATTATATTGAAAAAGAAATATTTAACTTTTTGATATAAATTATTAATTTTTAATTTTTTTAATGAGTTTTTAACTTTCAAACTAAAACAATGATAAACAAGACCTTGGGCATAAGAATATCTTTTTGATCAATACACCGGCCGATTCACTCTCGTTTTAGTGTGCAAAACATGCGTTTATGCTTCAAGTGCATGTAGAAAAGGAATTAGCAAATTTTGTCTTACCATAAGTTTTATAGGTAGATTATTCATTAAAAAAAAAAAAAGAGACGATAAGTATGGTTCTGTTTGTTTTAGTTTTTAAAAAGAGTTTTAAGTTTTAAGTTATATTTTAGTAGATAAGTATTTGAAAAGTGTTTTAAAAATTGAAAACTTGTTTGGTTTTGAGTTTTGGAAATAATTTTGAAAATATTTGTAGTTTTTATTTTTATTTTTTATAGTTGAATAGATGGGTGTGAGAGAAAAATTGTTTGATTAATTAATTTATGTATAAAAGAGAGAGAGAGAGAGAGAGAGAGAGAGAGAGAGAGAGAGACAATTTTGAAAACAATTTTACAAAATGGTAAATCAAACATATTTTTTTATTTTTCAATCTAAAAGTTAATTTAAAAATTAAACCAAACGCTACCTATAATTTAAAAATTAAACCAAACACTACCTATAATGTTACAAATAGATCATCTTTTTTAAAATACTAATATGATGAAAATATGCTATTACAATTATTAAATATATTTATTTTTCATAAATAAATCAAATTATCAAAATAAAATTCATAATATCTATATATTTAAAATGCATCGGTTCAATTCTTAATAGGACTGGATACAAGTCGTGCCAATTGTTTGTATATTTTTCATTAATTATTAAACAAATTTTTGTTGTAAAATTTGAATTATAATTTACTTCAATGGTTGTGTCTCTTGAGATGAAAGGTGTGTCATTTTGAAGGGTCACAACATTTCTAAAGAGTCATGGAAGAATCTATATATTTTATCCCCTCACTTCAATTTTTAAATAGGGAATTGTAATTTTCTTCTTCACTTTACATTTATTCTTCATATTTTTTTAGTCTAATTTTCCTATAAAGAGAGTACATGCACAGCGAAGTTTGCCATGCTTGCAATAGTAGTACTGCTAGTGCAAGACATTAATCGTTGTATTTTGGGAGATAGACGTCCATTGAATCCTAAGCACCGGTGGGAGGAAGAATCTGTTTTAAGGAAAGAGTGTCACACACTCGACTCGATCAGGTTTTATCTTTTTATATACTGTAAGTTTTGTTACATTATTTTGTTAATTTATTTTAGTTTTGGTTTTGCCCAAAAACCATTTACATATTTTTAAATTATATTTTCATATAATTTGATACTATTTTTCTAACAATCTTAAGACAGAGACGTTATATTTATGTATTTTTGGTACTATTTTTCTAACAATTTTATTTACAAGATTTTAAATAAAATTACAGATTGTATTATTTGAAACTGTGTCATAATCGTCATGGAAGAAAAAATCATCAGTTGCATTGTTCATATAACTAATTACAACAAAAACAATAGTAATATGAATTTTTTTTTTTTTTGGATCACCTATAAAACCAGGATATTTGGCTTTTAGTTACGGTTGTGCCTTAGTAGTAAAAGTTAAAAGTTAACTTTTTTGTATTTAAAAATATTTGAAAAGTTAATTTTCAAGTAAAATTACAATTCTACCCTTCATGGGTCAAAATATGCTATATAGATGAAATTGTAAATATTTTAAACAGTAATGATAGAGACCACTAAAAGTGATGCTCTAAACTAGTACTAATGAGTTGACATCCATTTAATAAAAATAAAAAATAAAAAAAAGCACAATAGCACTGAGGCAATGGGTGGGACCCATTGCCACAACATTAGGGATTATACTAATTAATGTTCTCACCCATTTTCCATATTTTAAATTGAATGAGAGTAGTTTGGCCATTTTATTGTAATTTGACAGTATAAACAAATATTATTTAAAAAAATCAAAAGTAATTTTTTATCAACTTTTTAAATCACTTATCTAAAAAAATCAATAACTTAAAAATCAAAAAATTACATTTTAACATTTTTTCAAAACAGCTATAGTAGTCCTCCACAACATGCTCAGCTGGAAAGATAAGAGATAGTGATGACAAGGATGTAGGGCTCATTTCAACGGAAATTAATGTTTAGGAGCACTAAAAATGGAGTATTAAGGGAGCATTAATGAGGTGGCTCTCCTTTTAATGTGATGGTTGTTTCTTGTATTTTTTTTTTTCTTTTATTTTTTACATTTTCCAACTCATTAGAGTTATTAGTGATGAGATTTTTTAGTAGTCTCTATCATTGCTGTTTCAATGAACAAAAATGCTAGAGGCCCCAAATATTCTACCAAAGTAAAACTTTTGGTAGAATATTTGGGGCCTCTAGCATTACTCTTCAATGAAACCATTATTAGCAACTGTCTGACTTGTACCTGTCACTAGCTCATATGAGATTGTTTGGGATATTCTAAATAAATGTACTTTTTGACTTTTTATGAAATATGGATTGAGTTTGAAGTAATGTGGTAGAGAGGTAATGTGACTTAAATAAGATGATGTGACTTAAATATGATAGTGACTTTTTGACTTTTTTTTGAAGATGTCAAACTTAGCTTAACAATAATTCTTTATGGTGAGAATGTGTTTATAATATTGTTATATCAATTATTCACCTAGTACTACTTAACTAAGGGGTTGTTTGGGACGTTCTAAATAAATACACTTTTTGTCTTTTTGGACTAAAAAGTAAAGGAAAAAAATATGAATGTTTGGGTTAACTTTTTGACTTTTTATGAAAAAATGTGTATTAAAATATTGTATAAAATTATAAAATTATTATATTATCCTTGTTGACACATGCAGTTGGACTGTGCAGTATACTTGCTATCCCTTTTCAATTTTTTTTTTGTTTTTTTTTATGGCATGTGTGGCTTAGAAGTGTACCACATCATTAAACCAATTGAGATGTGTGGCTGCACAGTGTTGTGCAGCGCCGTTTTGCACTTCTTTTCTTTTTCTTTTTTTTTTCTTTTTTTCCAATTGACAGATTTCCCGCCAAAAAAGTGGTGAATAGTATGGATTTTTTTACTTTTTTTAGTGATTTTTTAATTTTTGAATTTTTTTGATGATGCCAAACTTGGCCTAAATATTTGTAAATTAAACATGTTTTGGCAATAGTAACCAAAAAAAAAACACCATTTGGAAGTTTTGCAAGGTAACATCACATATGGTGGTGTCATCAATTATTAATTGACCAACAAAATTTTTAAAAAATGAACTTGTGAAATATTCATTTTCTTTTATTTTTTTCTTTAAAAAAAATACAAAATTGTACTAACATTTTTTTTTTATTTCTTTTCTTTGTATTTAGTAAAAAAAATTACTTTTTTGGGTAAATATTTCACTTAAAAAGTAAAAAAATAAAAAATATATTTTTTTTTAGTTATAAAATCAAATATAGTCAATGATCTCCAACAAGTGCCATATTGCTTTTTAGTGCCTGGAATATGAAATCTTTGTGAATTATAAACGTGGAGTAAATGCAAGAAGGTCTGGAAAATTACTTATATATGATTTGAGAAAAAAAGCCTTTGGAATTTTTCACCTTTTGACTCTCTCTCCCCACCTATCACAATGGTTGCTGCCATCTTCTCAAAAAAAAAAATGGGCAAATTACATATACACCCCTCGAGGTTTGGCTAAATTACAGATACCCCCCTGAGGTTTCGGAAATTACATCCCGCCCCCTGAGGTTTGTATTTTCATAACAATTTGCCCCCTGAGGTTTATATTTCATAACAAATTACCCCCTAATTTCTTATGCAAATATAGCATTCAGGGGGGAATTCGTAATTTCTCAAACCTCAGGGGGGCATCTGTAATTTAGCCAAACCTCGAGGGGTGTATATGTAATTTGCCCAAAAAAAATATATATATATATATATATATATAAATGTTCTGTATTATAGGTTTGGATTCTCCGTCTCAAAAAAATGGCATTTTTATTTTTAAAAAATAATGTTCAATGCATGAGATAAGATAATTATTGACAACTTTTTAAGAATAGAACACATAATAAGTTTTGAAATTTATTAACATGTGTTTGTTACTTTCAAATATATAGGCACTAATGAGTTTTTAATCCATTAGTATGACTTGTTTCTCACGTACAAGAGGTTAAAATTCAACTCTTGCTTTTAGCGAGTTGGTGAGAGTGATTAGGAATGGCAACGGGGCGGGGCGGGGCCGGGGATCACCCTCCCCATCCCCGATCCCCGATGGCAGAACTTCCCCTCGTCCCCGTCCCCGTCCCCGACGGGGAACCAACTACCACCCCCACCCCCGCCCCCTAACGGGGATCGGGTTTCCCCGACCCCGAAAATCCCCGGCCAAAAAAACAACATCAACAGAATATTTGGGCTCAAATACAACATCAACAACATAAAAAAAAAAAAAAAAAAAATCAACAACATCTCAACATCAACAGATTATTAACAATAGAGAACAGATCAACCACACAAAAAAATAAAATAAAATTGATAGAATAAGACAGATCTGAGAGAGAGATGGCCACGGCAGAGGCAAATCTGCAGATCGAGCAGATCGAGCAAATTGCAGCGGTGAAGAGCTACTGAGGGACGACGGCCACGGCAGAGGCAACGGCGTCGGCAGATCGAGTCGACGAAGGAGGTAGAGGCGTCGGAAGAGGCAACGGTGTCGGCAGAGGGAAGAAAGAGAGAGAGAGAGAGAGAGGGACGATCGGAAGAGTGAGGAGGTGAGAGTGAGACAGAAGAAAGCGTGAGAAGAGAAGAGAGAGAGAGAGTCTGTGAGAGAGTCTGTGAGAGAGAGTTGTAGTCTTGTTGATCTGTAAACAATGAAGATATATATAATATATTATAATATATAATATTATTATTTATAGCCTGTAATCAAACATAACCAAACATATATATATATATATATAAACTATAATATAAATCGGGGGATAACCGGGGCTGGGGGCGGGGCGGGGGCGGGGTCGGGGCCGGGCCGGGGTCGGGGATGAAATATATATCACCGTCCCCGGCCCGAATATCACCGGGGATTTGTTTTTAAATACCATCCCCGGCCCGTCGGGGGTATTTTTCAGGGAAAAACCATTCTTATCGGGGACGGGGGTCGGGTCCCCGTCGGGCCGGGTTGAAATTGCCATCCCTAAGAGTGATAAATGACTCTTTTAACTATTATTTACATAACTGTCGCTTAGTGATTCTCTTTCTCTATCTCCTTAAGAGCAGGCTAGATATATACTACAAGATTAAAGACAAATATTCTAGAGAGAAAGGGTCACTTTTTTTTTAGTTGTTGTAATATGTCATCCTTCTATAGCATCCTTCACTAGGAATTTAGGTAGAAAAAAAGCAAATATATATATATATATATATATATGAAATGCTTTTATCTTTGGAGATTTTGTGATTTGCTAGAGTATATCATCGCGTGAATTCACTTCTCGATAGACCTAATTTATGGTTGTCGTCCTTAGTTAGTCTATGAAGTATCCACAATAAAAATTGAGATTATAAAGTTAATAGTGACCATTTGATTACGGTTCTTACATAAGAGAGAAAGGCTGTTGGAATCAAACTCAACCAATAAAAAGGGTTATTCAAGACAATCAAAAGTTCCAACCATGAGGAAGAACCTCAAATGTTATGCTTCATAACCACAATATATCACATATTTAAGCTAAAATATTAAGCTCTAATGATTTGCAATTTGGGCGAGTTTGGAAAAGCTGAAAATTCATCCCGAGTCTTAAGTATAGAGAAATTTGTCTAAGTTTGATTCCAAGTACAGCCTCCACCCAAATTTTGCTTGTCCTAGCCGGATCTTGCATTTAACTCAAATAATATAGACCAAGTTGTCCAAATTCAAGTAAAAAAAAATTATCTTTGGTTGCACTTTTTGAAAATAAAAAATAAAAAATATAATAAAAAATTCCAACACTAAACATAATAAAAAAATTATGGGACATTTACATACGAGTCCTATAATTTATGAAGTCATACTCCAAATCCTAATTAATATTTTTTGAACCTTCAAGTTCCATTAAATTTTTAATAGTCAAAATTACTCTTCGAACAATGATTATTCATCATTTATGATTATTTATAAAGGAATATAATGATTTGACATTTATTTTGATTTTTAAAACTTTAAAACATCAACTTTTAAATTGAATAAACTATAAAAAAAAAAAAAAAACTAATCTTGTTTGGTTTGAGTTTTCTAAATTTACTTTTCTAAAATTGAAATTTTTTATTTTACGTATATTTTTGTTTTTACTGATTTTTTTAATATTTTAAGCATTTTTTTTAATTTTTAGATACACCTAACATAAATACACTTAAAAAGTATAATATTTGTGAAAAAAATCATTAAATACCAAAAATACAAAAAAAATATAAAATTTCAATACATTTTTCGTATTATTGTGTATTTATTGATTTTTAAAATATTTTTTTTACAAATATTTTACTTTTTAGATACATCTAAGTACGGTGTATCTAAAAAAGTAAAAAAAAAAAAAATTGTTTTCAATTTAAAAATATTCACTAAAAAATTTAAAAAAAAAACAAAAAAAAAATTTAGAAAATTAAATCCAAAAAATTGAAACAAAACACAGTAATGTGTTTTTGAAAAAGTTGAAAAAAATGAATTATTTTTTTGTAAAAAACTGAAAATTTTGTATTTATAAAAAAAAGCATGATGATGGAGCATTGATGTGCAAAACTGAAAAAAAAAAAAATTAAAAATGAAAAAACTGATAATGTTCTTAATTTTAAAACTTAAAAAAAACTATTAATATTTTTGTGTTATTTGATGGTTGAATCAAACCAAAAAGTAGAATGACAAAAACATTAATTTCATACTCTGTTTTTTTTTCTTTAGTTAATACAATAATTATTTAGAATATTACTATGTAAAATTAATAATATTTTTAGTTTTAAAAATTAAGAAAACTGATAATATTTTCAGTTTTATTAAATAGGACTTATTGATTCAAAAAATTCTAAATAAGATCTGAGCTACCATAATATTTGTAAATAGGATTTATAGATAATTAATTCAAAAATTATTTAACTTATGTGTGCCAAGTAATAAAATATATTATATTGTAATATGATTTAATGTAAACGATGAAAAAATAATTTATAATTTGTAATATTTATGTATATTAATAATAGAATTGGAATTGGTGCGATTGTGATAGACAAAGAGTGGCCATCGGACCAATGACCCAGGCCCGTCCTTATGGCCGATCTGAGCATTATTTTTACAATAATGCTAGGTAACTTAAAATTTTATGGTTCAAATGGCTCAAATTCCTCAAAATGACGTCATTTTGAGTGTAAATGAATATAAAACGACGTCGTTTTGATAGATTTGAGCCATTTGAGCCACAAAATTTTAAGCTACCAAACATTTTCCTTATTTTTAAGCTCAATAAATTTTGCGGACGGGCTTGTAAATGGCATTTGAGGCCCAGCTTGGCTCAAATATTAATATTTATGGTAAATTTACCTCAAATATAGGACCTCTCTTACAATATTAATAGTTATAAAAACCTCCTCTATTTTTACTGATAATATTAAGATTTTCCAATCTGTTAATTTAGCACAAACGACATTACTTAGCTATCCAAAATGACCATATTGCCTATTTGAATTGCGAGGAAATTGATGAAAATTACTAAATCAACCAATAAACTATTTAAATAAAAAATTTCACTCACCTCCCCCTAAGTTTTGCATATATATTATTAAAAAGCTATTTAAATAAAAAATTTCTTTCACTTCCCCTGAAGTTTTGCATATAAATTATTAAAGACCCACACATATTTTAACTTAACAGCCTAATAGTTTAATATAAGACCCTAATAATTAATATAATATTTATAAAACTTATTTCACACTATATAAACAACGAAAAATTCATCAATTTTAATTAATGCATTTATTATTTAAATATATTTTTTTCTTTTCTTTTTTTAAGTTGAAACAGATGGATTAATTTCTTTCCAGCAATTTGTCCTACTCATTTATTCATATGTAAGAATATTATTTATTTCTAAATTGTTAAGATATTATTAAAAAAAATTATTTTTATCTTTGAGCTATTAAATTTCTAATCGGTGCATATTTTTAAAAAAAATGCAGGTTATTCTTACATGACTAAAAAAAATTAAAAATAAATATAGAAGGAAAAAAAAATCTAATTGTCTCACAATGAATCAAAATTAGTTAATAGGGAATAAAAGATCAAGAAATCAGTTGAGAATAATAAGCAATTCAAACAATTTCTCATTTCTTACAATTAAAATTAATCTTTACTTTAATGGAGAAATCACTTGAGAATACTAAAATACTCAATTAATTTGTTGTATAATACTTAAAATATATTTCTCCAGCTTTATTTTTCTCATTTAAACTATTTTTATTAATTAAATCTTAAAATTAATTTCTCACCTTCATTAATGGTTAAATTTTTATTTTATTGTTTAATTTCTCACTTTTATTTTGTTCTGTTATTATTTATAGTGAAGTGTTATTATTTAAATTATATAATTTTACTTCTTCCGTATATCTAACACTTATATAATTTTATTGATAAGACTAATAAATCAGACTCTAATATTAATTTAAACATACAACGAAATAAAATGCTTTCTTAAAAAAATATAAATGTAATTTAATTTACCCTATTAAATATATATGAGATTATTATTTATTTTTCATAATTTTTTTAAAATATAAATTTAATTTCTTGACTTTAGTTTTTTTCACAACAAGTTTTTGAACTTTTATAAACAAGAAATAAAATAAAAATTCAACCATTAATGAAAGTGAGAAATTAATTTTAAAATTTAATTTAAAAAAATAGTTTAAACGAGATAAATAAAGATGGAGAAATATATTTTAAGTATCATACATAACAAATTAATTGAGTATTTTATTATTCTCAAATAATTTTTCCATTCAATAAGGATTAATTTTAATTTTAGGTGTAAGAAATGACAAATTGTTTGAATTATTTATTATTCTCAAATGATTTCTTGATCTTTCATTATTCTCTGTTAATTAATTTTAATTTATTGTGAGGTGATTAGATTTTTTTTTTTACTTCTATTTTTATTTTTTATTTTACATTAAATGTATATTTTTCTTTGGTTATTTATGTATCTTTACCCCATCCAAATTAGTTTCAATTTCTTTAATTTTATTAAAAGAGAAGTCAATATAATTATGTTAAAATTATGAAACTTATATTTTTTTGAAAGGAGAAATATCACATCAATGAGCATTTGAAAAAATAATTACAAAATTTATACAAATATTAATAACTAAATATATATATTTTATTATTATTATTATTATTTTGCCTCCCATTGGAGTGTTATTACCCCTTTTTAAAAAATTAGTGTAATTTATCCTTATTTAATTTAAAATTTTTGTGAGTGAACATGTGAAATTGATTAACAAATGATGAAGGTAATTAGCAATAGGAAGGTATGACAACAATGAAGGTGTGTCCAGCTTAAAGTAAAAAGATCATGCTAATATTAACTTTCGTGCAAATTTTATTGGAGAATAGTACAATTATTTTTGAAGTTTATCCTTATTTAAGCCTTGTTTGTCATAATTTTAAAAAGTCAAAAAGTCACTATCATATTTAAATAATATCATCTTATTTAAGTCACATCACTTCTCTACTACATCATTTCAAATTCAATCCATACTCAACTTATATTTCATAAAAAGTTAAAAAATACACTTATTTAGATCATCCCAAACCATCTCTTAATTTAAAAATTTTGTGAGTGAATATATGAAATTGATTAACAAACGATGAAAGTGATTAGCTATTGGAAGGTATGACAACAATGAGGTGTGTCGAGCATAAAGTACAAAGATCATGCTAACATTAACTATCGCGCTAGTTTTATTAGAGAATAGTATAATTATTTTTTAAATTCAGCATAGGTCTCTCTTGAGAAGTTGAAAAAACAAAAAAAAAAAAATTAAAAGTCAATTTTCAATTTATTTTAGATTATATTATTTCTCTATTTTTTTTATAATTTTTTTTTAAAAATTAACTTTTAACTAACTTTTCAAAATAACTATAATAATTGATTAATAAAATAAAATCATCAAAATGTAAAAGATCATCAAAATCAAAATGTTAATGAAAAAGAGAATGACAAAATGCCTACTATAGTCGTAGAAAAGGACAGTTGGTATTAACATCAACATAACTCGTATATTCGATGGTAAATAGCTTCACACAGAGCTCGTTTGAGAATAGGTTTTTTAAATAATTTTTTAATTTTTTAACTAAAATATAATGTAAAAAATTATTTTATTTGGGATGATTTTTTAATTTTTTACCAAAAGATGTACAAAAAGTAAAGAGAAAATGAAATCTTTGACTTTTTAGTATAAGTTGTTGACTTTTGATTTTTTTAATGAATTTTTTACTTTTAAACTAAAAAGTGATATTACTAAACGAGGCCTAAGGATTATTTTGAAAAGTAAGTTAAAAATTAATTTTTAAAAAAAATAGAGAGATGATATAATTTAAAAGAAATTAAAAAAAAAAAAACTAATTTTAACCTCTTGTCAAAAGAGCCCTAAGGCCTATTTTTGAAAGTAAATTAAAAATTAATTTTTTCAATTTTTTTAAAAAAAATATGTAAAAAATAGAGAGATAATGTCAACTTAAACAAATTGAAAAACTAAAAAGTTAGCTTTTATCTATGTTGGCAAAATAGGCCTAATATGCATAAAAAAATCTACTTACCAAATTTAGGCCTCATTTGAAAATTTGACTATTTTAATTATGGGTAAATTACACTGACACCTCCTAAGGTTTATATTTATTATAGTTTTCTCCCTCACCTTTTGGAAATTACATCTCCCCTCTGAGATTTAAAGTTTCATTACAGATTCCCCTTTCAATAATTTAATTTTTTTAAATATCAATTTTGCCCTCATTAGGTAAATTACATTGACACCTCCCACATTTTAGAAATTACAATCCCCTCCCTAAGGTTTAAAGTAGCATTACCAATTGCCCCCTCCATTAGTATTAGTTGGAAAAAAAATTCATTGAAAACAAAATTCATTGGAAAAAAAATTAATTGAAATTTTTTTTTGTTAGTAAAGTTTTTAAATTTCTGTTTAAAAACCAACATAAGCTCATTTTTTAAATTTACATTTTCCTCTCAAATTTACAAACTGAGACAACCATTTATAAACCAAAAAAATTATCAAACAAGTTTTTATGACAATTTTTAAAATTTTTGTAAATATAAATTGAAAACTGTAAACGAAGTGGTTACCAAAACAATCTTGATGGTAAAAATGTTATAAAATTAACAAATAATTAAATAAATTACGAACGTAAGAAATGACTTATCAAAAATTCTTAGGCTATGTATGGTTTGATTTTTACAATTTTTTTTTAAATTAAAAATTAATTTGGTTAAGAAATAAAAAATAAAAAATAATTATCATTTTAACTTTTGGGTAGGTTATATACATACGTATGGCTGTTTCAATTTAATTTGTAAAAAATTATTTCTAACCACTCGAAAGATAAAAATTATATAAAAATGATAATTATTTTTTATTTTTTATTTCTTAACCAAATTAATTTTTAATTTAAAAAAATTCTAAAAATCAAACCATACATAGTCTAAGAATCTTTTGATAAGTCATTTCTTACGTTAGTAACTTATTTAATTATTTGTTAATTTTACAATATTTTTACCATCAAGCCTGTTTGGTAACCATTTCGTTTTCAGATTTCAATTTATATTTACAAAAATTTTAAAAACTGTCATAAAAATTTATTTGATAATTTTTTTGATTTATAAATGATTGTCTCAGTTTGTAAATTTGAGAAAAAAACGTAAATTCAAAAAATGAGCTTACATTTGGTTTTTAAACAGAAATTTGAAAACTTTACTAACAAAAAAAAAATTCAAATAGTTTTTTTTCAATGATCTTTTTTTCCAACTAATATTAATCGAGGGGACAATTAGTAATGCTACTTTAAACCTTAGGGAGGGGATTGTAATTTCTTAAATGTGAGAGGTGTCAATGTAATTTACCCAATGAGGGTAAAATTGGTATTTAAAAAGTTAAATTGCTAAAGGGAGAATCTGTAATGAAACTTTAAACCTCAGGGGAGAGATATAATTTCCAAAAGGTAAGGGGGGAACTGTAATAAACATAAACCTCAGGGGTGTCAGTGTAATTTACCCTTTAATTATTTAGTTATTTTAGCCTGTTAGTATTTGATGTGATAGTTGACTTTTTTTTATAGTTCATTTGATTATTGTGAGAGAAAAAAATAAAATGATTATGATTTGAATTTAGATGTAATATTTTATTTTATTAACTATTTTAATTTATTTTATCTTTATTGATTATTTTAGCTAAAAAAAATTATAAACCCAAGTTCCCAAACATCTCCTAGTTACCATTTGCATAATCAAATCTCCCTTTCTTTTACGGAAAAAGGGTCACTGCTATACTCAAAGCACAGTAGTGACTGTGGTGCCTCCATTTGAAATGTATTATGATCTTATTTTTATGATCCAAACCGTTGTTTTGTAGGGTTTGTTGAGTAATTCATGCCTACCGAAAATCATATTAATCGGATATTAACAACTATATGATCGATAACCAAAAAAATAAATAATAATTTTTTTTTTTAGAAATAGCATAAACAATATGCAATTCGATCATATAGTTATTGATACCCGATTAATATGATTTTTGGTAGGCATGAAGTACTCAACAAACTCTATAATATGACGGTTTAGATAATAAAAATAAGACTATAATACACCTCAAACGGAGGCACCACAGTCACTGCTGTGTTTTGAGCACAGTAGGGACCCCTGTTCCTTTCTTTTACCATTAAAGATCAACTCTAACTTTGATCTCGTTTGGAAATAGATTATTTTAGTAATTTTTTAATTTTTTAATTAAAATTTAAAGTAAAAAAAAAATAGTATATTTGAAATAATTTTTTAATTTTTTACTAAAAAATGTGTAAAAAGTATATTGAAAAGGAAATATTTGACTTTTTTATATGACATGGACAGGCCCACGAGGCATACAGCCCACAGCAAACCACCCCGAACCCATCGCTTTGGACCCATAGCATAACTTGGTTGGCAAAGCCCAGAACAGCTGGAGGCCACCTGGACGTGGAGGGCCAAGGGCATTCGGACACATGACAGATGAGACACAGGCCACATCAGCAGACAAAGATCTGCAGAGTTATTGCCACAACACATCACCATTAATGCAGCCCATCACAGCATTTATTACGACAACACCTCCCCGTCGGAACAGAGCCCCCTCCCCCTGAACAAGGTAAGCTACGGCACAGGCTTTCGGCGGAAAGGGGGCACGTCACAAGGGACAGTGAAATGATTACCAAAGGATATAAGCAACAAGAGAAGCACAAGAAAAAGGTTAAGCTTTTTATCTCTCCATCTTCTTCCCTACATTTTCCTGTTTTCCTCTACTACTTCTCTCGCCGAAGGGTTCACTGGGGAACTGCCCCGTTCCCCTTTGGACTTGCTTGCAGGTCATTTGACGGAATCACCACTCGAAGCCGGAACCTGAAGAACCTGGGCTAGCCTGACCTATCCACCCGGGACGGACTGTATCATCAGTTGGCGCCGTCTGTGGGAAACTTTGTGGTTTATTCGTGCGCTAGTTGTGTTCACTATCGCCGAAGCCCTCTCTTCTCACCGTTACCTTTTCCTCTCACCCGTCCAGGTCTATGGTCACGACTAGATCTATGGCTTCTCACCATAATACCACCGATCACCAAACAGACCCTTCCCATCCAAACAACCCACCACAATACATCATCGAACTTACTAACAGCATTAACCGCATGGCCGAGCAAAACCAGGCCCTGATCAGCGCCTTACTCCAAAGAAACCTAACCGCCCCACCTCCAGACATTCCACCCAACCAAGAAAGAACCCCGGGCCACACTGCTCCACAACCCTCTCCGCCCAACCCAGAAGGTTTACAACCCCCTCCTCCTCCACATATGAGCCTACCACCTCCACCTCCACCTCCACCTCCACCTCCACCTCCACCTCCACCTCCACGACCGTCAGTCGTGGCACTCGCCCCTGAGGGGGAAGCCAGCAGTGTCCAGCCTCCATTGACCGACCATGGCGACAACATTCCCCTCTGGGACGCTGAACTCCGAGCTATGAAGCTCAAACTACAAGGGGTCATGCAGAACATTCAGCACAAGCCCTCAGTCACCGCCAACTCTCCTTTTGTTGCCTCCATCCGCGACAAACCATTGCCTGCCAAGTTCAAAATGCCCACCATTGACTCCTTTGATGGCACGACGGACCCAGTCGACCATCTGGAAACCTACCGCACCCTCATGATCCTCCACGCTTTTCCTGACGAGATCATGTGCCGAGCTTTTCCAGTGACACTGAAGGGATCAGCTCGGTTGTGGTTTAGCCAGTTACCAGCGGACTCCGTCTCTACCTTTCAACACCTCAGTGACTCTTTCCTGAGCCATTTTATCGGAGCCCAACATCAGAGACGCCCAGCCACCCAACTCCTTAACATTCGTCAGACTGAGGGGGAGTCGCTCCGCAGCTTCGTCACCCGCTTCAACACCGAAGCCCTTCAAGTAGCTGAGAATGACGACAAGGTCATTCTCACGGCTTTCATGGCCGGCCTGCGGTCGTCCGATTTTCTTTTTTTCCTCTCCAAAAACCCTCCAACCACCATGGCAGCCCTACTATCCAAAGCCCAGAGATACATGAATGCTGAAGACTCCCTAGCAGCTCGGCAAGAGCCGACCCCTAAAAATCCAACCCCCAGAGACAAGTGGAAAGACCCAAAACCAAGGGCCCCCCAGTATAATAGCCAAACACCCCACTATAATGACCGACCCCTCCGAACCAACCGGTCAGCTCCGACCCGGCCGCCCGGTTGGTTTGAGCGATACACACCTCTCAACTCCCCTATGGAGCACGTCCTCAATAAGATCCAACGGGACTACCCCCTCAAGTGGCCCCTACCTTCACGAAACCCTTCCACTCGCAAAGATCAGTCCAAATACTGTCGTTTCCACCAAGACCATGGTCATACCACCGACGAGTGTATTAACCTCAAAGATCAGATCGAGACCTTCATACGCCAGGGCCGTCTCAGCCGATTCACAGATAACCGCCCTCCACAGAGGCAAAGAACTGACCTCACCAGGAACAATCGCCGACAAACACCACCCTGCAATCAAGGCCCACCTAACCAAGGCCACGATCGCCCACCACCACAGCCTCGGCCTCTTGGTAATCCCCCTCCACCAGTTGGAGAAATCCGAGTTATTTCAGGCGGTCTTGCTTGCGGGGGACCATCCCGCTCGGCTCAGAAGGCAGAACTCAGAAAAATTAGGCAGGGCTCAGACAAAGCAGTGGCGACGGTGGACCGACCTCCCAAACAGTCCAAACAATGGATGCTTCACCGACATTGACTGTGCGGGAGTCCGTTACCCACATGATGAACCCCTTGTCATTTCCGCCATCCTCTCCAACTACAAAGTCAGACGAGTCCTCGTAGACAACGGCAGCTCTTCAGACATTATCTTCCTCAATTGCTTCCGCCAGCTCAAGATTGGGGAAGAAAGCTTGTCTCCTCTCCAAACCCCTCTGGTCGGCTTCACCGGCGACCGTGTGACCTCCATCGGCTCCATCGATCTGCCCATCACCATTGGCGAGCACCCGCGGCAGACCACTAAGTTGCTCACCTTTCTTGTGGTCGACTACCCCTCTGCCTACAACATTATCCTTGGCCGCACAGCCCTCAACGCCTTCCAAGCCATCACATCTACATATTATCTTGCCATCAAATTTCCTACCGATCTCGGTGTCGGAACTGTCAAAGGAGAACAGACCGTGGCCAGGGAGTGTTATGTCGCCTCACTCAAAGAAGTCAAGCTAAAAGAGGCCATGATCATTGAAGGGCTTGACGTCCGAGACGAGGACGAGCCCGTCAGAGGTGAACCTGTAGAGAAACTTGTTGAAGTTAACATCGATCCCACCAACCCAATCAAAACCGCCAAGATTGGCAGCCAATTACCTTCCCAAGTCAAGGCCGACCTTACTGCTCTCCTGACCGAGCACAGAGATGTATTCGCCTGGACCCATTCTGACATGCCAGGCATCGACCCCTCCTTCATAACCCATCGCCTCAGCATCAAACCCCACTTTCGACCCCACCGCCAGAAGCAACGCATTTTCCATCCGGAGCGCAACACTCTCATAGCCACCGAAGTTGATAAACTCCTCGAGGCCCAATTCATCAAAAATGTGGACTATCCTAGGTGGTTGTCCAACGTGGTCCTCGTCCGCAAACACAATGGCAAATGGCGGCTCTGTGTCGACTACTCTGACCTGAACCGAGCTTGTCCCAAAGACAGCTACCCCCTTCCCCGCATAGATTTGCTGGTCGACGCCACGGCCGGTCATCAAATGCTCAGCTTCATGGATGCCTTCTCTGGGTACAACCAAATCCTGATGCACACATCCGACCAGGAGCACACATCATTTATTACCGACCGAGGTACCTACCACTACTGTGTAATGCCGTTCGGATTGAAGAATGCTGGGGCCACTTATCAGCGGCTGGTTAACGCCGTTTTCCATCACCAAATAGGTCGGAATATGGAAGTCTACGTCGACGACATGCTAGTCAAAATCAAATACTCCTCCGATCACCTTGCTGATTTACGTGAGACCTTCGCCACCTTGCGCAAGTACCAGATGAAGCTCAACCCAGAGAAGTGCGCCTTTGGCGTAGGGTCTGGAAAATTTTTGGGCTTTATGGTCAGTCAGCGCGACATCGAAGCTAACCCTGAGAAGATCAAGGCCTTGGTTGAGATGCAGTCGCCTAGGACGGTCAAAGAAGTTCAGAGACTCACGGGCCGAGTGGCGGCCCTCAACCGGTTCATCTCCCGTGCGACAGATAAGTGCTTGCCCTTCTTCAAAGTTCTTCGGCAGACTTTTGAATGGACAGCTGAATCCGAAGAGGCCTTCAAACAGTTAAAGCAATGCATGGCCAACCCCCCCTTCTCTCCCAAGCAATCACGGGCGAACCCCTCTTCCTCTACCTAGCAGTATCGGGAACTGCAGTCAGTGCAGCTCTCCTCAGAGAAGATGGCTCAATCCAACGGCCGGTCTATTACATCAGTCGGGCTCTCAGGGGCGCGGAGCAGAACTACCCCTTGCTGGAAAAACTGTCCCTGGCCTTGGTCATTGCCTCCAGACGACTCCGCCCATACTTCCAAGCTCACTCTATTGTGGTCCTCACCGACCAGCCCCTGATGAAGGTCATGCAGCAACCAGAACTCTCAGGTAGACTGATGCAGTGGTCCGTAGAACTCAGCCAGTTCGACATCTCTTACCGCCCTCGGACAGCAATTAAGGGGCAGGCTGTAGCTGACTTCATCATGGAGTTCACCAAGCCGACCCCGACCACAACACCTCCGCCCCTACCAACTCCAACAGAGCCAGAAGATCCTCATTCTTGGACTCTTAATGTCGACGGGTCGTCCCGAAGAGAAGGAAGCGGTGCCGGCCTCATCCTCACCTCTCCTGAGGGCGGCTACTTCAAATGTGCCCTCCGTTTCTTGTTTGAAGCAAGCAACAATGAAGCCGAGTACGAGGCATTAATAGCAGGACTCCACCTCGCCAAGGACATAGGGGTCAGCCACCTCTGAGTATTCAGCGACTCCCAACTCGTCGTCGGTCAGATGACGGGGGACTTTGATGCCAAGGAGGACACGATGCGAGCTTACAGAGACCTGGCACTCCCCCTTGCTCGCCTCTTCAATACCTTCCACATCAGGCATATTCTTCGGGCAGAAAACTCCAAAGCAGATGAGATGGCTCAGTTGGCTTCTGCTGACCATCCTACTCTCAGCCATGATGTCTGTGTTGAATATCTACACCACCCGGCCGTTTCACCCGATCTACAAGCTGTACAATACATTCAAAATGAACCTATCCCTTGGGCATCCGACATCCTCCTATTCTTGACCACAGGAGCACTCCCAGATGACCAGCAGCAGGCTTCCAAAGTCTGATCCCGAGCGTCCAATTACGTCATTGTCGACGATATATTGTACAAACGCGGCTTCTCCCAGCCATATCTACGGTGCCTCAATCCAGCGCAAGCAACTTACGTAATGCAGGAGATCCATGAGGGGATTTGTGGTAATCACTCAGGAGGCAGGTCCCTTGCCCAGAAGATACTCCGTACTGGGTACTTTTGGCCAACTCTCAATCAGGATGCGACCGACTTCGTGCTCAAATGCGATAAATGTCAACGCTTCGCCAACATCCCTCATGCTCCTCCTACAGAGTTAATCACACTCTGCAGCCCTTATCCGTTTGCCAAGTGGGGGATCAACCTGGTCTGTCCGCTTCCCACCGGTCGAGGTCAGACCAAGTTCGCGATCGTTGCCATTGATTACTTCACCAAGTGGGTCGAGGCTGAACCCCTTGCCACAATCACCGAGCGGAACACCACCAGGTTTATCTGGCAATCGATCATTTGCCGATTTGGCATCCCTCAAGCCATCATCTCTGACAATGGCAAACAATTCGATAACGCGAAGTACAGAAAATTTTGTGCAGATCTCCAGATTCAACCGTGCTTCTCCTCCCCCGGTCACCCCCAAGCAAACAGCCAAGTTGAGGTCACCAACCGTTCCCTTCTGAAAATCATCAAAACCAAGCTCGAAGCTACTAAAGGCCTTTGGGCTGAAGAACTACCAAATGTACTCTGGGCTTACCGAACCACTGCTCGCACTCCTACTGGTGAAACCCCTTTTCGCTTAACATATGGCGCTGAGGCGGTTATTCCGGTAGAAGTCGGTTTGTCCACTCCCAGGATTTTACATCTGGATCTGGCCGCAGCCGAAGAACTCCACCGAACAGACTTGGACCTCGTCGAAGAGCTCAGAGAGACCGCTGCTGTCAGATTGGCTTCGTACCAGCAGAAAATGAGAACACACTACAACCGCCGAGTTCGACCACGAGAGTTCTCCGTAGGGGACCTTGTCTTACGAGAAGTGACTCTTGCCACAAAGAATCCAACCGAGAGCAAACTGGCAGCCAAATGGGAGGGGCCCTACGTTGTGAAAGCCCGACCACGACCAGGCACTTACCGACTTCAAAACATGGAAGGCCGAGACCTGCCCCATCCCTGGAATGCAGAACATTTGAAGCGTTACTACCAATAAGTCCATACTTTTGTATTGTCAACATTGTTGTATTTCCCTTTCTATACATAATGTAAATTCCGACTGGTGACCTCGGTTTTCGTAATTCAACTGTCTCTATGTGGCCCCAATAACTTTTCCACTTGCAGCACTTCAAAAGCCTCAGCCAGACTGAGCACTTCAAAAGCCTCAGCCAGACTGAGCACTTCAAAAGCCTCGGCCAGACCGAGCACTTCAAAAGCCTCAGCCAGACTGAGCACTTTAAAAGCCTCGGCCAGACCGAGCACTTTAAAAGCCTCAGCCAGTCTGAGCACTTTCAAGCCTCGGCCAGACCGAGCACTTCACACGCCCCAGCCAGACTGAGCACTTCAAAAGCCTCAGCCAGACCGAGCACTTCAAAAGTCTCGGCCAGACCGAGCACTTTAAAAGCCTCAGCCAGTCTGAGCACTTCCAAGCCTCAGCCAGACTGAGCACTTCAAAAGCCTCAGCCAGACTGAGCACTTCAAAAGCCTCAGCCAGTCTGAGCACTTCCAAGCCTCGGCCAGACCGAGCACTTCACACGCCCCAGCCAGACTGAGCACTTCAAAAGCCTCGGCCAGGCCGAGCACTTCAAAAGCCTCAGCCAGACTGAGCACATCACACGCCCCAGCCAGACTGAGCACTTCAAAAGCCTCGGCCAGACCGAGCACTTCAAAAGCCTCAGCCAGACCGAGCACTTCAAAAGCCTCGGCCAGACAGAGCACTTTAAAAGCCTCAGCCAGTCTGAGCACTTCCAAGCCTCAGCCAGACTGAGCACTTCAAAAGCCTCAGCCAGACTGAGCACTTCAAAAGTCTCAGCCAGACCGAGCACTTCAAGAGTCTCGGCCAGACCGAGCACTTCACACGCCCCAGCCAGACTGAGCACTTCAAAAGCCTTGGCCAGACCGAGCACTTCAAAAGCCTCAGCCAGACCGAGCACTTCAAAAGCCTCGGCCAGACCGAGCACTTTAAAAGCCTCAGCCAGTCCGAGCACTTCACAAGCCCCAGCCAAACTGAGCACTTCAAGAACCTCGGCCAGACCGAGCACTTTAAAAGCCTCAGCCTGACTGCGCTTCACGGTTAAGCAGAACCACATTGTTAACACTTAGTCACATTTTTAAGTTTCTTCATAATTCCAGGATCACGTTTTTACCTACCTAAATTCCAAACATACTCTCACGTATTTCATTTACTAATCAGATTATTTGCCACCTCACCCAGTTTACAATTAACTGTTTAGGTACAATTTGCAATTAAATGTTTAGTCTTCATCCGTGCTTAATATTATGCTCTACAATTCGCTCCTCCAATTGTTCAATCAAACCCTATCATCCTTTCAATTTTCATATAACTCCAATCACACTCCGCAGAAAGGAACCTTTAACTTTAGCTTTACACGATATCTTTATTAACCCAATCTCTATGACCAGTTTTTATAACAACAATTCATTTATCCTGGCAGCATAAACAAAATAAACAAAATTCAACTGACAATATAAACGAAATAACCTTTGTGCACAAATTCATTACAAACAAATTCTTCATACTTTTATCCATGCGCTCATTCCTTTACATTGTGTTCACAAGTACATTACAAAAAAAAACAAAAACAAAAAAAACAAACAAAAAACAGACACAGAGCACGCCCAGTTCTTCTTCTCCCTGGCTACTCCTCCTCACTAGACGCCAGATCTCCTTCTTCAATGCCTTCGTCCAGGGGGGTCTGGGCCACATCATCTTCCCCTATCGTCACACTACTAAGGTCCAAGTGTGGGAACAGCTCTTCAGCTCTGCACTTGAACATCTTCCAACCGCTGTCCCAGAACTCGGACATTTCGTGCTTGTAGAAGTCTGACTGCTGGAACCTTTCAATCACCTCTGCCTCTGTCCTACCTCCAGCAGTCTTCCTTGATGGGCCCACTCCTCCAGACACTTGCCCAGCCAGACTCCTGGCGACAGCGGCGTCTACCACCATCTGAAATTCGGGGGACCCTTTATATTGCTCCACTGCTGCGATGCAAAGATCAGGGTAGGCTGCCTTTTCAGACGCCGCCTTCGCCCTCTCCTCGTCCAACTCTCTTCGCAGGGCCCCCCTTTCAGCAACTGCCATCGCCCTCTCCTCTTCCACCCCCTTCTTCAGACTCTCCAGCTCCGCCACCGCCTTCGCCTTCTCTACCTCTCACTCCCTCGGAAGCCTCCCCTTCTCCTCTTCTGCTCTGGCGGGTTCCTCCCCCAACTCCTTCAACAGCTCTCCAATTCTGGAATCTGCTTCATCCTTTTGCCTGACCAGCTCTTCATTGCTGGTCATGGCCTCCTCATGCCGCTCGACTGCCACGGCGCAGGCCCTCTCAGACTCTTCCAACTTTTTCTGTTCACCAGCCAGTTGGAACTCGAGCGACACGACCCTACGGCGTGTGTCCTCCAGCTCCAACTTGACTACTGGCAGCTCGTCATGGGCAGTTTTCCAGTCGGCACTCTCCTTCTTCAATTTAGCCAACTGGACCCTGGCCTCCTCAGCCTTCAACTTGGCAGCCCCTGCCTTCCTAAGGAGGGCCCCTGCCAAGGTAGTCACCTCCATTTGGGCGGAGCATAACCCTCTCAACAGGTCAGTCTCATTATATCCTGATGCCGCGCGCAGAGCCGTCTCCTCCACGATCTTCACCAGCCGGTCTGCCCTCGCCCTGGCTGGGCCTTCTTCTCCCTCCAACCTTCCAGCTACCGCGCGCGCATGATAGATCGCCGTAGCCAGACGAACCCCTCCTTCCTGGGGGTCAGGCCTCTTCTGGACCTGTTCCATTCTGCTCGGCACTGCCTCAGTCGACCCAGCCTCTACTTGCACTGATGGAGTAATCTCCACAACCTCCACCGTTAGGATGATCTCCACCACCTCTGGGGCGTCCTTGGCCACAGGGACCTCCACCTCAGTTGGGGCCACCTTAGCCCTCTTGGCCCCAGACGCATCTGCTGCTTCCTCTGGGGCACTCATCTTCTTCTTTTTCTTTTTTAGAGCCTCCACCGCCTTTCTAGCCTTTTCCTTTACAGGGTCTACAGGCGGCGGCCGCAGCTCAAAACGGCTTAAGTCTTTTTCACCCAACGACCTTGGGCGCGGTCGGATTCTCTCCCGCGCGATCGGTTGAGGCGGACGGTCCCTCTGCGCCTCCGTGAACTTCGCGGCCTTTGCCAGAATGGCCCAATCCTCTATCTCCTGAGCTTTTCTCCTCACCTCCAATTCCGCCTGGCCGAGGTCTCCGCCTTTCGGCTGCGGTCCCAGCCCCGCCTCAAACAGTGCAGACGGTTGGACAAGCTCGTCCCATCTGGCCTTCTCTCTCTCTCTCCACTCCTTCACCCGCTTCACCCTCTCTTCCGCCATCGCCCCCAGTCTCGACTCCATCGACCTGGTTGGCACCTTCCAGATGGTGCGCACCCCCATCCCCCCATTAACAGTCACGTAGAACCACCGTGGCCGCCACCCCTTGATCGACGTGGGCAACCCCGCCACCAATCCCCTCTCCATCACCGCCTGTAAGGTGACCCAAGTTTCTTGCTGCCCTGACGCCTTGTAACACGAAAAGAACTCGTCTACCGTCATGGCCTCCCCCCCATTCGCCTTAGGCCATGCACTCGCACAGGCCAGCAGAATCTTCCAGGCATTGGGCATCAATTGCCCCAGAGCTACCTCCAGGCGATTCAGCACGTCAACCACCACTTGAGGCAGTGGCAACCTCAGCCCCCCTTTTAGCGCCTCCTCGTACAGGGAAAACTCCCCTGGCCTCGCAGTAGACGGCCTTTCCCCTGATGTTGGCAGCAGTAACTCTACCTCCGCTGGAATCTGGTACCGCTCCCTAATCACCTCCAAATCCGCCACCGTGAGTGTGGATTTATCCGCCTTAGTGTGCCACTGCTCTGGCTCCACCTGGCTTAGTGGCTTTGGGGCCAATATCAGGGCCGACGCCTGCGATTCTCCCACCGTCTCAGCCACCCCCGCCCCCACCATCCGTGCCTCCGTTCTGTATTGCGCTGCTAACTCCTCCCCATCATCATCCCCCAACGGGTCCACCCTCACATTAACTCCTTCTTCTTGTGCCATTTCTAAGGTTTGCTTGCAACTCACTTCTGACGCAGGAACGAGGAAGTTCAGAAAATGCTACACGGGTATGTCGTATGCAGTGAAGGAATTAACACTTGGATATTTTGGGTTTTTGTACACAGGTAGTTGAAACGCATTATACCAACAACCCACGGTTTACCCGTATTCCATGGATCCGCATTAATTTTCGCCATTTTCAAAACCTTTCAAATCAACAGCCAAAGCCGCCTTTTCAAAACCCCACTCGTGCCCTATTGTTTCATTTCTGCTCCAACGCTTCACTTCCCCCACGATATTACCACGTGTATGGCCACGATGCACTGTTCCCTCCCCTTCCCCTGTCCTTTCCATTTCCAATCATCACATGGCCCCACCATACTCCTCTCACTCGGCCACCCTCGCGGTCGACACGCCTCTCGGTCGACCCCTCTCACTCGGCCACCCTCGCGGTTGGCACACCTCTCGGTCGACCCCTCTCACTCGGCCACCCTCGCGGTCGGCACGTCTCTCAGTCGACCCCTCTCACTCGGCCACCCTCGCGGTCGGCACGGCTCTCGGTCGACCACTCTCACTCGGCCACCCTCGCGGTCGGCACGCCTCTCGGTCGACCCCTCTCACTCGGCCACCCTCGCGGGCGACACGCCTCTCAGCCGACGCCTCCCGCTCGGCCACCCTCACGGTCAGCTTCTCCCGATTCAATCACCCTGGCGATCGGCACGGCTTCCCGTAGACCTCTCCACTCGGTTCGAACTTCTCTTCCTTATTACTATTCCCTTCGTTAGACTAAAGCTGCACTCGGAAATGGGGGACTACTGACATGGACAGGCCCACGAGGCATACAGCCCACGGCAAACCACCCTGAACCCATCGCTTTGGACCCATAGCATAACTTGGTTGGCAAAGCCCAGGACAGCTGGAGGCCACCTGGACGTGGAGGGCCAAGGGCATTCGGACACATGACAGATGAGACATAGGCCACATTAGCAGACAAAGATCTGCAGAGTTATTGCCACAACACATCACCATTAATGCAGCCCATCATAGCATTTATTACGACAACACCTCCCCGTCGGAACAGAGCCCCCTCACCCTGAACAAGGTAAGCTACGGCACAGGTTTTCGGCGGAAAGGGGGCACGTCACAAGGGACAGTGAAATGATTACCAAAGGATATAAGCAACAAGAGAAGCACAAGAAAAAGGTTAAGCTTTTTATCTCTCCATCTTCTTCCCTACATTTTCCTGTTTTCCTCTACTAATTCTCTCGCCGGAGGGTTCACTGGGGGACTGCCCCGTTCCCCTTTGGACTTGCTTGCAGGTCATTTGACGGAATCACCACCCGAAGCCGGAACCTGAAGAACCTGGGCTAGCCTGACCCATCCACCCGGGATGGACTGTATCATCATTATATAAGTTGTTAATTTAAAAAAAAAAATTAATGACTTTTTAACTTTCAAACTAAAACAATGATATACAAGACCTTAGGCATAAGAATATCTTTTTGATCAATACACCGACCGATTCGCTCTCGTTTTAGGGATGGTTTGGGATGATCTAAATAAGTGTATTTTTTGAATTTTTTATGAAATATGGATTGGATATGAGTTAGGTTTGAAATGATGTAGTAGAGAAGTAATATGACTTAAATAGGATAGTGACTTTTTGACTTTTTTTAAATTATGACAAATAAGGACTCATTTTGGGAAGCTAGCAAAAAACTAGCTTTTAGCTTTTTTAGCAAAAAAAACTAGCTTTTTACCCAAGTCACTACCTAAAAAATTAATTTTTTTAGCTAAAAAAATCAAAAGCTAATTTTTTATCAACTTTCTAAAACACTACTTAGTGTGCAAAACATGCGTTTATGCTTCAAGTGCATGTAGAAAAGGAATTAGCAAAATTTGTCATACCACAAGTTTTATAGGTAGATTATTCATTAAAAGAAATATATATAGACGAAAAGTATGGTGCCGTTTGTTCTAGTTTTTAAAAAGAGTTTTAAGTTATATTTTAGAAGATAAGGGTCACTTTGGTAACATTTACGTTTTCAATTTATATTTATAAAAAATTTATAAATTAGTTTTTATTTATTTTTAGAAAAACATAAATTATAAACGTGTTTGGAAATTAACAAAATATTTTAAAATTTTAAAAAAAATAAAAAAGAGTGAGAAATGATAAGTGGTGGCAAGTGGCGGTGGAAGACGGTGGTGGAAAGTGGTGACGGTGGATGGTGGGTAGCGGGTGGTGGTGGGTGGAGACGGGTGGGTGGTGGTGATGGCAAGTGAGTGGCGGATGGCGGGTGATGGCAAGTAGGTGGTGGGTGGTGAATGATAGCGAGTGGGTGATGGTGGTGGCGGGTGGTGGGTGGTGGTGGCAAGTGGTGGCGGATGGGTGGTGGTGGCAGATGGGTGGTGGTGGCGTATAGGTGGCGGGTGGTGATGGTGGGTGGGTGACGGTAGCGGGTGGTGGGTGGTAGCGAGTGGATAGTGGTGGCGGGTGGTGGGTGGCGAATGACGGGTGGTGATAGGTGGTGGTGGGTGGGTGACGGTGGTGGGTGGTGGTGGTGGGTGATGGGTGGTGGTGGTAGGTGGGTGGCGGGTGGGTGGTGGGTGGCGGTGACAGGTAAGTGGCGGGTGGGTGGTGGTGGCGGGTAGGTGGCTGGTGGTGGATGGTGGTGGTAGGTGAGTGGTGAGTGGTGGTGGCGAGTAGTTAGCGGGTGGTGGTGGCGGGCAGTGGATGGTAATGGCGGGTGGTGGGTGGTGGCGGATGGGTGTGGGTGGTGGTGGTGACGAGGGGTAGGTGGTGGTGACGAGTGGGTGGCAGGTGGGTGGTGGGTGGTGGTGGTGAATGGGTGGCAGGTGGCTGGTGAGTGGTGGTGGCTGGTTGGTGGCAGGTGGGTGGTGGTAGCAAGTGGTGGTGGTGGTTGGTGGGTGGTGGTGGTAGCGAGTAGGGTAGCAGGTGGCTGGTGGTGGGTGGGTGGCTGGTAGTGGGTGGGTGACTGGTGGTGAGTGGTGGTGGCGGACGGTGGATGGTAGTGGTGGGTGGTGGCGGGTGGATGGCAGGTGTGTGGTGGGTGGTGGTGGTGGTGGCGGGTGGTGGTGGGGGATGATGGCAGAAAACGGTAGTGAAAAATGGTGGCCAGTGGTGGCTAGTGTTGGGTGGCAAAAAAAAAAAAACTCAAAACTCAAAACGGAAACACATGTTTTGAGTTTACATTTTTTAGCCAAATTTATAAACTGAGACCGCTGACTTATAAATAAAAAATTTACCAAACAAGTTATTATTTGAGTTTTTAAAATTTTGTAAATATAAACAGAAAACTGAAAACGTAAGTGTTACCAAACGACACTTAAGTATTTGAAGAGTGTTTTAAAAATTGAAAACTTGTTTGGTTTTGAGTTTTGAAAATAATTTCGAAAAGATTTGTAGTTTTTTTTTTTATAATTGAATAGATAGGCGTGAGAGAAAAATTATTTGATTAATTAATTCATGTAAGAGAGAGAGAGAGAAACAATTTTGAAAACAATTTTACAAAATGGCAAATCAAACATATTTTTTTATTTTTCAATCTAAAAGTTAATTTAAAAATTAAACCAAACACTACCTATAATTTTACAAATAGATCATCTTTTTTAAAGTACTAATATGATGAAAATATGCAATTACAATTATTGAATATATTTATTTTTTCATAAATAATTCAAATTATCAAAATAAAATTCATAATAAAGCTATAAATTTAAAATGTATCGATTCAATTCTTAATAGGACTGGATACAAGTCGTGCCCATTGTTTATATATTTTTCATTAATTATTAAACAAATTTTTGTTGTAAAATTTGAATTATAATTTACTTCAATGGTTGTGTCTCTTGAGATGAAAGAGTGTGTCCTTTTGAAGGGTCACAACATTTTTAAAAAGTCATGGAGGAATTTATATATTCTATCCCCTCACTTCAATTTTAAAATAGAGAATTGTAATTTTCTTCTTCACTTTACTTTTATTCTTCATATTTTCTGAGTCTAATTTTCTTATAAAGAGAGTACATGCACAGCGAAGTTCGCTAGGTTTGCAGTAGTAGTGCTGCTAGTGCAAGACATTGATCGTTGTATTCTGGAAGATAGACGTCCATTGAATCCTAAACACCGGTGGGAGGATGAATCTGATTTAAAGAAAGAGTGTTACACACTCGACTTGATCAAGTTTTATCTTTTTATGTACTGTAAGTTTTGTTACATTATTTTGTTAATTTATTTCAGTTTTAGTTTTGCCCAAAAACCGTTTACATATTTTAAAATTATATTTTCATATAATTTGATACTATTTTTTTAACAATCTTAAGACAGAGACGTTCTATTTATGTATTTTTGGTATTATTTTTCCAACAATTTTATTTATAAGATTTTAAATAAAATTACAGATTGTATTATTTGAAACTCTTTGTCATAATCGTCAGGGAAAAAAAATCATCAGTTGCATTGTTCATGTAACTAATTACAACAAAAACAACTTGTTTTCATTTTTCAGAAAATACTTTTCAGAAAATTCTATTTTTTTATTTTTCGTGTTTTTTTGTTTTTATTGAATTTTTTTAATATTTTAAGCATTTTTTTTTTACTTTTTAGATACACCTAACATAAATACACTTAAAAAGTAAAAAAATTATAATTTTTTTAAAAAAAAATTCACGAAATACCAAAATAATAATGCTTGGGACCCCCTTTTGGGGGTTATCCCCTCACCCCCCTTTGCCACGTGGTGGGTGGTGATTGGAGGAGGAGGAAAAAAAAGAAAAAGAAAAAGGAAATGTAACCAATGAGAGAGAGGGGGTCAAAGGGGGTGGAGGAAAAATGGGGGATGAATCATTGTTGATACCAAAAATACAAAAAAATACAAGAATTCAGTACATTTTTTATATTTTTATGTATTTATTAAAATTTTAAAATATTTTTTAAAATATTTGTACTTTTTAGATACATCTAACTAAAGTGCATCTAAAAAAGTAAAAAAAATGTTTAAAATTTAAAAAATATTCACTAAAAACAAAAAAATATGAAAATAAAAAAACTCAATTTTCAAAAAACTTAATCCAGAAAACCCAAACCAAGCACACTGAATAGTAATATAAATTTATTTATTTATTTTTATTTATTTATTTTTTTGGATCACCTATAAAACTAGGATTTTGGCTTTTAGTTACGTTTGTGCGATTGTAGCAAAAGCTAAAAGTTGACTTTTTTTTATATTTAAAGACATTTGAAAAGTTAGTTTTCAGGTAAAATTACAATTTTATCCCTTATGGGTCAAAATGTGCTACATGGGTGAAATTGTACATATTTTAAATTAAATGAGAATAGCTTAGTTATTTTATTGTGATTTGACAGCATAAACAAATATTAATAAAAAAAAATCAAAAGTAATTTTTTATCAATTTTTCAAATCACTTACCTAAAAAAAGTCAAAAACTTAATTAAAAATCAAAAAATTACATTTTACCATTTTTTCAAAACACCAGCGTGTTTGGTTTGAATTTTTTGGATTAAATTTTTTGAAAACTAAGTTTTTTAGTTTTCGTATTTTTTGTTTTTAGTGAATATTTTTAACATTTTAAACATTTTTTTTACTTTTTTAGATGCACCTTACTTAGATGTATCTAAAAAGTAAAAAAATTGTAAAAAAATATTTTTAAAAATTAATAAATACATAAAAATACAAAAAAATGTACATAATTTTCGTATTTTTTTATATTTTTAGTATTTAGTGAATTTTTAAAAGATTTTTTTATAAATTTTTTATTTTTTAGATATAATTATGTTAGGCATGTTTACAAAATAAAAAAATATTAAAATATTAAAAAAATTTAATAAAAATAAAAAAATACAAAAAAATAAATTTTTTTAAAACCTATTTTTTAAAAAAATGAAACCAAGCATAGTAATCCTCCACAACATGCTTAGCTGGAAAGATAAGAGATAGTGACGACGAGGATGTAGGGCTCATTTCAATGAAACCATTATTAGCTAACTGTCTGATTTGTACCTGTCGCTGGCTCATATTAACAATACAATAATGTTCCAGACATCTTTTTTTTCTCCCACCGCTTTTAACCCTCTCTTAACATGATTGGTCATTTTTTTTTTTCTTTCTCTTTCAATCACTATCCATCATGTGTGTATAGGGATGGTGAGGATAGTGATTAGAGGGGTCTCAATCATGACCCTTAACAATAATTATTTATGGTGAAGAATGTGTTTATAATATGGCTATATCAATTTGGCAATAGTAACAAAAAAAAAAAAAAAAAAAAAAAACACCTTTTGGAAGTTTTGCAAGCTAACATCATATATGGTGGTGTCATCAATTATTAATTGACCAACAAAATTTTTAAAAAATGAGCTTGCGAAATATTCATTTTCTTTTAATTTTTTCTTTAAAAAAAATACAAAATTGTACTAACATTTTTTTAATTTCTTTTCTTTGTATTTAGTAAAAAAAATTACTTTTTTGGGTAAATATTTCACTTAAAAGTAAAAAAATAAATAAAAATATTTTTTAAGTTATAAAATCAAATATAGTCAATGATCTCCAACAAGTGTCATATTGTTTTTTAGTGCCTGGAATATGAATGGTATGTTTGGTTTGCGTTTGTAGAGTAGTTTTTGAGATAAAAAGTACGAAAATTTATTTAGATCTTCTTTTTCAGAAATAGTTTTGGAAAATTGTTTTGAGAGAGAGTTTTAAAAAAAATGATTGATTTGATGTGTATGAGATAGAGTGATTTTGAAAAGTAGGTAACCAAACAAAATTTTGAGATTTTTTTTTAAAAAATTTGTTTCATTTGATTACTCTTAAAAATTTGTTTCTAGAGAATTTTTCTCAAATTTTTTTTTAAAAAACAAACCAGAAATCTTTGTGAATTATAAACGTGGAGTAAATGCAAGAACGTCTGGAAAATTACTTATATATGATTTGAGAAAAAAAGCCTTTGGAATTTTTCACCTTTTAACTCTCTCTCCCCAACTATCATTATGGTTTTGGCATTTTCTCAAAAAAATATATATATAAATGTTCCGTATTAAAGGTTTGGATTCCCCGTCTCAAAAAAATGGCATTTTTATTTTTAAAAAATAATGTTCCATGCATGAGATAGGGATAATTATTGATAACTTTTTAAGAGTAGAACATATAATAAGTTTCAAAATTTATTAACACATGTTTCATATTTTCAAACATATAGATACTAATAGATTTCTAATATAGTAGTATGACTTATCACGTACGAGAGGTTGAGATTCGACTCTTGTCTTTAACGAGTTGGTAAGAGTGGTAAATGGCTCTTTTAACTATTACTTGTACAAATATCGCTTAGCGATTCTCCTTTTCTATCTCCTTAGAAACATGTTAGATATATACCATAAAATTAGAGCCAAATATTCTAGAGAGAAAGGGTCACTTTTATTTTATTTTAATATGTAATCCTTTTATAACATCGTTCACTAGGAATTGAGTAATATAGGCAAAAGAAAAAGAAAAAAAATATATGAAATGTTTTTATCTTTGGAGATTTTGTGATTTGCTAGAGTATATCATCACATAAATTCAATTCTCGATAGACGTAATTTATGGTTGTTACCCTAGTCTATATGAAGTACACACAATAAAAAATGAAATTATTAAGGAGTGTTTTGGAAAAATAGTTAAAAGTTATTTTTTGATTTTTTTAATTTTTTTATGAGAGAAAGAAGTGAATTAAAAATTAAAAATTGACTTTTAATTTACTTTTGAAAATAACCCTAAGTTGATAGTTACCATTTGATTACCATTTTAACACAAGATAGAAAGGTCGTAGGAATCAAACTCAACCAACAAAAAAAAAAAAAAAAAAAAGGTATTCATGACAATCAAAGTTCCAACCATGAGAAAGAACCTCGAGTGTTACGCTTCTCAACCACAATATATCACATATTTAAATTAAAATTAAAATTAAAAATAAAAAATTAAAAATTAAAAATTTAACCACTAATAATTTGCAATTTGGATGAATTTGTGAAAGCTGATAATTCATCCTGATTTGGTCTGAAGTATCTAAGCCCGATCTCGTGTTTAACTCAAACAATATGGACTACATTTAAGCTGTCCAAATTCAAGTACAAAAAATTTATCTGTGGTTGCACTTTTTGAAAATAAAAAATAAAAAAAATATATAATAAAAAATACCAACACTAAACATAATAAAAAAATTATGGAACATTTACATACAAATCCTAATTTATGTATACTCTAGTATGTCCTAATTAATATTTTTTGGACCTTCAAGTCCTATCAAATTTTTAATAGTCAGAATTGCCATTCAAATAATGATTGTTTATCATTTATGATTATTTATAAAGAAACATAATGATTTGACATTTATTTTGATTTTCAAAACTTTAAAATATTAATTTTTAAATTGAAAAAACTATTTAAAAAAATTATGCGTAAGAAAAAAAAAAAAGAAGCTAATCGGCTTGTTTGGTTTGAGTTTTCAGAAAATTAAAACCTTTTATTTTCCTTATTTTTTTACTTTTACTAATGTTTTTTAATATTTTAAGCTTTTTTTTTTCATTTTTAGATACAGCTAACATACACTTAAAAAGTATAACATTTATGAAAACAATCTTTACAAAATTCACGAAATACCAAAAATACAAAAAAAAAATGAAAATCTAGTAGATTTTACGTATTCTTGTGTATTTATTAATTTTTAAAATATTTTTTTACAAATATTTTACTTTTTAGATAAATCTAAATAAGGTGCATCTAAAAAAAATTTTAAAAAAAAATTGCTTGAAATTTAAAAAATATTCACTAAAAACAAAAAAACGAAAACAAAAAACTCAATTTAAAAAAAAAAATAAATCTAGAAAATTGAAACAAAACATAGTGAATGTTTTTTTTTTTAAAAAAAAATTGAATTATTTTTTTTGTGCAAAACTAAAAATTTTGTGTCTATAAAAGAGTATGATGATAGAATATTGATGTGCAGAACTAAAAAAAATTAAAAATAAAAAAAATTATAATGTTTTCAGTTTTAAAATTGAAAAAAAAAACTGTTAATGTTCTCTATTTTTTTGGATAGTTAAATCAAATCAATAAGTAGAATGACAAAATTGTTAATCTCATGCTCTGTTTTTTTATTAGTTAGTGTGTGAGTAATTTTCTGACCACACTGCCCGTTTAGTAATCAGCTAGAGAGCACCGGCAGAATAGATGGCTTCAGTTAACCTGTAACAGAAAGAAAAGGCTCCGGCGGTGGCTCTTCCACCCAGGGGCACTCCGACGATCAAGTCAGTATATCTCTCAAAGATAATCAAGTGCTAAACTCACTGCTCAAAGCATAAATTGCGTACCTTAGGCCCACGGGGGTGCCTCTCTTTTATAGTTTACTTAATCCTAGTCCCACTAGAAGCCTGACTTCTATGGATTTCAATTCAATACTTACTTTGGACTTCTTCAAGAGATAAAGATAAACTCCCTAAGAGATTTATCCTCATCTTGACTAAGTCTCCTCTTCATTCTAGGGTTCTTGTCCCTTATCCGTTTATCTCGGATTCCGATATCTTCAGAAATAACCTCGGCAATGCCGAGATAACCTCGGCATAATGACCAGGACACGTGGCACCTCGGCTGACACATCGGCGTCGCCTTGCCACGTGTTGGTACTCAGAAATATATCCCCACAACTGCCCCCTAGGTTCTATTACCTCGGCATTCTGAGGTGATGGAACCTATATCGGTACTTCCATCTGTTTATCAGCTCAAGAACTCCTCAGCCGAGATCATTTTATGGCCGACATGTTTTCTTCAGCAAACAAGAATTCCAGTGAATTTTTTCACGTGTGTGAGCTGTCACGTATCATTTACTCAACCGTTTCATTCAGGCGTCTCCACCTTACTGGACCGTGCTCATGACGCGCTTGCAAGCCGTCTCTCTCTAACGTGCGCCGTCTGACGCATACGTTCTTTTAGGCGAATTGATTACGTTTTTGCCGTCGTTTCAAATTTTTGACAAAAACCTTTCCTCCTTTCTTCATTTTTCACTTTTGCATTCGATTTCTCTTCGCTTTTTCTCTCTCTAGCTCCTGGATACGCCATTGTTCCAGCCTTCAAGCTCTGCAACTGCCTTCCGTTCTCCCTTCCGTGAAGCTTTCATCGTTCTCGTTGCATCCATAACTGTCGTCTGACTTCGGCAATCTTCATACCGGCTTCACTTTTTTCTGATAAGCCACTGTTCCTTGTGTTTTCAATTCTGTTGACATTCTTCATTTCCTGTTGCCATTATTGTTTCAAATCTTGCGAATCACATATCTGAACATATTTATTCAAATGGTTTTGATCTTGCCCATATCTTGAATACATACTGTTCACCACTTTCTTGCACTCTTGTTACTATTCTTGACCATTTATTTCTCGTATTCTTTATGCTCTTGATAGCCCATCCTTGTTCTTGATTCTAAAGCACGTTTTTGCCTTTCTGTCTTCCAGATCCGTGCTTTCAACCCTTGCTTTCATAGATCTAGGTTTGGGATTTGTTGTGTAGAACCCATAATTTAGGAAAAAATTGAAACTAGTACTTTACCTAGATTTTTGCCGAGGTCTTACTAACCCTCTCGTGACATTTTTTCTCTGAAATCCAACCCTTCTAATTCAGGCCGATATCATGGGTATGTGGAGACATAGGGTAGATACCCCGACCAAACTTGAGTATTTTAGGCAAGAATTTTCTATCCCTGCCGATGTCCATCTAAGGCTGGCTGGAGATAACGACTCCATCATGCCCACAGATGATTCGATGCCTTTTTCCATTGTAGCTTTCACTGAGTGCGGACTCCGGCTCCCACTTAACATCATTTTTCGTGAGATTCTCCACTATTATAAGTTGAACCCCATGCAACTGGCAATCAATTCCTACCGAGTGATCAATGGCATCATAGCCTTAGCTAAACAGGAAAATGCTAGGATCACTCTAGCCGATATCTAATATTGTTATACCATGTGTGCCCTTAATTTGAAAGAAAAAGGACACATTTATTACCTTAAGCCGAGGTCTACAGAATTCAAAATCGTAGCCGACCTCCCAGACTCCAACAAGGGGGCTGGAGATGACTATCTTATTACCTCAGGAAATTGGGAGTTTGCTCCAGACGAGGACATCCATCTCTACCCTCTTCCTCGATCAGTTTTAGAGGGCAAAGGTAAGAGCCCAGTATTCAGCTTTGCCTGTTTTCTTTCAAAGCCTTAAATACTTTGTCTGTTTCTGACGTCTGTTCTTTTTGTAGCTGTTCGTAAGCCACCGAAAAATTTTCGCGAATCCTTTGCTCCCAACAAGGATTTGAAGAAACTTCTGGACTTGCCAGTCCATAAAAGGAATGTGCCTGTGCTTTTCAATTTTATTCCATCGTATAAGTCAACTTTGCCCGACGTTCCCAAAAGGAAGAAGAAAAGCCTTTCTCCACCCTCTGCTACAACTCCGTTGACTGTATCTATATCACGAACAGATCAAGGATCAACATCTGATCCAGCTGATCAGCCATCAACTTCGACTCCATACCTGGTCCCAATATCAGAACGAAAACGTCAGCGACAACTTGTCCTTACTGCTGAGATGGGTCGCCCTAAGCCTGTTGCAAAAGATCTCCTGGCCAGTATTCCATCATCTGTTGATGAGCAGCCAACACAAACCGAACCTCCACCGAAGCCGAAAAGAATAAAGAAGGCTCAACCAAAGACTAAGGTAACTCAGGTTGAGTCTGAAGATACCTTGCCTATCTCAAAGTTGGCGGAGAGTGACAAACCTCAACCCTCTACTGGGAAGAGGCCCTCTGAAACCCAGCCATCAGAATCTCAGAAATCAAAGAAGCCGAGGTCTTCTTCTGCCACAACCTCGGGATCAAAAAAACCTGATGCCCTCTGGGCCCCCTCAATTACTCTAGAGGACAAGCCTGTTGTGGCAAGTGACAGTGCCGAGGATATTAGCGTCGGCGTTGCGCTCAGCACTGCTCTGCTGTTACCAGGCGATTTGGAGCGAAACGCCCAGTACAACGAGTATGAGAATTACGCTCTAATGCTTCAGCATTTCGTTCAGGTAGATGTCTTCTATTTGGTAATTTTCTTCTTTCTTTTTATTTCGTACTTTGAATATTCTCTAATACCTCTATTTTCTTTCAGGCCATCCAGTATGCCCACTCTTTCTCAAAGTAGTCCTTTGAGAATCGGGAGAGGCTTGTCGAGATGAAGAGGGAGTTATCTTCCCTCCAAAAGACCAACAAAGGTCTTCAATTAAAGATGAAAAAACTGGAGGACCAAGCCGAAACTGCAATCAAAGCTCAGACCAATGCCGAAGAGTAGACTGAGGCTGCTGAGGCTATCAGGAAAGTGGCTGAGTCTCAGAAGGGAGAAGCCGAGGAAAAAATGGCCCAGGTCGAAAAGGAGCTTCAGGAGGCCCTGGCCACTAAGGACGCCGAAATAAAAGAAGCTGATGAAAAGGCGTACACTCAAGGCATGACCGACGTTACTGAGGCCTATGATCTTCAAGTGAAGCAGGCATACAACAAGGGTTTCACCCTTGGTTGGATGCCTCTTCTGAAAAAACTCAATGTCCTAGAGGACTCACCGTTGAGGAAAGCCGATGCCATCCCTCTTCCATTCCCTCCAGCTCAACCTTCAAATCAAGACGTCGGTGAATCTGAGTCTGAGGATGGTGACGAGGAAGAGGATGAGGCTTTGGTGAGAAAACCCAAAGATGTCGATGGGGCCAAGTCCCCTCTTCAAAATGAGCAAGTCCTGGACTTGACTCAAGATGAAGAGGGCGATGGAGTTGTCAAGGAAACTACCCCGGAGCAGGCATCCTCCGACGTTCCTGTAGCCGACAAAAGCATTGATGAAACCCTTGCCCAGATTGATGCCGAGATCGCAGAGGAGAAGGCGACCGAGGTAGCTCTTTCAGAACCTTCCGAGGTCCAAACCCAAGTTGCTGTTGATGCTGACGAAGCTTAATTTTCATGTTTTTGCTGTCTTGTCTTTTGTACTGTTTTGTTTCCTTAGACAATGTAAGCTTTTTCATATGGCCGATGTGTCCCTGTTTCAACTGAATGCTTAACACAACTTTCCTTCAGTGAATGCTTGTATCTTTGTCTTCTTCTAACTGCTCTTGCATGTTTATATACTTAGAATATTTTGCAGGTCTTATGTACTCTTCCTTCTTTGTGCAATCTTCTCGGGGTGACACACTTCGGATAGACAAACTTCTTGTAAACTTTTAACAGATGTTGAACATCATACTGGTTTAACTTAAGCATTTGTATCTTCTCTCTGCCCCCAATGTGAACCTAAGTTTCACTTGGGTTCTCATTATTCAGAAACAACATTATGCATCTTTTATCAACTCACAATTCTTGGAAAATTCTACTAAGATTTTATTGATGACGTCGGCAAAAAGAAACATTATGCATCTAATGATAGAAAAATTTCAAATTACAAGTATTCCAGGGTCTTGGCAATGCTTTGCCCTCATTATCTTCAAGCCGGTATGCTCCATTGCCTAATACCGAAGTAATTCTCTAGGGTCCTTCCCAGTTTGGGTCAAGCTTGCCTTCTCTAGGATCCTTCTTGTTGCCAACAACTTTTCTTAGGACTAGGTCGCCGACCTGAAAATCCCTTGGATTGACCTTCTTATTGTAAGCTCTAGCAAGCTGCTGCTGGTACGCTATGAGTTGAATTGTAGCTTTCTCCCTTCTTTCTTCTAAGAGATCCAGATCTTGGGATAGAAGTATGTCATTAGTCCCATTCTTTACTCCCTGGGTTCTGATCCCTGGGATGCCGATCTCTAGTGGGATGACTGCTCCTGTGCCGTAGGCCATGGCAAAGGGGGTTTCCCCTGTTGATCTTCTCGGTATAGTCCGATATGCCCAGAGTACATTGGGCAATTCATCTACCCACTTTTCGTTTGCTGCCTGCAGCCTCTTCTTTATCCCATCCAAAATTACTTTGTTGGAAGCTTCTGCTTGCCCATTATTTTAGGGAAAACTTGGTGTTTAAATGTAATTCTTTATCTTGAATTTCGCACAGAAGTTCTTGATAAGTTTGCTGTCAAACTGCGTCCCGTTGTCGGCAACTATTGCCCTTGGAATGCCAAATCTGGTGATGATGTTTCTCCATATGAAGTTCTTGACGTCCACCTCTCGGATTTTGGCAAGAGGTTCTGCTTCAATCCACTTCGTGAAGTAATCCGTTGCTACCAACAAGTACTTCCTTTGCCCAGTTGCTTGGGGCAACTGCCCAATGAGATTCATGCCCTATTGGGCAAATAGCCATGGACTGGATACAGGGTTCAGGTCAGCAGCTGGCTAGTGTATCAAAGGTGCGAACCTTTGGCATTGTTCACACTTTTTCACGTAGGCTTCTGCATCTTTTTACATGTAGGGCCACCAATACCCCTGGGTAATGGCCCTGTGAGCTTGTGATCTGCCCCCAGCGTGGCTTCCACAAATCCCTTTATGAATTTCATATAGAAAATCTTCAACCTGCAAAGGGTGTACGCACCTTAAAAGGAGTCCAGTGAAGGACCTTCTGTAGAGATGTCCGTTCTCTGTCAAATTGAATCTTGCCGACTTCAATCTGACCTTGTGTGCTTCTTTATGGTCTTCTGGCAGCTTTCCCTCTTTTAGGAATGCAACAATCGCATCCATCCAACTTGGTCCTAAGTCCACACACGTTGCTTCTTGTTCTGTGATCGGTGGTTCTATGCTCGGGTTTGACAAATAGTCAACCATTATTGTCCTTGTTTTTCCAGTTTGTATTGAACTTGCCAAGTTGGCCAATGCGTCGGCGTGGCTGTTATCATCTCGGCTAACTTGCAGAAGTCGGCAGTTGCGAAACAAGGCTGCCATCCTGATGACTTCCTTTGCGTATGCCGACATCCTCTCATCTCGGGTTGCAAACTCTCCTGCTGTCTAATTTACTATAAGTTGTGAATTACAAAAAATTATTACCTCATTTGCTTCTGCTGCCACTGCCAGCTTTAGTTCTGCAATCAATGCTTCGTATTCTGCCTCATTGTTCGAGGCCTTGAACCCTAATCAAATAGACTGTTCCAATATTTCCCCATCAGGAGATGTTAACACTACTCCTGCCCCCGCTCCTTATCGATTTGAGCTCCTATCGACAAACAGGCGAAAGGAGTCACTGATTTAAATACTGTAGGGTCTGAGTTTTTCCTTTCCTTGTTCTTTTGCCTTTGGCTAGGCTTCTCCTTGTTTGCTTGGACATCGTTCATCTTGGCTCAACGGAGCCCGATGTTCGATGGATTCTGGCGTGAATTCGGCCACGAAGTCGGCCAAAACTTGGCCTTTAATTGCTGTTCTTGGCCTGAATTTTAGGTCGTACTGGCCCAAGGCCACTGCCCATCTTGCTATTCTTCCAGTTAAGTCTCCTTGTTGTAACAAGGACTTCAGTGGGTGCTCTGTTAGCACTATAATCTTGTGCGCTTGAAAGTAATGGCTCGACTTCTTTAAAGCCATTACTAAGGCCAGCATTAATTTCTCTAGTGGTAGGTACCTTGTTTCTACATCGGCCAAGGTTTTGCTTACATAATAAATAGCTTTTTGCTCCCCCTTTTCCTCTGGAATTAGCACTGCACTTACTGCGTGTTCTGAAACTGCCAAATACAAAAACAGTTCTTCTCCAGGTTCAGGTGTTGAGAGGACTGAAGCCGTGGTCAGGTACTTTTTTATGTCGGCCAAAGCGGCCTCACATTCCTCAGTCCATAGGAAGTCCGTAACCTTCTTTACCAGGTTGAAGAAAGGTTTACATTTGTCTGAGCTTCTGCTAATGAATCTATTTAGGGTTGCGGCCCTTTCAGTTAGCATTTGCACCTATTTTGCCGACGTCGGGCTCTTCAACTCTAGGATGGCCTTGATTTGATCTGGGCTGGCCTCAATACCCTTTCTTGTTACCAGGTACCCCAGAAACTTACCTGATCCAACTCCAAACGCGTACTTTGATGCATTGAGTTAGAGCCGGTATGTTTTGAGTATATCAAAGACCTCTTTTAGGTCGGCAAGATGACCCTTAGGTTCCTTGGTCTTTACGACCATGTCATCGATGTAGACCTCTGCTGTTCGGCCAATCAGGTGTTTGAACATTTTGGTTACCAGCCTTTGGTAAGTTGCTCCTGCGTTTTTCAACCCGAAAGGCATTACTCTGTAACAGTACAGGCCTTTTGGGGTGATGAATGTGATTTTTTCTTCGTCTGGGGGGTATATGGCGATCTGGTGGTACCCCCTGTAGGCGTCTAGAAAACTCATTCTTCCATGCTCTGAAGTGGCATCTACTAGCTGGTCAATTTTGGGCAGGGGAAAGCTGTCTTTGGGACAAGCTTTGTTGAGGCTGGTAAAGTTTACGCAGACCCTCCATTTACCGTTCTTCTTCTTTACCACCACTGTATTCGATAGCCATGTTGGGTAGTGTACTTCTCTAATGGCCCTGGCCTCTAGAAGTCTGTCTACTTCTTCTTCTTCTTTACCACCACTGTATTCGATAGCCATGTTGGGTAGTGTACTTCTCTAATGGCCCTGGCCTCTAGAAGTCTGTCTACTTCTTCTTCTACTGCTTCGATGTGTATCAACGTCGGTCTTCTGACTCGCTGAATTACAGGTTTGGCCGATCTGTCAACATTCAGTTTGTGGCAAGTGATCTCGGGGTCAATGCCAGGCATTTCGTAAGGCGTCCAAGCAAACACCTCAATATTTGCTCTTAACAAAGTCTTTAACTCTTTTTCCTCTTCTTCGGCTAAGCCCGAGCCGAGAAGAAAGAAGCTTTCTTCATCCCCATCCTGGACGAGGATTTTCTTTAGCGCCTCTTCGCCTTTCTCGGCTGGTTCTTTGCCGACGTCTTCTAGGACTTCTACGTCCTCATCTTCAATTTCTGCTTTCCCTGACTCTCGCACGCTGCAAGTAGATTTCATTGCTGCCATGGAGCAATTCTTCGCCTGTAGCTGATCGCCTCTAACTTTCTTTATCCCATGCTCTGTTGGGAATCGCAGTAGTTGATGCAATGTTGAGAGAACTGCCCCTATTGCATGTAACCATGGCCTTCCCAAGATGATGTTGTAAGGGGAGGGTGTATCAATCACAATGAATTCTGTCTTGATCTTCTTAGTGCCAGCTTGTACTTCCAAGCTTGTTGCGCCCAGTGGCCACGTCGGCGTTCCATTGAAGCCGACCATCGAGCCATTGGATTGCTCCAAGTCATCAAGATGAAGGCCCAGCTCTTTGTAACATTTGACATACATGATGTCGCAAGAGTTGCCTTGATCAATCAAAATGCGTTTTACTTGGCACTCCCCAACCTGGAGGGATACTACCAAGGCATCATTATGTGGATGCTGGACTATCTCTAGGTCGGCTTCAGTAAAGGCTATCGTTGGTCCTTGGCATTCTTCAGGCCGAGGTCTTTTATGTCCGACCTGGTTTACGTGCTGTAGGTGTTTTACCTTCTAGGTCTCCCCTCGTATGTCGTTTTCGTTCACTTTTGAGTGAATTACATTAACCACCCGTGGTCCTCCTGCCTGTGGTTGCTGTGCTGGGGGAGGCGGAGCTGCTGGTGTTTGAGGCAATCTTGCCTGTTCTTCCCTTGTCCTGGCTTCATCGACAAGGTCCCTCAGATGGCCTTGCCTCACCAAGTCTTTTAAGTGTGCTTTTAGGGCTCTGCAACCCTGAGTTGGGTGCCCTTCTTCATTGTGGTAAGCACAACGCCTACCGACGTTTCTTTCCATAAATTCCCCTGGTGTTCTTGTCGGTGCTCTGAAATACGGTTGGTTTTATATTTGATCCAGGACTTTGTGGACCGGGATTCGGAACACAGTCGTCACTGCCTGTTTAGCCCTCAATTCCGTTTCTTGTTTGATGGATCCATTGTTACTTTGGCTTCACTTCGGCGAGCCGTTTCCTTTCTCTTGCTTTGTCTCTTTGTTTCCCGACGTATCCTCTTCGGCTCTGGCGTACTTCTCGATTCTCGCCATGAGTTCTTCCATGCTTTTTAGTAATGTCTTTGCCAAAGACTTCCGTAGTGGGCAGTCATCTTTCAGGCCGTTCTTGAAAGACACGACCGCCACCTCTTGGTTGCATTCGGGTATTCGATTGAACACCTCGTAGTACCTTTTTGCGTAGGCCCTAAGGCCTTCATCCTTGGTGATTTTTAAAGCCATCAATGCGTCGACCCTCAAGGGCTGTAGTTTGTTCGTTACAAACCTGGCCACAAACATCTCGGCTAGGCCTTCCCAAGTCTTTACGCTTCCCTTCGAAAATTTATGGAACCAATCTGATGCAATTTCCCCGAAGGATGAGGGGAATACTTTGCAGAGTAACGGCTCGTTCCCACTATATAATGCCATTGAATTCAGGTATAGTCCAACGTGAAAGTTGGGATCTGACTTACCATCATATATTTGGAACCTCGGCATACTGAATTTCTTTGGTGCTTCAAATTTGTCCAGTTCCACCGAGAATGGTGTCTTCGGCTTAACCGGGGAAGTTACCTCGGCTTCAGTATTCTGTTGCTTCCTCTTGAGGTAATCTCTCAAGTCTTCTTTACTCCTTCCTGGGGAAAGCATCATCCACAGCCTTAGCCACGACTGTGAGTACTTGCTGCTTATTCATCTCCCTGGCTTTCAAAGCCTCGACTGCCCATAACAGTTGTTCAACGGGATCAGCATCTGTTTCCACTTTGTTCTTATCTCTAGCCTCAGCTTGATCGAGGGTTTAGGTTGCTATATCAGAGCGAAGCCCGGTTGTTGTTGACATGTCATTGCCATAGCTTGGGATAGCCTCAGGCTGGCTGAGCTCGATCACAATTCGTCCCAGTAGCGGGGGCTTTTGTGGTATGAAATTCCTGGCATATGGTGCAGCTGGTAGCGAAGCCGACATTCCATAGGCCAGATCGGCCATGGATCTTTGGAGGTCGCCGATCATTCCCATTAATTCAAACGGGGTGGGCTCACGAGCCTAATACAACTGGGGAGTCCAGATCGGGTGTGCAACAAGCGACCTGGGTGGATGCGGTACATCAACATTGGTCTCATCCTGTAAGATGATCCTTTGGTCAAACGCGGCTGCCATAACCACAATTTCCTCTGAGTTTTGGGTCGTCATAAGTCCGTTGATCTTGAACGGTGGCTGACGGATCAGATATCTGCCTTGCCTCAGCGAGGGAGAACACTGGTTGTTCTGTACTCGAATCTCTGAACCCCCCTAAAGAGAAAACATGCAGCATTTCAGCCCAAACGGAACAAACACAGGCGTAGCTGAACAGCTGTACTCTAATACTGATCACTGTTCCCCAAAATCACTGCCTCAAAACACTGAATCTGATACCCGCAGATATAACCGATTCTCAAAGACACTGATACTGATGCCTGCAAGCCTGATGCTCAAACTCATAGACTGATATGTACGTTCCTGTAGAGATACACTCTAAAAGCACATAACAGATAGGCGAGAGCCAAAACACCTCTATGTTGGGGTAGGGTTTCCCTGTCCTATTTTGTCAGGGGCTAGGGTTTCACTACGCACGCAGCGGTTTAAAACAACCTATCATTGGGTAAGCAACCTGTCCTAGTTTGGAATAGTCACTATGAATTCCGAATATGCACTAGGTCGAATGGTCAAAAAGGGTGCCCCGGTAAAATCGGGGTTTGTGTTCCCATACTGGCAGAGCCCACAACCGGTCAGCCTTATGGCATGCTTTGACAAAATAAGCCTCCAGCAAACCGTTCAGGAATAGCAGATGGCAAACACAGTGTCCTAGGCGCACCGATGCACATGCAATGCAAAGAAACACATAGTGTAGTCAAAACAAGATATCATGAGTTCGAGTCAAGTTCTCTAAAGTCCCCAATAGAGTCGCTAGAAACTGTAGACGTCCCCAAACGCCCCCGGGAGGATGAGTCCCGTTCTGTTCATATTGGGTTCACTACAGTTCAAGACTCTCAAATTGTCACGGTTCTTAATCTGAACCAAAGAGTCCAAATCCGACAAATCGTTTTGAGAAAAAATAGATTTTTAGAAAAGAAGTGCCAAATATGGACTGCTTTGCCAGATACAGAGTCGCCACCTAAATATTTTATTTTGAGAAATTTAGAAAACCTTGACTCGGTGCCAAAGGCCACGTGTTCGTTATCACCAAAGTTGCATCGGCTCGGGAACTTGGGTACGATTGGGGAAGGTCAGCTATGAGCACCCCCTTTTGCCCGATCAAAGATCGGCCTCTACTAACCGTGATATTTTGTTTTGAAAGCATTATGTGTTCTTATTCCGGTTATTAACCTAGAATTACTATGTTATGCGCACAGCAAACAAGTATAGACCAAATCGCCTAAATTGGAACCAAACATTACATGTTTGTTTTGAAAATGGTTTGCTACTCGCAAGTAGGCTAAAATGCAGGTTTTGCCACCCTCAAGTGGGCTTTAGAAAAGATGGTTTTGCCACTATCTAGTGGGCTTAAAACTCACAGTTTTAATGCATTATTCCAATTTAGGTAATTCAACCTCCATTCACAGGCATTCAAGCAGTTATATCACATAAGCAAATAGCCTCATGGTAAGTATGCTGTCATGGCAACACTCACACTCATGCGAGATGCTAAAGCATAAATTCTCACCTAGTACTCCGTGCCAAAACAATGAACTAGTTAGTAATCATATACATGATCTTAGTTCATGTTAAGTGCCTAATGCGACACATGCAAAATGCAACTAAGATGGGCTCGGCTAATCTACAATGACATGTGAAATGCTACAGCTAACACATATTCAATTTAGATTTGATATACTTATGCAGTTAGCATGATGCGCCGAGCCCGGTGCATGCCATACTGATGAATGATGCACGCATGCATCGCATAAGGTATGTTAAATCAAATATGTCCTAATACTAACCATCAAAGCAGGTAAGTAAAAATGAGAAAGAAGTGGGGATTGGAAAATATGCACACACGCACCCACACATATTACAAGTTCGTCCTCGCTCGGAGGGACCAAAAGAATAATACAATTAATTAACCTACAAGCTAATTGATTATTACAGACAAATTAAACTAGTTAAGCAAATTAACTAATCTAATAAGACAGTAAAAGCAGCCTCGGGAAGAGGGCCCAATGCATGCGCGCTCGGTTCCGTTCGGAAACCCACCACCATGCACAAGTTGCCTCTGTTTCCACTGTTTTTCTCCTCTGAAAATGGCAAAATTCTCAAGGAACACTCTTTGGACATTGTGGGTCACCACCGACTAAGATAAATCATCACCGGCCATAGCAAGATGGCCATTGACCATTTGTTGGGCTCTCGGCCATCCATATTTGGTCGGTCGTCAATATAGATGGCCGGCCGGCCAAAACTTCCTGCAGAATCTTGTTTCGACAGCAGCAGAGGACAAAACAGGGCATGGCAATGCATTTCAAGCAAATGTACGCACCAACACATCCCCTATCATGTTTATGACTCAAAGGGACATGGTTCTTGGTTCTCGGACCACCAATTGGGCATTTCAATGTGTGATGGCCCAAGGGACCAAGTTGTGCATTTTCATGTCAAATGAAATGCAAACCAAATAAGCACATAAAGGCCCAACCTCTATCACTTGATTTCTAGAGGCAAGGCATGCATGTCTAATGCAATGCAACCTAGGCATGGAGGCTAAGTATGCAATATGAACATGTGGCAAGCATTCGAAGCATATAACAAGTATGCAAGCTAATTGAGCATGCAAGATGCAATGCCAACATGCAGACATGCAAAACAAAGATGAGAATGCATGCCAAATGCACTATGATTCAAGCATGCAACACATGCGATAGGCCAAGTGTGTGACAACATACAAGGCAAGCATGCCATAACATGCAAACAATGGATTTATACCAATTTGGGCAGCCTCCAACTAGGCCCAAAACAGTGGCCAATGCTAAGAAAATGGGGGCCAAAAGCACATACAAGCATGCATGCAAACATGGTCCATCACTTAGGTATCAAAAGGCAAGTTTTAAACACACTTAAAAGAGATGATCATGGGCATATGGAAAGCATACCAAACTCTGAAATTGCATAAAATTGAGGTGCCAAACCAACTAATTAAAGCAAGCAAAGCATGCTCATGACATCACACATTCAAGGCCTACAAGCTAGAATGCAAAGGGACTATGCAAAGCATGTTGAGCATGACCAAAGCAACTGAAAACAGAGCTAAAGCACATTAAAACATACACAAAAGCTTCACAAAGCTTGGCCAAAATCATGCTAGAACAAGAGTCAAAGCCTAAAGCATGTTAAGGCAAATTTATGGCATTGCATGACAAGTATGCTAAGCATGCGAGGTGTGTTTAAACCAACATGAAACAGAGGTAATATATGGCAAAATATTACCAAATAACAGTTAAGGCATGGCCAACATGGACCTAAACTAAGTGCTCACACATGAGGCAAAAATGGCCTTTTTTAAGGATAACAAAAAGAGGGGGTGACCCTCTCCTTCTTAGGACCCTAAACCACGATCCTCACCACTGAAATCCCTTAATATTTCAGTGGTGAGAAGGGCCAAACAAGGTGGTCCCGGAGCTCACCAAAATGGCACAAAAATAAAGCCTAACAAGGCTTAAGAGGGGTCAAACAACCCTAAAGCTTAAAACACCCTTAAACAACTATTTAGAGCAGGCAAAAACAAGGCTTTTATATGTTAGACACAAAGTCTAAAAATAGTTGCAAGATAGGCAAAAAGACTATGCAAATATGGGGTAAAAAGGGGTAAGTTCTTACCCTTGTTGACCTTCTTCAAGAATGATGCTCCAGCTAGTCCTCAAAGCTCAAAACCAGTCAAGAACACCAAGAAGAACCCTCTGGCCCCTCAGCAACCAAGAGAAGGTGTAGAACTAGGTGTTTGTGCACAAAAGTAAGACAAAAACACACACAAGGCAAAAGAGAGAGAGAAATATAGAGATAGGATAGAGACACTATGACCTAACCCTAATATCAGAACTCCTCTGGCTTTTTTTTGTAACCCTAATGGAGGGAGAAGAGGCCTCCTCTTATAGAACTTCCCTTTTGCAAAGCTTCTCAAGTAAGATAGTCAAGAGGGAGATCCCTCCATACACGTGTATGGAGGGGAACAAAGTGTATGCCAGCTAGCATAGCTGGCATAAAAATATCTGCAAAAGCAGATGAACAGTGGTCGGCCGGTCAAAAATGCTATTTGACCAAAATAGATGACCGGTCGACCATCTAGAGTGCCGGTCGGCCAAACATTTGGCCGATGGCAACAAGACACAGCCGGTGGCCTCAAGCCATGGCCGGTGGAGTGTGGAGATGGCCAACAATGCATTCCCTGCCCTCCAAAGCAAAAACACAAGTGTTTGGTGCAAGACCAAACACAAAACAGTCGAGTCGAGAGATCTTGAGGCAAGGCGCGTAGCCGAGACCTCCGGGAACTCAAGGCGAACACAAACAATGATGATCACTGAGTGTTCAAACGGTGACTTCCAAGTCTTGAGGACGGTAAAAAATGGGATGTCTACAGTGCCACGTACCCCTTCTTCTCTCAGGAGGCATAATGAGGCTTGGAGGCGGAGTTCTTAATTGCATATTTAAGATAAGATTTGAATCTGTTAGAGATAAATATAAATCTTCATACTTGGGCCTTTTTCTTTCTTTTTTTTTTTTGGCTGAAGTTTGCAAACTTTGCTGGGCAACCAACTTATAGATTTTTTTCATTTTCTTTTCTTTTTATTCATTTATTTATTTATTTTGGTGTTAAGTTATTATTTATTTACTATCTTTAGTTTAACCCAATTAATATTACAATTCCATAAATGTGTTAATTTACTCCCAAATAATAATTCCCAATTAATCCTATAATCCAATGCCAAATTAGATTTATATATTTATTTATTTAATACCCTATCATCACAAGCAACCATAATTATATATATAATTCTAAATATTTATGTGATACTTAATTAAACGTTCGGGGTGTCACAGTTTTCTTGGAAATTCTCTAGACTTTTATTAAGTTTTAATGTAAGAATTTCATCTTCTAAAGCTGTATCTTTATTTTGTAAATCTTTAATAGTTTGTTTAATCTGATTGATTTCATGTTATAAATCTTGAAGAGTAATTTCTTTTTCTTTATTTTTAAATCTTTCTAAAGTTTTAGATAAACTAATAATGGGTTTATCATGCTTTGGTTTATGATCACTGTTAGTAAGTAAAGATTTTAATTTGTCAGTATACTTTTGTTTTAACTGGGGATCATCTAATCGACCAATTAATTCAATAAGGGCAGTTTCTTCTTGATGTTTTTAGTAAGGACAGTGATTTGTTTAACGGGTTTGCAACAAATATCATTACATTCTAATTTAATGTTATTAGCAGAATCATCACTAGGTGAATGGTAATCAAATGAGGTATGAGGATTATCAGAAGAAGAATTATCCTCAAATTGGTTTAATTGGAAGATTTCAAATAATTGGTGTTTGGATTCATCATTAATTTGAAGTTGATTAACTTTATCTTTTAATTTTTATTTTTCTTTACATTTATTAGAATAATGACCTTTTTGAGCACAGTTATAACAAGTAATATCTTTATTAGATTTAGATTTTGGATGAAATTTTTTATAATATTTCTTGTTGGGTTTAATATAGAATTTATCATTTGATTTTGAAGGTGAATAATTCTTTTTATACTTACGAGAATATTTGTAAGATGATTTATGTTTATTGTACTTATGTTTTTTACGATGAGAATGTGCTACAGGAGGTAAATCGTATTGTTCACAGAAATTACCTGATTCATATTTAGCCTTATGTTTATCTTTAGCAGCTTTTTGACTAAGTTTAAGATCAATACACATTCTTAATCATTCTTTTTGAATAGTACTAATGATATCACCATAAGTTAAATTATCATATTCAATAACACTAGTAGGTTGACTAAGGATATCTCTAATTTTGTGAGCAAAGAGACTAGGTAAACCATTAATAAATTTTTATTTCCGAAAGGATTTAGTATAATTTTCTCTTAACATAACTTTAGAGGTAAATGCATCTTTATACCATCTAAAATCGCTTAATGTTGGACAAGTAAGGTTACTAAGTTGATCGTGTATGTGAGAATATATATTAGTAGGGGTACCTATGAAATGTTTGACTATGGTATAGATTAATGTATTAATACCATCGGGTTTATAATAGCCAATAGTTTCATCAAATATAGGTAAATCATTTTCATCTTTTTGATTAGCATGTAAAATTGATTCGCGTTGATCTTCATTAAGATATTTTTCCCACCAAGATTTGAGTATACCAGTAAAGCTATAAGTAATTAAGGAAACAATTTCAGGTTGAGTATAATCAGGGTAGTTACTAAGATAACTATTTGCAACCATAGATAAATGATTTAATTTTTGAAGTATTTGATCTTCACTGAGACCATCAATATTCCATTCGTATAATTTGTTAGCAGATACAGAAAATTGATTACTAAGATTATTTTCTTCATATTGGAGATTAGGAGGAGTAGGTCGTGAATACCAATTTTTTGTGAGCGTTGTAGGATTAGGTTTAGGATAATGAAGTTTATTCAGAGTAGTTGATTGAAATTGTTGAGCTAAATGATTAATTTCATTATCAGTTGTGTCAAGGTCTGAATGAGTAGAAACAGATTCAAGAGTAGGATGTTGGTTTAATACAGTAAGACCTTTCTCAGTAGATGGAGAAGCTCTTTCAGAGGTAGTTAATTTAGTAAATAATTGTTCAATGGCTTTGACAGTAGAATTATCTTGGGTGACTAAACTATGACGTTTAGAACGATTACAAGGTAAATTAAGCAATGGTTGGTCAAAAGATTGTTTAGTAGATGTATTGTTAGCCGAATAATCATCGAAATTAGTTTCTATCTTATCTAATTGTTTACCAATAGTTTTTAAACATTGATTAGTATAATTATTTTGTTCAATAACTTTTTTGATTTCAGGGTCAGTGCCGAGTAACTTAAAAGGAGAGGCCAGGACTTCAGATCCGTAATGTTCAATAATTATAGTAGATAAAGGAGGATGGCTAGAGCTTACAGTAGTATTGGGTGAAGTTTTCCATTTATGTTTTGTAATTGTTTGAACCTCTGTATGATGGTCTTCTAAATATTCAAAGAAAGGAATTTCAATTTTATGTTCAATCATAAATTTGTACCATTGACGAGTAATTTTAGATTGTTGAGTCAAATCATATTTGGTACGATATGCATAACGTTTAGTCCTATTATCTTTATATTTAAATTCAATATGTAATTTATCAAGATCAGGAGTAAAGAGTTTACTAATAGTCATTAACTGAGGATTTATTGGAGGTATAACTTCGAAATCAGTTTGAGTTGGAGAGTCTTGAGACTCAGTATCTTCTTCATGTAAATGTGTGTAAGTAGAATAAACAGGTTTACTAATTTGGAAAGTTATTGAATTATCAATTCCTTTCATTTTACTATGGGAAGGTTGACCTAGATGAATTTGACTATTTTTTCTGAATAAAGGTGTATTAAATATTTCATCTTCTGTTTCAACATCAGTAGGTATACTAGAAGTATTGTGACGAGAAGATTGAAATCGATTAAATTTAATTCTAACATATCCATCAATAAATTGTTGAATATCTTTAATATTTTCACAAGTAGATTGTCGTTGATTATATTTGTAATTTTCATTAACTGTAATCCATTGGTCGGGGGGAGTAATATTTTTCCATTCAATCATTTGAGGAATATTTATATTAGTGTCATTATTACTGCGTTGGATTAATAAGGTTTTGTCTTTAGGACTTTTATGTAAGGCTTGAACATTCAAATTGGTGTTTATACATTTGTAATGAACACGATAAATTAAAACAATATTATGAACCTTTTCTTTCATATTTGTAAATGAGCCATGTAACTGACTATTTAAAGTTAAAGCATCTAATATATGGGGGTCTCTAAGACTAAGAGTGAAATCAGGAAAATAATTAAAATGGACAGGTCCTTTGTGAAGACCAGTTTCCATCATACCTATTAAGCTATCATTATAATCAAGAAAACAAACATCTCTTAAGCATAGTAAAACAGAAGTATTTTTACCTTGTTGTGTTAATGGTTTGATTCCAATCTAAATTAATCCCAAATGAATAAAATTGTAACCAGTTTTTAAATGACGTTTAATAGTATTAGAATCAAATAATTGACATGTTTCTCTAGATTTTTCTAAAACATAGACTTGTTCTAAAGTTTTAACACGAAGATTAACATTAAATGTATTTTGTATAAAAGTAGTTTTATAAATTTCTTTAATTGGTAAACGTGGTATATTCCAACTTAGATCAATTTTATCATTTTGTATTTCTACATCTTCTTCATTAATTACTAAACCTTGATTAGGTGTAGAAGGCAAAGTTGTTGACCTAGAACTAACCGAAGAATTACTTCTAAATAATCGACTCATTTTATCTTGAAATAGTTTACAGTGAGCTCAATACATTGTCTAATTTTCTCATGTTTTCACATACAATGTTTTCACACATACCCAGTTCGGAGAATCCCTAAAATCCAACACTGTCTAACCAAAGGACTTACCTAGGACTTGGGACGAAGGATGGGTAGCTAATAGCAACGTGGAAAGACACGGATATAAATTAGACAGATTAAGACGGTAAATTGTAAACAATTTCAACACAGGAGAATGAATTAGACACAAAAATAATGATTCGTAAATAATTGTTCAATGGCTTTGACAATAGAATTATCTCGGGTGACTAAACTATGACGTTTAGAACGATTACTAGGTAAATTAAGCAATGGTTGGTCAAAAGATTGTTTAGTAGATGTATTGTTAGCCGAATAATCATCGAAATTAGTTTCTATCTTATCTAATTGTTTACCAATAGTTTTTAAACATTGATTAGTATAATTATTTTGTTTAATAACTTTTTTGATTTCAGGGTCAGTGTCGGGTAACTTAAAAAGAGAGGCCGGGACTTCAGATCCGTGATGTTCAATAATTATAGTAGATAAAGGAAGATGACTAGAGCTTACAGTAGTATTGGGTGAAGTTTTCCATTTATGTTTTATAATTGTTTGAACCTCTTTATGATGGTCTTCTAAATATTCAAAGAAAGGAACATACTGATCAGAAACAACAACTTGCTCATTATATTAATTGTTTACATGAATATACTGATCAATTAGATATCCTCAGTGGATGCTAATTTATCTCCTCTATTTCACAGATGTCTTGTCCATGGCCTCCTTTCAAAGCCTTGGTCCTATCTAGTCAACCTTTTGTTCCGCCTCTATTGGAGTTAGTCACCAAATACCATCTTGCTGAATTGGTTAATCGTTACCAAATTCTTGGTAACATTCCTAAACTTAGTTATACATCTGCTTTGGCTACTGATCATTTTGCTTCATTCAGTCAAGCAGTTACTCCATACCCTCCTAATCCTATTAAATCAGCCCGATCTGATTATGTTAAATCTACCACTACTAATCTCTTTTGATAATATTCTTAATTTTAAAAATTGAGAAAAATTGATAATATTATCAGTTTTACTAAATATAATTTATTAGTTAAAAAAAATTTAAATAAGATTTGAGTTACCATAACATTTGTAAATAGGACTCTTAGGTAATTAATTCAAAAATTATTTAATTTATGTGTGCCAAGTAATAAAATATATTATATTGTAATATGATTTAATTTAAACGATGAAAAATAATTTATAATTTGTAATATATATGTGTATTAATAATAAAATTGGAATTGGTGGGATTGTGATAGACAAAGAGTGGCCATCGGACCAATGGGCTACCCAGGCCCGTCCTTATGGCCGATCTGAGCATAATTTTTAAGCCCAATAAATTTTGCATGCGCGCTTGTAAATAGCATCTGAGGCCCAGCTTGGCTCAAATATTAATATTTAGGGTAAATTACATTTATTTCATTTGAGATTTTTGACAAATATAGAGATCTCTTTTGTAATTTTAATAATTATAGGAACCTCCTATACTTTTGCTACAATATCAAGATTCTCCAAATTCGTTAATTTAGCACAAATGACATTAATTGAGCACAAATGTCATTACTTGGTTATCCAAAATGACCATATTGCCTCTTTGAATTGAGATGAAATAGATGAAAATTACTAAATCAACCAATAAGCTATTTAAATAAAACATTTCACTCACCTCCCTTGAACTTTTGCATTGATATTATTAAAGACCTGTGCATATTTTAACTTAACACCCCAATAGTTTAATATAAGACTCTAATAATTAATATAATACTTATAAGACTTATTTCACACTATATAAATAACGAAAAATTTATCAATTTTAATTAGTACATTTATTATTTAAATGAATTTTTTCTTTTCTTTTTTTAAGTTGAAACAAATGGATTAATTTTTTTTCCCAGTAATTTGTCCTGCTTATTTATTCATATGTAAGAAAATTATTTATTCCTAAATTGTTAAGATGTTATTAAAAAATTAATTTTTATTTTTGAGCTATTAAATTTCTAATCTCTGCATATTTAAAAAAAATGCAGGTTATTCTTACATGACTAAAAAAAATAAAAATAAATATAGAAGGAAATAAAAAATCTAATTGCCTCACAATAAATCAAAATTAGTTAATAGGGAATAAAATATTAAGAAATCATTCGAGAATAATAAACAATTCAAACAATTTCTCATTTCTTACAATTAAAATTAATCTTTACTTGAATGGAGAAATTATTTGAGAATACTAAAATACTCAATTAATTTGTTGTGTAATATTTAAAATATATTTCTCCATTTTTATTTTTCTCATTTAAACTATTTTTATTAAATTAAATCTTAAAACTAATTTCTCACCTTCATTAATGGTTAAATTTTTATTTTATTTTTTAATTTTTCACATTTATTTTGTTTTATTATTATTTATAGCGAAGTGTTATTATTTAAATTATCTAATGTTACTTCCTCCGTATATCTAACACTTGCATAATTTTATTGACAAGATCAAGAAATCAGACTTTAATACTAATTTAAACATACAATGAAATAAAACGCTTTCTTAAAAAAATATAAATGTAATTTAATTTACCCTATTAAATATATATGAAATTATTATTTATTTTTCATAATTTTTTAAAAATATAAATTTAATTTCTTGACTTTAGTCTTTTTCACAACAATTTTTTGAACTTTTATAAACAAGAAATAAAATAAAAATTCAACCATTAATGAAAGTGATAAATTAATTTTAAAATTTAATTTAAAAAAATAGTTTAAATGAGATAAATAAAGATGGAGAAATATATTTTAAGTATCATACATAACAAATTAATTGAGTATTTTATTATTCTCAAATAATTTTTCCATTCAATAAGGATTAATTTTAATTTTAGGTGTAAGAAATGACAAATTGTTTAAATTATTTATTATTCTCAGATAATTTCATGATCTTTCATTATTCTCTATTAACTAATTTGAATTTATTGTGAAGTGATTAGATTTTTTTTTTACTTCTATTTTTATTTTTTATTTTACATTAAAATGTATATTTTTCTTTGGTTATTTATGTATCTTTACCCCATCCAAATTAGTTTCAATTTCTTTAATTTTATTAAAAGAGAAGTCAATATAATTATGTTAAAATTATGAAACTTATATTTTTTTAAAAGGAGAAATATCACATCAATGAGTATTTGAAAAAATAATTACAAAATCTATATAAATATTAATAACTAAATATATATTTTATTATTATTATTATTATTTTGCCTTCCACTGAAGTGTTATTACCCCTTTTTAAAAAATTAGTGTAATTTATCCTTATTTAATTTAAAAATTTTGTGAGTGAACATATGAAGCCTCCGTTTGGGAAGTGGGTTAGTTTTTTGGCTTTTTGGCTTTTTTGGCTATTTTAGCCTGGGCTTAAAAGCTTGGTTTGGGAAGGGCTTTTTGGCTTTTTGGCTTTTTTGAATTTTTTTGTGAGAGAAGAATGTAATGATTATGGGTTGGATGTGATGTTTTGTTTGTTATGGCTAAAATAGCCTATTTTGTTTTTTGTGGCTAAAATAGCCAAAAAAGCCTCCAACCCACCTTCCCAAACGGTGCCGAAATTGATTAACAAATGACGTAGGTGATTAGCAATAGGAAGGTATGACAACAATGAAGGTGTGTCCACCTTAAAGTACAAAGGTTGTGCTAATATTAATCATCGCGCTAATTTTATTGGAGAATAGTACAATTATTTTTGAAATTTATCCTTATTTAGGTTTTGTTTGTCATAACCGAAAAAAATAAAAAAGTCACTATCGTATTTAAATCATATCATCTTATTTAAGTCACGTTACTTCTCTACTGTATCACTTCAAACTCAACTCATATCCAACTTATATTTCATAAAAAGTCAAAAAGTACACTTATTTAGATCATCTCAAACCATTCCTTAATTTAAAAATTTTGTGAGTGAATATATGAAATTGATAAACAAACGATGAAAGTGATTAGCAATATGAAGGTATGACAACAATGAAGGCGTGTCAAGCATAAAGTACAAAGATCGTGCTAACATTAACTAGGGCTAGTTTTATTAGAGAATAGTACAATTATTTTTTAAGTTCAACATAGGTCTCTCTTGAGAAGGTTAAAAAAATAAAATAAAATTAAAAGTCAATTTTCAATTTACTCTAGATTATATTATTTCTCTATTTTTTATACGTTTTTAAAAAAAATTAAAAAATTAACTTTTAACTAACTTTTTCAAAATAACTATAATAACTAATTAATAAAATAAGATCATCAAAATCAAAATGTTAATGAAAAAGAGAATGACAAAATGAAAAGAAAAATGCTTTGGAGCACTAATTAGTGCTCCCACTAATTAGGTGGCAGTGGGTCCCGCCATTAATGATGTGATGTTTTGGTTTTAGAGTTGTATTTTTTTTTTTTTACTTTTTTAATGCATTAGTGCTATTAGTGGTGATGTTTTTAATGGGATGAATCATTATTGAAATGAAAAAGAGAATGCCAAAATGTCTACTATAGTCGTAGAAAAGGACAGTGGGTAACATCAACATAACTCGTATATTCGATGGTAAATGGTTTCACACAGAGCTTGTTTGAGAATAGATTTTTTAAATAATTTTTTAATTTTTTAGCTAAAATATAATGTAAAAAATTAGTATGTTTTGGATGATTTTTAAATTTTTTACTAAAAGATGAGTAAAAAGTAAAGAGAAAAATAAATCTTTGACTTTTTAATATAAGTTGTTGACTTTTTTATTTTTAATGACTTTTTGACTTTTAAACTAAAAAGTGATGTTTCTAAACGAGGCCTAAGGAATATTTCGAAAAGTAAGTTAAAAATTAGTTTTTAATTTTTTTTAAAAAAAAATAGAGAGATGATATAATTTAAAAGAAATTAAAAATAAAAAAAAAAACTAATTTTAACCTCTTGCCAAAAGAGGCCTAGGGCCTATTTTTGAAAGCAAGTTAAAAATTGATTTTTTAATTTTTTTTAAAAAAATATGTAAAAAAATAAAAAGATGATGTGATATTAAAAAAATCAAAAAATTAAAAAGTTGGCATTTATCTATGTTGGCAAAATAGGCCTAATATGCATAAAAAAATCTAGTTACGCAATTTAGGCCTCATTTAAAAATTTGGCTATTTTAATTATTTAGTAATTTTAGCCTGTTAGTATTTGGTGTGATAGTTGACTCTTTTTTTTTGTTAAAGTGCATTTGATTATTGTGAGAATATTTTTTTAGTGTGCAAAACATGCGTTTATGCTTCAAGTGCATGTAGAAAAGAAAATAGCAAAATTTGTCTTACCACAAGTTTTATAGGTAGATTATTCATTAAAAAAACAAATAAAAAAAGAAAGACGAAAAGTATGGTTCCGTTTGTTTTTTAAAAAGAGTTTTAAGTTTTAAATTATATTTTAGAAGATAAGTATTTGAAAAGTGTTTTAAAAATTGAAAATTTGTTTGGGTTTGAGTTTTGAAAATAATTTTGAAAATATTTGTAATTTTTTTTTTTTTTATATATAGATGAGTGTGAGAGAAAATTTGTTTGACTAATTAATTCATGTATAAGAGAGAGAGAAAGAGAGAGAGAGAGAGAGAGAGAGAGAGAGGGGGAGGGAAAAAAACAATTTTACAAAATGGTAAATCAAACATATTTTTTTATTTTTCAATCTAAAAGTTAATTTAAAAATTAAACCAAACACTACCTATAATTTTACAAATAGATCATCTTTTTTAAAATACTAATATGATGAAAATATGCGATTACAATTATTAAATATATTTATTTTTTCATAAATAAATCAAATTATCAAAATAAAATTCATAATATTTATATATTTAAAATGTATCAGTTGAATTCTTAATAGGACTAGATACAAGTCGTGCCCATTGTCTATATATTTTTCATTAATTATTAAACAAATTTTTGTTGTAAAATTTGAATTATAATTTACTCCAATGGTTGTGTCTCATGAGATGAAATGTGTGTCATTTTGAAGGATCACAACCTTTCTAAAGAGTTATGGAGGAATCTATATATTCTATCCCCCTCACTTCAATTTTAAAATAGAGAATTGTAATTTTCTTCTTCACTTCACATTTATTATTCATATTTTCTGAGTCTAATTTTCCTATAAAGAGAGAACATGCACAACAAAGTTTGCTATGCTTACAATAGTAGTGCTGTTAGTGCAAGACATTGATCGTTTTATTCTGGGAGATAGACAACAATTGAATCCTAAATACCGGTGGGAGGAAGAATCTATTTTAAGGAAAGAGTGTCACACACTCGACTCGATCAGGTTTTATCTTTTTATGTACTGTAAGTTTTGTTATATTATTTTGTTAGTTTATTTCAGTTTTGGTTTTGCCCAAAAACCGTTTATATATTTTTAAATTATATTTTCATATAATTTGATATTATTTTTTTAACAATCTTAAGACAGAGACGTACTATTTATGTATTTTTGGTATATTTTTCTAACAATTTTATTTATAAGATTTTAAATAAAATTACAGATTGTATTATGTGAAACTCTGTCATAATCGTCATGGAAGAAAAAATCGTCAGTTGCATTGTTCATATAACTAATTACAACAAAAACAATAGTAATCACTGTGTTTGGTTTGAGTTTTTTGGATTAAGTTTTTTGAAAGTTGACTTTTTTTGTTTTTGTGTTTTTTTATTTTTAGTGAATGTTTTTTAAATTTTAAATATTTTTTTTACTTTTTTAGATGCACCTTACTTAGATGTATCTAAAAAGTAAAAAAATTGTGAAAAAATATTTTAAAAAATTAATAAATACATAAAAATACAAAAAATGTACTGAATTCTTGTATTTTTTTTGTATTTTTGGTATTTCATGAATTTTTAAAAGATTTTTTTAATAATTTTTTTACTTTTTAGGTGTATTTATGTTAGGTGTGTCTAAAAAGTAAAAAAATTACTTAAAATATTAAAAAAATTCAGTAAAAATAAAAAAATACGAAAAATAAGAGAGTAGAATTTTCTAAAAAGTGTTTTGGAAAACTGGAAACCAAGCAAGGTGAATATGATTTTATTTTTTATTTTTTATATATTTTTTTTATTTTTTTGGATCACCTATAAAACCAGGATATTTGGCTTTTAGTTACATTTGTGCGTTAGTAGCAAAAGCTAAAATTTGACTTTTTTTGTATTTAAAGATATTTGAAAAGTTAGTTTTAAGGTGAAATCACAATTCTACCATTCATGAGTCAAAATGTACTATATAGATGAAGTTGTAAATATTTTAAAATTGAATGAGAATAGCTTGATCATTTTATTATAATTTGACAATATAAATAAATATTAATCAAAAAAAATCAAAAGTAATTTTTTATCAACTTTTCAAATCACTTATCTAAAAAAATCAAAAACTTAATTAAAAATCAAAAAATTACATTTTATCATATTTTCAAAATACCTATAGTAGTCCTCCACCACATGCTTAGCTGGAAAGATAAGAGACAGTGATGACAAGGATGTAGGGCTCATTTCAATGAAACCATTATTAGCAACTGTCTGATTTGTACCTGTCACTAGCTCATATTAACAATAATTATTTACGGTGAGAATGTGTTTATAATATTGCTATATCAATTATTCACCTGGCATTACTTAAGTCTCGTTTGGTAAGTAATTTTTTTAGTCAAAAATTTAAAAAGTCAACAATTTATATAAAAAAGTTAAAAAAAAATTTTTCTCTCTACTTTTTACACATCTTTTCGTAAAAAATTAAAAAGTCATTCCAAACATATTAATTTTTTTTAGTTCATATGTTAGTTAAATAATCAAAAAGTTACTAAATTAGACTATTCCCAAACGAGACCTTAACCAATAAATGTTTGTAAATTAAACATGTTTTGGCAATAGTAACCAACAAACCTTTGGGAAGTTTTGCAAGGCAACATCATATATGGTGGTGTCATCAATTATTAATTGATGAACAAAATTTTTAAAAAATGAGCTTGTGAAATATTCATTTTCTTTTATTTTTTTCTTTAAAAAAAATACAAAATTGTACTAACATTTTTTTAATTTCTTTTCTTTGTATTTAGTAAAAAAAATTACTTTTTTGGGTAAATATTTCACTTAAAAAGTAAAAAAATAAATAAAAATATTTTTTTAAGTTATAAAATCAAATATAGTCAATGATCTCCAACAAGTGTCATATTGTTTTTTAGTGCCTGGAATATGAAATCTTTCTGAATTATAAACGTGGAGTAAATGCAACAAGGTCTGGAAAATTACTTATACATGATTTGAGAAAAAAAGCCTTTGGAATTTTTCACCTTTTAACTCTCTCCCCCCAACTATCATAATAGTTTTGGCATCTTTTCAAAAATATATATGTGTGGGTAATTTTCTGACCACACTGTCCGCCTACTAATCAGCTGGAGAGTATCGGCAGAATAGATGGTTTCAGCAAACCTGTAACAGAAAGAAAAGGCTCCGGCGGTGGCTCTTCCACCCGGGGGCACTCCGACGATCAAGTCAGTATATCTCTCAAAGATAATCAAGTGCTAAACTCACTACTCAAAGCATAAAACTGCGTACCTTAGACCCACGGGGTGCCTCTCTTTTATAGTTTACTCAATCCTAGTCCCACTAGAAGCTTGACTTCTATGGACTCCAATTCTGTACTTACTTTGGATTTCTCAAGAGATAAAGATAAACTCCCTAAGAGCTTTATCCTTATCTTGGCTAAGTCTTCTCTTTTCTCTAGGACTCTTGTCCCTTATCCATTTATCCGCTTATCTCGGATTCCGATATATTCGGAGATCACCTCGGCCTCGCCAAAGATAACCTCGGCATAACTACCACAACACGTGGCACCTCGGCTGAGCCTGAACCGAAAAGAAAGAAGCGTTCTTCATCCCCATCCTGGACGAAGATTTTCTTTAGCGCCTCTTCGCTCTTCTCGGCTGGTTCTTTGCCGACGTCTTCTAGGACTTCCACGTCCTCATCTTCAATTTTTGCCTTCCTTGGCTCTCGTACGCAGTAGGTAGACTTCATTGTTGCCATAGAGCAATTTTTTGCCTGTAGTTGATCTCCTCTGATTTCTTCAATCCCATGCTCTGTTGGGAACTGCAGTAGTTGATGCAACGTTGAGGGAACTGCCCCTATTGCATGCAACCATGGCCTTCCCAAGATGATGTTATATGGCGAGGGTGTGTCAATCACCATAAATTCTGTCTTGATCTTCTTAGTACCAGCTTGTACTTTCACGCTTGCTGCGCCCAGTGGCCATGTCGGTGTTCCATTGAAGCCGACCATAGGGTTGCTGGATTGTTCTAGGTCGTCAGGATGAAGGCCCAGTGTAGACACCCCATTTTTGACCGCCCTTAAGACTTAGGCGCTATTGATGGTTTGCTCGATGATGAAAAGTGTGCAAGGCAAAGGTTCAATTTCTTCGGCAATGAGAGGGTCAAATCCCAACTTCACACCCATTTTGGACCAAAGCTATTTTGAATGGTTTTTAGACCTTAAAACCCTCTCTTTCAAAACATTTTTGAAATAAAGTTTTTACGATGTTCCGAGGCTCACATTTTGTCAAAAAAATGTACTTTTCGATAAACCGAGCAAAGACAAAGTGGAAATGAATGAAATAGAGATGAAATCTTTGAAAAATCTTTCAAAACACCTTTCTTAGGGGTTTGAAGTTGAAGAAAAGAGGAGAAGAGGAGAGAAGCCAAGTTGGAGAAGAAGATAGGCAAGAATTGCTAAGAGAGGGACGAGCAGTACTCGCTAAATCAAGCTTATTTGTCTATACACTTTGAGTTAAGCTATGAGGCCACCACCGTTGGAAAGAAGACTTCTGGGGCTTCATTTTTCATTCAAGAATCTCTTAAATACAAGACCGGAGGGCGGAGATATGATTGGTTGAAGTTGGGCATCATCCCGGTTGGACCAAAACTGAGAAGCCTTCACTAAAACAAGCATAACTTTTTGCACAGTTAGAATTTTGATGCAAGGCTGGTGCCATTGGAAAGCTTACTTCCGGGGATTCAATTTTGACAGAAGAATGACCTGAAAAGGAGTTCATATGAAGAAGTTATACCCGTTTGAAGTTGGACCTGCAGAGCAGATTTTTCCTGCCGACCGGCCAAAACAAATGGCCGACCGACCAAATAGATGGCCGACCGGCCAGAAAAGATGGCTGACCGACCAAGTTTGCTAGCCGACGACCTTCCGGAGTATTCTACAGATTGAATGGATGCCAGCTGTGCCAGCTGGAATGCACAGACTCTGCTCCCCATGCACGTGTGTGGCTGTTTTGCACCATTTGCACCCCTTTTGACCCTCTTTTTTTGCACCCTTTGCTCAAAGATTCTTGAGGAAGCTTTGACCCCTTGTCTTGGCTTCCTCAAGAAGCTTGCACCTTTGCATTAGCTTCTCTTAGAAGCTTGGTCCCTTTGACCCTTTTGTATAGCTTCTTTGAGAAACTTTATGCCATTTCCTTGCTCTATAAAAGAAACCCATCCTCCTCCATTGTTTTGGTTTAGCAAAATCAGACCTAATACACACATACGACATATATATCACCCTCTCTCTCTATATCTCCCTCTCTCTTTACATTTGGGTGTGTTAGAGTGTTCAAAGACCCTTGTTCTTGGCCTATTACACCACACCTCATAGCCATACACCACTACTATTGGACTGAGGTTCTTGGGAGGGTTTATTGAGCTCCAAAAGCTGGTTTTTGGCCCCTGAAGCTGCTGGTCTCGAATTTGGTCTTCAAGGGTAAGTTTCTTCCCCTTTTTAGCACTTTCTTGTACCTCATTTTAGCCTGTCTTGCTTGCTGATTTGAGTTTGGTGTATAACTGAAAAAAATCTTGTTTTTAGCTCCTTTTCAAGTTTGTTTAAGAACACTTTTGTGTTTGGGGTTGTCTACCCCCTCTTAGGCCTTGTTTGGCCTCATTTTTATGCATTTTTTGTGAGCTCCGGGACCACCTTGTTTAGGCCTCCTCACCACTGAAATTTTAAGGGATTTCAGTGGTGAGGAGGGTGTCTTAAGGTCCTAAGAAGGAGAGGGCCATCCCCTCTCCTTATTGTCTTCATTACTTGCATTTTTGGCCTTACAAAGGGGCCTATGTTTGCACACATCTTGAGCTCGGTTCAGGTATTTTTCAGTGGGTTTTAGGACCCTCAAAACTCATTTTCAAAGTTGGTTTGGTCTTGCTAAATGTCTATCTTGCATGTGCTTAATAACTCCTTGCATGGCCCTCTAAAGTAACTCATCATTTTTGCATGCCATGGTTGCATATCAGTGGTTATTTGGGCCAATTTTAACATGTTTTATTCACTGATTTTTGATGGTTTGGTGAGATTCCATGTGCATCATATACTTGCCATACAACCCATGTTTGCTAGTCAAAGTTGCATGCTATTTTAGTCCATCTTGCTAACATCTTTTGGCCATGCTTTGAACTGGAAATATGCATGTTTTGGGACTATCTAGCATCTGTCTTCATGCTTCATGATCAAATAATGCATGCTTTGTATAGCTATAGGCCAATGTGTATGCCTAGTTTTGTGTTTCGGGGCCATTCCATGCATCGGGTGCCATGTTTCCATGATTCGGGGCTGTTTTGTATCACATTTCAGTGCTGGAATTACATGCTTGTATGCCATATTTCATGCCTTGCCATGCCTTGTTAGAGTTGCATACTATGCCTTAGGTTTGGTCCTCGGTTTGCGTGCATGCGTGCACGCGTTTCGAGAGTCTCATTTTCATCTAATGGCCACTGATTTTGGCATGCTTGTGAGCTATCCATGTTAGTTTAAGTCCATCATCGCATGTTGTTGCATGCCATGTTTGCTTACATGTTTAGGTTGCGCGCCTAGTATACATTGCTCATTTGCATGTTCATGTTGCATACATAGCTTCCATGCCTAGGTTGCATTTCATTGAGCATGCATCCCTTGCCTCTTGATCAATCATGATAGGGGTTGGGGCCCTTTGATGTGTTTTGTGCTTGCATTTCATTTGATATCGAAGTTGCAAAACTTGGCCTCTTAGGCCATCATGCATAATTGATGGCCCAAGGGTCGAGGGTCATGCTCCCTTGAGTCCCTTGCATGATAGGGAGTGTGCCCGCGCATACAATTGCTTAAAATTTCATGCCATACACTGTCTATCCTTGTTGCTGTCAAAAATCAGTTTCTGCAGGAAGTTTTACCAACCGGCACTGTAGAGTGCCAACCGGCCGTGGATTGGTGGCCGATAATATGAAACCCCAGCCGACGGATAAGTTCCATGGCCGGTGGGCATTCCCTTTAGCCGATGGTGTCCTACAGCGTTCAGGGAACCTGTCCCAGGATTTTAGCAGTTTTCAAAGAAACAAGGCAGTGTAAACAGAGGCAGCAGTGGTATGGTACGGGCTTTCGGGGCAAGATAAATCCGAGCATACATCATTCACGTATCCCGAGGCGAGGGCTGCGGCCATCCTCTCTTCGCATTTAATTTGTTAATTAGATTAGAAATTTTGTAATAATTAATTTAGTATTATTTATTCGGACTGTAATATTTATTTGGACCCTCTGAGTGAGGGCAATTGTGTAATAAGTGTGCGTGAGTGTGTGTATGTCTTCCAACCCCACGTTTTTCTTCCCTTTTATTTACCCGCTTATGATGGTAGACTAGGGCATATTTAAATTAGCATACCTTATGCTATGCATGCGTGCATTCATTCATTTGTCTTGCATGCACCGGGCTCGGCGCATCATTCTAACTGCATTTGTATTTCAATTTCAAATTGAATACGTGTTAGTTGTAGCATTTCACATGTCATTATAAATTAGCCGAGCCTATCTCAGTTGCATCTTGCATGTGTTGCATTAGCCATCTTAACATGAACTAGGATCATGCATATGATTACTAACTAGTTTTTGTTTTGGCTTGGAGTACTCGGTAAGCATTTATGCTTTAGCATACCGCATGCGTGTGAGTGTTGCCATAACAGCATGCTTACCATGATGCTAGCTGCTTATGTGATATAACTGCTTGAATGCCTGTGGATGGAGGTTAAATTACCTAAATTGGGATAACGCATTAAAACTGTGAGTTTTAAGCCCACTAGATAGTGGCAAAACCATCTTTTCTAAAAGCCCACTCGAGGGTGGCAAAACCTGCATTTTAGCCTACTTGCGAGTAGCAAACCATTTTTCAAAACAAGCATGAAATGTTTTGTTCCAATTTAGGTGATTTGGTCTATACTTGTTTGCTGTGCGCATAACATAGTAATTCTAGACTAATAACCGGATTAAGAACATATAACGTTTTCAAAATTAGATATCATGGTTAGTAGAGGCCAATCTTCGGATCAGGCGAGAGGGGGTGCTCATAGCTGACCTTCCCCAATCGTACCCAAGTTCCCGAGCCGATGCAACTTTGGTGATGACGGACACGTGGTCTTTGGCACCGAGTCAGGGTTTCCTAAATTTTTCCAAAATAAAATATTTAGGTGGCGACTCTGTATCTGGCAAAGCAGTCCATGTTTGGCACTTCTTTCAAAATCTGTTTTCTCAAAACGATTTGCCGAACTTGGACTCTTTGGTTCAAATTTAGAACCGTGACATAAATCGAGTCCGAACTGTAGTGAGGCCCACGGGCGCGTCTACACCCAGCTCCTTGTAACATTGATATACATGATGTCGCAAGAGCTGCCTTGATCTATTAGGATGCGTTTCACTTGGCACTCCCCAACCTGGAGGGATACTACCAAAGCATCATTATGCGGATGCTGGACCATCTCTAGGTCGGCTTCAGTGAAGGCTATCGTCGGTCCTTGGCATTCTTCAGGCTGAGGTCTTTTATGTCCGATCTGGTTCACGTGCTGCAGGTGTTTTACTCTTTGGGTTTCTCCCCGAATGTCGTTTTTGTTCACTTTTGAGTGAATGACATTAACCACCCGTGGTCCTCCTGCCTGTGGTTGTTGTACTGGAGGAGGCGGCGCTGCAGGTGCTTGAGACAATCTTGCCTGTTCTTCTCTTGTCCTGGCCTCATCAACAAGGTCCCTCAGATGGCCTTGCCGTACTAGGTCTTCTAAGTGTGCTTTTAAGGCTCTGCAACCCTGAGTTGGTGTCCTTCTTCATTGTTGTAAGCACAGCGTCTACCAACGTTTCTTCCCATAAATTCCCCTGGTGCTCTTGCCGGTGCCCTGAAATAGGGTTGATTTCGTATTTGATCCAGGATTTTATGGATAGGGATTCGGAACACCGTTGTTACTGCCTGTTTACCCTTCAATTCTGTTCCTTGTTTGGTCGGCCCGTTGTTACCTCGGCCTCGCTTCGGCGAGCCGTTTCCCTTCTCCTGTTTTATCTCTTTGTTTCCTGATGTATCTTCTTCGGCTCTGGCGTACTTTTCGATTCTTGCCATGAGTTCTTCCATGCTTTTTGGCAGTGTTTTTGCCAAAGACTTCCGTAGTGGGCAGTCATCTTTCAGGTCGTTCTTGAAAGACACAACCGCCACTTCTTGGTTGCATTCGGGTATTCGATTAAACACCTCGTAGTACCTCTTTGCGTAGGCCCTAAGGCCTTCTTCCTTGGTGATTCTTAAAGCCATCAGGGCGTCGACCCTCAAGGGCTGTAGTTTGTTCGTCACAAACCTGGCCACAAACATCTCGGCCAGGCCTTCCCACGTCTTTACGTTTCCCTTCGGTAGTTTATGGAACCAATCAGATGCAATTTCCCCAAAGGATGAGGGGAATACTTTGCAAAGCAATAGCTCATTCCCACTATATAACGCCATTGAATTCAGGTATAGTCCCACATGAAAGTTGAGATCTGACTTACCATCATAAATTTGGAACCTCGGCATACTGAATCTCTTTGGTGCTTCAAATTTGTCTAGTTCCACCAAAAATGGTGTCCTCGGCTTAACTGGGGAAGTTACCTCAGCTTCAACATTCTGTTGCCTCCTCTTGAGGTAATCTCTCAAGTCTTCTTTACTCCTTCCTGGAGCTCGGCTATCTTTTGATTTCAATCTCTTCAGCACACTACTTTCGGCCTCGTAGTGGGCTCGTTTTGATCTCTCTCCATGTGTTGTGTCAAAGCAAAGCGCCTGCCCTTGAACATAGTGATGTTCTTTAGGCTCTAGATCCTTCGTGTGATACGTCCTTCGGGACTCTTCTCGTTTCGGCTCCACTCGTCCGCCTTCCCTGGAAGGTCGGTGGGAGTGCCTTCCGCTCCTGGTGTGCTGAGGGACTTCGGGGATTGTTCTTCTTCCTCCCTTCTGGGCATTGGTTGCTGGCATCGGTGTGTCCTACAGCGGGTATGGTAGCTGCATGACACTATTTTGCATCATGAAGTTGACGACCGACTGTAGGTCCGCCAACTTGTTTGCCAAGTCTTTTACTTCCTCATCCCTTCGTAGGCACCTATCCCTCTATACCTGAAGGTTATCTTCGTTATAGTACTTGCCTTGGTCTGTCTTCTTTGAAGTGTTGCCCTCCTGGCCGACGTCTTTCTCGACGTGGCCTTGGTCATGAGTTTCTGCATTGTGGTTGTCTCCTTCAACATCAAGATCAATTGGTCTGCCACTCCCAGCAGGAGTGTCGCCCTCAATGTTTTCCTTCTGTCCGTTACTGGCCATCTATTCTTCTAAGATTCCCACAGACGGCGCCAAATTGTGTGGGTAATTTTCTGACCACACTGCCCGCCTAGTAATCAGCTGGAGAGCACCGGCAGAATAGATGGCTTCAGCAAACCTGTAACAGAAAGAAAAGGCTCCGGCGGTGGCTCTTCCACCCGGGGGCACTCCGACGATCAAGTCAGTATATCTCTCAAAGATAATCAAGTGCTAAACTCACTACTCAAAGCATAAAACTGCGTACCTTAGACCCACGGGGTGCCTCTCTTTTATAGTTTACTCAATCCTAGTCCCACTAGAAGCTTGACTTCTATGGACTCCAATTCTGTACTTACTTTGGATTTCTCAAGAGATAAAGATAAACTCCCTAAGAGCTTTATCCTTATCTTGGCTAAGTCTTCTCTTTTCTCTAGGATTCTTGCCCCTTATCCATTTATCCGCTTATCTCGGATTCCGATATCTTCGGAGATCACCTCGGCCTCGCCAAAGATAACCTCGGCATAACTACCACGACACGTGGCACCTCGGCTGACACGTAGGCGTCACCATGCCACGTGTTGGTATTCAGAAAATACATCCCTACAATATATATATATATATATATATATATAAATGTTCTGTATTATAGGTTTGGATTCCTCCTCGCAAAAAAAATAGCATTTTTATTTTTAAAAAATAATGTTCAATGCAGGAGATAAGATAATTATTGACAACTTTTCAAGAATAGAAATATAAGTTTCAAAATTTATTAACACGTGTTTCATACTTTCAAATATATAGACACTAATGGATTTCTAATACAATAGTATGACTTATTTCTCATGTACAAGAGGTTGAGATTCGACTCTTACCTTTAGCGAGTTGGTGAGAGTGGTAAATGACTCTTTTAACTATTATTTGTACAACTATCGCTTAGCGATTCTCTTTTTCTATCTCTTTATGAACATGCTAGATATATACCATAAAATTAGAGATAAATATTTTAGAGAGAAAATGTCACTTTTTCTTTTTTAATATGTAATCCTTCTATAGCATCGTTTACTAGGAATTGAGTAATATAGGTAGAAGAAAAAGAAAAAAATATATATATGAAATGCTTTTGTCTTTGGAGATTTTGTGATTTGCTAGAGATCATCACATAAATTCACTTCTCGATAGACGAAATTTGTGGTTGTTGCCCTTAATCTGTATGAAGTACCCACAATAAAAAAAATGAGATTACTAAGTTTATAGTGACTATTTGATTAGGATGCTTACACAAGCTAGAGAGGTTGTAGGAATCAAACTCAACCAATAAAAAGGGTATTCATGACAATCAAAAGTTCCAACCGAAGAACCTCAAATGGTATGCTTCACAACCACAATGTATCACTTATTTAAAATAAAATTAAAAACAAAAAATTTAACCACTAATAATTTGCAATTTGGGTGAATTTGGGAAAGCTGAGAATTCATCCTGGTTTGGTCTAAAATTTAAAGAGATTTGTCTAAGTTTGATTCTGAGCACAATCACCACCCAAAATTTGCTTATCTAAGAGCAACTCTAATTACACTCTCTACTTTTCATTAGTTAAAGTATAAAAAAAATACATTTTTTTTTTTACCTAATTACTTTAGTTGTTGTGTTATCCAACCACGCTCTTTATTTTAGTTAATCATTTAAACTAAGGCAAATTACACTAGCAGTCCCTATTGTGACACATTTGATCTTAAATTTTGAATCTTATTCCAAATAAGGACAATTGAAGATACCATTGTTTAATTTCAAGGGCAAAATTGTCAATTTAAAAAAATATAAACTAATTTGACAAAAATAAATGTCAAAAAAATATTTTTTATTTTTTAAAAATTATTTTTATCCACCAATGATAAAATTATGTAAAATTGATAAAAATTACATGATTAATTTTTAAAAATTAATTTTACATGATCATCATCCAAACACATAATAAAAATTAATTTGGTTAAAAAAAAAATGTCTAAAAGATCTATCAATTTTACATAATTTTATTTTTAGTTAGTAGAAATAATTTTTAAAAATTCAAAAATATTTGTTTGACATTTATTTTTGTCAAATTAGTTTATATTTTATCAAATTGACGATTTTGCCCTTGAAAAATCTAATGATATCTTCAATTGTCCTTATTTGAAACAAGATTCAAAATTCAGGATCAAATATGTCACAATTGAAAAGTCAATGACCAAAGTGACATAAACTCAAAACTATAAGGACTATTAGTGTAATTCACCTTTTAAACTAACTTAATTAATTTTTAAAATAAAAAAATACTAATTGTTGATATTTTACTAATATAAATTTGCAATAATAATAAATTTGCCCATACAAACATACAAAACCTGTAGAATGAGGAGAAAAAAATACAAAATACAAAATAAGTTATTTTATAATTCATCAAACAGAATTAAAAGAACATATAAAATTGCTACGTACACACACACACACACACATATATATAACATAAAATCCCAAATCCAAAACATAAATATACAAAAATCTAAAATATATACATACATAATTGTTTGGAGAGCCTCAGGGGCTCTTCAATTGTAGTCACCAAAAAAATAGGATGGTAAAATAGATAGTCCAATAGCTAGCCTATTGGAGCTCAAAATTAGATTTACATTGACTAAAATACCTAACAAACCTTGTTTAACTATCCCATTAGAGATGCTCTAAGCCTGATCTCGCATTTAACTCAAATAATGGTCTTGTTTGGTAGACCTGTGAGAAAGTGCTTATAACTTATGCCTTAACATCTTATAGCTTATAACTATGAACATAAGTTGATTTCTGACTTACAAATTAAGCTTCTCCTACCCCACTCAAAGAATAAGCTGATTTCTGCCTTACAAAAAGCTATAAGCTGTATTGTTAAGATAAACCAAACACATCAAAATAGCTTAAATTAAGCTGAAAGCTGAAATAAACTGAAAAAAAACTGTATCAAACAAGGCCAATATGGACTACATTCAAGCTGTCCAAATTCAAGTACAAAAAATTTATCTTTGGTTGCACTTTTTGAAAATAAAAAATAAAAAATATAATAAAAAATACCAACACTAAACATAATAAAAAAAGAAAAATGCTTCCTACCCCGAGCTGGGGATAACACCCAGTGAGGTGTCAGCTGGGGGTTGGAAGGAAAAAAACAGTTTTTTTTTTTTTTTTTTTTTTTTTTTGATTTTCGACCAGTGGGGGCGCGCCACGTCACTGGGGGCGCCACTCCCACTGGGTGTATGGAGCATGGTTGATAAAAAAATTATGGAGCATTTACACACAAGTCCTAATTTATGTATACTCTATTAAGTCCCAACTAATGTTTTTTGGACCTTCAAATCTCATTAAATTTTTAATAGCCAGAATTACTCTTCAAACAATGATTGTTTATCATTTATGATTATTTATAAACGAACATAATGATTTGACATTTATTTTGATTTTTAAAATTTTAACATATCAATTTTCAAATTGAAAAAACTATGAAAAATATTATGTGTAAAAAAAAAAACAAAAACTAATCGGCTTGTTTGGTTTGAGTTTTCTGAATTCACTTTTCAGAAAATTACAACTTTTTATTTTCCTTATTTTTTTATTTTTACTATTTTTTTAATATTTTAAGCATTTTTTTTTAATTTTTAGATACAGTTAACATAAATACACTTAAAAAGTATAATATTTGTAAAAACAATATTTAAAAAATTCACTAAATACCAAAAATACAAAAAAAAAAAGGAAAGAAAATCTAGTACATTTTACATATTCTTGTATATTTATAATTTTTGAAATATTTTCTTACAAAAATTTTACTTTTTAGATAAATCTAAGTAAGGTGCATCTAAAAAAAAATACTTAAAATTTTAAAAATATTCACTAAAAAAACACAAAAACAAAAAACTCAATTTAAAAAAAAATTAAATCCATAAAATTGAAACAAAACAAAGTAAATGTTTTTTTTAAAAAAAAATTGAATTATTTTTTTTGTGCAAAACTAAAAAAATTGTGTTTATAAAAGAGTATGATGATAGAATATTGATGTGCAAAAATGAAAAATGAAAAAACTTATAATTTTTTTAGTTTTAAAATTGAAAAAAAATATATATTAATGTTCTCTATTTTATTGGATAGTTAAATCAAATCAATAAGTAAAAATATATTAATGTTCTCTATTTTATTGGATAGTGAAATAATTATCTAAAACATTACTAAGCAAAATTGATAATATTTTTAGTTTTAAAATTTGAGAAAAATTGATACTAAATATAATTTATTGGTTAAAAAAATCTTAAATAAGATTTGAGTTACTATAACATTTGTAAATAGGATGGTAAGATAATTAACTCAAAAATTATTTCACTTATGCGTGCCAAGTAATAAAATATATTATATTGTAATATGATTTAATTTAAACGATGAAAAATAATTTATAATTTGTAATATTTATGTATATTAATAATAGAATTGGAATTGGTGGGATTGTGATAGACAAAGAGTGGCCATCGGACCAATGGGCTACCCAGGCCCGTCCTTATGGCCGATCTGGGCATTATTTTTAAGACCAACAAATTTTGCGGCCGGGCTCGTAAAAAGCATTTGAGGCCCAGCTTGGCTCGAATATTAATATTTAGGGAAAATTACGTTTATCTCGTTTGAGATTTTTGATAAATACAGAAACATCTCTTGTGATTTTAATAATTATAGAAACCTCCTACACTTTTGCTGACAATATCAAGATTCTTCCAATCCGTTAATTTAGTACAGATGAATTTACTTGGTTATCCAAAATGACCATATTGCCTCTTTGAATTGAGAGGAAATAGATGAAAATTACTAAATCAATCAATAAGCTATTTAAATAAAAAATTTCACTCACTACCCTTGAACTTTTGCATTTATATTATTAAAGGCCTGTGCATATTTTAACTTAACACCCTAATAGCTTAATATAAGACTCTAATAATTAGTATAATACTTATAAGACTTATTTCACACTAGCTTAATATAAGACTCTAATAATTAGTATAATACTTATAAGACTTATTTCACACTATATAAACAGTGAAAAATTCATCAATTTTAATTAATGCATTTATTATTTAAATGTATTTTTTTCTTTTCTTTTTTTAAGTTGAAACAAATGGATTATTTTTTTTCCAGCAATTTGTCCTACTTATTTATTCATATGTAAGAAAATTATTTATCCCTAAATTGTTAAGATATTATTAAAAAAATTAATTTTTATCTTTGAGCTATTAAATTTCTAATCAATGCATATTTTAAAAAAATGCAAGTTATTCTTACATGACTAAAAAAAATTAAAAATAAATATAGAAGTAAAAAAAATAAAATCTAATTAATAAATCAAAATTAGTTAATAGGGAATAAAAAGATTAAGAAATCATTTGAGAATAATAAACAATTCAAACAATTTCTCATTTCTTACAATTAAAATTTATCTTTACTTGAATGGAGAAATTATTTGAGAATACTAAAATACTCAATTAATTTGTTGTATGATACTGAAAATATATTTCTCCATCTTAATTTTTCTCATTTAAACTATTTTTATTAAATTAAATCTTAAAAATTAATTTCTCACCTTCATTAATGGTTAAATTTTTTTATTTTATTTTTTATAGTCTCACATTTTTTTTGTTCTATTATTATTTATAGCGAAGTGTTATTATTTAAATTATCCAATTTTACTTCTTCCGTATATCTAACACTTGTATAATTTTATTAACAAGACTGAGAAATCAGACTCTAATACTAATTTAAACATACAATGAAATAAAAAGCTTTCTTAAAAAAATATAAATGTAATTTAATTTACCCTATTAAATATATATGAAATTATTATTTAATTTTCATAATTTTTTTTAAAATATAAATTTAATTTCTTGACTTTATTTTTTTCCACAACAAGTTTTTGAACTTTTACAAACAAGAAATAAAATAAAAATTCAACCATTAATGAAAGTGAGAAATTAATTTTAAAATTTAATTTAAAAAAATAGTTTAAATGAGATAAATAAAGATGGAGAAATATATTTTAAGTATCATACATAACAAATTAATTGATTATTTTATTATTCTCAAATAATTTTTCCATTCAATAAGGCTTAATTTTTATTTTAGGTGTAAGAAATGACAAATTATTTGAATTATTTATTATTCTCAGATGATTTCTCGATCTTTCATTGTTCTCTATTAACTAATTTTAATTTATTGTGAGGTGATTATATTTTTTTTTACTTCTATTTTTATTTTTTATTTATTTAATCATGTAAGAAATATTAATCTGTATTTTTTTAAATATGCATCAATTAGAAGTTTAATGACTGAAAGATAAAAATTAATATTTGAGAATAATAACTGATTGAGAAAAGATAAAATAATAATTTTTTTACATATGAATAACTAAGTAATGTAAATTGTCAGGAAAAAAATAAATCTATTTATTTTAACATAAAAATTTCAAATAATAAATACATTAGTTAAAATAGTAAATTTTAAGTTATTTATGTGGTGTTATTATGATGTTATCTAACATTAATTTTACAGAAATTATTTATCTTTAAGTATTTTATGAATAAAAATTAAATTTTTTACATTAAATGATTTAATAATGTCTTAACAATTTAAGGATTTGATTTAATATTACATGAAATTTTAGAATTTTATTAAATAATTTTAAAATATGTATAGATTTTTGATAATATATATGTAAAACCTCAGGAAAGGTGAATGAAATTTCTTATTTGAATAGATAAAATAATTAATGGGCAATTTCATCAGTTTTGGTATGACATCAGCAACACATAAACAAATTCTATTACATAGCTTAATAATGAGAGAATCTTGATAATCATTTCAAAGGAGAGAGAGATTAGTGTAATTATTAAAACCGCAAGAGAGGTTGCCTGAAACCTTAAGGGAGGTAAGTGCACTTTATCCTAATATTTATAGTGTTAATTATATATATAGCATACATGTACATATAAATAAATAAATATACTTTAATGTGCACAACACAATACATATTTTTTTGTTTAAATAAATTATACATGCACTCAAGGAGAAAATACATTGGTAAGTTTCAACCATAAAAAATAGTGATGGCATACAAATAAAAAATTATGTCTTAAGATTTTAATATTATTGGATTTTAGTTTTATTTAATAATTATAAGTATTTTGACACGGAAATTTTGGAAATATTGATCTGTGGCCTACCATGACAGGAATACTGGCATGGGATGCTTTATTTTCAAATTTTTTTGTCTTTTGTCTCAATACACTTATCATCATAAAATTATATTTTGAAATTTCCGATGATCTTATAATCGAAAATGTATCGAGACAAAAAAACAAAGAGAGATAGTATGACTGTTAAAAAGATCTCATTGTATAGACAAAAATGCTTAAAAATAAAATATTAATAATGTTGAAGTAGTTAAAATTGGGTATTAAATCAAGGAAAAATTGGTGATAAGTTTATTTTTATGGGTATATATTACATTAAATTCAGTGATTAATCTGTTTGGCTTTAAATACATTGTTAATGAAATATATTGGTGGAAAATAGAAATTTTTGTTTTAAATAACACCAACTTGCTTGGTTCTATTTTTTAAAAAATACTTTTCAGAAAATTTTACTTTCTTATTTTCTATGTTTTTTTGTTTTTACTGATTTTTTTAAATATTTTAAGTAATTTCTTTACTTTTTAGACACATCTAATATAAATACATCTAAAAAGTAAAAAAATTGTAAAAAAAATCTTTTAAAAATTCACTAAATACCGAAAATGCAAAAAAAAATACTAGAATTCAGTATATTTTTATATTTTTATGTATTTATTAATTTTTTAAAATATTTTTTCACAAATTTTGTACTTTTTAGATACATCTAAGTAAGGTGTATCTAAAAAAATATAAAAAATATTTAAATTTTTTAAAATATTCACTAAAAAAAAACACAAAAATCAAAAAATTCAGTTTTCAAAAAACCTAACCTAGAAAACTCAAACCAAACACATTGACTGGTTTTTCATTTTCATCATTGTGTTTTTTATATATCTCTTTACGTTGGGTTTAGTTTGAAGATTTAAGATATGATTTAGAAAGATAAATGAAAAAAAAAAATGAAATATGAATAAAATATATTTATATTTTATTTAATTTTACACATTTTTTTTTTTTCAAATCTCTTCTTAAATTTTTTAACCAAACATAACATAATCTCCCTATTTTTACCCATTATTAGTCGCCACCCACCACCACCGAAAAAGTCACCATCGCCTGATGGACAAATAGGTGGAGACCTAGACAAATAGCTGAAGTAATATGTTAAATTGTTGTTATTCTTAAATAATAATTAAAAAAAGTAGAGTTTAGTGCAATTGTTTTAAAAATTTTAAATTTAAATCTTTCAGCATTCATTTGGGAAGTGAATATAGGGTAAAATAGTTATAAAAAGAAAAAATAAATTAAAAAATTAATAAGATAAAATATTATATTTAAATCATAATTATTTTATTTTTTCTCTCATAAAAGTAAAAAAAAAATTCAAAAAACACATATTAAACGAGACTTTTTAGCTTTAGACTAAAATAATCAAAAAAGTCAACAAACATTCCAAACAAACCCTGTTTAGCAATCTAGGCCTCGCTTGGGAAATAAGTTGCTCACTAAAAAATAAAATATGTTAAAAAATTAATAAGATAGAATGTCATATTTAAATTATAATCATTTTACTTTTTCTCTTACAAAATTACAAAAAAAATTCAAAAGTCTTTCCCAGACGGAATTTTTTTAGCCAAGACTAAAATAGTACAAAAACTAAAAAGTCGCTATTTTTTTTTTTCTCAAATGAAGGCTAAAATAGAGTAGTGCTATTAGTACCTCATGAATTATTATGGATCTCCACTTATAAATTTTGAAACCCTTAAAATTTATTTTCCACTCTAAATAATATCAAAATTATCCTTAAATATTCCACCCATTGAATGCTCACTCATACACCCCAAAAAAACCTTCATTCCAAAAAATCTTAACAAAATCCACAAAGAAGAAGAAGAGTCTTATCCTTTTCAAAACCCACTAAGAAGAAAAATACTGTCTCTGCCAGTTTAACTATTGCCACAATTGGTATTCTCTTTCCCTTTCTCTCTAAAATCAATAACACATCTAAACCCTAAAATCTTATTGTTACAAGTGTGAAATCAACGTAAACTATTTACTTTCAATTGAGATTTCAACCAATTATCAGAAACCAAGTGATTGCATTTCGGATACAGAAATTCGAAAATTGATGAATTCCTACAACTAATCAAGCTATTACAACAGGGTTTCATTGTGGAAATTCCAATACTGTCAGCTACAAGTATTCATTTTTTTCTTTTTTAATATTTAACAAGAATCAGATTAAATTAGTTACAATCACAAACTAAAGTTATGAGATTTATATATACATAGATATGTTAATCCTAGAAATTTGAATTAACAGAGATTAAATAGGTATATACAAGTAAGACAATTGAAAATCAAGAGAGTGAAAATCAAGAAAATAAACTGAAATTTTAGTGATTACTTACAGTTGAAGAGAGAAGTTGATGTGAGAGAGAGTAGAGCAAGCCAATAGAGAGGCGGAGAGACCGTCTCCCTCGGTGTGAGAGAGGGAGACGGGTGAGAGTGTGAGTGAGGAGAGTGTGAGCTCCTCCTCTATTGTAATCTTTCTGTAATATCTCCATTGTTATAGTGATAACCGGCTACTCTCCCGTGGACGTAGGCATTGAGGCCGAACCACGTTAAATATTGTGTCTCCTTGAGTGTGAGTGTGTTTTTCTGCATGGAATAATTTCTATAAGGTCTTGGGCGGGATCCCAGATCCCAACAATTGGTATCAGAGCCTCGTTGGTGGCGTTTCGGAACAAAAACAGCGTCTTGTTTGAAACTGCCCAGAAATCGTATTGCTCGAAATCAAGTTTTGAGCATACCAGGAGCAAGGGCTCGAGAAGAGGAGTCCAACCATGTAAAGAAGACACCCAGAGGAGTAGTCACGCGCCCTCACGCGCCGCCTGAAGAAGGCGCGTGAGGCCCAGTCTCGGCACGCGCCACCACGCGCCGTGAAGGCTGTCGGCGCGTCGGCCCAGTCTCAGCCACGCGCTCCACGCGCGGACGAACGAAGAAGGTGAGTGGGAGCAACGCGTGTCCACGAAGCGCACGCCATGTGGACCCACGTCAGCAGCGACGTGTCGGCCACGTCAGCAGCCACGTCAGCAAGAGTTGCCACGTGTTTGCCACGTCATCAGCCAGGTCACCGCCACGTGGCCTGCCACGTCATCGACACGTGGCCATAGAGCATTGCCACGTCAGCACAGGTGTGCCACGTGTCTGCCACGTCAGCAGTGGTGTTGACTAGTCAACCAGAGGCAGGTAAGGATCCAGTGCTTCGCGGCTAAGGTGCAGCCGCAGATCTGAGGCGTACAAAATGTTTTGGCTAGATCGAAGCCATTTGGAGTCCGTTTTTGGTGATCCAATAGTGGTTCCCGACTATTTGGAGTATTCCGGACACATCCGTACGGTCAGATTTTGGAGACGGAGTTTCTGTAAAAAGAAGGCAGATTAAAGAGACGAACGGCATCAGGTGCAGTGGACGAAATATTCTGTTGGTACACGGAATATTCCCTGAACTTCTGAAAATTGCAATTTGGCCCAGAATTTTCAGAAAATTGTGGTGTGGCCCAGCTTTCGGGGATAGTTTTCAGTGAGGTCCCCGGAAATGCAGCGAAGGTTGGTTCTAGCTAAACGGACCGCTCCGGACGCAACCGCGAGGTCAGAATAGTGAAATTCTGAACGGTTTGAAAAGATTGTCAAAACATGGGTGTTTGCCATCTTCAATATTCGAAGGAAGGTTGCCGGATATTATGGAATGTTGCGGATTCACTGAAGAGGTTAGAATGGGCAGATTCTGACCAGATTGGACAACCAGATACAGATTGAGATAGATCATTGAAGACCAGAGGAGATCAGGCTTGATCAAATGGAAAATCAAGGGAGATCAGGATTGGTCAGGGGTGATCAGAGGATTGCAAAGATGATTATCTCCGGAGTTCGTTAAAGGATCTGGTTCAATCAAAAGAGAAGACCATTCATCGACGGATAGATGATTTGGCAACCAGTTCAGGCTCAGGGAAATATTGTGGTTGTTGGAGCTACTGTATACGAGTAAGTACTGGTGGTACGTGGACGCGTAGAACAATAGTTGCAGAGGAGCATACTAAGCGCAGAAGCACAAATGCAGACGTGCAACAGTGCAAGGGTATGGTAGAGTATCGTACAGAGGCGCAAGAGGAGTATGCAGCAACGGGTTGTTGAAAGTTCACAGGAACTTCCAGACAGAGAAATTGAGACAGGTAAAACGCAAGAGTGCGTACCAAGGAGTGGCAAGTCTTATTTCTCTATGGTGGTTTCTTTAGTTCCATGGCAGCAGATGATAGAGTTGATGCAGATCTCTCAAGCAAGCTTGACGCAGGGAGACTAGAAGCCATGGGTGCGAGCACTATGCACAGAGTTGCATAGTGGTAACTTGTACAGACCGGTGGAAATTGTCTTGGCAGAAGGGCTAACTGTCAAACATCAGTACGGACGTACAAGTGAGACAGAACCGAACATCAGGGATTGCAGCACAGACAACGGGCGTATGAGATCGCTGGGAAGTTATTCTGAAGTGCAGAAAGCAAAGGCTGGTTGTTCAGAAATAAGCTCCGAGCAAGGAAAATTAAGAATGTTGATGTGTCAAACTCTGAAGTTTTCTAGTTGCTCCAGTGTTCATCATGCAAGGAGTTGCATGGTAATGCAAGGGTATCCCGAGCAGGGGGTGCAGGACATCCAATCAGGGGGTGTCGGATATCTTGGTTGTGCAAGTTAAAGCATAGCGTCTCAGTGAAGGCATCCGAGACAGGAAGCGTGGAAGAGATCTGTAGGAGATAGGAGCAGCGGTTCTCTCCAAATCAGAGAGTGGTGTGAGTTGAGTTGAGGATGTAGGATTCCCTCCTCCTCTTGTATCTCTGGTGTATTATCTCTAGTTTTCAAGGGATGCAGCGTCTCAGTGAGAAGATGCAAACTGTGTTTGGACGTGACAAGATTAGCAGCAATGTGTGTTGTGGATCACCTCACATGGGTTGAGGGGGTGATTTGTGGGATATCATCACCCCATGTGAGGGGTGATCCTCCATGTGTTGCAAGGTTGGCCATGTTAGGAAGCCAACACACATGAGCTGGCCATGTGAAGCCAGCACACAAGATAGCTGGCCATATGCAAGGCCAGCCTCTCCATCTCCAGTCTGATTGAGTATAAATGGAGGCTAAGGGGAGGGTTTGTGAGAGAGAGTAGAGCAAGCCAATAGAGAGGCGGAGAGACCGTCTCCCTCGGTGTGAGAGAAGGAGACGGGTGAGTGTGTGAGTTAGGAGAGTGTGAGCTCCTCCTCTATTGTAATTTTTCTGTAATATCTCCATTGTTATAGTGATAACCGGCTACTCTCCCGTGGACGTAGGCATTGAGGCCGAACTACGTTAAATATTGTGTCTCCTTGAGTGTGGGTGTGTTTTTCTGTATGGAATAATTTCTATAAGGTCTTGGGCGGGATCCCAGATCCCAACAGTTGATGGGTTTAAATGGGAGAGAAAGATTGAAGCTGACGATGAACAGAGATATTTGTGAGGTGGTTGGTCCAAGCTGGGGAGGGGTTTACGAGATGAGGTGTCTTAAAATTAATCATTTTGTTTAGTTTGAGTTTCCTAAAAGTATTTTTTAGAAAATTCTACTTTGTTGTTTTTCGTATTTTTTTGGTTTCACTGAATTTTTTTAATATTTTAAACAATTTTTTTTTTAATTTTTAAACACACCTAACATATATACACTTACAAAGTATAATTTTTATGATTTTTTTTTTAAAATTCACTAAATACAAAAAAAATAAAAAATAAAAATCAGTACATTTTTCATATTTTTATTTATTTATTAATTTTTTAAAATATTTTTTCACAAATATTGTACTTTTTAGACACATTTAAGTCAGATGCATCTAAAAAAGTAAAAAAAAAATGCTTAAAATTTTAAAAATATTCACTAAAAACAAAACAAAAAATAAAAATAAAAAAATTACTTTTTAAAAAATTTAATTTAAAAAATTCAAACCAAACACACTGAATGATGTCCTTTGTATTAATTTTATTTAAGGTTATTATTGTAATATAAAAAAAGTTTAAAATTGGGAGGTCCAAAATAATTATAGGGTGCCAATAGCAGCACTTGCTAAAATAACATACTCATTATTATTATTTTTTTATTTTGGTCATATCATCTCTTATTTAAATCACATCATCTTTTAAAATAGCATATTCCTAAACAACCCCAATCAATAATATATTAGACAGAATACAAATTTAGTCCCATAACATTATTGGTGAAACCTAGTTATTTATACTTTTTTATTGATTTATTTTGGATTGTAGTATATTGATACTTGAAAATATGTTTTCCAATGGTGAATATAAGTACAACAATGATCATATGTGAAACAAGGGGTGGCAAACCACTTTGGTGTTTGCTTTCAAATTGTGGACATTCATGGGTGTTCATTTTAATTTTAATTATTATTATTATTTTTATTCTAGAAGTCTTGAAATCAAATACAAAATTGATCACAAAATATATATACTTCACGTAGAATTTTTTAACAAATGGGCTCACCAAGAAATCCAATAAAATCATGTATATTTTATGTTTAATTTTTGTATTCACGTCATATCATTTTTGAAACATAGCTATTACATGAGATTCATTAACCTAACACTTAGATTGAGAGGTGAAGATTAAGCTACCACAACTATTAGTTGTGATGATAAACGAATTGTGAAGGTGTTTGGTAATGTTGTTTGGTGATAATTTTGTTTTTTGCAGTAATACAGCTGTGTAGAGATTTTCTACTTCTTTCATAGAGGTTTTTTCTTCCCTATGTGGAGATTCATTTTTCTTCATTTGTAGATATTCGTATCCACCCTGGATGGAAATTATCTTCCTTTTGGGATTTATTTTGTATACTTTGATTGATAACTTATTGTCAGAATAATATATTAAGGTCAAGTTTGACAAGTTGTTAAAAATTTAAAAAAGTCAAAAAGTTACTGAGGCTTAATTTGGGAAGTGGGTTGGTTTTTTGACTTTTTTACCTATTTTAGCCTGGGCTAAAAAGCTTGGTTTGGGAAGTGCTTTTTGACTTTTTGGTTTTTTTGACTTTTTTTGTGAGAGAAGACTGTAATGATTATGGGTTAGATTTGATGTTTTGTCTTTTGTGGCTAAAATAGCCTATTTTGTCTTTTGTGACTAAAATAGCCAAAAAAGCCCAAAACCTAAGTTGCCAAACAGAGGCTCAAAAAGTTAAAAAGTTATCACTATTCATCAAAAGTCAAAAATCACAACTCCTAATCCTAATTTTTCCCTACACAATAATATATACAATTTTTTAATACACATTTTTTCATAAAAAGTTAAAAAGTTAACCCAAATATCCATATTTTTTTTCTTATTTTTTTAGTCTAAAAAGACAAAAACTACACTTATTTAGGATATTCCAAACAACTCATAAATTAAAAAAAAAAAGGTTTTGTGGCCCCAAAAAAATAAAATAAACACTTTAGATTAAACATAAATTAAAACAACAATGATTCATCCCCCCTTTTCCCCCCACCCCTTTGACCCCCTCTCTCTCTCATTGGTTACATTTTCTTTTTCTTTTTTTTCCTGCTCCTCCAATTACCACCCGCCACGTGACAAAGGGGGTGAGGGGGTGACCCCCAAAAGGGGGTCCCAAGAGGCAAAATGTACATGAACATAAAAACTTTATTAAAAGAGGGCCACCAAGCAATTCAATAAAATCCTATCCATCACGTGAATTTTGTTTTCATTTTGATGTCTAATTTTCGTGTCTTCCTATCGTTTTTTTTGTGCAAGAGATAGTTCATTACAAGAGAACCCTTAATCCAGCCTACTTTGAGCCATATTAGTGTCACTATTGTTTTTAATTAAAGAAGCGGTACCTGGAGACGCTTACTCAGATTTGAAATCAAATTTAAATTCGATGAAGAATGTTTTTTTCTCTCCTTCAACATTGACATCAAACCTATATCAAATAAGGGAAAAAACAAAAATTTCATCAAATCAAGGGAGACTTCAGTGTTCATCAATTTTTTGGAGAGAGCCGTTGGACTTCACCGTGTTAGGGAAAATATATAATTCTTCACAAGTAAATCAATCAATGGGAATAAAAACTAATGAGGAAAAATTAAATCAATAGCAACACAAGAATTTTATACGGTTCCCTCCATGTGAGGTACGTCCACGGGATCGAAATCTAATTTCACTATCAACCAAAGAGTTTCCAAACGATTACAAAGAAGACATGAATAGTCTCACAAATCACCCTTAGGTGAATTCCAAATAATCACAAATAAATAAAAGAAAATACCTCACCAAATAAATGAACAAAAGTCTTCGAAACAGAGTTGAAGAAAACCCAAAATAATAACCTAAATCAACTTTGTAAGCACCAGTTGAAAGTGATTAAGGCCGAAATGTACATTATTGAGGCCGTTAATTAGAATCTCTTAATTTCACTTACTGGTCAAACTGTATACTTTATGTGTGTTGAATGTCAATCAGGTTGTACATCGTCGGAGCATAAAATGAGCACAAAAACAGAATTTGGACAGAGTTGACTTTTTCCGCACGTGCGTTGACTTTCTCGCACATGTATTGACTTTTTCGCACATGCGTTGACTTTTTCTGGAAAAGTCAAACTGACGTTGTAAACCTGTTTGGAAGTGAGTAGAAGTATAAAAACAAAAAGGAAAAGGCTGGAATAGGGTTCTGAACTTATTTTGACCTAAAGAGGGAGGCTAGGGTTTGGAAGGGAAGAAAAACTAAAAGCTTCAAGGATGTCTCCCATGGTGGTTCCTTCTCTATCTACCTCATTCCACTCCTCCATGAGTGGCTAGTCTTATTTTCTAGGGTTTTGATGAAACCCTAGCCATGTAATTATTTAGTTTTCTTTTTGATTTTTAATTATGTAAATGTTTGAATATTTGTATGGTGATTTAGAAGTTTCTTATATATATTTTTATTATCTCTTCGAATATTTGACTTTCTGGGATTGTTGAATGTTATCCATACATGAGTTTTCTATTTCTTCATATTCAAGGTATGAGACGAACCATACTACGAGGAACGAGTTGTATCACTACTCTAGTTTAGAGTGAACGATTCGTATTACTTGAGATGGTTTGTGCTCGTACATTGAACGTGATGATCTTCTTGTTAAATGCTTTGAGCTTGTAGTTGCGAAGCATTAATCTGTTCAAACCATAGCATAATTGATTTCAATTGAAAACCCTAATTACGTGGCTAGTGGTGGACTCTATGCCCTAGTTTTTTCCCCAATTCAGTAAATCCACTGTCAGTTATAGTTGATAATTTAATTCCTTAGTTTATTTTATTTGTTATTAAATTAGGTTATGAACGATCAATCTTTTTATCAAAATTAATTTAGAAATTTAACAATTAAATTAGATTAATTTCACAATTGTCCCTGTGGATCGATATCTGGACTTGCCATTATTTTAAAAGAATTTGGTGTAGTTTAGTATTTAATTTTGGTGTGTTCAACGACCCATCAAATTTTGGCGCCGTTGCCGAGGACTTCTGGCGAAATTAGTTAATTTAAAGTTACATTCTTATTTTAATTTTTAGTTTAGGATTTTATGCTTTTGTGTTGCTAAGTGTGCAGAGCGTTTGAAATTGGAGCTATCATCGAAGTGCAAGCGGAGCGCAGACGAGCTTTAAAAATATATATATAAAAAAAATCCACAGCACTAAAGTGAGTAAACAGAAGCAAACACTCACAAGCAAAGCACCAAAGTGTTAAAACGAAAGGTGAAGCTCAAATAGAGGTTGAAGACAACGTCTACACGTTAAGCATCCGCAAGACGAGTAAAGCGTTTTCGTTGAACCGCTGTGAGTATTTCTTCTTTAGCATTCTGCTTTCGTAACTTAGTGCACATAGTCGAACTTTTTGTGTGTGTGTGGGTAGTGTATGCATGGGCGTCGTTCTTGTCGCCCTGAATTGTGGTGTTTGGACCTTGAACTAGAAATTACCCTTAAGAGACTTAGGGCCTCTGCCCGTGTTCCTAGGCTTGAATATTTATATTCATACATTGAGCCATTAGAGATGGCAGATCCTAATGTCCCGAATGTGCCTAACCAGACCCTTAAGGATTATTTCACACCCACTGCATATACATCACCATCATGCATCCAATTACCCAACACCATTGCTGCTCATTATGAGATTAAGTCCAGCACCATACAAATGCTCCCCTCATTCCATGGACTAACTCATGATGATCCTTATAAGCATTTGAATGAATTTCTAAAAATTTGCTCGACAGTGAGGATCCAGAATTTCACAAATGAGGCCTTGATTGTTTCCATTCTCGTTAAAGGATAAAGCCAAACACTGGCTAAATTCTTTATCTGCTAATTCAATCACAACTTGGGACCAATTACAACAACGGTTCTTGGAGAAGTACTTTCCCATAGGTAAAACCAACCAACTTAGGCGAGCCATCACAAACTTTGCTCAAATGGATGGCGAGCAATTCCATGAGACGTGGGAAAGACTTTGAGACCTTCTCCAACTGTGTCCCCACCACCAAGTGTCTGATTGGCAACTTGTTCAAACATTTTATTATGGCTTAACTGAGCCGCAACGCCAAATGGTGGATTCGTGTTGTGGTGGGACATTTATGTCTAAAAGTGATGCCGAGGCATGGCAATTGTTTGAGAACCTAAGTGATAATTCCCTTCACCATGCCTTCGCAACCCGGCAAGTCCAGCAACCAGTAGTTGGAGCCCCAAAAAGAGGGGGCATTTATGAGGTCGGGCAAAACCTAGAGTTAGCCCAACAAGTAGAGGCACTGTCCCGCAAGATGGACCAATTATTAGCTACGGGACATGCCCCTACCCAGCAAGATTAGCCTCAATTTCACGAGGCATGTGTTATTTGTGCGAGCCCTACTCATGACTTGAGTGCGTGCCCTTTGGCATCACAATTTCCGGAGTTAGTCTAAGAGCATGTGAATGCGGCTTAAGGATTCTCCAACCTGGGTAATAATCCATACTCCAACACATACAATCCGGGATGGAGAAATCACCATAATTTCTCATGGAGACCCCCTTCACAAGGCACTTCTTACAATTCTCCACCACCAAGGCAGAATTTCAATAATTTTGCCAACCAATCATCCTATCGACCATCGCAACCTTATAGACCCCCACAACCGTATCGGCAACCACAACCCCTGGTTATTCCTCAGGGCAACTCTGCCTTTAAGACTCAGGTGTTGGAAGTTCTCTCAGAACTTAAGGAGTTAGCACCGGTAGTTCACTCCCACACTCACTCTATTGCCAAGTTAGAGACCCAATTGGGTCAAATGGCTAACAACATGAATCGGAGAGAGGAGGGAAAATTGCCAAGTCAAACTGTTGCCAACCCTAAGGGACAATATGGGGCAGAGAGTTCGGGTGGGAATGGGAAGCACCATGAGCAGGTGCAGGCAGTGATTAGTTTGAGAAGTGGTAGGGAGTTAGAGCCTCAGTCAGTTGCGTCTGATGCAACTAGAGTTAAGAAGGGTGACCACGGTGGTTCACCTAGTGAGAGTAAGGGTGAGGGGGAAACACTTAAGAGGGATGACTTAGTCTCTAGTACTTCACTTGAGCCCAAGGCACCATATGTGCCTAAGGCACTCTTTCCCCAGTGCCTTGACACACCGTCCCCTTTTAATAAGAATGCGGCATCTATGGAGGCAATGATGGAGGTCTTTAAATAGGTAAAAATCAACCTCCCCCTGTTGGAGGCGATTAAGCAAGTACTATCATATGCCAATTTCTGAAGGACCTTTGTATGCAAAAGCGTAAATCTAGGACACATGTGTCCCAAAGGTCCTACTCACGGAGCAAGTAAGCTCCATCTTATTGAATGACACACCTCCTAAGCTTAAAGACCCAGGTGCCCCAACCATTGCATGTATTATAGGGGACCATTTCATTGATAGGGCCTTATTGGATTTAGGGGCTAGTGTCAATTTGTTGCCGTACTCTGTGCACGAGGATTTGGGCTTGACGAGTTGAAACCCACTACTGTTACTCTTCAGTTGGCTGACCAGTCCCTCAAAGTGCCACGAGGCATGATTGAGGATGTGCTAGTTAAGGTTGATAGGTTCTACTTCCCTGTTGAATTTTTGGTTTTAGATATGGAACCGGTAGCCAGTTCTAGGAAACAAATCCCGGTGATCTTGGGTCGACCTTTCTTGGCTACGGCCAATGCATGCATTAATTGTCAGCCCGGGGTTATGGATGTTTCATTTGGTAACATGCAAGTGAAACTTAATGTTTTCCAAACATCCCAACAACCTCATGAGAGAGAGGAGTGCTTATTAGTGGATGTTGTGGATGAGATTGTGGAGGAGGCTTTGCCCTCCATTCTTGTAAAGGACCCTTTAGAGGCTTGTCTAGCTTATTTTGGGTTTGAAAATTTTGATATTGATGGGTCAGTTGAGGAGGTGAATGTCTTGCTTAATTCTTCTTCTACATCGGATTTTTCTCCATGGAAAGCTCGGTTTGAGTCACTTCCTCCTCTGCCGAGAGAGCCTACCATACCATCTTTAGTCACACCACCTACACTTGAGTTGAAGCCACTCCCGACCACACTCAAGTATGCTTTTTTAGGGCCCCATGATTCTTTACCGGTCATCATTGCATCTGACTTGACTATAGAGTAGGAGAGTCAGTTAATGAGTGTTCTCGTGGCACATCGGAGTGCTATAGGGTGGTCAGTGGCTGATTTAAAAGGGATAGATCCCTCCGTGTGCATGCATTATATACACCTAGAGGAGGACACTAAACCTTCTCGCGAAATATAACGGAGACTGAATCCTAATATGAAAGAGGTGGTGAAGAAGAAGGAATTGAAATTGTTGGATGCGAGTATCATATATCCCATCTCAGATAGCAAGTGGGTGAGCCCCACACAAGTGGTGCCCAAGAAATCGAGCATCACTGTTGTTGAGAATGAGGGAGGAGAGTTAGTCCCCACACGAACCACTACTGGGTGGCGAGTGTGCATTGATTATAGGAGACTAAATTCCTCGGCTAGAAAGGATCATTTTCCTTTACCTTTCATTGACCAAATCCTAGAGCGGTTAGCGGGGCAGGGTTTCTATTGTTTTCTTGATGGCTACTCGGGGTATAATCAAGTCCTGGTGTACCCCGCTGACCAGGAAAAAACCACATTCACATGCACTTTTGGCACTTTTGCTTACAGGCGCATGCCCTTTGGGCTATGTAATGCACCGGCGACTTTTCAACGGTGTATGATGGCCATTTTCTCCGATATGGTGGAGAAATTCTTAGAGGTTTTTATGGATGACTTTTCGGTGTTTGGACTGTCTTTTGAGAAATGCCTTAGCAACTTGACTAGAGTGTTAGAACGATGTATTGAGGCAAACCTAATCTTGAGTTGGGAAAAGAGCCATGTTATGGTTCGTGAGGGTATAGTGTTGGGACACATTGTGTCCCCTCGACGTATAGAGGTTGACAAGGCTAAGGTTGACCTCATTGCAGGCCTTCCTCCACCCAATTTTGTGCGTCAAATTAGGTCTTTCTTAGGGCATGCAGGTTTTTACCGTAGGTTCATCAAAGACTTTAATAAGATATCAGGTCCTTTGTATAATTTACTGGTTAAGGACGCGCCTTTTGTCTTTGATGAGGCATGCTTAAAGGCATTTGAAACACTGAGAATGGCCTTGACCATCGCCCCAATCATGAAATCACCAGATTGGTCGTTTCTCTTTGAAATCATGTGTGATGCCTCTGATTATGCTGTCGGGGCTATGTTGGGCCAAAGGGTCAATAAGGCACCATTTGCTATATACTATGCTAGTCGCACTCTCTCGGACGCACAATTGAATTACACTACCACCGAGAAAGAGTTGCTAGCTGTGGTCTTTGCCTTAGACAAATTCCGGTCTTATCTCCTAGGTTCCAAGGTCATAGTCTTCACTGATCACGTTGCTTTACGGTATTTACTATCTAAGAAAGAGACCAAACCTAGGTTGATTAGATGGATTTTGTTACTTCAGGGATTTGTCCTAGAGATCCGTGATAAGAAAGGATCTGAGAATGTGGTGGCGGATCATCTTTCCCGAATCCTCGTTGAGTATACTAGTGACCCTCTTATTTTGCATGATTCGTTTCCGGACGAACAACTCTTTAAGCTGTCACAAGCGAGTCCCCCGTGGTTTGTACATATTGTGAATTACTTGGCTATTGGGCAAATTTCACAGAATTGGTCTAAGCAAGACAAAGACCGATTCTTTTTGCAGGTCAAGTATTACTTTTGGGAGGATTCGGAGTTGTTTAAATATTGCTCTGACCAAGTGATCCGACGGTGTGTGCCGGAGAGCGAGGTGCATAGCATTCTTACATTTTGTCATGCTTCTGCATGTAGCGGTCATTTTAATGGGCATAAAACGGCTGCCAAGATTTTACAAAGCGGATTTTATTGGCCCACAATTTTTAAAGATGCCTATAAATTTTGTAGAACTTGTTTGCGCTATCAGCAAATGGATTCGATGTCTCGGCATGACATGATGCCAATGTCCCCTATTCTTGTGGTAGAAATATTTGATGATTGGGGGATTGATTTATGGGCCCTTTCCCGTCGTTGTTCGGGTTTGAGTACATTCTCTTGGCAGTAGATTATGTGTCTAAGTGGGTGGAGGCAATAGCTACCCGAACAAACAATCATAGAGTGGTAATCAAATTTTTGCATGAAAACATCTTTAGTCGTTTTGGGTTTCCTAGAGCCATAATAAGTGATCAGGGTACACATTTTTGTAACCGGTTCTTTGAGTCGGTAGTTAAGCAATACTCTATCACTCATAAAGTTGGCACTCCATACCACCCTCAAAGTAGTGGCCAAGTGGAAGTCTCAAATAGGGAGGTAAAACACATAATTGAGAAAACGGTGAGACCGGGTAGGAAAGATTGGTCATAACGGTTAATTGATGCATTATGGGCTTACCGCACTGCTTATAAGACACCCATTGGGATGTCACCATATAGAGTAGTGTTCGGCAAAGCTTGCCATCTCCCGGTTGAACTTGAGCACCGAGCTTTGTGGGCCATAAAGAAGTTTAACTTTGATATGGCCGCGACTGGGCTCAACCGGAAATTGCAACTCAATGAGCTGGAGGAAATCCGGAATGATGCATATGAGAGTTCGAGAGTTTTTAAAGCTCGGACTAAAGAATTTTATGACAAGTACATTAATAAAAAATCCTTTGAACCCGGTCAAAAAGTGTGGCTTTTTAATTCAAAACTGAGACTCTTTCCGGGTAAGCTAAGATCAAGATGGGATGGCCTCTTTGAGGTTGTTGAGGCATTTATTCATGGCGCCGTTGAGGTGCGAGATCCAAAAACTGGCCACACTTTCAAAGTGAATGGCCAAAGAATGAAACCATATATAGAGGGGATTGAGAATGGGGATATGATTGAGTCCATTGCTTTGATGGACCCATTTTACTATGATTGATAGATTGATATCTTGTTCTCTTTTCTTTCTCTTCTATGCTATTCTGTTTTTCTTTGTTCTCGTTATGCTTTACTTGCGTCTAGGAGACTTTAAATCCTCTAAAGGTGTAATTACTTTGGTGTTTGCCGTGCCCGAACGGCATCTGACGGTTTGGTATAACCACATAACCGTGTTTGTAGTGAGTTCCTAGGAGACCAACTGAGACGGTGGAAAATAGAGTTCGAATGGCAAAGCCTAGAACATAAAGGTTTGGGATTTCCGAGTCTAGAGTCTGGTTTAAATACCCAGGGGTGTGGAGATTGCTTCAAAACTATCTCGGCTTGAACTCTGTATGGCAGCCCCATAGGTTGAGGTAGCTTTATGCGCCTCGATTCTGGATACCGAATCAACCTAGTCTGTCACCCTGTTAGAGGATAGGAAAAGTTACAAACACAGTTAGGGAGAAAAGTAGTACCCGTGGTTTTCGCGTGAAGATTATACCTTTAGTGGGCATTCCGTTATGTTCTTATGTGCTATATTTATTTCAGATGTCAATTGAAGGTAGAAATGGTTAAGTATATTTGGGTTGTACTAGCCCGAAGGCTATAAACTACGCTGGGTTTTATTACATGGGGGATTCTGAAGTGGCAACTTTATGCCATAACTCTGGTGCCTTTTGTTAGGTTCTGGGAGTTAGTTTTCTATTTTCTTGAAGCATGTACGCTTGCGAGTGCTTCTTATTTTTGTTAAACTATGTTGTTGCAATGTAGCAAAAAAAGGTCATTGCATGCGTGTGGGTAGAAGGGACCCTCCCTAGCCTGGGTAAGACCTTGATTTCTACTTTGTGATTTATGTGATTTATGGGAAATCAGGTATTCAACCACATTCAAATGCTTAGAACTTTGTTTTTGTCTTATTTAAAAACAATAAAAAACATTTATTTGTGTTGTACTTATTTCTTCAAAAGAAAGAAAAAAAAAAAAAAGAGAAAAATTCCCGCACGTACAGCACTTTTCACGTACGTGCGGAAAAATGATGGAAACCAAATGTAGCACTCTGCTTAATAAGTAGGTGCGGGGCTAGTGCGTTGACCAAAAGCCGCACGTGCGGCTTGACTCCCGCATGTGGGGGACGACGAAATTTAAAAAAAAAAAAAAAAAGAGCGTGAAGGCGTGAAATCGCCGCACGTGTGGCCTTGACCCCGCACGTGCGGGAAATTTGTGAGATTCATGTTCGCGCACTGCTTAATAAGCAGGTGCGTGGGTAGGTGCGGCAATTTTCAAAAAAATATATATATATATATATATATTTTTTGTTTCCTTCTTCTTTTAATTATTTCTAATTTCATTTTTAATTTATTTAGTGATTTCAAAATAAGTAAATAAATACATAAATAAATTTTAAATAAATACATAAATAAATTTTAAAAATAAATAAATAAATATACAATTATTTTATTTATAATTTTTTTATTATATATATATTTAAAAAAAATCATATTTTATTTTTTTTATTTTTATTTCCTGTTTTCTATTTTCGTAAAAAAAAAAAACCTTAAAACCTTATCAACGACTAACTCTCACTCTCCTAATCACTCTCACTCTCAAATTTTCCTCTCTCTCTTTTTACCCTCATCATATCTCTCTCTCTCTCTCTCTCTCTCTCTCACAACCCCACAAACTCACCTTCTTTTTCTTCTTCTTCTTCTTCTTCCCGTTTTCTTCTTCTTTCTTCTTCCTCACCGCCATCATCTCACCGCCGGCATCACTTCCCTCTCCGTCCGACGAAACTCCGGCGACCACCATTTTTTCCGGCGAACCTCCATTCTTTTTCTCTCTTTCTCCACTTTTTCAAGGTAATTTTTTTCTTTTATGTAGATTTGTGGATGTAGGAGTTGATTTGTAGAGTTTTTGTTTTTGTTTTTGTGTATTGTTGATCTATAGTTCATCCAAAACAAACAAACAAACAAAATATATATATATATATATATAAACATAAATAAATTTGTTCATAAGTGATTTACTTCTTTTTATTATTTTTAGTGTTCATTCTTTCTGTTATGTTATTTTTTTTAATTTTATTTGTGTTCCTTTAGTTGTAGAATGCATGTTTATTAGTTTGTTCATTCAAAAAAAAAAAAAAACCAGAAACAGAACCAAACTCTGCATAGGAGAAAGATGAGCACCGCACATGCGGCCCTCTATGGCGCACGTGCGGGCCAAGCCAAAAAAAAAAAAAAAAAAAACTCAGAAATAAAGTTGCTAATAATAATCCTAATTTAGTTTTTTTTTTTATTTCCTCTATTTATTTAGTTTAAATAGTTCGTTAGTGATTTTGGTTAGTTTAATTAGTTTTAGATTGTTTTGGTTTTATTTTTATTTGTTTAGTTGGTGCTGTTATTTTTATTTTATTTTATTTTATTTTTATTCTTTGATGTAATTTTTTATTTAATTATTAAGTAGTTTAGTTTTTATTTTATTTTATTTTATTTTATTTTATTTTCTTCTCTTCTATTAAAAAATAAATAAATAAATAAATAACTGTTTAGTTTAGGTTATTTTATTCTATATTTTAATCTCTTTTGTACTTTAGTTATTTTATAGTTTAGTTTAGTTTAGTTTATTTTATAGTTTAGTTAATTTAATTTAATGTCATTTTAATTCATTTATTTAATTAATTTCATTTTTATATATTAAAAAAAATTTGTGGGAATTCCATGTGGTACATTAGTGGGCAAACTTGCGCTTTCATATTTTATTTTATTCTCATGATTGGTGCCACGGGTTTGTGTCTATTTGATTTTGGTGTGTGCAGGATAGGAGTCGACGTGTATCTGCTCGGGCCTCCAAGAAGGCCAGAGGTTCCACCTCTTCGGCGCCACCATCGCCACCGTCACCACCATCCTCGTCACCACCATCCTCGCCACCACCACCGGGAGACTTGCCCCGGCCGAAGTGGACTTCACGCCCTCTTCACAAGCTCACGTAGTTCAATACGCTATTTTTTCAGCGTGACGCAGACACTACTTGGGCCGTTGAGTAGCTCCGCCTCCGGCAACAGTTGGGCATTTGCACTGTGACAGCGCCCACTTATCCTCGTCGGCTACGACTATTCTACCAGAACCAGTATGAGACACCCACCGAGGATGGACTACTCTCTAACATTGATGGTCATCCTATCCACATCACCTTATCAATGATGGCCACCATGTTAGGGTTTTTCGCCAAGCCAGAATATCAGCCATTCCCGGAAGTTGAGGATCGACAGCCCATACATAGCCTCATCCAACAATACTTCCCGGAGGCCCACGGTGACCTCAGTTTCACATGCTTACGGCGGAGCAAGCTGTCTAGCCGCTTGCTATTCCTTGATTCCGTGGTCCATAAGAATGTCCTTCCACATGGGCATCGAGCTGAGCGACGCTTGGAGTTTGTTCGGGTCTTACACCGGTGTCAGTATGGCTATCAGGTCCCACTTGCGCATACCATCTGGATGCATTTGCAAAAATTTCTACGAAAGGCAGTTCGGTCTGATCCTATGCAGAACCTGACTTGGCCACTACTATTTGCCAATTTGTTGACACTTGTGTTTGAGCTGAACCACCTTCCCATTGCTGAGGATGAGGAGATTGATAGAGGGTATCCGACTTTCGGCCAGCGGGAATGGTAGCATAGCATATCTCGCATTCCGCAGCCGGTTGGTGCCCCAGTTGATAAGGCCCAGGACCCCGTACCCGACCACCCACCTCATCCTGTTCACCAGTGCCTCCCCAAGGAGACCCACTCTACATGACTCGCGAGGAGTACTTACACCTTCAACACTCTGTGGATCAGGTCCACAGTACTCTTCGTGATCATCACCAGAGTCTCATGGAGTTGCGCACGGATTTTCAGGCACATTGCGACTATTCTCGGGCGACCTTCGACCAACTGCTCGCCCACCAGCAACGGGTTCAGGATGACGTCTTTGAGACGCGCTCTTTAATGCAAGCCTTGTTCGCCCAGCATTTCCCGCCACCACCACCACCGGCTTCCCCGTAGTACCCGCCTGTATATTGCTTTGTCTCTTTTATTTTTATTTTTATTTGTATTTTTCTTTTTAGTTCTTTCTTTTCTTCCAAAAAAAAAAAAGTGTGAAGTGTGTATATGTTACTCTCTGCCTACCTGGATGTGCACCTATAATTCTGGTAATATTCTCTCATTTCTTTTTGCTTTTCCATTGCGGACAATGTCATATTCAAGTTGGGGGATAAGGGTTATATTTTCTTTTGTGCATTTCTATTTGGCTTATAATTCATGCTTATACCTGTTTCACTTGATTACTTCACTTGATGTGACTTCTTTCTAGTAGGGTGATGATATTTGCATATGTTAATTGGAGATCATAGTGGACTTGTATGAAAAGGGTTTATTGGGTAGATACTTGCATGCGATGTTTGCACGAGGAGAGTTGTCTGTGTTTGTGGTATTAGTACACTTGTCATGAGTATGCCTTAATTCACATGAACACACTATCATAGCGGTGATCTTTTTATTATAATCCCTGGTATACATCATTGATAATAGCTAGAGTTGCAGAAAAGAATAAATGAGGAGCCAGGATTCTTAAAAAAAAAAAAAAAAAAAAAACCACTTGACTAGTTTGGGTTCGTAGCCTTTTTAACTCGAGTTATTAAGCCCATAGAGGTGTCTCTACACCTAATGCCCTAAAACCGTCTGGTTTGGGAGTCATTGGCCCAAAACTTGCTACATGGGTTAATTAGAAAGCTTAAGGGACTTGGACAATGCACAGTTAAGGAAAAATAAGAAGAATGACTTGTTTGGATTCGTAACCTTTTCAACTCGAGTTGTTAAGTCCGTAGGGGTGTCTTTACACCTGGTGCCCTAAAACTGTCTGGTTTGGGAGTCATTGGCCCAATGCTTGTTACATGGGTTGATTAGAAAGCTTAATGGATCAGGACATTGCACAGTCATAAAAAAATAAATAAATAAAATAAAATAAAATAAAAAATTGAGAATCTTGGTTGCAACAGGTTAGTTTTTCTGTATATGTTGGGTGTTATTATGAGTTACATTAGGCTATTATAATGGACAGTTAACTAATATGGAGATTGCACTTTACACTAAGGATACTCATGACTTGTCTACTAGCATGCACAAGTACATGGGACTTTACTTTTGTATTAACTGAATTGTGGTTTTGACTCAATAGGTTCCTTCATGCTTATCCACTGTGTCTTTAATGACTCATGATGTCTCAATATCACATTGTAGTGGCACATAAATTGAATGTTAGGTGGAGTAGTGTAGTCATTTGTTGTTGGGTATATATGAATATGTTAATGTTTGTGGGTATCATTTCTGGAAACCCTCACGAGACTTTACTCGTCCACTTGGGGTAACCTTGTGGTTTAAAGGCTTATTGCATATGCTAAATGCAACAGTTTTCCTACGAAAGAGGAAATAGATAGATTTTGTTTAATTTTATTTTATTTTACTTGCTTGAGGACTAGCAAGTAGTAAGTTGTGGGATGTGATTAAGGCCGAAATGTACATCATTGAGGCCATTAATTAGAATCTCTTAACTTCACTTGCTAGTCAAACTGTATACTTTATGTGTGTTGAATGTCAATCAGGTTATACATCGTTGGAGCATAAAATGGGCAAAAAGACAGAATTTAGACAGAGTTGACTTTCCCGCATGTGCGTTGACTTTTTCGCACGTGCGTTGACTTTTTCTAGGAAAGTCAAACCGACGTTGTAAACCTGTTTGGAAGTGAGTAGAAGTATAAAAAGAAAATGAAAAGGCTGGAATAGGGTTCTGAACTTGTTTTGACCTAAAGAGAGAGACTAGGGTTTGGAAGGGAAGAAAAACTAAAAGCTTCAAGGATGTCTCCCATGGTGATTCCTTCTCTATCTACCTCTTTCCACTCCTCCATGAGTGGCTAGTCTTATTTTCTAGGGTTTTGATGAAACCCTAGCCATGTAATTATTTAGTTTTCTTTTTGATTTTTAATTATGTAAAGGTTTGAACATATGTATGGTGATTTAGAAGTTTCTTTTATATATTTTTCATTATTTCTTCGAATATTTGACTTTCTGTGATTGTTGAATGTTATCCATACATGAGTTTTCTATTCATTCACATTCAAGGTATGAGACAAACCATACTACGAGGAACGAGTCGTATCACTACTCTAGTTTAGAGTGAACGATTCGTATTACTTGAGATGGTTCGTGCTCGTACATTGAACATGATGATCTTCTTGTTAAATGCTTTGAGCTTGTAGTTGCGAAGCATTAATCCGTTCAAACCATAGCATAATTGATTTCAATTGGAAACCCTAATCACGTGGCTAGTGGTGGACTCTTTGCCCTAGTTTTTCCCCCAATTCAGTAAATCTATTGTTAGTTATAGTTAATAATTTAATTCCTTAGTTTATTTATTTTTTATTAAATTAGGTTATGAACAATCAATCGTTTTATCAAATTTAATTTAGGAATTTAACAATTAAATTAGATTAATTTCACAATTGTCCCTGTGGATAGATATCTGGACTTGCCATTATTCTAAAAGAATTTCGTGTAGTTTAGTATTTAATTTTGGTGTGTTCCACAACCCATCAGCACACCCACTAAATCAAAACCAATTGAATCACCAAAATTGATCAAAAAAGCTATCGCACCAAATTGATCATCATCGAATTGATTCTCTTACTCTATCGCAGCCGCTGTGCATCATACGATATTCAACAACCCTTTTTGGAAAAAACAAAACAATATCAAATATATGTTGTAGACTCTTAGGCTTTTTATCAAACCTTGTCTATTACCAAACTGATTATAAAATACCCATTAGGCCTCGACAAAGGCTTAGTTAACATATTTGAAATATTATCATCCATGTAAACCTTTTCAAGTTGTAACAATTTTGAATCTAACACATCACAAATCCAATGATATCTCACATCAATGTGTTTTGATCTCGAATGAAAAGTAGAATTTTTACTCAAATAAATAGCACTTTGACTATCACAACAAAGCACATACCTTTCTTGCTTCAAACCTAATTATGGTGATGTGGTTTGGAAATACTCTTGGATCCTGAAGGATGTTTTTGATCCTCTGATTATCACCTGAAAAGGGATTAACACTCCGGTCGGGGGTGCCGGAATTAGCACTCCGACGGACAAGTTAGTATATGTCTCACGTTTACTTATGTCTTAAGTTTCTTGGGGTTTTCTCTCATATACTTTTCTTTGGCTGATATTCCTCTATTTATATTCACTTTTGGGCCTCAGGGTTGCGCCCACTCTTAATCTATCGTGTGATTGTTCACTCGAACCCTTCTATCGTATGTCAATTCCCACTCGGCTCCTCGCTCAACTGGTTCTATGGCCGATTAGGATATTCGACATCTGGATCGTATAAGACGGGCCGAATATAATATATATCTTGATTTTCTAAGTGTGTACTCGGCCTCTCTGTATCCCCTGATATTCGGCTCCGACACTAGTTATTGCAAAAATTTCTTCAACCATAACTCTTCTTTGCAAGCTTTCGTAATGGCAATAAATTTAGCTTCGGTAGTTAAGAAAACAACACATTTTTGTAATTTAGATTTCCATTCCAAGCTCCCATTGCAAATGTCATCAAATATCTCGAAGTAGATTTTCTAGAATCAACATCACCGGCCATGTCAGAATCCGTGAACTTATCAAGCATCGGTTTACCATCCCCAAAACACAAACACACATTCGAAACCCCTCGAAAATACCTTAGAATCCATTTTACCGTTGCCCAATGTTCTTTACCCGGATTGAAGACAAACCGACTTACCACACCAACGGCATGAGCAATATTCGGTCTTGTACAAACCATGGTGTACATCAAAGGACTAACCGTTGAAGCATAAGAAATTTTTTGCATCTTTTCCTTGTCTTTCTCACTTGTAGGACATTGATTCAAACTAAATTTGAAGTAACACGCAAGTGAACAACCAACCGACTTTGCTTTATCCATGTTGAACCTCTCAAGAACTTTTTCAATGTAGCTTTCGTGAGACAACCAAATCAACCCCTTTTTGCGATCACGAACAAATTTTACTTGGTAGTTCCAAATCTTTCATAGCAAATGACTTGCTCAACTCCAATTTTAGCTTGCTAATCATAGTGTAATCTTGACTCACAATTAACATGTCATCAACATAAAGCAAAAGAATAATAAATTTGCCATCTGAATTTTTTTTCACAAACACACAATGGTCTGAAATAATTTTAGAAAAACCATTATTCATCATGAAAGAGTCAAATTTTTTGTACCATTGTTGCGGGGTTTGTTTGAGGCCATACAAAAAAAATTTTCCCTTTATCCACAAAACCTTCTGGTTTCTCCATATAAATTTCTTCTTCAAGGTTACCATGAAGAAATGCGGTCTTCCCATCAAGTTGCTCAACTTCAAGGTTCATACTTGCAGCCATGCCAAGTACAACCCGAATAGAAGACATCTTCACAACGGGTGAGAAAATCTCATCAAAGTTAATACCTTTATTTTGTCCAAAGCCTTTTACAACAAAACATGCTTCGTACCTCAGATTTTTTCCATCATTCTTCAATTTGAAAACCCACTTATTTTTTAGAATTTTCCTCCCCTTAGACAATTCACTAAATCATAAGTGTGATTTTCAAGTAAGGAATTCATTTCCTCTTCCATGGCCTTTTTCCAATTATCTTTCTTTGCATGCTCAATTGCTTCTTGATAGCTCTCGGGCTCCCCTTGATCAGAAATCAACACAAACTCATTAGGAGGATACTTTCTCGAAGGTTGCTGATCCTTTGTAGATTTTCTCAACTCAAGTTGTGGTGACGGTTCTTGAGTTTGATACTCTTCCTCAATTTCTGGCTCAAGTTCATTAAGATTAGTATCATCCTCTACATCTTCAATAGGTGGCTGCACATCTCCCCCATTTTCATCATCCACCAAAGATGAAGGAGATGGATCCATGTCAATGAAATCACTACATTTTGGCTCCGATTGATTACCTTTGCCTAAGTCTTCAATTGTTTGGTCTTCAAGAAACACAACATCACGACTTCGAATGACTTTCTTGTCGACCGGATCCCACAATCTATAACCAAATTCGTTATGCCCATAGCCAAGAAAAATATATTGTCTTGACTTACTATCAAGCTTAGACCTTTCATCCTTTGGAATGTGAACAAAAGTTCGGCAACCAAATAGTCTCGAGTGCTCATGAGACACATCTTTGTTGGTCCAAACTCTTTCAGGAACATCACCATTCAAAGGATAAGAAGGAGACAAATTGATCACGTCAACCGCTGTCCTCATTGTCTCATCCCAAAAGGATTTTGGCAATTTAGTATGTGAAAGTAGACACCTTGTTCTTTCCACAATCATCCTTTCGGCAATGCCATTTTATTGAGGAGTCTTCTTAACTGTCTTTTGATGCCGAATACCTTGGTTGCGACAATACTTATCAAATGCCTCAATGTATTCGCCGCCATTGTTTGTTCGGATGCACTTTAATTTCTACCTTGTTTCTCTTTCAACCATGGCTTGAAAATAGTTAAATACATCTAGAACTTGATATTTAGGTTTTAGTATAAAAGCCCAAACTTTCCTTGAATAATCATCAATGAAAGTAACAAAATAAAGTGCACCACTATGTGTTCTAACTTTCAAAGGACCTCAAACATCCGAATGAATCAACTCCGAAACATTTTCTTTTCTAAAAGTAACATTTTTATGAAAAAAAACTCTATGTTGTTTACCAGTCAAACAATGAACATAAGTTTTAAGATGTGTACCTTTTAAACCGAGTAGAAGCTCGTTCTTAAACAAAACTTGTAGCCCCTTTTCACTTATATGACCAAGTCACTTATACCACAATTTCATAGAAGTATCATCTTCAAGTGCATTGACAACACCTTTAAAAAAATTTTCTTGGATTGAATAAAGTGTATGAGTCTTCTTGCACTTAACCACCACCAAAGAACCCTTTGTAAGCTTCCATATTCCATCACCAAATTTGTTGTTGAAGCCTTCATCATCTAGCTTCCTGGTAGAGATCAAATTGAGACGAATGTTAGGAACATGGCTCACATCTTTAAGCAATAACTTGCAGTCCAAATTTGTTTCCAAGCAAACATCACCCATGCCAATAATCTTGGACAAACCTTCAATACCCATTCGAACAGAACCATAATCTCCTTTGGCGTAGGTAGTGAAGAAATCAACTCGAGAAGTCACATGAAAAGAAGCACCGGAATCAATCACTTAATTACTCTCTTGGCCTACAAAATTGATACGATCATTTTCAAACAACTATGAGATCATCGGTAGTAACCGCCCTTGTGTCTTCTTACTTCTTATCTATACTTTTGTCACGCATTTTCTCCTTGTCCTTGAGCTTTTGGCATTCTCGCTTCATGTGCCATTTCTCATAGCAATAATAGCATTCAATGTCTTTATTTGAAAGAGAACCATTTTTTGATTTGTTACGGCTTTGATCACGACCATGAGTAGTCTTACTCCTCCTCCTTGTTTTGCTTCGCCCCTCTCACAGCAAATGCTTCAGAATGAGAGGAACCCGCTGATTTTCTTCTAGTTTCTTTATTTAACAAGCTACTAGTGACTTAGCTTATTGTGACAACTCCATCGGACACCGAATCACTAACTGTCACAACCAAAATCTCCCAACTTTCGGACAAAGAACTAAGTAGTATCAAAGCTTGCAACTCATCATCAAAAATAATTTTCATAGAAGCAAGTTGGTTAAAAATTCTCTTTATTTCATTCAAATGTTCCGAAATTGGTCTGCCATCTTTATATTTTAAATTAACCAACTTTCAAAACAGAAAAGCTTTTTTTGTGGCTGATTTTTTGTTATAAAGGCCTTCTAATTTTTTCCACGTATCATGTGCCGAAATTTCAGTAGCAACATGATAAAACACACTGTCATTAATTCATTGACAGATAACACCAACGACTTTTAGATTAAGCCTCTTCCATTCATCATCTTTCATATCATCAGGTTTGCCACTATCACCCTTAATAGGTCCATACATATTTTTACAAAATAATAGGTCCTCCATTTTAGTTTTTCAAGTTACCCAATTGCTTCCATTGAAGTTAACATACAACTTACTTTCCCTTCTATTGATTTACACCAAAAAATAAACCAAAATAAATCGTAAGTTCTGATATCAATTGTTAGGGAAAATATACGAGTCCCCACAAGTAAATCAATCAATGAGAATAAAAATTAATGCGAAAAAATTAAATCAAAAGTAACGCAAGAATTTTACGTGGTTCCTTCAATGTGAGGTACACCTACGGGATCGAAATCTGATTTCACTATCAATCAAAGAGTTTCCAAACGATTACAAACGAGACACGAATGGCCTCACAAACCAACCTTAGGTGAGTTTCAAATAATCACATATAAATAAGAGTAAAGACCTCACCAAATAGATGAACAAAAGTCTTTGAAATAGAGTTGAAGAAGACTCAAAACAATAACCCAAATCAATTTTGTAAGCACTAGTCGAAAGCACACCCACTAAATCAAAACTAATTGAATCACCAAAACTGATCAAAAAAGCTATCCCACCAAATTGATCATCATCGAACTGATTCTCTTATTCTATCGCAGCTGCTGTGCATCATACAAAACTCAACAACCCTTTTTGGAAAAAATTAAACAATATCAAATATATATTGTAGACTCTTGAACTTTTTATCAAACCCTAGCTACAACCAAACTAATTATAAAATATCTATTGGCCCTCCAAAAGTTAGGTATAATTTATTAAAAATATATTATAACCAACACTAAACTAAACTAAATATTTTAATAAACTAATTGGGTTCTATACTCCAATAAGGAGGTATGCCCAACACACCGTACACCAGACGATCGGTCAGTTGTCATCCCGGACAACTAGTTACTTGCAAAGTTGCCTATTGTTTTGCCCATTACTGGTGTCCTGCTGGTTATCCCCTCACCAACCAATCGTTTGATAATATATCCATAAAAACATAAATAATCAAAATTATAATCATACAAACATATAAAAAAAGTTGAACATAACAAGTTGACAACGACATGATAATATGTTGTCATGAATCATGAATATGAAAATCCAAAAAAAAAAAACTCAGTGTTTTGGGGACGGTAATTTGGGGAGTAAATCACAATTTTAACCTTTTGGGGGAGGGAATGAGGAATTTTCTTGAAGTTTTTTTTTTTATTATTATTATTTTAAGTTTGCGTGGAAAATTGTAATAGTCTTTCTTCAAAGGAAAAAGAGAATAAAAATGGATTTTGAATGTTTCATGTCCGGTCAAATTATTAAAATTTATAGTTTTAAGGAGTTGACCGAACGGTGAAGGTTTAAAAATAAAATTTAAATTTTGAGTGCGAATCATTCTAATTAGTCACAAGAGGTTTGTCTGAGAATTAACTTTAAGATTTTGATATTAATTAAAATACATACAAATTAAATCAATTATAAAAATAAAAAAAAATTCATTGAGAATGGAATTGAACATGCGAATCAATTAGAAAATGTTTGAGACTCCTACAAAGAAAGATCTCCACGACCTTTACTAATATATTAACTATTGATATGTTTAAAATTTTTTTATAAAATTATATCTAACAGTGATATGAATAATTCAAAATATTTTAAAACTCTAAAGATTATATTTTATAGAGTCTCTACCCCTCCTACTAATCAATTATAGAGCAATAGTGGATGACCATCCCATTGACCGATGAGAGCAAATTTTGGTCTCAATTATTTGGTTCTATTGTTCAAAAGAAAAGAGTTTGAAAGGACTTGAGTTGACAATTATAAAAACAAAATACAATTTGAAAACCATTTATTTTGGTGTGATGATAAACCTTATGTCTTTGTTTAATCTTTTGCAAAAATATAATTAAATTAATGATCTTAAGACCATGACTCGATTTATAAGAAAAGAAAGTTTGAATTCACTTGATTTAAGTTAATCTTTGCAAGTATCAATTTTCCCTTGTATAATGTTTATTATTTATTGTGATTGTGACTGTGCTTCATTGCAAAATTGTTTATTGTGATTGTGACTGTGATTCATTTGCAAAATATACATTGTAATATAATAAAATAAAAAATGTACAATCTTTGTTAATGGTTGCTATTGTTTGGTTTGTGTTTCCCAAAAATTTTTGAAAAAAATTCTCTATAAATAAGTTTTCAAAAGTAATCAAATCAAACAAATTTTTTCAAAAAAATTCCTTAAAACTTGTTTGGTTGACAAGTTTTCCAAACAAATCTCTCTCTCATACACATCAAATCAATTACTTTTTCCAAAACTCTCTCTCAAAATAATTTTTCAAAACATTTTTTGAAAAAAATCAAACCAAACAATTTTTCGTACTTTTTATCTCTAAAACTCATCTCCCAAACTCAAACCAAACATATGTGTGTTTTTGTTTTCTTGGGATTGTAGGACTTGGATTCTTTATTCTCAAAATGTTTTTATTCATACCATTAAGGTTATGCTTGGCATACGAGGTTAGAACTATTTTAAGAAGTCGTTTGGGATGTTTTAAATAAAGTTTATTTTTTGAATTTTTATAAAATATGAGTTTGATTTGAAGTGATGTAATAGAAAGGTAATGTGACTTAAATAAGATAATGTGACTTAAATAGGATAGTGATTTTTTAACTTTTTAATTTTTTTAGAGGATGACAAACAAGGCCTAATTATAAAAAAATAAAATAAGTTAAAAAATTAATAAGATAAAATATCACATTTAAATTATAATCATTTTATTTTTTCTCACAAAATTCAAAAAATTCAAAAAGTTCATCTCAAACGAAATTTTTTAGCTCACGCGAAAATAGTCAAAAATTCAAAAAGTCAACCCACTTCACAAACAAAGGCTAAAGGTATGAGATTTTTATGTCTTTATTTGGAAAGTGAGTTGACTTTTTAAATTTTTAGCTATTTAACTTGAGTTAAAAAGTCTTGTTTATGACGAATTTTTTGACTTTTTAAACTTTTATTAGAAAAAAATAAAATAATTATGATTTAAATATGATATTTTGTCTTATTAATTTTTTAACATATTTTATTTATTTATTTATTTTGACTAAAATAAACTCAACCTCACAAACCATACATAACCTATATTTTAATATTTTAATTACATCATGTAACTAAGAGTGTATTAGGGCTAGTTTGGCAAGTTTTAAAAAAGTCAAAAAGTTAAAAAGTCACTATCATATTTAAGTCATACCACCTCTCTAACACATCACTTTAAACCCAATCCAAATCAAATCTATATATTTCATAAAAAATTAAAAAATACAATTATTTATATCATTCTAAACAACCCTTTAAGAATAAAAACACGTGAAGGTCAAAAACAGTTGGCACAATTATATATACATTTACTAGTGGTAAACCCGTGCTATGCACGAGACTGATTTATAGTATATAAATTTTTTAATAATGCATCAAGTTCTAAATTTTGTCATAAAATTATAATCATAATGAATAAAGATCATCTTCTCAAATTTCATAAGTAAAGACAATAATTTAAAAGCAGATATGCACAAAATGTTATTATAATTCAACTGATCTATTTTTCTTGAAATAATAAACTTGATTTCTAACTAATGAAATAATACTAACAATAAATAAGATGTTTCTCAATAATCTAAAACATATATATGCTAAAAAGAATTACTAATAAACTGAATGCCATAAATCTATCTATCTATATTTGTTATGGGTTTATATATATTTTTAATTTATATATATGGTTATAAATATTTGTGGGTTCGTAATTTTTTTATCACTTTATGCCAAATATATTTTTTATTTTTAAAAATTTTAAAATTGAAAATTTCTATTTAATGCTTGAAGCTCTTGTAAAAAAATAAAAATTCAAATAAAAAAAATCAAAATTTTAAATTAGATTTGTTTCGATAGGCTTTAAAAAAAATAAAATTTAAAAATAGATATTGAGAGATAAAATAAAGATTTTAACTGAACATATAGGATCAAATTTGTTAATTACGAAAGATTTTAACAAAAGCGAGATAGATCAAATTTGTTAACTTTATCTATTTCTATATCAATTTTTTTTTTTTTACGTTTATTTTAAAAAAGTAGAAATTAGGAAAATTAGTAAAGAAGACTTGAGAGAATACCAGTAAGAAAGAAAGTGATTAAGAGTTAGTATTAAGGGTTTGGTGGCCTTTCATGTTTCATACTACATTCTTATAATATATAAGAAGATAAAAGAAAAGAAAGGGACTGAACATCTTATAAATATTTTATTTTTATTTTTTCATATGTACCAAAATCACACATTAATATAAGTAATTTTGTCTTTCTTATTTGGTCCTTAGTTATTTATTTATTTATTATTATTATTATTTATTATCTAAGATTAATGTTTTAACCATTTGTCACACATGACCTCAAGCTAAAACTTTAGCAAGAAAGAAAAAACAATGGTGTGCTCATATCTATTGGACTAAGAAAAAATTGTGCCAAAAAAAATTGAAATACAATTAACAACAGTGAACACTCAAATATAAAAACTCTTCATCTCATATACACCATTTTTATGATTCAAGATTCTAGTTATACACACACACAAAAAAAACAAAAACAAAAACAAAAAAATAAAAAAAAATGGAAAGAAACAAAAGGACAACAAAAACTGAAGTGTTCTCTTTACATAGTAGTTTTTGATAAGTTTCTTATTGACATATTGTTTTAAGACTCGTTGGCCATATGTGCTTCCAAACTAAAATTTCTTCCTCATGGTAAAACTTTCTAATTCCTCCATAAAAGCGATCTATTTGATCGTTCCAGTAATTCTCGATTATCCTTCTCATTTATTGTTGTTTGTTCTCCTTGTGACTTAGGAGTATTGTTTGAACTTCAGCATTATTGTAACTTGTAAAATACTAAATTTTCTCAAATAAAAGAAAAAGAAAAAGAAAAACATATACAAAAAAAGAAGAAAAGATTGACAGATTGCTTTATTGATATGGAATACAAACACACAAAAATTCTATGTAAAGCAATTGTTTTGTCTATATAATAAGTGAAACATATAACTCAAAAACTTGGAAAGGGGCTTAAAAAATAAATAAAAATAAAGCAATGGCAACCTCTGTTGTATCATATATACCAATCTCTAACTTTCTTACGGAATGGCCATCTAGGTAGTACCAATCTAACTTTCTTATGAAATGACCATGGAGGTGATGGTGACAAATAAGGGCAAGTTTTTTGGGAGAGAGATATAGTCATGTTTTTATTTTTTTATAAGAAGAGTGTGAGATTGAAACAAAAATGTAACTATATATAAGGAGGGAAGAGAGACATGTGAGAAAGGAAGGCATGTGAAAGGAGGTTACTTTAATTGAGATAAAGGAAAGAGGTGATAAGAGAGTTTTAAAATTTTTAATTTATCTAAAGTGATAAATATATATTTTTTCTTATATATTTCACGTGGATTTTTTGTCTCTCCTCTATTTTGGCTAGAAAAAACAGGGTGAGAAAGGAAGAAGTGCCATCTCATTTTTTTAATCTCTCAAAATTATGAGAAATCAGGATTAAATAATTGATAGTCTGTGAGCTTCCACTACATTTGCTTTTATAGATAGTATATATAGATAGATAGATAGATAGTATAGATAGATATAAATATATAGGTAAAAAGATAGATATCAAATCTAATTTGAAAAAAGATAAAAGTAAAATAAACATCCTTAAAAAAAAAAGAAAAAAAAAAGAGAGAAATGTGAGAATTCAGTTGTTGATAATCAAAATTTTTAAAAAGACAAGATATTTATGAGAGATCATGTATGAGTAGAAGATAATTTAATTTTTGTTATATCGAAATAAAGACATATATATTTTCTTGAATAGTAGCAAAATAAATTTACTTTTTTAATAAAGTTGTAATAGAATAAAATATATTTAATTTTTAAATTGCATGCTTGATGATAATTTTTTTTTTAAATACATTGATAGAAAATTTTAAAATTGATGGTAGTCAATTGTTATCATTATAGCCAAAAAGAATTTAATAGTGGTCAATCATTAACCAATAATTTTGGATAAAATCATGGATAGCGAATAAAAAATTAACACTTAGCAACTTAAATTTTGTAAAAATTTTAATTTTTTTTTTTGGAAAATTCAGAAAAAAAAGTATTGGAATTCCACAAATCATATAGTTAAATATTTTAATTAATTTTAAAATTTAAATGTTAAATCCAGTAATATTATGCCATGTGTAATAATTCAAAATTTAGATAATACACTAATAGATTTGAGTCATTTTTTTTCTAATATTGTAAAAAAAAAAATTCAGAATTTTAAATTAGATATGTTTAGATAAAATTTAAAGATTTTAAAATTTTTAAATTAAATATTGTTAGATGTACCAATCACTTTAAGCCAAATATAATTTTGTTTTCAAAAATTTTAAAATTAAGAAATTGTGTTTAAGGTTTGAAGTTGTTGTGTGTGTTTGTGTTGTTAAGTGGGTGCATATTGGTTGTAGATGATCCGAATAACTCTCATTTGAGAGAGTTTGAAGGAGCAAAAGTGAGATTAACTTTATGCAGAGCTGATCTTCTTGATTTCGAGAGTTTACGCAAAGCCATTAACATGTGATGGTGTGATAGACATGAGATAAAGTAAATTAAATTAAATTCAAGATTTGATAAGTTTCGAATTTGATTAAATTGAAAAACAAAAGCAAATTACAAATTAAAAAGTAAGCAAGCCAAATCGTGCGAAATGTAATAATGAAGAAGATGAAAAGATATGTAAATAAATTGAAAAATAATGGAAAAAAGAAATATATATATATACACAAAAGTAATAAACATTGAAAAAATACATATAAAGTAAGAAATAATATTATGAGCATAAAAATGAAGAAAATGAAAAGACATGCAGATGAATTAAAAATATTTAAAAATATATATGCACACAAAGTAACAAACATTGAAAAAATGCATATAAAGTAAAAAATAATATTATACTGACATTGTAATAATTTTTTTGCAAATAATCAAACTTGCAAAATGTAACAATGGAGAATATGAGTTATTATAAGAAAATAAAAGATGATTGGAATAAACTGAATAGAGAAATGTGTGTATGGAAGTTGTATGAGTTGTTGGTTTTTTTTTTTTTTTTTTTTTTTTTTTTTTTTTTGAGATTGAGAGTGAGATAAATATTATTGTGAGTGATGGATATAGATGAATATTTTATTATGTTGGGATAAGTATTATTATGGGTGATGGATATGAATGAATATTTTATTATTTTTTAATTTTATATTTTATATAGGGAGAAGGAGTGAGAAGGCTTGAAGAGTGGGAAGGGAGATAAAGGGAAGTGCCACGTAATATTTTTTTTTTTAAAAAATTATGAGAATTTAAGATTCAAATTTTAGAGTCTTTTGACTTAATAAGTATATTTGGTTATATATATAATATAGATAGATAGATAGATATGTAGTAGGTTGATTATGATGATGACCCAAGCTCTGAGCTGGCACAGATATAAACCTTACAATTAAAAATGCATACATTTATATATAGTAGGTTGATTATGATGATGACCCAAGCTTTGAGCTGGCACAGATATAAACCTTACAATTAAAAATACAAAAATATTTAAAGAGTATTAAAAGCAAAATTTTAATGAAAGTTCTACTCATGTGGTAGTGGACTCTATTCATAAATAATTTGATGCATGTTTTTTATTTATTATTATTTTTTATTCCATGTCACATCATTAAAGTCATTGTTAAAATTCCAAATTTAAAATTATGAATGATTACTCATTAAAAATGACTCTAACACTAAACTTGGGATTTTTTTTTTATAAATAAATTACAAATATACCTTTTGATATTTGATTAAAATATGAATCGTCTTTTGTAATTTTGAAAATTACATTCCACTCATGAGGTTTCAAATTTTATAACAAATTGTCATTGTTATTAATAAATTATTAAGTCAATTAACAGTTTTTAATGGTGTTAGAAATATATTTCGATTAATAATTTAGATAATTTTATTATTGTATATGAGAGTAATTATGTTTTTCATTTTTGTAGTTAATTTTGTTTAATAAAAAATTTCTAATAAAGGGGTATTTGTAATTTTTCAAATTATAGGAGACAATCTATACTTTAAGCAAACTTCAAGGGTGCATTTATAATTTACCTTTTTTTTATAATTTTTTTTGGTTCCTTTTTTTTTTTTTTGAATCTGAAAAAAAAAAAACACTCCATAGGGGCATAGCATTCGTGGGTCTTGATCCCGCGATAATCAATTGCCGACCATAATTAGCTTAATTCATAAAAAGGACCCACCACCGAGACACTTAATGAACCTCATCACAAGCCACATAAGATGTCAAGTTTCAATTGAAATATAAGAACCTCATCACGAACCACATAAGATATCAAATTTCAATCGGAATACAATCCAGTCTCTACATGAAAAGTGTGCTCCGGGATTCGAACCTGACTCATTTCTATGAAAATGCAATGCTTTGTTGACGGGGCCACCACCCATGGAGCCTTTAAATATCATAGAATGATATATATATATATATATATATATAAAATATTAATGGTAAATTACATAGATGTTCTTTGAAATTTAAATATATATACATACATATATTTTAATTTTCCATAATTACATATTATTTTTTTAATGTTTTAATTCACAACCTTTTAATCTTTTTTCTTTTTTTTCATAGTCATATTAATGAAACAATGATATTGCCTATTTTTTTTACACTGAAATATATATTTTGCTTCATTTATCATTGAATCTATGTATTATCTGCATTAGTTTTACTCCCTTTAAACTTAAAAAATAAAAATTAATATAATTATATAAAAATTATACATTTATTATATTTTTTTACAACTTTATAAAAAAAAACTAATTATCCTAATATTAATGTAGACAACGACAAAGAGAAAGAAATGGTCCATGAGTGTAAATTTAGCCCGGGTCACTGTTGGGCAGCATGAGTTCCCGTCCAAATTCGAGTTGGGCCGACCCGATTCATGGGTTAGAAAATTAGGGATTGTTTGGGGTGTTCGAAATAAGTGCACTTTTTGTCTTTTTAGGCTAAAATGTAGAGAAAAAAATATGAATGTTTGGATTAACATTTTGACTTTTTATGAAAAAATATGTATTAAAATATTGTATAAAATTGTAAAATTACGAAATTACCCTCGTTGACACTACGCAGTGCCAAATCTATCAATTTTCATTTTTTTTTATATGACCTATGTGGCTACAAGTGTGTCACGTGGATTAATTTGTTGGAATGTGTGGCTGTGTACTTTGAATGCAGCACTATTTTGTTTTTTTTTTTTTTAATTGACAGATTTCCCGCCAAAAGAGGTAAATAGTATGAACTTTTTCGCTTTTTTAGTGACTTTTTGACTTTTTGGATTTTCTTGAGGATGCCAAACTTGGCCTAAGCGAGGCCCAAGGGTATTCTGGCCCTGAGAGGAGCGAGCTTGGGCCGGGTTTGACTTTTTTTATTTTTATTTTTATTTTTTTCCTACCAAAATTTTAAATTTTTTCACAAAAAAATGACACTGGGCCTCGCGCGGGGTGAGCCTTGAGTGGGCCAATAGGCTGGGTTTTAGGTTGGGCCTAGTGGGCTGAGCTTCGAAACAGAAGACCCAGGCCTAGGATCTCGAGCTGGGATCAGGCCCGGGCTTAGCCGGGCTGCGAGTGGGTTTCTAGTGGACCAAATGTAGGGAGACTTATTGTAAGTCTTAATAAGTAGACTTATTGTCAAACCCCAAATCCAGGTATGACTGGCCGTGGCCCACGGGGACTTAGCCCAAGGCACACATAAGCTTAAATATGAATCCAAAATCACAACGAATAAATGTGACGATAGCCTAGAAATAAATAAATTAAAATCCAATCCAGTGACATGTCACAAATATAAATAATAAAGCCAACCATAACCATTCCAACAATATATACAAATGGAACACAAACCGCCTATAAAATAAAATAATTCTAAATAAAATCCAACCACAATGTATGCACAAAATCGACATAACAAGCTAAAACAAAATAATGAATGTCCTAGAGGTCCATGCAATTGAGTCCTCGCTACGCCATGAGTCCCCTCTAAGTCCTTTTATCACCTGGAAATGATAACAACTATGTGACGCCCCAAAAGTCGGGAACATCAAATAATATATTAACCATTAAATATAGGGTTTTTCTAAGATTACAAGAGTAGGAACGTCACTGATGAGTCTTTTGGCTAATAATCAAGCAATATCCTAGGAAGGTCGGAGGAGTCAAAATAGTCTCCCTTCTAAATCCAATCACCTTAGATAGGAAAGCTACATTTTTGACAGATCTTGACAAGGTATTAACACAAGGCCTATATGAGTTGACGGAGTATAAGGATAGGTTACAATGTTATATCTATACAAATTAAAAAATCATGTCTTAAATATAACATGGGATCTATCACTTACAGTCTCAAACACGTTGTAGACGTCCCCGAACGTCCCGGGAGGGAATCCCCCTGTTTTGTTCATTTGGGCTCACTACAGTTCAGGACTCAAATTGTCACGGTTCTTAATCTGATCTTGCAAAGTGCAATGCAAGACTGATAAATCACCAAAGAGTCCAAATCCGGCAAATCATTTTTGGAAAACAGATTTTTTATAAAGAAGTGCCAAACATGGACTGTTTTGCCAGATATAGAGTCGCCACTTAAATATTTTTTATGGGAGAATTTAGGAAACCCTGACTCGTTTGCCTAAGGCCACGTGTCCGTCATCACCACAGTTGCCTTGGCTCAGGAACTTGGGTACAATTGGGGAAGGTCAGCTATGAGCACCCCCGCTCGCCCGATCAAAGATCGGCCTCTACTAACCATGATATCAAGTTTTGAAAACGTTACGTGTTCTTAATCCAATTAATTAGCTAATCTTACTATGTGATGCGCACAACACAAAAGTATAGACTAGATCGCCTAATTTGGAACAAAGCATCGCATATCCATTGTTTAGAAATGATTTGAGGTTTGCTACTCACAAGTAGGCTAAAATACGGATTTCGATGAATTATTCCAATTCAAACAATCCAACCTTCACCCACAGGCATTCAGGCAGTAAATCAACTAAGCGGTTAGCCTCATGACAAGCATGCTTTCATGTTAACATTCACACTTATGCGAGATGCTAAAGCATAAACACTCACCTAGTACTCCAAGCCAAATCCAGGAACATGTTAGTAATCAAATGTATAATCCAAGTCCATGTTAAGATGGCTAATGCATCGCAGGCAAAATGCGGCTAGAATAGGCTTGGTTAATCTATGGATGGCATGTGAAATGCAACAGATAACATGTATTCAAGTTATATTTGAAATACTATGCAGTTAGTATGATGTGCTGAGCCCGGTGCATGCAATACTGATGAATGAATGCACACATGCATAGCATAAGGATGCTAATTAAAATATGTCCTAATACTAACCATCAAAGCAGGTAAGTAAAAGGGAGAAAGAAGTAGGGGTTGGAAGACATGTATCACACACACGCACGCTTATTACACAATTCGCTCTCTCTCGGAGGGACTAAAAGAATAATACAAATTTAACTAACTAACAAGCTAATTAAATAGTTACAGACCACTTAACTAGTTAAGCAAATTAACTAAGCTAATAAAGCGGTAAAACAGCCTCGGGAAGAGGGTCCAATGCATGCGTGCTCGGCTTCGCTCGGAAATCCACCACCATGCACAAGCTGCCTCTGTTTACCCTGCTCTGCTTCTCTGAAAATTGTGCAAGTCTCAATGATGCTCCAGAATCACTTCCTGATCACTGTGGAAGGTCACCGACCAAGAGGAAACACCACTGGCCAAGGGAAACTAGTCATCGACCATTGGTATGGCTCTCGCCCAAATATGTTTAGTCGGCCAGCGCTCAATATGGTCGGTCGACCATATCTTCCTGCAGAATCCTGTTTTGACTGCAACAGAGAGCAAACTAGGCATGGCAATGCATTTTAAAGCAAATATTTGCACAACCAACCTCCCCATCATGCTGTGAACTCAAGTGAGTGTGGCCCTCGACCCTCGGACCACTGATCGCGCATTTCAATGTACGATGGTCCGAGGTGTCAAGTTGTGCATTTTGATGTCAAATGAAATGCACACAAACACCTTAGGGGCCCAACCTCTATCATGGTGATTCAAGAGGCAAGGCATGCATGCCAAATGCAAGCTAAGCATGTAAGCTAAGCATGCAATATGAACATGAGGGCAAACATGCACACATGCAAGCATGTAACAACATATCAATGGCAAAACATGCAACAACATGTTAGGCAACTAAAAGAGAGAATGCTTGCCGAATGCATTACAACCTAAGCATGCAACAACATGCCATATAGCTCAAGCAATGCAACAAAATGCAATATAGCTAAGCATGCATCAATAATGCAAGCAATGAGCATGCAAAACACTATGCAACCAAAACATGCAAGCATGAAGCAATGTAACAACATTTGAACAACATGCAAACAGTGGACTTAAACTAATATGGACAAGCCTCAGCCATGTCTAAATAAGTAGCCAAAATGCTATGGAAATGAAGGCAAATTTACATACAAACATGCATGCGAACATGGTCCAACACTTAAGCACAAAGAGGGGACTTTTAAGCACACTTAAAGGGAGATGATCATGGACCAATGACAAACATGGCAAACTCTGAAAATCATGTTAAGGATGGTGCAAAACCAACTAACAAAGCAATCAAAGCATGCAACCAAGGTCCAAAGCTCAAAGCTATCAAAGGGGGGGGGGGTTAACCCATGGCCATGCCAACCAAGCCTCAAAGGGCTAAAGGGACTCAAAACAACCCCAAGGCAGACCAAAACAAGGTTAAAGACACACCTAGATGGCATCTAAATGGCCTAAATCTAAAGGCATGCATAAAGGTCCAAACATGGAGCATAAAACACAAACCTTTTGAAGCATCAAAGGAGCCATAAATGCAAGTATACAAGCATGCTATATGGACTGAAATGACATGATAAGTGGTTCCAAACCACTGAAATAGTGCAAGTAAAACATGCTAGAGGATCCAATACTCAAAGCCTACAAGCTAGGTTGCATGGTATCTATACAGAGCAAGTCATGGATAACCCAAATAACCAAAATTAGACCCCAAGCACATCAAAACATGCATAAAAGCTTCAAAAAGCTAAGCCAAAATCATGCTAGCAACAAGGCTCAAAGCACAAAGTATGTTACGGCAATTTCATGGTATTACAAGACAAGTATGCAAATCATGCATGGTGTGTTTAAACCAACTTAAAACAGTGCTATATCATGACAAAATAAGCACAAATATCAACTAAGACATGGCCAACATGAACTTAAGAAAGGTGCTCACACATGAGGCTAAAATGACAAGTTTTGAAGACAACAAGGAGAGGGGATGACCCTCTCTTTCTTAGGACCTCAAAACATTATCCTCACCACTGAAATTCAAGATTTTAGTGGTAAGGAGGCCAATACAAGGTGGTCCCGGAGCTCACCAAAAATAGCACAAAAAAAAGGCCAAACAAGGCCTAAAGGGGGGGGGGTAAACAACCCCAAACACCAAAGCAACCTTAAACAACTATTTTAAGCAAGTAAAATCAGAACTTTTATCAGTTATAGACTAAGCTCAAAAACAAATGCAAGATAGGCAAAAGGCTTATGCAAAAATGGGGAATAAAGAGCAAGAATCTCACCCTTGTAGACCACCTTCAAGAACAAGGCTCCAGCAGGCTTTCCAAGCTTAAATCCACTCAAAAACTTCAAGAACAACCCTTTGGCACCTCAGTAACCAAGATAAGGTGTGATACTAGGTGTCCTAGTGCAAAACTAAGAACAAATACACCTTATACACACACAAGAGTGAAATAGAGGGAGATATAGAGATAGAGAGATACAAATCCTAAACCCTAATCTCAGACCCTCTCTGGAACTTTTTGGAACCCTTGAGGAGGGAGGAGAAGCCCTCCCTTTATAGGAATTCCAATCTTACAAAGCTTACAAAACAAGCTAAGCAAGAGGGAAATCCCTCCATACACGTGTATGGAGGGGGTTAATTGTGCGTGCCAGTTGTGCCAGCTGACACAAAATATCTGCCAAAAGCAGATGAACAGTGGTCGACCAATCAAAAATGACAAATCGACCAAAACACTAGTCGACCGACCAGACAGACTGTCGACTGGCCATATCCAATGGCCGGTAGCAACAAAACAGGGCTGGTGGCTTCGAGCCATGGCCGGTGTGGTATGGAGATGGCCAACAAGCTATTTTCCACCCTCAGAAGCAAAAACACAAGTGTTTGGTGCAAAACCAAACACAAAACAGGCAAGTCGAGAGGTCTTGAGGCAAGGCGCATGGCCGAGACCTTCGAGAACTCAGGACGAACACAAACATGGATAATCATCGAGTGTTCAAACGATGACGTCCAAGTCTTGAGGATGGTCAAAAATGGGGTGTCTACACACGTTTAGCATAACTAGTTCCTAACTCTCATAGGATAGCTATACGTCCTCAAATACTTCAGCTTTGCCTTCGACCAGCCTAACAGTCTTCAATACCTGGCATGAAACACCGTGAGCTTTGAATGCCCAGTAAACGCACACACACCCCTTCCTTTTTTCCCAATCCAATACACCATCACATTTATAGCAAACAAGGAGCGAAGCATGATATTCAAGTCAATAACAACAATTTCAATAATAGAGGAAAGAAACATGTCATTCAAATAGATAACAAAGGTTATAATGTTAGTGGCTAGTATTCTAGAAATCCCCCAAAGAGATTTCATCCTCCCAACCACAAAAATTGGACACCGGACTATTCGAAACTCCCCTTTTTGCTACTTTGTTGTAGAACTAACCTCGGATGCCTACCAACGGTTATATATCGCGTAGCGCCAACCGCAGGGCCTCAAAAGGGACGGCGAAAGGAAAATGTGTTCTCTCCTGAATCCACCCTTATCCTTCCAAAAAAATTTTATCCCCCTGAATGTCCCATTCGGACCCAACCTTATCTCACGAATCAAACCATCGCAAAAAGTCCGAATACGTCCGTTCTATTCTAGGGTTTACGCAACAACCGCTTGCGCAAGAATTAACCTTCAATTAGGGAGCACATCCCATCAATCCATACTTAACACATTATCTTCTCTTCATTATTCAAGTGATCGAAAACCCGATACCACCCCAATTAAGGTTTCCGTTGAGTTAGTTGTTTTAAATTAAAGTTGGAACAACTTAACAAGATAGTAATATCCACATAAGCATGAGCATCATTAAAATGAAGAAGATAAGGAACATAATCATAACACATGCAATATCATACCAAGAAATGATCATAAACTAATAAGCATATTCATGAACACAAGAGCATAAAACACCTATGCAAAACTAAATTTCCAGATTAGTACCGGTTAAAGATTAAAATCAAAAGGGCTATTTCAGATTTTTCCCAAACTCGGCCTTCCTATGGTTCGTAGAGAATTTAATCTAGTTTTTAGAACATGTTTCGGAAATGTGATAGATTTTCTAGATTTTTAGTAATTTAAGAAACACTCCAGCGCTGTCTAGATTCGTCGATCGTTATAAAAATTGGATTTTCTTACAAAGCGCTCACTCTTTTTCAATGAAACCAATTTTAGTTGAAAGATAACTCCTTAAGGAAGATGTTGACATAAAATAGAGGTCCAGAATATTTTTCTAGAAATTTCAAAATTTGGATGAAAAACAGATTTTTCTGGCATAGTTCTTGAAACAAAAAAGTTGGTGAGGAGAGAGGTCAACTAGGGGAAATTTTCCAATTCTCTTGTGATGAAAATATGATAAATAATATGTATTAAACTCAGAAATTTAAGGTGCATGTGTGCCTTTGGAAATTTTGAGAGATTGATATGGAAAAATGTAGTCTTATACCGATTAAGAGAAATACAAGAATGGTAGAATCAAGGCTCAACTCCTTTCGTTTCTAACACAAGAATACAATCAAAACACATCTGAAAATACCATTTAAAACTTCTAATAAAATGTATTTGAAAAAGGAAAATGAAAGAGAGAGTTATGTTGTGGCTTACTTAAATGCTAATGAAACTAGTTTTGCAAGACTTGCTCTCTTTCTCTTCTTTCTCCCTCCCACAAGCTCACTCTCCACTCCTCTCCCTCTTTCTATGACATGTGGGTGTGTGAGTGTGGTGTTTGATGTTCATATAGATGGAGGATGGTGGTATATTTATGGGAAAAATGGTGTGAATTGTCTAAAATGTCCTTTGGTTGAAATGTAATGGAATTGAGTTGTATTTAGTTTAAATGAAATGGAATAGTGGATAATTAGGACCTTAATTATGTATTTAATTATGATCTAGTTAGGCTTAAGTCTAATTTAATCTATCCTAGTTACAAGTACATTAGATAGATACATGTATATATATAGAATTGGTACCAAGGTCATAATTATTTCCATGATTCAAGGGATTTGTCTCTAAAGTACAATGATTATAGACTAGGAGGTATGATGGCTGGCCATGTGCTTAAGATTTGGGGAGATTTTGTTGATTTTATGTATATATATATATGGAAATATTTGTGTATAAAATTATTTATTTAAGAAAGGTACAAGTATATATATGTATATATGTGTGTAATGATACTTGTTTGAGGTCAAAATGTGATTTAAGAAAAATATGAGGGCATTGGGTTTAATTTATGAATTAGAACATTTATTTTAGTGTCAAATTAAATTGAATTGGTGTTAGAGAGTCTAATTTGGTATGGATTTATTGTTTCGAATAAAAACGCGATCAACCGATGAACGTGATAAAAACTGGAAAAACTTAGGATTTTCAAGTGGTAATTTCATATTTAGGGAGTCAATTAGAGTATTAGAAATTATTCCTAAGTTTTCAAAATCGATTAGGGTTTGCAGGTTTTTTTGTTGGCACATGTATTTTGATCTTAGGGTTAAAATTGCAATTAATTAAGAAATTGAGCGATTTCAAAGAAATAATTTAAAAGTAAGGGACTTAATAGAGTTTACAAAAGTTAGGAGTCTCAAAAACTAAGTCAGTTGATAGCTTAGTGAGTAAAAACATGGATGGCAATATAGTTTTCAAAACATGGTTCAATTTCAAAATAAGATGTATATCACAGAAACTAGATAGACATACAGTTTTAATAAAAACAATTTGTTTAAAAAAGGAGGTTCCACAATTCAACAGTTAAAATACTCATGTCTCTCAAGAACATAACACATGACATTCTCCACTTAAAATAGATTACAACATCATCATCAATAATTTTCTAGGTACCAAGAATAACAAGTAACATGCCAGTAAGTTCTCAAGGCTATAAGTCCATTGGATCCAATATCGAACCAAGAGTCATCCTCGGGGTGGCAACCCGGGCCTTTTCTCTAAGACAATCCGATTGAAGGTCACCTAGCCTAGCCTAGGTCTTTTCCTTACAATCGTTGAGTACTAGAGTCATCATGGTCCAACCCGGATCTATTCTCTAGTGGCTAGAGTCACTACACATAGTAGAATAATTTCCCTAGACTAATATATACAGATGCTCCCGACAATCAATACAATTCAGTTTCGCAAAACATGGTAGTTCACCATTATAAACATGAGATCATAACAAATAGTTTACAGTATGCCAAGTTTACACATGTTTCAGAAATAATTTAATTCCACTAATAATATAATAATTTATCAAAACAGTTTAGTTCTGAAATAACAATTTAATTTTCTAATAGTTCAGGGTAGGGGAACATTTATAAAAATATGTAGCATGCAACTACTCACCTAAACACGATATAATATAATCCTCGAATAAAGTATGAAAGTCCAACTGGTGCCTTGAACAAAGAATTAAAACTACACATCATTACTAATTCAAACATACTAAAAGGAATAATAAATGAAGTAAACCTAAACTAAAGCGCACTAACACAACTCAACCCAACTTACTGTTACTCTTAAATAATACCTATGTTCATGTTCTTCAAGGTCTAAAATTACCCAAGACATGGGTTTAGATTGAAAATTAATTATAAGCAACTTTAAGATAAAAACAAAATTTTAAACAAGTTTGCCCAATCTATTCGCTAACTTTGAAAATTAAAAACTCATGCCACGCTATTCGAAAAATTCCAAAACCCTCCAACTCAATTGGTTTACTTGATTTGCTTGCCAAAATAATTATTTATAATTAATTATATCCAAACAGGTCGCTTTTTGTAGCACTTTAAAGAAATTAATGGTTCTCTTAGTATACACAAGAAATCAATTCAAGGACAAAAATTTTAGAAACTAGACTCATAACCGATTCTAATGACGCTGATTTGATAATTTTCGGATTTATACCTAAAGAGAATGACACTTCCGAAGTAACTGTTTTGTACTAGTTTTTTGGACAGATTTGAACGCATTAGTTTATATGGATTTTGAATCCCAAAAATTATAAGAAAATTCTGGTATACAATTAAATATGTAATTAATCTACTGTAAAAATTTCAGTTCAAAATTCATCCATTTGATATGGTTTCTTGATTTTTAAAGTTTGTGATTTTGTGCAGAATTTTTCAACTAAGAATTACACCCATTCTTTGTACATGAATTGAACTCCTTAGATTTCTTAATAGTATATATATATATACACAAAATACATACACCTACAACCTCTCTATCAATGAATTAAATCATAAAATAGAATAAGGAAAAAGAACAAAAATAAAAGAAAGAAGAAAACTAGAAACCTACAACACACCCAAAAGTTATTCTTTGATTGCAACTTCTTCTTTTTTCTTTCTTCTCTCTCAATCTCTCTTCCGTGGTAGTGTGGCTGCTACTGTTGCTATACATGGTGAACAAATAAGAGAGTATGATTTGTGTTTATTTTATTTTATACTAGTGGTGGGCACACATAATGCATGTGCAGGTCGAATAAATAGATAAATATACAATATATATTATATATTATATGCAACTCAAATGGTAAGAGCCTTATTTATTAATTTTGTAGTCTAGAGTTCAAGTCCCACCCTCTTCTCTATTTTTTTTAATATTTTTTTAATAATAAATCTTGCGTCTAAATTAAAGACTTTCACCATAAATTTATTTTAAGTTTAAAATTAATTAAAAGACCCTCCAAATATTAATTTGCACTTTAAGATTTATCAGCAAAATATTTGAGATTGTAAAATTATTATTATTTAATTATTCATTTTATTTTCATATATGGGTTCTCACATTCTCCCCCCCTAAAAGAAAAGTTTCGTCTTTGAAACTAACTTGAGTAAATCATAAGAATAGATGTGGGTACTTCTCGCGCATCTCGTCTTCGCGTTCCCAAGTCGCCTCTTCAACTAGATGATTACACCACAGTACCTTAACCAATTTAATGGCCTTTGTACGTAACATTTTCTTTTTCGAATCCAAGATCTGAATAGGCATCTCCTCATACGAAAAATCTTCTCTAATCTGAAGCGGCTCATAATCTATCACATGCGACGGACTGTGCACATATTTGCTCAGCATAGACATGTGAAACACATTATGCACTCATGCCAACCTAAGGGTTAAAGCAACACGGTACACAACCTCACAAACCTTCTCTAATACCTTAAATGGTCCGATGTCTCTAGGACTCAACTTTCCTTTCTTTCTAAACCTGGTGACTCCTTTCCATGGTGATACTTTCAAGAATACCATATCCCCCACATGAAACTCTAAATCTCTCCTATGATGATCAGCATAACTTTTTTTGTCTACTCTGAGCAGTCAATAATCTCTCTTTGATGGTGATAATTTTCTATGTAGCATCCCTCACCAAATCAGGTCCCAACATTTGCCTCTCACCAACCTCATACTAACACAAATGAGATCTACACTTCCTCCCATACAAAGCCTCAAAATGAGCTACTCTCAAATTAGAATGATAACTATTATTATACATAAACTCCATGAACGACAAATAAACATCCCAATTACCTCTCCACTCCAAAGCACAAGCCCTCAACATATACTCAAGGGTTTGAATAATCCTCTCTGATTACCCATAGCTGACTGTAACGCATCCCAAAATTTAGACACAAAACGAGGGTCCCGATCTGACATTATTAACACTGGTGCACCATGTAATCTAATAATCTCCTTCACATACAGCTATGCATATCGAGCTAGAGAATAGTTCATCCGTACTGCAATAAGATGTGCTGACTTGGTTAATCTATCAACATCTACCCAAACTACATCGTGATTACTGCTAGTACGATGTAACCCGCACACGAAGTCCATGGTAATATGATCCCATTTCCACTCTGGTATAGGTAAGAGTTGTAGTTTTTCCGCGAGTTTCTTATGTTCTATTTTAACCTATTGACACACCAAACACTGAGTTACAAATTCTGCAATATCTCCCTTCATACCATTCCACCAAAAATGTTCATGAAGATTTCGATATATCTTAGTGCTTCCAGGATGAATGTTATAACTAGAACTATATGCCTCCGTCATAATCTCCTTCCTCAAATCACTATCAGTAGGAACACAATTTCGGCTATGGAATCTAAGCAACCCATCATCACTAACCACAAAGTCTACATGCTTACCCTCTGACATCTCTCCTTTAATGCGCTCACATTGGGGGTCAATCTCTTGAGCTAAACGAATCCGTTCTCTCAAGGTCGGCTAAACTGTCAATTAGCTATAATAAGCCCTATCACCAGGCATAACAACCTCAAGCCTCAAACATCTCATGCCTTTCACCAAACAACTCTTAATAGACAAAACAACTACATCTCCAACTGCAACCTTTCTATTCAAGGCATCTTCCATGACATTTGTCTTCCTTGGATGATACAAAATATTCACATCGTAATCTTTTAACAACTCAAGTCATCTTCTTTGCCTCAAATTTAGTTCATTCTGTATGAAAATATAATTCAAACTTTTATGATCAGTGTAAATCACACATGACTTTCCATACAAATAATGTTGCCAGATCTTAAGAGCAAAAATCACTCTGGTAACTCTAAGTTGTGTGTAGGATAGTTTTTCTCATGTACTTTCAACTGTCGTGACGCATAAGGAATCACTTTCCCATACTGCATAAGAACATATCCTAAACCCTATTGTAAAGCATCACTATAAATCACAAAACCATTTTCACCTCTAAGTAAGGTAATGATTGGAGCTGATGTCAACCTCTGTTTGAACTCTTGGAAGCTGCGTTCACAATCATCATTCCACTCAAACTTTACCCCTTTCCTAGTGAGATTGGTAAGTGGAAAAACAATATGAGAGAATCCTTTCACAAACCGTCAAGCCCTAAAAAGCTGTGTATCTTTGTCACAGAAGTAAGTCGTGGCCAATCAACAATGCTATCAACAGATACCCCATCTTTACTCACCACATGACCCAAAAAGGATACACTGCTCAACCAGAATTCATACTTCTTAAATTTTGCATATAGTCTCTTTTCCCTAAGGATCTGTAGTACTACCCTCAAATACTGCTTATGCTCCGCCTTACTCCTCGAATAAATTAAGATATCATCAATAAACACCACTACAAATTTATTTAGCTGGGGTTTAAATACTTTGTTCATCAAATCCATGAATGCAACTAGTGCATTTGTGAGACCAAAGGCATCACTAAGAACTCATAATGCCCATAATGGGTTCTAAAGGCGATCTTAAGAACATCATCATCATTTACTTTCAAGTTGTAAAAGCCTGACCTCAAGTCAATCTTAGAGAATACTTGAGCTCCTTGCAATTGGTCGAATAGGTCATCAATACGTAGCAAAGTATACCTATTCTTCACTATGACTTTGTTTAGTTCTCTATAATCAATACGCAATCTTATAGATCTATCATTCTTTTTCACAAACAACACAGTTGCTCCCCAAGGTGAGACACTAGGCCTAATAAAACCTTTGTCTAGCAACTCCTATAACTGAGTTTGTAGCTTTAGAGATAGGTGTTGTATTGGAGACAAAGTCAATAGAAAATTCTACTTCATGATTTGGAGAAAGACTAGGTAGATCCTTTGGAAAAACATCAATAAATTCCCTCACTGTAGGTAACCCCTCTAACTTTTGCTCTGGTTGTTCGGTACTCACCATACAAGCTAAATAACCATGACACCCTTTTCTCAACATTTGGTTAGCCTGAGGGGAAGAAATAAAACAGATAGAAGACCCTTTCCTATCTCTTTGAGAGAAAAACTCATGTTGTCTTGGCATAGCAAAAACTATCATTTTTCTAAAACAATTAACAGAGGCATGACGTTGTAGGCACGCCCTTGTGTAGACACCCCATTTTTGACCGACCTTGAGACTCAGACGTCACCAGTTGAGCGCTCGGTGATATTGCATATTGTGCTCGTTCAGAAGTTTCAGAGTCTCGACTGCGAGCTTTGCCTCCGGACTTCCGGACTCTTTTGTGCTTTGCCTCGGTTTGCAAACCAGGCTCCGTTTTCTCTGTTTTCTCTTCCCGAAGGGAGGGAGAGGTCTTGTAGATCATCTCTCAGTGGCCGTAGGCTACGTTTCGTGGTCGTAGGCCGTTTTGCCCGTTTGGAGTTCGGTTTCCAGTTTTTTGGAGCCGTTAGCCGTGTGCCTCGGTTCAGGACCGCTTAACCACCTCCGTTTGCTCCAGTTTTTGGCATGCATCTTATTTCCTCCCTTTTGAGGGACACTGTAGTCCGAGAGACCAACTTCGTGGTCGGACACCACTTCCGGTGCCTAACAGCCCACTTTCGGGGCCCCAAACTACGTGTTTTGGCTCCCGAACCTTCATTATATATTTTTGGGCTCCGACCTGAACTTGAGATAGTCATATTTTGAGGTCCTTTTCATATTTGATTAAGGACTTTTTGCTGTTTGAGATCTCCTACTGCCACTTGCTTCTTTACCCTTCTTTTAGGCCTTTTCTTGCATGATAGTTTAGGCCTACTTGTATTTATTTTCGTGGCTTTTCATAAACTACAAAGTGTCTTATTTTGAGCCCCTATTCAACTTTGTTGAAGGGCTCTCTTCGGTTTGATATCTCCTACTATCACTTGCCCCTTTATCTCCCTTTTAGGCCAATTTTGGGGGGGAAATTTGAATTTCATTTCCCCCCCATTTTTCCCCCTCTTTTCCACCCTCTTGTGTCTATATAACAGACCCCCCAGCTTTGTTTTAGGAGTTAGAAAATTTTGGTTTGGAACTCTCACATTAAATCTCTCTCTCTTTCTACTCTAAGCCTTAAAAAACCCTTTGATTATTACACCATTTCCTCACCATCACCTAGCACCACACCACCACTCCATTCCAGCAGCTTAGACGGTCTTCTCAGAGCTTAGGAGGCAGCATTTCTTGGTCCAAAATGCTGTCAAAGATTAGTCTTCAAGGGTAAGTCCTCTTCTCCCCTTTTTGACCCTTTTCTTAGTTCACATCTTAGCTCTTTGTGCTTGCATGTTGGGGATCCAACCCTAACTGAAAATATCATTTTTTTGAGCTCTATTTCATGTTTTTTTAAGGGCCTCTCACTGTTTGAGGCTCCCTTTTTGCACTTGCTTCATTACCTCCTTTGTATGCCATTTTCTTGCATATTATTTTAGGCCTATATGTAAACTTTTTTGAGCTCTAGTCCAAACTGTAAAGAAGCTTATTTTGAGCCCTTCTTCAATATTGTTGAAGGGCTCATCACTGTTTGTGGCTTCCATTTGCCACTTGCCTTTATATCCCTCTTTTGGCCTCATTTTTGCATGATTTGTTAGCCCCTTGTGTTTGTGTTTTTGGACTTTGGTCCGAACTGTAAATGGCCTTATTTTGACCCCCTCTTCATGTTTCATCAAGGGTCTTTTACTGTTTGATGTTTCCTTTTTCCTCCTTGTGTTTAGACCTCTTTTTAGGCCTTATTTTTTTATAGTATTTTGAGCATGCTTGTGTACTGTTTTTGGCTCGGACACCAACTGTAGAATACCATATTTTGGGCCCCTCTTCAACATTGTAGAAGGGCCCTTCTCTGTTTAGGGACAGCAGCTATCACTTGCTTCATTATCTCTCTTTCGGGGCCATTTTTGCATGCTAGCTTAGCCCCATTTGTGTTCACTATTTGGCCTTGCTTAAAACTGTAAATATGCTTGTTTTGGGACTGCCTTAAATCTGTCTTCATGCTTCATGATCAAATAATGCATGCTGTTTATAGCTATAGGTCATTGCGTTTGCCTAATTTTGCATTTCGGGTACCATTTCATGCATCGGGTGCCATGTTTCCATGATTCGGGGCTGTTTTGCATCATATTTCGCTTCTGAAATTTGCATGTTTGCATATTATATTTCATGCCTTGCCATGTCTTGTTAGAGTGGCATTTGGTGCCTTAGGGTCGGTCCTCGGTTTGCGTGCATGCGTGCACGCATCTCGAGTTGTCTCATTTTCATCTAATGGCCTCTTATGCGAGTGTGGCTGAGGTCCACTTGTGTTAGTGTAAGTCCATTTATGCATTGTGTATGCCATTTTATTTCATAGCATTGCGTATGCTAGGTTGTATGTTAGCGCATTGTGTATGTCATGTTACCTCGTGCATCGTGTATGCCATTTCATAGCATTGTGCATGCTAGGTTGTATATTAGTTGCATTCATCCATGTCATGCATATTGCATTGTGTTTGGGATAGGAGTTAGCCCGAGCACGAGAAACGATGGACATTTCGTACTCCGAGTGACGGAACGTGTCTCAATTCCCAATCGCCGACACTCCGGATTATCCATGATGGAGTCTAGGTTTTGTTTTGTTTTCATGTGCATTCATTCTATATTGAGTTGCACAATTTGACTCCTCGGCTATCATGCATCGAGATGCGTGATTGGTGGCACGAGGATCAAGGCATGCATACATTTGTGAAAATACATTGCCATGCCCTTTTCCTGCTCTCTGTTGCAGCAAATCAAGAGTCAGCAGTCTTCCGGGACTTGGCGTGCTTTCCAATAAATCATTGCAAAACAGAGGCTAATTGGGGCATCGCAGTGGATTTCCGTGCAAAGGCAACCCGAGCATGCATCATCCATCATCCGGAGAAGAGTCAAGGCAGTCCCTGGCTTGCATGCCAGTTTATTGTTTTCTTAGTTAATTTGGTAATTAATTAGGGTTTTGTACATATTTGGACTGTATTATTTATTCGGACTGTATTTATTCGGGACTGTACTTATTTATTCGGACCCTCTACGCGAGGGCAATATTGTAATAAGTGTGCGTGAGTGTGATGTATGTCTTCCCACCCCACGTCTTTCTCCCTTTTATTTACCAGCTTATGATGGTTAGATTAGGGCATATTTCAATTAGCATACAGTATGATAGCATGTTTGCATTCATTCATCTGTTTTGCATGCACCGGGCTCGGCGCATCATACTAACTGCATTGTATTTTCAATTCCAAGTTGAATACATGTTAGCTGTAGCATTTCATATGCCATGTTTAGAATAGCCGAGCCTGCTATAGTTGCATTTTTGCATGTGTTGCATTAGGCACTTCTGTATAGTTAGGATCATGCATGGATTTCTAATTAGTTTTTGTTTTGACTTGGAGTACTCGGTAAGTTTTATGCTTTAGCATCCTTGCATGCGTGTGAGTGACAGCCATGAATAGCATGCTTACCATAAGGTTATGTGCTTACATGATATAACTGCCTGAATGCCTGTGGGTGAAGGTTGGGTTATTTGGATTGGAACAATTAATCAAATGTGTGTTTTAAGCCCACTAGATAGTGGCAAAACCATCTTTTCTAAGCCCACCCGAGGGTGGCAAATCCACGCCTTAGCCTACTTGCGAGTAGCACCATCAAACGATCTTTCAAAAACAAACACGAAATGTTTTGTTCCAATTCAGGCGACCCGGTCTATACTTGTATACTGTGCGCATCACATAGTAAATCTAGGCTAATAACCGGAATAAGGACACATAATGTTTTTCAAAACTAGATATCATGGTTAGTAGAGGCCGATCTTTGATCAGGCGAGCGGGGGTGCTCACGAAGTGACCTTTCCCAATCGTACCCAAGTTCCCGAGCCGAGGCAACTTTGGTGATGACGGACACGTGGCCTTAGGCAAACGAGTCAGGGTTTCCTAAATTTCCCCAAAATAAAATATTTAGGTGGCGACTCTGTATCTGGCAAAGCAGTCCATGTTTGGCACTTCTTTTCTAAAAAATCTGTTTTCTCAAAACGATTTGCCAAATTTCGACTCTTTGGTTCAGACTTAGAACCGTGACAATTTTAGAGTCCTGAACTGTAGTGAGCCCAATATCGAACGGAACGGGGGGACTCGTTCCTCCCGAGGGTGTTCGGGGACGTCTACACCTTGGGCTTCATGCTACAGTTCGGACTCAAATGCCACGATTCTTAATCTGATCTCACAATGTACGATGTGAGATTGATAAATCACCAAAGAGTTCAAATCCGGCAAATCGTTTTAGAAAACTGATTTTTGTAAAGAAGTGTCAAACATGGACTGCTTTGCCAGATACAGAGTCGCCACCTAAATATTTTATTTTGGGAGAATTTAGGAAACCCTGACTTATGCCTAAGGCCACGTGTCCGTCATCACCAAAGTTGCCTCGGCTTGAGAACTTGGGTACGATTAGGGAAGGTCATTTAATGAGCACCGCCGCTCGCCTGATCAAAGATCGTCCTGTACTAAGCATGATATCTTGTTTTTGAAAACACATGTACTTTTATTCTGGTTAATTAGCTAATCTTACTACGTGATGCGCACAGCAAACAAGTATAGGCTAGATCGCCTAATTTGGAACAAAACATTGTATATTCGTTTGAAAACAGTTTGAAGTTTGCTACTCACAAGTAGGCTAAAATGCGGATTTCAATGAATTGTCCCAATTCAAGTAATCTAACCTTCACCCACAAGCATTCAGACAGTTAATCAACTAAGCAGTTAGCCTCGTGGTAAGCATGCTTTCATGGCAACATTAACATACATGCAGTATGCTAAAGCGTAAACACTCACAGTGTACTCCGAGCCAAAACAAAGAACTAGTTAGAAATCAATGCATGATCCTAATTCATGTTTAAAACGGCTAATGCAACACATGCAAAAATGCAATTAAGATAGGGTCGGCTAACTTAAGAATGTCATGTGAGATGCAACTTGGTACATGTATTCAAATTGGAATTGAAATACAATGCAGTTAGCATGATGCGCCGAGCCCGGTGCATGCAATTCAGATGAATGCATGCAAACATGCAAGCATAAGGTATGCTAAATGAAATATGCCCTAAAACTAACCATCGTAAGCGGTTAAATAAAAGGGAGAAAGAAATGGGAATTGGAAGACATGCATCACACACACACACACTTATTACAATGATACGCCCTCTCGAGGGAGGGACCGAATAAGGAGCTAACTAGCTAATCTAAGCTAATTAAACTAATTATTACACAACAAATTAATTAACTAATCCTGGTTAACTAATTATTACAAAACGAATCGAATAGCTAACGCATTGACTAACTAAAGTACAAACCAAGGTATAAACTAGCTATCTAAGCATGGCCGCTAAGGAAAACAGTAAATCAAGAGGTTCTCGGAGGGAGAAGACTGGATGCATGCTTGGTCGCCTCGTTCAGAAATCCAATGCGATGCCCCGATTTGCCTCTGTTTTCATTTGTTTTCAGAAACTTGCACCAAGCTCCAGAAAGATGAAAATCCACCTTGGGAATCCAGTGGGAGGGTGGCCGACCACTTTTGGTCTCTCCAGACCCCTGCTGACCACTTTTTATTGTTGAAAACCAAGAAAAGTGGTCAGCCAGCTACTTTTTCTGGCTGGCCGACCAGTTGCTGCTGCCAGACTCTAGTTTTCTGCAACAGAGAGCAAAAAAGGGCATGACAATGTATTTGCAAGATATATATGCACAACCACCCTCCCTATCATGTTATGAACTCAAGGGGGTGTGGTTCTCGACCCTTGGGCCACCAATCGTGCATTTTCATGCATGATGGCCGAGAGGCAAAGTTGCACAATTCAATATGAAAATGAATGCTCAAGTAAACACATAAAGCCTAAAACTCTATCATGTATGATCAAAAGCATCAGTGACCGGGAATTGAGGCATGTTTCATCGCTTTAAGTATGAAACGTCCCCTTTTTCCCGTGTTCGGACTAACACTTAGTCCAAACACAATGCAACACAAACATGGCATACACAATACGAATGAACTACATGGTATACTCAATGCAATACGATCAACTTAACAAAGCTAATGACATGCGGACAATGCTAATGCATGCATGCACAATACAATGCTATAAGGGCAACTTAGCAATGTTAGGGACATGCATACTCAATGCAAATATCAGTTAGCATGCACAATGCAATGATGTGAACTAAGCATGCACAATACAAAGTACAAGGCATACATAATGCGATGAACAATGTGGCATACGATCAACATGGCATGTTTAATGGACTTAAACTAAAAAAGGTAGACCTCAGTCATGCCCAAATTAGTGGCCATTGGTGATGAAATGAAGGCACATAAAGCAAGGCATGCATGCACAATGCATTGGCCATCAAAGAGGCCAAAGAGCACAACTCTCAAGAGTGCTCAATGAGTGACAAAAGTGGAAGTGTAACAACACTAAGTGCATTGAAATGAAGCAAGAAATGATGTCAAATCATTCAAACAACATAAGTAAAGCATGCTAGGGTCCTAAGGCATGAAAGCTAGCAAAGAGCAACACAAAGGAGGCATGCAACACATGGCACAAATGCATGAACTAAGCATGGACAGAGCTCAAGTAGGTCAAAACAAGGACAAAAACATGCTGAGATGAGGGCCCAAAGGCCTAGGCATGCAAGCATACAAGCTAAGGCCATAACAAGGCCATAATGCACAACACTTAAAGACATTCAAAACATGAATGAAGTGAGAACATAAGCATACTATAAGCTCTGAAATGTCATGTTAGATGATGCTAAATCATGTACACAACACAAATGAAGCATGCAATGATGCTCAAAGCTTGAGGCAAGCAAGGGCACTTGTACTACAAGTATGCAAAACATGAAGTATGTGATCAAGGCAACCCAAAACAGTCCTAGTACATGTTAGAATGAGTCTAAAACATGCATGGAAGTAGGCCAAAATATGCTAGCATGAAGGGCATGCAGCATGGTGAATACAAGGCAAATAAGGTGAATTACACTACACCTATTAAGACCCTGCATGGAATAACTTAAGCAATAGAAATTAGAGTTATATCATGGCAAAATAACCCCAAATAAACACTGAAATGGTGGCTCGCAAGCAAAGACATGAAGGCATACGCAATGGTTCATGTTAAGACATAAAGGGAGAAACCCTCCAACGCATTGAATGAGTGATAAATGCAAGTGCATGGCCATGAAACATGGACTGAAATCACGTAACAAGTGATGCCAAATCATTCAAATAAACCAAGTAGAGCATGCTAGTGGACTTGGTGTACAAAGCTAACAAGCTAGATTGAACTATAGCTATACAAGCAAGTCATGCATGGCCAAAACAACCAAAATCAGAGCTAAAGCATGTTAAAACATAGACAAAAACTTCATGAAGTTAAGCCAAAAGCATGCTAGAATGACATGTCACAACATGATGCATGTTAGGCTATTTCATGGAAATGCACTACAAGTGCATGGAGCATGCAAAGGCTAACCAAACAAAACCTAAACAGAGATATGGCATGGTGAAACAAGTCCAAGAACATGCTAAAATGGACACAACATAGGCTAGAAATACGTGCTACTTCATGAAGCATACAAAGCTAGTGTGTGTGATTTACACTACAAGTGTATTAATCATGCATGGAGTGACCAAGACAAGTAAAAACAGTGGTATGCCTCAGTAAAATAACCACAAATACATGCTAAGACATGGTCAACATACACTTAACAAAGGTCCTCAAACATAAGGCATATTAAGGCATGTAAAGAAGACACAAAGAGAGGGGATGACCCTCTCCTTCTTAGGACCTTAAAACACCATCCTCACCACTGAAAGGATTTCAGTGGTGAGAAGGCCAATACAAGGTGGTCTCGAAGCTCACGAAAAAGGCTCAAAAACAAGGCCAAACAATGCCTAAGAGGAGGTAAACAACCCCAAACACAAAAGTGATCCGAAACAAAAATTTTAAGCATGCAAAAATAGAACTTTTATCAGTTATGAGCTAAGCTTAAAACAACATGCAAGATAGGCTAAAAGCTTAAGTAAGAAAGGGAGATTTAAAGGTCAAAAGCTCACCCTTGAAGACCCTCTTTATAACTGTAACTCTAGTAGGTTTTTCAAGCTCAAGGCAACCCAAGAACACCAAAATCAGCCCCTAAGCACCTCAGTAGCAAAAAGATGGTGTTTGAGTGTGTGTTTGTGTGTTAAAGTAAGACAAATCTACATTTTTGAACACAAAAATGAAGAATAAGAGTGATATAGAGACAAAGCCATATGTAACTCTCTTGGGGCAAAATTCTGAACCTGGAGGAGGGAGGAGGAGCCTCCTTCTTATAGAAGAGGAAAGCCAAAGCTTCTTGGAGAAGCTAAGTTTGAATGCCATCCCTCCATACACGTGTACGGAGGATGGCTCAAATGCTCTCCACTTGTGCCATCTGTCATAAAATATCTCCAAAAAGGTGCCAAAAAGCAGCCGACCAGTTGAAGTGGTCGGCTTGCTAGTAAAAGTGGTCGGCCGACCACTTTAGGTGGTCAATCTGAGCAAAAACTGGTTGGCCATAGGTGGGAGAGGTCAACACACTAAATGTAAGGTGGTGGTATGGTGGCCGACCAGAAAAGATGGTCCAAAGACCAAGAAAGCCAGTTATCTGACAAGAAAACTAGCTGGAAAAAGGAAAAGTGGTTGGCCAGGAGAAATACTGGTCTCCCACCCTTGTACCACCTTCCAAACAAGGAAAACAAGGTTTGCACCAAAAACAACCCAAAGCGAATGCAAGATGGGAAATCGGGAGGCCAAGCACGCGGCCGAAAGCCCCGAAAACTAGCTGACGAGCACCAAAAGTGGTATGCAACCACAAAAGTGGTCTCCTGGACCACAGTGTTCCTCTAGGCAGAGGCAATAAGGTGTGGTTCAAAGACCACACCAAACAGAGAATGTTAAGCGGTCCCGAGACAAGGCGCGCGACCAAAGGCTCCAAAAACTGAAAACTAGTCTCCAAACGGGAAAAGTAGCCTACGACTACGAAAAGTAGTCTACGACCACAGAGAGATGGTCTACAAGACCACTCCCTCCCTTCGGGAAGGGAAAACAAGACTTGGTCCGCAAAACTAGCCAAAGCACAAAGAGTTCAGAGGCCCGGAGGCAAGGATCTCAGCCAAAACTCCGAAACCTCAGAACGAGCACAATATGCACCATCACCGAGCACTCAATCGATGACGTCTGAGTCTTAAGGTCGGTCAAAAATGGGGTGTCTACAGACGCTTTATGAACAAATCCATCCCCAAAATTAGCTCAAAATCCTTCATCTCTAAAGAAATCAAATCCACTGGAAAAATCCTACCATACAAGTCTACTACACAAGATCTACAGACATCTCTCAATACAACTGTTTCTCCTAATGGAGTAGACACGGTAATACAAACATCAAAGGTTCACAAGGAATAGACAATCCATGTAGACACCTAGGTGCCAACTCTTAACCTTCAAAATGAAACCAAGAAAGATTCAACACAAGTGTAAACAAAACAAACTCAACCACGCACTACTAAGGACTATAGGGACTCAAACCTCATTTAAATGATGAAATGCAAGATATGTAACTCGATAAACTATAGCTCTGATACCACAATTGTCACACCCCAAATCCAGGCATGATCGGCCATGGCCCACAGGGACTTAGACCAAGGCACACGTAAGCCTAAACATCAACCCAAAATCACAACGAATAAATGTGACAATAGCCCAGAAATAAATAAATAAATCAAAACCCAATCCAGTGACATATCATAAGTATAAATAGTAAAACCAATTATAACTAACTTCCAACAATATATACTAAATGGAACACAAACCGCCCATAAAATAAAATAATTCTAAATAAAATCCAACCACAATGTATGCACAAAACTGACATAACAAGCTAAAACAAAATAATGAATGCTCTAGAGGTCCATGCAATTGAGTCTCTGTTATGTCATGAGTCCTCTCTAAGTTTTTCTATCACCTGGAAATGATAACAACTAAGTAAGTTGATAGCTTAGTGAGTAAAAGTATGGATAGTAATATAGTTTTGAAAATAGGGTTTAATTTCAAAATAAGATGTATATCACAGAAACTAAATAGGTATACAATTTTGATAAAAACAATATGTTTCAAAAATGAGGTTCCACAATTCAACAGTTAAAATATTCATGTCTCTCAAGAATATAACAAATGACATTCTCCACTTAAAACAGATTACAACATCATCATCAACAATTTTTTGGGTACCAAGAATAACAAGTAACATGCCACAAAGTTCTTAAGGCTATAAGCCCATTGGATCCAATATCAAACATTGAAGGTCACCTAGCGTAGCCTAGGTCTTTTCCTTATAATCGTTGAGTACTAGAGTCATCACGGCCTAACTCAGATCTGTTCCCTAGTGGCCAGAGTTACTACACACAGTGGAATAATTTCCCTGGACTAAAATATACAGATGGTCCCGATAATCAATACAATTCAGTTTCGCAAAACATGGTAATTCACCATTATAAACACGAGACCATAACAAATAGTTTACAGTATGTCAAGTTTACATATGTTTCAGAAATAATTTAATTCTATTGATAATATAATAATTTATCAAAACAATTTAGTCCTAAAACAACAATTTAATTTTTTAACAGTTAAGGGTAGGGGAACATTTATAAAAATTTGTAGCATGCAACTACTCACCTGAACACGTTATAATATAATCCTCGAATAAATTATGAAAGTCCAACTAGTGCCCTGAACAAAGTATTAAAACTACACGTCACTACTAATTCAAATATATTAAAAGGAATAATAAACTAACTAACTCCAAACTAAAGTGCACTAACACAGCTCAACCCCACTCACTGTTACTCTTAAATAATACCTAAGTTCATGTTCTTCAAGGTCTAAGATTACCTAAGACATGAGTTCAGATTGAAACTTAATTATAAGTAATTTTAAGATAAAACAGAATTTTAAACAAGTTTGCCCAATCTATTCGCTAACTTTGAAAATTAAAAACTCACTCTACGCTATTCAAAAAATTCCAAAACCCTCCAAGTATCAACTAATATATCCTAAGTGTCAAACCCAATTGGTTTTACTTGATTTTCTTGTCAAAACAATTATTTACAATTAATTATATCCAAACACATCGCTTTCTATAGCACTTTAAATAAATTAATGGTTCTCTTATTATACACTAGCAATCAATGCAAGGCCAAAAATTTTAGAAACTACACTCATAACCAGTTCTAATGACGCTGATTTGATAATTTTCAGATTTATACCCAAAGAGAATGATACTTCCGAAGTTACTGTTTTGTACTAGTTTTCTAGACAGAATTGAACGTATCAGTTTATATGGATTTTGAATACCAAAAATTATAAGAAAATTCTGGTATACAATTAAATATGTAATTAATTTACTGTAAAAACTTTAGTTCAAAATTCATCCGTTTGATACGGTTTCTTGATTTTTAAAGTTTGTGATTCTGTGCAGAATTTTTCAACTAAGAATTACACCCATTCTTTATACTTGAATTTAACTCCTCAGATTTCTTAACAGTATATATATACACAAAATATACATACTTATAACCTCTCCATCAATGAATTAAATCATAAAATAGAATAAAGATAAAGAACAAAATGAAAAGAAAGAAGAAAGCTAGAAACCTACAACACACCCAAAAGTTCTTCTTTGATTGCAACTTTTTTTTTTTCTTCTCTCTCAATCTCTCTCCCGTGGTAGTGTGCCTGCTGCTGCTATGCGTGGTGAACAAATAAGAGAGTAGGGTTTGTGTTTATTTTATTTTATACTAGTGGTGGGCATACATAATGCGTGTGTAGGTCAAATAAATAAATAAATATACAATATATATATATATATATAAGTTATATGCAACTGAAATTGTAAAAGCCCTATTTATTTATTTTGTGGTCTAAAGTTCAAGTCACATCCCATTCTCTATTTTTTTTTAAATAATAAATCTTACCTCTAAATTAAAGACTTTCACCATAAATTTATTTTAGGTTTAAAATTAATTAAATGACCCTCCAAATATTTAATTTGTACTTTAGGATTCACTAGCAAAATATTTGAGATTATAAAATTTATTATTTAATTATTTATTTTATTGTCATATTTGGGTTTTCACACTTATTGTCCAATAGGTCCTCTGAGAATTAATGACATTTTTTTATCAAAAAATATTTAAAATGTTAATAATTGTTAATATTCAGCGATCATTTGAAAATTTTGTCATAAAAAATGTCATTAATTATAAGTTTTAGTGACATTTTAAAAAAATTATTATAAAAAATTATTTTTAACGATAATTTAACTATAACTTATTTTCAATAGAATTTGATAGGAATTGAATTAAATCATATTCTTAGGACCTAATGGTTATTTACTCCCAAATTTACACCCCTAGGTCCACCAAAGCCAACCCTCGTGCCTATTTTCAATTTTTTCATGGTCCACCTAAGCTATATATAATATAAGAGTAAATTATAAATATATTCCCTAGAATTCGTTTAAAATATAAATTTTTCTTTCTAATTTGAAAATTACAAATATTTTCTTATAGAGGGCTGTTAAATGCCATTACCTTTTGTTGGCTTTTTGGCTTTTCGAAGGGTATTTTTGTAAATGTGAGCGTGCCAGCAAGGATCAACCAGTCCTTACAGAAATTGTGATTGCCAACCAATTACCAGACGATTGTGTTTTAGTTCTTTCAGCCTCAATGAAGAGGACTTTTACTGGTGGCTTGACTTAGGAGAAATTAAGAGAAATAACAATTAATATGAAGAACAATGGAAGTATTTCATAAAAATGAAAAACTTACAATAGTCCGAACTCAGCCTCGAAGAGGTTTACAGCAACAGTCCACTTGAATCTACTTGAGACTACTCCTATGAATTGAAGTGCAGTGCAGATATGTAAAGTGCAGGTATTGAAAGTACAGGAATGTAAAACTGAAAAGTAAAATATGAAATAAAGACTGGTATCTATGATCTGAGTCCCCTCCCTTTTCCTGGGGGTCTCTCTGCTATTTATACTTGTCGAAGATGACCTTCGAACTGCTCTTCGAACCGTCGAACTGCTCCTCCATGATCGCTGATCATGTTGCCTTACAAATAGCTCCATTATGCCACCATTTGCAGTTAGGCTTCCCTCCTGTATTTGAATTTGAATATGAGTAACCGTTGAAGCCACGTCACCTTGCGTTTCTTTACTGATCCAATGTTGCTCAGACCATGTGAGAACCAATCATCATCACCACGTGTACGATCAGGATTGGAGACTTAAATTATTTTCCAATAATACCCTTATTCTGCCACGTGTCGGATTGTAACTGGCTTTCACAAAATATATAGCTAACATTACCCCCCGCACTAATATACCCAATACTTGGTGATATTAGTGGACCAAGAAGCTTTTCCCGCGCTTTTGGATCGTGTATGGAATTCATCTCCAGGAAACATAACCGTCACCTATTTGATGATTATTTGCATTAATTCCCCTTTGATTCTGTTGGATATCCCAACACCTTAGTATTCGAACAGACCATGGCTAAACCAACTCCCCTTTCTACTGATCAAGCATACGAAGAGTCATTGGGTAATGCTGATCCCCCTCGAAAGAACCTCCACGCATTCATTAGCCACCTTTATTCACCTTCCTATATTCAGATTATGGATGCCTTTGCAAATTATCATCCTTTGGACCACGAATATATTGCCCTTAAGGCTTCGATTCGACAAACTACAGCCATAGATACAAGAAGTTCTTCCTCTGATTCTTCCTTGTATTTCGAACAAACTGCTTTCGATCCCTCGATTCAGCAATTTGCAGCCATGGATTTAGGAAAAAATTCTGCATGGGATGAGGCTACAACTTCTTCATCTCCTGGGGCCTCTGGCTGGACCAACTGGTCAACACCTGAGACTTGTGATTTGAGGGAGCGAATCAATCACCATTTCGTTGAATTCACTGATCCTTTGGAATTTCCTTCCTACGCTCGAAGTTCAGTGGTCTATCCTTATGTGCCCATTGACCAACGACATAGCTTAGAGGAGAACTTGCTTGTGGCTTGGTATACATCTTCTATACCTACGAAGATAATGCCTGCTACCCGGCGCTCAGAAGAAGCACAAGGGTACAACCCATCATTCTTAGCCAAGAAGGCGAAGATCTGCTCTTCTGATTGGCTTGCTTATATTAATGCCTTTGTTCCTTCTGCTCCCACGCTATCTCCTATAATGGAAGCATCCACACCTTCTTCTCCATCCTTTGAAGCTGAAGCATCTACATCTTCTTCTTCACTGTTTGAAGCAGAACCATCCACTCCGTCTCCTCCTCCTACTTTGTCCTGGATGGAGAAACTAAGGCTTGCCCTTCCAATGGACAAAGTTTTCCCACCTTACCAACCTCCGTCGCCCCTTTCTCCAGCTGAGCGAAAGCAAGCTCAACTTTTGCTCGCGGCTTTCTCTCACCTGCCCTTCAATGTTCTTGAGGATGATATTCATCTTAAGAACTTTCGATGGGCTTGTGATGTCCTGACTAGGGGTTATGTCCTCAACCCTCTTGCCCAAGCAGAGCTTCATTTGTTTTTGGACCAACTTCCAGTGTTCCTTTATTGGCATCGGAATTCCATGGTCACCATGCAATCTTTAGACCAACTTTCGTCTCTGCGGATTCAGGCCCAGTATGAAGCAGAAAACTTCACCGAAGAATTCGACGACTTCAAGAATAAAGATTCTGCATATTGGGATGATTTGATCGTAGACGAATTGGAACAAAGATTGAGGGAGGAGGCTTTTGAAATAAAGGCTGAAGAGCTCTATTATGAAGTGAGAGCACATCAGCTCATGCAGCCAACTCTTGAAGAAATAGAAGATATAATAAAGAAAGAACAGAAATTCATTGACCATTGTTGGACTAAATTTCATGATCTTGTTATCTATTCTATTCCTTATTTTTATGAACTTGAGTTTGTACCCAAATGGGGTTATTCAATGTAATCTCTTTATCTTTAATACAAACAAAGTTCTTTTGCACTCGCCATTTCTTGACTCTGCTTCCTTTTATATTTTAAAACTAATTTAGAGCTTCGAATTGGACAACCTCATCCTTCGAATTATATATTCAATCATTTTCTTTTAATGATAATAATGAAACACTAGAAGGAACCAATCATGTCTTTTTCCAATTCATGGAGTAAAATTGACAATTCTGGCAGATATTATCTTAGTGCTTCGTTTTCAACAATTTTACTCTTCAACACTAACTGTAACCAATATATGGTCATGGTTGATATAGCCAATCAATTTTAAATTGATCTCTTTGGCTTTGAAGGGCAACCTATGGCAATTCCTTCTTGCACATATAGAAACCAATGATTGGTTTTAGATGTTTCGAACAGTGCCCCTCTTCTTTTAAAGAGTCTTAGGGTTTGCTTCGAATGTTGTCACTTTGACTGATAACCTTCAAACAGGTCTTTGGACTTTTTGAAGTAGACCAATACTTTGAGCATTCAAGCATTTTTAAGCATGTCGTATGCTTCGAAGTCGGCTTCTGCATTTCGAAGCCGTTTTTGTTTGAAATTTTAGCGCCAAAATTTGGCTTCGAAGCTGGCATCAATGTGCTTTTCCCTCCAGAAATTATCGATGTTGAAAGAGATTCCTTGTATTCGCACGTTTTAGTACTTAACGACTTACGAGATATATTCCCGATCACAAAAGTTATTTAAAACCTTTTTACTCTGTGCTCCGGAATTGCTTACGCATTCAAACCCCCTTTAGATTTCCATTTCTCTCTACTCCCTTCTATATTTTCCGAAAAAACTCACTATCAATGGCTTCTTCCTCATCAAAAGTTCCGACCATAGAGCGCGTAAGCTCATCTGTGGCTTTGAAACGGCTTATTGATGCTGAATGTGAGAAATACAAGCGTGATGAGAAAAGTGTCATCGATGGGCGTATCTTTATCCCTCGTCGCCATGTGCAGCGAGAGTACGTGCTTGGGCCCATTTTCAAGGAGATCCCTTCTGAGCTTCCCGCCCTATATCCTCGTTTGGAGAATCAACGTCTTCTGTATGAGGGTGGTCTCGACTGGAAAGGTTGGAAAGTCAATCGTCCTCACCGATGCTGGCCCACGATGAGACCAGAGTGGCAAGAATGGTACGACCGGGTTGTCCCTGCTAGGACACTGGACCTTCAAGAACTCTGCCTTTTCGATGCTCTTCGACTATCTAGGGTAACTATCTCAGAAGACCCTTTTCTAATTCCTGCTGCTTTATGTTTTTGGAACCCTATTTTCAATTTCTTTCAGTTTAGGTGTGGGATGATGGCTCCCACTATCCTTGACATTTGCCATCTTTTAGGAGTATCTCCTATTGGTACTCCCATTACCCCAGATTTCCCTGATTTGACGGTCCCTTTCCTTCTCCCTTCTTTTACTTCCTCTTATAGTGATTTTGTTAGAGCTGAGAATAAAAAAGAGGGTCCGGTAACTGATAGGGAATTCTTTTCCTTCTTGTTATACTGGCTTTGCAAATTTCTCTTCTGTACTTCTTCCCAAAGAATAATGTCAGAATTTGCTCCTCTTGCCAAAGCCTTCGTCTTGCGGAAACGAGTAGCCTTGGCCCCATATATCTTAGGCCATACATATAGAGCTTGCTCTCTCTTTTGTGAAAAACCCTTAGATGCTAACCAAGGGGGGCCATTCTGGATCCTTCAGCTTTGGCTTTTCGCCTACTTCACCGACTTGCAATCCAAATGCCTCAAATTTTCTGGGCCGTTTTCTCTTACCCATGGCATAAGATTGGCCAGTGCTTCACTCTATCCCTCTACTTTTTCTTTTTATTTTTCTTTCTTTCATCAGCTACAAGCCACCCCTCCTCTTCATTACTTCCGTCCCTTCGAATCCAATATTGGCCCAACTTGGTTGAATAATTTCCTAAGTGACAAGCTCTGCACCTTACTTGTTCATAAGGAGATATGGGCTTCTCTTCTAATTCCTCGAGAGATATTCATCGGGATCACCAATCCTAGAGCTTATAAATGTATAGCTGAGCCCTATTGTCCTGCCCAATTTGCTAGACAATTTGGTCTCACACAAGGGGTCTCAATCCCTCTTTGTAGCAACACCAATCTGAGCCTTACTAAGAGGGATTTGAAGGTTCAAAAATCAAGGTTAGAAGAGGCAACCTTCAAGTTTATGGATGATTTGGCCAGTTTTGAGTTCACCCCTTTCTCTCCTCAAGGTACTGAATTGAAGAGATATCAAAATTGGTGGGTGAGCAACATGGAGGTTTATTTGGCTATCCCCCCTCAGAACCTATTGGAGGTGCTGGATGTGCCCAAACCCAAGGGAGCTGAGACTGTCATTTCTTCCAATGTTTCAATTATAATACCTGCTACAACTCAGTTTACTTCTGCTGCTTCAATTCCTCCCAGAGTCACCCGAAGTATGTACCCCTTTTTTCCTTTTCTCTAACCTCCCCACATAATGTTTGCTATCTTATCTCTAATCCTTCTTCTATGAAGGTGGTCAACAACAAAAGAAGAAGAGACTCCTTGAGCTAGAAAAGGAAAAAACTGAGCTTCTAGAGACAGAAGAAGAAGAAGAAGATCAAGAACAAGAGTCTCCCTTGAAAAGAAGCAAAAGAGTACCTCAATTGGCTCAAGAGGAGACGGCCGCTAAGAAGGTAGAGGAGGAGCTCATTTTTGAAGAGTCTGGATCCCAACCTAAAGAGGTCGAGAAGACAATGGAGGAGCGAATGATATCAATTCAAAGGAAAAGGAGAAGAAAAATTACTGTTTCTCCTTCCGATTTTACTGAAGATTCTGATTCCGAGACAATTGCCCAAGTAATAGAAAAGAGGAGGAAGATTACTGCTTTAGCTACCGGCTCGTTTGAAGACCCCAACCATAAGGCTGTAGAACAAGAATATTCCAAAGCCATAGTTGTCCTTGATAGGGCTGAGGGGAGGCAGCAGCAACAATTCCTAAGAGAGAAGGTCGTTGCCGTTGATGCATTACCAAAGGAAATGGCAATAGAACAACAGACTATTGAACTATACACTGGAACAAGTAATTTTCTTCATGCCTTTATTCTTTTCTTGTCGAATCTTCAAGACTGAGACTTGACATTACCTCACATTTTCTTCTTTTTGCAGCAACGACCACTGCATTCATCTTTCCAGCGAGACCTTCCCCAATTTCAGTTGAAGTTGACCAGATGCAACGCGTGAAAACCATTCAAATCATGCTCCCACTTCCTAAGCCTATATTCAATACATCTTTTCCGAGTCCAAGTATCCCTGCATCTCTTTTCCTTGGCTTAGAGCCATACCTCCCTTTCTTGACTCTTGATCTGCCTCAGTTTGCTTCTTTGATCCTCGCTCTTCCTCCTACTGCTACTTCATCTCACATGGCAGTTGATTCTCCTTCAGAGGGTGCTGATAGTTCCCCAACTCTTGGTTCATCATCTTTACCCCCTTCCAGCCCCTCTTCACTTGATTCATTGGTGGTTAAGACCATAGAGGCTGCCAGAAATGCTCCACCTATTTCTCCTGTTCCCATGCAGTCCTCTGTGCTTTTCACCACAACACTTTCTGCACCCCTCATGTCTATGGATGAGGTAGACATTTTCGAAGCTAAACTGGCTAGTTTCTCCGACACACCGTCTACCTCTCCATTATTTAATGCCGAAGCTGAGCCATTAGTCTTGGCTGACTCCTTGCTAGAAATTTTTGAGAGTTCTTCCTCTAGCAGCAAGCCTTCTGCACCTTTGATAGATATGGGCACATGCCTAGAACTGCTAATTTCTTTCTCAAGAATTCCCTTCGAGGCTCTGCAAAGGCCAATAATCAGAGATGGGTTCCTTCAATGTTGCAAAATCGCTGAGCAGTCCGGTATGAAAGTTTCAAGTTATCTATCTCAGGCAGCAGCTACTGTTGACTTCTACCTCAACATTTGTCATGCTGCTAAGGCTGCAGACGAGAAACTGGCTAAGGATCAGAGTTTTGTTTCTCGAGTGCATACTGAAGTATCAGATCTCAAGGAACAGCACTCTTCTGCTTCTCAATTTCGAATTCAGCTGCTGGAGAAGAAAGCCCAACTTGAAGAGGAGCTAGCTGCAGTAAATCGGGCCTTGGTTCGAACTGATACCAAATTGCACATCACCAATCAAGAGTTGACTGATCGAAAAGGAGACATGGCTGCAGCTATCCAATTATTTCCGTTACTTAGCAATAGAAAGTCTACTGTACAAAAACAATTAAGACATTGTAATGATTTCTGGGCCAATCTGTGGCACAACGTATTTAATTCTTTATAAAAGAACAAATCTTGTGCATCATTCGAATAGCCTTGTGTTTTTGTATTATCCTATTCCTTGTGTTTCCCAAATGGTTGGAAAATAAGGTTTCAGATACCTGTCATTAATCTTTTTGGGATGTACATAACCATTTAAATTTCTTAAATGATATGCTCCAAAAGGCAAAACTCTATGAATTTGATATGGCCCTTCCCAGTTAGGTGACCATTTGCCAAACTTATGGCTTTTAATTCCTATTGGGAGTATTGTTTTCCATACCAAATCACCTTCATCAAAGCCAATGTGTTTAACTTTCTTGTTGTAATTCTTGGCTGCTTTCTTCTTCTGTAAAAGAATGCTATTCAAAGCCAGGATTCTGACTTCATCTATGCCTTCTAACTCCAGGCACATGCTTTGATGGTATTGCTCGGGATCTAACTGATCTTGGCATTTTACCCTCAAAGATTTAATATTAATTTCCACAGGTAACACTGCATCATGCCCATATACTAAGGCATAAGGAGTAATTCCTGTGCTTGATCTTGGAGAAGTTCTGTAAGCCCACAAAACATCCAACAGAAGGTTGTGCCAATCCCTAGGATTATCTTCCACAACCTTTTGTATACCTTTTTTCAAGGATTTATTGGATGATTCAGCTTGACCATTGGCTTGTGCATAATAAGGTGTGGAATTAACAAGACTAATTCCAAATTCTGCCACAAAAGATCTCACCATCTTCCCATCAAACACAGTCCCATTATCTATAGTTATGGTTTGTGGGATGCCAAATCTATGGATCAAGTCTTTAATGAACCCAATGACCTCTGTTTGATCTACAGCCTTATATGGCTTGGCTTCAACCCACTTAGTGAAGTAATCAGTGGCCACCAGAATGAAACAATGATGTTTCGAAGAAGGTGGGTGTATTTTGCCAATCATATCCATGGCCCATCCTTTGAATGGCCAAGGCTTCACTACTGCATGTAAGTCAGTTATGGGCACATGCCTTATTGCGCCATGTTTTTGGCATGCCTGGCAACCTTTTGCATATTCGATGCAATCCTTAAGAATGGTTGGCCAATAATAGGAATGCCTTCCAAGCAACCATCTCATCTTAACACCAGGCTGATGAGCGCCACAGATGCCTTCATGAACCTCAGCCATGGCTGTTAATGCTTCTTTTGGGCCCAAACACTCCAGCAATAAGCCATCTCCCCCTCTTTTGTAAAGAGCATTAGCATATATCATATATTGCATGGACTGTAATTTGACCTTCCTGCTGGCCTTCGAAGATGGACCAGCTAAATATTGCATTATTGGATGCCTCCAATCTTGTTCCTGTAAGTCATTATGGTTGGCTTCCAAGACCATATTCCTTTTATTCAAAGGTTGTATTAATTTCTGGTATGTTGTCTGACCTATGTCCCTTTGAGAATTATCCTTTCTTTTGAAGTTCGAAGCCTTTTGAGCCACATCATTAGCTCTAATGTTCAAGAACCTTGGAACATGGGTTACATTTGCTATTTGAAACTGAGAAAGCAAATGTAATGCAGCAACATAATATGGCAAAATACTTATGCTTTGACACTTGAAAATCCCTTTCACTTGATTAACCACCAATTGAGAGTCTCCAAATATGTCAACTGCATGTACTTGTAGCCCAATAAGGATTTCTAATCCTACTATTAAAGCTTCATACTCAGCCTGATTATTAGAACAAGTGGCTTCATCTACTCTGAAACCATGTGTGGTTTCTACCCCTTGTGGAGATCTTATTACAACACCAATTCCAATTAAACCATTGGCTTTCGACCCATCAAACCACATCTGCCATGGCTCAACATTAGCCATACCAAGCTCCATTATCTCCTGGCTCTCTGTTTGAGATGGATGATCTGCCAAGAAATTGGCTAAAACCTGTCCTTTTACTGCCCTTTGAGGGACATATTCTAGATGAAATTCTGATAAGGCAAGTATCCACTTGCCAATTCTTCCCCTCAACATTGGTCTAGATAACATATATTTAACCAAATCTGTGGTTGCAATTACCAAGACAGTTGTAGGCAAAAGATAATATCTTAATTTTATTGCAGCAAAATACAAAGCAAGACACAGCTTTTCAACAGCTGAATATTTACATTCACAAGAATTTAAAAACCTACTAAGGTAATAAATAGCTTGCTCCTTGCCTTCTTCGTTGTCTTGGGCTAAGAAAGCTCCCAATGAATCCTCTGCTGCAGCTATGTACAACTTCAAGGGCTTGTTCCCCTTTGGTGGCATCAGCACTGGAGGGTTAGCCAAGTAGGCTTTGATACCTTCGAAAGCAATTTGATGCTCTGCTGACCACACGAATTCTTCTTCAGCTTTCAGCCTTAACAAGGAAGAAAATACTTTAGTTTTTCCTGCAGTGTTAGAAATAAACCTTCGAAGAAAGTTAACCTGTCCAAGGAACTTCTGCAATTCTTTCTTACTTGATGGAGGCCTGGCTGCAATGATGGCTTTGGCTTTGTTCTGGTCAATCTGTATTCCTTTCTTGTGTACCACATAACCCAAGAAGTTTCCAGATAATACGCCAAAGGCACATTTAAGAGGGTTGAGCTTTAATTTGAACCTTCTCATTCTTTCAAAGGCTGCTTCTAAGTGAAACAGGTGCTCTTCCATGGATTGGGATTTAACCACAATGTCATCAATATAACATTCTAAATACCCTCCAATGAGGTCATGAAAGATAGTGTTCATGGCTCTTTGATATGTAGCTCCAGCATTCTTTAGACCAAATGGCATTTTAACCCATTCAAAGGTGCCAATATTCCCAGGACATCTGAATACTGTCTTGTGGATATCTTCCTCTGCAATGCAGATTTGGTTATAGCCGGAATGCCCATCCATCATTGACAAGACTTGGTGACCTGCTGAACTGTCTACCAGCAAGTCCACTATAGGCATAGGGTACTCATCTTTGGGAGTTGCCAGATTTAAGATTCTGAAATCGATACATACCCTCATTTTGCCATTCTTCTTGACTACAGGCACAATATTAGATAGCCACTCGACATACCTGGCTGTTCTAATAAAACCTGCCTTGAGGAGTCTAAGGATCTCTTCCTTGACCTTCTGAATTACTTCTGGACTCATCCTCCTTGGTTTCTTCTTGTAAGGCTTGAAATTAGGCTTCATGGGGAGCCTATGTTCCACTAATGACCTATCCAATCCTGATAGTTCATTATAAGACCATGCAAAGCAATCTTTGTATTTCTTCAGAACAACCAATAGCTGGTTTCTGTCCAGAGCATTCAAACAAGCACTTATATAAGTGGGCTGTTGTACAGAACCTTCCCCTAGATTTACTTCTTCTAAAGGGTCTTGTGCCTGAGGACTTACCAAAGCTTCTTCCTTGATTTCTTCAACCTTCGAAGTAGCCTTCTTGCTTTGTTCTGCTCCTAGGTTCTTTAGTTCAACATCCTTGCCCTCCTCCTCATAGACAAAATCTGTCCATAAGGCATCCTCCTCCTATATCTCCTGGACTTTTGTCTCAATGTCCAATGCACAATATTTCCCAAGGGTCAAAATTCTGACCTGTTGCTGTTTCTGCTTGCAGCCGAGTATCATGGCCTCCCTTTCTTGCTCCTGTACTCTCTGGACTATAGCTTCTACATCCAATGTTGAGAATTTAATCAGAGCCAAGGATGTGGCTTCTTGCTTTTCACTTCTTTGCCTATAACCATGCATCATTGTCATCTTTTAGAACGACCTCTTCATCAGCACTTTCTTGGACTAAGTGCTTCAAGTGTGTCACTTCCTCATCAGCCGTCACTTCGGCTGAACCGTCATCTTTCATCAGTATACTGAGCGGTGTCACTCCCTCAATATACAATTTAGCCTCCGCAAAGTCTGCACAGGCTATGAAGAGTTGAGGATCTGCATCGATTTCCTCTGTCTCTCCATTACCTAAAGCCATCATGATTTTCTGATGCAAAGAAGAAGGCACACATTTGTTAGTGTGGATCCAATCCCTTCCAAGTAAAGCATTATATTTAGCATTACTGTCGATTACAAAGAATGCTGTCATGCAATCCCTGGTTCCCACACTTAAATTAATGGGTAGAATCCCCTGAGCCATTTGCTTATCTCCAGCAAAACCAGCGATGGTTGTGCTGGTTGGGATCAACCTGGGATTCCTTTTCCCTAGTTTCTTCAAAGAAGATTTTGGCAACAAGTTTACTGCTGCCCCATTGTCTATTAGGACTCGATTCAGTTGTATCCCATCGAAGAAAGCCTTGATGTACAAAGGCTTAACATGTTGTGTCATGGAATTCGAGGGATACTCGAATGGATACGATAGGTTGATGCTTACCACTTCCTCGCTCTCATATTCATCTTCCATCGGGGTAACCATTTCGAAATTATCTTGCACCATACTTGCTTATGAGTCTTCACTAGAGATCTGAACTGGATCAGCTTCCTGCCCCTCCTGATTCTCATCTCCAGCTTGGAATTCCTGTGGTAGTATGTGTACCATGTTCACTGATACTGGGGGAAACGAGCCAAACTGGATGGCTGGCTGTACCTGTTTCCCCTCTTGGTCACTTTGGTCGACTTCCTCAGAAACATCCTGCATGATGCATTCTGGTATTTCATTGCTAACTGATCCCTTCGAAGGATCTTTCTCAACTGGCTCTTTAGTCAGAAACGTTTGTTCAGCCATGAAGGCTTCGAACATCTCTTCTTCCATCATTTCTTTCTTTTGGCTTGTGCCAATCTCTTCTTCTGTCTCACTATCACTCTCCATCAGAGCCTTCTCTAATCCAACTAAACTAGTCTTCTCTCTTGCTGTTAGTTCGGCATGAACCTTAGCCAATTGTTCTCGGCTGCAGACCACTTTGCTCTGTGGAACCGGCTTTGGAGCATGGTCTGACTTTGGGTTCTTCCTTCCTTCCGTTTTGACTGGTGAAGAATTTTCTCCACTTTCCTTCAGATCTTTCTGGTACTGGGTGTACCTGCGCTGAATTTTTCTCCTCTGTGATCTTGAGATGACTGGGACCATGTCTGGTTCCCTCGTCTTTGGGTGTTTAAGCAGCACCCAGTTATTCGGAGCCACCATAGGAGGCTTGATCATCCTGCCTTGGTTTACAACATCTCCATAAGCAAGCACTTCCCTAGGTTTGTTTTGCATTACAAACCAGTCCGGGACTCCAGGCACCCACGAACCTACTGATCCAGATGTGGAACTGTTTCTTTCTACCTTCGAAACCGCCTTCGAAACTGGCTGTGAAGGTAGATGCTTGTTCCTGACTTCATGTCTCGAGTCTGTTTCTGGCATTTGATGAAAGTGGCCACTTTCAGTTCTGCGTGAGGTTGGTCTAGGAGGCCAATCCCTGGCTTTAATCCCGTAACCTGAACTCTTCCCCAATCTTCTTTCAGAATGGTTGCCTTCTACTCTGTAGTAGTTAGGTGGTCTAGACTCATACAAGGACCTCTTGCCTTTAGCATGCATTCTGTCCACTGCAGGTTCAACTATTGATGGTCGCTGCCTATCACTACCCGGATACGGCCTTTTGTTGTAAGCATTGGTTGGCTTAGAATGTCTTTGAACATCTCTGTAGTATTGCTTTCCATCAATTGGAAGCCCCCTCAACCATTTATGACTCAGTCTGCACCTGGGACACATCATCTGCATTACAGCTGCTTACAAGGAATTGTCATCTAGTGCTTCTTCGTCAGATTGCTCCTTCTGATGTGAGAAACCTTGTCCAATAGCTGGTGGGTTTCTAGTCTCCTTCTTAGCAGTTGTCTGGTTGGCAGTATGCATTTGCACGTTGACCTCTTCCAACTCCTGCAGAGATAGATTCTGGAAGTTTGGTACAACCACATTAGCTATGCCTTCTCCAACTTCTGGAAACGGGTTACTATCAATCCCCATGATCTTTTCTGTTTTGGTTGGGAATTTCAGACTTCCTTTCCGAATCAGCTCCTGGATCCTGTCTCGAAAAACAATGCAGTTTTTAGTCGAGTGAGACCAAGAGTTATGCCATTTACAATATATTTTTCCATTAAGTTCATCTGGAGATGGCAGTTTTACTCCCTTTGGTAACTTAAGGAAATTGGTTGCAAGCAGATGGTCAAAAATGTCATCTGCTTTTGCCAAATCGAAAGAATACTTTCTGTGGAAATCTTTCTTTTTAAACTGCTGGTCGATGGTGGTGTCTTTATGAATCAATGCTTTACAAATTACAGGTTCTTTGCCCACAATCTCTGCTGCATCGATTTCATAATTGGGATCTCTATAATATGTCTTATACGAGGCATTATTTCGATCTTGTTCTTCTTCTAATAATGCTTCATATCTAGACACCTTATAGGTTAATTCGACCAAATCCGTGAACTCAGTTGAATCAAACTTCTTTCGAAGCCTGAACTCTAAACCGTTTTGAGCCAATCTTACAAACTCTGGCTCTGGGAGAATGACTCTACATTTATTCCGAGCCCTTTTAAATCTGGCAATAAACTGAGTAGCCTTTTCCTCAGGCCTTTGACTCAATCTAGCCAAGTCTGCCATGGAAACTTCTGGCTCTGATTGGAAGAATTGGGCATGGAATGCCTCTTCCATCTGTTGCCAATTTTGAATGGACCCAGGTGTAAGGTTGATGTACCATACGAATGCTCCTCCAGTCAGAGAATTTGGAAATAATCTCAGTTTCATATAATCATGATTAGTGAATTCACCGCATTGAGCAGCAAATCTAGCAATATGCTCTACAGTTGACTGATTTCCAGTTCCATAAAATAGAGTAAAATCTGGTATTCTGAATCCTCTTGGGTATTCATGTACCCTATCTACCCATTCTGGGTATGGTTTTCTGTATATAGGAGTCTGAACCCCCCCAGCCATTGGTCCACACATCTCCCTAACAATATCAGCAATCTGGTCTCTAGGAACCAAATTTTGTGCTTGCTGAACCACTACTGGAGGGACAAACACAGGGTTTGGTAGGCAAACTTGTGCCTGTGGTCCTCTTGGTCCATAAGGTTGCATATTTGGGATTGAGTGCCCCTGTGGTGCAGGTTGCTGTTGGGGGTGTGGGTAACCCCTTTGAGCCTGTCCTGTGAAAGGACCTGCAAAAGATGTTGGAACAGATGTTGTATCCCTTCCATTTGTGGGAAAACCTTCCAACCCCCCGGGTATGAATTCGAATAAAGGATTATTATACCCCCTAGTACCAGGTATGGCTTCGAACATGGGATTTGTAACCGTTCTTATGCCAGTTTCTTGTATTTGGCCAGGTCCACCAATTTGTGTGGCTTCATTGTTGAGTACTGAGGCATTTTGGCCCGCTGCAGGCCTCGAAACAGGTTCATACCAAGACTGAGGTGATGGTCTTTCAAAGTTTTGGGTACTAGTTTGACCATTAGAATGTCCATTAACTTGCATAGGCTGTTTATCTCTAGCCAATCTTTGCTGAGGGACATTTAAAACCTCCTCCGTGTGTCTTGTGTTTGTTGGTTGGTGATTATTCATTCGATCCAAGAAGGATGTTGCCCATTTTTCCATTGTGTTCATTAGTTGTTGTCCCATAGCATCTACTAAGCCATCCCATGGATTTGTTAGCTAAGTAGATGGAATGGTGGATGGTCCAATTCCTTGGTTTCGTCCAATACTACGAGCATATGGTTCTTGTCCAGAAGTACTGGTCTGTTCGACCAAAGGTTCTGATAACATGGGAGTTTCCACAGGATGTGTTACCACATTATCCTCTGGATTAGGTATTTCTACCTCTCCTTCTACGCCTTCCTCCAAGCGTTCATTTTCTCCTTGTCGTCTTCGTCTAGCCATATTTTAATAGTCCCACTGGGCGTGCCAAAAATATATGTTGGCTTTTTGGCTTTTCGAAGGGTATTTTTGTAAATGTGAGCATGCCAGCAAGGATCAATTAGTCCTTACAGAAATTGTGATTGCCAACCAATTACCAGACGATTGTGTTTTAGTTCTTTCAGCCTCATTGAAGAGGACTTTTACTGGTGGCTTGACTTAGGAGAAATTAAGAGAAATAACAATTAATATGAAGAACAATGGAAGTATTTCATAAAAATGAAAAACTTACAATAGTCCGAACTCAGCCTCGAAGAGGTTTACAGCAACAGTCCACTTGAATCTACTTGAGACTACTCCTATGAATTGAAGTGCAGTGCAGATATGTAAAGTGCAGGTATTGAAAGTACAGGAATGTAAAACTGAAAAGTAAAATATGAAATAAAGACTGGTATCTATGATCTGAGTCCCCTCCCTTTTCCTGGGGGTCTCTCTGCTATTTATACTTGTCGAAGATGACCTTCGAACTGCTCTTCGAACCGTCGAACTGCTCCTCCATGATCGCTGATCATGTTGCCTTACAAATAGCTCCATTATGCCACCATTTGCAGTTAGGCTTCCCTCCTGTATTTGAATTTGAATATGAGTAACCGTTGAAGCCACGTCACCTTGCGTTTCTTTACTGATCCAATGTTGCTCAGACCATGTGAGAACCAATCATCATCACCACGTGTACGATCAGGATTGGAGACTTAAATTATTTTCCAATAATACCCTTATTCTGCCACGTGTCGGATTGTAACTGGCTTTCACAAAATATATAGCTAACACCTTTCTACTTTGAACTCCCACCTCTTTTATTTTTTTTAATTCTAATTTTGTCCAAACATAAAATCTCATTTTTACCCTTATCTCTAATCTTCTAACTCTAATTTTTCAAACCCAAACCCTAACCCTAATTCCATCCCTCACTACCTTCGGTAGTTATTACCATCTTCGACCATAACAGCCCCTAGTTGCTGCAACCAGTACTCATTTTGATGTCTCACCTTCATTACCATCACCCCCACCCCCACCACCACCACTACCACCTTCACCTTCGTAGCCCTTCACCACCATCGTACACAAAGAGAGAGAGAGAGAGAGAGAGAGAGAGAGAGAGAGAGAGAAGTGGTGCAGTCACCACTTCCTCACCTCCGACGAAGATTGTTACTTTTAGATAAAAAAAGCCTAGATCTAGGGTTAGGGTTTTGGGGGAAGAAGAAAAGAAAAAGGGGGAGGAGGAGGAGGAGGATGAGGAGGATTAGAAAAACAAAACAATCGAAGATTTGTATTAATACCCATTTCTTTGTTTGTAACGAAAATGATTGATATAGTGTTTTCAAAGCTCTTTTAGGACATTGTTCTCAATATTTTCTTCATGCTCAAAGACGATCCTCAAAACTAGGTTAAACTTGCTTGTGTTTGTACCAAATTCTCTTCTCATATTCGGTTCGGTACTTTAGGCCTGAACCACTGCCATTTGTTCGACTGTCTTCAACCGAAATACCACAATTTGTTGGGTAGTCTGCACTTGAACCTCCACAATTTGTTTGGTATTGGTTTTCCAAACCAAGCCGGACTATTTTAAATGAAGAAAAATCAAACACGAGCATGGTGAAGGAGGGCTCTAGGGTTATTTTGTGGGTAGCAGCATTGATGAATGACTAAGAGGGAGAGCGACGTCAATGGGGAGGTTGGTGTAAGATGGTAGATGGGGGAGAGGTAGAGGTGGTAGTGGTGGTAGGTTTGGTCTGGAGGTGAGCGGGTGATGATAGGAAAGTTGCCGGCCGAGGCTGTGATGAGGGGAAGAGGTCGTCGGCCGAAATGGGTTATGGTTGAAAGACCGGTGAAGTGAGAGAAGAGAGACAAAATATTGAGGTGAGGGTATATTCGAGATTATGGTAGGGGTCTAAAGAAAAATGAGGAAGAGAGCAATTTTGTTGGTGAAGGTACAAAGAAGTGAGAGGTCCTAAGAAGAAAGGTATGGGCATTTGGAAATGTTAATACTAAATTATTTGATTACCCTCCAATACTAAAGTAATGACCAGTATCCTTATTTCCTTCATTTCCACTCATTCTTTTTTTTTTTTTCATTTTTTCTTTACTTTGTTATTCTTCCTCATTAGAATCAACACAGTGGCCACTTTTTTCCCCTCTTCCACCCTTTCACCATGACGACCATCATCTCCATTAACTCCCTAAATTGCTTTTCCATTCCTCCACCGCTATATCTTTATCTTTTCACTCCTCTATTGTTACCTCATAACCTCTCATTCTTTCATTTTGTTTCCCTTCAATTTTTTGGTGCATTGAGAGTTAAAAAAAATATTATAAGGGTTGTTTTGGATGTAGCGCTTATAAGTTGACTTTTTTACTTATTATAAAAAGATGTATAAAAAAGTAGAGAGATGATGTGATGAAAATAAACCAATAAGTCCATAAGCAACTTAACAAAATCAGTTAGTTGACTTAACAATTGACTAACAAAAGGGATCTTTATCGTGCGATATAAAATTTTAAGGGGCTGATTGTAAATTTCAAAATCTCACAGAAGAATTTGTAATTTACTCTAAATATAATTTTCTATGAATGGAAAAGGAGTCCTGCTTATATACGTAGTTGGAGCACTTTTGATATCTACCTGGCACACCGAAGAACCAACCAACCAGGGGCTAGTAGACAAAAAAAAAAAAAAAAAAAAAAACTATTTGTTAGAGACTCTCAAGACACAAATTCATTGTATGATATGCTTGCAAGGTTCATAAGATAAGATTCAAGAAAATTTATAGATATTTTGAACACCATGTTTGGTTTGTGTAGTATGAATATTTTATCAATAATAATTAATCAAAAATAATATAAAAGTGATAAGTCTTACCATTTCAATTAATAAAAATTAAGTTGACATACTATCGTGTTCTTTGATGTAATTTATTATAAATTAAAAATTAATAATCTAAAAGTATAAATCAAAAGCATCGCTCACTCATATTTTTTTTTCAATTTATTTAAATTAATTATGTCTAGTAAACTGTAAATAGAAGTTGGGGAGGTTTGTTATATATTTTATGATTTGCTTATCGGGCGGACCTAGGCCACCCCCGCAAAAAGACAACCAAAAATAAAATAAAATAAACAAAAATAGAAACCAAAAATTATTTAGTCCTCTACAAAATTTTAAGTATTTATAATATATGTAAAGTTTAGGTAAATTTAATTAGGAAACTTTTTATAATAAGAAAACAATAAAATTTTGATATTTATTAGCCGCACATGAATACTATATTTAGGTCTCGTTTGGCAACTGTCTTTTTTAGCAAAAAGTTAAAAAGCTACTAAAAAAATCAAAAAGCCAACAACTCATATCAAAAAGTCAAAGATTCCATTTTCTCTCTACTTTTTGTACATCTTTTCACAAAAAGTCAAAAAAGTCATCCCAAACATACTAGTTTTTTTTATATTACATTTTAGTTAAAAAATAAAAAAGTTACTAAAAAAATATATTCCCAAACGAGGCATTAGTGCTACAAATAATATAAGTTTTGGACTAAAAAAAAATAAAATCAGCACAAAAAGTATCACGTAATAACAAATAAATTATAAAACATATATACGTCAATTAGACTTTTAAAATTTTCTCGTAATGAAATATATTTCGAAAAATTCTGTGAGGAATATATGATATTCATAATTTGGCCCCCATCAAGTCAACTTTCTAGTTCTGCACTTGCTTGCTTAAAACTGTTTAGTATAATTTTTTCCTACAACTTATTAGGTAGAAATATCTTAAATAAGCTGAAAAAGTTAATTATTTAAAAATAGAGAATGAGTATTTTTAATTTTTACTATCTAATTATTAACTTTTAACTTAAAATAAATTGCACGAAATAGAATCATCTTGTTACCCCAGAACACTTAATAAAGTAATGGGAGAATTACACAACGGTTGAATTAGAAAAAGTAATTACAACTTTTTTATAAATATTTTTTTCTAATTCACTAATTTGTAATTTCTCCTAAATTAATCCCTCAAATAACATTTAAAACAAAAGTTATTTCAAAATGCCTCGTATGGTATGCACAGTTTTAGTCTAAAAGTCAAAAAATTATTAAAAAAATTAAAAAACCTATAATTTATATCAAAAAGTCAAATATTCATTTTTCTCTTTACTTTTTGTATATCTTTTCATAAAAAATCAAAAAGTCATTCCAAACATATTCATTTTTTTTATCTTATATATTGGTTAAAAAATTTAAAAGTTACTAAAATAGTCTATTCGCAAACGAGGGGCATGAAAGTAAAATAATTATTATGAGTTCGTTTGGGAAGCGGATTGACTTTTTGACTTTTGGCTAAAAAGCCTGATTTGAGATTAATTTTTTAACTTTTTAACTTTTTTAAGAAAAAGAATATAATAATTATGAATTGAATATAATATTTTATCTTATTAAATTAAAAAAATTATTTTATCTTTTTATAATTAAAATATCTTCAAATCCAACTCAAATTGGAAAACAAAAAAGAACAAGTCAGCACTGGGAGGCAGCAGCCGGACCCAGAGAGAGAAGATTGGCTTTGTATATTGGAAAACATCATATTAATATTTTTAAAAATAATATATAAAAAGTAGAAATAGTGTATGACATGATTGCATGATGCATCAAATAATTGTTTCATCTAAAGACATAAAGGAGTAAAGTCCAGTTTGTTTGGTTGTATTTTTATTTTCTATTTTATTGTTTTATTTTTCTTAAAAAAATACAAAAAACATATTTCATTTTCAATTTTCCTATTTTCAGAAATAAAATTATGGATTTTTTCAAAAAAAATCTAAAAAAAAGTTTTTAAAAGTAATAAAATGAAAACAGAAAAACAAAAAATGCACAACCAAACAGATCCTAAAAAAAAAAGATTCTATTCTCGTGATACTAACAAATCAGCCATCCGAAGCACACGCCCCAAAAAATCAACGGTCAGGATCACTCCACAAAAAATTCAAACTTCAGAACTCCTCTCTCTCTCTCCACACGGACTATTTAACTATCTTTTCGCGGCCCCAACGTTCCGTCCCCCCTCTCTCCTCTCTCTAGAAATTTCGTTCTTGGCACGGAGCTGCAATACCCTACGTCTCTCTCTCTCTCTCTCTCTCTTCATTCTCTGCTTCTAGAGTTCGATTCTTCAATTCATTCACAATTTCACAACGAATTTACTCAATTTATATGTGTTTTTGAAAGCAAAAATCAATTTCGAGTAGGTGATCAGTTTGAATTTGTTCTTCACAGTCGAGATCTACTTGGATCACAAATTTCTGATTCGTACTTGAATTTTTCCAGCTCTGCAGGTAAGAAATTCACTCATCTCCTACATAGATGTATATACGTATGAAGAGTTCTATACTTGTATTTGTGCTTGTTCGTGTGTAATTGGACTTCCGAGAATGATTGAGCTAATGCAAATCTGGTGTCTTATCTAATTGATCAAGTGAGAAAGTTGAGCTTGATATAATCGATTGATCCTATATATGTGTGTATATATATATGCAAGAATGTGTTTGTAATTGGACTTTTGAGAGAGATTGAGCTATGCAAATCTGGTGGTAGTTACTCAATCAGTTTCTATATATGTTAAAATCTGTGTTGTATAATTGAACTTATGAGATGGTTTGAGCTTTCTATAATCGGTTGATCCTATATATGTGTATATATATGCATGTACGTGTTTTGTAATTGGACTTTTGAGAGAGATTGAGCTATGCAAATCTGTTGGTAATTATTCAATCAGTTTCTATGTATGTTAAAATCTGTGTTGTATAATTGAACTTGTGAGACATTTTGAGGTTTCTATAACCGATTGATCCTATATATGTGCTTGTGTGTAATTGAACTTCTGATTAAGATTGAGCTATGCAAATCTGGTAGTAGCTTTTTCACTCAGCTTCAATATATGTTTATATCTGTATCGTATAATTGAGCTTGTGAGAAAGTTTAGCTTGATATAGCCGATTGATCCTATATATGTGTATATATATGCATGTGCATGCTTGTAATTGGACTTTTGATAGAGATTGAGCTATGCAAATCTGGTGATAGTTACTCAATCAGTTTTTATATATGTTATAAATCTGTGTTGTATAATTGAACTTGTGAGACAGTTTGAACTTTCTATAACCGATTGATCGTATATATGTGCTTGTGTTTAATTGAATTTCTGATTAAGATTGAGCTATGCAAATCGGCTTCAATACATGTTTTATATCTGTATTGTATAATTAAGCTTGTGTGAAAGTTTGAGCTGGCCGTACACAATTGATTTGAACAGTATACTATTTGTTTTGTTTTACAGAATTTATTTGGTTTTGTGAGAGCTGGCACCATCACTGGAACGAATTTCAGAAATTGAAAATCTAAGGCTTGAAGGGAAATTGAAAGTTAGTTGGGTCTTGTATTGTGGGAAGCAAACAGTTTGGTGTTTTAGTTTAGTTTAATTCACTTTTGTGATCAATCGAGTTGGATAAGATGGGACTTGGCTTAGTTTCTTTATTGGCGAAGATGGAAATGGTATCTACGTCTGATTACACTTCGGTGGTCTCTATAAACTTATTTGTGGCACTTCTTTGTACGTGTATTGTGCTCGGGCATCTGTTGGAAGAGAATCGTTGGATGAACGAGTCCATCACAGCCCTCATAATTGTGAGTTTGTGTATAAACTGGTGTGTGCATGCATATATTTGTAGTTTATAGTGGGTAAAGATGAACTGAATTTGATTTTTTGTGGGTTGATGACAGGGTCTGTGCACTGGAGTTGTTATTCTACTAACTAGTGGAGGAACAAATTCACATCTTTTAGTTTTCAGTGAAGATCTTTTCTTTATATATCTTCTTCCACCTATCATTTTCAATGCAGGGTATGTTCATTTTCATTGGTTATCTGCTTTTTATGAGCAAAATTGGGTTTGACTCTTTGTGATGATAGTCTTCTATCAAATCAGGCACATGAAATTTTGTTATTAAATTGTTGTGTGCATGCACAGAAATTTAAACATGTGACATGAGCTAGAGTGTTTGGAAGTTTTAATCAAAGTTTTGAAACCTTACTTCCATTTGGTCATCTGTTCGTTTGATTATGCATTGTTATTTCCACATCAGGTATGATAGTGTTTTGATGTTGACATAAATACTTTATAATTTGTTCATTGTGGCATCTATATAGTGCATAACGAGCTACTCTAGATTATTGTAGAAAATTGTTTGCCCCCAGCAGAGGTGATGAACTAACTGCAACATACAACATGACTGTCATAATAATTGAAAAGTTAGTTGGTCCTCACTTGAGTAATACTTTTTTTTAATAGCTTCTATCAACATTTTTTTTTTCTGTTCTTTTTTCTTTTCCTCATTGACACTAGAAGTGGAGATAGAATTTTTATGCAATTACCATTTATATCAGGGCATTTTGAACAGGAAATTTAACATTAAATTAATGTAACTACATTTTTGGTTGCCAATGTCCTCTAGTGTTCCTAGTGTATTTAGTATGTTTAATAATAGGCTGTTCTTTTATGTGGCTCATGAATAAATCATAGACTGGTGGGAGTGGGAAAGTATAATTTGAAATATCCCTCTCTCTAGATGATTGTATTGTACATTCTGAATTTTAATGACGTCAATTCTTTCTTCTTCTTCTTCTTCTTCAATTTTTTTTTTTTTTTTTTTTTTTTTTTTTTTTTTTTTTTTGTTTTTTCCTTTATCTGAATATATTTTATCAGGTTCCAGGTAAAGAAGAAACAATTTTTCCGCAACTTCATGACTATCATGATGTTTGGTGCAATTGGTACTCTGATATCCTTTGCCATCATCTCATTCGGTATGCTCTTGTATCTGTGGTCATTTCCTCTTTTTTGTTTCTGCATCTCTGTATAAAAAGAAAAAAGCTTAAAACAGCAATAGTAGTTCTGATGAAAATTTATTGGGCAAGAAACTCTCTCATCGAAAGAGTACTGCCACATCCCTGACAGTGATTGTTCCAACTTGTTTGCGATGCTAAAGGCAAGATGCTGTAGCAGGAAGCTCTTAAGTGCTGTACTTGTGCTCGTAGTTGTTTTCCTTCTTTTTTAATAGGATTGTTGAATGAAAAGTCAATGGCTCTGAAATATATAAGAATTTACAGTACTTTTGTGTAGATGTAAATGCACCAAGTGTTCATTTGGTGATAAAACTCAGTTAAATTCACATATCGGTCATGCCTGCTGCTAATTATTTCAATTACCTTGTTTATGTGTGCATTTGTTACATGTTCCAATGTGCAATAACCATAACAACTTACTCTTTTCATTATAATGGCCCCGTTTGGTAGAGCTGTGGAAAAGTAATTATAGATTATAACTTAACAGATTATGGCTTATAGCTGCGAACATAAGCTGTTAACTTGTTTTGTGCAGCTGTGAGATTATGAATTTAAGCAGCAGAGTAGTATTTGGTTAATAAACTGTAAAATAGCTTTTTACTGTATAATTGTTCTTTCTACCCTTATATGATATAAAAATAATTATTTCGTCATTTTTTTTAGTTTTAATTTTCATTAATAAAAGTTAATATAATTAGTATTAATTAGTATCAATTAATATAAAAATTGATACATTTGCTAAAAATGAATGGAAGTATTATTGTCACAATTATTTTTCATTATAAATTAATTAGTATTAATTAATTGCTTAATTAGTATCAATTAATACTAAAATTATTAATTGTATCAATTAATGGCTTAATTAGTCTTAATTAATACTAAAATTATTAATTAGTATAAATTAATATTAATATTTAATTTTTATTAGTATCAATTAATATTAATAATCAACAATTGCCATTAATTAGTATCAATTAATAATTAATTCATTACAAAAGTATACAATATTAATTTATTAATAATTAATACCAATTAATATTGATTTTTTTCTTTTTCTTGAGAAATATACAATTTTTTATTTTTTAATTAATATAAAAATATACAATACGAATTTATTAATAATTAATACCAATTAATATTTATTTTTCAATTAATATTGATTTTTTTTCTTTTTCTTCAGAAATATACAATTTTTTATTTTTTAATTAATATTAATATTAATTAATATTAATATTTGAGCATTGACGAGGGCATTTAAGTAATTTTAGCCCCCCATACCAGCTGCGCGCTTAAGTAAAAAATTTAAGCACCCCCTGACCAGCTTTTGAGATAAGCTGAGAAATAGCTTGATTTAAGCTATAAGCTGGTTAACTTAAACTGCACCAAACACAGTATTTTAGCTTAAATTAAGCTAAAAGCTGAAATAAGCAGTTTATAAGCTCTACCAAACAGGCCTAATATGCCATAAATAGGAGATTGGAGGAGCATAAAGGAAGAGAGTTGAATACACAAGTGCATAAGTTGGTGTTCTGAATAGTTCACTTGTTTTTCATTGTCTGGAGGATGTGGATGTTAGTCCCCAAACAAATGAGTTTATGGGACCTCTTGCATTGGTTCTACATATTCGCTTTTTCCTACATGTTCTTCCATTTATCAGAACAGAGAAAACGGAGATGGGCAAAACAATTGACTTTTCTGTGAAATTCTTGTGATTTCAAATTTTATTTACTAAAATATTAGTTGTTTTTTGGGTTTACTAGTGTTGAATGCAGCTCATGGTTGTACAATTATTCACTACTCTTTTTTTCTTTTTGGCTCAGGTGCTATGAATTTGTTTAAGAAAATGAATATTGGTTCCCTTGATATAGGAGATTATCTTGGTACCACTCCCTTTCTGTTTTCTTTATACTTTAATCCTGACTATTTCTCTCTTATACAACTTATCTTCTTCTTCTCTCATTTTACTTGATTGTTTGCAGCAATTGGAGCAATCTTTTCTGCAACAGATTCTGTTTGTACCTTGCAGGTAAGGATACCTTTTTGATATTGTGGTCTTGTCTTAAGTGAGAACACTTCTCATGCTTCAATGTATCTGGTTTGGTGTTGCAGGTTCTTAATCAAGATGAGACACCTCTACTGTACAGTCTTGTTTTTGGGGAAGGGGTTGTAAATGATGCCACATCAATTGTTCTTTTCAATGCAATTCAGAGCTTTGACCTAACTAATATCAACTCTAGCACATTGTTGCAGTTAGTCGGCAATTTCCTATATCTATTTTTCACAAGTACCTTGTTGGGAGTTGCAGTGAGTCCTCTCTCTCTCTCTGGTGTGTGTATATGTGTGTATGTATTTGCTTCTGGCCATATGGTTTATGACATTTGATTTTATACTTGTGCAGGCTGGATTGCTTAGTGCATTCATAATCAGAAAGCTTTATTTTGGCAGGTTTGTAATATGATTGTCATGGTTGTAAATTTGTCTTATGTCATTGTCACTTAATTGACCATGCAAGCGAGTGCCTGATATTTTTTGGGGAGTTTGTAGTTTAAAACAGAGAATCCATGAATGTGGGCCATAGGAATGGTTCAGTTGCAGGTGATTAAAATCTCCCTTTATCTCTGCTTCTGCACCTGATATGTTGGTATGCCATTAGTAGCATATGAATGTGGTTCTGCTGGCTGCTATATTTGGATTGTGCATGTGTGGACACGGGCACACGTAGAGAGAGAGAGAGAGAGGGAGGCCATTTTTGAAATCTTTGGTAGCTTATGGAAAGAGAGAATGATAGGATCAAATGCGATAATTTTCAATTATTTATTGAGGATAATTATTTATACTTTTCATTGTATACTCCAGGCACTCTACTGATCGTGAGGTTGCTCTTATGATGCTCATGGCTTACCTTTCGTATATGTTGTCTGAAGTAAGATTTTCCACTTGTAGGCACCTATTTTACGTTTTCCTTTTCCTTTTCTTTTGTATTTGTATTTGTTTTTGTTTTTTCTTCTTGGAGTTGTGGAATTTTATCATCTTAACACGGAAATTTTAATAGCCTAATTTGTCTTGCAGTTATTCTTTTTAAGTGCGATTCTCACTGTCTTCTTTTGTGGGATTGTGATGTCCCACTACACCTGGCATAATGTCACAGAGAGTTCAAGAGTCACTACCAAGTATGTTTAATGTCCAAGGAACAAATTTTATTTATTTATTTTTATACTGTTTCTGTATTGGCAGAGTGCCATCCAATTTATGATGGTACTAATGTCTAAGTTGCCTTTAAACATGTTTGCAGGCATGCTTTTGCAACACTGTCATTTATGTGTGAGATATTTATCTTTCTTTATGTTGGTATGGATGCCTTGGATATTGAAAAGTGGAGATTTGTAAGTGACAGGTATGGTTCATATGTCAAAAGAAAATTAGTGGCCATTACACATTGTCTTGGACTGTCGTTACGAATGAAAGATGGTGAATTATATCTGTTATTGCCTGATTGAATGGCTGGTTATTTATGTGACTTTTTTCTCTTGCAGCCCTGGAACATCAATTGGAGTCAGCTCAATACTATTGGGACTGATTTTAGTTGGAAGAGCAGCCTTTGTTTTCCCATTATCATTTTTATCCAATTTGACTCGGAAGTCTTCACATGAAAAAATTGAACTAAAGCAGCAAGTATAAGTTTATCATTCTGGTTCCATGTTTTTGATGTCCTTGAATTATTTGGCATGTTCAACACCCTTTAATTTAACCCCTCTATTTTCAGGTTACCATTTGGTGGGCAGGTCTTATGAGAGGTGCTGTTTCTATAGCCCTTGCTTATAATCAGGTAACTTATTCAAGCGTATCCTTTTCATTAAACAGAGATTGATTTTTCCTATCAACAGTAAAGATACACATGTGCATGTGTCTACATTTAGTCGATTCTGTAGGCGGTTCTATGTGACCTGGGAAGCAGGGGTTTTGAAACCAATTTTCGATGTGGGAATATTATATAATGTGTTCTTAATTTTCATACTTGCAGTTCACAAAGGGAGGCCATACCCAATTGCGTGCAAATGCAGTCATGATCACCAGTACCATCACAGTTGTTCTTTTCAGCACAATGGTAAGATATCTTACGCTTCTAATTACAGTTGTGGTCAAGTACAGGGCTGGACCTAGCCATGCTAAAATGATACCCTGAATAACTCTTCAAGAGTTTCTGTTTCCTGAACATTTCCAAAATATTGGCAATATTTTTGGGGGTGGAGTTCTGAACGGTTACCATGATTCCTCAAAACTTGCTTCAACTGCCAAAATGACCGTTCATAGAAAAGAATTAGCATTAAAGATTCCTTGGGCTTTTAAAATTCAATGGAATGTGAGATAGCGCCAAATTTGATTTGATTCGACCTAAACTTTTCAGATATATGGCTTGCGGTGAGGCTGGACTGAGCTTTGTCCATTAATACCCTCTGCTCATGGTCTTGTCAGCCTCACCTGAACCTGGTCACTAGCAACAAGGGCTCTTTAACCTTTTTTATTTTTAAAATCAAAATTAAACAAATATTGTATGGACAAACTTTATTTCCAAACTACGGTAAAACGTGGTTAGCAATCAATCACATTTTTCTTGAAAAGTGGTGTTGCCAACAATGTTCTTACTTGAATATAAACACTTGAGACAAAAAAAAGTTCAGATAGTGTTTTGCATTAAGGTTTCGTTTGTTTTGACGTAAAATGTTTTTGTAAAAAATATTTTACTCATTTTTCGTTGTTTGGTTGAACAAAAAGCAAGTAAAAATTTTTTTAAGAAAAATATTTGTGCATCATTTTTCCAAAAATGACTTACCTTTAAAAATTTTGAAAGTCAATTTTTAAAAAGTTGACTCTTACTATCTTTTCTACACATTTAGCCTTTTCAAATAAATATCTTTAACTCACTAAAAAGTCATAAATGACACATTATTGAATCAAAATTTCTCTTTTAGACAATGAAATATTTTTGTTTCAAGTGTCAACTAAATACCGAAAAACAAAAACAAAAACAAAAACAAAAACATTTTTTCTATGTAAAATCAATTTACAAGGAAAATATTTTTTTGTGTAAAATATTTTACGTCGAAACAAACGGAGTCTAAGTAAAAAACGTGCTTTGCAACCACACTTTGTAAAAAAAAACTTTTTAAAAAGAACGTAATTTAGGAATAAAGTTTGTTTGTGCACTATTTAATTTTGATAATAAAAATAAGAGAAATGATTTTTTCCCCGAAAAATCGTCCCCCGAATCCCCCGAAACACAGAGAGAGAGGGAGAAGAGGAGAGGAGAAGAGAAAGAGGAGGGGAAGAGGAATGGAGGGGGATCGTCGTCCCGCCGATCGTTGTCCCTGATTGTCCGATCGTCGCAGCTCACTCCGATTGTCGTCCCCGATTGTCCGATCGTCGCCCGCCTCCACCTCCGCCTCCGCCTCCCCCCCGCCCTGGTTGATGGCCCCTCCAGTCTTTCTCTTCTTCCTTCTCTTCTTTCTTTTCTTCCTCCTTCTTCTTCCCTTTCTTCCTTCTTTCTGATTTTCTTCTTCTTCTGATGAAATTCTTCTTCTTCTTCTAAAATGAAAAAAAAAAAAAAAAAAAACGACGAAAGCGACGTCGTTTTCGTTTCGGGGGAAATTCGGGGGAGCTCTTTCGAGCTACCAATCACTACTCTAAAAATAAATGTGTTAAAGGCCCTAGCAACTAGATAACTGTTTGGGTAGTTTGACCATGACTCATGAGGATATTGAATTTAAATAAAACCTTTTTGGCTATAGATTAATGAAATGATTTCCCATTTGATATATTATTATCCTAAAAATCCTTATCATTAGCTATAATTTGTCTAATATGACATTTGCGCCCGCCCTATACATTTGTTTTCTTGACATGTTATTCTTTCTTTCATTCTCTTTTCCTTTGTGACATACGCGCCCAGCGCAAGTAAAAACTGTGCAAAATTGGCATAGATCTCACTGGCACCCTTTGCACTCTATAATTTATGCAAGTAATTTTCCCGTTTTTCATTTTTCTGATATTATCCCAACATCTAAAGGAGGTCTAACGTCGTTTACCCTTCTGGGCATACGCAGGTGTTTGGGTTGATGACTAAACCTTTGGTGAGACTCCTGTTGCCTTCACCAAATAACCTAAGCAGAATGCTGTCCACCGAACCCACAACTCCGAAATCCTTCATTGTGCCACTCCTTGCCAACGGGCAAGGCTCAGAAGCCGATCTTTGTAGCCCAACCGTGCCTCGCCCAAACAGCTTACGGATGCTTCTGGCCACCCCTTCTCGTTCTGTCCACTACTATTGGCGTAAATTTGATAATGGTTTCATGCGGCCCGTTTTTGGCGGGCGGGGTTTTGTACCCGTCCTTCCTGGTTCACCACCTGAACAAAGCGATCACCAATTGCAATAAGGGAAACAAGAAGGGTAGCACAAAACTGATTTTCATCAGCATTTTGTTGGTAGGATTTGCAATCGGCTGTTGATTTGAGGTTTGTTGTTTGCTAAAATCTACGAGTGTTGCAGTATGGGGTCTTGAGGGCATCATAGAATTTATTCATTATGGTGGTTTCAATTCAATTTTATCGAGGGTCAGCCATTGATTAAAGAGTTCATTCATGGCTCTCCCATGAGGCTGGTTCACTCACTGCATTTTTCCCCAGAAAAATCAGAACTTTGCATATTTTTGTATGACTGTTTTGTGTGGTCCAAGTTGTGCATATTACTCTCCCTTGTAATTTTTGCTGGCTTTGCAGATCAGCTAGGGGCACAGAAGATTTTCACAGAATGAGACACAGATGTGAGACAAAGGTGTAGAATCCATCTTTTGTTTCACATCTATGTCCCATTTTGTGAAAATCTCTTGTGCACTTAGATTTCATTTACAGATTGCAATTTTGTCACTGTAAACTTGTTTGTTGTATATGTAAGTTATAAATTTGATGATATTCTCATTGCAAGTGTTCTTCGAAGTCAATAAGATGGTTCTTGGTGCTCCAGGTATCGACTTTGTTATTTGTTATTGCTAATTATTCAGAATTGTGTAAAGCATTAACTCAGTAGTATGTTGACATAGTGCAGTAGTCAGGAGATGCGTAGAATTGACTTGGCCAACCTTGGTCCGCTGGATAAGAAGTAAGGTCAGTCTTATCAATCTCTTTTTGCGCAATCTCATTGCACATGCTACGGTAGTGCTCTAAATAACTCTGTTTAGCCAGGAACACAAGTAGGATTTTTGAATTTGTATTTCCAAAAATGATGTGAATAGGATTTTGAATCTCTCTCCTCTTAGGGACCAAATGTTGAATGCATGTCTATTCAAATATATATTATTAGGCTTTGTTAGGCAAATTTTAAAAAACTTGCATATTAAGTTTTTTTTTTTAGTCTAAAGAAATAAAAAGTATTGTCTGTTTACATTCCTTTAAGGAAACCAACTTCTCTATTTTTGTGTTTTTTAAAAGAAGAAAGAAGCAAAAAGCTCAAAAATTCGGTAGAAAGTTAATACTACATTCTTTTCATTTTTGCCCTTGCCTATTAAGTTTGTTAGTATGAAGGGTAAATAAGTTATTTTCTAACATTATTATTATTTTTTTTAAGCCAATAAATTGAATTTAAGCCAATTCCCAATGTGAAGTTCTACAATGAAGAATCCATATCCAGTCAATGCAATCTTAGGAGAAGTCTGGTAGTCACTCTATATTCATTGATCTAGTACAACACCTACGATGAAGAAAATATATTTTTTTACAGCAAATATTTTTCATTTGAACTAATGTGCTATAGTTGTCGTCTTGGTGTGATGGTGGTAAGATTCTAGTTTGAAAAATATTTCTCTTTGATTATAAAAAAAATGTTTTATGTTGCTTTTTTATTTCTATTTCACCAAATGTTAGAAAATGTAAAAAAACTGAACTTAACAATACAATACAAATGGCATAAATATTCCCGGAAAAATAGAAGGGCAAAGGAATGCAATTGGAATGATCACAATAGAGATTATTTATCTTCTTTCATTCAAGGCCATCTGGGTTTTTTTTTTTTTTTTTTCACCTTCTACATGCATTTCCAAAGAGACTGCAATATGTCCAGTGTATCGACGACTATCCTGCTACGAAGTTGCTTGCACTGATTAAATGACCGCTAACCGCTAATCCTATGCCCCACCTCTAAATATAGCCCCTTTCAAAGAGTTCAAGCAATTTTAAAACTTGAGTAGACACAAAAGATTTCTTCTTCCCTAAGGGCGCAGAAGGTATCCGACTGCAAGACTGATTAGCGCAACCATAAAAACAAAAAGAAAGGGAAATCCGACCTGAACTGTCTTTACCCCATTCTTCCTCAACATTGCCTGCGCAAGACAAAAACAAAACGAAATGCTGAATGTCAAAATTATGGTACAGCAAGGAAAGTCGTTTTTGAATCCTGTGTGAAACATTGCCAAAAATTGTACTCCTTCCGTCTTAAATTGTTTCTCTAGGACATGAAAACTGAAAACATAAAAATAATCACTCTATTTGGTTTGAAACTTTCAAAAAAAAAATTGAGTTTTCAATTTGTATTTTTTCAACATTTTAATCAATCTAGACGTACTTTAAAAGTACAAAATTTGTACAATTTTTTTTTTATTTAAAAATTCATTAAATACAATAAAATACAAATATGTATGGAATTTTGATTTTTTTTTGTATTCAATTAATTTTTAAAAGATCTTTGCATTGATTTTGTACTTTTAAATATATCTAGATTAAGTGAATTTAAAAATTAAAAAATATTAACTAAAATATTAACAAAAATTACTAAAAAGAATTAAAAATTCAGAAAATTGTAAAACTCCAAACCAAATATATTCTTGCATCGAAATTTTTAATTTTTTCACAAATTGATAAAAAAAAATTAAGAATTTCGTCAAAAAAAATTAAAAATTTCGACACGAAATTCTTTCATTACGGACTAACAATTTGAAACAAAGGTGAAAACTGCAGTTTCATTTTCCTTTGTGGAACTCACCTGTGCATAACAAAAAGAAAAGGAAATAAATAACAAAAAGAAAATGGTGAATTATATTAACGGTTATTGTGGTTTGCGATTATGTTACTTTGGTCTCTATCCTTTTAATTGTGATATATTTGATCGTGAATTTTAAATTTCATTCCTAATAAAGACGACAATTGAAGACATCATTTTTTTTGCAAACAGAAAATGCTCAATTTTAAGAGCAAAGTCATCAATTTGATAATATAAATTATTTTAATAAAAATAAACGTTAAAAAATTATTTTTTAATTTTTAAAAATTATACCCACCAAAGATAAAATTATATAAATATGACAAATCTTTTATATTTTTATTGTTTTACCAAATTAGTTTTTATTATACGTTTAATAACGATCATGTAACGGGTAATTGTTTAAGTTGATGTTTTAGAATAGTTATCATGTAATAGATGGTTGTTTTTCCATTAAAATATATTTTTGAATAGTTATCATGTAATAACTAATTATTAAGTTTTTAATGTGTTACAATATATTTAATATACGAAATGTTTTTAGTTCTAAATTTTTTTGATTTATTAGATTGGTTTAATAATAATATTAACGTTGTCGACATGTTTGGCTTTTGTAAAAATAGAAACTAATTTAACGAAAATAAATAAATAAATAAATTATTTCTACCCTCCTAAAAGATAAAATTATATAAAAATAGTTTGTTTTTAATTTTTGAGAAAAGTTAGGGATCATGAAAATTTTTTCATGAAAATGATCATGAAAGATTTATGATCATTGGATTACCTTAATTAGTGTGTGGTACTTTATTCTAAATGTAATTCAAGGGTCATAAAACTTTCATGATTATTTTCATGAAAAGTATTTCATGATACCTAGCATTGTTGATAATTTTATAACTAAGAAAGTGCAAACATTATTCATTAAAAATAAGATCATTACATTTCAAACAACATATAAATTAACTAATACAAAATAAGTTACATGATGACTTTGCCTTTGAAATAGACTGTTTGCAAAAGAAACATCTTTAAAATACTTTAATAAAAAATTTTCATACTTCAATTAGTGTATTATGCTTTATTGCGTGTAATCTAAGAATAAAAAATCTACATGAAACTTTTCAGGATGCTTAGTATGCTTAGTATTACTCGGGATCAAGCCTTGGTAGAGGTGAGGCTGGGTGGAAAGTGTTCGAATTATTCCTATCCGTCGGATTTGTCACCCGTTGCGGATTTAGCTGTTAGATTTTCAACTCTATTTTCTAACTTGCCATCTAGTTTTCCAGATTTGAACCAAGTTTGCATACAATCTCCAATCAACTTGTAAACTATTGCTTTTGGATATTTCCTATTTGGTGTTTGCTTTTTTGAACTTTTTGTTGTTGTTGTTGTATTTAGTGTACTTTTAAAAATATATATATATATATATATATATATTAGGTTTTTGAATTCTACTCGACTAGGTAAACAGGAAAAATAAATATTTTTAAAATTATCTGAAAAAAAAGTACAGAAAACACCACAAAAAAAAAAGAAGCCAAAAATAGTTTTTTTGTCGTTAGTGATTTTTTAATTTTCTTAAAAAAAAAGTTTCAGGTTTTTAAGTTCTACATGACTAGACAAACCAAAAAAATAAGGTTTTTTTTTTATAAATATTTGAAAAAAAGTCCAAAAAACACCACCAAAAAAAAAGCCAAAAACAGTTTTTTTTTTTTTTTCCATAATTTTTTTACTTTTTAGATTCGTCTATATGAGACAAATTGTAAAAGTAAAAAAAATTGACATAATTTTAAAAAAAGATTACCAAAGACAACCAAAAAAAAAATGTGACTTATTTACAAGAAACAAAAAACAAAATAAACATGCGGTAAAAAAGAAAAGGAAAAGAAGAAGAAGAAAAGTAACCAGTTCTTGCTTGAGCGTTTCCCTCTCTTGAATGTTTGTGGCTCTCTGTTCGGTTAGCCTCGAAATGGTTAAGTCAGCCTACAACAAATTCCACAATTTCTTATAAATGTTTTCTCTAACTTAAAGAATGTAACACGTGATGGTTCCCAAAAAACAAAAACTCATTCCTGCTCATGAAAATATAATTTAAATGACCACTGATAAGCCTTATTCACTCTTTGATAAGCCTAACTCACCTGATCTAAGTGTTTGTGATCCTACCAAGAAGCATGACACTACTATCAGACATTTTGCAAACATTTCTAAAAGCACGTCTGACACTTGTTCAATATATCTTAACTAAAAATTTAAATTCATAATATCAAATACTTAACAGACATTTCGACAACCCTTCTTGAATTTTCCGAACACAACCTATGTGATGAAATCTCATCATAGTAACAATGTTTTGCATTTTATGTAATGCAACTTGTGCACCCTAGATATATTTTGGAAGATTTATAAGATGAACACATCATATGTATTTCAACAATACGACAAAACCGTACTTACAAACTCAAAATTTATCTACAAAAAGGAATCAATAGTTCAAATTTATTTTACTTATGGACTTTATACTTCATCAATTTAATCTCTACCACACAAACACATTTGGAATAAATTATGGGTTGATAAGGGTGAATTCATAGCATTTTTGCATGAATTTCAGTAATGTACAATTGTTTTTCAATAATGCAATTATTACGTGAATGATTTTTTAAGTTTAAATTTTGAAATATATGACTTTTAATTTTAATCAGTGTTATTTTTTTTTAATTACCTTTTTGAATAAATAATTCATATATTTGATATATGACAAATTTATAAAAGATATAAAATTTTAACATGTCCCAAATATATTTTGTCCTGCTTTTTTTTTAAAAAAAAAATCACTTGATCAGTGTGTGCATGTCTACCTACGGCTAGTTAGCTATCCTATATAGTATAAACTTAGGCTATGTTTGTTTGGGTGGATTGGATTAACATTCCCATGACTAATAGTCTTAGGACTACGAATCCGTTGGATTATGTATCCTATCTTAACTAATAGTCAAGTTTAAAATAATTAGTCCGTACTTCAATTGTTTAACCAAACATCGGATTAATAATTTTATTGAACTATTAGTCCAATCCCAAGCTCATGTCCACCTAAACAAACATGGCCTTAGTATGCAAAGACTAACCTCACTGAGCTTTGACTTCAGCTGCTCAATGTCTTTACCCAACTTCAGTTTTGGATCCTCCACATCCATAAACAGTCTTGGCTCGACATCCTTTGATGGGCTCAACTCTACATCCTTGCAAGGCCTCAACAACTCCATAACTGGAGCACTTTTGACATCCTCAACATCCTTAGCTATCTGGCACAAGTAAAGAAAAAGACAAATTTTCATAAGCAGAAATTCGTTATAGGAAATTTCCACAATAACATTTTCACTACTCTGAGAGTAAGGCCAACTAGTCAAGGCAAAGAAGTGGGGAAAGGATAAAAGAGAAGAATCAGAGCAGGGCTACGCTTAACATTTCTCAACTTAGAATCCAAAGATGAAAATACTTATCAAAAGAAGGGGAAAAAAACACAAATAACCAAAGGGAGAATCCAGAAATGAAAATGAGACTGCTGTATAGTTGGGATGTTGGGCTATCTTTAGAGATAATTAGACGGACCCCACTTGAGGTTCTTGACAATTACAGGACCTCTCATGTGGTTTCCGAAATTAAACTAACCTCCCATGTCAGACTTGCTAGTTGATACAACAAAGTTAATATTTTTAGAGAAAGAAACAGTTTAGTTAGTAGAGATAGAACGTGAATGGGAGCAACCCAAAAGGCAGAACAGTGATCTGTTTCTCTTGTCTCCTCTTCTTCGCTTCAGCCCCCACTGCTCACTCTCTCTACACTCCTCCTCTGACCACCACCTCCACTGCCACCCCAATCACCAATCAATTACCCATAATTGATTAGGGTAATTGAGGAATTTCTCAAGAAATAGGAATTAGTGTTTGGGTTTTCATTTGTATTTTTGTTCTCTTTCTTTTAGAAAAAGGGCATTGGTCCTTGGGGGTTCAGTTTTTGTTGTTTACATCAATCTAGAATTTTTAGAGGAAGATATACATACATCTATATACATAAAACAATATTCATATACAGAGAGAGGAGAGAGTGAGTGGGCAATGTTAGAAGAATTGATGCGGTGAATCCAAGGCCACTGCAATCTAGGCCCTATGAAGGGCATGAAGATCACATGCAGGTAGCAATAATGGCCAATGAAAATAGGTGGCCTTAAAGCTGATGATGTCAGATAGGATGTTTTTGTACTCACCACATGAGGAGGAAGATTCTCAACTCCGCTCGGCAGTTTGTCTTTCTGTACTGAAGTTCCATATGATGGTTCTTGCTTCATAACTCCGTTAGTTAGTAGCAATACAGGCAAATGGGATGGGCTAGTCAGTATGACCTTGAGCTTACTTTCTTCAATGTGTTTGCCACTATCTTTCGCATACTGCCACAGAGAACAATAATAAACAATCATGAAAAAACTAAAATCATCTACAACCCCTGCCCAGATCCTTACCATGCCAGGTGTAATATCCTCTTCAGTTGTCCCAAAGGGTACAACAGTGCTTTGAATTAGAAATTTATCCTTGCACTTCATATCAGATGGTGCTGATGGTTGAGCTTGCATAGTGACTACGTTGGCCAAAGAAGTGGAGTGAATAGTTGTTGAAGGTCAGAAGGTTTAAACTTGTATAATAACAAAACTGTAGTGTCCAATAATGAGTAGGCATGTAACATTCTTAACAAAACAATAATAACAATGATGATATATGCCATTTGTGACTATAAGGTAATGGCTACTTTTAAGGACATACCAGGCCTATTACCATCATGTTGTAGTCCCACAACCTTAGTAACACAATTAGAGTTAATCATGACATTTAATGTCACCATACAGGCAAGTTTTCTCTGTTGTCATACATATACCATAGCTTCACTTCACAGGGAAGCCCATTTGTGATGGAAATCATGATATAGTATGCCAGAAATTATTGAGATGTGGACCATAAGTGAGCATATAGATGTTCTTTCATTCAGTTTGGCTGATTGTTCCACACATACAAAACAGTGCATATCATCGTCCGTTGATTTAAGATTCTGCATTCCAAACAGTTTGTCACCTTTTTGCTACAGAGTCTTGTAATATTTTTACAGTTGTTCCTTAATCCTAAATTTCAGACTCTCTTGGAACCTTCAAAAATCTAGATTGTTCAATTCGAATGATTTCTGAAACTTGGCCTCTTCAAGTGTTGAATGGATTCAAAGTTTGAAACCATGATCATAGTTGTCTTAAATATTGAATTTGGTTCCTGTCCCACATTCCAATCAAACGGAAGCCATATTCCTTTCATAACTGTGTTTTTAGCTAATAGTCTCACCAATTCACTCCACACAACTTATTAACATTCCTGGAACACTTCACGAGCCATTTGTTTGTCTCCTTTATGAGGTTAACTTGATGCTTGCTGGTATCGAAATTTTCTCAATCAAGCAAGATGATTCTGATTTGCGTGCTAGAGAAGAAAATTTTAGTTTAAAGTAGACAGAAAAAGTTTTAACAGAATATATAAACGGCAAAATCTTACATAACAAAGCCTTGGGAAAAGTATTTAACTTAAGCAAAAAGGTGGTACTATTCACAATTTCATGTGTAATAGAAACACAAAAATAAAATTCTGGAAAAGAAAGAAAATGGAGTATGTATGTATATACCCATGAAATCACATTTTGACTTCGGTTTGATGATGCCTACGTTGGGTCGCACACAATATTTCTTTGGAGATGTAGTCTTCACCTGCCAATATGATTTTCCAATTACATGAACTTCCATAAGTCTCCATTTCAAAACAAATTATCTTCACCTTAATGTCATCATCATATTTGAGTCCTAGATTATATAAAGTAGAGAGGAGATAAGATTTATACAAGGAAAACTGATAACATAATATAAAGGACGCTTTAACCAAAAATAACTAGATGAAAGTTAAAGCAAAAAAATAACCATACCTTAAAAGCTACATACTGATCAGAGATATTGTGAAGTTGAATTGCACATGAACTTTGTTTCTTTAACTCAACTAGAGAGAGAGAGAGAGAGAGAGAGAGAGAGAGACTTATTAGTTTTTCAGTATAAGATAATATATAAATAACAACGGGACACTATACACAACCTACAAGCAGTAATTCATTGTTTTACTTGATCAACTTGAGGTAAGCAAGGGTAGGAAAACACCACCACATTGTAGAGCAGGACAAAGGACAAAAGCAACTGAAATATTGAGTAAATTTAGTACTACCAGTGATAAGAAGCAAAGTAAGAGATAAAATTATTGTCATCTTTAACATGCAGAGCTCAGAATTTTTTTTTGGTAATTGGACCTTTACAAGATTGTAAGCAAATCAGTAATCATCAGAAATCTGCAAGAACCATAATTTTGTTGTGCATGCTCATGTATGTGTTAGCTGGCACCTAAAAGTTCACTAAAAAAAAAAAAAAACCATACTCAGCTCATTCATCTTCTTATCCTAAAACTGACTTCGAGACTTAAAAATTCCAGACCATTTATGTATTAGGATGCCCAGAAATCCACCCTCTTCCCCTCAACATGATGACCATTTCCCTCATCGCAACATAATGTAATTATTGTCTGACATGAATCTGACAGTTCAACACAATTTTAAACGATATTACGGTATTACGGTATTTGAGTTATCCAATCGAGGGCAAGAAATGCCTACAGAGAAACAAGGATTGCCCTAAAGAAGAGTCATCTTGAAACAAGTACATCTCGGCCTGTGAGGAATCTATTTTATTGGGCAAGGCTATATATAAATAGTTGTGACCAACAACAACAGCATCTCAAAATGGGCTTAAGAAAGTGCAGCAACCAGTATTACATTGCTTTTCCATGCTACAATTTAAATGCAACAAGGTAATGGCCGCGCTCTCACCTCACACAGAAGAGGCTTAATATCGCCTTGTACCAAACACAGATGAGTCTCTGATTATGTTTTTCTGCATATATATGTTTCTACTAACTAGGCCAAAAAAATTGTAGAACAACAAAATCATGAATATTATGGTTATCCAACTGTCATCTAAATAAAGTAAGAATAACATGCGGAGAAGTGAAGAAAATGTCCCTGGATATGCCTTGTTGGCATGCCTCAGAATGTTCCTTGTTACCCACCTCGAGTTAATACGCAAAGACAAACCTCAGATCAGAGATAACCTGCTCATGGGCTAGTTAAATCAATGCTTCTCTGTCTTCACATACAATTATATGCATTAAGGGAAGCTAATATCAGATATACACTAATAAAAATAATAATCAGAAGTCTCCATATTTATTACTTGCAAGTGAGACTGAATCTTCTAACTGAAATACATAATATTGATGATTGGCAACAATATCAAGCAAAAGATTCAGTAACTATGGGGAATTTTATATCTTTATACTTACATGTGAACTTTAGTTCACGGGGTTGAATGTCCAATAGTTGTGTACTCATGGTTCTTCTTTGCCTGGAAAACAAAACCGATCAATGCTGAAGTCATTAGTGTATACAACAATTGCCAAGTTTTGACTAATGATGGTGATCAATTCGATGTCAAAATAAGCAAAAACTAGAAATCAAGTTTTCAACACAATATCAACGTCCCAAATTCAACAATCACAGAACTCCATAAAATTCAAATAAAAAATCAAGTTTAAACACCTCATATTCTTGACAAAAATAAAAAACCAAATTCACCAAATTTGTTTTATGTTTTATGGTGATAAACGCTAAATATTGAACCAATTAGACATCAAAATAAGCAAAAACCAGAAATCAACATCAACATTCCAAATCCAATAATCACGGAACTCCATAAGGTTCAAAAATAAAATAAAGTAAAGTTTAAACCACCTCATATTCTTGAGAAAAACAAAAAATACAAAAAACAAATTCACCAAATGTGTTTCATGTTTTATGATGCTAAACACTAAATATTGAGCCAATTAGACATCAAAATAAGCAAAAAAACTAGAAATCAACATCAACATGCCAAGTCCAAAAATCACAGAACTCCATAAAATTCAAAAATAAAAGAAATAATTAAGTTTAAAAACCTCATATTCATGATAAATCAAAAACCAGAAATCAACAACAGAGCATGTTTGTATATGCGTTTAATATTTATCTATTGATCGACTCATCAACTTCGAGAAGCACATTAGTTTTGCACTAAATGTATATACGAACTATATATATATACGCACTCATCAACTTCACAAGTAGGCCTTCACTGTACCAAAATGCCATTGCCTGACTTGAGAAATCAAAACTTAAACCCTAACTTGAGAATTCGACTCTCACACTTCAAACTCAGATTGTTCAAACAAGTTAATCGAACGAGAACAAAACAATCAAAATAATTAACAACACTGAAACAAAAGCACAAGCATATATATATGCTTGAACGATTCACAGAGCGAAGAGACAATACCGACTATAGCGAAGATTAGATTCGTCCTTGAATATGAATTCGAGTCCGCTCGAAGTTGAGAGTTGGTAGCATCAATGGAGGTGGGAGAGGGAGAGGGAGAGAGAGAGAGAGAGAGAGAGAGAGAGAGAGAGAGAGAGTTGGTGATCTGAAACACTTGTGAAGTTATGTATGGGATGGAATCTAATATATATTGAAAAATGATGTAAAAGTTTATTTTTTAATAGGAAAATGATTGGTGGCCCTAAAAAAGTTGGCCCTAATACCCCTAATTTCCATTTTTGGAAACTGTTTTTTTTTTTCTTTCTTTTTTCCTTTTTTTTTTTTTTTTTTTTACCTAAAATGGCATTTCGGGGCATTCGAGCCCCGAAGCCTCGGGCCCTCAATCAGCGCCCTTTTTAATAATGCATTAATAAAATGATTAGTTAATAATAAAAAGGGTAAATTATAAATAAAGTATAGATTGTCTTTTCTACTTTTGAAAATTAAAAATATTTTTTTGTCAAATTTTTTATTTAACAGAATTAATTAAAAAAATAAAATTTATAATTATTTTCTAATACAATAATAAAATTATTTAAATTATTAATTGAAACATATTTATAATATCATTAAAAATTATTCATTGATTTCATGATTTATTAATAAAATACGTCATTTGTTACAAAATTAGAAACTTTAAGGGATAAAATGTAATTTTTAAAATCATAAGGATTAATCTGTATTTTAATTAAATTTCAGGGAGGATATTTATAATTTATCCTAATAAAAATATTTAATTATTAATTAATTATTATTTTTTTGGATACATTACTAAATCGATTTAATTTTTGTACAGTAGGAGAGAGAGAGAGTTCTGGTGGGGTTGTACGTGGTGGGGTCTGCAGTGGGCGGTTGTACCCAATTTGCTTGTTGCGTTACGGTTGCATTTTTTTTTCACACGGCGCCGACATACTCGGCTTCGCTCGATTTGGCTTGGCTTGCATTGTGAAAACTTTAGGATACATTTTACTCCTTGTTGTCATCTATATTTTCAATATTATATATAAAGTGAAATTAATTTTCGAAAAAATAAGACCCTTACGTGATATATAAAATATATATTTTTAAATTAAAATTAAAATTTATATTTTTCAAATTTAACAGTAAACCCATCGATTGGACAGACAACACTAGTTATATATAAAATACACAACTAGTTAGTATGAATAATTTTGTCACCTAATTTAAATTCTCAAAAAAACACAAAAATATTATAGTTGTGTTTGGTTTAGTTTTGAAATTAATTTTGAAAGATAAATTTTTTAAAAAAGTTTTTAAAAAAGTTTTTAAATTTATTTAGTTGTATATTTTGAAAATAGTTTTATAATTAGAGCTTTGTAGTTTGAGGTTTGTAATTTGAGATAATTTTTTTTTTTATAATTGAATATATGAGTGTGGGAGAATTTTTTTTTTTTTTTTTTTTTTTTTGATTAATATGTAAAACTAGCGTAATGCCCATATGCACGGGGTAACACGAATATACATAAATAATCATAAATTAATTTTTAAAATTAAATAATAATATAAAATTTATCTAGAATTTAGAATCAATTAGATTTTATTCATTTTTATTAGAATTACATATAAGAGAAATTTTTTCTTTTGTCATTAAGTCTTCATTTGGGAAGAGTTAAAATAGCCTGGCTTTTTGGCTATTTTAGCCTGACTTTTTTAATTTCATATCATTTGATTTTTGTTTTTAGTTTTTTTGATTTTTGTGAGAGAAAAAGTATAATGATTATGATTTAGATGTGACATTTTGTCTTATTAGCTCATGAGTCAACTTTGTCTTTTGTGTTTTTTTAGTCAAAAAGGCAAAACCAAACATAACTTAATTGTGTGCTCTAAGTTTTTAATAAAAAATATATGTCATAATTTAATTTGTACAAATTTTAAAAATTATATTTATGATAAAACATAAATACATTTCATCTTATAAGTTTCGCAATTTTAATTTATCATATGATAATAATAAATCACATTTGTCCATATACTATTTTTTCTATGTTTTGTAAAGCCTAAAAAGTTGCCTACTCATCCATCAAATTTATAATTTGTTTTATATCATAACTCTTTAGTAAGAATGGATTATAATTGATTTGTTAGAATTGGACTAAATATTATGAGTGACTTAGGCCAAGTTTGGCATCCTCCAAAAAATTTAAAAAGTTAAAAAGTCACTATCCTATTTAAGTCACATCATCTTATTTAAGTCACATCACCTCTCTAACACATCATTTCAAATCCAACTCAAATCTAACTCATATTTCATAAAAAGTTAAAAAGTGCACTTATTTAGTCTTCCCAAACTTGGCCTTAAAAGTCAGTCGACTCAACATTTACACTAATTTAACCCTCACTTAATCATTAAATATTGTCTTAGTCTATGCTCAACTTATAAATCATTTGACTTATTTATTTATTAATTTGGTAAATAAACACTTGTAAGTATTTTTTATAATAAAAATAAGAAATATGAACATTTTTATGCATAATTATTAAAAAAAATTGAATTTATCTAAAAGAAATTATATATTTATGTTTAAAACTATTAAATGAATAGTTTACATATGAAAAAACTATCTTACGATAGAGTTGTCATAAATTATAAGACATATTTCTAAAGTTAATCTAAAAAACTATCCGTTAATTAATAAAAATATTTGATAATAATAAATTAACACTTTATGTTTAAATTATATTATAGTTTATAATCGATATGAGCTAGTTTAGGGGTTTCAATATTGGATTAAATACTAAAAAGTAGCCAAAATTTAATTTGAATAGATTGTTTTACCAAAAATTATCGGTTTAAGATCCTTGGAGAATTGTCTTAGTTCATGTACAACCCATGAGTTAGTTGGCCTACTTATTTATTTAATTTTTAATTAGTAAATATATTTAAAAATATTTTTTATAACAAAAATAGGAAATATGCACATATTTGTTTGGTATATTTATTAACAATTTTAAACTTTAATTAAGAAATTATATAGTTATTCTTAAAATACTTGTAATAATATTTATTGTATCAATATTAAGGTATATTTACACCTAAGAAATTATTTAAGAACAAATCAAGCTAGAAGCTAAATAAAAAAGTGATTTATTAATTTTAAAATATTTCATAATTATAAATTTAAATTTGATAATTATAATTTATAGTTAAAATTTTCCTTTGTATTTTTCATTTAAATATTTTTAAATTTCATTTGAACATTCATTTTAAATATAAAATTAGACATAACATAAATATGGTTAAAATTTATTTTTGACTTCTCATCTACAAAATTAATAATGAACACAAACAAATTTTTAACATTGTAAAAAAAAAGAAATAATAATAATAATATTATTATTAACAATAATATATTTTTATTTATCATGTGATATCTCTACTACATTGATAATATATATAAATTGTCATGCCCCACTTTTTATTACAAGGCTAACATTACCAAATCCATCATTTTAGTTCATTTTCATTAATAAAATATGGAAACGAAATCCACTGACATCCATAAATACAGAAAGATTCCCTCCATCGTATATACAATTTGAAATGCAATATGAATTACAATTAAATAAATTATCTGTAAGCTTACACTATTATATAAAAGAGAAAGGATTCAACCCTTTTTACAACAAAGGTGTTCCGCCAACAAATAATAGGCCTCGTAGCCAACAGATAAGAGGATCCCCGATCTTGAGACACTTCTCAACATACACCTGAGAAAGGATTAATAACGTGGGATGGACATAAAGTCTAGTAGGGATCCCAACATGATCCTAACACTACTACAAAAACAGATAAAGATCACATTTTTTTTGTGTGATATATGTTGTAATTAAAAATATTTAGATCACACTTAAGTGTGATTAATAACATTTAGATTACACCTTTTAAGTGTGATTAAAAATATTTAGATCACACATTTTAAGTGTGATTAATAACTAACTTCTCATTTGCTCTTGTGGAGATTCGAACCATCAACCCTTTCACACTATAAACCTTAGACAACACACTCTTTCCACTACACCTCTATAACACCATATGATTATATATGCAACATATATTATTTATATAGTACATAGACCCGTATTAATATAAAAGTATATATATAAAGATAATTATTTTTTATTGAACATAATTTATGTAAAAATAAATTATTTACTAGAAAAAAAGAGACCACTTTTAGCGACTAAACATAATTTCAGTCACCAATTTTATACTTTTGGCTACTAATTATTTTTTAGTTGTTAAAAAATTTAATTTTCGGGCTAAAATTACTACTTTTGGCGATTAAACTTCTTTTTAGTTGCCAAAAAGCCTCACTTTTGGCTACTAAACATCTTTTTAGTCTCCCAATGCCTCAGTTTTGGCTACTAAATTTTTTTTAGTTGCCAAAAAATCTCACTTTTGGCTACTAAAATTTTTTTAGTCAGTAAAAACCTCACTTTTGGCGACCAAACATCTTTTTGGTCACCCAATACCTCACTTTTGGCTACAATTTTTTTTTAGTAGCCAAAAAGTCTTACTTTTGGCTACTAAAATTTTTTTAGTCGGTAAAAGCCATATATGGGCAACCAAATAGATTTTTTGTCGCCAAAACCTATACTTTTGGCTACTAAATTTTTTTAGTTGCCAAAAATCTTTAATTTTGGCTACTAATGCTTTTTTAGTCGCCAAAACCTATACTTTCAACGACCAAATGTGCTTTTTTAGTCGCCAAAGATGCTTTTTCTTGCAGTGGAGTGTGATTAAATATATATATATATATATATATATATAATTACACTTATTTAAAAAGTGTGATTAAAAAGTAATAATGTATATATAATCACACTTTAATTAGAAGGTGTGATTAAAAAATATATAAATAATCACACTTGAATTAGAATGTGTGATTAAAAAATATATATATAATCACACTTATTTAAAAAGTGTGATTAAAAAATAGTAGTGTATATATAATCACACTTTAATTAGAAGGTGTGATTAAAAAATATATAAATAATCACACTTAATTAGAATGTGTGATAAAAAAATATATATCTAACCACACTTATTTAAAAAGTGTGATTAAAAAGTAGTAGTGTATATATAATCACACTTTAATTAGAATGTGTGATTAAATATATATATATATATATATATATATATAATCACACTTAATTGAAAAGTGACATAAAAAATGAATATTATCACACTCAATCAAATCAAGTGTGATTAAAATATCAATCTAATTTTTTTTATCACACTTCCAATAAAAGTGAAATATTTTTTTTGTCAAAGTGTGATCTTTAACTATTTTTGTAGTAGTGTAAACAATAACAATATACTATGATCATAAATACTTTATATCATACCATATATATAATATGACAGTTTATAATCAAAATATACTTATAAAAACACTTTTTTCCAAAATTATTTAGTTTATTTAACAGCACAAAAGATCCATTTGCTTTCTCATTTTCCTATTTCAGAATATCACATGACAATTGGTTTTCTTTGAAAACATGTTCACAAAACCTGATTACTCCTCATTACGTACACTTAATACATGGCATCACTGTTAATATGTTCATCACATTCCTTGACCTTGAGCTTATGGTAGAGAAACACTTTCAACAATTCATTCAATACACCTATGCACATATACATGCATCCAAACACGAATATTAAAATAACACGGGTGCAACGACCACTACACTATCACATAAGATAACTCGGCCTCATCTAATTATAACCACTAGCACACATGATGTACATGGACACACCAAGACAAATGAGAAACGAAATAATACTCTACCTGTCTTAAGCACGGTAAGTTAAGGAAACACATTTTTCCATAACGAATGTCAATTTACTAGATGCAAGCTGGAAGGTAATGGTATCTTTGCCAATTTATCTAGACACTAGCTAGAAAGTAATAATACCTATCATTCTAAGTGCGGCCAATTCTCCATGCGCTAACTAGAAGGTAATGGTACCTCTCATTCTCAGTACGTTTACCTTATCAACCATCAAAACAAGCTAAACACCCAAATAACACAATTGTACTATATACACATAATCTACTCAACACAACAATATCATCATCCACCAATGACCAAAGACAAAACCTCTAAACACAAGTATTCAATATGCTTAATATAATAACTCACTTCTCATGACACATTAAGCCCAACAACAACATATGATATGTCCGAAGATTAATCCCGTTCATTTATCAATTTATAAAAGAGTTTTGATTTTATTTCTTTCCAAAATTTAAATCCGTTATTTTTCAATTCACAATGTTCCAAAAATCCTTTTTTTTTTTTTTCTCCTTTTGACAAACTCAACTCCATAGATAATAAAACCATAACCCAACTCACCTTATGTTGATCAAATAATCCCAACATCTCGGTTAACTCCATTTTAGCAATTCACCTTAATATTTATTATTCAACTTTATCCCTTTTCAATCCATTAAGCCTTTAATAATAAAAATTAGGATTTTTCTCTATTCCTAACTTAAACAAGATAATCTAACTTCTAATACATCAAAATCCCCAAAAGAAATACAATTTCACTTTCTAAAGCTCAAACCCAAAAACTCTTTTTTCATGATTTTGAAATCACATAACTAAATCATGCTTTTTATGTAATAAATATGTAATAAAAATATACTACATGTCTATCTATAAAGAAGTATTGAAAAAGAGTAAAGAAATCCCTACTTCTAGCAAGAAGAGGAGAAAGCCCAAAAGTCCAACTTTGACGAAAACATGAGATTACTTAATAGCTCTCCTCTACGTTTTGGTATATAGACTTAGGGTGAGATTTTAAGTAAAAGGAGATGAAATCCAAACTTGAAAGCTTGGGACTTTTGGAAGTGGAGGAATGAGAGAGATTTTAAGTAAAAGGAGATGAAATCCAAACTTGAAAGCTTGGGACTTTTGGAAGTGGAGGAATGAGAGAGAGAGAGAGAGAGAGAGAGAAATGATCTAAATTTGATCAAAAAGTGACTTTTTAAAGTACTTGCGCTCAAACAACTTCGCTCGAGCACAGAACACGAACTCCTAGAAATTCAGTCCGCAAACAAAAGTACCGCAAGACCCGAAAGACCGCTCAAGCGATGAAGAAATTTTTTTCAAGACGTTATACTATAGACATCCCCATCAAATAAAATAATAATAATAATAATAATAATAATAATAATAATAATAGTTTAATTGAGCAAGCTTAAAATTTAAAAATTTTGCAGGATCAAGTTTAGGATGGAATAACTAGTAAGTATGAAACAAAACAATGAAAAACAACAAAAAAAATATAAATAAATAAATTATTGAACTATGAACATCCATACTAAAGTACTGATCTTTCAAAAATTCTACTCTACTTTTGGGACTGAGATTGTCTTTTGGGGACTTACTTTTTGGGGACTTACTTTTTTAGTTAATTAGTCAAAAAGTTATTAAATTAATCAAAAAGCCAACAACTCATACCAAAAAGTCAAAGATTCTCTTTTTTTTCTACTTTTTGCACATCTTTTCGTAATTAGCTAAAAAGTCATCCCAAACATACAAGTTTTTTTTACCTATCTTTTTAGCCAAATAGTCAAAAAATTACTAAATTAACCTGTTCCCAAACGAGACCTGTGATGAATGCGGGCACAGTAGGCCTCATTGCCAAGTTGTTTTTGAAGTACATAAACCAAATATTGCGTATTAAGCATTTAAAAAAAATAAAAATTCAATTGACTTGTAAAATAAAAGGATGGTAGACAATCAAAAATATTGATGTAACATAGAGTAGATGTTGAAAGAGACAAACAACCAACACGCAAAATACACACACTCAACACAAAACAAAACATACCTGATGATGGCCGAGAGAGAGACAATCCTGGAAAAGGAATAAAGGTAGTAGGTAGCTTGTGGGGAATATTGTGAGAGTGATGAGTGGAGAAGATAGGGTTTCAAGGTTATTTCAGAAGAGAAAGATGATTAGCGTGAAAGAAAGAATTATTAGAAGCAAAAATTTAGGAAAGAGAGAAATATGAAAAGAAAGATATTAGAAACTTGTAATTTAAAATTTTAGGTGGCTGTGTTATAATATTTCTCTCTTTTTAATGCATAACATTTTTTTTAAATGGATAATTACTTTGTTATGAGATGCGATTTGGGAAACAAAGAAATATTATGGGAGAGATTTTAAGAAACTTGTAATTCAAAATTTTAGACGGTTGTGTCTTTTTTTTTTTTAATCTATAATTACTTTATTAGTCAATACAAATAGTATTATTTTTATATATTTTTTAAATTACAAAAATTAGCAATTGTGGAATGAGAAAATTTTAGGTGGTTGTGTTTTTTTTTTAATGTATAACTGCTTTGTTATGAGATGAGATTTGTGTTTTTTTTTTTTTTTTGGAAATATAGATAATGTTTTTTTTGATATATAATTACTTTGTTATGACATGAAATTTAGGAGAGAGATCTTAGAAACTTGCGATTCAAAATTTTAGGTAGTTGAGTTTTTTTTTTTTTAATCTATAATTAGTTTGTTAACCAATGGTATTATTTTCAAATATTTTTAAAATTACAAAAATTAGCAATTGTGGAATGAGACTTACTAATAGTATATTTTTAAATATTTTTAAAATTAAAAAAAGTAGCAATTGTGGAATGAGAAAATTTTAAGTGATTGTGTTTTTTTTTTTAAATGTATAATTGCTTTGTTATGAGATATGAGATTTGTGTGTGTGTGTGTGTGTGTGTGTGTTTTTTTTAATGTATAATTACTTTGTTATGAGATGAAATTTAAGAAAGAAAGAAATATTAGGAGAGAGATTTTAGGAATTTGCAATTCAAAATTTTAGGTGATTGTATTTTTTAAATTTATAATTAGTTTGCTAGCCAATAGTATTATTTTCAAATATTTTTAAAATTATAAAAATTAACAATTATAGAATGAGACTTTAAATTTCTCACAAGGCTTATTAAAAACTCCTTTTAACTTATATAATATATATAGATAGATAGATAGATAAATGTGAAAGGAGGAGAGAGGAGATTAAAAAAAAGTGATTGAAAACAGTTTTGAGAAAATTATAAACCAAACAAATTTTAGATATTGAGCTCTCAAAAATTATTTTCAGAAGTCAAGAAGTTAAAATTACTACACAAATCACTGTTATTTAAAATTTTCACTCTAATCTCATCCACAATTTCCTGCACACATTAGTGTGTGCACACTTCTAATAGTTCAAAAAACATAGCTCATGTCGTTCTTAAAATGCACATGTAATTCACTATATACCAGTGAAGTATAATATAAAAAGATTTTTGGTAAAGTTAATAGTGTATGATCAACCGCGTTGTTTTGATTTCGTAAAAATAAGCTAATTAAATGATATTTTTCCTTTATGTTTGTCTGGGTGGTGTTGATTGGGTGGTGTCGTGGAGTGTAAAGGATGTCGAGTATGTTGGAAAATGACTTTAGAAAATTTTATTTTTTGCTAATTTTGAGTATAAATTAAGGTGGGATTTAAGCGTTATTTTTAACGTTATTAATTGGGTTAATGTTTAATGCCGCGTACTGAATAATATTGTGTATTTGATTGCTCAAAACTATTTTCAAATGAATAAGAATTCAACGCGCATTTTTGGGTTTGTGGATATGACTTTAGGTGGGTTTTCTACACATTTGTGAAATGCGCTTGTCCTACATTGGAAAGGCTTAAAGATTTGTATGGGTGTACAAACTTTAGCTTAGGATACTTAGAATGGGCCTCAAGGAGTACCCAAGTTTGTCGAATGGTGAGGTTATGAGTAAAATGGGCTAAACCCATTGAACCTAAAATAAAAATCATGCGCCACCATTTGGCTAAGTTGGGTTGCGCTAGGCTTGAGTGTGAGGTTATCCGACCCAATACTTATCTTTTTGGGCAAAAAAAATTTGTATTTTATTTATTTAATTTTTTAATTTTGGTTTTAAAATTCAAAATAAATTGGTCCAGATTTTTTTCTTTACCCAAACAGAAAGTGGGCTAGACCCATTGGACCTAAAACAAAAGCCACACGCAGGCGCCACTGTTGTCCGTTCGTCTGGTCAGTCGGGCGGCTGGGCTTGGGCGCGGGTGCGAGGTTGGATTAGGCTTGTCCGACCCAATACTTATCTTTTTGAACAAAAAAACATTTGTATTTTGAGAGGGTAATTTATAAAGAAATATTGGCTGAGCTATGATCCTTTAGTCTCTATTCTGGGCTGGGCTAAAGACCGAGATATGGACTTTAAGTAGCTCGGTTCCATTTTTTTTGAATACCAAATTGGGCAGAGTGGTTGACCAAGCTACCTAAAACTAGCCCTGGTGGCTGGCCGAGGTGTTTTGTAAGTAGGAGGGCCGAGCTAGGTGTAGCTCGGTCAATGCCATCACACCGTTGCTTAGTTGAGAGCATGACCGAAATAAGCTAGCTTGGTTAAGTTGCGCTAGCCTAGACAAAGGAGAAAACTATCTTACTTGGTTGGTAGTGAGTAGAGTGTTATCAGAATAGGCACTCTTGACTAGAAGTGTGATTCCTAGCAGGACTCTGCTAAGGAGAGTTAAAATTCTACTAGGACTGTGCCAGGCGGAATCTATAAAAGCTCATGACAGGACCTATGTACAGGTATCGTAATTTTTACTCTTGAATACACTGAGCTTTTTGTCTATTGTCTATTCGCTGACTTAGGCATCGGAGAGGTATCCGACACACATTTGCTGGCTAGCTCACGTTTGTGTTTTCAGGAAGCAAAGCGACAATGTTTGAAGGAGTACAAACTTGATCAACAGGATTATATAGGAAGATTATTTTGTGCTCGTACAATTGGCGCCGTCTGTGGGAATTGCACAAAGAACAAAACCTTTTGATCGAGTTTTCTCTCTAGTTGAAATCAATGGCGCACAATGAATATTTGCCGCAATCTACTATTGATGAACAAACCCCGGACGGGGGCGGGAGGCGTGAAGGTTTACCTTTTATCCCACCCATAGCAGAATTAGAACCCCAGCGACAGAACTCCCGGAGGGACACATGGGAGAGACGGGGCACCAGTCCCCGTCGCTCTCAAAGTCTTGAAAGACAGAGGCGGAGGTTGGATCCTCAAGTTCTAGAGGATCACGTGAGGGAGCAAGACGAGTTAATAAAGAGGATGACGGTAGACATGAAGACAATGAAGCGCCGGATAAAGGAAAAATGGGTGGCAACGGAAGAGGGGTGCAAAAGCAACACGCCCTCTTTCCACTCGGAAGGTCGTGACAGACATGTCACGCCATCGCAAGCAAAAAGTAGGAGCCTTAGAACAGGCGACACTCAATCAAAGACTTCTAGGACTCGTTACTCTAGGTCTGAGAGAATGAGAACTAAAAGGTCGTATACAGAGGGAAGCAACTATCGGCCCTCGCACACGCACCAAACGACATCTAGGCACATGGAGTTGCCTAGGTCAGTGGACCTGCGAACAGTGCTTGAGGAGAGGACCCGATAGAAGGAGAACACCAGGGCTCGTGACCCACGCAAAGTTTAAGCCCTACAGCGATTGGCCCCTAGGACACATGGGAGTGTCGAGGTAGGGATGCCAATGCCGCGCCTTACTTACGAACAAGCAGATAAAGTATTAGCAAGGTTACAGAGCTCGCCGTTCATTTCGGCAATTGAGAATGCACCGCTAGCCTCAGGCTTCCACCAGCCCAAATTCACCGCTTATGAGGGGAAGATAGATCCCTACATGCACTTAAGCCACTTTCACCAGGTAATGGCTATATACCGGCAAAACGAGGCTCTAATGTGTATCCTGTTTCTATCCAGCCTTGGCGACCTAGGTCTAACCTGGTTCGAAAGGCTGCCAGAAGGCAGCATAGCCTTATGGGCACAGTTGGCAGAAGCGTTTGTGACTAGATTCAGAATGAATACCAAGACGCCAGTGGAGATTGACCAGCTACTCTCCATTGACATGGGCGAAAAGGAGACATTAAGGTCTTACAACAGTCGATATTGGGAGACTTTCAACCAGATTGGGGATTGCCCTACAAATCTCGCCATCGCACAATACAAATGGGGTTTACCAGTCGGTAATAAGTTGAGGGACTCAATGACAATGATGCCATCCCTCACAATGGAGGCCCCAATGGAGAGAGTGCATCAACATATCCGGGTAGAGGAAGATAGCACCCATGCTAAAGCAAAATCTGGCATAATAGCGATGCCAGATAAAAAGACTGCAGCAAAAATCAACACGGTAGAACAACCAAACAAGAATGGGAGAGGCAGGCGGGTGAACAAAGAGGACCCCTAAACAAGGAAGTTAAGAGTCCGCACTGCTATTACCACAGTATTCAATAAACCTATCTACCGGATTCTAAGCGAGATATATGATGAACCCTTCGTTCGGCGGCCAGCCAAGTTAGGAGAAGCACAAAGAGGTTATGATGAGAGGTTTCGTTGAACTTTCCATGATGAGAATGGGCACCGTACTGAAAATTACACACCATTGAGGCAACATCTGGAAGAGTTAGTGGCCGCTAGACACCTGGACCAGTATATAGAAGGGGGAACGCAACCAGCCCCCCAGGACCTCAACAGACCAAGCAGGATGCTGGTCGACGGTCCACCCCAAGGCATAATCAATGTTATACATGGGATCGTCGAACCTGAGTGGGTATGTGAGCTCAGAAGGGTGATCAAAAAGGCTGAGCACTTGAGAGAGGTATTAAGTGCAACCTACCGTCAAAAAGGGCAAAACAGAGGCTACGAACGTCATATCCTTTTCAGACAGGGATCTAGCAAGACTACATTGCCCTCACAATGACGCACAGGTGGTCACTTTGCGCGTCAAGAATTTCGACATCAAACGGATTTTGATTGACCAAGGAAGCTCATGAGAGATAATATACTACGAGACCTTCAAACAACTGAAATTGGAGGACAAGGATTTGGCACCTGCAACATCTCCCCTCGTCGGTTTCAACTCAATACCAGAATGGCCAGTGGGCAAGATAATCCTCCCAGTTAAGGCAGGAATAATGACAAAACAAGTGAAATTCTGAGTATTGAAGGTCTCTTCCACTAATAACATAATCTTGGAAAGAGTATGGATGCATGCCATGCACTCGGTGGCATCAACCTACCATCAGGCATTATGGTTCCCTAACAAAATCGACGTGATTGAAGAAGTCTTAAGAGACCAAATCATGCTGAAGCAGTGCTTTGTCTCGGTAAACGGCAATCGTGCTGCGAAAGGGTTTGTATAGATGGTGGAGGAGCCAGAGAGCAACGAACTATTTGCAGATGTCGGCAAAACAGCCGAACAGAAGGCAATGGAAGACTTGGTTGAGGTAAGTATAGATGAAAAGAACCTAGAAGAGTTCTTTTTGCTCGGCTCGTCTTTGTCTAACACTGAGAGAATAGAGGTCATGGAATTTTTAACCTTTAATATTGAAGTGTTTGCCTGGACACCATACGTCATACTTGGCATTGACCCTAATTTCATTTGCCATCAACTTAATGTCCACCCAACTGCTAGGCCAATTATCCAGCGAACCCGCCGATCGGCACTCCACCACGTAGAGATAGTGGCAGAAGAAGTAGGAAACCTGCTGAAGATAGGAGCCATCAGAGAAGTACACTATCCTAGGTGGATCTCCAACACTATAGTAGTGCCAAATAAGAACGGAAAGTGGCGCGTTTGTGTGGACTACAAAACGGTCAACAAAGTATGCCCAAAAGACAGTTTTCCCCTACTGCGGATAGACCAACTGCTGGACCTAACAACAGGGCATAACCGACTTAGCTTCCTTGATGCGTATCGAGGTTACTATCAGATCGCTATGCATGAACCAGACCAAGAGGTCACGTCATTTACAACGCCCAGAGAACTATACTGTTACAAGGTTATGCCCTTTGGCCTAAAGAACGTAGGGCTACATTTCAACGAATGGTCACTAAAATGTTTGAACCATTGTTAGGCAAAATGATAGAGGCTTACATAGATGACATGGTGATCAAAAGCATGGATGAGAAGGACCATCTCAGGGACCTAGATGAAATATTCCAAATTTTGAAGTCCCACAAGTTGCGCCTAAACGCATCTAAGTGCGCATTCGGCGTGGGATCAGGCAAGTTCCTAGGTTTTCTAGTGACCAACCGGGGTATAAAAGATGATCCTTCTCAGATCAAAGCCATCCAAGGTCTTGAGAGGCCCAACACAGTCAAAGAGGTACAGCATCTCACTGGTCTGGCAGTCGCACTCAACCAGTTCATAAGTCGGTCATCAGACAGATATCAACCATTCTTCTAGGCACTAAAGGCCAAATTTGAGTGGGATGAGGAGTGTGATCGCGCCCTAGAAAGCTTAAAAGACTACATGACCTGTCCTCCGTTGTTAGTAACCCCGGTGCCAGGAGAAGAGCTCTTTTTATACTTATTAGTTTCACAGCATGTAGTAAGCGCAGCGTTGGTCAGAGTGGAAGGAATCTAACACTTGCCTATCTTTTATGTTAGCAAGACCTTGCTGGGCGCTAAAACAAGGTACCTACCATTAAAAAAGCTGGCATTAGCTTTGATGATGGCCTCAAGAAAGTTGTCACACTATTTCCATGCCCACATCGTGATCGTCCTAACGACTTTTCCCTTAAAGGCCTTGTTTGAGAGGACAGATTTTTCTGGACAAATCTTGAAGTGGGCAGTGGAGTTGGGGCAATTTGATATCAGGTTTCAACCCAGAACCGCAATAAAAACCTAAGCTTTAGCAAACTTTGTGGCTGAGTTCACGCCAGGAAATTATCACGTCTGCCCGATCGATTTGACCGACGCAACAGAAATGAGGGGAGAAAGTGCCGCGGGAACAACACAACCCCTAATGCAGGATGCCCAGCTACATTGCAAGCCATAGAGGATTGAGGATAGGAAGGAAAGAACAAACAATGCTATTCCCAATGGGGACTCATCAAACAGTAAAGACTTGAGGCAGTCAGACAGTGAAGATCAAATCCCAACAGCAGGCATGGACTTGGAAGAAAACACCAACAACACCTATGATCCCAAGACATCATCCGATCCTTCTACTTGTAGGAAGCTATTCGTCGGAGAGATGTGGAAACTCTTCGTGGATGGAGCATCCAATAGGCACGGTGTAGGACTTGGCATAGTCTTCATCTCACCAGATGGCTTAACAATTGAACAGGGAGTCAACCTCGGCTTCCCAGTATCCAACAATGAGGTAGAGTATGAAGCATTGTTAGCAAGCTTAAAATCAGCACTTTTCATGAAGGCTACTGAGCTGATGGTTTATAATGACTCCCAGCTGGTAGTAAACCAGATTTCAAGCGACTACGAGGCAAAAGATGAGAGGGTGGCTAAGTACCAAGAGTTAGCCAGAAAGGAGATCATGAAGTTCGAAGTAGTCCGGATAGAGCAAATCGACTGAGAAGAAAATAGTAGAGTAGACGAGCTGGCAGGTTTTGCTTCAATGGCAGATACATCTATCCCATACCCATTATTGATCGACTTCCTACCTAGACCAAGTATTGAGGAACCCGAAGCAGCCGAGACATGTTGTGCCGAACTAGGCCCATCCTAGATGGATCCCATTATAGTATTTCTAAAAGATGGCATCTTGCCTGAAGAAAAGAAAGAAGCCAACAGAATTAGAGCTAAATCACAGCGATTTTGGTTTTTTTCCATCACTAGCATTATATAAAAAATCCTTCATAGGACCCTACCTGAAATGCGTCTATCCCAACAAGGTCGAGGCATTTTTGTTTGAGATATACGAAGGTGTCTGCGGAAGCCACCAAGGGGAAAGATCATTGGCTTACAAAGCAATTTCACAAGGATATTGGTGGCCATACATGCAAGCAGATTCAGAGAAATATGTCAAGAAGTGTGAGAAGTGTCAGAAGTTTGTACACCAAATACATCAACCACCTAGAGAACTTCTACCATTGACTAGCCCGTGGCCCTTCGCAATGTGGGGCCTGGACATAGTGGGACCACTTCCAACAGTACCGGGCAACAGAAAGTTCTTTCTTGTAGCAACAGACTACTTCATAAAGTAGGTGGAGGCAGAAGCACTCGCATCAATAAAGGAGAAAGACGTTAAAAAGTTCGTCTAGCAGAACATCATAACTCGATTCGGCATACCCAAGGCTCTGATATCTGACAATGGCACTCAGTTCGATGGCAAAATTTTTAGGGGCTTTTGCGAGGAATACAAGATAGAATTCTACAATCCTACACCAGCATGCCCTCAAGCAAATGGCCAGGTACAGGTTTCGAACAAAGTCGTCTTAGACGATTTGAAGAAAAGGTTAGAAAGAGCAAAATGCAAGTGGGCAGAGGAACTTCTTCATGTTTTATGGAGTTACCGTACCACGCCTCGACGGTCAACTGGAGAAATGCCTTTTTCTTGGCCTATGGCATGGAGGCAATAATCCCATTGGAAGTAGGCCTCCCCACTATTAGAAGTGAAAATTTTGACCCAAATTTGAATGAAAAAGCCATAACCTTGGAACTCCACCTTGCAGAAGAGAGAAGAGAAAAAGCACTAGTTCACATTACCTCATACCAGCAGGAGTTATCCAAAAAATATAACAAAACAGTGCATCCGAGGCAATTCAAGATTAAAGATTGGGTACTGCGCAAAGTAATGGGCAATACTTTGGTACTTGGAGATGGCAAGTTAAGACCCAACTGGAAAGGGCCATACAAAGTGGTCGGTTTAGCAGGAAAAATGGCATATCACTTGGAAGATGAAGACTGTAAAACTATTCCTAGGCCGTGGAACACTGCCAATCTCAAATTATTTTATTTTTAGCTTTTCCTTAAAAATTCTCGTAATTTTCTCTTTTTTCAAATAAAGCAAGTAGTTTTTTCAGCATAATTCTTTCTACTGTAAAAGTTATTCTTAGTCATTGCCAGCTAGGGGCAATCAAGAAGGTTGGCAGGTTTGACCAACATTTATTTCTCTTCTTCAGCTGAGATAAGGATCTAGGCTGAAGAAGGTTGGCAGGTATGACCAACATTTTCTCTTCTTCAGCCGAGATAAGGATTTAGGTTGAAGAAAGTTGGCAGGTATGACCAACATTTATTTCTCTTCTTCAGCCGAGGTAAGGATCTAGGCTGAAGAAGGTTGGCAGGTATGTCCAACATTTTCTTTTCTTCAGCCGAGATAAGGATCTAGGCTGAAGAAAGTTGACAGGTATGCCCAATATTTATTTCTCTTCTTCAGCCGAGATAAGGATCTAGGCTGAAGAAGGTTGGCAGGTATGACCAACATTTATTTCTCTTTTTTAGCCGAGATAAGGATCTAGGCTGAAGAAGGTTGGCATGTATGACCAACATCTTCTCTTCTTCAGCCGAGATAAGGATCCAAGCTGAAGAAGGTTGGTAGGTTTGACCAACATTTAGCTCTCTTCAGCCGAGATAAGGATCTAGGTTGAAGACAGTTGGCAGGTACGACCAACATTATACCAGGCTCTTGGACCGGGATAAATATCTTGGCCAAAAAAAGTTAGTAGGATTAGGTAAGGCCTAGCTAAATTAGTCTGGCTTGGCATGGTGCAAAAATATTGAAATACAATCACCGAACAAACAGTTGGGAAAATAGCAAGATTTCATTCCATTTCAAAACGTTCATTACAAAGGGAGGGGCTTGAGCTCGGTTGCAATTTCACTAAAAACAAACATCAAAAGGAAAAAGAAAAAATCAAGTAAAAATATCGTCCAGGTCAGCGTCCAAGTTAACCCGGACGTCGCCCAAAGGTAGCTCGGCTACGGGATCAGCCCCCTGGTTGGGCTCGGTCGTAGGTGCCTCATTAATTGCAGCACGCAAGGGTGGACTAGAGTCCACTGGGGTAGGAGAGGCAGACTGGCGACAGAGCTGAGTGTTGGATGCATTTTCAAGAGTAGGGACCTCATCCTCCTTCCCCTCTTGAAGGAACTTTTGTTGGACCGCGTTAGCATAGTTCGCCATATAGCCCGGTATGAAGTGGGGAGGGGGATTCAGGAAGACCTCGGAGTCGTGTCTGCAACCAAGCTTTTCAGCAGCGGCTTTCCAACCGCACTTGAAGAAAATATCCTTGGTGGCTTCGCACTGTTGGACGTAAGTCTCCTCTCCTTCCTTGAAGCCTCGGTCCTCTACATTCTATATTTTTTTCTTTAGGGTCCTCAAGTTCGGCATTCTTCTTCCTCTCCAACTTGGCCAGCTCACGTAGATAGCGGCCTTTTTTCTCGGCTAAGGCCTTCTGTTTGCCTGCCTCGGCCGTGCTGACCAGTCCGGCAAGCCTTGAGTTTTCGGCCTCTAGTTCCGCCAGCTTGGCCTGAGCGTCTTTTAGCTCGGTTGCCTTGGATTTTGCCTTAGTGACAGCTGACCGTGCCATCTTCCTTAACTCAAGTACTCGTTTATGAGACACTTGGCTCTTTTACAGGGCCTACGTAGTTCAGAGCGGTTAGAGGACAACCAATGCACTGGGACCGTAACAAATGTTTGTTGAAGTTTGAGGGGTTTTTTAGGACTTACCAGTATCATCAATTTAGATGTCGAGCGAATGGCTTTCAGCTCGGTCAAACCCTTATGCCACTCCATGTTGGTAGGCAGGCAGACACTCTTTACTAAGTTGAAGGCCAACAGGTGATCCTTCTCGGCGCTGACGAAGTCAGAGGCCATAATAGCGCGACCGCTGAATATGGCTAATGGTGCCCACGCTGGTGGGGTGGGAGGATTTGAAGAGCTAGATCGGTTACAACCTTGGGAGAGTGTTGTTTCTTGAAGCTCGGTTTGGGATGGCTCATCCTCATCTCTCAGGCTTTGTGTGCATGGCCGCTTGTTCGGCCGAGATGACGAGGCTCAAGTTGTAAGAAGGGCCACCACAGCCTCGTGTGTTTAAACGGCTTGTGGTACCTCGGTTTAAACCTCGGTAGTTGGAGTTGTGGTTTGTTCAGTGATCAGGGTGCGAACAACATGGTGCTTGGCCATTTCTTGTTCTTCGGTTAGGGGGATCAAGTTAATTTGGGAAAGAGTGGGATCTGGCTCTGGGGAAGGCTCTAGAAGGAAGTCGGTGACTCTGGTCTTCCTTCTTCCGCTATATTGGTAGGTCGGTTGGAAGTTTAACAGCTCGGCCCAATCACGGTGACAGTACCGGAGTACGGCTCGAAGGGCGTCCTGGTTAGCGTATGTGTAGTGTGATTTAAGTTGGTTCAAATCTGCAAGAAATAAGGACAAGGTCTAGCACGGTGAGTTTGCAGGAACAGTAAAGAAAAATTGAACCGAGGTATTCTTACCAGTAGTTCCTTTGTTCCAGTTTATATTATAGCCCGGTATGTGGGCTTTCTGGTCTTCAAAATTACCAAAAACCCAAAGGAAATCGTCGTCATTCAGATCTTTGTCCGGTGTGTTTTTTATGATTTTTTCCCGGCCTCTTCTTACCTTTAAATAGTACACCCAACCGTCATCATTCTAGCTGAGCGAATATTGGTGGAATAGCTCGGCCAATCCGAGGTTGAGGCCTAGCCGGCGGTTTAGCTCGGTGATGCCATTTATTATCCTATAAGTATTTGTGGAGAGTTGGGTCGGGAAGAGTCTTGTTTGCCTAAAGAATTCACATATCAGAGGTTGAACGGGGAACCGAAGGCCGACTTCTACAACAGATATCACGGTAAACGGGATGAAGCTCGGTTTGCCCCAGGGTGTTGTTTCTAGTTCGGCTAGGGAGAGGTGAATGTCGTCAGGAATTTGGTAGTCCCTTTGGAATTTAGCTATGGCCCTAGGGGTGTCCACAAGAAACTGATATTTACCCATGATAATTTATTATTTGTCAAAATTGTTCACAGTGGCCTAACTCGGCGTATCTGAGGCTTTGGTTGGCTCGGTTGAGCAAATCCGTCTAGGGGCAAGGTGCAAAGGTGTGCTTGGCTAACCTAGTTGAGTCTGCAAAGTGACAATAAAGTGTTATGCCCAGATAATTGGATTGGGCTAAGAAAACAGGCAGAAGTAAAATAAACCTAGCTCGGCTACATCTGGGTTTCGGTCGGTTTTTAGTTCGGCCGTAAGGTAGAACCGACCCGAGGTTCATGACTCGGTCACGAATAGACCTAGAAGTCACAAACAAGTACCTTGTTCGGTCTCAGAGCGACTTTGGATTCACCAACAAGTACCTAGTTCGGTCTCAGAGCGATTTTGGATCAAAACGTGTTTTTTTTGAAAACTAGTTGGTGAGCCTTTATGATTGGGAGTAAGGATTTTAAGTTCATTGTGTTTGTTCAAGCATTTCAACACGCGTATATGGAGACTAAATACTAAAAATGAAGAAATAAGTACAAAGGAACATCAAGAAAAGGAATTGAACAACTTACGAGTTTAAGCGTAAGAGCAAAATCCAGCCAAATAAGGGAGCAACTAAAAAGATAGGAACTGGAGCGCAGGAGGCACAAGAGTAGGTTTCAGAAGTGAAAGGGGGAAGAAGGTGAACAGTGAGGGTTTAATTTGAGTAATAGGTTTTGTGGAGGCACGAAAACGACGGGACTTTCAAATATTTCTTGGTAGGTGTGTAACGGCTGTCGCAGAACGGAGACGCAATGGATAGGTGCCACGTATCACGGATAGGACATGATGTCAGGTACGTGAAATGACAGGCTGGGACAGGCACGGTACTACGGACTGAGATAACCCAACTTCGGTGGGATTGAATATCTTAATCTCTGTTGTGTTGCTTATTTTAGTTCGATTGGCTGAAATCATCAGCTCGCCCCGAAGTTCGTAATCCCAAGCATGCTTTGCAGATGGAATTAAAGGGCAATTGAGAGGGTAATTTATAAAGAAATATTGGCCGAGCTACGATCCTTTAGTCTCTGTTCTGGGCCGGGCTAAAGATCGAGGTATAGACTTCGAATTGCTCGGTCCCATTTTGTCTGAATACCAAATTGGGCGGAGTGGTTGACCAAGCTACCTAAAACTAGCCCCGGCGGCTAGCCGAGGTGTTTTGTAGGTAGGAGGGCCGAGCTAGGTGTAGCTCGGTCAATGCCATCACATCGTTGCTTAGTTGAGAGCATGACCGAAATAAGCTAGCTCGGTTAAATTGCGCCAGCCTAGACAAAGGAGAAAATATCTTACTTGGTTGGTGGTGAATAGAGTGTTATTAGGATAGGCACTCTTGACTAGGAGTGTAATTCCTAGCAGGACTCTGCTAAGGAGAGTTGGAATCCTGCTAGGATTGTGCCAGGCAGAATCTATAAAAGCTCATGACAGGACCTATGTACAGGTATCGCAATTTTTACTCTCGAATACATTGAGCTTTTTGTCTATTGTCTATTGTCTATTCGCTAACTCAGGCATCGAAGAGGTGTCCGGCACACACCCGTCGGCTAGCTCACGCTTGTGTTTTCAGGAAGCAAAGTGACAAGGTTTGGAGGAGTGCAAACTTGATCAACATGATTATACGGGAAGATTATTTCGTGCTCGTACATATTTTATTTATTTATTTATTTAATTTTGGTTTCAAAATTCAAAATAAATTGGTCCAGAATTTTTCCTTCGCCCAAACAGATCCTGAGCAGGTTCATACTTGTTAAAGTCCACTCGAACAAGTTTAATTCCACCCAAACAGATCTGTTCCTGTTCTGAACAGATCTGTTTATGTTCCGAACAGGTTTTTTTCCTATTGGTACCTATTTTGAAAAGCCACCAGGTTTTCTATAAATAGCCTGCCTTCTAGCATTTTTTGATAATTGAATTTCCTTCCTTCATTCCTCTTTCTTTTTAGTCTTCCTGTTTCTGTATCTGTTTTGCATTTAATTTTAGAAGGAAAAAGAGAGAGTCATAGCAGAGTTTTAGTTCATCAGACTTGATTTTGTAGTGTTGCAAATTAAGTGTTAGTCGTTGCATCCTGGGAAGTAGACGTCGGTAAATCTCAAAGCATCAGAGTGAGGGGAAAATCTACTTTAAGGAGATTGTGTCCAACACAAGCCTCGATTTATAATTTCTGTAAGCAATTGATTCGGAATTTAATTTATATAATTATTTTCTAAATTAATTATTTTTTATTTTGTTATTTATTTTATTTATACATTTATTTACACATACATACATCTATTGTGGGGATAACAGAGTAGTGTATTGTGTGTGTGTGTAAGGTAATGAAGATAATGAATTATATGAGGCAAGAGATGATATATGGGAGACCATGGTCCAAAGAAAACGAGGTGTATGGATTGTGTGTTGAAGAAGTGAGAAGAAAAAGAAAAGAAAAAATGACAAAAATAGCAAAGTATAGGAGGTGAAAAGAGGACAAAGAAGCAAAAAAAAAAAGAGAAAAAAAAAAAAAAGAGAGATAAAGAAGGAGAAGCAAGCAAAAAGAAAACGAGAAGAAAACCACCCAAAAATTGAAGAAAAGAAGAAAAGAGAGGAAAAACACTGGATAAAGAGAAAGAGAAAGTTAGGGGTTATTTGGGGTGCACTACAAAAGTGAACTTATTTATCTTTTTATCTTTTTTGTTACATCATTTTTTTATTTTTTTGCATATATTTTTTTTATATAAAAAGTGAAAAATTATATTTATTTAAATCATTTCAAATAACTCCTTAGATAGTGGTAATGGTTCTAGTATACAAAGGAACATTAACGTAAAAAAATTGAATAATATTGATTTTTCACAAAAAAAAAAAAAAAATGTTAATATAGTTGGATTTTGTACTTGAATTCTAACTGCAATGGGTTAGGTATAGACTTCTAAACCTAAGGAGATTATGTAGGGCTAAATCATAAGGATAAACCTAAAAATTTATCACTAATGTATAATTATGTCACAAGATTGTATCTCATTTCCTAACAACTTTGTACCAAACCATTGGCTTCTAGGCATCCACTTATAGGTGTACCACCTCCTGCTGAAACTTGTGCTAGGAAGGGCAACCACCCAACCACTTCTATGAACCATCTCTTAACTTCATTGTTTTTGGGAAGTTGCTAAAAAAAAGTCAATTTTTTTTGCTTTTTAATTTTTTTACTCAAAATAATCCAATTTTTTGTTAAAAAAATCACTAAAAAAGCTAAAAAGTAAAAAGGTTAACTTTTTATCAACTTCTCAAAATACCACTATATCTCATGGTATCAATTCATGCCTTTTGAGTATGGGTAAGATGCATACAGTGGTCGACTCAGAATTTTAGTTGAAAGAATATAAATATTAAGATAAATTCTTAGATTAGGTCAATTTGGAAATCAATTATTAATATTTCAAACTACTTCAATATTATACATATTACTACAAAAAAACATCTTTTAATGTTTAAATCTATAGAATTCTCAAGACATGAGTTTGTATGATTTATTTATTTATTTATTTTGATTTTTTAATTTTTTTCGTAATTTTTTTTTAATTTTTTTAACTTTTTTAACTAAAAAATCATGTTACCAAATAAACCCTTTAGTGTAGGCTTTGGTTATTTTTACCAAAATGTAAAAATAGTAACAAAAAAGTCCAAGTTTGAATTCACAATGCTTATTAGGCTTAACAAAGCTCAAGCCAATGACAAGTTCATTTTCAGCATAGAAATCCCAATGAAAGAGAAAATTAAATTTTTAAATAAAAAAAAGATAAAGATAAAATAGTATTTTAAAAGCAAAAATAAAATAAAAAATTTATGAAAAGTTTCACTTTTACCAAAAGAAAAAAATTAAAAGACCACTTTCACATCAGCAAACAAAAGCATAGTAGTAGAAAGTAACTTTAACGGTTGCACTTTAGCTTATTCCAGCATGTAAAAGAAATGCCAATTGTAAAAGCACTTCGGCGTCTTTTTGACTTTGGCACGTTACCCCTATGTGTAAGTTTTGTGCCAAGAATATTGAGGTCTCATTAAGAAAAAAGTTTTTAAATTTTTTTCCTTTTTGTATGAAATAGACTAGTCATTGTGTTTAAAAATTATTATTTTATGGCCTTTTTAGTTATATTGAAAAAATGAAAAACTGATGTGATATTCTAACCTTTTACTTAGAATTTGTGTTTTTTAACTCTTATTTTAGTTGTATGGAAAAAGTTAATATAAGGGTGCGCTAGTCTTTTTACACTGGTATAAATTAGTTTTTTTTATATACATGCAAACATGTTACATTTTTTATTTTTTAAATATTTTTTAATAACTTTTTAGATAAAAATAAAAAACTTCTTTCCAAAAACATGCACGATAATAGGACGTGAGTGAGTTCCATAATCATAAATATTAAATAGCGCTTTGATTTTGCTATTCAAATTTACTTTTTTATTTGAGTTATAGATTTGAAAAATATTTTTTAAAAAAATTATATTATTTTTTTAATAAAATTCTTATTAAAAAAATTAAAAACTTTTAACTTGTAGTTCTACTATACAAGAAGACACTACAAATTTTATTAAAAAATAGAAAATTTTGAAAATTCTTATTAAAGACAACAAAGAAAGAAATTAAAAAAAAATTGTTTTTTTTTTTTTTAGTGATTTTTTTCAAGAAGAAAATTTAATTTTCGGATACTTCTAAACCAGAACAACCTGAAAGGGAAAAAAATTGACATAAATTTTAAAAAGCTTTACTAAAATTTGACATAAATTTAGAAGAAATATTTTAACAATTTTAGTTTAGTAATTTCGGATAGTTTGATAAATGAGAAAAACAATTTAGTTGTTATTGAATATGACACGTGTTGAAAGTGGAGAACATTTTTTGAAATAGAAAAGATAATTTAAAAAAAAAAAATCACCAAACTACTTTAACTTTTTCTTTTTCCTAAAAAATCTATTAAATAGAATTTAAATGAGCACGTAAATAAGCTGAAAATATGAAATTTTTTACTGAATACTCTTCAATCTCAAATTACAACGGCAAACAACCCACATTTCTAAAACTTAAAGCTAGTAAATTTCATCAAACACAACCTTACTCTTTTTTATTTCCTATTAACAACACTTCGATCCTTCCATCAAAGTTATAACACCAATCACCACTATAAAGTTAGCAACAACGTTATGATAACACATTTATTTATTATTTTGTGTCAATTATTGTATTGATAGATAATAAATGTGAATGATAAGATCTATTAAATCAATACAATTATAACGCGTCAAATGATAATCAAAAATAATATATATGTATATGTACAATCATTTGTATATTATTCTAAAATTAATTGGTATTCTTAATTTATTTATTTTTCTACACTATCATTAAAACTTTCCACCAAATATGTTAAAGTAGTCACATGCTCCATCTTTTAGTTCTAAGTTAAAGTTTCAATTAACAATGGTTGCTTACTAGGCCCCATGGAAGTGTTTGAGTAAATCTAATTAATCAAGGGACTTAGAGCATCTCCAACAGTTCATCAAAATTTTTATCAAATTTGAGTAAAAAAAAGATAGTTTTCTCAATCTGATACAGACTGCTCCAATGGTTGTCATCAAAGCAGGGGTCGACCGGCCGGTCGACTAGTTGGTCTCCCCCAACGGCCACGCACAGTAAATTGGTGAAATCTTCCCACTGTTCTCACTTTGATGAAAAATTTGGTGAATTCTCGTTTTGATACCAATTTGATGAAACCATTGGAGCTGCAAAAAGTGACATTTTCACTAAATTTCAAATCTGATGCAAAATTTGGTGAAGCGTTAGAGGTCTTAAGTTGACTTGTTACTTTCTTTTTTATTTGATGGGTTGGGTCATACTAATCTTAATAGAAGCCCTTCATGTTTGTTTTAGTTCCAAGGTGATGGTATTGGTTTAATAATTCAGTAGATTTCACATAAGTTATATTTGTTTTACAATAATGCTATGTGATTAATAGTCTCACTGGAGGATTATGAATCTCCTCTAGGGGTATTAGCAAATCTATGAGGAATTGAGTTTCACAATCCAATTTCATAGGATTGGAAGTGAAAATACATTACCAGTTTATAAACCCCCAATACGGGTAATTATCGATAAATCTTATCCACTGAACCCATTTACTCATAAGTCCTAAGTAAATTATTATTAGTATTATTATTAAATATTTGCACATCGTTATGGTAATGAAAAAAATTGAGATTTTTTTAATGTGTTTTATATTTGTGAAATGATCATTTAGTAATAAATTTATCAAAGTGATAAATGATTAGACTATTTTGACTTTTGTTTTGTAAGTTCTGATTTATTTTTAGTTTATTTGTGTTGGTTCGTATAGAAATATGACGTGAGAAATGTAAGTAATTTAATTACATTTTTAAAAATTATTTTTAGAATAATAAATTTATCAATGAAAGTTAGAGTAAGATTTTTTGATAAATAAATTTGGTCTACTATACTTGCTCCTAAAAATAACCAATTTTATATAGAGCAACTAGTGGTAAACCCGTGCCATACACGAGATTGATTTAATAATGTATAATTTTTTTAATAATGCATTAAGTTCTAATTTAAATCATAAAATTATAATCATAATGCATATAGATCATCTTTTCAAATTTCATGAGTAAAGACAATAATACTTCAAAACAAATATTCACAAAATATTATAATCATCCAACTGATATATTTTTCTTGAAATGATAAATTTGATTTCTAATTGATGAAATTAACAATAAATAAGCTGTTTCTCAATGAACCTAATATTTAAAACATATATATTCTAAAAAAACTAATAATAAACTGAATGACATAAATTAAATCTATCTATATTTGATAAATTAAAGCTTAATAAATATTGCCCATCATGTCCAAATGTCCCAGAAAGTGCCTGCTAAAAAGAAGAAGAAGATATATTACGTTATGAGGAGTGTTAATATAATTTTTTCAAAATTTGTTCCCTTTACTTTATTCTAGCTTGATGGTAATATTGTTTCCATCAAAATGTTTTCACTTATTTCTTTTCCCTAATTTTTGCATTTCTCGACATATTTTGATTTTCCAATCATCAATATTTTCTACAGGTAAATCCTCTTTATGCGGTACAGTTTGAAATTCATGTATGGCATTTTCCATGGCCAAAGGATGGCTACGGCACAAATTTAGAGAAGGTCACATATTTATCTGCATAATGAATTTAACACATTTAACATACAATTACATAAAGAATAAGACAAGCAAACTCGATGGTACCTGGAATACAAAAGATAAAGAATAAAAAATCTCAATAAGTATCATTGTTTGTTGTGGATATATAAAAATAAAATAAAATAAATAAAAATCTACTATACAACATCCATCTATTGAGGAGCTAATGTAACTTTTTGTACAAAAATTATAACACAGTGATTTTAAAATAAGAAAAAGATAACGTAATCAAATTATTATTGTACATAGGAAAAAAAAAACAAAAAACACAAAGGAAAAAGAGGATTCTATTCAAATTTATTTTAAGATTTTTTTTAAATTACAAAAAAAACACAGAGCAGTGTTTTTTGTGGATTTGTATTGGATTTTACGTGATAGATATCTGATTGAGTGAATTGTGGATGATGGATATGCATGCGTAAATTGTATTAATAAGACTTGTGGATTTTTTTTTTTTTTTTTTTTTTTTTTTTTTTTTTTTTTTAAATAGCATGATAGACGTTAGATATTTATAATTTGTATATATGTTTTTAATTTATTTAAGTTACATATATTCGAGAGTTTTTTAAAAAAAATAATATAATAGACATTGGATATTTATAATTTATATATAGATATATATTTTGTGTGTCATGCCCCAACATTTTAATTAATCGAAAACATTATCAAGCCTTTAAATTAGGTCCATTTTTTTTATTTATATGTATCTATTACCCTTGGGTGATAGAAACATAACAATACATGTTCTCTCTCTCTCTGAAAACAACAATGTAATAATATATGCCAAGCTTCTGCCGCAAAGCTACAAATAAATAATTACAAACCACATGATACATTTTTCATTCCTTTAACATTTTTGCTAAAATTATACACATAAGGTATATAGAATCCATACTCTTCAACTAATGAATCCGAAATTCTCTTACTGAAAAAGAATAAAACAACAAGAGGTAAGCACTAATGCCCAGTAGGAATCTCATAGGTCTACAACAATAGCAACCACATAGATAGAAATGATCATGCATGCAGAGTGATATCATATAGTAAGATGACGTTTTGTAAGCTCAAAATATTATACCAAAAAGTATCTTTTCTTAAAATTTCACTTGAACCTTTTAAGAAAACACTTTGCCATAAATGTAGTCTCTCATCATTAAGAAGCCATAAATTTTCTTTGAAAACAAGTACACTTAAGGAAGAACATCATCTTAAATTCATTAACCCGATTTCAAATTATTCCTCATTTTGTTTCCATTTTAATATTTCACATTTCGTTTCCATTCTAACATTACACATTTCATTTCCATTTCTAATTACCATACTCCATAACATCAAAATCCAAAGGATTAGAGTTCAAACATAACACATGAATCACAAACCCTTTTTAATTCAATTTCCCAATTACTTACAAAACAAAGCTCATAGTCTTCCCTTTTGTCGCAAGCAATCCATTGAGTTCATCATCACTAGCCCTTAATCCAATTACCCACATAATGCCAATTTCAATCCTTAATCCATTTTTCTTCAGTTCATTTTCAATTTAGTTATTTTTCTCAATTCATGAGTAAATTTCATTATTTCACAACAACCAAACTGAGACTACAACTCAGTGGTTTTCCCAATCATACAAAATATACATAAACGCTTCAAACTGCCATTTTACGGAAATTTCGTCCGCGAGATCGGCACCCATGTATAAATTTCGTGACTTTCACCCATGACACTCCAGCCAACTTAGTTATAATGGAGTCCATCCCCTTTCTCCTCCCAAACAGTGGAGTCCATCCCCTTTTGTGGACGTGCCCGAATGTCCCGGGGTCCGCACGCAAGAGGAAAAATAATGGCGCGGGATTCCGTTTTGTTCATTGGGTTTACCACAGTTCGGACTCCAATGTCATGGTTCTGAATCTAATCTCACAATGTATGATGTGAGATCGATAAATCACCAAAGAGTCCAAATCCGGCAAATCATTTTGGAAAACTGATTTTTAATAAAGAAGTGTCAAACATGGATTGCTTTACCAGATACAGAGTCGCCACTTAAATATTTTATTTTGAAAAAATTTAGGAAACCCTGACTCGTGCCTAAGGCCACGTGTCCGTCATTACCAAAGTTGCCTCGGCTCGGGAACTTGGGTACGATTGGGGAAGGTCATTTAATGAACACTTCCGCTCGCTCGATCAAAGATCGGCCTATACTAAGCATGATATCTTGTTTTTGAAAACACATGTGTTCTTATTCCAGTTAATTAGCTAATCTTACTACGTGATGCACACAGCATACAAGTATAGACTAGATCGCCTAATTTGGAACGAAACATTGCATAGTCATTTGAAAACGTCTTGAAGTTTGCTACTCGCAAGTAGGCCAAAATGCGAATTTCAATGAATTGTTCCAATTCAAGTAATCCAACCTTCACCTACAGGCATTCAGGCAGTTTAATCAACTAAGCAGTTAGCCTCATGGTAAGCATGCTTTCATGGCAACATTAACACACATGCAGTATGCTAAAGCGTAAACACTCACAGTATACTCCGAGCCAAAACAAAGAACTAGTTAGAAATCATGCATGATCCTAGTTCATGTTAAGATGGCAAATGCAACGCATGCGAGAATGTAACTAAAATAAGCTCGACTATTCTAGAATGTCATGCGAAATGCAACTTGGTACATGTATTCAAATTGGAATTGAAATACAATACAATTGGTATGATGCGCCGAGCCCGGTGCATGCAAGACAGATGAATGGATGCACGCATGCGAAGCATAAGGTATGCTAAACGAAATATGCCCTAAAACTAACCATCGTAAGCGGTTAAGTAAAAGGGAGAAAAAAATGGGGATTGGAAGACATGCATCAAACACACGCACGCTTATTACAACAATTGGCCCTCTCGAGGGAGATACCGAATAAGAAGTTAACTAGCTAATCTAAGCTCATTAAACTAATTATTACAACAAATTAATTAACTAATCCTAGTTAACTAATTATTACAAAATGAATTGAAATAGCTAACGCATTAACTAATTAAAGTACAAACCAAAGCATAAGCTAGCTATCTAAGCATGGCAGCTAAGGAAAGCAGTAAAAGCAAGAGCTTCAGAGGGTGAGGAATACATGCATGCCCGGTCTCCTTGTTCGGAAATCCAATGTGATGCCCCAATTTGCCTCTGTTTTCATTTGTTCTCAGAAATTTGCACCAAACTCCAGAAGGCTGAAACTCCACCTAGGGAAACCTGTGGAAGGGTGGCCAACCACTTTTGGTCTCTCTAGATACCTGCCGACAACTTTTGGTTGTTGAAAAACCAGAAAAGTGGTCGACCAGCTAGTTTTTCTGGCTAGCCGGCCAGTTGTTGCTGCTGAATTCCAGTTTGTTACAACAGAAAGCAAGAAAGGGCATGGCAATGTATTTGCAAGATATGTGTGCACAACCACCCTCCTTATCATGTCATGAGCTCAAGGGAGTGTAGTTCTCGACCCTCGGGCCACTAATCACGCATTTCAATGCATGATGGCCGAGAGGCGAAGTTGCACATTTCAATGTAAAATGAATGCACAAGTAAACACATAAAGCCTAAAACTCTATCATGTATGATCAAGAGCGTCGGCGACCGAGAATTGAGGCACGTTTCATCATTTAAAGTATGAAATGTCCCTCGTTCCTCGTGCTCGGATTAACACTTAATCCAAACAAAATGCAACACATAACATGGCATGCTCAATGCAATGTAATGCAACCTTAGCATGCAAACATGCAACTACATGGCACGCGCAATGCAAGTAACAACATAGCATGCACAATGCAAGGGATAACATGGCATACACAGTCCTAAATGTTAAGAGCTAGATGGCATACTCAATACAAAGAAATAACTTGGCATACACAATGCAAATAACCACATGGCATGCACAATGCAATGTAAGATGACATACTCAATGCAATGAACAATAAGCATGCGAACAACATGTGAATAAACATGCTAAATGGACTTAAACCAAAAAGGGTTAGACCTCAGTCATGCCCACATTAGTGGCCATAATGCTAAAATGAAGGCACCGAAAACACATACAAGCATGCATGCCATTTGGCTCACCAATTAAGGCACTAAGGCGCAACTCTCAAGAACACTTAAAGAGTGAAAAACATGGAAGTGTAACAACACTAAGTGCACTGAAATGAGGTAAGAAATGATGCCAAATCACTCAAACAACACAAGTATGGCATGCTAGGGTCCTTAAAGCATGAAGCTAGTAAAGAGGACTACAAAGGAGGCATGCAACATATGGCACAAATGCATGAACTAAGCATGGACAGAGCTCAAGTAGGTCAAAGTAAGGACCTAAGCATGCTAAGACAAGGGCTCAAAGGCCTAGGCATGCAAGCATACAAACTAAGCCATAAACTAGGCAACAATACATAACACTCAAAGGCAATTAAAGCATGATTGAGGTAGGAACATGGCAATGCTAAATGCTCTGAAATGTCATTGTAAGTGATGCCAAATCATGTACACAACACAAATGAAGCATGTAATGGTGCTCAAAGCTTGAGGCAAGCAAGAGCATTTGTACTACAAGTATACAAAACATGAAGCATGTGACCAAGGCAATCCAAAATAGTCCTAGAACATGTTAAAATGATACTAAAACATGTATAGAAGGAAGCCAAAACAAGCTAGCATGGTAAGTATGAGGCATGATGCATACAAGGCGAATAAGGTGGATTACACTACACCTATTAAGACCAAGCATGGGATGACTTAACCAATAAAAATCAGAGTTATATCATGGCAAAATAACCCCCAAAACACATTGAAATGATGGCTCGCAAGCTATGGCATGAAGGCATACGCAATGATTCATGTTAAGGCATAAAGGGGCAATCCCTCTAACGCATTGAATAAGTGACAAATGTGAATGCATGGACATGAAACATGAACTGAAATCACATTACAAATGATCCCAAATCATTAAAATAGTCCAAGTGATGCATGCTAGAGGACTCAATACTCAAAGCTAATTAGCTAGATTGAACCAATGCTATATAAAGCAAGTCATGCATGACCAAGACAACACAAATCAGACCTTAAACATGCTAAAACATGAACAAAGCCTTCTTAGAGATAAGCCAAAAGCATGCTAAAAGGACATGTTACAACATAATGCATGTTAGGCTATTTCATGGAATTACACTACAAGTGTATGGAGCATGCAAGGGCCAACCAAACCAAACCAAAACAGAGTCATGACATGGCAAAATATCACCAAAAACATGCTGAAATGGAAAGAAAACATGCTAGAGTGACATGCTACTTCATGAAGCATATAAAACTAGTTTGTGTGATTTACACTACAAGTGTATTAACCATGCATTGAGTGACCAAACCAAGCAAAAACAGTGGTATGCCTCAGCAAAATAACCACAAATACAAGCTAAGATATGGCCAACATAAGCTTAACAAAGGTGCTCAAACATGAGGCATATGAAGCAAGTAAGCAAAATACAAGGAGAGGGGATGACCCTCTCCTATTTAGGATACCAAAACCACCTTTCCACTACTGAAAATCCTTTGGATTTCAGTGGTAGAAAGGTCATGCAAAGGCTTCAACAAGAGCCTAAAGGGATGACTCAAAACAAGGCCTAACAAAGTCTAAGAGGGGGTAAACCACCCCCAACGAAAAAGTGACATTGAACAACTATTTTAAGCATGCAAAAATAGAACTTTTTCTAGTTAAGAGTTAAGCTTAAAAACGTATGCAAGAAGGGCTAAAAGCTTAGGCAAGAAAGGGGGATTTAAAAGTCAAATGCTCACCCTTAAAGACTTACAACTGCAACTCTAGCAAATTCTTTGAGCTTAAACCAGTCCAAGAACATCAAAAACAACCCCTTAGCATCTCAACAACCAAAGGAAGGTGTTTGAGTGTGTGTTTGTGTGTTAAACTAAGACAAAACAACATTTTTGAAGCACAAAATGAAGAACAAAGGCAAGATAGATACAAAGTTATATCTATAACTCTTAGCCCCTTTTTTCTAAACCTAGAGGAGAGAGGGGGAGCCTCCCTCTTATAGAAACTAAAAGGCAAAGCATCATGGAGAAGCTAAGCCTCAAACAAATTCCTCCATAAACGTGTATGGAGGATAGCCCAAATGCCCTCCAACAGTTAGAGGAAAATATCTCCAAAAAGGTGCCAAAAAGCAGCCAACCACTTGAAGTGGTCAGCCTGCTACTTAAAGTGGTCGGTCGACCACTTCAAGTGGTCTTCCAAGACACAAACTAGTCGGCCATGGTGAGAGAGAGTCTAGGGCATGAAAGAAAGCTAGTGGTGTGGTGGTCGACCAGAAAATGTGGCCCAAAGACCAAGCAAGCCAGTTATTCGACCAGAAAACTGGCTGGCAGAAGGAAAAGTGGTCTCCAAGGAGAAAAAGTCGTCTCCCACCCTTGTACCACCTTCCAAACAAGGAAAACAAGGTTTGTACCAAAAACAAACCAAAACAGATGCAAGACGAGAGATCGGGAGACAAAGCACGCTGCCGAAAGCCTCGAAAACTAGTCTACGGGCATCAAAAGTGGTATGCCACCACAAAAGTGGTCTCCCGGACCACAGTGTTCCTCTAGGCAGAGGCAACAAGGTGTGGTTCAAAAACCATGCCAAATGGAGAATGTTAAGCGGTCCCGAGCCAAGGCACGCGGCCGAAGGCTCCGAAAATCGGAAACAAGGCTCCAAGCGAGAAAAGTGGCCTACGACCACAAAAAGTGGTCTATGACCACAAAGAGATGGTCTACAAGACCACTCCCTCCCTCCGGGAAGAGAAAACAAGATTCGGTCCACAAACCGAGCCGAAGCACAAAAGAGTTCAGAGGCTCGGAGGTAAGGCTCTCAGCCAAAACTCCAGAGACTCGAAACGAGCACAACATGCACCATCACCGAGCGCTCAATCGATGACGTCTGAGTCTTAAGGTCAGTCAAAAATGGGGTGTCTATACTTTTGTCCTCCCAAACAATGGAGTCTATCCTCTTTCTCCTCCCAAACAAACATACATATACAATGTGTTTAATCACACAATCACACATGGAGTACATCCCCTTTCTCCTCCCAAACAATCATACATATACAATGTATTAAAACACACAGTCATATTCAATGACAACCATTTTTTAGACTTATCATATTATTTACTCTTTTCAACTAGCATAATACATGTGATCCAAAATATGATTTTCAAAATAAAACAAGTGCACTTAAAACATAACACAAGAATTTCTAAAATCTCTTTCCAAAACGTACAGTTTAAATCCTCAAAATCCATTGCATTCTCCATCATATGCATGATTGAAAAATAGTCCGGTTTGCCTAGTCAACATGCAATTTCTACACCAATCACAGCTGTCCTCTACCGATAGCCCAAAACAAACACATCTAAACCGATATATAAATTCCTTTAAAGATATGCTCCATTTTTTTTTTCAAAGTCTCAAATGGGAGTGATAATACATATCAAACTCCATCATCATCATTAATAATCCTTCGATTTCATATTTACAATGACAATTTCAATTATTTATACAAAATAACAATTTGATCCAATTAGGGAAAAACTTCCTTTATTATATCAACCCAAAATCAATACAACCCAACACAACTCAACTTAATTCAACACAACTCAACATAGTCAACACAATTCAACATAATCAACACTATTCAACATGATTCAATTCAACATCACTAGGTATAATTCAACATAATTCAAGGTAAATTCTTAAATCCCATTTCAACATTCCATAACCGAGTTTATGTCATCTATATCATTAATAAATCATTTCCCCCAATTTCCTTTCTCATTATAACATGATTTACAATGCTCATAACAAAGTTCATTCGCAAATTTTAAACATAATTTTCAAATATAACCAAGTTTCAATTAAACTTGTATATATATAATTCAACCTACCAATTTCATGATTCTACTTTCAATTTGGGCCAAATCATTGATTATCATCATGAATCAACCTAGGATTTCTAGAAAATCTAGAAATTTCAAGAAAAAAATTCAAATTTCTTAACCCATTACTTTTTATTCCAACTTTCCCATTGATTATACACCTAGGGTTCATAATCCACCATTTTAACCCATCAATTGAACTCCCAACATCTCAAACCCTAAACCCCAAATTCTCATAATATACTCTAGATGCCCAAAAATGTAGGTTTTGTATGTATATAATCAAAATACCACAAATCTATCTATTTATGGAAGTATTGAGGAAGAACAAGAACCCCTACCTCAAGAATCAAGCAAAGGAGCGAAGCTTTGATGAGAATTCATCACAAATCCAAGCTTCAATCGGTTAAAAATGTTGATCTTCTCTTGTTCTCCATCCTTGATGCAAGATCCATGGTGGATTTGTTGATAAAAGTGGAGGAAATCAAGATTTTTAGGGCTAGGTTTTCGGACCTAGAATGAGAGGAAAGAAGAGGGGAAAAGAAAATGTAAGAAATGATCTAAAAATCACGTTTTTAAGCTGCTGAACTCGCGCATTCCGCTCGAGCGTTCATTTTTCCGCTCGAGTGTACCTGCTTCTAGCACAGATTCTGAAACTTCAAACAGGTATAACTTTCCCATCCGAACTCCGTTTTAGGTCGTTCTTGTGTCCAAATCGAAGCCCCAAAAATAAGATTTCCAATGGTTCTAGCCTCATACCCAAATTCAAAGTGTGGAAAAAGAAAATGGTAAAAGAGTGACGGTTGTTCGTAGGAAGATTATTCGAATTAAAATTTTTGGTCCAATCTCACTTTACCATCGTGTTACCATTTCAATCAATGACCAAAAATAAAATATGGAGGATCCAAACATAATAATAAAAGGTCAAAACAACCCACTAGCCATAGAAATTCAAACTCAATCAGGCAGACCGCTCGAGCGCCCAATCTTGCGCTCGAGCGCGCAGACCAACAAAGCCGGCCGCTCGAGCGACCACTCCTACGCTCGAGCGGGAATTCACAACTCTCAGAATTTTGGACAGACTGCAAAAATACTGGAAGCCTCACAAGTCCGTTCGAGTGTCAACTCCTCCGCTCGAGCGGAAGGAAAAATTCTAGATTGCTACATTGTGGGTTTAGATTTTGTGATTTTTTTTTTTAAATAACGTGATAGACATTGGAAACATATTTGTAGGTTTATATTTTTTTTATTAATTTATTTAATTGAGAGTGAGATTTATTTTAATTTATTTAAGTTATGTGATAGATATCTAATTTTCTTGAATTTTAGGTGAACTATTTTTGATATGTAAAAGAGAGGATTTATAAAAGTTGAAGAAGATATAACACTGTTATATAAGAAGAAACAAATCAAATCTGATTAAATTGAAGAACAAATGCAAACCAAAAATTAAAAAGCAAGTAAGCAAAATGTAATAATGGAGAAGTTGAAAAGATGTGTAGATGAATTAAAAAATATTGAGAAAAATATATATACACACAAAAGTAATAAACACTGAAAAAATGCATATAAAGTAAGAATAATATTAGGAGTATAAAAATGGAGAAGATGAAAAGATGTGTGGATGAACTGAAAAATATTAAGAAAAAAAAAACAAATTGAATATGATTAAAATGTGTAAATGAATTGAAAAATATTGAAAAAAAAATATGTACACACAAATAATAAACATTGAAAAAAATGCATATAAAATAAGAAATAATATTGGGAGCATAAAAATGGAAAAGATAAAAAGATGTGCAGATGAATTGAAAAATTTTAAGAAAAAGAAATATATATATACACAAAGATATAAAGTACAGAATAATATTACACTGACCTTGTAATAATTTTTGTAGATCATCAAACTTAGAAAATGTAATAATGGAGAAGATAATATGATTTTCGCAGATCATCAAACCTGCAAAATATAATAATGAAGAGGATGAGTTAGTTTGAGAAAAGATAGGTAGATAAAAGAAAATAAAAATGGGTAGATGAAATAGAATGATTGAATTTGACTAAAATATAAAATAAACTGAATAAAGAAACGTGTGTAGGAGGTATAGGTGATGGATATGGATGAATATAGATGTGGGAGTTGTGGGTAATGGATATAGGTAAATATGGATATAAATAAATATTTTATTTTTATTTTATATTTTATCATATGAAAATGAAGTGAAAATGTCACGACCCAAACCCGGCCCTATGGGTTTAGCATCGTAACCGGCCAGTAATCCGAGATTACCGAAGGCCTGCAGAACAGAATACAGTAAAACAGAGTACAGGGCCCGGTGGAAGCCAATACAGTAATTAAATAATGTCCATTGAGCTGTGACAGTCTGCATGCCAAAAGATTTTTCATGCATTCATACATACAACAGTACGGTCTATACAAAATTTACAATCACATAGTACAGGGACCTAATCCCTTGATAACAGTACAGTAGCAGCTGACAGTCTATACAGTAAACCAAACAGTAAGACAGATGGGGGAAAACAAAACACCCTAAAGCCATCGCAGTAGGCTCGGAACCTCGCAGTGAGGCACGAAGGCTGGCTTGACAAAACTGGAGTAACCCTGACGCCTCTAGCCGCGGTCTGGTGCCTGTACACCTACATATATATATGAGCAGTGAGCTAAAGCCCAGTGAATAACATAATGTGTAAAGAGGTTAAGAATGAATGTCCTTACAGTATGAAAACAGTTCATTTAAACAGTATTTCAGTAGTTCAGTCAGTACAGTCGTATGTGGTACACCCATTAGCATAACAGTACAGTAAGCAGTAGGTCTTAAAAGACCGAACAGTAGTGATGGCCATCAGTCAGTAAACAGTAGTGGTTCCAACAAGGGAACCGACAGAGAATTCTGTCTCAGTAATAGTAAACAGTAGGTGCCAAGGATGCCACAATACAGTTCAGAATATAGGACATACATTCATTCAGTTAACAGTAATCAGTTCAGAAAATAGTACAGTTCAGTTGTTCAGAAGATAATCATTTGTGAACATATCTTTACACAATCGTTACTCACAGAGTTCGGGCTACAGTATGCTAGAGCGTGCCTCTCCAGTCGCCAACCCTACACAGTTAACAGATTGAACACACTAAGCTACACAGTTGGGAAAGATAGTAACTTAACCCCTAATGTCTCGGTGCGTTCTACATCTATGCCCTCAATGAGATGCCTTAAACTAGGCCTAAGAATGCCTCGGATGGGATGAGGATGCCAAGATGTACTCAAAAAGCAGTTTCAGAATTTTCAGAAAAACAGAGTCCCGCTCGAGCGCAGGTTTCCCCGCTCGAGCGGTCATGCAACAAAGGTACATGCTCGAGCGTCAACTTTCCCGCTCGAGCGTACTGTAAAAGTACTGGATGGGTGAAATCTCCGCTCGACGCCCGCTCGAGCTTGAGACACAATCCTCCGCTCAAGCGCCCAATCCTCTGCTCGAGCGGACTGTAAAACAGTGCAGAGATACTGGATGCTCGGATTCCACGCTCGAGCGCCACTTTCCCCGCTCGAGCAGAAGTGCAAAATCTGGGAATTCCAGATTGCACCTCCAAGCCAAAAACCAAGTTTAAATGCATCAAAACCGATCCTCTTGGGCTGAATTTCCAGAAAACACTTGTAAGCATACAAAATGACATGGTTCAAAGCTCAATTTTAAGAAATCAAAACCCAAGGGTGTTTAATTCAAATCCAATTTCAAACCATTTTCAAGAACAATATGAACATGCAAACATGCATGAATTTAAATCATTTTGAAGTTCCAATTTGATGCTCTAAGGAGCCAATTGATCCAAAAACAAGTTGAAAACATGGACCATTACAAAATTATGGACATGCATGTACCATTTTACCATGAATTCAACTCAAAACTCAACAATTCAAACATGCAAGCATGAAATGAGCTCTATATCAACATGTATGAACTAAACCAAGACTTAACTCTACAATTGAAGCATGAATCATGCAAGAATCAATTCTATGACAACAGCAAGAAGATGAATGTCCTACCTTAGTCTTGTATTCAAGGTTTGGGAGCTCAAAGTAGCAATCTACACTTCAATTACCAAGCAATTCAAGATGAAATCCAAATTCTCTCACTCTCTCCCTCTCATGGTCGGCTATACACTCAAGAGAAAAGGCTGAGCAAATGTTTTGGTTATGTGTAATGAGCTCAAAGATGTATAGGTAGTGGCCACTCACCATGGCAAAATGGTAAATAAGTGCAACCTTGCATTAAGTCAATATTTAATCTAATTTAATCATACCTAAGCAGTTTTCAGATAAATATACCGTAAAATCACATAAATTATGATGATCATAAAACCTCAATCACTTCCGGATTCGGCCGCCGATAAGGCCTTCCATTAACGGTTTAAACATAAAACACAAACAGATCAAATAATCAATCCACAGATAGAATGCAAATTAACATACATACTCAGTCAATTCAGTTCCGATTTTCAGTCAGTCAGTTCAGTACTTTAAGCAGATTATTATCAGTTCAGTTATTAGTCATAATCAGTTCAGTTTAACGGTAATCAGTGTTTATCGGTAAGCAGTGGTGAGGGTTATTACAGAAAATGCCTGAATAGTGAGAATATCATGGAGATCCCATGATCATCTCCAGCTAATGTATCGGTGTCGCTGTTGGTTGCTGAAAGCAAGCAATCAAGTGACTCTAGAGAGTCTATCGTTGAATCTCTGGCCTTTCCATCTTGTAACCCATTCGTCGAATGCCAAAATCACCCATTAGAGTACCCAATGAGTTCATCATCATGTAAGGCCTGTTAATTGGAGGGGAAGAAGAAGAACAGAATTGTCCAATAGCTTCATGGCGCTCTGGAAAATTTGAGCTTTTTTATTTTGTTTTATTAAATCAAAACAAAGATTTGGATGTATATGTTTTTTTTTTTTTTGATATAGATTAATAAATCATATATATATATATAAATTTATTATTTTAATTATGTAAATCAATTATTTAATCTTTATCTTTATTTGTAGACCATGAAATTATTTTTTTATAAATTTTTATATGTTTATCTATGGAGAGAAATTTTAAAATTCAAATATTTCTATGGATGGATATGGATGAATATAGATGTGGGAATTGTAGGTGATGGATATGAATATGGATATAAATGAATATTTTATTATTTTATTTTTAGGAAGAGAAGTGAAGGGAGGTGCCACGTATTTTTTAATTTTTCTAAAATTATGAGAATTTAGGATAGGTTTTTGGAGCCTTTTGAGAAAACACTACATTCAGAATTGTCCAATAGTTTCATGGCGCTGTGGAAAATTCGAGCTTTTTATTTTGTTTTATTAAATCAAAACAAAGATTTGGATATATATATGTTTTTTTTATATAGATATAGATTAATAAATATATCTAAATTTATTATTTTAATTATGTAAATAAATTATCGGTGATGCTAGGTAGCCGTAATTTTTGTGGCTCAACTTGGCTCAAATGAAGTGGTGATGATGTGGCGATGATGTGGAAAATTATTATTACATATATATATTTTTAATTTCATTTTATTATTATTATTATTATTATTATTATTATTATTATTATTATTATTATTATTTATTTATACTAAACCTAGTTGTTCTTGATAATATACGATTTCTTCAGATATTTTGTCAACTCTTTTTCTAGTAATTTATATATCTTTAGCAGTACCAGTACTTAGTTGATTTTGTAAAAATTTACGACGTTGGTGACAATTTGCTATTAATATTATTGCTTGATTACGATCTAGCAACAGGCCTTGGATATAAAAATGTTGATAAAGACTCATAAAAAGGAAAAAGTTTTAAGTGTTTTGATTATAGGCCCACTATGCTTCCAAAATAAGAATAGTATCTAAAGATTTTGACTGTTACTTGAACGTAGTCGGCGTAGGGCTCTAGCGTTGACAAACTTCCAGTTTACAGAGGTAGTTACCCTCAACCTTTCCTTCCTTAGATCAGGCTCAGTACAGATCTGTTTTGTTTCCTATCTCAGACCGTAACTTCAGAAACTGCTTCTTTGGTTATGCAGGAGACCTAAGATCAATAAATTGATATACAGTACTAACACACTCTCCTCTAAATATGAAAAACTTTTTTATTTATTAAACAAAGATTTACAAGGAAAAGGGTGTCTGTAGACTGTTGGATTGCTAGTGTATTGTTTGCTCTAAGAAGGCCTGAAAACCAGACTTCTTTCTTAATGTTAAATATACTCTATGTAATCTCTCTCTTTTTTCTCTCCCTCGAGGCCTTTATATAGGCACCTTGTGGACTTCTAAGTCCGGATTTCAACCTATTCTATACAATGTTTTATTGTTACCAGAAGACAAACAAGCAGGTGGCATGGTTACAGGAGACACCTGGTGTGGTAATCACATGGAAGTGTAGTCTTCAGCCCATGGTTTGCCAAACTGCCCATGGTTTGCCAAACTGCCCATGGTTTTGTCAACCCATTGCATTGTCTAGATCCCCTTGTAAGCGACTTCTCTAGACTAGCCGCGCCTTTGACTAGGTTGACTAGAAAGGGGTCAAATTTGTGTGGAGTGAGGCTTGTGAAAGGTCATTCTAAGAACTCAAAACTAGATTGACTACCGCACCAATGTTGATAATTTTGGAAAGAGGCTTGGGTTACACCGTTTATTGTGATGCATCTCGGGATAGGCTTGGTTGTGTCTTGATGCAAGGGGGAAAAGTTGTGGCCTATGGTTCACGACAATTGAAAACTCATGAGAAGAACTACCCCACCCACGACTTGGAATTAGCGCCGGTAATTTTTGCTTTGAAATTTGGAGACATTATTTGTATGGCGAGAAGTTTAAGGTTTTTTCCGATCATAAGAGTCTAAAGTATTTGTTTTTCCAAAAAGACTTGAATTTAAGCCAACGGAGATGGATGTAATTTATGGAGGATTACGACTTTGAGTTGCACTACCATCTGGAAAAAGCCAATGTGGTGGCCGATGCTTTGACCCAGAAGTTTGTTAGTAGCTTGGCAAGTGTGCCATTCAGGAATGGGTTATGCTAGGTGATATCGGCGAGTTTGATTTGCACTTGGGTGAGTTCGGTGAGAGTGCAACATTGTTTACCATGAGTGTTCAACCTACCTTGATTGGTAAAGTCATAAAGGCGCAACAAGGGGACCGTGAAATGGAGTCAATCCGAGATAGAATTTCCAAGATGAAGGAAGAAAAGGGTTTGAACATTCACTCGGATCTGAGTGTGCGTTATCTAGACCGTCTGTTTGTACCAGAATATTATAGAGAGGACGTACTTCGGGAGTTCCATCACTCACGCCTTGTGGTACATCCGGGAGGCACCAAAATGTATCATGATCTTAGCCGTCAGTTTTGGTGGAGAGGTATGAAGCGGGATGTCACTTTATTTGTGTCGAAGTGCCTTACTTGTCAACAAGTCAAGACTAAACACCAAAGACCAGCGGGTTTGTTACAACTCTTACCGATAGCCAAGTGGAAATGGGAGCACGTTACCATGGATTTTGTAGTTAGGCTTCCTAGAACACATCGAGGCAATGATGCCGTTTAGGTGATTATTGATAGGTTGACTAAGTCTACACATTTCATTCTGATGTGCATCGGCGACTCAGTTGAGCACTTAGAAGAGTTATACATTAGAGAGATAGTTCGACTTCATAGGGTTCCTATAACCATTATATTGGATAGAGATCCTCGTTTTACCGCCCGGTTGTGGCAAATCCTTCAAGAGGCGTTGAGAACTAAGTTGACCTTTAGCACCGCTTACCACCCTCAAACTGATGGGCAGTCGGAGCGTACCATTCAGATTTTGGAGGACATGCTTAGAGCTTGTGTCCTTGATTTCAAAGGGTCTTGGGAGAGACACTTACCGTTAATTGAGTTTGCCTATAACAATAGTTACCAAGCTAGCATCGAGATGGCACCGTTTGAGGCCTTGTATGGCCGACCTTGTAGATCACCGGTTTGTTGGGCCGAGGTGGGTGATGCACCGTTGTTGGGTCCATAAATTGTTAGGGAGACAACCGAGAAAGTTGCTCTCATTCGGAAGAGGTTAGCTACAGCTCAAAGCCGATAAAAGAGTTATGCCGATAAGAGGAGACGACCTTTATCTTTTGAAGTTGGTGACCATGTGTTTCTTAAAATCTCACCAAGACGGGTTTTGATGAGATTCGGTAAGAATGGTAAATTGTCTCCAAGGTTTATTGAGCCTTTCGAGATATTGGAGAGAATTGGGGAAGTAGCATATCGGTTGGCTTTACTGCCATAACTTTTGGGGGTTCACAATGTGTTTCATGTATCCATGCTTAGGAAGTACGAACCCAACCCCTCTCATGTGCTTGATTGGGTTGATTTGGAGATAGATGAGGATGCCTCTTACGAAGAGCAATCGGTTCAAATACTAGATACCCGGGAACAAGTGCTACGAGGTAAAACTATACCATTGGTAAAGGTGTTGTGTAGACACCATGGGGTTGAAGAAACAACGTGGGAACGGGAGGCGGAGGTCCGCTCCAAGTATCCGGACTTGTTTGAAAATGTTTAAGTTATTTCCTTAATATTATTTCCTAATATTGAGGAAATGTGTTAACATTGTTAATTGCATATTGTTACGTATATTGTTACTTTAAGCATGAGGTTGTTATGGGTTGTTACTACTTTATTTGAAAAACTTCATGTCTATGCTTGATTTGGATGGTTATTGTTAATGAGATAACCATGATGATAATGGTGAGATTTGGTTGTGAATTAGTGTCATGGTTTGAGAATATAACAACGTGGTCTTAATTGCTTAAAACCCCCTTTGTTTGGGTAACTTGATTTAATTTCGAGGACAAAATTTCCTATGGTGGGGAGGTCATGATGACCAGGTGCGCTACTAGTTTTATTTTCCCTTGTTTAACCTTAGGTTTGTCTTGTTGGAGTGTCGGTTTGACCGTGAGACTTGTTAACTGGTTGGATTTGTTGCGTTTGGAAGGTTATTCCCAAGTCCTTACTTTTATTTAATTTCCATGTCAAGTTTCTCGTGTTTCGGGAGGTGCGAGGTTGGATCCGGGGTGTTTCGAGCCGAGCCGGAGTGATTTTGGGGCTGAGAGGCTAAGTCGCACGTACGAGGGCCTTGGGCTACACGTGCGTAAGAGGGGTCGCACGTGCGGGGAGTGAGGCCACACATGTGGGAAACAGGGGAATTCTGGGCTTGCTCACTGCATTACATGCAGGTGCGGGAGGAGGTAAGGAATGAGAGAGCCGCACGTGCGGGGATGAGGGCCGCACGTGGTGGAAACACGCTCCGCACGTGTAGGGGTAAGTGCCACACGTGCGGGACGGGCTTGGGTCCAAAAACTCTATTTTTCTTTCTTTCTTTTGGGTTGTGTATATCACTTTTATACATTTCTTTCTCACTCTAAAATCATTTTTGCTCCTCCTTCTCTCTAAAAAACCTCCACCAAACATCTTAAAACCTTGATTTCTTGAAATCCATTGGGATTTTGATCCTTGTTCCTTCATTAAAGTTGGATAATTCCTCAAAGATCGTGTTTCAACACTATCGATTTTAAGGGTTTCATCTCATTTTCTTCTCCAAACTTGAGGTGTGAATTTTCTTAGAGTTATATATATATTTTTGCAAGATCTTGTTGATTTTCGAAATTTCTCTTGTTAATATTGGAACATGATGGTTGGTTCAACAATGTGGGTAGTTTGGGAGTGGAATGGCTCCTTGTTTCTTGTAAAATAATTTCTTGAGGGTTTTGAACTACATTGATGGAGGAAAGTTGTTTTAAAGATATCCTTTCAAATGATGTGGATGTGTGTGTTGTTGTGGTAAGAAAAACCTACCAATTTGGGGGTTTTTAAAAGATGAAGTGAACATGTGGTTGATATTGTGAATAAATTACCTTGTGGGCCAAAATGAGTAAAGGGTGAGAATACTTTTTTTTTTATCTATATAAAATGATGATTTTCATGAAACATGAGGATTTTTTATATTTGGGGTTGTTGTTCAAATGTTGATATAATCTTTTCATGAAATATGTTGTTCAAATGTTCAAATGTGATGACTAAATTGTTGAAGAAGGTACAAAATAAGGAAATGTTGCTATTTGCTGATAGAATTAAATGAATATCTGGCTATTTTGTAACATGGCATTGAAAAGTGAATGGAAATTTGATTCTTATGGGATTATTGTTGAGATATTTGAAAGTGGAGAAATATATATTGTAGCTTTGGTAATTGTTGCATTGCATACCCATTCAAATGATTATCACATATTTTGATTTGAGTTTGGAAACTTTGCATTAAGAAAAGAAAGTTTGTGAATGGATTTTTTTTGGAATTACCTTGGGGTAAATACGTTGGTAAGTCTGGATAAGAGGTGTAGATGAAATTGAATAAGTTGGCCTGAGTGTCCGGTGTGAAAGACCAAAAACACACGCGGAGGAGGTATCATTTTCCTTCCAGTTAGCAACCAGTAAAGTGGGATTTTGGTAGTGTTAATCATGCCTACTTGTAGACACCAACCTAAGGATTACCAGAGTTGTATTTACCGCCCCGTTGAATTAAATGGATAAATTTTAAAGTGTTGAGATTTTAATTTGTCATTGAGCATGATGATTTCAAAAGGTGAAAATGTGATTTTCATTCAAGAAAACATAGCATGGCATGTGTATTTCATTTTGCGAAGCTTGTATAAAATGTATATACTTTGTTAAGAATTCTCTACTGGGCTTTATGCTCACTCTTATGGGATTTTAGTGCAGGAAAAGACGTGGTAAATCAGCCAAACTAGGGCGTGGATGTATGTATTGAGAGCATGAGACTCTATTTTGTTGTGACTATATTTTTGTAAGCCAAGAGCTATATATGTTCGGGTTCGAGAAGCCACCTTTTGTGTAACCGGGCGTAAGCCTTGGAACTTGTAAGCCCTTGAGGGCATTTACTTATTTTTTATTGAATGATTCTACATACTATAGATTCATATACTAGGATTCATTGAATGTATAACCGCATGTGGGATTATTTTGTATAAACATTGAGATTATATAATGGAATGTGTTGGGGATAATTCCGATATCTCTTAAGAGCCATGGTTATTATTATATCCATTGTATTTTTTATTTTTTTTGGGCGTTATAAATTTTCTATACTTGTTTCTTCTGTCATCATAAAATTTGACTCTTCCTTAGTGTCGCGATAGCCTTCGTCTTCTATTTCTATTTCTTCTTTAATTGATTCTATTATTCCTTTATTATTCTCTAAAGCTTCTTCTTCTTCTAATTCCACATAATCCAAACTTCCTAAGGCTTCTATTATTTTATTATTCTTTTTATTTCTACATTGATTAACAAAGTGGCCTATTTCTCCACATGCCCAACATTTACAGGTCTTTTTTCCTTCTGAACAATAATTTTTTTTTTTCTAAAAAACCTTTTTCTTTTGTTGAAATTATAGGGTTTTTTTATAATATTTCTTTTATATTTTTCTCCTCTTTACTTATTAAAACTTTTTTTTTTTTATAAAATGTTTTCTTTTTCTTATTATATGTCTTTCTTCTTAAAGGTTTACATCCCCATGAATTAGATGTTTGCCAGCAATGTAAATATTGTTTTTTTCATTTTTTTTCTTCGCTTCATTTTCATGCATTCTTGCTCTCCCCATTCTCTTAGATATTTAATTCTATGACCCAAGGTGTCACTTGTGGTATCTCCTAATTCTTTTAACCATTTTTCATATTTTTCTTCTATATTAATATTTATAGGATATGGTAATTTATGAAAAAACATGGTTAAATAAATTTTATTTTTACCTCTTTGATAATAATAATAGGAGTATTCACATATATAATTTTCTATATACTCCATATTCCATGTTTCTATGTTACTTAATTTCTTGACCCATTCTCTTTTTCTTTTATCTTCATCCCACTCTTTTCTTACTAATTCTTCTTCAATATATTTTACGAATATGTTTAACATACCTTCCGGGGTAGTTTATGTTGTTAATTTTTCTTTGTCACTTTCTCTTAGATTGTCATACCAGCTTGCTACTATACCCGTAAGGCTATGATCAATATAATTTAGAAAATTTTGCGCGCTCCAACTGCTGCTATTGATATTTAAGACATGGTGCATACCTCTCTTACATTGTTTTATTACCTCACTTGTGTTTGTAGCACAATCAATATCTAATAAATACTTTGTATTACTTCTTGGCTTTAATGGTACCTCCCGTAAGAATACTTCCTTCCTAGGGGTAAAATCAGCATAATTTGATGTTCCTCTAGCAAAAGACCCTCTATTTAGATAACTATAATGTCCCGTTCTTCTTCTATATTCATAATTTCTCGTATCATTTTCTAGTTGTTGCCTGGTAAAATTTCTAAAATCTGGATGATTTGGATTAGGTGGGGCAGACGAGCTACTTCCTTCTTGTTTTATTACTGTCATATCCATATCATTAACGTTATTAGTTTCTTCTTCTAAGGCATTATCTTTTTCTATGTCTTCGAAATTTTCTAGTACATTATTTTCTTTTCTTTTTCTGCGTCATTATTTTCCATTACTTGTTCTAATTCTTCTAGGGGAGTGTGTTTCATTTTTTCCAAGCTGATTAATCCTAATTGTTTATAGATATGTTCTTCTAATTCTATTCTTTCATTATTTATTTCTTCTATTATTTCTTCATCCACTATATCTAATAGTTTACCTATTTGTAATATTATTTTGTATTTTATTTCATTATCATTTTCTTTTTCAATCATTTCTTCTAATTGTTTTAAGCTATAATTACTTAACTCCATTTTTGTTTTGCAGGTGAGATTAATTCAAAAGGCTCTTCCAGATTATTTCCTTTATATGGATAGGGATATAAATCTAATTCTTTTTGTTTTCTTCAAAAATGCTACTTGTTTTTCCGGATCTTGTACAAAATGTCTAATTTCGTTTATTATTTCTAATTGATTAGTTTTAAGTTTTTCGTTAATTTCTTTCAATAGCCTAATTAAGTTATTATTTTGTTCTATTAGTTTTTGTAAAGAAGTATTGTTATTTAAATTATCAGATTCTACTTCTTCACTATATTTAATACTCATGCAGGAGTTATTGGCAAGGCCGAGAAACCGGACTCTGATACCAATTTACAAATTTTTGCTGGATCTAATTTAATATTAACTCTTGTAATAATTTTTGTTGATAATTTACACTTGCCTTTTCTAAAGATATTTTATTTTTTATACTAACAATTTTTTGGCTATAATTTATTAGAGATTGTTCAGAGGCAATAGTCAAAAGAGAATTTAGTCTATTTAACTCACTTTCTAATTCAGAAATATACTCTAAACTATTTTTTTATTTCACCTCTAAGTGTTGTAATTAAAAGCATATAATTACAATATTTTATTTTATTTATTTATTTACTTATTTATTTATTATTATTATTTTTAGGTCAATTTATAATTTTTTAAAAGTTTTTGATGACAAGGATTGCTAAGGTGGCTTTGATTTGATGAGGTGGATGCCATAATAGGATTTGAGCCAAATTGTGGCATGCGGTTTCGGGCTACAAGGAATTACTGATAAACTATTTAATCTTTATCTTTATTTGTAGATCATGAAATTATTTTTTTTATAAATTTTTATATGTTTATCTATGGGGAGAAATTTTAAAATTCAAATATTTCTATGGGTGGATATAGATGAATATAGATGTGAGAGTTGTGGGTGATGGATGTAGATAAATATGGATATAAATGAATATTTTATTATTTTATTTTTAGGAAAAGAAGTGAAAGGAGGTGCCACGTATTTTTTTATTTTTCTAAAATTATGAGAATTTAGGAACGGGTTTTTGGAGTCATTTGAGAAAACACTACAATTGGTTATAGATATAGATATAGATATAGATAGATAGATAGATGATACATCCCCCTAGTTTTAGAGCTTCAATCATTTTTATTTTATATATTGAGAATTTTTATGTAAATTCATAAATTAAATCACAAACAACTAATATTATTATAATATTATAAAAATAAATGTAATTTATTTTATATTTTCAATCTAATACTATCACATTATTAATTTTCTCACTATATTCATAGTCCGAAACCTAACTCTGAAAACAAACAAAGTTGAATCTAATTTCAATAACTATGAATTATACAATTTGCTGAGATTGGGAACTTGGGTTGGGAGTTTTTTTTTGTTGAAATAGTTAATAAAGTCAAAAAAAAGTTTAAAATAGTCAATAAGATAAAATATTATATTTTACGTATCAATCAATTATTTTTTGTCTCACAACTATTTATTCAACTATAAAAAAAATTAATAAATCATCTCAAATATAATTTTTTTCATTTTATAAAATAACCCAAAAAAAAACTAAAATAATCAAATTTTCAAATGAAACCTAAATTGAATTTCATTTCGCATAAGAATTAATAACTTGTCACTTTCTCAACAACCTCCCAGAGCTCGCCCAACTAACTTTTCCAATTACCTATAATAAATGCAACACTCTCTTTGGTTTAGAACTTTAAAAAAATAATTTTTGAATGGAAAATGATTTTCCCTCTGAATTTTTCTTTCCCGAATCCCCCGACTGTCTAAAACGATGTCATTTTGGGCAGTTTCCTCTTTTTTTTTCTTTTTTTTTTTTTTTTCCTTCCCTCCTTTACGTCTGAAACGCAGAGAGGAAAAGGAAAAGGGAGAGAGAGAGAAAAAGGGAGAGGGAGAGAGAGAAAGAGAAGAGAGGGGAAAAGAGAATGGAGAGAGAGAGAGGGTCGAGGCCATTGCCGATCACCGCCGCCTCCGCCGATCGAGGGTCGAGGCCGTCGCAGCCTAGCCCGATTTTGTTTTTTTTTGTTTGTTTACAGGATCTGAAATGAAGGGAAAAAAATAAAAATGTTGATGATGGTGATGTTGATGAAGATCAATGGTTGAATTTTTTTTTTTTTTTTTTTTTTTTCTGGATCTGATAATTATGTTGATGATGAAGATGAATGGTTGATGTTGGTCTCGGTCTCTCTCTTCTTCTTCTTCTTCTTCTTCTTCTTCTTCTTCTTCTTCTTTCTTCTTTTTTGATTTTCTTCTTCTAAAAAAAAAAAAAAATCAAAACGACGAAATGACGTCGTTTTGATTTCGGGGGGATTCGGGGAAGGACAGACTCGAGCTACATAGCATTACTATTTTTGAATATTGGATTCATAATTTTTATTTTTTAGTAAATTTTTAAAAATATTTTAATTAAAACTTTTAGTTTTTAGATCCACTTCATCTAAATACACAAATACAAAATCTGTAAAGAATAAAAATAAAAATTCATTAAATACAAAAGAAAAAAGAAAAATTCAAAATATTTTTATATTTTTTTGTATTTATTGAATTCTTTTTAGATTTGTTCACAATTATTTTATTCTTAAATACATTTAGATTAGATAATTCACTTAATCTAGATACACAAGTACAAAATCTGTTATAAAAAAATAAAAAATAAAAAAACTAAAAATTCACTAAATACAAAAAAAAAATTCAAAATATTTTTGTATTTATTGAATTTTCTTTAGATTTCTTCACAAATATTTTATGTTTTAAATGCATTTAGGTTAGGTGAATTTAAAAAAAAAATTGACTAAAATATAATAAAAAAATCACTAAATACAACAAAACACGAAAACAAAAAAACTTAAAAATTCAAATTTTATTTTTACAAACTCAAAACCAAACAATGGTTCTAAGGGTGGGAATTGTGTGATATTGCCGGTAATGTTCATGTTATGCTATTTTGGATTCATGTTGTGTTACGAGGTTATATCATAAAAGTTTTGATTATTTACTGTAGACGTCCCCGAACGTCCCGGGAGGATGAATCCCGTTCTGTTCATTATGGGCTCACTACAGTTCAGGACTCTCAAATTGTTACGGTTCTTAATCTGAACCAAAGAGTCCAAATCTGACAAATCGTTTTGAGAAAACAGATTTTTAGAAAAGAAGTGTCAAACATGGGCTGCTTTGCCAGACACAGAGTCGCCACCTAAATATTTTATTTTTGGGGAATTTAGGAAACCCTGACTCGTTTGCCTAAGGCTACGTGTCCATCATCACCAAAGTTGCCTCGGCTCGGGAACTTGAGTACGATTGGGGAAGGTCAGCTATGAGCACCCCCTCTCGCCCGATCCGAAGATCGACCTCTACTAACCATGATATTTTGTTTTGAAAATATTATGCGTTCTTATACCGGTTATTAGCCTAGAATTACTATGTGATGCGCACAGCAAAACAAGTACAGACTGGGTCACCTGAATTGGAACGAAACATTTCATGTTTGTTTGTTTGAAAATGGTTTGATGGTGCTACCCGCAAGTAGGCTAAGACATGAATTTTGCCACCCTCAAGTGGACTTAAAACTTGCATTCAATGCATTGTTCTAATTTAAGTAACCCAACCTTCATCCACAGGCATTCATGTAGTTATATCATATAAGCAAATAGCCTCATGGTAAGCATGCTGTCATGGCAATACTCACACGCCTGCAAGGATGCTAAAGCGAAAAGACTTACAGAGTACTCCAAGCCAAAACAAAAGCTATGTTAGAAATCCATGCATGGTCTTAATTATACAAAAATGCCTAATGTATCACATGCAGGAATGCAACTATAATAGGCTCGGCTATTCTAAAATGACATGTGAAATGCTACAGTTAACACGTATTCAATTTGGGATTGAAATACGAATGCAGTTAGTATGATGTGTCGAGCCCGATGCATGCAAAACGAATAAATGTATGCAAACATGCTATCATAAGTATGTTAATTGAAACATGCCCTAAACTAACCATTGAAAGCTAGTAAATAAGAGGGAAGAAAGACGTGGGGTTGGAAGACATACACACACTCACGCACACTTATTACACAATTGCCCTCGCTTGGAGGGTCCGAATAAATATTACAAAACAAATAGATAATTAACTCTTCTAACTAATTAAGTATTACATACCTTTTATTTAATTAACAAATTAAATGTGGAAAGAGGATAGCCGCAGCCCCACCTCGGAATGCTAGGATGATGCATGCTCGACTTCGCCCCGCCCAGAAACCTGTGTCATGCCACTGTTGCCTCTGTTTACACTGCCTTGCCCCTCCGAAAATTACGAAAGTTCCCAGAACTGCTTTGAACTTCCTCCTGAATGCTGTGGAGTGCCACTGGCCAGAACAAAAGGTCACCGGCCATGGGAACAGGCTTATCGACCAAAGATTGTGTCATCGGCTGGACACTTTTGGCCGGTCGGCATTGGAGATGGTCGGTCGGCCATTTATTCCTGCAGAATCCTGCAGTTGACAGCAGCAGAGGGTAAATAGTGTATGTGTAGACACCCCATTTTTGACCGTCCTCAAGACTTGGACGTCACCGTTTGAACACTCGGTGATCATCCTTGTTCGTGTTCGTCTTGAGTTCCCGGAGGTCTCGGCTACGCGCCCTGCCTCAGGATCTCTCGACTCGACTGTTTTGTGTCTGGTTTTGCACCAAACACTTGTTGTTTTGCTTCTGAGGGTGGGAAGTAGCTTGTAGGCCATCCCCACACCTCACCGGCCATGGCTTGAGGCCACCGGCCTTGTTTCCTTGCCACCGGCCATTGGTGATGGCCGGTCGGCACCATTGATGGTCGATCGGCATTGTGTTTGGTCGACCGGCCACCATTTTTTATCAATCAGCCACTTTTCCTGGCCGAGCCCTTTTCTTGAGGGAGCTTGACCCTTCTGAACCTTTTTTTAGCTTCTCCAAGAAGCTTGAACCTTTTGACCCTTTTGCCTAGCTTCTCCAAGAAGCTTGACCCTTTTTTTAGCTTCTCCAAGAAGCTTGACCCTTTTTTTAGCTTCTCCAAGAAACTTGAACCTCTTGACCCTTTTGCCTAGCTTCTCCAAGAAGCTTGGCCCTTTTGCTCCAAGCTTCTAAGAGAAGCTTGGCCTTTTTGGTCAAAGCTTCTAAGAGAAGCTTTGCCCCCTTGGTTTCTCTATATAAGGAGAGCCTCTTCTTCCATTTTAGGGGTTAGAAAAATCAGATATATATGATATATATATCACTCCCTCTCTATATCTCCCTCTCTCTCTATATTTGTGTGGGTTAAAGGGTCCAAAAGGGTCTTGTTCTTGGCCTATTGCACACCACTTCATAGCCACACACTTCCATCATCACTTGGAGGTTCTTGGAGCTTGTTTTCAGAGGTTGAGGGTTGCATTTTTGGGTCTAAAGGCTGCTGGTTCTTGCTGGTCTTCAAAGGTAACCCATTTTCCCTCTTTATTTCCCGTTTTTGCACACCCTTTTAGCCTGTCTTTCTTGCGGATTTGGGCTTTGTGTATAACATAAAAAAGTTCAGTTTTTTTGTGTTTAAGATACTTCATTGAGGTCACTTTTGTGTTTGGGGTCGTTTACCCCCTCTTAGGCCTTGTTTGGCCCCATTTTTGTGTGATTTTGGTGAGCTCCGGGACCACCTTGTTTGGGCCTCCTCACCACTGAAATCTTGAGGGATTTTAGTGGTGAGGATGGTGGTTTGAGGTCCTAAGAAGGAGAGGGGTGACCCTCTCCCTTGTTGCCTTGTTTGTTGCCCTTTTTGGCCTTCCAAAGGGGCTCCTATTTGCATGCTTCCAAACCTTGTTTCAAGCATTTTTCAGTGGGTTTTAGGACCCCCATAAGCCATTTCCAGAGTTGGTTTGGTCTTGTTGAATGTCCTTATTGCATGTGTAGAGTAACCCTCTTGTTGGCCTTTCAAAGGAACACCCCATTCTAGCATGTGTGGACCTTGTTTCCATGGGTTTTCGGGGCTTATTTGACATACCATGTTACTGTTTTTGCTTGGTTTAATGGTCCCTTGCATGCACCTTACACTTGCCTTGCATTCCTTTATTTTGCCTAGAAAGGCATCTTGCATTTGGACCACCATGCTTGCATGTTTTGGCTTAGCTTTGTGAAGTTTTTAGTCATGTTTTAACATGTTTAAGTTCTGTTTGGTGTCGTTTTGGTCATGCTTGCCATGCTTTGTATAGCCTCTTTGCATTCTAGCTTGTTAGCCTTGGATGTGTGTCACTAGCATGCTTTACTTGGCTTGTTCTCATGATTTGGCATCATTGGAGACCATATTTCAGTCCATGTTCCATGTTTTCATACTTGCATTTTCCATCCCTTTTAATGCTTTGGAGAGTTGATAGCTTATGCTCCATGTTTAGGCCTTTGTGCATGCATGCTTGTGTGTGAGTTTTCATGCCTTTGTTACATCATTTTGGCCACTGATTTTGGCATGCTTGAGAGCTACCTATATTAGTTTAAGTCCATCTTTGCATGATGTTGCATGCTTGTCTTGCATATTGTCACATCCTTGCTCCATTTTGCATGATTGTTGCATGCTATACATATTCACATGTTCATGTTGCATACTTAGCTTCCATGCCTAGGTTGCATAGTATTTTGCATGCATGCATGCCTTGCCTCTTGAATCACCATGATAGAGGTTGGGCTTTATGTATTTATTTGGTTTGCATGTCATTTGAAATCAAAATGCACAACTTGGTTTCTTAGGCCATCACGCATTGAAATGCGCGATTGGTGGTCCGAGAATCAAGTACCATGCTTCTTTGAGCCATAAACATGATAAGGAGTGTGGTTGGTGCAAACATTGCTTGAAATGCATTGCCATGCCATGTTTTGCCCTCTGCTGCTGTCAAAACAGATTCTGCAGGAAGATTTGGCCGACCGGCCATATGTAGTGCCGACCGGCCATCCATCCGTGGCCGATATCTCAATCAGAGGCCGGTGGTCATTCCCCATGGCCGGTGGCAAATCCCCTTAGCCGGTGATGTTCCGAAGCATTCAGAGAAGCAACCCTGGGACTTGCGCAGTCTTTAGAGGAGGATAACAGTCAAAGTGGAGGCAACTTGTGCATGGCTGTAACTTTCCGAGCAGAACCGCGCATACATTGCATGGGGCCCTCTTCCCAAGGCTGTTTACTGTTTTCCTAGATTAGTTAATTTGCTTAACTAGTTAACGGACTATAATAATTAGTTAGCTCGTAGTTAATTAATTGTATTATTCTTTTGGTCCCTCCGAGCGAGGGCGAATTTGTAATAAGTGTGGGTGCGTGTGTGCATGTCTTCCAATCCCCACTTCTTTCTCCCTTTTACTTACCTGCTTTCGATGGTTAGTATTAGGGCATATTTAATTTAGCATACCTTATGCTATGCATGCGTGTATCCATACATTTGTCTTGCATGTATCGGGCTCGGCGCATCATACTAACTGCATTGTACTTCAATTCCAAGTTGAATACATGTTAGTTGTATCATCATCATATGCCATCTTAGAATAGCCGAGCCTGTCTAGATTGCATCTTTGTATGTGTTGCACTAGCCATTTTTAACATGAACTAGGATCATGCATGTGATTACTAACTAGTTTCTGTTTTGGCTTGGAGTACTCTGTAAGTTCTATGCTTTAGCATTCTTGCATGCGTGTGAGTGTTGCCATGATAGCATGATTACCATGAGACTAGCTGCTTATGTGATATAACTGCTTGAATGCCTGTGGGTGGAGGTTCAATTACCTAAATTGGAATAATGCATTAAAACTGTGAGTTTTAAGCCCACTCGATAGTGGCAAAACCATTTTTTCTAAAAGTCCACTTGAGGGTGGCAAAACCTGCATTTTAGCCTACTTGCGAGTAGCAAACCATTTTCAAAACAAACATGTTATGTTTTGTTCCAATTTAGGAGATTTGGTCTATACTTGTTTGCTGTGCGCATAACATAGTAATTCTAGGCTAATAACCAGAATAAGAACACATAACGTTTTCAAAATTGGATATCATGGTTAGTAGAGGCCGATCTTCAGATCGGGCGAGAGGGGGTGCTCATAGCTGACCTTCCCCAATCGTACCCAAGTTCCCGAGCCGAAGCAACTTTGGTGATGACGGACACGTGGCCTTTGGCACTGAGTCAGGGTTTCCTAAATTCCCCTAAAATAAAATATTTAGGTGGCGACTCTGTATCTGGCAAAGCAGTCCATGTTTGGCACTTCTTTCAAAAAATCTATTTTCTCAAAACGATTTGCCGGATTTGGACTCTTTGGTTCAGATTAAGAACCATGACACAAATTGAGAGTCCGAACTATGCGGGGTCCCTCGCGGACGTGCTACAGTATGGCATGGAATTTTCAAGCAAATGTGTGCATGGCCACTCTCCCAACCACGTTATGGACTCAAGGGAGTGTGGCCCTTGGTACTCGGGCCACCAATCACGCATTTCGATGCATGATGGCCAAAGGTACCAAGTTTGCAATTTAATGTAAATGCATGCAACAAACAAATGAATGCCAATGCCCTATCATGTTGAGATCAAGGGTATCAGCGACCGAGGATTGAGACGTGTTTCGTCACTTTAAGTACGAACGCCCCTCAATCCTCATGCTTGGTTTGACACCCCAAACCAAGCAAAATGTAGTGCACGTATGCAATGTGGCTCAAATATGCAACATGAGGCTAAGTTACAAGACATGCCAAATGCAAGGTAACCTATCATGTAAGTATGTAATGTGCCAAATGCAAGTGTGTAACATGCCAAGTATGCAATGCTACAATGCGATGCAACCTAACATGTGATGCAAACATGGTATAATGTAAGCATGTAATTAGAGGCAGTATGTCAAACATGCAACTATACACAAGGAGGGACTTAAACTGAAATGGGAGGCCTCGGCCACACCCCAAAACAGTGGCCAGAGCGATGGGTGAAGGCAACTAAATGTAAAGTATTCAAGCATGCTAATTGGTCAATTACCTAGACTGCAATGTCCAACTTTCAAATATGAGTGAGGGGTGGTAAGCATAAGAACATGGCATTATAATAGGCTCTGAAATCACATGAAGAATGATGCCAAATCCAACAAAATATGCAAGCAAGGCATGCAATAGGGCCCAAATCTTGAAGCTAGCAAAAGGGTCTAAATCATAGCTATACCAACCAAACCCCACCAGACCAAATGGCTTAAAACAGTCCCTTAGCATTCCAAAACAAGACTAAAGTATGCATAGATCATGGTCAAATCATGCTAAGGAATGGATGCAAAACAAAGGTGGATTCAAGACCAACAAGAGGGCATTGTACCACAACCACCTCAACCACTCATGGCATGGGCTACACAACCAAAAACAGAGTTTCAACATGCAAAATAAGTCCCCAAAACCCACTGATATGGCAGCCTAAAGCCTTAAACCAAGAGGCATGCATTAAGACCTATTTCAAGGCATAAAAGAACAACACTTCAAGGCATGAAAGGGATGATGAATGCAGGCATACAAGCATGGATTAGGGGCTGAAATGACATGAGAAATGACTCCAAATCATTGAAACAACCCAACTAAAGCATGCTAATGACTCACACACTCAAGGCTCACAAGCCAAAATACAGAGGGGCTATACCAAGCATGGTAAATATGATCAAATAAGCTCCCAACAAACCTTAAGCATGGTAAGACATGGCTAAGAACTTCACAAAGTTAGGCCAAAACATGAGAGCATAGTAGGCTAAATGCATGATGCACTTCTAGGCAAAATGGGGGAATACAAAGCAAGTATATTATGCATGCAAGGGACCTTTAATCCGACCAAAAACAGAGGTAAGATATGCCCAAATAACACCCAAAAACTTCTGAAATGGAGTCAAGAATAGCTAATCATGCATGCTGCCCTTATGAGCCAAAAATGTAAACAAAAGAGAGACAAAGGGAGAGGGGTGTCCCTCCCCTATACAAGACTTCAAAACCCCTTCTTCACCACTGAAAATCCACTAGATTTCAGTGGTGAGAAGGCCAATACACAAAAGTCTCCAAAGCTTATCAAAGAGAGCACAAAAGGGGCCAAACAAGGCCTAAGAGAGGGAGGTCGACCCCCAACACCAAAAGGACCTTAATGAAAAATCTTAAGCATGCAAATACAAGATTTTTTTTAGTTATACACAAAGCTTGTATCAGTATGCAAGATAGGTTAAAGACTAGTGCAAGATTGGGGAATATAAAGTAAATAGTGTTACCCTTGAAGAATACTTCAAGAACAGCAAGCTCAGGCCTCTTCTTCTGATCAAAACCGACCCAAAGCTCCAAGAACAAACCCTCAAGACCTTCAAAGTTGAAGTGTTGTGTAATAGTAGGTAACTTAGTGCAAAACTAAGAACTAAATACACTTTTAGGCCCTCAAACACACACAAATGACGAGAGAGAGGGAGATATATAGAGAGAGAGTGATATATATCATATATGGTCTGGTTTTGTTGAACCTCTCTAATAGAGAAGAGAGGTCTCCTTATATAGACAAAGGGAAATGCTAACCTTCCAAGAGAAGCTATCCTAAAGGGGTCAAGTCTTCCAAGGAAAGCTAAGCTAAGGGTGCAAGCTTCTTGAGGAAGCTAAGACAAAGGGTCAAGCTTCCTCAAGAAGCGTGAGCAAAGGGTGCAATCTTCTCTAGGAAGCTTGGACCTAAAAGGGTGCAAAGGTTCAAAATAGCCACACTCGTGCATGGGGGGCAGGGTCCGTACATTCCAGCTGGCACAGCTGGCATGCACCATGCCTGTAAGAGGCAAAAAAGTGGTATCGGCCAGAAAAGGATGCCATCGGCCAAACAGAGTGCTGGTCGGGCACCCAAATAACCAACCGGCCATCACCAATGGCCGGTGGCAATGACACACGGCCGGTGGTCTCAAGACATAGTCGGTGATGTAAGGAGAGGGCCGGTGAGATGCAGGAATGGCCAACAAGCCACTCCCTACCCTTGAAAGCAAAAACACAAGTGTTTGGTGCAAAACCAAATACAAAAACAGTTGAGTTGAGAGATCTTGAGGCAAGGCACGCGGCCGAGACCTCCGGAAACTCAAAACGAACACGAACATGGATGATCACCTAGTGTTCAAACGATGACGTCCAAGTCTTAAGGATGGTAAAAAATGGGGTGTTTATAGTTGCCCCTCTTTGACAGAACTTGAAAGTCATAACAATGACGGGAGTAAATGTCAAAGCCTAGAGACAACCCATTTTTGACATGGCCGAAGACTTAGACAAAGCGTACAGGCTACAGATAAGATATGCGCCCGAAGGCAGGAGCAAAATGCAACTGACATTGCAAGAAGCCGAACATAACTTATGATCATGCAAAGAAAGCTGCAACGAAGCATAACATGCAACAGTTTTTAAGCAATCAAACACAAATCCGACTACATTACAATGCAGAAAGGATGTAGGAGAATTATGTAATTCTCGCTACGTTTCACGCGGAGAATATAATACCTGTGCGGTTCGTCTGGTTGCTCCAGCTTCAAATGAACCGTACATACAATATCGTGCCTGTAAAAGAAACTTAACAAGTACAACATTGTTAGCAACATGCATGACAATGCAAGTTAAGACTGCGCGACGACGCAAGTGAAGGAATGCATGACAATACAATTTGAAACAAGCCTAACAATGCTATGAAGGCACCAACATATGTAAGTAAAGAACACGCGATAACGTGCACAATGTGTATGACGAGGAACTTGAACACATATGAGTAAAGTATACGCGACAACGCATACAATGTGTATAAAAACAGAACTTGAACACATGTAAGTAAAGCATAATGCGACAACGCATGCAATGTGTATAAAAATGGAACTTGAACACATGTGAGTAAAGCATAACGCGACAACACATGCAATGTGTATAAAAACGGAACTTGAACACATGTAAGTAAAGCATAACGCGACAACGCATACAATGTGTAGAAAAACGGAACTTGAACACATGTAAGTAAAGCATAACGCGACAACGCATGGAATGTGTATAAAAACGGAACTTGAACACATGTAAGTAAACATAACGCAACAACGCATGCAATGTGTATAAAAACGGAACTTGAACACATGTAAGTAAAGTACACGCAAAGCGCATACTATGTGTAACCATTTGAGAATACATATACACATGTGAGTAAAGCATGCTGTAATGCAAGCAATGTGTATGGCAAGAATAAACACATATAAGTAAAGCATGCGGGTTAACGCAAGCAATGTGTAACCTCTTGTAAGATGCATAAACACGTGTAAGTAAAGCATACGTAGGAACGTATGCAATGTGTGTAAGGCAAGCAAGGTATGAACACATGTAAGTAAAGTACACGCAAAACGTATACAATGTGTAACCACCTGAGAATACATATACACATGTAAGTAAAGCATGTAATAATGCAAGCAATGTGTATGGCAGGAATGAACACATATAAGTAAAGCATGCGAGTTAACGCAAGCAATGTGTAACCTCCTGTAAGATGCATAAACACATGTAAGTAAAGCATACGTAGGGACGCATGCAATGCGTGTAATTGGAATTTGAACACATGTACAGCATAAGCATAGTGAAGGCATGCTACTCGCATTTGTTGAGATGCAACCAAATCAAGACGAGGCATTTGTTGAAAGTAAGACGCGTAACGAGCGTGTTAATCATAGTCATGTCAAAGCAATGTAATACAACATGTTTAAAGCGATTTGCGAACTCCGCGAGGTACAAAAGGATACGGGAAAGGATGCTCCTTGCAAGCACCGAACATCGCACACAGGAGACATGGCTCGAGGTCAACACGAAGACCAGTTAACATTCCAAAGCACACTTTCTTGCACTATCTCGAGTAATGAAGGTGCCAAACCGTATAATTGACCCAAACAAAGGCGCGGGAGGTGCATCTACCACAAGGGGAGGTTACTGGTATCGATCCCGACACTCCGTTGCCCTGTTCTCCTTTTGCTTTACTTTCCTTCTCTACTGTTAGTTTTAAGCACATTGTACTGCCTCAGGCAGGTTTTACTTTCTTCAAAACTATGCAAAAGACATGATGGAAGTGAAACAGCTATTTGTCCAAAAAGGTGTTACATTTGTTGTTCTATGCATCGCATCGCGTGGCATCTCATAACAATGTGAATGAAATTGAAATTTTGTTTGAAAATTAAGCACTAGCCTCATAATAATCAGGTAGTGAGCTGACCAACGACAAAATAACTCGATAAGCAACAACAAAGAACTCGATGAGCTGACCAGGTGTAAATACAACTCGATTAAGCAAATGCAAAGATTTGAGGAATGTGACATACAACTCGATAAGCAAATGTACAACAACTTGATAAACAAATAGACGTGACTTCGCAAGATCACCACCGGAAGGCATCGGGGGAGGTTCCAACCACAATTCTTCAGCATGTCCAACTCATAAACAGCTTATGGAATAAGGGGGAGGGCCATCGGCTAGAGGGAAAGGCCATCGGCCATGAGAGATGGTCATCGGCCAAAAATGGTGGTCGGTCGGCACTGCATTTGGCCGGCCGGCCATAAATGGTAAAGACCACCAGAATGCTGACACCTGTCCTCCACTCACACCTTATCCCCTACAAAGAGCCTCAGCTTCGTAGTTTTCCTCAATTCAACACTGATTTGCTCCAAATGGAAGAGTTTCTTGCCCAAAATCTCACAGCTTGGATTGCCAACTTGGATGGTTTGAAAAAGTTGAATTTCCGGGGCTTTGGCGTAAACGCACTATTCATGCTGAGTCGCGCTCCGCTGCACTTTCCATTTCTCCATGCTGCGGCAAGGTTTTGGAATCCGGTAACACATGTCTTTAGCTTTGGCGGGCAAGAGGTGTGTCCTACCTTTGAAGATTTCCAAGCTTTGATAGAATCTGAGCGCGATGAGGAAATCTTGCCTCAGCTTCGCTTTGGCCACGCCCAAGCCTTAGGGTGAATGTGTGGACTTACCATGCACAACGCTCGATCTTTGATTTGTGATGGAATGCTGGATATTCCAAGTTTGATTTATCGGTTATCTGATGCCGGTGACCGCAATGACCATCATTGGCAAGGCTTTCGACGACATGCCCTTTGTTTGTGCATGTTATCTCATTTCCTGTTTGTCTCGGGCTCCGGAGGAGCTAGTGTTCAGTTGATTGAGGTTGCCCAAGGTTTGAAGGAGGGCAAGAGCTGCATTGCCATGATATTGGCTGAAACATTGATAGGTTTGGACGCTTTCCACCGCCAAGAAACGACCAGAATTGCGGGGAGTCCACTACTGCTGCAGGTAATGTTTCCCACCCGATCTCACGTATGTATTGCTCACATCACTCGGCCCTCAGGCTCATTTTTTTCTCACAAAACCCTTTTCTCCTTTTTCTCTCATCGTGCATCTCTCTATTCTTTATTCTCTCATTTTTCATCCATTCCCAAGTGTGGTTGATGGATAAGTTGCAGGTTGTGGATTCTTGCTCAGCATACTCAGCTCGCGGCTACTTCTTCCGGCGTCGTCTAGTCGATGCCTGTGATGAGGGGTGGTGGTTCGATTGGATGTGCAGCTTGTCTGCAGACCGCATTGCTTGGCGGTGCCATTGGCTCAATCTATCGGCGATGGGCTACAGTATGTCCCGGCAGACTGGGATTCAGTTGATTGGCTTAACTCACTGTGTGTTCTGCTTCCCATTCTGGTTCCAACGCCAGTTCGGCCATGACCAGATTTGCCCGCCAGAGGGGAAAGAGTACCCAGCTGCATTTCCGGTACAGCTTGCTCGATACGCCACAGCTTGGAGGACTAGAGAACTCCTGGCCCCCGCTCCCACTTTCAGTTGCACTTTGTCTGATGAGTGCATAGATTGGCTCAATGAAGAGGCACAGGTTGGGCCCAGCTTGGCATTAGAGGCTTCGACCAGCTCTGGGAGGGGGCGCAGGAACACTTGACTTATCTATGCGCTGGATTTATTGCTTTATTAGTACTTTCAAGTTTTCTTTATGATTGTAATAAAAAGCAACTTCAATTTGTATGCAAGAGCAGGAGAACTCTGTATTGAAATCAATGAAATTGAAGGTTGTGGGTACTGAAAATTTTCCGCTTTGGTCCAAAAATGGTCTAAGTTGTAAAAAGATTAATTTGAACAAAGTCAGCTTTTATCAAAACTGCTCAAAACCATTTTCAATATGGATCGGAACTGGACACGCCTGAGACTGTCACTGAGATGCACAACCCCAGATCCCAGCAACTGGAAAGTTGCCCCTAGTCTGAATAGCACTGTACCGGAGATCACAAACGAACTCTTAAATGCTGAACATACAAAGATGACCGAGATGATCAAATGGGCAAAGTTGATCGGGAAAAATTTTATGGCTGAACTTCAGGATGAAGTTGCCTACGTATCCCAAAGATGGGAATCAAGCCTTACGTAGTTCAGGCTTGGGTTCACTCGAGTATTTTCACTCTCCTTTTACGCTCTAACTTTTGCCAAGGCCGCTCTTTGCGGGTTTTCAACCTTGCGAGCTTATTTTTTATAGTTTCAAAATTTTCAATGCTCTAACTTTTGCCTAGGTTGCCCTTTCGGGTTTTCGGCCTAGCGAGCCTCTCAGAGGTAATATTTCTTCAACTTGTCCATATTGATCGGCTGTGAGAACTCTAGGCCATCTAGGTCCATCAGAACCACAGCTCCACCTGACCAGATAGACTTGATGATGTAGGGATCAGTCCAATTGGATCTGAACTTGCCCCTAGGGTTGTGGATGGGAGCTCGGTTGTCCTTGAGCACCAGATCTCCCTCCTTTAAATTCCTGGACTTAACTTTCTTGTTGAAAGCCCGGGCAATTCTGCACTGATAACCTTGAACATGGTACAGTACTTTCAGTCTTCTCTCATCAAAGAGCATGAGTTCCTCGAATCTGCTCTGCTGCCAATCTGCCTCGGCTATTTGACACTCGGCCAGTACTCGTAAAGATGGAACCTCAATCTCAATAGGTTGAACAGTCTCTATCCTATAAACCAATAAATACAGAGTCGCCCCAGTAGAAGTTCTAATTGAGGTTCGGTAGCCCCATAGAGCAAACGACAACTTATTTGGCCAATCCTGGTAGGTTTCCACCATCTTCTGCAGTATGTGTTTGATATTTTTGTTGGCAGCCTTAACCGCTCCATTGGTTTACGGCCGGTATGTAGATGACTTATGAAAAGCCACGTTGTACTTTTTCAACAAATCAATCACTTCCTTCTTGAAGTGGGAACCATTATCTGAATTGATCTCGTTCGGGACCCCATAGCGACAGATGATGTTGTTCCTAATAAACTTTGCAATGTGCGAAGCTTTCAACACCGCATAAGATTGGGCCTCAACCCACTTCGTGAAATAATCTATCACGACTAGGATGAACTCATGCCCATTCGACCCTTTTGGAATGACAGCCCCGATCACATCGATTCCCCAAACTAAAAATGGCCATGGCGAAGTCATATTGTACAACTTCGACGGTGGGATGCTCATGCGGTTTGCATGGATCTGACATTTGTGGCATTGCCGAACGAAACCGATACAATCCTCCTCCATGGTAGACCAGTAGTAACCCTGTCTGAGGATCTTCCGAGCCAACATCACCCCGTTCATGTGTGCACCACATTCCCCCCCATGAATGGCCTCCATCAGGTGCTTTCATTCTTCGGCTTCAACGCACAGCTTATGCATTCCCAAATGACCTCTTTTATACAATTTACCTCCCCAGATGATGAACTGAACGACCATTCTTCTGATTGCCCTTTTATCTTTGGCATTTACCCCTGGTGGATATGCTTCCTTCTCCAAGAAATTTCAAATATCGTAATACCAGGGGTTCTCATCCTGAACCTCATCTATAGCGGCAATCGACTCGTAAGTCGGCACAAATTTCTGGTCAATAATGATTGGACGCATCCGGACTCTAAACGGGATGTCTATCATGGAAGATAGAGTTGCTAGCGAATCTACGAACCTGTTGTTTTCCCTTAGTAGATGAGTGAAGTTTAGCTTTTCAAACCAAGGAATTAGCAAGTCGAAGGTCTGGTGGTACATTATCATCTTTTCTTCTTTGACTTTCTAGTCTCCTTTTACTTGAGACACAACAAGGTTCGAGTCCCCGATGACGTTCAATCGTCTTGCCCCTAGTTCCAGGGCTGCTTCTAGACCGGCAATGCATGCCTCATATTCTGCTTCGTTGTTCGAGACTTTGAATCGGAGTTTAAATGCTAAAGGGATACGGGAATTGTCGGGTGCTATCAGCAATACCCCTATCCCATACCCGTGTTGGTTCAATGCTCTATCAAAATACATCGTCCAAGCCTCATCTTCGATATGCAAAATGGCCTCATCTGGGAATAAATACTCAACTGCTTCACCTCCTTCCATGGGATGATCGGCTAAGAATTTTGCTACTGCCCTTTCCTTGACAGACTTGCGCGTCACATATTTCAAATCGAATTCTGAAAGCAAGAGCAACCAACGAGCTAGCCTACCCGTAAGCGCCGGTTTCTCGAAAAGATATTCGATGGGATCTAGTCGTGAAACCAACATTACGGAGTGAGCTAACAGGTAGTGCCGCAGCTTCCTGGTAGCCCATACCAAAGCTAGGCAAGCTTTCTCCAATGGCGTGTAACGAGTCTCATACTCTAGCATCTTCTTGCTCAGATAGTAGATGGCTCTCTCCATTTTGTCATCTGATTCTTGTGCGAGCATACAACCCATTGTAGTTTCAGTTACTGAAAGATACAGAATCAACGGCTTCCCCAGCTCAGGCGGTGACAGCACAGGTGGGTTCTGTAAGTATTCCTTGATCTGTTCAAAAGCAGCTTGGCATCGACCGTCCCATTGGAATTTCTTTCCTTTTTTCAGGAGGCCAAAAAGTGGTTCACAAGTCAAGGTTAATTTTGAGATAAACCGTCTTATGAATTGCACTTTACCCAAAAATCCTCGCACCTCCTTTTCAGTCCTTGGTGGTGGCATTTCTAAGATGGCCTTGATTTTGGAAGGGTCGACTTCAATACCTCTCTGTGTAATCAGAAACCCCAGTATTTTCCCTGCTGTAATACCGAACGTACACTTCTGAGGATTCAACCGCAACCGAAATTCTCTGATTCTTTGGAAGAACTTTTGTAAAGCGGTGTAGCGGCCCTCTCTTTCTTTGGACTTAACAATCATGTCATCCACGTACACCTCTACCTCTTTGTGGATCATGTCATGCAATATTGTGGTCGCAACCCGTTGATATGTAGCTCCAACATTCTTCAACCCAAACGACATTACTCTGTAGCAGTATGTCCCCCACGGGGTAGTGAAAGCAGTCTTCTCTCGGTCTTCAGGTGCCATCACTATCTGATTGTAGCCTGAGAAGCCATCTATGAACGAAAGCAAAGCATTCCCTGCTGTGAAGTCCACCAACTCATCGATATGCAGTAAGGGAAAGTCGTCTTTCGGACTAGCTCTGTTCAAATCCCTGAAATCCACGCATACCCTGATCCTACCATCCTTTTTCGACACCGGAACGATGTTGGCCAACCAAGTCGGGTATTCAGAAACCAGTAGGAACCCTGCGTCAATTTGCTTGGTGACTTCTTCCTTAATCTTGAGGGCCCAGTCCGGGCGGATCCTTCTGAGTTTCTGTTTGATGGGTCGGGCCTCGGGGTTAAGAGGGATTCGGTGTTGTACAATCTCAGGATCGATTCCAGGCATGTCTTCGTAGGACCACGTGAAAACATCTTTGAAATCTTTTAATAAAGCGACTAAGCGCTCGCGTTCCTCCGAAGACAACGTGGACCCGATCTCGACTAGCCGCAGGTCCTTCTCAGTACCAACATTCACAGTAGTGATTTCATCAACTAAAGGTTTAACAAATCTTTCCTGCTCTTGCTCAATTAAGTGTTGCAAAATTGGAGGAATTTCTTCCTCGTCGTTTTCATCAAAATTTTGAAAGTCTGAGTCAATGCAATAAATCAAGGGCACAGAAAAGTACTTAGAAACCACAGCCACATCATTCTCATTAAGCACATCCAAATCGTCCGATTCCTCAGTTACAACAGACTCAAAAGAGAAAGAAAAAGACGACCTAGACAGGACTATGGTATCTAGGTTGTCACCCCCAGGAATATCGAACTCAGACTCAGTCGAGCTGGAACCTGATTCCGACTCACAAGACTTGGTGGAATCAGATTCTGGCTCACTACCTGACCCGGTGCTGCTTGACAAAAATCCCTCTTCATACTGCCAAATGAGAGAGGGTGCGATGGATGCATCCAAAATGTTTACTGGTAGGCCCCCAGTCGTTTCATTCCTGATCATGGACACCGAGAAGTTATCCCCCAAGCACTTCTGTTCGATCGGAGGATCTGAAAGTAGACAAGCTAGTGTTACCCCCATTTCAATTTCAACGTCCTCAGACTCCACTTTCTTGCTCTGCTCAGCCTCAGATAATGGGTTCGTCTGCTCTTCGGCAACGTCATCCCCGGATAACTGCAGGTCGAAGAAGATCTCAAATCCCGGCACGCGCTTCCTCTCCGCGTTCAACCATGGCTCTAGAGAGCCACAAAATGGAAAGTCATCCCCCTCCCGGACGAAGCGTCCGTTTAGGGTACCCTGAATGGGTCGGTGCATTAACTCATATGGCTTCCCTGCCTTCTTCGCTATGGCTCTCCCAGCCATCTCCTTACCTTTCCTCACCCAATCCTGTTTGGTGGGCAGATAACCCAAGCCAAAGGTATATGGGTTATGCGGCACTTCGGCCGATACTGCAATGCCCTTCCGGCTACTCTTCCCTAATCCCATCCCGGGGATGTGTTGAAGCTTGTTCATGAGGTATATTGATTATGCCCTGATATACACCCCCTCATCAACAGCCAAGATGTTCTGCACGACCTGAGCCTCAGCTAGAGTGAAACCGAATAAGAACACATCTTCCATACCGTGCTCAATTTCCAGGACTGGCGTAGACACCTCCGGTGGTGGATGGATCGATGAATTCCCAAAAACAATGGCTACTCCCTTCCCATGGGGGTATTTCAACATCTGATGCAGAGTGGACGAAATTGCCTTTACTTGGTGCAACCACGGCAGCCCCAAAAGTAGATTGAAGGTCGCAGGAACTTCTAAGACGTGAAAGTCTACCTCATGCTGTCCCGGCCCAACCTTGGTCTGAATTTGCACAGTCCCCTTCACCTCTCTGCTTGTATTATCATATGCCCTTATCACCTGGGTGGTTGGTGCAAAGTCTGCGGGTTTTAACCCAATTGCATAGGCCGTCCTTGCCGGGCACACATTGATGGCGGATCCGGTATCAACAAGAACCACCGGTATCCATTTGTTCTTACACTCTACAGAGATGTAGAGTGGCTTATTGTGGTTCGCACCCTCAGGTGGCAATTCTTTGTCGGAGAAAGTCAACATCGGGGTAGCCCCTCTCGGAAAAACTAAACCCACTAATTGTTCCGGCGTGGTTTCTAGTGAGAGCTTGGCCTTATCCTTTGCCGATAGGACGGCCTGTCGATGAACACGTGATGCCATAAGCAGTCCCCAGATGGAGATGTCTGCCTGTATCTTTTTCAATTGCTTCAAAATCGCCTTTTCTACGAGTTGTTTCCCTTTCTGTTTCTCCGCCTCCTTATCCTTCCCAGACGCCTCTGGCTGATCTAGATGTGGGGGCTTGAAATACTGCCCGCTTCTAGTCATATGATCGACTTCGCCGATGTACCAAGTATCGTCGGGCTGGTTGCTCCCCCAATCCTCATCCGTGTGGGCAAGACATATATCATCGTCCTCCCACCACATTCCGTCAGCAGCCGACAGACACCTGTCCGACTCCGGTATGACTATTCTCGTACTCGCAGTACCTCCCGTCCATATCCTTGTAGCACTCCCTGTTCTCGTGTATACAGCACTTTCACTCCCCTCATGGGCTTTAGCTTTCCGGATTCTCTCAGACTCTTTACTTCTTTCTTGTTCTAGCTGCGTCAGTGCAGTCTGCTGCACTAAATTCCATGTATCCAAAATGCCCTGATCTTGAGCGAAATTCTTGGCACCGACGCTCTTCGGCGACATACTCTGATCTTCGGCCCTTCCAGCCACAACCGATATCCTTGCCCCTGCCGGGTCCCGTTCTAACTGAGTTTCGTCGACAACATCTAGTAGGTCATTAAGCCATACGGTGACCTCTACTGATTCCTCAAAATCAGACCAGTTGACTACCATGCCCTCCGGATCTTGTTCATCGAAAAACTGAAGGTCAGCAAAGTCCCTTTTCTACAGCCGCTAAGTCCTCTGATCTCTGATCAAACCTATCCCCCTGTATCACACAAAGCTCTGCCCCTGCCGGCAATTCCACATTTGATCTATCCTGGCCTATCAACAAAATGTAGTCACTCGGACTGTACATTTCTCCTGCGAAACTCCCAGATTCCTCAAATTCTGACTCAACAATCCCATTCTCCTCTGAAATCTCCCATGTTCTGTCTCCGACAGTCACCACCATTAGTTCGGGTTGGGTTCTGGAGATGTCCATCATGCACAAGTCAGTGCAGTTAGGAAGGAGTACCTCCGGCTTGGGTAGGTAGGATGGGGTGATGTATATGCTAGGATCGTAAGACACGACCCTGGTCTGGATAAGGTTGATTCTTTTGGGAGGTGGAGCTTGGTGGTGCAGTGGGAGAGGGTTTGTTGTGACATTAGGTTTTTCGGGAGACACAATCACCCCGTTATCAATGAGATCTTGAATCTCATGACGTAATTAGAAGCATTGGTCGGTGTCATGACCATGCTACTGGTCAAATGCGCAATATTTGGCTGGGTTGTGGGTAGGGGAAAGTTTTTCTGGTAATGGCCGCGGCTCTAGGGGCTTCAAGTGCCCTTTTTTGATTAAAACCCCCAGAGCTTTGGACAGGGGCATATATAGTAGGGCAAAGGTTCTTTGGTTTTTGGGTGGGTATTCGGCTGTTTGTGTGTTACTTTCGGACGCACCGGAGAATGGCGTAGCTACCATGGTTCTCGAAGGGGTGTTGGTGGTGACCATGCTCACTTCTGATGCTCTTGCGGTTGCAGCGCCACTCTGGCCTGTATTGGTGTTACGGTTGAAAGTTCTCCTAGGTTGCTCTCTATCATTGTCAATCAGGCCCTGCTTCAAGGCATCCTCAATCTGTACTTCCATCTCGTGCAGATCTGAAAAGGTAGGGAAAGGGAGCACAATCATTTTTTGCATCAGCTTAGGCTGGAGATTGCGCACAATCATCCAAATTTGATCTTTATCGGTGGGCCTTAGGGTCATCATGGAGGCCTTGGCCCTCCATCTGGTTACGAACTCTGAAAAGCTCTCCTTAGGCTCCTGCCTTGTCGTCTCAAGATCACGGGTCATAATCTCGATTTGCGTGTTATAAGAGTACTGTGCAATGAATGCCTCGGCCATGTCATCCCAGTTTTTCTTGACATCATCTTCTAGTTTGGCGTACCAGATGGCTGCCACACCCGACAGGGTCCGGCCGAACAAAGATAGCTTCTGTAGTCTGGTGAGGCCCATCGACCTTAAGATATCTGAAAACAACCTCAGGTGCACCATGGGGTCCCAGGACCCATCAAATCGGTCAATGTGCGGCATCTTGAATTAGTTCGGCAGCGTCACGGCTGCGTCGTATACCCGTCCTCAATATCAGGGATGGTCTTGACTCCCTGGGATTTTTTAAACATCTTTTCCAGCTTGCTCAGCTTTAATGTTGTGGGGTCCACTTCGAAATCGAAGGGAGAATCCGGTGCATTGATAGGCGTGGGTGCCTTGGATAGTTGCGATAGAATCGGGGGCGGAGCCGGCCCCATTGGGATATCTGTATCTTCCTGGGCATTCTGGACATTTGTCGTTTCCTCAGGTATTGGGACTCTTGTTGGGGGAGGAACCTGGTGTGAAGCAGATGTTCTGGTTTGCTGCTATAGCTGAGTAATTAGCTCTGCCTGTTGGGCCATAACAATGGCTTGCTGTTTGGCGAATTCTGCTTGACGAACAACGTCCTCTTGCATGGCTTTCATGCTTTCCTGGAGTTGGCGTACCATATCTTCCATCCCTGACATACTACCCTGATTTATCTGAACTACCGGTGTATCTGCCTCTGTAGTAGGTTCAAAAATCTCAACCCGACTGTTCAAAGACCACTGATCTGGCAATCTTGGTACCGATACACTGCGTCTTCTCGACCTCTGTCTGATAACCGGGGGTAAGGAATAAAACACTGGTTGTCCGTCGACCAGATCCTCAGATCGATTGAGTCAGTGACCTCTAGTCTAGAGTACTTGGGGAATATCTACTAGGTCGGAAGCAATCGTGCTAATCTACCTAGTAAGAAGATAAATAAAACAATAATAAGGAAATAAATAACCAGACAAACGGACAACATAACAGTGTAAAATAAACACAACACACAGTTGGGCATCACAACACACGGTTGATAAGCTGAATACACTGTTCCTCAATACTGATCATTGTCCCCGAATCACTGTTCCCGTAAACCGAATCTGATACCCGCAGATAACTAATTCCCCAAAACACTGAGCCGGTGCCCGTAGGCCTGATACCCAAACTTGTGAGCTGATACATGCATTCTTGTAGAGGCCAACTCTAAAGCACATAACAGATAAGTGAGAGCCAAAGCACCCTTATGTTGGGGTAGGGTTTCCCTGTCCTATTTTGTCAGGAGCTAGGGTTTCACTACGCACGCAACGGTTTCAAACAGCCTAACATTGGGTAAGCAACCTGTCCTAGTTTGGAATAGTCACTACGGATTCCGAATATGCACTAGGTCGAATGGTCAAAAAGGGTGCCCCGGTAAAATCGGGGTTTGTGTTCCTATACTGGCAGAGCCCGTAACCGGCCAACCTTATGGCATGCAGCCTCAGGCTAACCACTCAGGAATAGCAGATGGCAAACACGGTGTCCTAGGCGCACCAATGCACATGCAATGCAAAGAAACACATAAATGTAGTCAAAACGAGATATCATGAATTCAAGTCCAGTTCTCCAAAATCCCCAGCAGAGTCGCTAGAAACTGTAGACGTCCCCGAACACCCCGGGAGGATGAATCCCGTTCTATTCATTATGGGCTCACTATAGTTCAGGACTCTCAAATTGTCACGGTTCTTAATCTGAACCAAAGAGTCCAAATCTAGCAAATCGTTTTGAGAAAACAGATTTTTAGAAAAGAAGTGCCAAACATGGACTGCTTTGCCAGACACAGAGTGGCTACCTAAATATTTTATTTTTGGGGAATTTAGAAAACCCTGACTTGTTCGCCTAAGGTTACGTGTCCGTCATCACCAAAGTTGCCTCGGCTTGGGAACTTGGGTATGATTGGGGAAGGTCAGCTATGAGCACCCCCTCTCGCCAGATCCGAAGATCGGCCTCTACTAACCATGATATTTTGTTTTGAAAATATTATGCGTTTTTATACCGGTTATTAGCCTAGAATTACTATGTGATGCGCACAGCAAAACAAGTATAGACTGGGTCGCCTGAATTAGAACGAAACATTTCATGTTTGTTTGTTTGAAAATGGTTTGATGGTGCTACCCGCAAGTAGGCTAAGACATGAATTTTGCCACCCTCAAGTGGACTTAAAACTTGCATTCAATGCATTGTTCTAATTTAAGTAACCCAACCTTCATCCACAGGCATTCATGCAGTTATATCATACAAGTAAATAGCCTCATGGTAAGCATGCTGTCATGGCAACACTCACACGCCTGCAAGGATGCTAAAGCGAAAAGACTTACAGAGTACTCCAAGCCAAAACAAAAGCTATGTTAGAAATCCATGCATGGTCTTAATTATACAAAAATGCCTAATGTATCACATGCAGGAATGCAACTATAATAGGTTCGGCTATTCTAAAATGACATGTGAAATGCTACAGTTAACACATATTCAATTTGGGATTGAAATACGAATGCAGTTAGCATGATGTGTCGAGCCTGGTGCATGCAAAACAAATGAATGTATGCAAACATGCTATCATAAGTATGCTAATTGAAACATGCCCTAAACTAACCATTGAAAGCTAGTAAATAAAAGGGAAGAAAGACGTGGGGTTGGAAGACATACACACACTCACGCACACTTATTACACAATTGTCCTCGCTCTGAGGGTCCGAATAAATATTACAAAACAAATAGATAATTAACTCTTCTAACTAATTAAGTATTACATATCTTTTATTTAATTAACAAATTAAATGCGGAAAGAGGATGGCCGCAGCCCCGCCTTGGAATGCTAGAATGATGCATGCTCGACTTCGCCCCGCCCGGAAACTCGTGCCATGCCACTGTTGCCTCTGTTTACACTGCCTTGCCCCTCCGAAAATTATGAAAGTTCCCAGAACTGCTTTGAACTTCCTCTTCAATGCTGTGGAGTGCCACCGGCCAGAACAAAAGGTCACCGGCCATGGGAACAGGCTTATCGACCAAAGATTATGTCATCGGCTGGCCGGTCGACACTGGAGATGGCCGGTCGGCCATTTATTCCTGCAGAATCCTGCAGTTGACAGCAGCAGAGGGCAAGCAGTGTGTGGCATGGAATTTTCAAGCAAATGTGTGCATGGCCACTCTCCCAACCACGTTATGGACTCAAGGGAGTGTGGCCCTTGGTACTCGGGCCACCAATCACGCATTTCGATGCATGATGGCCAAAGGTACCAAGTTTGCAATTTAATGTAAATGCATGCAACAAACAAATGAATGCTAATGCCCTATCATGTTGAGATCAAGGGTATCAGCGACCGAGGATTGAGACGTGTTTCGTCACTTTAAGTACGAATGCCCCTCAATCCTCATGCTTGGTTTAACACCCCAAACCAAGCAAAATGTAGTGCACGTATGCAATGTGGCTCAAATATGCAACATGAGGCCAAGTTACAAGACATGCCAAATGCCAGGTAACCTATCATGCAAGTATGTAATATGCCAAATGCAAGTGTGTAATGTGCCAAGTATGCAATGCTACAATGCGATGCAACCTAACATATGATGCAAAAATGATATAATGTAAGCATGTAATTAGAGACAATATGTCAAACATGCAACTATACACAAGGAGGGACTTAAACTGAAATGGGAGGCCTCGACCACACCCCAAAACAGTGGCCAGAGCGATGGGTGAAGGCAACTAAATGTAAAGTATTCAAGCATGCTAATTGGTCAATTACCTAGACTGCAATGTCCAACTTTCAAATATGAGTGAGGGGTGGTAAGCATAAGAACATGGCATTATAATAGGCTCTGAAATCACATGAAGAATGATGCCAAATCCAACAAAATATGCAAGCAAGGCATGCAATAGGGCCCAAATCTTGAAGCTAGCAAAAGGGTCCAAATCATAGCTATACCAACCAAACCCCACCAGACCAAATGGCTTAAAACAGTCCCTTAGCATTCCAAAACAAGACTAAAGTATGCATAGATCATGGTCAAATCATGCTAAGGAATGGATGCAAAACAAAGGTGGATTCAAGACCAACAAGAGGGCATTGTACCACAACCACCTCAACCACTCATGGCATGGGCTACACAACCAAAAACAGAGTTTCAACATGCAAAATAAGCCCCCAAAACCCACTGATATGGCAGCCTAAAGCCTTAAACCAAGAGGCATGCATTAAGACCTATTTCAAGGCATAAAAGAACAACACTTCAAGGCATGGAAGGGATGATGAATGCAAGCATACAAGCATGGATTAGGGGCTGAAATGACATGAGAAATGACTCCAAATCATTGAAACAACCCAACTAAAGCATGCTAATGACTCACACACTCAAGGCTCACAAGCCAAAATACAAAGGGGCTATACCAAACATGGTAAATATGATCAAATATGCTCCTAACAGACCTTAAGCATGGTAAGACATGGCTAAGAACTTCACAAAGTTAGGCCAAAACATGAGAGCATAGTAGGCTAAATGCATGATGCACTTCTAGGCAAAATGGGGGAATACAAAGCAAGTATATTATGCATGCAAGGGACCTTTAATCCGACCAAAAATAGAGGTAAGATATGCCCAAATAACACCCAAAAACTTCTAAAATGGAGTCAAGAATAGCTAATCATGCATGCTGCCCTTATGAGCCAAAAATGTAAACAAAAGAGAGACAAAGGGAGAGGGGTGTCCCTCCCCTATACAAGACTTCAAAACCCCTTCTTCACCACTGAAAATCCAAGGCCAATACACAAAAGTCCCCAAAGCTTATCAAAGAGAGCACAAAAAGGGCCAAACAAGGCCTAAGAGAGGGAGGTCGACCCCCAACACTAAAAGGACCTTAATGAAAAATCTTAAGCATGCAAATACAAGACTTTTTTTAGTTATACACAAAGCTTGAATCAGTATGCAAGATAGGTTAAAGACTAGTACAAGATTGGGGAATATAAAGTAAATAGTGTTACCCTTGAAGAATACTTCAAGAACAGCAAGCTCAGGCCTCTTCTTCTGATCAAAACCGACCCAAAGCTCCAAGAACAAACCCTCAAGACCTCCAAAGTCGAAGTATGGTGTAATAGTAGGTGACTTAGTGCAAAACTAAGAACTAAATACACTTTTAGGCCCTCAAACACACACAAATGAAGAGAGAGAGGGAGATATATATATAGAGAGAGAGTGATATATATGAAATATATATCATATATGGTCTGGTTTTGCTGAACCTCTCTAATGGAGAAGAGAGGTCTCCTTATATAGACAAGGGGAAAGGCTAAGCTTCCAAGAGAAGCTATCCTAAAGGGGTCAAGTCTTCCAAGGAAAGCTAGGCTAAGGGTGCAAGCTTCTTGAGGAAGCTAAGACAAAGGGTCAAGCTTCCTCAAGAAGCTTGAGCAAAGGGTGCAATCTTCTCTAGGAAGCTTGGACCTAAAAGGGTACAAAGGTTCAAAATAGCCACACCCGTGCATGGGGGGCAGGGTCCGTGCATTCCAGCTGGCACAGCTGGTATGCACCATGCCTGCAAGAGGCAAAAAAGTGGTACCGGCCAAAAAAGGCTGCCATTGGCCAAACAGAGTGTCGGTCGACCACCCAAATAACCGACCGGCCATCACTAATGGCCGGTGGCAATGACACACGGCCGGTGGTCTCAAGACATGGCCGGTGATGTAAGGGGAGAGCCGGTGAGGTATGGGGATGGCCAACAAGCCACTCCCTACCCTTGAAAGCAAAAACACAAGTGTTTGGTGCAAAACCAAATACAAAAACAGTCGAGTTGAGAGATCCTAAGGCAAGGCACGCGGCCGAGACCTCCGGGAACTCAAAACGAACACGAACATGGATAATCACCGAGTGTTCAAACGGTGACGTCCAAGTCTTGAGGACGGTAAAAAACGGGGTGTCTACATTTATCACTAAATCCCATCTCATAAACAATTATATCAATCAGTCCCAAGTTTAAACTTTTGATCTGATAAGTCCCACGGGTTGAGAGATTTATTCCTTTTGATCCTATTTTCCATGTATGGCGTTGTGGCGTGGACGATAATACCCATCATTTTGTTGATTTGGATGTTTTTGATTTTTAACTCATACGTCCAACAGACAAACAAACCACTCCACATAACAATTCTCTCTCTCTCTCTCTCTCTCTCTCTCTTTGTCTATTAATGGCTATTCCATTGTAATTCTTATTCTCACAAACATGCTAGGGAATTACACTTAGGACAACCCTACAACAACAAACCCAACACCAATTTTCAATGGCATCTTATATAGAAATCAGTTGATGCAATCTCATCCCTCTCTCTCTCTCTCATCTTTCGTCGTCCTTCCCCTTCTTCTTCTTCTTATTCTTCTTCTCTGAAACCCAAATTCTAACTCGACCTAATTCCTCTAATTTGAGACTCAGTCTATTGTTCGATGGCCCTGGAGAGAGAAATTCAGGAAACCAAAGAGGTAAATCCAATTCGACTGCCCAAGAATTGAGTAATTTTTGTGGGTTTGCTTACTTGAGATAGAGAAAATTCTAGAAAATTGAAGAAAATTGGTTCTTTTTTGTTTGGTTGCCTAGAAAAATTGATGTTTCGCGGTGTTTTGCTGTGACGGTTGTGTGTCAGTGCGGTGTTTCACGGTGTTTTTTTGCAACGTTGATTTTTTTTTGTGTTGGTGGCATACCGATGTTAAAGCTTCCGTTGATGTTTTGTTCTTTGCAACGTTAACTCAGTCTGGGGTGTGGCTTGTGTGACCGTGGGTTGTGTGTTTCGGGGGGTTTGTGTGTTGTGTTTTTAGGATGGGTGTGGTTGTGCGGATGTGTTTTCTTTGTATGTGCATTTTCCTGGTATCTGCATTTTTTTTATGTGTGGTTTGTGTGTGTATGTGTGTATTTACTGGTGTGTGCATTTTCATGGTGTGTCGGTTGTATGTCTGTGTTTTCTGCATCCTATTTGTGACTGTATTGATTTGTATTCCATTGTCAGGGAGATAGAGACGCTGGTGTCACATACGTAGCAGTTCAGACATCGGCACCTCCGTTTGTTTGCAGGTCGGCACCTCCGTAGCAGTGCATTGGTTTCTTTGCATTGGGGGGTTGTGTGACTGTGAGGGGTATGTGGAGCAGGGTTGGTAGTGCGTTCTGTTTTTGGGGTGGGCATCGTGTTACTGCGGTTTGGTGACAAGTGCATTTCCCTGGTGTGTGGGTGTGTGTATCAATGTGTATTGCATTGTAAATGTAATTTTCTCAAATTTTTTTCCCATGACAAGGTATGGAGACACATGTAATGTTGATTTGTTGCTATGGCAATACCAACGCTGCTATCAGTTTGCAAGCCCCATTTCAATTTGATGATATGGTGAATAGTGTGTGCGAGTTGGTGCTATGTGGCACATGCCAATTGACCCACATAACCAATAAAGCAAAAAAACCCTTAGTGCGCTCTTATGTTGTGTGACACCCACCCGGTATGCACGTGCCCATCACCCAAACCCAATAACCATGTAACACGCGCGTAATCAATTACACTTGCCATGCTTACACCAAAAACTCATACTAGATGGCACTATTGTCTTTTCACAAATGAAAGGACCAAATGGAACATTAAAAAACATATGGAACTATTTGGATCATAAGTTCAACAAATAGGATTTATTAGTAAATTTTCCTAAAAATTTATCCCATACATAATGATACCAAATGCATAGAAACATGAAAGTTGTTTACCCACAAGATAAAATTCATAACACTAATCTAACGAAATTATTCATAAAAAATTAATTTGAACTCAATTCCGTTTCTCTAATTTTGAAAAAGTAAACCTTGTTTTCTATTTATCTTTTTATTAGATTAACTCAAAAATAATAAATAAATAAATCAAATTATATCAAATAAAAAACCAAAAAAATAACTCAAAAATTTTATTTTATATTTTTTTTATTCCACTGTATAGGAATAGATAAAAAATAAAAAATTTAAATATGGCGTGGCAACCTTAATAAACATTGCATTAAAATAAGTAATTAATTTTTCATTAAATGAATTATTCATGTTAACTTTGTGTTATACATGCTCGTCACTGATTTAATTCGTTTGTTCATCGCATTATTGTGTCCTATCATAATTGAGTTAATATCAAAATATAATCAATCTTAACCCATTAATTTCGTATATGATCCATGTCATGTTAATGAACACATTCAAGAAAAAAATGCACGTTCAACACTTGTATTTTCCTCTGCATGCATCACAAATAGAACAGTGTTAGGAAGACAAAATTTGAAGCATGAAACCAATTACAAATGTAAAATAAAATGTGAGATCCAAATGTGGTATGTCTTATGTTATATGGATTCAGGCATTAGTATTTGTTGGCTACATATTTTGTACAAGCCAATTACAATTCGACGCGTGGCAAAGTAAGGTAGTACGAGAAGACTATTCAAATCTTCGATCTTGATCGTACACATGTCAGTTAATATTGGTTGTTACGAGATCTGAGTAGCAGTGGATCAGCAGAGAGATACAAAGTGATGTGGCATCATCGGTTACTCACATTTGAATTCAAATTCAAGAGGGAAGCCTAACTGCAAGTGATGGCGTAATGGAACTAATTTTGAGGCAACATGATCAGCGATCATGGAGGAACAGTTCGACGGTTGGAAATACAGTTCGATGGTCATCCTTAAACAGTATAAATAGCAGAGAAGGCCCCAGAAAAGGACCCCTAGACTCAGATCCAAAAAACCAGTCTTATTCTACTTTACTTAGTTTTACATGTCCTGTTCTTTACGTTCCAATACTTTAAATTCTGCACTGCACTTCATTCATAGGAGTAGTTTTCAAGTATATTGTCGCTGTAAACCTCTACGAGACTGAGTTTGAATCATTGTAAGTTTTTCATTCTAATGAAATTCTTCAGTTGTTCTTTATTTGATTGGTATTTTGTTTAATTCTCCTAAATCAAGCCACCGGTAAAAGTCCTCTTCATTGAGGCTGAGAGAACTAAAACACAATCGTTTGATAATTGGTTGGCAATTAAATTTCTGTAAGGACTGATTGATCCTTGCTGGCACGCTTGCAATTACAATAATAACCTTCGAAAGCCAAAAAGTCAACATATATTTTTGGCACACCCAGTGGGACTAAGTTGAAATGGCTAGACGTAGAAGACAACGAGAAAATGAATGCTTGGAAGAAGGCGTGGAAGGAGAGGTAGAGATACCTAATCCAGAGGATAATGTGATAACACATCCTGTGGAAACTCCCATTTTATCAGAACCTATAGTCGAACAAACCAGTACTTCAGAACAAATACCATATGTTCGTAATATTGGACGAGACCAAGGAATTGGACCATCCACTGTCCCATCTACTCAGCTAATGAATCCATGGGGTGGCTTAATAGATGCAATGGGACAGCAATTAATGAACACAATTGAAAGGTAGGCAACATCCTTTTTGGATCGAATGAATAACCACCAACTAACAAACGTATGACACATGGAGGAAATTTCGAATGTCCCTCAGCAAAGATTGGCTAGAGATAAACAGCCTATGCAAATTAACGGGTATTCTAATGGTCAAACTAGTAACCAGAACTATGAAAGACCATCACCTCAGTCTTGGTACGAACCTGTTCCAAGGCCTGTAGTAGGTCAAAATGTCTTAGTATTTAACAGTGAAGCCATGCAATTTGGTGGAACTGGCCCAGTACAAGAAAATGGCGTAAGAATGGTTTAAAATCCCATGTTCGAAGCCATACCTGGCACAAGGGGGTCCACTAATCCCTTATTCGAATTTATACCCGGGGGGTTGGAAGGTTTTCCTACAAATGGAAGAGACACAACACCAGTTCCAGCAGCCTTCGCAGGTCCTTTCGTAGGACAAATTCAAAGGGGTTACCCACACCCCCAACAACAACCTGCACCACAGGGACAACCAGTCCCAAACATGCCACCTTATGGACCAAGAGGACCACAAGCACAAGTTTGTCCACCAAATCCTGTGTTTGTTCCTCCAGCGGTGGTTCAGCAGGCACAAAATATGGTCCCTAGGGACCAAATTTTTGACATCGTTAGGGAGATGTGTGAACCAATGGCTCGGGGGGTACAGACTCTTGTATGCAGAAAACCATATCCAGAATGGGTAGATAGGGTACATGAATACCCAAGAGGTTTCAGGATACCAGATTTCGCCCTTTTTTATGGGAATGGAAACCAGTCAACAGTAGAGCATATCGCTAGGTTTGCTGCTCAACGCGGTGAATTCACTAATAATGACTATATAAAGCTGAGACTGTTCCTAAACTCTCTAACTGGGGGAGCATTTGTATGGTACATTAACCTTACACCTGGCTCAATCCAAACTTGGTAACAAATGGAAGAGGCATTTCATGCCCAATTCTTCCAATCAGAGCCAGAGGTTTCCATGGCAGACCTGGCAAGGTTGAGTTAAAGGCCTGAAGAGAAGGCTACTCAGTTTATTGCCAGATTTAAAAGGGCTCGAAATAAATGTAGTGCCATTTTGCCAGAGCCAGAATTCGTAAGATTGGCTCAAAATGGCTTAGAGTTTAGGCTTTGAAAGAAGTTTGACTCAACAGAGTTCAAGGACTTAGTGGAATTGACTTACAAAGTATCTAGGTATGAAGTATTACTAGAAGAGGAGCAAGATCAAAATAATGTATCATACAAGACATACTACAAAGATCCTAACTATGAGATTGATGCAGCAGAGATTGTGGGGAAAGAACCTGTGATCTGTGAAGCATTAATTCATAAGGATACAACAATTGACCAGCAGTTTAAAAAGAAAGACCTTCACAGGAAATACTCTTTCGATTTAACTAGGCAGATGACATCTTTGATCATTTGCTTGCGGCCAACTTCCTTAAGTTACCAAAAGGGGTTAAAATTCCATCTCTTGATGAACTTAAAGGGAAAGTATATTGTAAATGGCATAATTCTTGGTCTCACTCGACTAAAAACTGTGTTGTTTTTCGAGACAGGATCCAAGAACAAATTCGGAAAGGAAGTTTGAAATTCCCAGCCAAAGCTAAAAAGGCCATGGGGATCGACAGTAATCCATTTCCAGAAATTGGAGAGGTGGTGTAGACACCCCATTTTTGACCGTCCTCAAGACTTGGACGTCACCGTTTGAACACTCGGTGATTATCCATGTTTGTGTTCGTTTGGAGTTCCCGGAGGCCTCGGCTCGCGTGCCTTGCCTCAGGATCTCCGAACTCGACCGTTTAGTGTCTGTTTTTGCACCAAACACTTGTGTTTTGCCTTGGAAGGGCAGGGTAGGGCTTGTAGACCATCCCCACCCACCACCGGCAGTGGCTAGAGGCCACCGGCTGGTGTTTGCTGCCACCGGCAATGTTTATTGCCGGCCGGCACTATTTGTTGCCGGTCAGCACTATTTAGTGCCAGCCGGCACTCTTTTTGGCCAAGATGGCATTTTTGGCCGGCCGATTGCTGTTCATCTACTTTTGCAGATATTTTTAGACAGCTGTCTTGCTTTTGCATCCCTCCATACACGTGTATGGAGGGATCTCCCTCTTGTAAAGCTTGTCTTGTAAGCTTTACAAGACATATAGAGAGAGGCTCTCTCTTGAGGCAAAAAGAGGAGAGGACTTGAGGAGAGAGTTAAGATATTTTGAGAGCAAAACCAACCATTGTTAAGCTCTGGTTTTAGGGTTTGAGTTAGATACATTTTCTATCTCTCTTTCTCTCTCTTTTGTGCACTAGGTGTTTAGTGTCTTACTATTGCACACAAACACCTAGTGTTTCACCTTCCTCTTGGAACTGAGGTTCTAAGGGACTGATTTTGAAGTTTTGGCATTGGATTCAAGCTAAAGGAGGCCATTGGAGCACCATTTGTGAAGGGGTCTTCAAGGGTAAGAACCTAGTCTCCTTTTTCCCCATTTTTGCATTGATTTTCTACCTATCTTAGAGCTGTTTTTGTGCTTATTGTATAACATAAAAAAGTTCTGTTTTTAGGCCCTTTTTATTGTTTATTAAGAGTGTTTTGTTGTTTGAGGGTGGTTGACCCCCCTTAGGCCTTGAAAGGCCTCATTTTGGGCCATTTTGTGCTAGCTCCGGGATTTTGGTGTTGGGGTCTCTTCACCACTGAAATCTTGAGGGATTTCAGTGGTGAAGATGATGCCTTGAAGTCCCAAGAAGGAGAGGGTCACCCCCTCTCCTTGTTGTCCTTGAAAAGGGCATGTTTTGGCCTCTTGAGAGAGCATTATGCTTGAGTGTGTGTTGAGCATGTTTAGGTTGTTTTCATGCTTATATATCCATAATATAACATGATTTTAAGTTGGTTTTGGTACCCCATGCATGCTTAGCATAGTTGCCATGTAATGCCATGTTATTGCCTCAATGTGCCTTAGGTTGTTAGCCTTTGTTGGAGCATGTTTTAGGCTTAGTCTTGTGAAGATTATGTGCTTATTTTGCCACGTTTTAGGTCTGTCCATAAGTGTTTGGGTCGATTTTGGCATGCATCATATAGCCACTTTGCATTCCGGCCTGTTGGCCTTAAGTATGTGAATGTATAGCATGCTATCCTTGCATTGTTTTAGTGATTTGGGACCATCCACCATGCCATTTCAGACCTTATTGTATGCTTGAGAGCTCGCATTTGATGTCCCTTTAATGCCTTGTAAGGTTGTCATCTCATGCTCCATGTTTTGGTGATTATGCATGCCTTTGTTTTTGAGTCATTTGGATGCCATCTAAGTGGTCCTTAGGCCTTGTATTAATGTCCCAAAACTCTGTTTTTGGTCAATGAGTTCATGCCATGTTTGGTCTTGCTTAGTGTAGTCCAATGCTCCATTGGTTTGTTTTGAGCACTTAGGCCATTTGTTGCATATTTGGTTTGATTTATTGCTTGGTTTGGCACCATGTTTTAGCATGATTTCAATGCTTATGTTGCATGCTAATTAGTCCATGATTCCCCCTTTCAAATGTGTTTGAGGGTTGTTCAATTTGTGCTTAAGTGGTGGCCTTCAATTAGGTGCATGTGTGCATATATTTGGTCCCTCATTATAGCATTTTGGCTACTGTTTTAGGCCTATTTAGAGCTGCCTAATTCATGCATAAGTCCATCTTTGCATCCATTTGCATGCCCCTATGTTTGCTTATATGCTTGCATAAGTTAGTTGCCATGCCATGTTGCATCCTTAGCTTGCATGCTTAGGTTGCATTGCATCTTGCATGCATGCCTTGTTCCTTGACTTGATGATAGGAATTGGGTCTTGTTTGGTTTGATTGGTTTGCATTGCATTTGAAATCAAAGTTGCATACTTGGTTCTTTGGGCCATCATGCATGGAAATGCGTGATTGGTGGTCCGAGAATCGAGGCACATGCCCCTTTGAGTCATTATCATGATAAGGGACATGGTTGGTGCATATATGCCTTGAATTGTGCTGCCATGCTTTGCCTTGCCCTCTGTTGCTGTCATTTGCAGATTCTGCAGGAACACTCTGCCGACCGGCAGTGTAATGTGCCGACCGGCAACAATTCCTCTGCCGACAGCTTCATTTTGTGCCGATGGCCACACACCAGTGCCGGTGGTAATTCCACTCAGCCGGTGGCGCTCCCCAGTGTCCAGGGATGCAGTCTTGAGGTTTTGACAGCCTCCAGAGGAGTGAAGGAAGGAAAACAGAGGGCAAACTATGCATGGCGGCGCATTTCCCGAGGCGATTTATCTGTTTTCTTAGCTTAATTTAATTTGTTAATTAAATTAATTAATTTGTAATTATTAATTAGCTTGCGTAGTTAATTAATTTGTAATATTTATTTGGTCCCTCCGAGCGAGGGCAAATCTGTAATAAGTGTGCGTGAGTGTGTGTATGTCTTCCAACCTCACGTCTTTCTTCCCTTTTATTTACCTGCTTACGATGGTAGATTAGGGCACGTTTAAATTAGCATACCTTATGCTATGCTTGCGTGCATTCATGCATTTGTGCTACATGTATTAGGCTCGGTACATCACGTTAACTGCATTTGTACTTCAAATTCTAAACTGAATATGTGATAGTTGTGCATTCTCACATGCCATGTTTAGGATAGCCGAGCCTATTCTAGCAACACTTTGTATGCGATGCATTAGGCACTTACCATGGACTTGGATCATGCATGTTTGCTAACAAGTTCTTTGTTTTGGCACGGAGTACGATGTAAGTATTTCCGCTTTAGCATATCGCATGAGTGTGAATGTTGCCATGTCAGCATGCTTAACATGTGGTTAGATGCTTATGTGTTATAAACTGCTTGGATGCCTGTGGGTGAAGGTTGGATTGTTTGAGTTGGAAAAACTCATTGAAATCTGTGTTTTAGCCTACTTGCGAGTAGCAAATTCCAAAGCATTTTCAAAACAAACGGATATGCAATGCTTATTTCCAAATTAGGCAATCTAGTCTATACTTGTTTGCTGCGCGCATAACATAGTAATTCTAGGCTAATGAACGGGATAAGAACACATAAAGTTTTCAAAAACGGATATCACGGTTAGTAGAGGCCGGTCTTCGGACCGGGCGAAAGGGGGTGCTCATAGCTGACCTTCCCCGATCGTACCCAAGCTCCCGAGCCGAGACAACTCCGGTGATGACGGACATGTGGCCTTCGGCACCGAGTCAGGGTTTCCTAAATTTCCCCATTTTTAAAAATATTTAGGTGGCGACTCTGTATCTGGCAAAGCAGTCCATGTTTGGCACTACTTTTCAAAAATCTGTTTCTCAAAACGATTTGCCAGATTTGGACTCTTTGGTTCAGATTAAGAACCGCGACACACATCGCGAGTCCGAACTGTAGCGTGAGGTCCCTCGCGGGCGCGTCTACAGTTTCTGGCGACTCTGCTGGGGATTTTTAGAGAGCTTGACTCGAACTCATGATATCCTGTTTTGATTTCGCTTATGTGTTTTTTTGCATTGCATGTACATTGGTGCGCCTAGGAACACAGTGTTTGCCATCTGCCATTCCTGAACGGTTTGCCGGAGGCTTGCCTTGTCAAGGCATGTCCATAAGGCTGATCGGCTATGGGCTCTGACAGCATGGGAACATAAACCCCGGTTTACCGGGGCACCCCTTTTGACCATTCGACCTAGTACATGTTCGGATCCATAGTGACCATTCCAAGAATAGGACAGGTTGCTTACCCGATGTTAGGTTGTTTGAAAACCGCTGCGTGCGTAGTGGAACCCTAGCTCCTGACGAAATAGGACAGGGAAACCCTACCCCAACATAGGGGTGTTTTGGCTCTCACTTGCTTGCTATGTGCTTTTAGAGTGTATCTCTACAGGAACGCATATACCAGTTTGCGAGTTTGAGTATCGGGCCCGAGGGCACCAGAATCAGTATTGTTGAGAATCAGTTATCAGGAATCAGTTATCCGCGGGTATCAGATTCAGTATTTTGGGAACAGAAATTTGGGAACAGTGATCAGCAGTAGGGTACAGTTGTTTGGCTACGCCCGTATTCGATCAGTTTGGACTGAAATGCTGCCTGTTTTTCCTTTCAGTTCAGAGAGTGGCAGAGTTGATACAGAATAGCCAGTGTCTCCCCTTGCTGAGGCAGGATTTATGGCGGCACAAAACTTAGAAGAAGTTGTGGTTATGACGGCTGCATTGGAGCAGGGGACCGCTCCGCAGAGTGAGGCCAGCATCAGTATGTCACACCCACCCAGGTCGCCCGTTGTGCACCCGGTTTGCGCTCCCCAGTTATATCAGGCTCGTGAGCCCACCACCTTTGAATTGATGGGAATGATAGGGGACCTCCAGAGGACCGTGGCCGATCTGGCCTATGGAATGTCGGCTTCACCGCCAGTGGCGCCGTATGCCGGGAATTTCGTACCACAGGAGCCCCCGCTACTGGGGCGGATTGTGATAGAGCTTAGCCAGCCAGAGGTGGCTTCCAGCTACAGCCGCGACATGCCAGCATCAACCCAGACCCTTGATCAGGTTGAGGCCAAAGGAAAAGACAAGGCAAAGGTAGACGCCGACCCTATTGAACAACTGCTGTGGGCAGTCGAGGCTCTGAAAGTCAGAGGGATGAACAAGCAACAAACATCCGCAATCATGATCAAAGCTGTGAATGATGCTTTCCCCACTCCAATCAAAGGCAGTTCAAGCCAGGTAGAAAATCGGGATAGGCCCCGTCATGCCCAGACAATGCCTGTAGTTCCCAACCCTGCACTGGGAAAGGTTCAAAAAGCCAAGGCAGCGCCAGCCGACCCCTTCGCCAGCGCATCTGGCAAGAATCCTCAAACTTCAAAGTACCTGCCCCGAGGGCGCAGGGTCTTTCACGATCTCCACATGCCTTTGTCTAGGGCATTGCTAATATTGGCGAAGAATGGGCATCTTGAACCTTTGGAGCCTCGGCCACTCCCGAAGAATCTACCTCCCACGCATGATGCTACCTTGTACTGCGCGTACCACCAACAGTCCGGTCACAGTACCGATGGATGTTCCCGCCTTCGTCATGAAGTGCAGGATTTGATCGACAATAAGGTTATCCTTCCACCCACCCCGGCCAAGTCCGTCACCACCCAGTTGTTGGATTTCGAGGGCTCAGATACCGCGAGTATGTGAAGTGGACCGCCCGCGGGCAACATTTGGTGTATTTTTGAAGCGTCTGGCACGCATTTTTGAGCATCGATGAAACCGAGTTTTGTAAATCCTGGCTTGGATATCGAGTCAGTCTTTTGTTTTGAGTCTGTCTCTTTGTCTTGAGTCAGTCTTTTTTGCTTAAGGGTCTGTCTGGTTGTATCGAGTCAGTCCCCGTTGTATATAATACTAGGTGATTCTGGGGTTGTTGTCCCGAACGCCATTTTGTTATTATCTGTTTTTGTTTTGAGTCTGTTTCTGCCAAGGAGCTAGTTGCACCAACAAAGCCGATTGAAACAGCTGTTGCTATCTCAAACTTCATGCTTGCTTTCAGCATAAGTGCCAGAGAATTTGATCGGGCTGACAGTACATCTTGCCTGCTCCCCTGCGTGCCAAACTCATTGCATTAACCTAAGTTTTCCAAAAAAAACAAACTTTTTTGAACACTGCGGTGATAAAAACGAAGAGGAAGGAATTCCTCGGGTTTTGCAAAATTTTGATCATTTTGGGAGAAAGAGAGGCGTGCTAAGCCTTTTAATGAGTGAGATCATGCTTGTCGGCGTGAGTACTGAGAAGGATCCCGGCCTGATCCAGATTGGTTCCACACTATCTTCGGCGCGAGCGATTTGTCGTTTTCTTAAAAACTTTCAAAAGCAAATGTTTTACGCGGCCCTGTGAAGACTTGTGTGGAATCCCTCTTGAGGTCGCGCAGCCTAGGATCGCTCTAAGCCTCATGATTCAACCTATTTGTTTTCCGACTTTGAACCCGTTCAAAACGTTCAGAAAGTTCAACAGACAAACGCCATGAAAGGCCCGTGTGGCCAGTTTTGAAGTAGCCCTCGAGCAAGAGGCACCAAAAGCCAAATCAAAACGAGTCGATCTCACCGGAAGAAGCTCGTGGAGCAACCGTGATGGATTCTTCTGCAAATCAGTGCAATAGTCGTTCTCCTAGACATAGAGAGGCTTCAATTTCAAAAACCATTTGGCATGGACTTGTTACACTTTTACCCTTTGAGAGGCTCGCTGGGCCGAAAACCCGGAAGGGCGGCCCAGGCAAAAGTTAGAGCCCAAAAAAAAAAAAAAAAAAAAAAGAAAAAAAAAAAGAAAAAAAAAAGAGAAGAAAAAAAGCATAAAAAAGAAAAAGGAACGAAAAAGAAGAAATAGAAAATGAAAAGAAGCTCGCAAGGTCGAAAACCCGCATTGGGCGCCTTGGCAAAAGTGAGAGCCAAACAAAGTGAAGGTTAAAATACCCGAGTGTACCTTAACCGGAACTACGTAAGGCTTGATTCCCATGTTTGGGATACGTAGGCAACTTCATCGTGAAGTCCAGCCCCCAACGCTTTCATAGCGTCTCAGTCCATGCAATGGTTTCGATTTCATCCCCAGAGTCCAGTGGCCGACACCCTTCAAGGTGATTGTGTCCATATATGTGTTGTGACCGTCTTCGTCATCTCTGCGTCTGAGAGTTCGACCATCGCCAATGAAGACTGTTTACAGATTGCTGCGGCACCATCCCAAACAAGGGGCAACTTTTCGTTGCCACGAGCCGCCGTGAGCCGCCATTCAAACTAGGGGCAACTTTCCGTTGCCTCCCACCCCCCTTTCAAACCAGGGGCAATTTTCCATTGCCTCCGATCCGAGGTTGCGCATCTCGAAGAGTAAGTTCCATGCTTGTTGAGCATCAGCGTTTGAAAAATAGTTTTTTGAAAATTTTTACTGAGGTTGACTATTTTTTCGAAAACTATCCCATTTTCCAAAACTGGACCATTGTCTTGGACCCGAAAAGGAAAATTTTCAGTGCTTGCTGCCTGACTTGCATGCTTTTCAAATCAAAAAATCGAACAAGTACGTTAATCCGACTCTCATTTTGATCAAAATTGTTTTAGTAGAAAGCAAAAACAAAGAATGGTTAAAATGATGAACTAGGGGCACAGTTGAGCCAGGCGTTCTGTCTTTCCCCCGTCATCGATGTACTTGCCAGAAAAGCGCTCTGCCCGCCAGAAGAAATAGCTGTGAGCTAACGGTGTTGAGCATGAACCCACACCTTTCTATTTATCCATCAATCACCCCGGGGAGGGATGAAAAATGAGAGAATGAAGAATAGAGAGGTGTAAGTTGAGAGAAAAGTGAGGAAAAGGGTTTTGAGAAAAAAAATCCGAGCTCGAGAGCCGAGTGATGTGAGAATCACAAATCAGAAAGGGTGGGAAACAATACCTAGAGAAACTGGCTCCTCGTGATCTGAGGTCCCCCCCCGTCGTCGTTAACGCGTCTGTGTGTCGTGTCGTTGGTTTTGTTTACCTCAACCCTTGTTTTAGGTCTTTTCCGAGCGTGTCTCGTTGTGTTTAGGTCGTGTACCTCTATATTTGAGTCTGCCCCGCTCTGTTCAGTTGTAGGCTCGATATCCCGGTTTGAAAAACCCTCATTCAATTTCAAAAATCATTTATGCTCAGAATGCTGTGCCATTCTCTACATTTGAACGTGTTTCGACTCCAACCGGTTCCATCTTTGAGGTCCGTCCTGTCAGATTGGGCTGTTTGTTTGAGAATTGCCGTGTGCAGAATGAACCGAATGCTGTGTTATGGGCTGTATGCAGACTAATCCCCAACAGAGTAAGGGCTATGTGTCCAAGAATCAGGCAGTGGGTTGCTTGGTTTGTTTTGCTGTTGGCTGTTTAAGTTATCTGGTTATTACAGTGCGAGTGTTCAATTTTCAAATAACCAATCAATTTCATTTACATTGAGGTGTAACATGATGAGATGCGGTGCAATGCATGAGATATGTAAATGTAAACACTTTTTCAGATAAAAAGTCCGTTTCATTTCATAATCTTTTAAGTACAAAGTTTTGAGGAAAACAAAAATCTGCCTACGGCAGTACAAGGTAATCTAACTACCAAAGAAAAGAGGAAAAGTACAAAAAGAAGAAGGTGACAAAAATCTGCATCCATGTCGAGCACTCCAAGGGCCGTCAGTCTGTCCTGGTCCTCTTCCTGGACGAGGGTCCAGGAGCATCATCAGCGTCATCGTCAGAGCCCGAGCTAGAACCGTCTCCGGTCTCCTCCTCTGATGACTCGGACTCCGCCTCTGCCTCCGCCTCTGACTCCTCGTCATCATCATCATCGTCCGGGACTGGAGCTCGCGAGCAACTCCCGACATGAGCACGCCCTCCCCTGGTACGGGGAAATATCCGGCCCTCCTCATCTCTCCCCCGGGCAAGGACAGAAGGCCCAGCCGAAGCACCTCCTGCCATGGGAATCTGGAAAGGAGGCTGAAAAGTATATAAAAAGGGAAATGCATCAGTATACTGTAGACAGTTTATCAGTACAGAATACAGTGTACGAGTACAGTGTGAGAATGCCGTGAGCAGTTTATTAGTGCAGAATGCAATGCCGAGTACAGTGTGAGAATGCCGTGAGCAGTCTATCAGTGCAGAATGCAGTGTGTGAGTACAGTGTATGAATGCCGTGGGCAGTTTAACAGTGCAGAATGCAGTGTATGCAGTGTTCAGATACTGTGAGATCAGTGTATCAGGTGTTGTGCCGTGCATCAGATTATGTGAAGCAGTATATGAATAGTTTGAGGCCAATGTCAGAAGGACATACCGGTATGCTGTAGAGGGCTAGGAGATCAAATGTCCGCTGGAGCATCCCCATCATCGAGGCATTCATCGCCAACGACTGACGGGTGTACTCAGAAGAAGCCTACAAAAGTATCAGATGCATCAATATTCTGTGGAATATCAAGTAAACTGAAATGAATAACTGTACAAAATGCAGTGGAACATACCGGAGGTAAGTCAGGGACGTCGATGAACTCGTGACCAGCCGGTGGAGGGGCGAAGGGGATCTGATAGGTCGACCCACCCTGCCCCTGGAAAGTCAGTACAGCGGGCAGGGCAGGCCAGCCAACTCCTCGACCTCCCTGCACTCCACCCCTGCCACGGACCCGGGCCCTCCTCGCAGCCCCTACTCCAACTCCTGCTCTGGCCCCAGCCGCCGATGCCACAGGCTTGGCCCCCTCTGCTCGACGGCCGCTCAAAGGTTGCATCAGGTACGTCCGCACGTACTCCTGATAGTCTCTGGTACCTCTGAAGCCGGCCTCCTCCCAGCCAATGGAGTAGTCATCCAGCTGCTCAGTGGTGAGCCCCTCGGTCTCCCTCATATCCGCAGGAGGGGGAACCGGGACTATCTGCTCAGGTAACCCTAGGGTCTGGCGTAGGAAACGCTCCCCCAGGTACCAAGCCCGACAGACCGGGCCCTCAAGCAAAATCCGGAAACGCGAGGTCTCCTCCGCACCAGGGAACCGATCCCGCATCGCCGCCGGCAAGGAAGCCCATGGCCGCCAAGTGATCTGAAAGTGACAGACAGTTTGTTATCTACTGTTATTGAAATATGCAGTGGGAAAGCGAAGCTTAAATGAACCAAAAGTAAAACATACCTCCGCGGGGGTGATGGTGTCGAAGTATCGGCGGAAGAAGCCGAATGTCTCCGGCGGCCGCCGGGTGCATCTCCCGTCAAAGCGCTGTGAAAAGGGGACGGCCAGGGGAGTCTCCACAACTGGCACAGGAGCGAGCCTAGGGAAGTAGGTGTAAACCCACAACTGCAAGATAAATACCAGTGCATTCATCAGATAAAGCAGAATGCAGAATAAAGCAGAAATGGCAGAGCCATGTGTTGTGCAGTGTATTGTGTGCAGTGTACAGTGTGAGCAGTGTACAGTCAGTGTAAAGCAGAATGTATGTGTGTGCCGTGTGTACAGTATACAGCAAGTGTAAAGCAGACTACAGTGTGTGCGGTGTACAGAGTACAGAGAGTACGAGACAGAAATGAAAAAAGCGGAGAAGAAATGTACCTCCCAAGCCCGCCAGTAGCCTCCGAGTAGCTGGCCGCTGCCGCGAGAAGCCGAGCTCATATATCCATAAAGGGTGGCCAGAGCAGCGCCGCCCCAGTCATAATGCAGGATGTCCCGAATGTCCACTAGTGCGCTGAGAAGACAGAGAGGCACGGTGTTCGCCCGATCGGCGAAGATGGTAGTCCCAAACAGGAACATGAGGAAGCCGCGAGCATACCTCTCCACGTCCTCCGGGGTCATCTCCGCCTCCTCCTCCAACACGGGCTGGACCCGAAACTGGACCTCAAACCAGGAATATCGAACGAAACCTGGGTGAGCTAGAGGTGGGACCTCTCCCTGTAGATGGACCTGAGCGGCGGTCCACTCATCCATCGTGATGTCGAAAGGGATCGGATCACCCCCCACCCCGATGCCTGTGAGCATCGAGAAATCATGAGGGGTCATCGTCATATCCCCTGTAGCAGAGAAATGAAAAGAATCGGTGGTGTCCCACCACCTCTCCGCCAGAGCGGCAAGGAGAGGCCTGCAAGTGGAGAGCCTAGAGAGTCCTCGGCAGAATGCGCCGAAACCCGCTAGATCCACGATGCGCCGGACTGCATCAGGGAGCTCACCGTACCACTCCCGAGCACCAGTATTCCCATACCCACGGATAGTATGGGAACCCTCCTGTAAACAGAAAATAACAATTGCAAGACAACATTCAAAATGCAATTTTGAAAGAACAGATATAGCATGTATGCAAGTTTGTCAAATTCAGACAAATACTGGGTGCCAGTGTGTATGCAGTGAAATACAGTGAGTGCAGTGTGTTTGAGTGATTCAGGGCTAGTGCAGTGTGTGTGCATGTGTCAATCTCAAGCAGATATCAGTTGTATGTATGTTTACAGTCAACTACAGTCTACAGCATGTCAGATTCAAGCAATTAAAGAGTACAACTAACTATGACAGTTTGTTTTTGTATCCTACATTGCAAAAAGTAAAGCAGAAGACAAAGAGTTACCTCGGAAGTGCCGAATGAAAGGTGGGAGGTAGGCTCACGCAGTAGTAGCTCAGGTGCCACGTGCCTCTCGAAGCTCCGGAACTGACGCAGGCCGTCGGGGGGCAGAACATGGATCGCCGGTCGGTAGGTCGTCGGGTCGAACGGGCGCTCGCTCAGTGGTAAGAGCTCAACCCCGGGATCCATCTCGTGGTCCGGGGGAGTCCCGCCACGTGGAACATCGCCCGCCATATCGAAAATGATGAGAAAATGGTCGGAGGAAGGAAAACCGGGCCGGAATACGAAGAGTCAACCGAAAAGTCGACTCCCGAGAGGGTCGGGAATGGCCGGAAAGGCCGGAATGTGAAAAGGCACGGAAATGAAGAGGAAAACAAGGGGAACAAACCCCGAAAAGGCGGGAACGCCAAACGAGGCACCGAAACAAAAATGTGATCGGTTGAAAATGTCCGAAACGCGAAAGAAATCGCGAATCCGACGACGAAACGGGTGTAGAACGCGAAGAAATGGACGAAAAGTGAAAGAAAAACACTCTAGAGAGAGAGGGCAAGAGTTTTCGGCGGTGGAAAAGTGAGGAATAGGGTTTTGAAACCCTATTTTATAATGCCCAGAGTGAAAAGTCGAAACTGCCCCGAATCAGCAACTGTTTGCCGGTCGGCAATGTTTTGTGCCGGCCGGCACTTTTTTGTGCCGATGTAATTGTTTTTCAGCCGGTGGACAGCCGGTGGCCTCCCCTCCCGGCCGGTGATGTTCCCACAGCCTTGTTAAGGCCATGTGAGGAGTTTTTGGTCTTCATAGCTCAAGAAAGTGCAAGAAAGTGCATTCCCGACGGTCAACCGGCCTCCGTTCTGACTTCGGACTGCATCTGCCGTGCGTAGCACTCCAACCCATGCAAGGTGTATCCTTTTCGTATCCTTTTGACTTTTACAAAGGTCCAAAAGTTGCCCCATGTATATCGCATATCAATCGCACTGTTTTGTACAGTTTATTGCTCGCGCTGTTTTGCGCATCGCACTGTTTTGTGCATTTCAAATCATCGCACTGTTTTGTGCATTTCAAACTGTCGCACTGTTTTGTGCATTTCAAATCGTCGCACTATTTTGTGCATTGTATTTCAATCGCGCTGTTTTGCGCATCGCACTGTTTTGTGCACCTCAATTGCATCTTGCATGCATCCATTCGCGCTATCTTGCGCATCTTGCTTGTACTTGTTAGTACATTGCATTGTTTTGAACACAAGCTGGCTTCGCGAAAGCGTATAAGTCCAATTACAAACCGGCTTCGCGTAGCGTATAAGTCCAATTGTCAAAATCTTTTTTTGCACCTTATGAGGCGTGCGTGTCTCATTTGTATCACCTTACATTCCGTATGGCACTCGTGCCGCACTTGCATCATCATGCATTTGCATCTCAAAAAAAAAAACATGCATTGTCATGCATACATTTTGATTCCGGTCTAGGAGAGCTTAAATCCTCTAAAGTTGCAATTCCTTTGGTGTTCGTCGTGCCCGAACGACTTTCGGTGGTCTGGTAAGGCTACCTGCCTATGTTTGCGGTGAGTTCCTAGAAGACCAACTGGGACGGTGGAAACTAGAGTTCGAATAGCTTATGCCTAGAACGCAAAGGTTCGGGAGTTCCGAGACTAAAGTCTGGTTTAAATATCCAGGGGTGTACCCTCGGCTTGAAATCTGTATGGAAGCCCCATAGATTGAGGCAGCATGTCTGCGCCTCAGTTCTGGATACTGAACCAACCTAGTATATCGCCCTGTTGGTAAGATAGGGAAAGCTGCAATCATAGCCATTGCATCATGGTGCATTGTCATGCATTTCCATTGTAGCTTGCATGCATCCATTGCATTTTTCCCAGTAGTCGCATCGCACTGCATTGTCATGCATTTTTGTATCCATATCCATTCCATTGCATATTTGTAGATATTGTATTGTAGATTGCATGCATTCATTGCATCACCTTCCGCCTATGGCTTGCGCCTTTCTAGGTTGAGCTTGGTCTGGTATGCGCCCTTACTTTTCATGTTAAAACACAGTTCTGCATGTGTATCACGCCGATTCCACGCTGATATGTTGGTTGAGGGTTGCGGCACCTTTTCTGTGTTACACATGACTCGTATGTGTACATGCCTTTCCTAGGCAAGATTTGGTTTGGCTTGCTTGCCATATCCATTGTATCCATATCCATTCTATTGCATATTTGTAGATATTGCATTGTAGATTGCATGCATTCATTGCATCGCCTTCCGCCTATGGCTTGCGCCTTTCCAGGTTGAGCTTGGTCTGGTATGTGCCCCTTACTTTTCATGTTAAAACACAGTTCTGCATGTGTATCGCGCCGATTCCACGCTGGTATGTTGGTTGAGGGTTGCGGCACCTTTTCTGTGTTACACATGGCCTGTATGCGTACATACCTTTCCTAGGCAAGATTTGGTTTGGCCTGCGTGCCATATCCATTGCCATCTTCCTAGCATATTCATTCATGTATTACATTGTAGTGTAATTTTTGCATCCGGCATTAGGATCGTAGTCCTTTCTCCAGCGGGTCGTTTCCCCACTTGTGTCAATTCCACCCAATACTTGTTCTTGCGTCTGTCTACAATGCTCACAGTTCAGTTGACCGTTCTGTGGTAGACAGACTTGTTACCTCCATCAATCTATTTGACATAGGTGTGGTTTCGAACCGCTCATGATTGGATCATGATTCGAATGCTTTGCATGTAGTTTGTATTATTTCAATTACATTGCATCTTCATTTGCATTGTTTATACATTGTTTTGTATATATTGCATTTCGTTTCGCATCCACATTTGCATTGTCATGCATATTGCTAACAATATTATACCTGTTAAGTTTGTTTTCTTTTCAGGCACGATATTGTATGTACGGTTCATTCGAGGCTGGTGCAACCAAACGAACCGTACAGGTATTGTATTCTCAGAGTGAGACGTATTGAGAATCGCATAATTCTCTTACATCCTTTCTGCATTGTAGTGTAGTTTGGTGTATGCTATGCTTAAAACTGTCCCATGTATGCTTCATTACAGCTTTCTTTGCATGATCATAAGTTATGTCCGACTTCGTGCATTGTTTTGCATTTTGCCCCTGCCTTCGGGCGCATATCTTGATTGTCTTGCATGTTTGTCTGAGTCTTCGGCCTTGTCAAAAATGGGTCGTCTCTGGGTTTTGACATTCACTCCCGTCATTGTTATGACTTTCGAGTTCTGTCAAAGAGGGGCAACTGTAGACACCCCATTTTTGACCGTCCTCAAGACTTGGACGTCACCGTTTGAACACTCGGTGATTATCCATGTTTGTGTTCGTTTGGAGTTCCCGAAGGCCTCGGCTCGCGTGCCTTGCCTCAAGATCTCCGAACTCGACCGTTTAGTGTCTGGTTTTGCACCAAACACTTGTGTTTTGCCTTGGAAGGGCAGGGTAGGGCTTGTAGACCATCCCCACCCACCACCGGCAATGGCTAGAGGCCACCGGCTGGTGTTTGCTGCCACCGGCAATGTTTATTGCCAGCCGACACTATTTGTTGCCGGTCAGCACTATTTACTGCCGGCCGGCACTCTTTTTGGCCAAGATGGCATTTTTGGCCGGCCGATTGCTGTTCATCTGCTTTTGCAGATATTTTTAGACAGCTGTCTTGCTTTTGCATCCCTCCATACACGTGTATGGAGGGATCTCCCTCTTGTAAAGCTTGTCTTGTAAGCTTTACAAGACATATAGAGAGAGGCTCTCTCTTGAGGCAAAAAGAGGAGAGGACTTGAGGAGAGAGTTAAAATATTTTGAGAGCAAAAACAGCCATTGTTAAGCTCTGGTTTTAGGGTTTGAGTTAGATACATTTTCTATCTCTTTTTCCCTCTCTTTTGTGCACTAGGTGTTTAGTGTCTTACTATTGCACACAAACACCTAGTGTTTCACCTTCCTCTTGGAACTAAGGTTCTAAGGGACTGATTTTGAAGTTTTGGCATTGGATTCAAGCTAAAGGAGGCCATTGGAGCACCATTTGTGAAGGGTTCTTCAAGGGTAAGAACCTAGTCTCCTTTTTCCCCATTTTTGCATTGATTTTCTACCTATCTTAGAGCTGTTTTTGTGCTTATTGTATAACATAAAAAAGTTCTGTTTTTAGGCCCTTTTTATTGTTTATTAAGAGTGTTTTGTTGTTTGAGGGTGGTTGACCCCCCTTAGGCCTTGAAAGGCCTCATTTTGGGCCATTTTGTGCTAGCTCCGGGATTTTGGTGTTGGGGTCTCTTCACCACTGAAATCTTGAGGGATTTCAGTGGTGAAGATGATGCCTTGAAGTCCCAAGAAGGAGAGGGTCACCCCCTCTCCTTGTTGTCCTTGAAAAGGGCATGTTTTGGCCTCTTGAGAGAGCATTATGCTTGAGTGTGTGTTGAGCATGTTTAGGTTGTTTTCATGCTTATATATCCATAATATAACATGATTTTAAGTTGGTTTTGGTACCCCATGCATGCTTAGCATAGTTGCCATGTAATGCCATGTTATTGCCTCAATGTGCCTTAGGTTGTTAGCCTTTGTTGGAGCATGTTTTAGGCTTAGTCTTGTGAAGATTATGTGCTTATTTTGCCACGTTTTAGGTCTGTCCATAAGTGTTCTCTTGACAGGAACCAGTTGTTGGTTATTCTGAGGAGATATAAAGATTGTTTCGCATGGTCTTATAATGAACTACCAGGATTTTATAGATCATTAGTGGAACATAGGCTCCCTATGAAGCCTAACTTTAAGCCATACAAGCAAAAACCAAAAAGAATGGGTCCAGAAGTGATTTAGAAAGTTAAGGAAGAAATTCTTAGATTACTCAAGGCAGGCTTTATTAGGACAGCCAAATATGTTGAATGGCTATCTAATATTGTACCTGTAGTTAAGAAGAATGGTAAAATGAGGGTATGCATTGATTTTAGAAACTTAAATCTAGTAACTCCAAAAGATGAGTATCCTATGCCTATAGTAGATTTGCTGGTAGACAGTTCAGCAGGGCATCAAATTTTATCAATGATGGATAGGCACTCTGGTTATAACCAAATCTGCATTGCGGAGGAGGATGTTCACAAAATAGCATTCAGATGTCCTGGAAATATTGGCACCTTCGAATGGGTTAAAATGCCATTCGGTCTGAAGAATGATGGGGCTACATATCAGAGGGCCATGAACACTATCTTTCACGACCTCATTGGAGGATATTTAGAGTGTTATATTGATGATATTGTAGTTAAGTCGCAATCCATGGAAGAGCATCTGTTTCACTTAGAAGCAGCTTTCGAAAGAATGAGAAAGTTCAAGTTGAAACTTAATCCTCTTAAGCATGCTTTTGGCGTATCATCTGGAAATTTCTTGGGCTATGTAGTACACAAGAAAGGAATACAGATTGACTAGAATAAAGCCAAAGCCATCATTGAAGTCAGACCCCCCATCAAGTAAGAAGGAATTACAAAAGTTCCTTGGACAGGTTAATTTTCTTCGAAGATTCATTTCTAACACTGCAGGAAAAACTAAAGTATTTTCTTCCTTGTTAAGGTTAAGAGATGAAAAGGAATTTGTATGGATAGCAGAGCATCAAATTGCTTTCGAAGGAATCAAAGCCTACTTGGCCGACTCTCTAGTGCTGATGCCACCAAAGGGCGATAAGCCTTTGAAGTTTTCTATAGCTGCAGCAGAAGATTCATTGGGAGCTTTCTTAACCCTAGACAATGAAGAAGGCAAGAAGCAAGCTATTTATTACCTTAGTAGGTTTTTAAATTCTTGTGAATGTAAATATTCAGCTGTAGAAAAGCTTTGCCTTGCATTGTATTCTGCTGCAATGAAATTAAGATATTATCTTTTGCCTACAACTGTCTTGGTAATTGCAACCACAGATTTGGTTAAGTATATGTTATCTAGACCTATGTTGAGGGGAAGAATTGGCAAATGGGTATTAGCCTTGTCAGAATTTCATTTAGAATATGTTCCCCAAAAGGCGGTGAAATGATAAGTTTTAGCCAATTTTTTGGCAGACCATCCATCTCAAACAGAGAGCCAAGAGATAATGGAACTTTGTATGGCTAGTGTTGAGCCGTGACAAATGTGGTTCGATGGATAGAAAGCTAATGGCCTAACTGGAATTGGTATAGTGATTAAGTCACCACAAGAAATAGAAACCACACATGGTTTCAGAGTGGATGAAACTACTTGTTCTAATAATCAAGATGAATATGAGCCTTGATAGTGGGATTGGAAATTTTTATTGGATTACAAGTACATGCAGTTGACATATTTGGAGATTCTCAATTGGTGGTTAATCAAGTGAAAGGGATTTTCAAATGTCAAAGTATAAGCATGTTGTCATACTATGTTGTTGCATTACATTTGCTCTCTCAATTTCAAATAGCAAATGTAACTCATGTCCCAAGATTCTTGAATAATAGAGCTAATGATGTGGCTCAGAAAGCTTCGAATTTCAAGAGAAGGGATAATACTCAAAAGGACATAAGCCAAACAACATACCAGAAATCTATACCTCCCTTAAATAAAAGGAATGTGGTTGTGGAAGTCAATCATAATGACTTGCAGGAACAAGATTGGAGGCATCCAATAATACAGTACTTGGCTGGCCCATCCTCAAAGGCCAACAGAAAAATTAAATTGCAATCTATGCAATACATCATATATAACAATGATCTCTACAAAAGGGGGGGGGGAGATGGTCTATTGTTGGAATATTTAGGCCCAAAAGAAGCATTAACAGCTATGGCTAAGGTTCATGAAGGCATCTGTGGTGCTCATCAGCCTGGTGTAAAAATGAGATGGCTACTTCGAAGGCATTCCTACTATTGGCCAACTATCCTTAAAGACTGCATAGAACATGCCAAGGGTTGCCAAGCATGTCAAAAGCATGGCACAATAAGGCATGTGCCCATAACTGACCTGCATGCAGTAGTAAAGCCCTGGCCATTCAGAGAATGGGCCAAGGATATGATGTGGAAAATACACGCGCCCTCTTCGAAGCATCATTGTTTCATTTTAGTGGCTACTGATTACTTCACCAAGTGGGTCGAAGCTAAGCCATACAAGGCTGTAGACCAGACTGAGGTCATTGGGTTCATCAAGGATTTAATCCATAGGTTTGGCATCCCACAAACTATAACTATTGATAATGGGACTGTGTTTGATGGAAAAATGGTGAGCTCTTTTGTGGCTGAGTTTGGAATTAACCTTGTTAATTCCACCCCTATTATGCACAAGCCAACGGCTAAGCTGAATCATCCAATAAGTCCTTGAAGAAAGGAATATAAAAGGTTATGGAAGACAATCCTAGGAATTGGCATAACTTATTGTTGGATGTATTGTGGGCTTATAGAACTTCTCCAAGGTCAAGCACAGGAGTTACTCCTTATGCCTTGGTGTATGGGCATGATGCTGTATTACTTGTGGAAATTAATGTTAAGTCTTTGAGGGTAAGATGCCAAGACCAGCTAGATCCTGAGCAATACCATCAGAGTATATGCTTGGAATTAAAAGGAATAGATGAAGCCATAATTCTGGCATTAAATAGCATTCTCTTTCAAAAAAAGAAAGCAGCCAAAATTTACAATAAGAAAGTCAAGCACATTGGCTTCGATGAAGGTTATTTGGTGTGAAAAACCATACTCCCAATAAGGATTAAAAGCCATAAGTTTGGCAAATGGTAACCTAACTGGGAGGGGCCATACCAAATCCATAGAGTCCTTCCTTTTGGAGCATACCATTTGAGAAATTTGAATGGATATGTACATTCCAAAAAGATTAATGGCATGTATTTGAAGCCTTATTTTCCAACTATATGGGAAACATAAGGAGATAAATAAATGCCAAGTACAAGAATACAAAAATACTCAAATGATAAATAAGAATTTATTTTTCATAAAGAGTTGAATATATTCTGCCATAAATTGGCCCAAAAATCATTACAATGCCTCAGTTGTTCTTTTACAACAGATGTTCTAGTTTTAAAAGATGAAAACAACTGAATGGCTGTAGTCATTTCTTGTTTTCGATTGGCCAGTCCTTGGTTAGTGATCAGCAACTTGGTATCAGTTCGGGCTAAAGCCTGGTTGACTACAGATAACTCCTTCTCAAGTTGAGCCTTCCTCTCTAATAGTTGAGTGCGAAATTGGGAGACAGAGGAATGTTTTCCCTTCAACTCTGATATCTCAGCATATACTGTTGAAACAAAGTCCTGATCTCTGACCAATTTCTCCTCTGAAGCCTTGGCAGCACAACAAATATTGATATAAAAGTCAATAGTAGCTGCTACTTGAGATAGATGGCTTGAGACAGACATGCCGGATTGCTCAACAATTTTGCAGCATTGAAGGAAGCCATTCCTTATTATAGGTCTCTCTAGGGCCTCGAAAGGAATCCTTGAGAAAGATATCAATAGTTCCAGGCAATTGTCCAAATCTATCGGAGGTGTAAAAGGCTTACAACTGGAAGAAGGACTCTGAAAAATTTCTAGTAAAGAGTCAGCCAAAACTAATGGCTCAGTTTCATCATTGGTTATTGGAGAGGTAAAGGGCGTGTCAAAGACACTGGCTAGTCTCGCCTCAAAGATATCTACCTCGACCATGGACATGAGGGGTGCAGAGAGGGTCGTGGTTAAAGGCATAGAGGATTGCATGGGGATAGAAGAAATAGGTGGAGCATCTTTAGCAGTCTCTATGGTCCTAGCCACCAATAGGTCAAGAGAAGAAGGGCTGGAAGTAGGCAGAGGTAATAAACCATGATTTGGAGAGCTGCCAGCACCTTTTATAGGAGAATCAACTGCCATCAGAGATGGAGTAGCAGTTGGAATTTCCTTGGGAGAAGGAAGAAGAGCGAGGTTTGAAAGAGAACCTAATTGAGGAGGGTCAAAGGTCAGATGGGGAAGATATGGAGCCAACCCAAAAGAAAGAAATTTAGGAATGATTGGTCTCAAGGAGGGTACATCAAATGCAGGCTTAGGAAGTGGAAGGATGATTTGAATAGTCCTCACATTCTGCAGATGATCAACCTCAACTGAAACCGAGGGAGTTCCCATTGGAAGAATAGAATCAGTAGTTGTTGCTGCGAAAGGAAGAAGAAATATAAAGTAATGTCAAGTTTCAATACCAAAATTTGACAAGGAAAAACAACAGAAGCATAAAAGAAATTACTTGTTTAAGAAGTGTTGGCAATAATAGGAGAGCTACGAAGGGAGTAATGTTCAGCAATTTGTTGCCTTCTTGCGGTTTCCTTTTGTAATGCATCAGCATCAGCAGCAGCAGCAGCTTCATCTCGAAGTATATTTCATACTTATGGATAAAAGAGTGCTCAAGTATTAGTTTACTTCGAAGAAATTAAAAACCTGTTTTTGGTTTCTCAAGGAAAGTTATGTCCTTCGAAGCAAGACTTGAGATCCCTTAAGGGTGGGAATTGCTGTTCGAAACATCAGAACCAATAATTGGTTTGTATTTAAGAAAGATTTTCTTTCTAGACTAAAACAGTACAGCCCTAAAAAGGAGCTTTCATATTTTTTGAAACTGTTATTCTAAGGAAAAATGGTCAATTTAAAACTGATTGATCATACTGACCATGACCATATGTTGGTTATGATCAAAACAAGCTTTAAGGAGTAAGATTGTTAAATTCGAAGCATCAATTTTAAATAAAATCAACAAAATTGTTAACTATATTCCATAAATTGGACAGGTTCATTGTTGGTTCTTTTAGTGTTTCATTTAAAACAATCGAGTCCAAGTTCGAAGGATAAGCTTGTTCAGTTCGAAGCTCTAAATTTGCTTTTAAAAGACAAACGGAGATAAGATCAAACCATACCAAACAAAGAAAAAGTCCTAGTGGTATTAAAAACCAAAGCAATTACATCGAATGGCCCTATTTGGGTACAAACTCAAGCTCATAAAAATAGGGAATGGAATAAATGACAAGATCATGAAATTTAGTCCAACAATGATTAATGAATTTCTGTTCTTTCTTTATTGTATCCTCTATTTCTTCTAACATTGGCTGCATAAGTTGATGTGCTCGCACTTCGTAAAAGAGCTCTTCAGCCTTTATTTCGAATGATGTTTCTCTTAATCCTTGTTCCAATTCGTTTATCTCTAAGTCATCCTAGTGCGCAGAATCTTTGTTTTTGAAATCATCGAATTCTTCAATGAAGTTCTCTATTTCGTACTAGGCATGAATTCGAAGGGACGAAAGTTGGTCTAAAGATTGTGTGGTGGCCATAGAGGTCCGATGCCAGTGGAGAAGCAATGGAAGTTGGTCCAAAAACATGTGAAGCTCTGCTTGGGCGAGGGGATTGAGAACATGACCTCGAGTTAGAATATCACAAGCCCATCGAAGGTTCTTGAAAGGGACTTCATCCTCAAGAACATTGAATGGCAAGTGAAAAAAAGCCGTGAGCAGAAGTTGAGCTTGCTTCCGCTCAGTTAGAGTAGGGGAAGGGGGAGGCTTGTAGGGTGGAAAGATCTTATCTGGGGAAAGGCAAGCCTCAATCTCTCTGTCCAGCAAGGATTTAACGGGAGGGAAGGTATGGATGCTTCTATTTCAGAAGATGGAACAAGGGCAGAAGGAACAAGGGCATTAATATAATCGAGCCAGTCAGAAGAACAAATCTTTGCCTTCTGGGCTAAGAATGATGGATTGTACCTTTGTACCTCTTCTAAGCGTCGGGCGACGTGCACTATCTTTGTAGGTATGGAGGATGTATACCATGCTACAAGCAGATTCTCCTCCAAACTGCGTCGATGGTCAATGGGCACGTAGGGATAGACCACCGAGCTTCGTGCATAAGAAGGAAACTCTAAAGGGTCAGTAAATTCGACAAAGTAATGGTTGATTCGTTCTCTCAAATCACAGGCCTCAGGTTTTGACCAGCTTGTCCAGTTTGAAGCACCAGAAGAGGAAGAAGTCGCAACCTTGTCCCATGCAGAGGGTTGTGAAGAAGAATTTCCCATGTCCATATTTGTAACTTTCTGAATCAAAGGATTGAGAGCAGTTTGTTCGTAGTCCAAGGGTGAGTCAGAAGAAGAACTTCCCATGTCCATATTTGTGAGTTTCTGAATCGAAGGATTAAGGGCAATATGTTCGAAGTCCAAGGGTTGATAATTTGCAAAGGCATCCATGACCTGAATATAGAAAGGTGGGTAAAGGTGGCTAATTAATGCATAGAGGTTCTTTCGAGGAGGAACAGCATCGTCATATGACTCTTCGTGTGTTCGATCATTGGAGGAGAAAATTGATTCGGCCATAAAATGTATCAGTCTGTTCGAATGCTAAGGTGGTGGGGGGTTCAAAAGATTGAAGGAGAGTTTAATGCAGATAAATGACAGTTGCATTTTCTGGAAAAATGCAAAACCCATGCACGTTCTAAGACGTGGAAAAAAAGACATTGATCCACTAATATCACCAAGTATTGGGTATATTAGTGCGGGGGTAATGTTGGCTACATATTTTGTACAAGCCAATTACAATTCGACGTGTGGCAAAGTAAGGGTAGTACGAGAAGACTATTCAAATCTTCGATCTTGATCGTACACGTGTCAGTTAATATTGGTTGTTACGAGATCTGAGTAGCAGTGGATCAGCAGAGAGATACAAAATGATGTGGCATCATCGGTTACTCACATTTGAATTCAAATTCAGGAGGGAAGCCTAACTGCAAGTGATGACGTAATGGAGCTAATTTTGAGGCAACATGATCAGCGATCATGGAGGAGCAGTTCGACGGTTGGAAATACAGTTCGATGGTCATCCTTAAACAGTATAAATAGAAAAGAAAACCCAGAAACGGACCCCTAGACTCAGATCCAAAAAACCAGTCTTATTCTTCTTTACTTAGTTTTACATGTCCTGTTCTGTACATTCCAGTACTTTAAATTCTGCACTACACTTCATTAATAGGAGTAGTTTTCAAGTAGATTATCGCTGTAAACCTCTACGAGGCTGAGTTTGAATCATTATAAGTTTTTTATTCTAATAAAATGCTTCAGTTGTTCTTTATTTGATTGGTATTTTGTTTAATTCTCCTAAATCAAGCCACCGGTAAAAATCCTCTTTTATTGAGGCTGAGAGAACTAAAACACAATCGTCTGATAATTGGTTGACAATTAAATTTCTGTAAGGACTGATTGATTCTTGCTGGCACGCTTGCAATTACAATAATAACCTTCGAAAGCCAAAGAGCCAACAGTATTATATACAATTTCGTATTCAAACGTCATACTTTCATAAAATTAAAATTTAAAATTTTAGGATATGTATTTAAAATAAGATATAGATATAAGGACTTGTTATAGACACTGATATATTACGTATTATATAATATTTTTAAACAAGATATGGTAAATTATGTAAAAATATATTATAAATTAAATAAGATTTAGAAAAAATATAAAAAAATTTATCTCTCATCAATGAAGATATATATATTTCTTTTCTAACAAATATGAATTTTTTATTATTCAAACATTATGAAAAATTAGAAAATCCAAGTGTACCCTCACTCTTATCATATTGCATAGATACGAAAAAGAAAAAAAAAAGGTAAATTACATTTTAACCCCTTGTGGTTTGTCCAAAAAACACAGAACTCTCCTAAAGTTTCATTTGTAACACTTAAACCCCTAAACTTAATACCAAACTGTAATTTCTGACAGATCCGTTTGTTTAAGCAGAATGTGGATTTTAAGAGCATAAAAGTATAGTGCGACAAAGCGTGAGTTACACTCTTGGATCAAAACACCTCTTCTCTCTCCTTCATTATATAAATATACAACACCATCACCTTCCATGCAAAACCACCACCATCACCTTTTATTTCTTCTCTCATCTCACCACCATTGCCTTCCATGCAAAAATCACAACCAACCAATATCACCACCATCATATTCTATGCAAAACTACTGCCATCACCTTTTATTTATTCTCTCATCTCACTACCATTACCTTCCATACAAAATCACAACCAACCAATATCACCACCATCATATTCCATGCCCATCACCTTTTATTTCTCCTCTCATCTCACCAACATTACCTTCCATGCAAAATCACAACCAACCAACATCACGACCATCATGGAATCAAACCCATTTTTCTCTCTCTAAAAATTATCCAAACCCACTTTTCTCCTTATGATTCAAATTAGTAGCAAACTCAACCCATGGAATCAAACAATTAATATGTGGAAACATTTAGATTTTTGAAATAGCATTGATGAGATTCATACCAACCAAACCCACTTTTATCTTTTCCAAACCACATGCACGAACAAGCCCGAAAAGATTAGATTTTCAGATTCAAACGCACCATTTTAAGCCCTTGTATATCTTTTGTCATAACTCTGTTTTGCCTCATTTTTACTTCATTAGATTCACCTCACGGCCTAGTTTTCGTATCACTCCTCATACGCTTCATTCCATTTTCTTTTGCGTTTTGTCGGCGCTCTAAAATATGACCAAAAATAGATTTTTTTTTTCCCCGTTTGCGATATTATTTTGGCCCATCTTTCGAACTCTATAATTTTCTCGATTCTTAACAAATTTATCCTGTTCTTTCATCAATCTCTTTACCTTTCTTTATACTTCATCCTACGCCACCTCGTTTTCTTACTTCTTCTTAAAATGGGTGGTTTCGGCATGCAGAAAGTTGCCCGAAAACTAACTTCACACATTCCAAAGAAACATTTCTAAATTTATTTTATTGTTTTTCATCATCCATCATCTTCTGCTGCTTCATAGCACTTTGTAAAGGGTGGTTCTTGGTTTTGACGGAGCTGGGCGATGGTGGTCGTGACAGTCCAGCGGTGACGTGGAGCTCGCGGTGATGGTAATCATGGAGCTTGATGGTAGTGGTGATGGAACTTAGTTGTGAAAATGAGGGAATGAGGTGGGTTTAGTGTTGAAAGGTAGTGGTGATGATGGTGGTCACAGTGAGAGAGAAGATATATATACATATATATATATATATATATAGTGAGAGAGAGAGAGAGATACAAAATAATACAAATAAAATGATTGAGTGTAAAATATATAGGGGCATTTATGACTTTTTATTACTTATGTTACGTTCATTCAAAATTACAGTTTGGTATTAAATTTAGAGATTTAAGTGCTATAAATGAAATTACAGGGGAATTTCGTAATTTTTAGATAAACCGCATGAGCTTAAAATGTAATTTATTCCAAAAAAATAAAAAATAAAAAAATTAAAGGGTAAATAGATTTTTTTTCCCCGTTTGCGACATTTTTTGGCCCATCTTTCCGACACTATAATTTTCTCGATTCTTAACAAATTTATCCCGTTCTTTCATCAATCTCTTCACCTTTCTTTATACTTCATCCTACGCCACCTCGTTTTCTTACTTCTTCCTAAAATAGGTGGTTTCGGCATGCCGAAAGTTGTCCAAAAACTAACTTCACACATTCCAAAGAAACATTTCTAAATTTATTTCATTCTTTTTCATCATCCATCATCTTCTGCTGCTTCATAGCACTTTGTAAAAGGTGGTTCTTGGTTTTGACAGAGCTGGGCGATAGTGGTCGTGACAGTCCAGCGGTGACGTGGAGCTCGCAGTGATGGTAATCGTGGAGCTTGATGGTAGTGGTGATAGAACTTGGTTGTGAAAATGAGTGAATGAGGTGGGTTTAGTGTTGAAAGGTGGTGGTGATGATGGTGGTCACGGTAAGAGAGAATATATATATAGTGAGAGAGAGAGGGAGATAGAGAGATACAAAATAATACAAATAAAATGATTGAGTGTAAAACGGTAAGAGAGAATATATATATACATATATATATATAGTGAGAGAGAGAGAGGGAGAGAGAGTGATACAAAATAATACAAATAAAATGATTGAGTGTAAAATATATAGAGGCATTTATGACTTTCTATTACTTATGTTACGTTCATTCAAAATTATAATTTGGTATTAAATTTAGAGATTTAAGTACTATAAATGAAATTATAGAAAAATTTTGTATTTGTTAGATAAATCGCATGAGCTTAAAATGTAATTTATTTCAAAAAAATAAAAAATAAAAAAATTAAAGAGTTCATAACATAGCATGTGTCTCACGTTCTGTCTTCATAGCATAGCATGCGTCTCACGAGTCTCAATTCTGCATTTGTTTTCGTGCAACACTTGAAATTGTTTCCAAACAGCCCCGCATTTTCAAGGTTTAAAGCTTTTCCGTAGTAATTCCTTTCGCAAATTGTTTCCAAACAGACCTGCATTTTCAAGGTTTAAAGCTTTTCCGTAGTAATTCCTTTCGCAAAATCGTTTCCAAACACCTCCCATTTACTCTGTCAAATATGTCACCCCACAAAAAGACCCCGTTTGGATGCTTATAATGGACGACAAAAAATGTATTTTATTACAGAGTATTACGGGCAATGAGATTTATCTTGTCAATACTCACATTATTTCGTTTCTTTTTTAATTTTTTTAATAATTTAGTAATTTTTTTAAAATATTTATAATTTTGTTTAAACATTTCACTAAAGTCAAAAATAATAATAACAATAAGAAACACAAAACATGTCACATTTCCATTTTCTTAACGTTAGTTTTTTTTTTTTTTTTCTTTCATAAATATCTTATTTTTGAAGTGCATCTAATAGGAATTAAGGTGATTACTATGCACAGTACAATAATCACGGTTGTCCGACCAATGCACTTCATTTCAATAATTTAAATCATTTACTTTTTAAAATAAATTGAATAAAATATACCTATAAAAATTTTAATTAATTGGACGTCGCGCCTCATTTCAATAATTCAAATCATTCACTTTTTAAAATAAATCGAATAAAATATACCTATAAACATTTTAATTAATTGGACGTCGGTAACTGTGTAAGGGTGATTTCCGTACTATAAAAGGTTGAACTTCGTAAAAAAACAGAGAGAAAATACAAAGAGCGTATATATTAAATGTCTGGATTCCCAATCTCTTAAGGGAGAATAGTGTTCGCCTTTTATAGGAGAAGGTTACTTATCCTCCAAGACTTTCTCTTTCTATAATTTGTTCCATTTGTCCTGTTCGTGGTTGAGAGGGTAATTTTTGGGAAAAATTGGGCCGAGCTCCGAGTTTGGCTTCGAGGCCCAAAACGCGAAGGACTAAGTAAAAAGGCCGTAATGGCTACTTCGGCCTAGGGGCAAGGTTACTCCGGCCTTAAGGAGACAAAGTTACTTCGGCCCGAGGAGGTGAGATTACTCCGGTCCAAGGAAGAGTAAAGCCACTCCGGTCCGGAGACAACTCGGAGTTAGGCCGGTCTCAGAGTTAGTCCGGCCGCAGTACGTTCTGGGAAGACCGGTTTCAGAATTAGTCCGGTCGTGACATACAGCGGTTGGGACGGTCAGAACTTGCTACTTGGAAGTTTGAACTAAGCACATCAAGGTCAAACAGGGCAGCCGAAGTAATCAATTGGAGGAGCAGACCGAGCTAAGTATAGTTCGGCCCTCTGTGGCTCGGTATAGCCAATTTTACTTCGGTCATGTGGAAGTTCGGTCATATAAAAAACCATCCCACTTGGTTTAAGCAGTGGGGGAGGGTGCAAAAGGATAAGCATTATCCTTAGGAGAATGAATCCTAGGAGGACTCTGCATGGAGAAGTACAAGTCCTACTAGGATTGTGCCGTACGAAACTTATAAAAGCTCACAAGCAACACCTTGGAGGAGGTAATTGAACACAATCTTTCTGAGAACTTAGAGCTTTGTCTATTTGTCAAGTTTTCTGACTTAGGCATCGGAGAGGTTTCCGGCACACACCCGCCGGCTAGCTCACGTTTGTGTTTTCAGGTGACAAAGCGACGTCGTACGGAGGAGCGTGGACTTGGTCAACAGGATTATACGAGGAGAATTATTTCCTCCCCGTACAATTGGCGCCGTCTGTGGGAAGATCAGACAAGAACAAAAACCTCTTGACTAAGCTTCTCCTTTTCTCATTCAATGGCACACATTGAAGACTTGCCGCAGTCCGCCGTCGACGGACTAACTCCAGAAGGGGGCGCAAGGCGTGAGGGATTACCTGCTGTCCCTCCCATGGCGGACTTGGAGCCCCAACAACATAATTCCAGGAGGAGCGGCAAGGGAAGGCGGAATGGCAGCCCTCGTCACTCTCAAAGTCCCGACAGGCAAAGGAGGAGGATTGATCCTCAAGCCCTGGAAGATCGCGTAAAGGAACAGGATGAACTGATTCGGAGGATGGCGGCGGACATGGAGGCCTTGAAACGCCAGATGAAGACCAAAGATGTGGCGACAGGAGAGGGGCGCAAGCACAAGACGCCCCCTCGCCACTCAGAAAGTCGTAGTAGGAATACTACACCCTCTCAAGGAGAGAGCAGAAGCCTCAGGACAGGCGACACTCACTCCTTATCTTCAAGGACTCGTCACTCCAGGTCTGAGAGGACGAGATCCGAAAGATCATACACTGAAGGAAGCACGTATTGGCCTTCACATTCACACCAAACCAGATCCAGACAAACCGAGCTACCCAGGTCATCCGACTTACGAACCGTGCTAGAAGAAAAAGCACGATGCAAGGAGGATGCCAGGGCAAGAGATCCACACCGAGTTTCGGCCTTACAACGGTTGGCTCCTCGGACGCATGGAAGCGTCGAGGTTGGAATGCCAATACCGCGACCGGCCTACGAACTAGCAGACAAGGCATTAGCAAGACTACAGACTTCGCCGTTTGTCCCAGCGATCGAAAACGCACCCCTACCATCAGGCTTCCTTCAGCCGAAGTTCAATACATATGGAGGGAAGACGGACCCGTATTCACACTTGAGCCACTTTCGCCAAGTCATGGCTGTGTACAGGCGAAACGAGGCCCTAATGTGCATACTCTTCCCATCAAGTCTGGGCGACTTAGGCTTGACTTGGTTCGAAAAGCTCCCAGAGGGCAGCATAGCCTCCTGGGCCCAATTGGCAGAAGCGTTCGTAACAAGGTTTCGGAAAAATACTAAGACACCGGTGGAGATAGACCAGTTACTCTCCATCGACATGGGTGAAAAAGAGACCCTCAGATCTTACAACAGTCGCTACTGGGAGACATTCAACCAGATTGGAGACTGCCCCACCAATCTGGCCATTGCGCAATATAAAAGAGGCCTACCAGTAGGGAATCGACTACGGGACTCGATCACCATGACACCACCCCTCACCATGGAGGCCCTGATGGAAAGAGTGCATCAGCACATCAGGGTAGAAGAGGATGGCGCACGTGCAAAAGCAAAATCTAGTACAACCACAATGCCAGAAAAGAAGACCTCAGCAAAGGTCAATACAGTAGATCGACAGAATAAAAACGGACGCGGCAGACGAGATAACGGAGAAGATCCAGATAAAAAATGGTTGAGAATCCGCACTGCCATAACAACGGTGTTCAAGAAACCAATATATCGGATTCTGAGCGAAATAAGAGATGAGCCTTTCGTCAAGTGGCCAGCCAAGCTAGGAGAAGCCCAGAAAGACTACGACGACAGATCACGGTGCACCTTCCACCAAGAAAAAGGGCACCGAACTGAGAATTGCACGCCACTGAGACAGCACTTGGAAGAATTGGTGGCAGCAGGACACTTGGATAAGTACATTGAAGGAGGGACGCAGCCAGCCCCCCAGGACCATAATAACCACCCCAATGGAATGCCAATAGACGCCCCGCCTCAAGGCGTCATCAATGTCATACATGGAGTCTTTGAACCTGAGCGTGTATGCGAGCTTAGGGGATCGATCAAAAAGGCAGAACACTTTAGAGAAGTACTAAGTGCCCAACCAGCCATCAAGAAAGGGAAGACGGAGGCAACAAACGTCATGACTTTTTCTGACAAAGACTTGGAACGAATTTACTGCCCCCACAATGATGCCCTGGTCGTCACTCTCCGAGTCAAGGATTTTGACGTCAAGCGGATTCTGATTGACCAGGGTAGTTCATGTGAAATCATGTACTACGAGACATTCAAGCAATTGAAGCTGCAAGACAAAGACTTGGCACCTGCCGTATCTCCCCTAATTGGGTTCAACTCCATGCCAGAATGGCCCGTCGGCAAAATCATTCTTCCAGTCAGAGCAGGAACCGTGACAAAACAAGTGGAGTTCTGGGTATTGAAGGTCCCCTCCACTTACAACATCATCTTAGGCAGAACATGGCTGCATGCCATGCGATCAGTGGCGTCATCCTACCACCAAGTAATGCGGTTCCCCAACAACACCGGCATAATTGAAGAAGTCTATGGAGATCAGATCATGTCAAAGCAATGCTTCGTCACGGCGAATGGCAGCCGCGCCGCCAAAGGATATGTTCATTCGGTGGAAGAACCGGAGAGTAATGAGCTATTCGCAGATGTCGGAAAAGCGGCGGATCGGAAAGCAGTGGAGGACCAGGAGATGGCAAGTTAAGGCCAAACTGGGACGGTCCTTACAAAGTGGTTTGGTTAACAGACAAAGGGGCATACCACCAAGACAAGGACGGCAAAGCAATCCCTAGGCCATGGAACACGGCCAATCTCAAGTTATTTTATTCTTTCTTTTTCAAAGACGTGTAATTTTTTCTTTCTTCAATAAAACAAGCGATTCTTCTCAGCATAAGTTGTTCTCTGTAAAAGTTAGCTTTAGTGAAGATTAGGTACATAGTAAGCATTTTATTCTAAGTTGGCTGGAAAAACTAACTTAGAGGTTGGCTGGAATAAACCAACACCCCTCCTAAGCCCAGGATAAGGATCCAGGCTGCAGGACGTTTGGTCGGAATAACCAAACTTTATTCTAAGTTGGCTGGAAAAACTAACTTAGAGGTTGGCTGGAATAAACCAACACCCCTCCTAAGCCCAGGATAAGGATCCAGGCTGCAGGACGTTTGGTCGGAATAACCAAACTTTATTCTAAGTTAGCTGGAAAAACTAACTTAGAGGTTGGCTGGAATAAACCAACACCCCTCCTAAGCCCAGGATAAGGATCCAGGCTGCAGGACGTTTGGTCGGAATAACCAAACTTTATTCTAAGTTAGCTGGAAAAACTAACTTAGAGGTTGGCTGGAATAAACCAACACCCCTCCTAAGCCCAGGATAAGGATCCAGGCTGCAGGACGTTTGGTCGGAATAACCAAACTTTATTCTAAGTTAGCTGGAAAAACTAACTTAGAGGTTGGCTGGAATAAACCAACTCTTTGTACTCTTCAGCCGAAGTAAGTGTAAGGCTGAAGAGTGGTTGGCTGGAATAAACCAACTCTTTGTACCCTTCAGCCGAAGTAAGTGTAAGGCTGAAGAGTGGTTGGCTGGAATAAACCAACTCTTTGTACTCTTCAGCCGAAGCAAGTGCAATGCTGAAGAGTGGTTGGCTGGAATAAACCAACTCTTGTTACTCTTCAGCCGAAGTAAGTGTATGGCTGAAGAGTGGTTGGCTGGAATAAACCAACACTTGTTACTCTTCAGCCGAAGTAAGTGTAAGGCTGAAGAGTGGTTGGCTGGAATAAACCAACTCTTGTTACTCTTCAGCCGAAGTAAGTGCAAGGCTGAAGAGTGGTTGGCTGGAATAAACCAACTCTTGTTACTCTTCAGCCGAAGTAAGTGTATGGCTGAAGAGTGGTTGGCTGGAATAAACCAACTCTTGTTACTCTTCAGCCGAAGTAAGTGTATGGCTGAAGAGTGGTTGGCTGGAATAAACAAACTCTTGTTACTCTTTAGCCGAAGTAAGTGCATGACTAAGGAGTGGTTGGCTGGAATAAACCAACTCTTGTTACTCTTCAGCCGAAGTAAGTGTAAGGCTGAAGAGTGGTTGGCTGGATTAAACCAACTCTTGTTACTCTTCAGCCGAAATAATTATGTCGGCTAAAGAGTGGTTGGCTGGTAAGTATAGTGTAACCAACCAAAAACCGAAATAACACATGGAGTAATAGAAGACATTACAAATACAAGCATACACACAATAACCGGAATAAGAGAAGTCAAATTTTCATTCAAAAAAGAAGTCATTACAAGGCTGCTTAGTTCGGTTACAAAGAAAAGATTACAAAATTAAGAGAAGAGTTCATCTATTTCGGCGTCAAAGGCAGCATCGGCGTCAACCCGAAGACCGGTTTCGGGCGCTACAACACTTTCAGAAGGAAGAACGGGTTCGGCTGGAGCCACGGCTTCAATTGGTTGATCAAGAGTTAGATCTTCCACCACGGGCTCCGACCGAACTACCTGATCTGCATTCACAACCGAAGTATCCTCAGGGGCAGAGTCTTCATCAGAATCTTCATCATCTGAGCCCTCAAGGAACTGCTGTTGCATGGCCGTGGCATAATCCATCAGGGAGTTCGGTATAAAGTAGGCTGGAGGGTTGAAAACCTCGGTCTGAGGATCATGACCGAGCTTCTCAACGGCTCCCCTCCAGCCGCACTTAAAGAACAGATCCTTGGCCGCATTGCATTGTTGGGCATAAGCATCCTCTGCCCTCTTGAAGCCTTGTTTGTCGGCTTCCTTCACCTTCTCTTTTATTTCGGCATCCTTCTTTCTTTCAAGTTTTAGCAACTCGCGCAAGTACTTGTCCTTCAGCACAATGGCAGTCTTTTGCTTTTCGGCCTCGGCCGAACTAACCATTCCGGTCAGACGACCGACCTCACCTCGGAGTTCGGCCATTTCCTTTCTGGCCTCCTCTAGTTCGGCCGATTTCGCCTCTGCCTCTGCCGCAGCTTGCCTTGTCACTTTCCTCAGCTCCAGCACCTTCCTATGGGTGATTTGATTTTTCTGGATAGCCTGACAAAGCAACAACTTCAATTTAGCCGAAGAAAAAGAAAAGTAGAAAAACAGAAATACGACCGAAGTTACTTACCAGAATCATTGATTTCGTGGCTGACCGGATGGACTTCAGCTCGGTGGTTAACTGTTTGTGGTGATGTTCCATATCTTTAGGCAGACACACACTCTTGGCCAAATTGATGGCCAACAGGTGGTCCTTCTCAGCAACAACCGAGTCTGTTTCCAGAATGTCTCGGTCGTTGAAAGATAGCTTCGGTGCCCAGCAACTGATGGTCCGGTCGGAAGACTCCGGTCGAGGGCTTGGTGGTAAGCTCGGCTGAATGACAGGTTCTTCATCAACCAAAACTCGTTCGGGTTCGGCAGTCCGGGGACGTTTGGTCCGGCGGGAAGAGGATGGCTGTTGGGAAGGGAGGGCGACAACGGCAGGCTGCGATTGACTGGGAGGCGTTACTTCGGGCCTAGCCGTTTCGGTAAGAAGGGCCCTAACTCTGCTCCTTTTCGCCATCTCTTCTTCTGCTGTTAGAGGGACAAGTCTTATCTCGGGCAGAGTTGGGTCCGGCTCCGGTGCTTCCTCGAGAAGAAAATCAGTTACCTTTGCTTTGCGGCGACCGCTATACCGGTAGGTCGGCTGAAAATTTAGAAGTTTTGACCAACTTCTTTCTTTAACCCGTAGTGCGGCTCGCAGAACCCCAAGGTTGGGATAACTGTACAGGGAACGGAGATGGGCGAAATCTGCAGTAAAGGGAAGTGTTAGTCCGGCTAATAAACTAAACAACCGAGATAACAAACAAGACAGAAGACCGAAGCAAAATTACCAGGTTCTCCCATTTTCCAATTTATAGGTCGGCCAGGAATTTGAGCTTGAAAATCCTCAAAATTCCCAGAGACCCAAAGGAAATCATCATCGTTAAGATCTTTGTCCGGAGTGTGCTTAATTATCTTCTCGCGGCGGCGGCGAATTCTGAGGTAGTAGACCCACCCAGCATTCTTTGAGCCGATGGAATACTGATGGAATATTTCGGCTAGACCGAGATTTAGTCCGGTTTGGTGGTTTAATGCGTCTATTCCCATTATAATACGGTATGTATTGGTGGACAGTTGGGTAGGACATAACCTAGTCTGTCTAAGAAATTCGCAGATGAGCGGTTGGACAGGAAACCGTAGTCCGGTTTCAATTATTGACTGAAGGGTAAAGGGGACGGAGCCTTCATTGTCCCAGGGAGTAGCATCTTTCTTGGCCAACTCCAGTTGGACATCATCAGGAATCTGGTAGTCCTGCCTGAAATCGGCCATGCCACCAGGGGTTTCGACTAAATATCTATACTTACCCATTTGTTGTATAAATTACGAATAAATTATTTCGGTACAAAAATTTGGCTCAGTAGCTCGGTTGAGCACACGTAGGAGTGCCTGGGCAACCTAAGTCTGCAAAGTAGAAAGCAAGGGGGTTAAGCACAGATCGTTGGACCGCGCTACAAATTATAAGCAAGATATACAAATCCTACTTCGGCTTAAAGGGCTGGTTCTACCCCGTCTACAAATCAGAAGGTTTCTTAGTTCGGTTTTGAGCAGTTTTATACCGGTCTAACGCCTAGGGGCAGCTTTCTGAGTTCGGTTTCAGAACTAAGAAAGCCGGCTTGGCCCCAAGGTCTTAGCTCGGTTGGAGACCGAAGTACCTAGTTCGGTAACGGCAAACTTATCATTGGCTAGAGTGGGTCAGAAGAAACTACTGATGTTTCTACAAGTTCTAGTTCGGTTATGTTCTGAATCTGTCTACATACATAACACAAACAGTTTTCTAGTCCGGTTGCTAGGTGATTTTGGATCTAAGACTATCTTCCTACAAAATAGTTCATACACATACAAGTTCTACTGGTTTCTTCATAGAAAGTACAAAAGCAGAGCAGATACATGGAGAAAATATTTGCAAAAAGCATACGAAAACAAGATATACAGTTGCACAAAACGAGGGTAAAAGCAACATAAGCAAAAAGAGAGGAAGAAAGTGGATTCACTTACCAGATTGAAAGAGGAGCTAAAGATGGAGGCAGTAGCAGCAAATAGTGACACGGACGCAGCAAGCTCAAAATTTTGAAAACTCGAAGGTTCAAGAACACAGAGAGAAGATGAATAGCAAGGTGTGAGTGAATGATACGAGATGAAGGGTTGTTTTGTGAAAGAAGGGAGAGAAAAAGGCGGCAAAAAGAGGCGGGAACAGTACGAAATTTCTGCAGGGCGGCGTAACAGTTGGCCACGGCTTATCAGATCCTGCCACGTGTCTATGGAAAGGGAAGCGTTACAGTCGTGATTGAAGAGACGTTTTTGACCGGACGAAGAGAAGCCCGAGGTAAAGTTAGCTCGGCTGGAGAGGCTAAAGGGTTTTTGGCTCGGCTGAAAAAGCTTAATAAACTCTAGCTCGGCCAGTAGACTGGTAATCCCGATCATGTTGCGCAGATGGAATTAAGGGGCAATTGAGAGGGTAATTTTTGGGAAAAATTGGGCCGAGCTCCGAGTTTGGCTTCGAGGCCCAAAACGCGAAGGACTAAGTAAAAAGGCCGTAATGGCTACTTCGGCCTAGGGGCAAGGTTACTCCGGCCTTAAGGAGACAAAGTTACTTCGGCCCGAGGAGGTGAGATTACTCCGGTCCAAGGAAGAGTAAAGCCACTCCGGTCCGGAGACAACTCGGAGTTAGGCCGGTCTCAGAGTTAGTCCGGCCGCAGTATGTTCTGGGAAGACCGGTTTCAGAATTAGTCCGGTCGTGACATACAGCGGTTGGGACGGTCAGAACTTGCTACTTGGAAGTTTGAACTAAGCACATCAAGGTCAAACAGGGCAGCCGAAGTAATCAATTGGAGGAGCAGACCGAGCTAAGTATAGTTCGGCCCTCTGTGGCTCGGTATAGCCAATTTTACTTCGGTCATGTGGAAGTTCGGTCATATAAAAAACCATCCCACTTGGTTTAAGCAGTGGGGGAGGGTGCAAAAGGATAAGCATTATCCTTAGGAGAATGAATCCTAGGAGGACTCTGCATGGAGAAGTACAAGTCCTACTAGGATTGTGCCGTACGAAACTTATAAAAGCTCACAAGCAACACCTTGGAGGAGGTAATTGAACACAATCTTTCTGAGAACTTAGAGCTTTGTCTATTTGTCAAGTTTTCTGACTTAGGCATCGGAGAGGTTTCCGGCACACACCCGCCGGCTAGCTCACGTTTGTGTTTTCAGGTGACAAAGCGACGTCGTACGGAGGAGCGTGGACTTGGTCAACAGGATTATACGAGGAGAATTATTTCCTCCCCGTACAGTGGTCATCTCTCATTGAAGGATAACGACCACTCCACCTGACACCCGGGTGCAGGTCTGTCTTGTTTATCTCATTAGTGATCGTCTCTCATTGGAAGAGGACGACCACTTCACCTAACACTCATGTGCAAGTTTATCATGTGTGCGCCTTGCCCCTCTGCATCTTCATGTCTCTACATTCTATTCAGACAGAGTTACGAGCTTTAAGAAATATATTCGATGAATTGGCCTTCTCTAAGTTGGCTCACTTCGGAGTGGTTATCTGCCCAATCAAGAAGTTCAATATGTTTCTCAGCCCACTTTGGAGTGGTTGTCCAATATGTTGCTCGGTTCATTTTGGAGTGGGCCTAGAACTAGGCTACTACCTTGATTGCCTTGCTTTGGAGCAAGTGTTTGATCATTGAGCCGAGCCCTTAGCTCCCCTACTAGTGTGGATCAGGCGTTAGGCTGAACACCAAGACTTAATTAATTTTATCTAATAACCCTTTTATCAACCGCATTTGTATCTAACAAAATTAATAGTAAATGTAATTTAAAATATAAAACTAAATATAAATATAATTTGATGAAAGAGCTATCGATATCATCTCAAATTAATTTTTTACAATTATGTTATACTATTTAAGATATCTTAAAAAATGAATAATTAAAATTATTAAAATGAGTCTCGAAATGAATCCTATAACTATTGTGCTAATACACATTAGCCACCTCAATTCCCATCTAAAAAGTAAAAATAATAATTAAAATACGAAAAAGGTTTACTAAATTTAAAAAAAAAAAAAACGAACAAACAAACAATTTTTAAAAACTAAACCACACACATTTCTAGATTTCATTCACCCAAACGGTACCTTAGTGCAACAATGAGAGCAGTCCTTATCACCGAAACCAAACACCCCAAATTTCGATGAAAACAAAGGGCATCCAACACAAACAAACAAACCCAAAAGCCTCTATAAATAGGGAATAAATACTCATCCCTCTCTCTCTATAGCTACATCACACTCTTCGTGCTCTTCGCCCCCCATCTCTTTCTCTCTCTCTATTTTCTTCGAACCCATTTCGAAGAACCCTCTCAGATCTCTCTCTACCCTTAGATTCGTCTCTCTTTTCGATCCATCAATGGCTTCTGTCACTGGATCGTCCTTGACCTCTTTCTCATGCTTTTTCAAACAAAACCAGGTAATTTCGATTTATAGTCGCAATCCTTTTTTTGGAAATTAGTGCTCATACTTACATGAATTTTGCATGATTTAATGTGTTTGTTGATTGTAATTTGTACCAATATGTATGTATTTTGTTGGATTGGACATTCTTATTTTGATTTATAATCTCTTCTTACATGGATTTATATGATTGAATGTTTGTTGATTTTAATTTGTATGAATATGTATGTATATTGTTGGTTGGACACTTTTATTTCGATTTATAGTCTACACTCGCAATCGTTCTTCGGAGATTAGTGCACATACTTACATGGATTGCATGATTGAATGTGTTTGTTGATTGTAATTTGTACCAATTTGTATGTATTTTGTTTGATTGAACACTCTTATTTTGATTTATAGTCTCTACTTGCATGGATTTATATGATTGAATGTGTTTTTTTATTGTAATTTGTATGAATATGTATGTATTTTGTTGGATTGGACGCTTTTATTTCGATTTACAGTCTCTACTCGCAATTGTTCTCCGGAGATTAGTGCTTATACTTACATGGATTTACATGATTGAATGTGTTTTTTGATTGTAAATTAATTGCATGAATATGTATGTATTTTGTTTTTGGATACTCTTATTTCGATAGTCTTTACTCGCAATCGTTCTTTGGAAATTAGTGCTCATACTTACATGGATTTACATGGTTGAATGTTTTTGTTAATTGTAATTTCTATGAATGTGTATGTATTTTGTTTTTGGATACTCTTATTTTTATTTATAGTCTCTACTTGCAATCGTTCTTCGGAAATTAGTGCTCATACTTACATGGATTTACATGATTGAATGTGTTTGTTGATTGTAATCTGTATGAATATGTATTTTGTTGGATTGGACACTCTTATTTTGATTTATAGTCCCTACTTGAAGTCCTTCTATGGAAATCAGTGTTTGATGCTTACATGAATGTATATGATTATATGTATATGCAAATACAAGCGTTTGTTGATTGTGGGAACGTGAATTTTTTTGTTAGACCTGTTACTGTTGACCTAATCACGTGGTGTACTTGGATTGGTTGCAGATTTGTGCTAGTAATTACATTTTGAAGTTTGTTTTGGTACAGTAGCTGAGGATTGAGTGTGTTGCTAGTTACACTAATTGGCATTCATTTTCCCCCTAAGAAAATGAAATTTGAACGTTGTTGTGTTGATTCAATGTCTTTACATTTTAAGGAAAATTTCACCAAAAAAAAAAATGAAGAAGAAGAAGAAGAAGAAGAAGAAGAAGAAGAAGAAGAAGAAGAAAACTTCAAAATTTGAGCTTGTAACAAAATAAATACTCTTGCTTTTAATTTTATCAATTTAAATTCTAATCTTTTGATTTGTTTTCAATTTAAACCATCCACCTATTTATGTTAAGTAAAACAACTGGAAGAATGATATTTTAGTTATTAAATTTAATGTAAATGTATGGAAAATGTCTAAAATACCATTTTCTATTGAATTTAATGACTAAAATATTTTTTTCCGGGGCAATTTTAATCAAAGAAAATAGGCGGATAGTTTAGATTGAAAACAAATCAAATAATTTGGATTTAAATTGATAAAATTAAATATTTAGGGTTTATTTTGTTGCAAGCCTCAAACCCTGGGGTTCTTTTTGTAATTTTTTCAAATTTTATAAAAATTAAAGAAATAGATTAATTACACCAAGGCCCCTTAACTTCTTGTGGATGTTGTATTATTTAATTTGAAGTTCTTGTTAGGGGTGGGCGTAGGCGGTTGCGGCCAGAGAACCTTCAATCCGCCATCCGTCCGCCAGATTAGCGGATTAGAGAAAATCAATCCGCATTTGTCCGCCAATTTGGCGGATGTGGATTGAGCGGATTGGCAGATGGATGCGAATCGGTTTGGCGGTTTAAAATTTTATAAATTTTTAATATAATTCAACTTGTGCACTTCCTCAAAAAAAAGAAGAAAGTATTGCATTCAATGATTTAAAAAAATATTATAATCACTGCATGCCTCATCCACATACTACAATCATAGCATGCCTCATCCACATAAAGTATTACAATCTGTTATTCTTAAAATATAAAAATAATTCAAACCACCAAAACCATGAACAGAGAAGCAGTAGAGATTGTATGTCTCGGTATTGTTACATCTATATCTGTTTTTGAAAATAAAAACCAACAAGCATATATCATATTTTCTATTTATTATTTTTAGAGATATATTTAAAAACTAAAAAATATAGATAAATAATACGTTTATTTTTTTCAATTCAAAAAAGATATTCAAGTTGAAAACTTTTTTTAACAGAATATTTAAACTCTTTTTTTAATTGAAAACACAAACAAAATATTTAAACAAATTGAAAGTACAAAGTCTTATAAATTACTAGGGGTGCTCGCGGTTTGGCGGTTCGGTTGCGGCAAAAAGAATCTCAAATCCGCCATCCGTCTACCAGATTGGCAGATTGGAGAAAATCAATCCGCAACCGTCCGTTTGTTATCACGCATCCGTCCAAAATGGGACGGATCGGTTCGGTTCGGTCGGTTTTGGTGGATCGGTATATCCGCTGCTCACCCTTAGTTCTTGTGATGTTTCACTTCATCTCTAATATGTGGACCTGTACATTCTGACCAACTCAATCATAAAAACTGTACAAATTCTCTTTTTTGAGGGGTGAAAGTGATGCATTTTTATAGTTAGAGGGGTCAAAGGTATGGGTTCGTAGATGAGGGTTAAAATGATATTAGGTAACAATTGAGGATTTTGGTGTAATTATTTAGTATTTTTGAGATTTTGGTAACTATATATTTGCTTAACCATTTGACGGAAACTTTTGTTCCATATCATGTTAAAAAATTAGAATTAATTTATGCTTTATTGATTGTTGAGTTTTACTCAAATTTTGTTATTGGATTGAGCAGGCACCCACCAGGATCTCTAGTCCGAATTCGGTGTCCCTATCGATTAAAGGGAAAGGCTTTACATCACTTAGGAGCTACCCGGTGCCACATCGCTTTCGGGTTTCATGTGCGGTATGTTTCTTGTATCATGATATTGCATTTTGTAGGTAAAAAAATCTGCCTTCTATGCCTAAATTAACAGCTTGTATCATTCTTTGCATTTCACAGCTCCATTGATACAAAACATCACTGATTGCATCAGTGTTATTTATTTAAAAAAAAAAATTGATTAGATGTTCAGCCACTGTACTCAGCAAAGGAATTTGATATTAATACATGATTTTTAAAAAAATTATGAAATGATTCATGGCATCTTTATCATTTTTAGTATCTGAAAAATTGTTGTTATGTCGTGAATGGCAGTTAACCTTCATCATCTCGACGTGTTGATAATGCACATTCACTCGAGCGGTGTAGTGGTAGGCAATATCACATCCATCTAGACATTCCATGCAAAGTTAGAGACCTATTTCTTAATTTGGCAATAGTTTGTTTTAGATTGATCAAATATATATATATATGTTTACTTCTGTGGGAATGTCGAATTTGTTGTATGTATTGTTTGTTTAGCAACATGGTAATATGAGGCAACAAGAACGTGCTTCAGTATACAGTTCATATGTCCTCTGAATTTAGGATGCAACCGGCAATTTTAAATTTGTCAGTCCTGGTACATATATATGTATAGGATGATGTAGCCAGTGAGTGATACAGATGCTGATTTGTTTGAGCAGGCCAAAGTAGAGACTGTAGACAAAGTGTGTGAAATAGTGAGGAAACAACTGGCACTACCTGCTGAGACTGCAGTCACTGGAGACTCAAAGTTCACAACACTTGGGGCTGATTCTCTTGATACGGTATCCAATTTGTAACCATGAACTGTCATTATATTCAACATACTGATATTAAATTTTGTATTGGTAATATCCTACTTATTTATTTTATAATAATTATATATATATATATTAGCTACCTTTGTTCTTCATTTTGCTTGTAATGATGACATGTGCCTGCCTCATGACCCATAAAATTGGCCATGGCTATTTGCTGCCTTTTGTCAATAGTCAGTACTTGTTCGTATCTTTCCTGAGCAGTTAGCTAAAAGATTCAAGGGCAAATTATACCTGTGGTCCCTGTAGTTTGTTTCTTGTGTCAATTTAATCCAAAACAAAATTAAGACAAGAGGCAAACTGTGGGGATTTTGAGTGTAATATACCCAAGATTCAACTAGTGTTGTAAATTAAAATGTGTAATTCTGTTTCATTAAATAATATTTTATCAAAAAAATTCATTAAATCAGGTTATTAGCTTCAGAACTATTGTTTATTTGCCTGCTTTCTCTCCCTCCACCCCACTCAAACTTTTACAGTAGACAATGTTATTTCTTATGGGTCTTAAATTGCCATCAGCTCCCAATGTAGCCTTTGTACAATTGCTTCTTCCCAGGGAAGACGGCACAAGCGTGTGTGGATTGCATGTACATTATTCTTGGTTTAAAAATGATTTGCATAAACGGTGCATCCTTTCTTTTTCCGTTACAGGTGGAGATTGTGATGGGACTTGAGGAGGAATTTGGGATCAGCGTGGAAGAAGAAAGTGCCCAGAGTATTACCACTGTTCAAGATGCAGCTGATCTGATCGAGAAGCTCATTGAAAAGAAAGGTGCTTAAAAAAAACAAAATACTCCACCGGACTAAAGGTCGTTTGGTAGGGAAGTTGTTTTTTTACTTTGTTTTGCCGATATCTTGGTAACCTTTTACTTCAAAAGCTTCCAGTGTGCTTGTTAGAACGAATTTATCAGGTTTGTGTGTGTCTTGTTTCTCTTTGTTTTGTCAGAAAGCACTTGCATACTGCCCTTTTTTCTTTTTCTGTTTCTTTTTTGTGAGACTTAAAATCAAGTTCATTTAAAAAAATGTATTAGAAATTTAATAAATCTTATTGCATTTTTATTATATGGTGGTTTTGGTTCATAGTCATACACACCACTAAACCATGTTTTTGTTTTTGGATAATCTAATGTTTGGACTAGTTTGCGTGCATCTCAAGTTGCGGTTCAAGTTGAGGTTCTAAAATTAATGATCAAGCAAATTTTTAGTAGTTTTTCGGGGGTGATTTGAAATTGAGGCATTGTTTTATCTTCAAGTCTTTATTATTTGGCCAAAAATAATGTTAAATGCACCAATTAGTAGGAAGAACCTATTTTTTTGCTTTGAATTCTGATGTGTAATTTTGAAAATATCACATCACATCCAAAAGTTTTTTTTATATATAAATTCCTACTCAAATTTGTAATCCAAAAGATAACTTTAAAAAGAAAAAGTTTTTTATTTAAATCAAATGGGGAAACCTGTAAAATGGTGGATGTAAAGGGTGGCTTACATAAATCAACTAAAGAGGCCCCAAAAAAAAGACTGATACAAGAACATCTCCAATCCATATCCAAATGTCCTCAAACTTATATTTGAATTAAAAAAAAAAAAAAAAAGCCTTAAATACTTGACCTAAACTCATACTAAATTGAGAATGATTCAAATTTGACTTAATATGGAAGATTCAAATCTGGACTCAAATGCCTAAATAGCGTTATATTTGTTTCATTTATTTACTAAATTGCCATTTTGAGGATATGATGGGAATTTTCAAAACAAAATTAAAAAAAAGAAAAGAAAAAAGAATCTAAGTAAAAATTGATGTTTGTCATTGAAATGTTCATACAAATGAAGCTTTGATTCAAATTTTTATTCAGATTTGAGTGAAAAATTGAGTCATGATTGATTGAAGATGGTTTCGTCCCTGTTGTCTTAAGCTCTGAAGCATTCACAACAGATGGTCTACAAATTATGATTCTTAATAATAATAGTAAAAAAAAAAAAAATACAAGGTTATAGACAAACTAGAGCTGGTTATTTATGCAGACAGAAGAATTCAACTTATGAAGAGAATTACACTAATCCTGTGTTTGGCTGGGGGATTTGAGGAGGGATTTGGAAAGAAAAAGGGAAAAGATGTGTAAAACTAAATGAAATATAGGCATGTTTTATTCACATTTCACCTACTTTTTCTATTTTCCTTTCCAAATCCCTCTCTAAATCCTCCAATCAAACACAACATAAAAGGAAGATGACAAACGGAACAGAAATTCAAAGATATAGACAGATTTGGACAATAAAAAGTAAATTTGAGATTAGTTTTTTATTTTATTTCTTAAAAGTACTATTTGAAAACTTGCCCCACATAAGTTGAGCCTTTTTATTCGAGAAAGAGAACCGTTTGCAACACTTCCACACCATTACAATTGTTTGAATGCGTGAACAAATTTGGATTCATATTTTAAGCAATTTTAATTTTTAGAATAAATTATAAATATATCTCTTGAAATTTACGTAAAATATAAATTGCTCATATTATTTAAAAAATTACAAATATCTCATTTTTAGTATTTGTTATTTAATAGAATTAACTGAAAAAATAAAATTTATAATTGCTCTACTATATAATAATACAATTACATTAATTATTAATTAAAATAAATTTATGATATCATAAAGATTATTAATTGAATTGATAATTTATTAATAAAAGAGACAATTTGTTATAAAATATTAACAAATTTCAAAACGACAAAGAAGTAAATTGTACTTTAAACAAAATAAATATTTCATCCACGCAAAAATAGTCACCCGACTGCCTGACTTACGTGGCATAGAAAGGCCCATGTTCCTCTCGGGTAATTATTGTGTACTTCAGAGTACGATCACGTTATATTTCAAGATATTATAATTGATGAAAAAGATGAAATATTATAATTTATGCAAAAAAAACTTATACTGTCATCATCCTAAAATTATTTTTCCTATTATTCACTTTTTTTTATATTCTCCCTTCATACTTTGACTCAAACCCATATATCAAATCAAGTTTTTACAAAATTTTCACTCAAATGGAGACCATTTTGCAAGCTCAAATTTCCAATAGTTTTATTTTCTAACATGGAAGGCTCATCATTTAGGGCAAATAACAGAGCACTAGTTGTTCCAAAAAATATATATAAAAAAAATAAAAAAAATATTATAAATATTAATAATTAAAATTATAAAAAAATTCATTAATATGTAATAATTTTTAAAATCCACCCTGAATAATAATTTCCACATTTATTTACCAAACAGACTCAAGTCTACCACTCCTAGATGAGAATTTTTAAAAATAATAATAATAAGAGAAAAATTATGAGTTCACCATTTTTTGATCACCAAAATATGAATTTTATCATTGGGTGCTTCAATCATAATTGGAGAATGGACTAAGCATGAATTTTCTAAACTAGGTGTATTACAAGAAAATTCTCAACATATTAAAATTTTCCAGATCACTTCAACACGTAGTAGGAGAAAACAAATTAGTATTAAATAATCACTTTACTCAAATCTTGATTCAATTTTGAAAAATATTATTCAAATTGAATGAATTAATGATGTTACATGTGTACATAAGTTATACAAAGACAGGCCAATGAAAGCCAGTATTATGTAAAAAATGAACTCTCTCACCTTAGTACAAGGGTTGGGTTGTTGAGGCCTCATCTGAACTACGGGAAATAAAGAGGTGTTTGCCTTTAGAAAGCCCAAGCCAATGAACCTTTTGTGATTCCTGCAAAAAGGTTATTTGGTTTAAATAAAATAAATAAAATTAAGAGTTAGTTTCACTTTCATCTGTCTAGTCCTTAAAATTTATATTTTTAGCTAATGTGGTCTAATTGGAGACGTTAGTCCAATTTAGTAATTGTTGAAACCTAATTTAATGGACAAAAAGGCCATTTCAAAAATTGAACAATTTAAACCATACAACTGAACATTCATTTTTTTATTTACTATTTTTAAGAGTTGGATAAGAAGATAGAAGATGGATGTTTGGTTGTGGGGTATAAATTGTCTAATAGTGAGTAAGAAGACGGAGCAGCTGGGTGTTTTGTTTAGGGTATAAATTGTCTAATATAGTGCGAGGAAGAAGAATTGTGTTTGGTTGTATAATTTAAACTCAAATAATTGAAAAAAAATTAGGGACTAAACAGACGAAATAGAAACAAGACAGTAATTTATGGGATTAAAATGAAATTAACCCAAAAATTAAAGATTGTAATTCACCCACCTTTTCTCTTTCCTATTCCAAATCTCTATCCAAATTTATGATCCAAACATAGTCTAAGTGAAAAAAGTAAGACAAACTGAAAAAATACCTCTTAAAGAACTTCAAATGCAACGAGGCAACCTCTGCAACTCCAATGCCACTCTGCAAGCAGCATCAGCAACACCCTTTATGGTTGAGCTTTTGAGCTCAGAAACAATGGCTTCAATTCTTGAAATCTCCGGTATAGATATCGATAATATCATTGCTTGTGACAGATATTGTTGACATGAAAACCCGAGGGCATGAAGCATCCGTTGCACTACTAAGTCAGAGTTTCCCTGACGACATGACTCGAGAATCACACTAACTTTGGGAAGCTTAGTTAGAAAACCCGTGGTAGCTTCCCTTGGAGCTGCCCCGAGCACCAAAACTATGCATTCAGAGGCTATATCCGCAATGTTTGAGCCATGTGACTTGCTCAACTCCAGAAAGACGCCAACATTGCTACCAAAATCCATTATATCTCTTATGCATTGATGTTGATCAACGACACCACTCCCCTCAGAAGAACCATCACCTAAGAGAGTCGGTTCTTTTGCATAGACAAAACCTTTTTTATTGCCTGCTGAGCGTAGAAGGAAAGCCCTGCACAACCCAAGAGTTGGTTCGATAAAATCTTGCATTTCCTTTGCATACACAAACTCCAAAAGGTTTCCGATCCTTCTTACTACTTTTAGTTGAGAGAGTATCTTGTTTTCCAACTCTGGAGCAGATGCCAAAGCCAGACAGAGCATGACATTGTTTACATTTGCAGATGAGAGATCACCAAGCAGAAATTCAAAGCACTGTGAAACTATCTTCAAATGTAGAATGTCGGGGATTTTGATGTAATTGAATTCAATGAGCATCACTAGAAGCTTCTGAGCGTACATGGGTATGGGATCTTCATCCTCAATCAAGGTGGGGAACAGAGGAAGGAAATGAGTGTTGGATATGGACTTCAAATCGACTGCTCGTTGTTCATCTTCTGATGGTTCATCGAGAAAAATAACCATCACATCAAACATAATTTTCAGGCACAAGAATCGGGCGTCTCCATCTCCGTTTCCCTTGTACACAACAGCTAGACTGGGAAGGATTTCGCGGATAAAAGTGTTAGGGCTCTCAACAATAACTGAGGGCTCCTCCGTGATGGACTCAAGGACTTGTAAAAGTGTTATTTGGAAGTCATCCCTGCCCTGAAATGCACCAAAAACTAATGATTAAATTATTCCCCACATCAACCAAAAAATATAGTTACGTATTCAGATCTTGTGATTAAAGCCGAGCTTAAAATATATCACATCGATATTTTCATATATTTATGACATTCAGAAAGTTTATTATGCAAACCAAACTCTACTTGATCAATTGTATGCTAATTTTTTTCAGAGGACAGACAACCCACACTTTCACCTGGTTACTACAAAGAGTCCTTTGGCCAAAATCCACCATTGCTAATTATAATTTTAATAAGGATTTCCTTCTCTCCTCCTCTCACAAGAAATATGAAATTACCAAATTGAAATTTACAGATTGCATGCGAAGTTAAAACTGAGTTGTAGATGTCAACCTGAAAAGGCAACTCCGCAAGTTTTATTAAATTTGCCAATTGCTGCAGGACGTGATTAGTCACCACCCTACGCTTTATAGAGGAGCTTCCAAGAAGATGATAAACAACAGGAAACAAATGAAAGTTTGTCTTTGGAGTGGCTCGACTGGTAAGAGCAGCAATCTGCCCCGGTCGTCTCCCTCCCATTATCTGATGAATGTCTCCGGTTATAACTTCTAGCAAACCTGGTATAGTCGATGCCACGACATGAACAAATGCATCTAAACACTGTTGCACATAGCTATCCTTTTCCTTTACCAACCTGTCCACTGCTGAGAGTAACCTTGCATTGCAAAAGAAATGTGATAGCCATCGCTTCCCGTTCTTACAAAGTAGAGCCACAAAAGCAAGTGCCTTTCCTTTCAAGACTTCAGTTCCCTGATCGATGAGAGACGTGAGACATGGGACGAGATTCTTCTCTTCCACCAAGGGAAGAAGATGTCGTCCAATGTTTGTGAATATATGTGTCCCAATCATGGCCATATTCAAAAGGTTTAAACAAATTTGCTGCTCACGTGGACTGCCCTTGGTAAGGGCAGATGCAGTGTCCCTCAATGAAAGTTTGTCCATAACTTGTTGAATGCTAGGAGGGTTAAAACGAACCAGACGCACCAAACAAGACCCGGCTGTGAGCCTAATGCTCTCCTGTTTCCCTGCAGCTCTAAATATATAGCAGAGATTGCTAATCACATCCTGGCTGGTGAAGCGAGTTGCCCACTGCCCTCCTTGGCTGCAGATGTTTTCAATTGTCCTCAACGCATAGAGTTGAGTGATATCATCCTCTCCTTTCCGTAAAATTGATGACACCAATGAAATTAGTGGGCTTGAAACCTGCCAAAATAAATCAAATATATTTACCAAGGAAATATGAACATAGGAAAAGAGCATATGGAGAACAAATAAAACAAAACAATATATTATCTATACTACTATGTAAAGCACATAACTCACTTGGTATAAACAATTTGTCACACAATTTTAATTCCCAAAAAACCCCCACAATAATTCTTATTTCCCCAAATATTTATGTTGTCTAGCAGTTGCTACAAATACTGTTATCCACTACACAATATTCTCTCTCTCCACTCTCATCCACAATTTCCTGCACACATTAGTGTGCGTACAATTCTAGTCTTCATTTAATGGGAAGAAAATAAAAACCACTCTTTCAGAAGCTCAGACAGAAGATAAGAGGCGAACCTGCCAGCCTGAAGAAAACCGATTATCCTTAGACGGAGATTCAGGAGGATTGTTGTCCTTAGTATGCTCGTTTTGAGTAGATATATAAAATAGCAACTCACCTAAAGCAGCCATAGAAAACCTCCTCACTTTTTCTTGCTGGTCTCTGAGACCATCAGTCAGTGAACCTAAAATTCCAGAATTTGCCAAATCATCATCAATGAAAGTAGAATGTCGAATCAACAAACCGATCAGTGAAGCAAGTTGAACACGCAAAGCTGAAGCCTTAGACTGTCGTAGCATTTTGATAAGCACCAGCATTATTGACCCGTTGGTCAAGATATTGGCAGCATCAGCATTACTGCTTAGTGTCTCGAGGTATCTAATTATATTCTGCTTCTCACCAATAGCAGTGTTTCCATTTAAGATTGTTATGATTCTATTATTGAATGCGTCCAACTGATCCTTGGGCATCTTCACAAAATCTGATGCTGACAGTGCATCAAATGGAAGAGAAGGTATTGATACTTTGTCAGCCTTCTTGCTGGGCATCACTGGTCTAACTGAGAGATCAGATGGATGCCAAAGCAGCTGCGAGAGATCATTAGATGATTTTGAGGTATCTGAGTTGAGGGCACTTCCTGAACCTTCTTTAACCCTTTGAGTTTTGAGTAGAGGACTAACACTGGGTGGAGCAGCAGCCACTTCATTGTGTTCTGACGATAAATCCAGGTCAGGTGTTCTTGAGTCATCTGAGATAGGAGTGTTAACCGTAGGGGATATATCCATGTCTATTTGTTCTATTTTTTCCTGATGCTGATTTGGATCTGTCATTTTTTCATCAGAGCAAGTCAGGTTATCAGACCCATCAGGATCATCATGTGTCTCATCTTCCATGTTCTCGTTAAAATCAAGTTCCATATCAGTGTTTTCAATTTTCACTTCTGCATCAATTTCAGACCCATTAGGCAACGGCCTCCGGAAGTTCTCCTTCTCATTTTCTCTCTGTAAGTTTGATTTTGCTATTCTTGAGAGCCTTAGAAGATTCACACCCCTAGTATTGCTTGAATGATCTTTCTGCTTCTCCTCAATTGCTTTGCCTGAAGCCTTTGTTTGAGTCCTTCGTCCACTGGATATACCCTTAACCGGTGTGTAATAACCTCTTGATCCCAAAATAGAATTCTCATCCTGTTTGGGACCCCCTTTGGAATCTTTTCCACGAGATTTTGGTGGGGTTTTGTTTTGGGGAGGATTGTCGCTATTGCGTTCTGAGAGATATGGTTTAGATAAAAGCTCTATCATATTAGTGAAAGCAGGCTGAGGAGGTAAAGGCAGTGGAGTAAATTTTGTTCTCCAAAAAGCATGTCCACAGAGCTCAACCCACTGTATTCTTTCAGACGGATCTTTCACCAGGAGGGAATTGATTAGATTGACAAAGGGACGGCTGGGAGTACCTGGAAGAGATGGAGTTGGGTCTGAAAGGATTGATTTTACTAACTGAGTAAATTCTTTTCCCATAAAGGGTGGATTCCCAACGTAGCACTCATATAGCACACAACCAAGAGCCCACAAATCAGAAGCATAAGAATGGACCCCTTCATCCTGAAACAACTCAGGAGCCATGTAAAAGGGAGTTCCACGTTTTGCTTGTGGCAACTGAAGAAGTGCACAAAGAGTAAAAATGAAAAAGTAGATAAATTTCCAGAAAAATTTAAAGAAAGGAAAGAATATTGCATAGTTGAAATCCTAATGAGTCACACTAACAAAATCAGTAGCATGCATGAAAAGTTGCAATTGTTAGAAAAACCTACCGAGGATGAAGGAGTTTTAGATATATCATTCAATTTTCTTGCCAATCCAAAATCACAAAGCTGCAATTCACAAGATACGGGAGAGATTATTAGCACATCTGGCAGAGTTACTAGCACATCTAGAAAATGTGGAACATAAATACCTTTGTACGACCATTTTCATCCAGTAAGATGTTTGATGGTTTCAGATCGCAGTAAATGATTCCTTTTGAGTGCAAAAACCTGGTAATAATGTCATTGCAGGCAGAGGCCATAGCTCAAAAGACATAACTTAAATCAAATTCATCAAGGGAGGAGAGGGGGGGGGGGGGGGGGGGGGTGGATATTTTGAAGGTAATATAAGTTTTTCTTACTGCAAAGCCCTGACAAGGTCACAAGCAAGATCATGTATTGAATCTTCTGGAAGCTGCTTATCCTGCAACTCAATCATTAAGTTAGTATTCCACTTGTCAAAATGCATATGCAATTTAGAGTTCATTGAATCCAGGGTGATGAAAAAGCACCATGATCTCAATTCTGTTCTACTTTATGACATAATTACTATAAAATTCTAAAATGGTGTTAAGGCTTATAGCATTATGCAGAGATATAGGAACCAACATCGCAGCATTAAATGAAAAAATGAAATACTTTTCCTATAACATGTTATTGGAGATTTATTTATCTGCAGTGCAGCCTCACACGAGGGAGAATCAGCATGAGAGATGTGGAGAGGTTATATGCCCTGCACAGTAAATCACGCTTGAATCTCCAAGTTCAAACAAAACTTGTAAGGTATCCACAAAATTATTTGAGCATTTTATTTAAGTTACCGCACGTCTTCCCATTTTTCCTCTTTAAAGCTCTAATGAGTATTGTCAAAAAATCTGCTGTGTCACAGAGACATGTGAAACTTAAGAACGAACATCGTAACACATAATTGACAGATTATAATTGGAATTGATATAGCATGAACACTAAAAATAAACTATCCATTAGCATCTGTGGGGGCCGAGAAGAGGGAGTCGTAGAGACTCCGGATGGTCGAATCTCGGAGAGTCGAGATTCGAGGCACTCCGCAATTGGCTCGCATGTTCAAATCCAACCCTATTCGGCCAAATAGCCGATTAGGCAAGGGGCCGAGTGAGGGTCGGTCTATTATAAGATGTGCCGAATATGAGATGGGAATGGACCTAAAAGATATAAATATAAGAATATCAGCCAGAAAGAGGTATGCGAGAATTGTAGTGCTTAGCTTAGAATATAAGTATTCTTGAGTGCGGTTACTGACTTGTCCGTCGAAGTGCTAATTCCGGCACCCCCGCCGGAGTGTATATTCCTTTTCAGGTGACCGGAAGAGGATCTCGAGCATTTCCCAGGATCAGAAAAATATTTCTAAACCACTTCTCCACAGCATCATTGTGAAATATGATCCAATACAAGGACACTCGAGCTTTAGCCTCTTTTCCACATAACGAATCTGACTTATATGAGGTTGTGAAGCATGAGAAGTGGGTTCGAGTATGCGGCAGCCACAATGTGCACAGAATTTCAATGTCTATGTGCAGTTTATAATGTCAACAACACTGGGGGACCAGAATGTCACAATGAGTTTTTAGAGGTTTGGGTGTCAAATAGATCATATCCAGTGGAAAAAATCTAAGATTGTACAATATCAATAAAATCAACATTCCTGGATTAAAATGATTTGGAAAAATAAGAAATTGGTACCTGCTTTAATAATGACATGAGATCTCCTCCAACACAATATTCCAAAACCAACCACAAGTGAGCAGAAGTTTCGTACCTAAAATTTAGATTGACGGATGTGAGAGAGAGAGAGAGAGGATTTGGGTTAAATAAAATGCCAACTTCTAGACCTAAGCAATTGATGAAGGATTAAATGTTTCAGAATAGAGACCTTACCAGGAATAAAATTTTAGTACATTTGAGTGATCTAAGGAATGAATAATCCTAACCTGCAGTAACCAAAAAATATGTACCAATGCACAGATGAGATAAGCTACAAACACCCTATAGCTGCTTAAGTTTGTCATATAGATATAAGGATAAAAAATGGCCATTGTAATGCCACACCAGCAAATAATTTAACAAACCTGAAATCCATAGATGTCAAATGGGTGTTTTCTATTCCACCTACCTCCTTGCCCGGGGCTTCTCTTTTGAGAGGCACATTATTAAGTTCGTAAAATAGTTACAATTGACAGCGTTGATCAAATGAATTAAAAAAAAGATTATCGTACACTTGTAATATTCTCATTATTTAACCACCTTAGTTGAAATTCATGATGTAAGTTTCTCCAACCAAATGTATCAAATTTAATTCCACGTTGGAGATCCAAACCATTTGAAGCAAACCCAATGTAACAGCGCCAAAATCAAAAGAAATTCAGCCTTCATTCAAACCTACTAAATGGAAATCATGACTAAATCATATGGGAGAACATTGTATGGCTTGCACCTCTAAGTTTACATATCCAATTCAGTTTGGCAGTGAATTTATAGAGGTCAAAAGCTTTTTAGCCAGAATAAAAGATTGAGCAGCTTCAAATTATCCAAAATCACAGGGCAATTTCAAAAGGAATCATCAATTTCCCTTAAAAATTCAATTGCATGAAAATTCAAGCTGAGTAAACCACAATTAAACCACAAACCCCTTCAAGAAACACAATTAAGTAATCTAATCAAGAGGATTGAGGCTTACTTCTTGAAGAACCTTGCTCTTCTGCGATTTATCTACGCTCTTAACCGCGAAATACTCTATAGTCTTCTTCTTCCTACCTTTGTATACATTCTACACATCCATATGAAAATAGTTAAACAACTGTATATACACACATTCATACCTAACCAAGCTAAATTGTGCACTTTTTAAACAACCAAGTTAATTTAAGTAAAAACAAGCTCGAATGAAATTGAGAATAAGAGAGTTACCGAGTATTTTCCGCGGCCAATGGCTTCGTAGATGTGATACTGGTTCATGTTTGATGGCTGAGAATTTCTAGGGTTGAGTCTGAAACAGAGACTGAGGAGAGAGAGAGAGAGAGAGAGACACTATGGTGTCGATTATGATTGGAACTGTTGATTGAGATGGCTTTGGGTAGTGAGAGAAGATTGTGAAAATGTAGAGTGAGAGCGGGACGATGAGCGTAATTGAAAATCAGACGTTGAAAGAAAAATAGAAAAACGCGAAAAGGATAGGGTCTGCTCCGTAGCCAAACAATGGGGATCGACGTAACGGTAACAATACTTGTACAGCTTGTTTGGTTTCACAAGTGAGGATTCACGTTTTTTAGAAAAAAATTTCATTTTTATTTTTTTATTTTTACTGAATTTTTTTATTATTTTAAATAATTTTTAAAATTTTTAGATACATTTAACATAAATACACTTAAAAAATATAATATTTATAATTTTTTTTTTTACAAAATTCATTAAATATCAAAAATATTTTTAATACATTTTTCGTATTCTTGTGTATTTATTAATTTTTTTTACAAATATTTTATTTTTTAAATACATCTAAGTAAGATGTATCTAAAAAAATAAAAAAAAGTACTTAAAATTTTTAAAATATTCGCTAAAAATAAAAAATACAAAAAATAAAAAATTCAGTTTAAAAAAAATTGAATTTATAAAATTGAAACCAAACACATCATATTTTAGTGAATTTAAATACACTATAATTTTAGAAAAATAATTAGTCCACAAAATTTGAATTTGTTCAAATCGTTCAAGTTTGTCTGCGATCAACCATTCAGATGACCGATGCAATATAACCACAATTATCACCCTTGTCAACTGCGGTTATAACTCCTGTTGTCAGATGATCGGCTGGACGACTGGTCGGTCGACCAGGCGAACGACTGGCATGCACAAATTTAAACGATTCAGACAAATCAAAATTCGATAAATGTAGCATTACTCATAATTTTAATTCCTTCAATTTTTGTTTTGTGCTTTTTGGGAATTGAATTACTCACTTTTTATTTAGCCTTCATTTGACTAACTTAGTTGTACTAAAAAAAACACAAAAGACAAATAGGCTAAATAAGCCAATATTACAATGTCGTATTTAAATCGTAATCATTTTATTTTTTCTCTCATAAAAGTAAAAAAAATCAAAAAAATCAAACCAAATAAATTTTTTAATCCCAAATAAAAAAAGTATCGACTCAAAAAAACTAATTAAAAAAAGTCAATGTAATACAATGACTTATTAATGAATGCACTCCAAACTTCATCTTCAACTTTAAAATCACGCATTAAATTATTTAATCGAGGTGGTGAAAAGAATAGTCTTCTAATAGGTATATGAAAAGAATAGTCTTCTAATATTGTGTCAATCTAATGTAGGTTTAAATTAAAAATAAACTAGCAAAAAATGAGAAGGTTAGGGTTACAAAAAATGAGAAGGTTCGGGTTAGTCAAAATCTTCCATTGGACCCATGTTTGATGAAAATGATAGATTAATTTATTTTTTTTCATAAATTTTTTAAAGAGAAAACACATAATTGAATAAGGATAAAATAAAATATTTTTTTCTTTATTTTTTTGACAACATTGCCAGAGTAACATGTTACTATGAATCAGAATAATATGTTATTGGCAAATAGAGTAACATATTACTGTTAAATAGAGTAATTGTCAAACAAAGTAATATATTATTGTAACTGTTTACATCAATTTCAACGGTAATAATTTTTTTTTTAAAGAATTTCATAGTCAATATGGATCTTATTTGATAGATTTTGATGAAATAATTTTAAAAATATTAATTTTATTAAAAACCGACATTTACATCAAAAGTTATATTATTTTAAAGTTTAATATTTTGATAATAGTGATATTTGTTAGATTTAAAAAAAAAAAACTTTTTGTGTTTGCCTTAATACATTAAATTTTTATTATGAGAGAGTTTTGACCAAATTCTTTTATAAAAATCATATTGTTCAGTACATTTATGACATTTTAGCTTTTGTATGATTTTTTTAGTTGGTTGTTTGAGATCTCTCAAATATGTCACTTTTTAAAATATATAAAAAAAAAAATAGTGACTTTTTAAAAAAAAATATGTAAAAAAATTTACGGCTCCGTTTGGTGGAGTTTTCAAAATCTAGTTCCACACTCACTTTTGAGTGTGGTGTTTGTTTAGGGTTTTTAAATCATAATTCTACACTCATTTCTCAAAACTCAATTCAAAACATAATCATTACTTTTCAAAACTCATAACCAAACACATAATTCAAAACTCTTTTCAAAACTCCATTCAAATCAATATTTTAAAAATATTTTAATTTTGTTAAGATTTTTAATATTTTAATATTTAAATATGTTACGATTTTTTTAATTTTTTAATTTTTTTAATTTTTTGAATATTTTTAAATATTACGATTTTAATTTTTTAAATTTTAAAATATTTTATAAAAATAAATTCAAACTCTATTTTATAAAAATATTTTTAAATATTTTAATTTTTTTGTTATGTATTTTGTTACGATTTGAGTGTAGAGTTGTGAAAGTAGTATGGAGTTTCGAGTTATATGTTTGGTTATGAGTTTTAAAAATAATTTTTTAATTGAGTTTTGTTTTATGTGTTTGGTTACGATTTAAGTGTAGAGTTGTTTTTAAATTTAAAATATTAAAATTTTAAATTATTTTAATTTTTTAAATATTTAAATTATTTAAATTTTTACAATTTAATTTTTTGAATATTTATTTTAATTTTTTACTTATTAAATTTTTTAGATTATTTAAATTATTTAAATATTTATGATTTAAATTTTTTGAATATTTATTTTGAAAAAAAATTATTTCCTTTGTAGTATTTTCAATTAAAAAATTGATTAATGTTATTTTTTGTTAATAATAAATTTTTTAATTGAATTTTAAAAAGAGTTTGGTTATGAGTGTTGATCAAAATTTTCAATAATGTGAAAGTAATGTGTTTTGTTATGAGTTATAACAATTTGAATTAAGTTTTGAAAACTCTTTTCAAAACTCATAACCAAACAAATTTTCTTACTTCACATGTCAAATCAAACTTTTAAAACTCAATTCTACACTCAATTCCACACTCAATTCAACACTTTATTCAAAAACCATAACCAAACAAATTTTCTACACTCAAATCATAATTCTAAAACACACAAACTCAAAATACAACTCATATTTTCAAATCATAGTTACAAAGCTCTACCAAACGGAGCCGTTCGGTCTATTATAAAGGAATCTAAAAAGTTTTTTTTTTGAAAAATTCATTAAAAAAATAAAAAATCAAAATAATCCCAAAAAGTCCATTTGTTTTCGCATATTTTTACCTTTTCTATACTCTTCTGCTTAAATAACAATTTTTCGGTTCATCTCGAAAGTAAAATCTAGAAGCTTGAAGTTTTTTAAATTTTTTTTAAAAAATTTACTAAAAAAAATAAGTCAACAAAAATGTCACAAAAAAACATTAAATCTCAAACCATGTGTGATCATTTTTCTAATTTTTTTTATTTAATGCAAAATAATCAAAACACCCTTTTAATGCAAAATTTTAATTATTTTAGCTTGTTTGGTTTGGATTTTCATGAATCACTTTTCAGAATATTGAAATTTTTTATTTTCTGTATTTTTTTATTTTCACTGGATTTTTTTTAATATTCTAAACAATTTTTAAAATTTTTAGATACACCTACATAAATACACTTAAAAATATAATATTTGTGAAAAAAATCTTTAGAAAATTCACTAAATACCAAAAATTTATCTATATAACAATGGAAGGGTTCTTTTGAAAATGTCTTTCAAATTAATGGTTCAGATCTATTTAATTTGAAAAGCAATGGCTCAGATTTATTTGTAAAAATATCTCTCTCACAAACTATCTTTAATGGTCCAGATTTGGCTAATTTAAAAATAATGGCTGAGATTGCAAAGAGTTTCAGTGGTTTAGATTTATCAATGGCTAAAATTCATTGGTCCAGATTTGTTTACTTATTACCTCTCACCTCTTACCAACCCACTGCACTCCAGATTTGTATGCTACACTTCACATATGGCTCTGAGAAAGCTTTGAAGAAGGAAGAAAGCTCTGAGAAACCCAGGTAAGGAACTCTTATCTCCTTACTTTCATTTTTTTACCTCTGTTTTTTTTCCCAGTTCATAGCTCTGTTTTTCTTTTTTTTTGTCATCATCCCGTCATGTTCTTGGGTATCAACATTAAAGCCAAATGAGTGTTTGTTGCTCTTTCATGTTCTTGGGTATCTGCAGGTTCAAGAAATCAATTACTGATGCTGATCTGAACAATTTGCTAGAGCGAAAAAAATGGGTTTATCAAGTAAATGTGGCAGCCACGGTCTAGGCTTCGCATAGCCGCATTTTTCAATTTAAACTTGTGAATGCTTCCAACTTCAGTGTGAGGTCAATCAAAAGCAAGGTAACTAAAACTTATTCTGCATTTTCAATTTGTGAATGCGTTTTCAATTTTCAATTTTTCAATTTAAACTTAAGAATGCTCCCCACGCATTTTTGCTGCTCTTTCATGTTGCTTATTGTAGCATTTGAGATGACTATGTTTTGGTCATATTACAACTATGTTTTTAAACTATGTTTTTCAATTTAAACTATGTTTTTCAATTTAAACTATGTTTTTAAATATTTTAATGGTGTTATACATACAAAAACATTTGTAATCCCAAGATGTCATGATTCTCCTAAGTAACAAAAAGTAAATAACAATAACTTACCTGAATTCATATGAAAAATTTTGAATGATCCAAACATTGACTGAACATAACCTTAATGTATTGCACAGCAAAAAAAAAAAAAAGATTAATGGAAAAAATGGAACATAACATTGATTGGATAAAATGGAAGACTATTTATCAACAAAAAAAAAAAAATGCTTTTGAGATGACTATGCTTTTTTCTTTCCGATGTACCCAAAAAAAAAAGTTAACTATGTGTAGACCACCCGGAACTCCGCTCCGCGCACGAGGGCACGAATTGTAGTTCTTAGCTACTACAGTTCGGACTCATCTCACGATTCTGAATCTAATCTCACAAAGTGCAATGTAAGACTGATAAATCACCAAATAGTCCAAATTCGGCAAACCGTTTTGGAAAATCAATTTTAATTAAAAAGCGCCAAACATGGACTGCTTTGCCAGATTTCAGAGTCGCCACCTAAATATTTTATTTTGAAACATTTAAGAAACCCTGGCTCGTGCTTAAGGCCACGTGTCTGTCATCACCAAAGTTGCCTCGGCTCGAAAACTTGGGTACAAGAGGGGAAGGTCATGCAATGAGCACTCTCACTCGCCCGATCGAAGGATCAGCCTCTACTAACATGATATGTTGTTTTTGAAAACACATGTGTTCTTATTCCGGTTTATTAGACTAGCTTATTATGTGATGCGCACAATATACAAGTATAGACTAAATCACTCAAGTTGGAACAAAACATCTCATGTTTGTTTGTTTGAAAATGGTTTGAAAGTGCTACTCGCAAGTAGGCTAAGTCGCGGATTTTGTCATCCTCAAGTGGGCCTAGAAAACATGGTGGTTTGCCACTTCAAGTGGGCTTAAAACTCATATTTTGATGAATTGTTCCAATTCAAGCGATGACGCCTTCATCCACAAGCATTCATGCAGTTAATCACTTAAGCAGTTAGCCTCGTGGCAAGCATGCTATCATGGTAGTCACTTACACACATGCAAGGATGCTAACGCGTAAACACTCACAGTGTACTCCGAGCCAAAAAAGAAGCTAGTTAGTAATCATGCATGATCCTAGCTATGTCAACAACGCCTAATGCAACACATGCAAAAATGTAACTAAAATAAGCTTGGCTATCTAGAATGGCATATGAATGCAACACTTGATAACATGTATTCAAAATGGTATTGAAATACAATGTAATTTGTATGATGCGCCGAGCCCGGTGCATGCAAAACAGATGAATGGATGCACGCATGCAATCATAAGGATGCTATTTGAAATATGCCCTAAAACTAACCATCAAAAACTGATAAGTAAAAGGGAAAAAGAAATGAGGGTTGGAAGACATGCATCACACACACGCACGTTTATTACAACAGTTGTGCCCTCTCGACGGAGGGTCCGAATGAATAAGCTAAGCTAGCTAAGCTAAGCTAATTAACTAATCTAATTAAACTAATTAGACTAATTATTACAAAACAAAATTAATTAAATACTCATAGTTAACTAATTATTACAAAACGAATCAATTAATTAAATGCATTAACTAATTAATTGCAACACTTTTATAAATAAAATAACAGTTTATTCCAAGTTAACAAAAACACTGAAATGGCCTCATGACGAGGGATGCATGCATGCTCGGTCGGCTTTGCTCGGAAATCCACTATCGTGCCTCATGATGCCTCTGTTTGCACTCTTTTGTATTTCTGAAAATTGTGCCAATTTCCAATATGCTTCTGATCCACCTTAGAAACATGTTGAGGGGTGGTTGGCCAAGAGGAATGGCCATCGGCCAAAGTTAATAGTCATCGATCACTTTTGATAGCCGATCGGCAGCCTTTGATGGCCGGTCAGCCACTGATTCTTGCAATTTCTCCTTTTGCTGCAACAGAGCACAAACAGAGGTATGGTAGTGTATTTGTAAGAGAATGTGTGTGCAACCACACTCCTTATCATCTCTTATGCTCAAATGAGTGTAGTGCTCGGCTCTCGAGCCACCAATCGTGCATCTCGATGCATGATGGCCAAAGAGGCCGAGTTGCACAAATCAATGTTAATGAATACACACGGATAACACATAAGGGCCTTAACCTCTATCATGCATGATCAAGAGGGTCGGCGACCGAGAAATGAGGCACGTTTCATCACTTCAAGTATGAAACGTCCCTCGTTCCTCGTGTTTGGATTAACACCCTATCCAAACACAATGCAATGCAACATGATGAACTTATCAATGCTAATGGCATGCAAACAAAATGCAATGTATGCACATGCAAACAACATGCAATGTAACAACATGCAAACATAACGCAATACAATAACATGCAAACAACATGCTATTCTACCAATGCTAGGATGGCATGCCCAAGATTCTATCGTGCAAACAATGCATGCAACTTTGTAAGCTTAAGGCATCAAAGCTAGGAAAGAGCATCTCACAAGAGGCATGCAAAACAATACCCGATGGACTTAAACCGAATATGGACAGACCTAAATTATGCCAAAACAGTGGCTAACACACCAAAACTTAGGCACAAAAGGGGCAAGAACACATGCTCAAGTGATGGCTCACCAACTAGGCATAAGGGTAAAACTCTTAAACACAATCAAAGAGGGATAAACATGAGAATATGACACATGTATATGCTCTGAAATACTATGCCAAATGATGCCAAGGCATGCAAACATCACAAGTATAGCATGGTAGGGACCTCAAAACTCAAGACTAGTCAAGGCATTTGCACTATAGCTATACAAAACATGAGTCAGATGACCAAGGTAGCCCAAAACAGTCCTAAAGCATGTCAAAATAATGCTAAAACATGTATGGAGTATAGCCAAGACAAGCTAGCATGAAGGGCCAAAACACCAAGTATACTAGGCTAGTGAGCAAGGTTTACACTACAAGCGTAAGAAGTATGTAAGAGGCTATCAAACCAACCTAAAACAGAGGTATGCCATACTGAAATAAGGTCAAAAATAGGCTGAGATGGAGCCAACATATGCTTAAAAAACATGCTCAAACATGAGGCCAACAAGGCAAGCAACCAAGATACAAGGAGAGGGGACGACCCTTTCCTATTTGGGACCTCGAAACACCCTTTCCACCACTGAAATTCCTCTGAGTTTCAGTGGTGAGAAGGTCAAAAGAGATGGTCCCAGTAGCTTAAAAAGATAGCACAAAAAAAGGCCAAACAAGGCACAAGAGGGGGTGGACCACCCCCAACACCAACAAAGCCTTAAACAAACATTTCAAACACTTGAAATCAGAACTTTTTGTAGTTAAAAGTTAGGCCTAAATCATCATGAAAATAGGTCCAAAAGCTTAATCAAAATAAAGCTTTAAAGGGGTAGTTGACTCACCATTGAAGAACAACTTCAAAGCTGCAACTCCAGCAGCTTTTCTGAGCTCAAACCAATCCAAAAACACCAAAACCAGCTTCTAGGTGCCTCAGCTCCAAGAGTATGGTGTTTTACTATGTGTTTGTGTGAAAGTGTTAAGAAACTACACTTTTGAGCACAAATATGAAGCGAAGGAGCAATATAGAGATAGAAGTGTGCGTATAGCTCAAAGCACTTTTTTCTAAACTTGGAGAAGGGAGAGAGGGCCTTCCTTATATAAAAAAATCATGCAACAAGTTTGTTGAGGAAGCTAAGAGCTCCAAGCAATCCGTGTATGGAGGATGCTTTCTGTGCTCACCAGCTGTCACAGTTGGCAAGAAAATATCTTCAAAAAGATGCAGAAAAGCTGCCGACCAGTTGAAGTGGTTGGCCAGCTACTTCTACTGGTCGGCCGACCACCAAAAGTGGTCTGCAAGGATACCAACTGGTCGGCAAGGGGGAGACGTGGTCTGCACATAAAAAGCATAGTGGTGGCATGGCTGCCGACCAGTTTTTCCAGCTGCAGACCACTTGTAGACCACCTAAGTGGTCGGTTGGACACTTTTCTGGTTGGTAGCCCAATTTTCTGGTCGGCAGGCAAAATTCTGCTTTCTAGGTCCAACTTCAAATAGGCATAACTCCTTCATCTGGACTTCTTTTCAGGTCATTCTTGTGTCCAAATTGAAGCCCCAGAAGTAAGTTTCCAATGGTGAAGACTTGCATCAAAATTCCAACTATGAAAAACGTTATGTCTATTTTGGTGATGCCGCGCAGTTTCGATCCCACCCGAATTTATGCCGAACTTCTCCTCAACTAGTTTTCTTCTCTCATTTCCTCTTTTCTTCAACTCCAAACGCCTAAACAAGGTGTTTTGAAAGATTTTTCAAAGATTTCATCTCTCTTTCATTCATTTCCACTTTGTCCCCGCTCGGTTTATCGAAAAGCGCAACATTTAACAAAATGCGAGCGTCGGAACATCGTAGGAACTTCTTTTCAAAAATATTTTGAAAGAGAGGGTTTTAAGGTCTAAAATCTTTTGATCAAGATTGTTTTGGTCCAAAAGGGGTATGAAGTTGGGATTTGACTCTCTCATTGCCGAAGAAATTGAACCTTTGCCCTGCACACCTTTCACCACTAAGTAAACCACCAGTAATGCCCAAGTCTTAAGGGCGGTCAAAAATAGGGTGTCTATAGTTGCCCCTCTTTGACAGAGCTCGGAAGTCATGAAATGACGGGAGTAAATGTCAAAGCTCAGAGACGACCCATTTTTGATAAGGCCAAAGACTTAGACAAACAAGCAAAATAACAAAGAGACGCGCCCGCAGGCAGGGGTAAGCTGCAAATGACATGCATGATGCAGAACATAACTTATGATCATGCAAAGAAAGCTGTAATGAAGCATCTAGATGCAAATGTTATGCAAAGTAAATACAACATTTGAAGCAAACCGATAAGGTAATCTCACACATGAGAAATACAAACATGCTACGCGCGAGACTCACAAGTCAAACCACATTTCACACAGAAAGGACGCAAGAAAATTATGCAATCTTAACTACGGCTCACGCAGGAAAGACTAAAAGCGACTGTTGGGCACATCCGAGGTCTCAAACAAGATTCCAACTCGTTGTACGTGAACGGAAAATGAGTAGTATAAGCATTAGAACACGTTCCAAATGCTCTTAACCAAAGAGGGAGAAACTTAAGGACACGTCCTAGTGTTTCGGAGTGGTATAAGCATCGGAACACATTCCAAATGCTCTTAACCAAAGAGGGAGAAACATAGGGACACGTCCTAGTGTTTCGGGGTGGTATAAGCATCGGAACACGTTCCAAATGCTCTTAACCAAAGCAAAGAGAGAGAAACATAGGGACACGTCCCAGTGTTTCGGGGTGGTATAAGCATCGGAACATGTTCCAAATGCTTTTAACCAAAGAGGGAGAAACATAGGCACACGTCCAGTGTTTCGGGGTGGTATAAGCATCGGAACACGTTCCAAATGCTCTTAACCAAAGCAAAGAGGTACAAGCGTCGGGCACACAATCCAAACGCTTCTAACAGGGTGTTAGTGTAAACACCGGGCACACCCAAGTGTTTTTAAGTAACGGGGTACGGGAGAGGAATGATGTTACCCAGAATTCCTCTGAATGAACCATACATACAATATCGTGCCTACATAAGAAATAAACTTAACAGATACAACAGGATAAGAATGTGTGTTCCAAGCAAGGTTGATAGTATGCACTATGCTAATGTGAGAAGTGCATATACAATGCAAACATGAGAAATACATGTTTCATGCAATATCGAGATACATATTCTATACAAGAACCATGAATGCATGTCCGATGCGGGAGTAACCAATGCATGTTCAATGCGAGCTATTAAGGTCCATATTCAATGCAAGTGTAAGAAGTGCATATACAATGCAAACATGAGAAGTGCATAACAATAACAATGCAAATGAAGTGTGCATAACAATGCAGGTGAAAGGGGTGCATAACAATGCAACTGGAAAGGTGCATAACAATGCAAGTGAAACGTGCATAACAAATGCAAGTGAAAAGGCAGCATACATATTCTGTGCACAATATTCAATGCATATTCGATGTAGTATGCTCAGTGAAGAAATGCGCGTCTCGACAAGACCGATTTAGTTGTGACCTCCGATTTACCTCTCAGAGGGATTACAATATATTTTAAAAGGATACACCTCGTGCATGCCAACTAACGATGAGCTACGCATCGAAGACATGAGTTGAAAATTCCGCAGAAACATTTTGAGCTGAAAAGTGGGTTCTTCTTGCACTTTCTTGATTACACTTCAAAACCGCAGTTGCTACCTTTCCTTCCTAGCCATGCTCACAACTTTCCCTATTCTCCAATGGAGTGACAGACTAGGTTGGTTTAGTATCCAGAATTGAGGCGCATACACATGTTATCTCAATCTATGGGGCTACCATACAGATTTCAAGCCGATGATACATCCCTGGGTATTTAAACCAGACTTTAGTCTCAGAAATTCCAAACCTTTGTGTTCTAAGCATCAGCCATTCGAACTCTAGTTTCCACTGTCACAGTTGGTCTCCTAGGAACTCATTGCAAACACAACCAAGATAACTCTGGCGGGGAATGGTACTCAGGGAAAGCACTTCTGATTGCCATTCTGGCTTTGAAGCCGGCTTTAGCTTGAGCTTGAGGTAGAGGCACACTCATACTTTGGAGTATTGACAAGGCCTGAAGAGGTAAATCCAGAATGTAATCTCGAAATTTGCTGAAATTGAAACAAACTCAGATGCTTCGATTTTTTCTCTTTTCTTTTGCTTTGCAATCTGGAACCCATGTAGCTTCAGATAAGTCCTGGTTTTACTATTCTCACATGACCTGGGTTGAACCTTGTAGTTTTATGAAAGAACAAATCTTGTTTTGCACACATGTAGAGAAGGACACGGCACTCTGGGCACAAGATGATTTTATTTTTGAAATTGAAATGAGAAAAGGGTTCTTAACTGGGTATTGAGCCTATGACTGACCACAGCCAAAATGACTCAACAAAGAAAAAGACAAGGTAAAACAACCTAAACACATCTATAGACACCCGAAACGACTCAAAACAAGAATCGAGACAAACAAAAACACACACACACACAACACTCAGATGTGTTCCAATGGCAAGAGACCTCTCAGTTCACGAGGAGCCAGTTTCTTTTGGTATTGTTTCCCACCCTTTCTCATTTGTGATTCTCACATCACTCTGGCACTTAATCTCTTGTTTTCTGAAAAAGCCCTTTTCTCATTTTTTCTCTCAGCGCACATCTCTCTATTCTTCAATCTCTTTTCTTTTTTATCCCTCCCCTGGGTGGTTGATGGATAAACAGGAAGTTGTGGGCTCTTGTCCCTAGCATTCCACTAGATTCTTCTTCTTCCGCTCACAACAATGAGCTTCTCCCGCAGAGGGGTTGTGGTGCGACTAGATATGCAGTAGATCAGCAACTGACATCGGTTGATGATGCCCTTGGCCAGTTCGGATGTGACCAGACCTTCTAGAATAAGGGAGTGGAATACCCTGCTCCTTTTCCAGTTCGTGCTTCGCATTTGATTTGATACCTCCCTGCTCGGAGGATGAGAGAGCTTTCAGCCCTTTGTTGTTAGCTTCAGTTGTGCCCTTTTCTAGCAGGTAGAGTGCTCTTTCTGGCAAGTAGAGTGCCCTTTTTGGAAAGTATGTTGACAATGGGAAAAGACAGAACACCTGACTCAATTGTGTCCGTAGTTCATCATTTTGACCATTTTTTGTTTTGGTTTTCTACTAAAACAATTTTGACCAATATGAGAGTTAGATTAATATACTTGTTCGATTTTCTAATTCAAAATCGTGCGAGTTAGGTTATGAGCACTGAAAATTTTCCTTTTTGGGTCCAAGATATGGTCCAATTTTTGGAAAAAATAGAGCAAATTTTTGAGAAAACTAGTCAACTTTAGTAAAAATTCTCAAGAACTGTTTTTGCAAATGGCCACTGCTCGACCAACATGGAATTTACTCTTGAGATGCACAACCTCAGATCCAAAACAATGGAAAATTGCCCCTTGCCTAAATGACACCGCATGGCAACGGAAAGTTGCCCCTTGTTTGAATAGCACCTCAGCACACTATAACCAGTTCTCATAGTAAGGATCACAACCGAACTCTTGGATACAGAAATGACAAAGATGACCCGTTCAATCTCATGGACAGGACAGTTGAATTTGAAGTGTTTACGGCTGGACTTCAAAATGAAGTTGCCTACGTATCCCAAAGATGAGAATCAAGCCTTACGTAGTTCGGGGTTAAGGTACAATCGGGTATTTAACCTCTCCTTTTGCGCTCTAACTTTTGCCAAGGCCGCCCTTTCGGATTTTCAACCTTGCGAGCTCTTTTTTTCTTTTCTTTTCATTTCTTTTCTTCTTTTTTCATCTTTTCTTTTCATTTTCTTCATTTTTCTTCTTTTCTTTTTTCAATCTTTGCATTTTTTCTTTTTTTGTTCTTTTTTGTGCTCTAACTTTTGCCTAGGTTACCCTTCCGGGTTTTCGGCCCAGCGAACCTTTCAAGGGTAAAAGTGTAACTTTGTCCATGTTGATTGGTTTGAGATCTCAAAGCCATCTGAATCCAGGAGAATGGCTGTCGTTTGCTGATGATGTAGGAGTCCATCCAACCAGGTCTGAATTGCCCCCAGTGTTGTGGATAGGAACTCGATTGTCCTTCAACAAAACTTTCTTCTTTTCTCCATTCTGGGATTTGGCATTCTTGCCGATCTTCATTAGCTTGAGAAATGTCCCAATTTTTGACTCTTCGAGCACATTTGACATTTTTTGCCTCTTATTCAAGGGCTACTTCTGATCTAGCTTTGCAAGCTTCTTTTGACAACATTTGATCTTCTTGATCTGACTTTTCTTGCCCATAGTTCGAGGGCTGCTTCAAGTCTGGCCTGGCAGGCGTCCTTTGATGTCATACGACCTTATTGCCCTTAGTTCATGGGTTGCTTCAAATCTGGCCATGCAAGCCTCACATTATGGTTGGCCGTTGAACATTCTGAATCCAAGTTCAAGGTTTGAAAGCAAGAGGGGTTGAGTCTCGAGGTTGAGAGCGATCCCATACTACACAATCTCAAGAGCGATTCTACACAGGTCTTCGCAGAACCACACAAAACATTTTTTTGAAAATCTTTTAAGAAAACAACTAATCGCTCGCCTCGAAGACAATGTAGAACCAATCTGGATCAAGCCAGGATCCTTCTCAGTACTCACATTAACAAACATGATCTCATTCATTAAGGGCTTCGCATGCCTCTCTTTCTCTCAATTGATCAAATTTTGCAAAACCCGAGAAATTCCTCCCTCTTTGTTTTCATCACAGTGTTAGAAAAGTTTTGAAAAACTTAGGTCAATGCAATGATTTCAAGGCATAGAAGAAGTAGGTGAAAATATACTGTCGTTTCATTCAAATCTTCTAGCACAACTAGATCCATGGTAGACACAAACACAAAAGCATGAAAATCGCTGTTGTTTTATTCATACCTCCTAGCGTAACTGGCTCCAAGGCAGAAACAGACTTAAAAGAAAGAGTGCAAAAGACAAACACAAAACAAGATAGTGATGTCCGAGGTAACACCCCCGAAATCACCCGACTCTAACAAAATAGGACTGACTCGACACAATAAGACAGACTCAACTGACTCAGTATAAAAAGACTGACTCAACACAGCACAGCAAGACTGACCCAACACCCAAGTCAGAAAGTAAAATAACCAACATTTGCACATTGCTCAAAATAGTGCGTGCCATCCCCCACATCTGGAGTAAACTGAGCACCATCAGCAGGTAGTTCAACCCCCGATCACATAATCACATTATCCCCCAAGTTAACTGATCCAGTGTCGATAGACTTTGTAGAGCTTGGTGCGATGATAACCTTGTTATCAATTAGATCTTGTATTTCGTGGCGAAGACAAAAACAACTGTTAGTGTCATGGCCAGCTTGTTGATGAAAGGCACAGTACTTGGCTGGATCATGGGAGAGAGGAAGTTTATTCGGTAATGGTCGCGGCTCCAGGGGCTTCAGATGCCCCTTTTCGATTAGGACCCTCAGGGTCGTTGACAGAGACATGTACAGTAGGGTGAACACCATTTGGTCCCAAGGTGGGTATTTGGCAGGTTGTGAGCCGGTTGTGTTGGATGTACTGGCAAAAGGGTCAGCAGGTGTTGACTGGGTTTGTCGATCTCTGACATATGTAGGATTGAAGTTTAGAGGGGTGTTTTTGGCACGACATCTCTTGTCCCGGCTTGCCTCCTGATTCAAACTGCCCCCAACTTGAGTCATAAAAGTGTCATCAACAGTCTTTATAACAACTGCGAGAGCTTGCTGCTTGTTCAGTCCTTCGGTTTTCAAAGCCTTAACAGCCCATTGAAGATGTTCATAGGGACCGATGCCTGCCCTAACCTTTCTCTGGCCATTTGCCTCCACTTTACCAAGGGATTGGGTTGCTATATCAGAGCGGAGCCCGGTTGTTACTGACATGCCACCACTCAGATCTGAGATGGCTTCAGGTTGGCCCTTTTTAATTGCAGCTTGCCCCAAGATTGAGGAGCCTTTTGGATTGAAACTGCTGGCCCGTGATGTGGTCGATAATGGAGCCAAAATTCCAAAGGCTAGATTTGCCATAGTTCTCTGAAGATCTCAATAATTTTCATCAGCTCAGAAGTAGTGGGTTCAGGGATTTGAGATGATTGAGGTTCAGGTGCACCCATCATGCATAAGTCCATGCTGACTGGAATGAACACCTCAGGCTTGGGTAAATGGGCTGGGGTGATGTATATGCTGTGATCAAATGGGTTGGCCGTTGTTTGGATGAAGTTTACCTACCTAGGTAGAGGGTTTTGATTGACATTTGATTTTTCTGGAGGTGCTATTACCTTGTTGTCAATGAGATCTTGAATCTCATAACGTAATCTGATGCAAAAGTCGGTATCATCACCGTGTTGCTGATGGAAAGCACAATATTTAGCCGGGTCATGCTTTGGAGGGAGGGGATCGAGTAGAGGCCGTTGTTCTAATAGTTTCAGATGTCCTTTCCTGAGTAGGGCCCCTAGAGCTTTAGACAAAGGCATATAGAGTGGGGTGAAAACCCTCTTGCTTCGAGGTAGATAGTTCGAAGTTTGGGGGTTTGAAGTGGAAGAACCAGTGAAGGGATTGGCTATTTTTGGAGTGGTGGTAGTGACCATGCCCACATCGGGAGTTCCGGCAGCTGTAGTACTACTCGTGTCTGCATTTGAACTGCGTGTAAATGCCCGCTTGGGCTGCTCTCTCTCATGGTCAATCAGACCCTGCTTCATGGCGTCCTCAATCTGTACCCCAATCTCGTGTAAATCCACAAAGGTGGGAAAGGGTAAGACGATCATCTTTTGCATCAATTTGGGTTGGAGATTGCGCACAATCATCCGTATCTGATCCTTGTCGACCGGCCTGGTGGTCATCACAGAAGCTTTGGTCCTCCAACGGGTTACAAAGTCGGAGAAGCCCTCTTTTGGCTCCTGTCTGGTTGTCTCGAGATCACGAGTTGTGATCTCGATCTGCGTGTTATAGGAGTATTGAGCTACAAAGGCCTCAGCTATTTCTTTCCAACTTCTCTTGACAGAGTCCTCCAGCTTTGCATACCAAATAACCGCAACACCCGACAGGGTTCGGCCGAAGAGGAAAAGCTTTTGCAACCTGGAGAGGCCCATTGGCCTTAAGATATCCAAGAACAGTCGCAGGTGTACCATGGGGTCGCCCGAACCGTCAAAACGGTCTATGTGGGGCATTTTAAACCGGTCCGGCAAGGTCACCGCCGAGTCAGTATATCCATCCTCTATGTCCGGAATGGAATTCACTCCTTGAGCCCTCTTGAATAGTTTTTCAAGCTTACTGACCTTTAGAGCAGTCAGGTCCATCTCAGATTCAAATGATGTATCTGTTGAGAAGGCTAGTGTCTTTGAAATCTGCGGTAGAACTGGTGGTGGGACTGGCCCTGTTGGAGCATCCATATCTTCCTGGACGTTTGTAGTATCCTCGAGTGTTGGAACTCTAGGTGGGGGTGGGGGTGGATGCGAAGCAGATGCTCCGGCTTGTTGTGGTTGCTGCTGTTGCTAAACTCTGGCAATCAGCTCTGTCTGTTGAGCCACAACCTCTGCCTAGCGGGTAGCATCCCGCTGCATGGCTTGCATAGTCTCTTGGAGTTGACGCATCATGTCCTCCATATTAATTGAAAACTGCTGATCTAACTGAACAAGTGTGTATCCCCTTTCTGAGGTGGAAACAGATACCTCAGTCCAACTGCGCACAGACGAAGTGGATAATGACCGCTGAACTGGGGACTGTTGAACTGGTGATCTGTGCTTAACTGGCCTTTTCTTGCCTTACCACTGGCGAAGGAAACACTGGTTGCCCTTGAACTGAATCTCTGACCTGACAAAGTCTATCAACACAAGTCCGGTGTACCCGGGGGATATTGGAGCCTTCTGAAGCTATGGTTCCAAGACTACCTTACAAAAGAGAAAACAGACAGCATCTTAGCCTGATTTCACCAAAATAGATATGAGCACAACTGAATGACTACACTCTCTACTGAATTCTGCCCAAAATTCTGCCCTGTAAACTGATACCCTCAGGCCGATACTCAGACTTGCAACTGATACATACAACCTGTAGAGACACACCCTAACAGCACATAACACGCAAGTAAGAGCCAAAACACCCCTATGGAGGGGTAGGTTTCCCTGTCCTATCTTGTCAGGAGTTAGGGTTTCACTATGCACGCAGCGGTTTCAAACAACCTACATTCGGGTAAGCAACTTGTCCTAGTTTGGAATGGTCACTATAGTTTCTGATATGCAACTAGGTCGAATGGTCAAAAAGGGTGCCTCGGTAAAAACCAAGGTTTGTGTTCCCATCGTGGCAGAGCTCGCAACCGGTCAGCCTTATGGCATGCTTTTTCAAGCAAGCCTCCGGCAAACCATTCAGGAATAACAGACGGTAAACACGGTGTCCTAGGCGCACCAATACACATGCAATGCAAAGAAACACATAAGTGTAAATAAAACAACATATCATGAGTTCGAGTCAAGTTCTCTAAGTCCCCAGCGGAGTCGCCAGAAACTGTACACCGCCCGGAACTCCGCTCCGCACACAAGGGCGCGAATTATAGTTCTTAGCTACTACAGTTCGGACTCATGTCACAGTTCTGAATCTAATCTCACAAAGTGCAATGTAAGATTGATAAATCACCAAAGAGTCCAAATTCGGCAAACCGTTTTGGAAAATCGATTTTAATCAAAAAGCGCCAAACATGGACTGCTTTGCTAGATTTCAGAGTCGCCACCTAAATATTTTATTTTGGGAAATTTAGAAAACCCTGACTCGTGCCTAAGGCCACGTGTCCGTCATCACCAAAGTTGCCTCGGCTTGGGAACTTGGGTACAAGAGGGAAAGGTCATGCAATGAGTACCCCCGCTCGCGCGATCGAAGGATCGGCCTCTACTAACATGATATGTTGTTTTTGAAAACACATGTGTTCTTATTCCAGTTCATTAGACTAGCTTACTATATGATGCGCACAACATACAAGTATAGACTAAATCACTCAAGTTGAAACAAAACATCTCATGTTTGTTTGTTTGAAAATGTTTTGAAAGTGCTACTCGCAAGTAGGCTAAGTCGGGAATTTTGCCACCCTCAAGTGAGCTTAGAAAACATGGTGATTTGCCACTTCAAGTGAGCTTAAAACTCACATTTTGTTGAATTGTTCCAATTCAAGCAATGAAGCCTTCATCCACAGGCATTCATGCAGTTAATCACTTAAGCAGTTAGCCTCATGGCAATCACTTACACACATGCAAGGATGCTAACGCGTAAACACTTACAGTGTACTCCGAGCCAAAAAAGAAGCTAGTTAGTAATCATGCATGATCCTAGCTATGTCAACAATGCCTAATGCAACACATGCAAAAATGCAACTAAAATAGGCTCGGCTATGTAGAATGGCATATAAATGCAACACTTGATAACATGTATAAAAATTGGTATTGAAATACAATGCAGTTTGTATGATGCGTCGAGCCCGGTGCATGCAAAACAGATGAATAGATACACGCATGCAATCATAAGGATGCTAATTGAAATATACCCTAAAACTAACCATCAAAAGCTGATAAATAAAAGGGAGAAAGAAATGGGGGTTAGAAGACTTGCATCACACATACGCACGCTTATTACAACAGTTGTGCCCTCTCGACGGAGGGTCCGAATGAATAAGCTAAGCTAATTAACTAATCTAATTAAACTAATTAGACTAATTATTACAAAATAAAATTAATTAACTACTCCTAGTTAACTAATTATTACAAAATGAATCAATTAATTAAACGCATTAACTAATTAATTACAACACTTTTATAAATAAAATAACAGTTTATTCCAAGTTAACAAAAGCACTGAAATGGCCTCGTGACGAGGGATGCACGCATGCTCGGTCGGCTTCGCTCAGAAATCCACTACCGTGCCTCATGATGCCTCTATTTGCACTATTTTGTACTTCTGAAAATTGTGCCAATTTCCAATATGCTTCTGATCCACCTTAGAAACATGCTAAGGGGTGGTCGGCCAAGAGGAATGGCCATCGGCCAAAGTTAATGGTCATCGACCACTTTTGATAGCCGATCGGCCACTGATTCCTACAATTTCTCCTTTTGCTGCAACAGAGCACAAACAGAGGCATGGTAGTGTATTTGTAAGAGAATGTGTGTGCAACCACACTCCTTATCATGTCTCATGCTCAAAGGAGTGTAGTGCTCGGCTCTAGAGCCACCAATCACGCATCTCGACGCATGATGGCCAAAGAGGCCGAGTTGCACAAATCAATGTTAATGAATGCACACGGATAACACATAAGGGCCTTAACCTCTATCATGCATGATCAAGAGAGTCGGCGACCGAGAAATGAGGCACGTTTCATCACTTCAAGTATGAAACATCCCTCGTTCCTTGTGTTTGGATTAACACCCTATCCAAACACAATGCAATACAACATGATCAACTTATCAATGCTAATGGCATGCAAACAAAATGCAATGCATGCACATGCAAACAACATACAATGTAACAACATGCAAACATAATGTAATACAATAACATGCAAACAACATGCTATTCTACCAATTCTAGGATGGCATGCCCAAGATTTTATCGTGCAAACAATGCATGCAACTTTATAAGCTTAAGGCATCACAGCTAGGAAAGAGTATCTCACAGGAGGCGTGCAAAACAATACTCGATGGACTTAAATCGAATATGGACAGACCTAAATCATGCCAAAACAGTGGCCAACACACCAAGACTTAGGCATAAAAGGGGCAAGAACACATGCTCATGTGATAGCTCACCAACTAGGCATAAGGGTACAACTCTTAAACACAATCAAAGAGGGATAAACATGAGAATATGACACATGTATATGCTCTGAAATACTATGCCAAATGATGCCAAGGCATGCAAACATTACAAGTATAGCATGGTAGGGACCTCAAAACTCAAGACTAGTCAAGGCATTTGCACTATAGTTATACAAAACATGAGTCAGATGACCAAAGTAGCCCAAAACAGTCCTAAAGCATGTCAAAATAATGCTAAAACATGTATGGAGTATAGCCAAGACAATCTAGCATGAAGGGCCAAAACACCAAGTATATTAGGCTAGTGAGCAAGGTTTACACTACATGTGTAAAAAGTATGCAAAAGGCTATCAAACCAACCTAAAACAGAGGTATGCCATACTGAAATAAGGTCAAAAATAGGCTAA